>NC_090824.1:97449428-98781428 GCF_028021215.1 Eschrichtius robustus
TGGCTCACTCAGGTCGGGGGGAGGGGAGGGGTACGGATGCAGGGCGAGCCTGTGGCGGCAGAGGCCCGCATGACATTGCACCAGCCTGAGGGGTGCCGTGTGTTCTCCCGGGGAAGTTGTCCCTGGATCACGGGAGCCTGGCAGTGGCGGGCTGCACAGGCTCCCAGGAGGGGTGGTGTGGATAGTGACCTCTGTTTGCTCACAGGCTTCTTGGTGGCGGCAGCAGCAGCCTTAGCGTCTCCTGCCCGTCTCTGGGGTCCGCGCTGATAGCCGCGGCTCGCGCTCGCCTCTGGAGCTCCTTTAAGCGGCACTCTTAATCCCCTCTCCTCGCGCGCCAGGAAACAAAGAGGCAAGAAAAAGTCTCTTGCCTCTTCGGCAGCTCCAGACCTTTTCCCGGACTCCCTCCTGGTTAGCTGTGGTGCACTAGCCCCCTTCAGGCTGTGTTCACGCCGCCAACCCCAGTCCTCTCCCTGCGATCCAACCAAAGCCCGAGCCTCGGCTCCCAGCCCCCGCCCGCCCCGGTGGGTGAGCAGACAAGCCTCTCGGGCTGGTGAGTGCTGGTCGGCCCCGATCCTCTGTGCGGGAATCTCTCCGCTTTGCCCTCCGCACCCCTGTGGCTGCGCTCTCCTCCGTGACTTCGAAGCTCCCCCCCTCTGCCACTCGCAGTCTCCGCCCGCGGAGGGGCTTCCGAGTGTGTGGAAACCTTTCCTCCTTCACAGCTCCCTCCCACTGGTGCAGGTCCCATCCCTATTCTTTGTCTCTGTTTTTTCTTTTTTCTTTTGCCCTACCCAGGTACATGGGGAGTTTCTTGCCTTTTGGGAGGTCTGAGGTCTTCTGCCAACGTTCAGTAGGTGTTCTATAGGAGTTGTTCCACATGTAGATGCATTTCTGATGTATTTGTGGGGAGGAAGGTGATCTCCGCGTCTTACTCTTCCGCCATCTTGAAGCTCCTCCCCCAGGCGGATTCTTAACCACTGCGCCACCAGGGAAGCCCAGAATTACTGTTTTAAGTAAACAGGTTAATCACCTATATAGCAAGCGGAACGCCGTACCCATAGTTTGAAATCTATAGTTGGAAGAAATGGATTTAACAAACATATTTTCATTCAACAAACGCAGGTACTCTGTTAGGCAATTTGTGAAACATAGAAAGATGAACAAAATGCGATTTTTGCTCAAGACTCTTGTCGTGTGCTGGGAGGAGTCAGACATGCAGATGAGAAGATTCTACCAGGAAAGGGAAAACAACAGGCTCTGCTATTGAGAAAGAGACCACCAAACAGGAGAGTTAGTCACTCTGTGTTGATTAAAATCTAATCCTAATGAAATGTACTAACTAAGATTTAATCAATTCCCTGGAATTTAGCCATTACAAGAGTTTTAGGCTTTTTTGTTTTTTGCTTTCTCACTTTTTAATGCCTGCGTAGGAAGATTCAGCTGACTGAAGTATCAAACCAAGACTTGGTGTCAGCCTGAATGACAGAGAAGTATCTCTGGCCTAAAATTACGATTGGACACATACAATAAAAAAGGAAAGACAATCAGAACACATTATACCCCGATTCTATAAACATCCCCCTGCAGTGAGCAGACTAGAAGCCACCTTGAACCTACTGAAGAAGCATCTCTTTGAGAGGAACCCTGGAATCTATGCTGTAAACCCACACAGTAAAACGTGGGAAATGCTGAGGTATGAACCATATAATGTTGTGCAACTACTTAACTGCCTTAAACTCTAGCTTCCTGGTTCTAAAATTAAGAAACTTAAAACCTTCTTAAGCTGTTTGTGAAGATCAAATGAGATATTCACTAAATGGCTAATAAATGAATATAAAGTATAAGTGCATGTGCAAATTGCACGTACAGTGATAGAACAGGAATAAATAACACATAACCCAGCACCTGTCACACAGTCATTGTCCGGCAAAGGTCAATGTCCTTCCTGCTATCTCTCCAGAATCTTCCCAAATGGCTAGCACATTTCCTATATCAGAAGAGAAGGGAGACCTCCAGGTTCTGAGCTTCTCCACATCTCCAGTTCTTCCCATCCTGTTACAACCCCCTGCTTTCACCTCTTCTCTTTAGCATATCTTTTCAACACGCCATAAAACAGCACAAGAAATAGACAGTTTTAAAGAATGAACTCAATAAGGATAAATAGAAGTTTTAGTATTTTCTTCCTGCACCCCAGGGAATTGTTTGAAAACCACTGCTCCATGACAAGGTTCGGCTGGTGAGAGAGGGGCACTAAAAATGTTCCTGCCCCACCCATGTCCTTTTCATTTCAGTGATTGAAACCTACTCACTTCCTATTCAGAAATGAGTTCACCAAACCTTGAAATCATACATACCTTCATTGTCTTTAATATCAAAAAAAAAAAAAGAGAGAGAGAGAGAGAGAGTTTTCTAACCTCTTGTAGTTTCATTTACTGCCTGGTACTTTCTGTGGTGTGTTGAGCTGAAGTTCACCACAAGAACGTAACTCAACTTCTCCTCCCCCAAGCTCCCCACCAATACTTCCTGTTGGTTGGTTAACCTTTTGTGTAAGGAAGTAAGTTTCCTTACATTGGTCAACACCAACGACTGACCCATTGCTGATGGTGTCATTTCCTATGTGGAACTTTCCATCCTCGATGAAAAGACTCACAGTTGAGTTTTAGTTATTACTCAACTAACTCACAAAAAGAACAGAAAGGAAACCAGAGAATGCACGAAGGAAGACATTTCTTTATAAGTTAAGCCCTGATAGGGACCCAGATTTAGGAATAGAAGAGTTTCCTGCTCAACTATTAAAATTTCAGGAATTAAAAGTAAACTAAAAATAATATAAATCCACTACTATACTAAAATTAAGGTGGTATGATTTTTTAAATAAGATACCCAAATTCCTGGATGCTAAAAGTTACCTTTGGGGATGAACTCCTCCCAGCAATTTGGACGTTCCCTCAAGGGCTCTTCTGAATATCCCTTTCAGTGCAGGCACTCAGACACAAAGCAGAACAGTGGGGTTCAGAAAGTTTGTTGTTATCCAAGCCCACTCACCAAAACCAGGTGATTTGCATTTAACTTTCCCTTTCAAATGTATTCTGAACCATGTGTTCCAGAACTAGATGACCCAGCTCTAAACCAGACAGCCTAACCCAAGCAGACCATTGGCATCCCTAGTTGTAAAAGTCATTCTAACAGTTCGTTTCCAAATGACAAATGCTCCACAGCCAAAACTGAACCCTGGAATAGACTGCTGGCACCAGTGAGAGAAACACTCCCAAAAATGATGTATCTCTTGCTATCAGGGAAGCACAGTGTCTTCCTGGCGCATAATAACCAGAAGATATTTGGGGGCTCTGCTTTTTTATAGATTGACATCATAAGTCATTACAATAATAGGGGGCATTTACGAGAAAGGAGGAGTCAATCTGGATCAGTTTCAGGGTTCCAGTGGTGCTTGCCATCTCAGAACCTTCAAGACACAGGAGCAGCCAGACAATCTTTTGACACTCACTCCAGCCCTACTTTCTCCTTAGCAGGCTATCATCCAGCAAGAAACAAAGACCAGGGCCACATGGCTTTAAGGAAGCTCTTCCCTTCCTCTCTTTACCCTTTTAGCCTGCCCTGCACATCAATAGGTGTGAACACTCCCTACCCCATGCATGTCATTTGGAAAGTGCAGGATCAAAGTTCAAGATCAAAGAAGTTTGGGCTCCTAATCAGAACTATCTCTAGGACATTTCACACATTTGTCACCATTTTCTAAGCCCCAATTCTGAACCAACCCCTCTGCAAGGCATTAGGGATGCCAAGATAACCAAGACCTGGTCTCTGCCCTAGCAAGAACCTTTCTAGTGGAAAAGAAGTGAGTTGTCGATAAGTCACTGTGATACAATAGAACAGAAGCTCTAAGAGACGTGCCCCCTTTCCAAATATGTTTTGGAACATAGGGGAAGGAGGACTTATTTCTGTGTGTGTGGAAGCGTCAGGGAAAAACCTCAGGATAACATGTGAAGCTGAGTCCTAAGAGATGAGTAGAGAGGATCTGTTTAGTTCTATGAGCTAACAGTCCAAGAGGAAAATGTCACTGACAGTTTTTATCTCCTCTCCTCAGCTACTACCCCATCCCACCTCAGAGAAAAGCAGCCCTCTACTGTCACCTGGGTTTCCATTCCAAATGGCTGGAGTGAGTCACAGTCACACCTCCTACAGCATTCATGAATGTGGAGGACAGAAGTGAGGTAGTAAGGTAAAGGTAAAGGTAATTAAGTAAAGGTAAATTTATCAGTAAATTCATCAGTGAAGGTAATTAAGAGGTCCTGGTGGATCAGAAACCAGGCAAGGGTTAGGCAGGAATTGAATCCTAAAGGCCTCAAGTGGGCACCCCACCTCTGAGGAAAGCAAGCTGAATGCATTCTGTCCTGCATGAGGTGCTGACACTGTGCTGTACTGTAGAGTGTAAGGAAATGCACCCTATTATGAAGCTGGAATACGGCACAGGGGGCATGGTGCAGGAGGTGAAAGCTCAAGATGGCAGGAGGGAGGCTGTCTGAAGTGGCTGCAGAATTATCCCACCCTCTAGAGATATCCCCTAAGGGAGGTGGACAGACCCTATTAAAGGCTTTCTTTGGGGAAATATGAATTCCAGATGAACAATGACAAGGTGTGCATCCCTCCATTTCTGAACACATCCCCACAAATGCTGAGCCGCCTTGAGGTAGAATGTACTCCAGTCTCACTGTAGGCCTGTGACCTACAGTGGCTGAGTGGATGGTGCAGCTACTTCTGGTGCACCCCCATGTTCCTATGCATCCTTAGGTAAGGAAGGTGGTGTTTTTCAGAAATTCCCTTATTGGTAAGCCAATGTTTCATCTTGTACCCAGTCTGTCAAGGGAAGCAGGCATGAATATGTTCCCAGAAAAGCAGAAGAATGAGACATGGGGTTATGTCACACCAGAGAACAATGAAGGCAGACACCAAAGTCCTGGTTTTTTCCTAGCTTGGGCGTAAGCTTCAAGAGAGACCTGAAAGATATAGAGGCACCTAGGAAATCTGGCTTAGTGGCCTGTTTCCTCCTGCTCAGAATGGTGCTCTTGTCCACCACGGCATCAAATCCAGCAAGAATGGAGCAACATGAGAGCACTGAAGGAGGAAAGGGGCTTCAGACACCTGAGGTATATTCCTGCCCCCTCATGGCTGGTGAAGGGCAAGGCCTGGGTCAAGATGAAGAGATTTCCTCATGCAAAGAGAAGCCAGAGGACCTAGTGAGCCAGGAGGTAGATGGGCCCCAGGCTGAGCAGCTGGAGTTTGTTCCCTGTGGACAGATATTCCAAGATGAAGAGGAAGAGGAGCTGAGCCCTGCCTAGCTAAGAGACCAGGTATTTCTCATTCCCGAGGGCAAGGAGACCTTCCCAACTACACATGTGCAGAAGGGCTCCTCAGAGGTCAAAAGGGAGGGGGCGTCACCTCATAGTAAGTGATGTCACTACCCATAGGCCTCTTTGCTAGAATCCATCTTGGCTAAGAGATGCGCAAGCACACATGGGAGGACCCTGAGATAAACCAAATACGAACTCAGAATTTGGCAAAGCAAGATGATTGGCCAAAGGAAACCCACAAGAAATGCCCCATATAAGTGATTCAAACTACCACGAGGGCGCAACTCTTTCTCTGAGCCCACCCGTGTGTCAATCCACCTGTACTCTTTTTCACATAATAAACACTGCAGTTGTTTCACTACTTTCCGCCTCTGTAGAAATTCATTTTCTGGAAAGCTGACAGACCAGGGCCTTGTCACTGGTCACTGGTCCCTGGTGGTCTATTGTCTAGGATTCAGCGCTCTCATTGCAGCAGCCTGACTTCAATCTCTGGCCGGGGAGCTGAAATCCTAGCCACTGCAGGCCAAGGCCACTGAAATCACTAGCATGGATCCAAGGCTCTCACTTCCTCACTGTAACAGAATCAAATGAGTCCTCCATTTACCTAGATGCCATCTTGGAGAGGAGCAGGGAGAATAGAAGGACCTAAGAGGGCTTCCCTGGTGGCACAGTGGTTGAGAATCTGCCTGCCAATGCAGGGGACACGGGTTTGAGCCCTGGTCTGGGAAGATCCCACATGCCGCGGAGCGACTAGGCCCGTGAGCCACAACTACTGAGCCTGCGCGTCTGGAGCCTGTGCTCCGCAACAAGAGAGGCCGCGACAGTGAGAGGCCCACGCACCGCGATGAAGAGTGGCCCCCGCTCGCCGCAACTAGAGAAAGCCCTCGCACAGAAACGAAGACCCAACACAGCCATAAATAAATATAAAAATAAATAAATTAAAAAGAAAAAAAAAAAAAAGAAGGACCTAAGAAATCTGGAGTTTCTCTGAGCTCCTGTAAGATGCTGCACTTGCCCATCATGGCATTTGCCTTGCTGTAATCTCCACCTGTCCACTTGTCCAGGCCTGCAACACCTGAGGGTGGCAACTCAATGTCTCACACATAGCACTGGGCCTAGCACAGAATATAAGAGCCCAGGACCCCTGTGATGAGATCTCCCAGGCCTTGATGCAAATCACTCAACCTCCTTGGGTCCCAATTTCTTCATCTATAAAACAAGAGTCTCAGACTACAATGTCTAAGCAAACATCCTAAATCTAACATTCCATAATAATAGTGATAGGTAAGAACTCCTAATAGCTATGCAGTACTTACTATGTTCTAAGTGCTTCACACATAGCAACTCAGTTCCTTCTTACAACAATCCTGTGAAGTAAGCCTTTTTGCAGATAAGGAATTGGAAAAACAGAGATATTAAGGAACTTTGATAAGACTGCAGAGCTAGAAGGAGCCAGAACTGGAATTTGAACCTGGAAGTCTGGTTCTGGATTCTATGTGCCTAACCTAGCTCTGTTTCTGTGTAATGACGCCTCCTTTCATTCCTTATAGGAACTGGTGCGAATTTATTCATCCCCAAAAGCTGAGATGTGTCTGATTCCCCACTGATGTGCTAGGAATACAAACTCCAGTTCATTACAATTAGTAAAGAAAGACAGCTGCACCCTGAAACTTTATAATTTAATCTTTAACACCAATATCTAAAAGCATTGGTATACTTCAATAGCGTCATCTTCAAACTATTAGTAATATTATTAGGAATAATGTTAACAATACATATATGTATAATTAACAGCAATTATAATATAACTAGTAGTACTTCCAAAAAGATTATAAAATCATGTTGCTATTATTCTTGCATGTTCTCAGATACTTAATATCAGAAATAAAAATGTTTTGTTCTGGAAATTTTAACTGATTATATTTGTATTAGACCAAATTTTTATATGGTTTGTCAGATTTATTTTGCCCCTTCAGTTATTTTTTAAAGTTAATGCAAAGAGAAAAATTATATATATATACATTTATGCATATATCCAAATAACTTTGCTGTACACCTGAAACTAACACAGTATTCTTTATACTATACTTCAATTTTTAAAAATCACTGAATTAAAATTTATTATTAATCTAAAATTAAAAACTAATTATCAAATCAGTTACTGTAAAACTTTTAGGTATATTTGGAACAACCTGGGTGTGTGAATCTACTTTTCCAGTGGTAAACTTTATGAAATTTAAATACAGACCAAATATCTCCAGTGAAAGTTAAGCACAGGGATTGAGGTGCACTATCCATGTAAAACACACACCTGATTTTAAAGACTCAGTATGAAAAAAAAAAAGAATGTAAAATATCTCATTGGTAATTGTCTATATTGATTACAAGTTGAAACGGTAATATTTCAGATATACTGTATTTAATTGAGTAAAATGTATTATTAAAATTAACTTTAATGATTAAAAAAAAGTTAATGTGAAAAACCACTGGCTCTATGCCTAATGATAACAGTCACGCTATAATAGTAATTTAGCAATTAGCCTATGGTTTGGCATCCAGGAAGCTGACATAAAAATAGACAATTTATTGACAATATTTAGACATTGGCTGTACTATTAAGTAATTAATATCCTATTTCCTGAATTGCATGATTTGCATGATGAAAAGTACAGAACCAGGCATTCTAAGTTTGTGCTGGAGATATAAGGATTAATTAGACATAGAGTCTTACATTAAAATGTTGGAGTTTAGTAGAAGAAATAAAGTATAAAATAAATTATTAGGACAAATTATGCAGTGATAAGTGCCCTTGTAAAGAGAGAAAGAAATTTGCGATGGGAAAGGAAAAAGAGAGAGAGAAGAGACTCATAATCAGAACAGACTGTGGGGACAGAAAGCATTTGTGTTGGGCTTTGAAGGGTTGGTATGATTTATGTATACAACAATAAGGAGTGCAAATCATTTGGGTTGAGAGAACAGCAAGAGCAAAGTCAGAGGAGTCAAAAAACAGTATAGGCAAGGATTATCAAATACTGTGCTTCAGTCTGCCAAATTGAACATATAGAAGGCACTAATGGGAAATAAGGAAGATATGATAGGGTTACAATTATCTAGGCAAGTGGTAATAGTTGCCTAATTTAAGGCAATGTCAATGGAAATGGACAACAAAGTATAGATTCAAGAAGTATTCCAAAGAAAGAATCAACATTTGGCAACAGGAAGGAAAGAAGGAGGGGAAAAGTCAAAGATGATGCTCAACATAATAAAGGCCATGTATGACAAACACACGGCAAACATCATTCTCAATGGTGAAAAACTGAAAGCATGTCCTCTAAGATCTGGAACAAGACAAGGATGTCCACTCTCGCCACGATTATTCAACATAGTTTTGGAAGTCCTAGCCATGGCAATCAGAGAAGAAAAAGAAATAAAAGGAATCAAAATTGGAAAAGAAGGAAAAGGGTCACTGTTTGCAAATGACATGATACTATACATAGAGAATCCTAAAGATGCCACCAGAAAACTACTAGAGCTCATCAATGAATTTGGCAAAGTTGCAGGATACAAAATTAATGCACAGAAATCTCTTGCATTCCTATACACTAACAATGAAAGATCAGAAAGATAAATTAAGAAAACAGTTCCATTCACCATTGCAACAAAAAGAATAAAATACCTAGGAATAAACCTACCTAAGTAGGTAAAAGACCTGTACTCAGAAAACTATAAGACACTAATGAAAGTAATCAAAGATGACACAAGCAGATGGAGAGATATACCATGTTCTTGGATTGGAAGAATCAATATTGTGAAAATGACTATACTACCCAAAGCAGTCTACAGACTCAATGCAATCACTTTCAAATCACCAAAGGCATTTTTCACAGAACTAGAACAAAAAATCTTAAAATTTGTATGGAGACACAAAAGACCCCAAATAGCCAAAGTGGTCTTGAGGGGGAAAAAATAAAACAGAGCTGGAGGAATCAGACTCCCTGACTTCAGACTATACTACAAAGCTACAGTAATCAAGACAATATGGTACTGGCACAAAAACAGAAATATAGATCAATAGAACAGGATAGAAAGCCCAGAGATAAACCCACGCACATATGGTCAACTAATCTATGACAAAGTAGGCTAGGATATACAATGGAGAAAAGACAGCCTCTTCAATAAGTGGTGCTGGGAAAACTGGACAGCTACATGTAAAAGAATGAAATTAGAACACTCCCTAACACCATACACAAAAATAAACTCAAAATGGATCAAAGACCTAAATGTAAGACTAAACACTATATAACTCTTACAGAAAACCATAGGAAGAACACTCTTTGACATAAATCACAGCAAGATCCTTTTTGACCCACCTCCTAGAGTAATGGAAATAAAAACAAAAACAAACAAATGGGACCTAATGAAACTTCAAAGCTTTTGCACAGCAAAGGAAACCATAAACAAGATGAAAAGACCACCCTCAGAATGGGAGAAAATATTTGCAAATGAAGCAACTGACAAAGGATTAATCTCCAAAATATACAAGCAGCTCATGCAGCTTAATATCAAAAAAACAAAAAACCCAATCCAAAAACGGGCAGAAGACCTAAATAGACATTTCTCCAAAGAAGACATACAGATGGCCAAGAAGCACATGAAAAGCTGCTCAACACCACTAATTATTAGAGAAATGCGAATCAAAACTACAATGAGGTATCACCTCACACCAGTTAGAATGGGCATCATCAGAAAATCTACAAACAACAAATGCTGGAGAGGGTGTGGAGAAAAGGGAACCCTCTTGCACTGTTGGTAGGAATGTAAATTGATACAGCCACTGTGGAGAACAGTATGGAGGTTCCTTAAAAAACTAAAAATAGAACTACCATATGATCCAGCAATCCCACTACTGGGCATATACCCAGAGAAAACCACAATTCAAAAAGACACATGCACCCCAGTGTTCATTGCAGCACTATCTAAAATAGCCAGGTCATGGAAGGAACCTAAATGCCCATCAACAGACGAATGGATGAAGAAGATGTGGTACATATATACAATGGAATATTACTCAGCCATAAAAAGGAACAAAAGTGGGTCATTTGTAGAGATGTGGATGGACCTAGAGACTGTCATATAGAGTGAAGTAAGCCAGAAAGAGAAAAACAAATACTGTATATTAATGCATATATATGGAATCTAGAAAATGGTACAGATGAACCGGTTTGCAAGGCCAAAATAGAGACACATATATAGAGAGCAATCTTATGGACACCAAGGGGGAAAAGGGAGGAGGGACAAATTGGCAGATTGGGATTGACATGTATACACTAATATGTATAAAATAGATAACTAATGAGGACCTGCTGTGTAGTACAGGGAACTCCACTTCACTGTACAGCAGAAACTAACACAACATTGTAAAACAACTATACCCCCAAAAAAATAAATAAATAAAAATAAAAACAAAGATGTTGCCAAGTTCTGAGCCCTAATGGCTAACGTAATGTTGGTGACATTGACAAAAATCAGGAGAAAGAAGGTGGAACGAGTTCTGGTCCATGTATTTGAGCTGTATGTACCAGTCACAGCTAACTCATCACCAAGCAGGAGGAGATACTATTTCAAGCACAACAGTTACTCTGTGATTCATCGTATGTGAACGTGAAGTTACTTTCACTCTCACAGAAGTAAAACAAAAGCTGCACATTATTAACCAGATCCTTCAGGATGCCTGAATGTTAAGGTGGGCTGTCAAGAATGACTCAGTCTTAACTCAGAGCCTCAACATCTAACATTAGAGGAAAGTTTTAAAGGCTTTATGTTCCCATTCTTTAAACCTTAACTGGTTGAAATCTGAAAGCTATTTTTCTCTTTTGAGATGTAGTTGTGACATATTCATTTTCAAACTTTCTCAGTTTCATCTACAGTAAAAACTTTGTGTGACATATTCTCAACTTGTAAGTTGATCAAGGAGGTGCTCTAGATTTCATCATTTGGTTTTATCCTCTGTCAGTATTCTGAATAGTCTTTCCATATTGTTCTCAATCTTTAATCACACCACCATCACTTGATGGTATCACACTTGAGAAAATTTCCTTTTTAACCCTGTTTCCATGAATCATTTTCACTGTGGTTTGTGGGAATTGCTTGAGATATACCCAGAGCATTTGACATGTCACATCTATCTATCAAGATTGTTCTGGATGACCTTTTCAGTGCACATTCGTGTATGTGCCTAGATTATTTCAAGTTTAAAACAATCTGGGCACAAATTACATATTTTTCCAAAAGTGGGAAGCAAACTGATTGAAAATCCAAGTGCAAGATTTCCACATGGGACTTTGTCTAGCAACACAATAAGCAGATGCTTTACGCTGAGCAAGGAATAAGAGTCTACTTCCTGGACATATTTTTATAGATCATCATAATTGAAACCTGACATACATAAAACTGTAGGTAAATACTGATGCCATTGGAGCAGAGCACCATAAACAGAAATTTCCTAGGCTTCTCTTGTATCCAACTAGGAAACTTTCAGTCCCGTTAAGGGAACGCAGATGTAACTTCAAAGGGCCTCAAAAAGAGTGCAAATTCTTGCTGATAAAACTTCATCTCCCCAAGATTAAACTGTACAGTCCTCAGACATTTAATAATCCTCTCACATACATTTCAGTGAAAGGTGAAGCTGTTTTATTTACTCCAGCCTTGAGTGTGGAGACTTTCTTCTTCTGAACTATTGATCTAAGCATGACATTTAAATACGCACAAGTAGCAGCAATTCCAATTCCATTTGAATATCCTGATTGTGTCAATTACTGTGATGTTAAGCATGCCCATTCCACCCTGGAGCTTAAGTAAACAGGACCACCACTCTCTGCTTTTAGCAGAGGATTTATAGGAGCCATGTGTCTGGCATTCAGGAAGATGTTGTCTTGCTCTCACCAGTGATTACATATACAATATTGTCATATAATTTTCAGATTTTTCAAAGACTTCAAAGCTCACAACCTTCTGTGAACTTGCTATCTGGACATGTTTATCATGGCAGGGAATAAAGGGAGGGGTGCTATGCAGAGACTTCAAATTATGAGCACTTCACAGATGCATTCTGTATGTCTATAAAATGTCAAAATGTCCAGGAGAAAAGTGGAAAGGCTAGTCAGTCTACCACCCGTACAGGGAGAGAGCCTGGCTGGAGCAAATGTGGCTTAAATATTAGTTTAAAAGGGCCATTTGATTTTTCCATGATCAAGATATTTTGTCCTAAATTGTTTCCTTTGCTAAATGAGTGGCGTTTAATTGGTAAGTAGAAATGAGTTCACTTCCTCTCCTCTCTCTTTTCTGGAAGTGACCAGATGTCCCATTTGGGGGAATTATCTTTGTGACATGGTACTGAGAACACAGAACAGGCCTTGTGTGTTGCGTGACAGTGGAGGCTCTGGAGTCAGGCTTGCCTTGGGGTGAAGCCCAGCCCTCCCGCTTTGCAGCCAAATACCATTGGGTAATTTACCCTCTGTGTCTCAGTTGCCTCATCGGTAAAATGGGGATGATTATAATGGATCCTACCTCATCAAGCTGTGAAGATTGAATAAAATAGTATGTATCTAGTATGTGGAAAGTATTCAGTGAGTATTATTATTATAATTGAAACATTGCACAGATGAAATAAAAGTCCATACTTCTCACCTCAAGGATTAGGCCTTGAAGGACCAATAAAAATTCTTTTTGGGGGGATTCTGAATTCTCTATTCCCATAGCTTTTGTTCATGCTTTACCAGAGCACTTACACTGATGTCCTCCTCTGCATCATGCACTGCAAGAGGCTTCTCATACATATTATAGACACGGAATCAAGCAATGTGTTAATGTCGATCTTCCCATGAATACTTTCCTGTTTATTCTTTCATTATGTTTTGCTTACCCAGTAAGAACCTATTATGCGCCAGTCAATGGGCTATCCAAATGCTGCTGCCCAATATCCCTGGCTCTTACCAATCAATGAGTAAGTTTTTCTAGAAAAGCAACATTTAGAGAGATGACTAGATTCCCTATGCCAGAATATTCTGGGATGACTCGTTCCAAGGGATGGCAAGTTATGCAACTATCTTTCTGTGCAGTGGTGGCTGAGCAGAGCCACTGTGTCCTTTGAATGCTGAGCTTCATGGTGCATCGTCATGACTCAGAAGTGACCAATAACCAAGTGGAATTTAAACATCTTGGCTAAGTACCAGCAGCATTTTGCTCCAGTTATTGGAAGCTCCTCAGAGTGAACGTGGTCCTGGGGTAAGATCTGAATCACTGTCTCTGAGGGTAAAAATGCATATTGCCAGGAAATGCATAGCAAACAACAGAGGCACAAGAATAGTCTCATTTTTTGTCTGTCTGCACCATGAGCATCTGCTGTCTCTCCTCTGTTAAGAATGGTCACCAGGCTTCTCTCATGAAATATCATACATGCCCCTTATTGCCGTACCCGGGGTTAGAGCTGGGAGGGGTGCCATCTTAGAGACAAGTGACAGTCAGAGAGAGGAGAGGGAACTGAAAGGAATCTAACATTTATTAAATCCCAAAGCCAGGCCTCCTGAGTGCCACTTTAATGATCTTTTCACTGTACCACACCTGGTGGCAAGTTTTAAAGATTTTCTGCTCAGCTATTCTTTTACCAAAGTTCCCACTGATCAGCTTAATTATCAACATTGTGGTAAAGGCTGTGAGCACAGCCTGCCAACTGTAATGCTCATCTCGGTATCACTCTTGCCGCGGAGAGAATCTATCACTTTTCTTCCTTCTGCAATCTGTAAACCATGCTGGGACAGTCTCTTTCATACACTGGAGGTAAGAGCGTGGACTGGTGCAGCCTCTCTGGAGGGCAGCCTGGCAGTGTTCCAAACAACTTACACATGGGTTCCACCTTGGGACTTAATCCTCCCATTTCTGGAAATGTACACTAAGAAAGGATCAGAGATGTGGCAGATATGTATATGCGGTTAGCAAATCATGAGGCATCACTTGTCCATATATACATATAGAGAGATATATAGATATAGATAACCAAATGAAATACGTGTTCACTCACCAGTTAGCCACACTGTTACACCCTGAAGGGCACCACTGCCCACCTGTTGACAGGTACTGGAATTGAAGACACAATGCCAGGATGAACTATCACATAAGAAGTGTATCTTAGAAAGTCAACTGAATTTCACTGACTACAAGTATTCCAATGTCAAACCATAAATTAGAAAGAAAAAAATTTAGTAAAAAAATCACTTTCCAGTCACTTTTTATATATCTTTTTCTCCCTTTGCTGCTCTCTTATTCCCCCCTCCCCCATACCAACCACCAACAGCACTACCACCTTCATCACCCAAGAAGTCTGCCTGCATTGTAAATCCTTTCTTTTTTTTCAAAATCAAAGTAGGCATGAACAGGACTCAATTGCTGGTATGGAGAAAACTGTGTGAATAAATAAGGTAATTAAATGTATCCATTCTATAGATTAGTCAACACTACTTTGAGTGACTATGATATATCAGAGTGCACATAACAGTGCAAACATTAGGTAGTCCTCACTGTCTACCATCCTTCTACAAAACCTCAAATTTGAACTTGAGAAAATTCAGATTACCCTAGACTACACATATTAGGGGAAGTAACTTCATTTAACCACTATGTTCTAAATAAAGTATTTTTGTTAGAAATCACATTTTATCTTGAGTCTTAGAGTTCACCTGCGTGGTGTGATATTTTCAACCTGATGGGCAGATAGAAGTTAAACTTGGACAAGCACAAATATGTAGCTTCTTGCATAGAAGATAACACAAACAGTAGAGAGAGATTATCCCATGGGGGTTCTGAGAGGAAGTACCTAGGACCTTAAAGCCAAACTTCCACTGTCTAGGCCCAGCTTCCTCTACCCACAGATCCTTCAACTCAGCCTCTACCCACAAGATCCCAGGACCAATGTAGTCCTTTCTGATCCCGCACATCTTCATCTTACTGAAACTAAGGTTCAAGGCTCATATATTTCTGCAGCATCTACTTCCTTATACTCTAGTAATTTACCTAATTACTTGTAATTTTCTGTTTAATGATATCTATCTTCTCCTTAAGACTCTAAACTCCCTAAGAACAGAGACTGTGTCTGTCTCATTCACAGCTTTATCCCCAGTACCTAGTGCAATGCCTACCATATTGTTGGTGTTTAATAAATTTTGTTCCTGGGATATTGTGACTTATAATAACAAATATAAACGTGGTCTTCATCTCTGTTACTGGCACAGACCTCCTAAAACCCTTGGAATTTCCTAAGTGATGAAAGCAATTGAGGTGGCTTGTCTTTTGCTATGTTAATGAGGTGACTTTTGGAGAGCATCTAAGGATGGGGGCTTGTTGCCAATAGAGCCTGCCATCTAATTAGAGGGTTGGGACATTCAGTCCAACCCCTTAACCTCCAGGTACCCCAGAAGCTGGGTAACTTTCTCTCCCACACCTAGCCTTTTGTGTAAGTCTCTGCCTGGAACACACCCCTTGAAGTCTGGGGTTCTAAGTCGCTCTTACCAGGCAATCCCCCACCTCCAGGGACTGAAGTCCAGTCCCTGAGCATCCTTAGGCCTCTGAATCATGCTGGTTTCCACGCCCCTGCAAGCTCCACTCTCCCCTCTTCCAACAGCTGCATCTTTCCCCAGGTGTGGGCCTCATCCCCTCATAGGCTGTATTTATCTACCAGGCCCTGGGTCCTCCTTATTGAGCCTCTTTTAATACCATTAGAGCTCCAGTTCTCAGTGTGGAGACCTGAAGAGAGACTCCAAGCAAATAGAACCTCAAAGTAACTCCAAATTCAAGACCTGAGACAGTGTGGAGAAAACTACTGTGATATGAGTTGTCAATGTAAAGAAAGTTACATTGAATCATCCACCATAATATACTAAACTGTCTGAAACTCCAATAAAAGTCTCAATAAGAGCATTTAAAACACAGCCTACTTGGGAACATATTTTATTCACAGATACGTACATAAAATATTTTTAAAATTCACAAGTGAAGCAAAATAACATACAGTTAAAATAGTGTAAATGTAAGAGGGAGTAGCCAAGATGGGAGGGTTATAGCCAAGAGGGCAGAGTAGGAAGACCCTGAACTTACCTCCTCCCATAAGTACACCAAAATGACAACTATTTACAGAGTGACTATGTATTTGAATGACCTGAAGACTACCAGAAAATATTTTAAGTAAGTACATACAGTGAGATGGGTAGGAGGGGTGGAGACATGGTATAGTCAAGACTCATACCCTCAGGTGGGCAACCCACAAATGGGAAGACAGAGGGAAGAAGTTCTTCCCAAAGAGTGAAGGCTCTGAGACCCATATCAGGTTCCCAAGCTGGGGCAGGAGGGTCCTACACTGGGAAGATGAACCCCAAGTACTGGCTTTGCAGGCTAGCAAGAATTGTGTATGAGATAGCCAGAGGGTTGTAGGAAACAGACATTCTGCTTCTAAAAGGTGAATGCAAAATCTCACACACTCTAAGACCCAGTACAGAGGCAGTAGTTTGAAGGGAGATTGGGTCAGTCCCACTTGCTGATCTTGTAGAGCTTCTCAGAGAGGCAAGAGGCAACTAGGACTCCTGCTGTGAACACAGAGGCTGGCAGCAGCCATTTTTGGCAGCTATTCTACCACAAGGACACTGGGGCTGACAAGCACCATTTTGGACTCCCCAATCTAGTCTATTAGCATCAGGGTCTTACCCACCCAACAACAGGTCAGCAACAGTCCCAGGACTCCTTAGACTAAGTAGCCAGCTGCACAGGGATCCAGCCCCACCCATTAGGCTGCCACCAGCCCAAAAATACCCCAGCCCCTACAGCCAGGCACCCTATGATGTAACTCTGCCTACCAGTAGCCAATGGCCTCAGCAAAAGGCAACACCTCTCAGCCAACCATGAAGGGGGCCAGCTAGGTCTAAAAACATACCCACAGTAGTCAGTCCCACAACAACCGTAGTGTCCATGAAGCTCACATAAGAGACACTCCCCTAGAGCATATAGCTCTGGTGACAAGAGGAAAATGTGCTACTGAGTCCCATAAGATGTCTCCTACGTAAAGCTACTTCTCCAAGATCATGAAATGTAAACAACCTACCTAATACATACAAAGAAACACAGAGAGTTAGGCAAAATTAGGGGATAAAAGAACAATATAAAACCTCAGAAAACACTAACTGAAGTGGAGATAAGCAATCTATATAATAAAGAGTTCAAGGTAATGATTATAAAGATGCTCAGTGAACTCAGGAGAAGAATGGATGAACATAGTGAGAAGTTTAACAAAGAGTTAGAAAATATAAAGAAGAACCAAAAGACTGAAGAATACAATAAGTAAAATAAAAAATACACTAGAAGGAATCAACAGTAAATTAGATGATACAGAGGAACGACTCAGTGAACTGGAAGACAGAGTAGTGGAAATCACATGAGCTGAACAGAAAAAAAAAAAAAAAGGAAAAAGAATTTTTTAAAATGAGGACAGTTCAAGAGACCTCTAAGATAACATCAAGCATACTAAAAATTGAAAGATAGGAGTCCCAAAAAAGAGAAGAGAGAGAGGGGCAGAGAATTTACTAGAAGAAATAATAGCTGAAAATTCCTTAATCTGGAAAAGGAAACAGACATCAAGATTCAGGAAGACAGAGTCCCAAACAAGATCAACCCAATGAGAACCACAACAAGACAAACTGTAATTAAATGCCAAAAATTAAAGATAGAAAAAGAATCTTAAAACAGCAAGGGAAAACCAACTAGTTGCGTACAAGGGACTCCCACAATTTAATCAGTGGAGATTTTACAGGCCAGGAGGGCGCGCCAGGATATATTTAGAATTCCCTGCAGGGCACACCATCAGGGCACCTGCAGTGGGTGATGGCTTGATGGGGGCAGCTTTCATTGTTTACTGGAATGGCAGGCAACATTTTTTTGTCCACAGTACTCTCTACAGATTAAATAAGATACAACATATAAAGCTGACAACACAGTGCCTGGAATATAAGTCTTCAAAAATACTGTTATCGGGTCTGAACCAAGATGGTGGAGTAGAAGGATATGCTCTCACTCCCTCTTGTGAGAACACCAGAATCACAACTAGCTGCTGGACAATCATCGACAAGGAGACACTGGAACTCACCAAAAAAGATACCCCACATCCAAAGACAAAGGAGAAGCCACAATGAAATGGTAGGAGGGGCACAATCACAGTAAAATAAAACCCCATAACTGCTGGGTGGGTGACTCACAGACTGGAGAACACTTATATCACAGAAGTCCACCCACTGGAGTGAAGGTTCTGAGCCCCACGTCAGGCTTCCCAACCTGGGGTTCCGGCAATGGGAGGAGGAATTCCTAGAGAATCAGACTTTGAAGGCTAGTGGGATTTGATTGCAGGACTTCAACAGGGCTGGGGGAAACAGAGACTCCACTCTTGGAGGGCATACACAAAGTAGTGTGCACATCGGGACCCAGGGGAAGGAGCAGTGACCCCAGGGGAGACTGAACCAGACCTACCTGCTAGTGTTGGAGGGTCTCCTGCAGAGGCGGGCGGTGGCTGTGCCTCACCGTGGGGAAAAGGACACTGGCAGCAGAAGTTCTGGGAAGTACTCCTTGGCGTGAGCCCTCCCACAGTCTGCCATTAGCCCCACCAAAGAGCCCAGGTAGACTCCAGTGTTGCGTTGCCTCAGGCCAAACAACCAACAGGGAGGGAACGCAGCCCAACCCAACAGCAGTAAAGCGGGTTAAAGTTTTACTGAGCTCTGCCCACCAGAGCAACAGTAACCTCTATCCACCACCAGAACCTCCCATCAGGAAACCTGCACAAGCCACTTAGTTAGCCTCATCCACCAGAGGGCAGACAGCAGAAGCAAGAAGAACTACAATCCTGTAGCCTGTGAAACAAAAACAACATTCACAGACAGATACACAAGATGAAAAGGCAGAGGGCTATGTACCAGATGAAGGAACAAGATAAAATCCCAGAAAAACAACTAAATGAAGTGGAGGTAGGCAACCGTCCAGAAAAAGAATTCAGAATAATGATAGTGAAGATGATCCAGGACCTCGGAAAAAGAATGGAGGCAAAGATCGAGAAGATGCAAGAAATGTTTGACAAAAAACTACAAGAATTAAAGAACAAACAAACAGAGATGAACAATACAATAACTGAAATGAAAACTACGCTACAAGGAATCAATAGCAGAATTACTGAGGCAGAAGAATGGATAAGTGACCTGGAAGACAGAATGGTGGATTTCACTGCTGTGGAACAGAAGAAAGAAAAAAGAATGAAAAAAAATGAAGACAGCCTAAGAGACCTCTGGGACAACATTAAATGCAACAACATTCGCATGATAGGGGTCCCAGAAGGAGAAGAGAGAGAGAAAGGAGCTGAGAAAATATTTGCAGAGATTATAGTCGAAAACTTCCCTAACATGGGAAAGGAAATAGCCACCCAAGTCCAGGTAGTGCAGAGTCCCATACAGGATAAACCCAAGGAGAAACACGCCAAGACACATAGTAATCAAACTGGCAAAAATTAAAGACAAAGAAAAATTATTGAAAAAACCAAGGGAAAAACGACAAATAACATACAAGGGAACTCCCATAAGGTTCACAGCTGATGTCTCAGCAGAAACTCTACAAGCCAAAAGGGAGTGGCATGATATACTAAAGTGATGAAAGGGAAGAACCTACAACCAAGATTACTCTACCCGGCAAGGATCTCATTCAGATTTGATGGAGAAATCAAAAGCTTTACAGACAAGCAAAAGCTAAGAGAATTCAGCACCACCAAACCAGCTCTACAACAAATGCTAAAGGAACTTCTCTAAGTGGGAAACTCAAGAGAAGCAAAGGACCTACAAAAACAAACCCAAAACAATTAAGAAAATGGTCATAGGAACATACATATCGATAATTACCTTAAACGTGAATGGATTAAATGCTCCAACCAAAAGACACAGGCTTGTTGAATGGATACAAAAACAAGACCCATAAGCATGCTGTCTACAAGAGACCCACTTCAGACCTAGGGACACATACAGACTGAAAGTGAGGGGATGGAAAAAGATATTCCATGCAAATGGAAATCAAAAGAAAACTGGAGTAGCAATACTGATATCAGAAAAAAATAGACTTGAAAATAAAGAATGTTACAAGAGACAAGGAAGGACACTACATAATGACCAAGGGATCAATCCAAGAAGAAGATATAACAATTGTAAACCAAGAAGATATAACAATTGTAAATATATATGCACCCAACATAGGAGCACCTCAATACATAAGGCAAATACTAATAGCCATAAAAGGGGAAATCGACAGTAACACAATCATAGTAGGGGACTTTAACACCCCACTTGCACCAATGGACAGATCATCCAAAATGAAAATAAATAAGGAAACACAAGCTATAAATGATACATTAAACAAGATGGGCTTAATTGATATTTATACGACATTCCATCCAAAAACAACAGAATACACTTTCTTCTCACGTGCTCATGGAACATTCTCCAGGATAGTTCATATCTTGGGTCACAAATCAAGCGTTGGTAAATTTAAGAAAATTGAAATCGTATCAAGTATCTTTTCTAACCACAATGCTATGACTAGATATCAATTACAGGAAAAAAATCTGTAAAAAATACAAACACATGGAGGCTAAAGAATACACTACTTAATAACCAAGAGATCACTGAAGAAATCAAAGAGGAAATCAAAAAATACCTAGAAACAAATGACAATGACAACACGACGACCCAAAACCTATGGAATGCAACAAAAGCAGTTCCAAGAGGGAAGTTTATAGCAATACAATCCTACCTTAAGAAACAAGAAACATCTCAAATAAACAACCTAACCTTACACCTAAATCAATTAGAGAAAGAAGAACAAAAGAACCCCAAAGTTAGCAGAAGGAAAGAAGTCATAAAGATCAGATCAGAAATAAATGAAAAAGAAAAGAAGGAAATGATAGCAAAGATCAATAAAACTAAAAGCTGGTTCTTTGAGAAGATAAACAAAATTGATAAACTATTAGCCAGACTCATCAAGAAAAAAAGGGAGAAGGCTCAAATCAATAGAATTAGAAATGAAAAAAGGAGAAGTAACAACTGACACTGCAGAAATACAAAGGATCATGAGAGATTACTACAAGCAACTATATGCCAATAAAATGGACAACCTGGAAGAAATGGACGAATTCTTAGGAATGCACAACCTTCCGAGACTGAACCAGGAAGAAATAGAAAATATGAACAGACCAATCACAAGCACTGAAATTGAAACTGTGATTAAAAATCTTCCAATAAACAAAAGCCCTGGACTAGATGGCTTCACAGGCGAATTCTATCAAACATTTAGAGAAGAGCTAACACCTATCCTTCTCAAACTCTTCCACAATATAGCAGAGGGAGGAGGAACACTCCCAAACTCCTTCTACGAGGCCACCATCACTCTGATAGCAAAACCAGACAAAGATGTCACAAAGAAAGAACACTACAGGCCAATATCACTGATGAACATAGATGCAAACATCCTCAGCAAAATACTAGCAAACAGAATCCAACAGCACATTAAAAGGATCATACACCATGATCAACTGGGGTTTATCCCAGGAATGCAAGGATTCTTCAATATATGCAAATAAATCAATGTGATACACCATATTAACAAATTGAAGGAGAAAAACCATATGATCATCTCAATAGATGCAGAGAAAGCTTTCGACAAAATTCAACACCCATTTATGATTAAAAAAACCCTCCAGAAAGTAGCCATAGAGGGAACTTACCTCAACATAATAGAGGCCATATATGACAAACCCACAGCCAACATTGTCCTCAATGGTGAAAAACTGAAACCATTTCCACTAAGATCAGGAACAAGACAAGGTTGCCCACTCTCACCACTATTATTCAACATAGTTTTGGACGTTTTAGCCAGAGCAATCAGAGAAGAAAAAGGAATAAAAGGAATCCAAATTGGAAAAGAAGAAGTAAAGCTGTCACTGTTTGCAGATGACATGATACTATACATAGAGAATCCTAAAGATGCTACCAGAAAACTACTAGACCTAATCAATGAATTTGGTTAAGTAGCAGGATACAAAATTAATGCACAGAAATCTCTTGCATTAATTAAATCTCTTGCATCATTAGTGTATCTCTTCCTATACACTAATGACGAAAAATCTGAAAGTGAAATTAAGAAAACACTCCCATTTACCATTGCAACAAAAAGAATAAAATATATAGGAATAAACCTACCTAAGGAGACAAAAGACCTGTATGCAGAAAATTATAAGACACTGATGAAAGAAATTAAAGATGATACAAATAGATGGAGAGATATACCATGTTCTTGGATTGGAAGAATCCACATTGTGAAAATGACTCTACTACCCAAAGCAATCTACAGATTCAGTACAATCCCTATCAAACTACCACTGGCATTTTTCACAGAACTAGAACAAAAAAAAATCTCACAATTTGTGTGGAAACATAAAAGACCCCGAATAGCCAAAGCAATCTTGAGAACGAAAAATGGAGCTGGAGGAATCAGGCACCCTGACTTCAGACTATACTACAAAGCTACAGTAATCAAGACAGTATGGTACTGGCACAAAAACAGAAATATAGATCAATGGAACAGGATAGAAAGCCCAGAGATAAACCCACACACATATGGTCACCTTATCTTTGATAAAGGAAGCAAGAACATAGAGTGGACAAAAGACACCCTCTTCAATAAGTGGTGCTGGTAAAACTGGACAGCTACATGTAAAAGAAAGAAATTAGAACACTCCCTAACACCATACACAAAAATAAACTCAAAATGGATTGGAGACCTAAATGTAAGGCCAGACACTATAAAACTCTTAGAGGAAAACATAGGCAGAGCACTCCATGACATAAACCACAGCAAGATCCTTTTTGACCCACCTCCTAGAGAAATGGAAATAAAAACAAAAATAAACAAATGGGACCTAATGAAACTTCAAAGCTTTTGCACAGCAAAGGAAACCATAAACAAGATGAAAAGACAACCCTCAGAATGGGAGAAAATATTTGCAAATGAAGCAACTGACAAAGGATTAATCTCCAAAATTTACAAGCAGCTCATGCAGCTCAATATCAAAAAAACAAACACCCCAATCCAAATTGGGCAGAAGACCTAAATAGACATTTCTCCAAAGAAGATATACAGATTGCCATCAAACACATGAAAGAATTCTCAACATCATTAATCATTAGAGAAATGCAAATCAAAACTACAATGAGATATCATCTCACACTGGTCAGAATGGCCATCATCAAAAAATCTACAAACAATAAATGCTGGAGAGGGTGTGGAGAAAAGGGAACCCTCTTTCACTGTTGGTGGGCATGTAAATTGATACAGCCACTATGGAGAACAGTATGGAGGTTCCTTAGAAAACTAAAAATAGAATTACCATACGACCCAGCAATCCCACTACTGGGCATATGCCCTGAGAAAACCATAACTCAAAAAGAGTCATGTACCACAATGTTCACTGCGGCTCTATTTACAATAGCCAGGACATGGAAGCAACCTAAGTGTCCATCGACAGATGAATGGATAAAGAAGATGTGGCACATGTATACAATGGAATATTACTCAGCCTTAAAAAGAAATGAAATTGAGTTATTTGTAGTGAGGTGGATGGACCTAGAGTCTGTCATACAGAGTGAAGAAAGTCAGAAAGAGAAAAACAAATACTGTATGCTAACACATATATATGGAATCTAAGGAAAAATTTTAAAAGGTCATGAAGAACGTAGGGGCAAGACGGGAATAAAGATGCAGGCCTACTAGAGAATGGACTTGAGGATATGGGGAGGGGGAAGGGTAAGCTGGGACAAAGTGAGAGAGTGGCATGGACATATGTACACTACCAAATGTAAAATAGATAGCTAGTGGGAAGCAGCCGCATAGCACAGCGACATCAGCTCGGTGCTTTGTGACCACCTAGAGGGGTGGGATAGGGAGGGTGGGAGGGAGGGAGACGCAAGAGAGAAGAGATATGGGCATATATATATATATATATATATATATATATATATATATGTATAACTGATTAACTTTGTTATAACGCAGAAACTAACACACCACTGTAAAACAATTATACTCCAATAAAGATGTTAAAAAAAAAAAAAACTACTAGCGTTCATTGACGAATTTGGTAAAGTTGCAGGATACAAAATTCATATATAGAAATCTGTTGCATTTCTATACACTAACAACAAACTACCAGAAAGAGAAATTAAGAAAACAATTTCAGTTACCATCACATCAAAAAGAATAAAATACCTAGGAATAAACATACCTAAGGAGGTAAAAGACCTATGCTCAGAAAACTATAAGACACTTATGAAAGAAATGGAAGATAACACAAATGGAAGGATATACTGTGTTGATGGATTGGAAGAACAAATATTGTTAAAATGACCATACTACGCAAGGCAATCTGCAGATTCAGTGCAATCCCTATCAAGTTACCAATGGCATTTTTCACAGAACTAGAATAAATAATTCTAAAATTTGTATGGAACCATAAAAGACCCCAAGTAGACAAAACAATTTTGAGAACAAAGAACAGAGCTGAAGGAATTATGCTCCCTGGCTTCCGACTACACTACAAAGCTACAGTAATCAAAACAGTATGGTACAGGCACAAAAACAGACACATAGATCACGGCAACAGGATAGAAAGCCCAGAAATAAAGCCACACGCTTATGGTCAATTAATCTATGACAAAAGAGGCAAGAATATACAATGAAGAAAAGACAGTTTCTTCAATAAGTGGTGCTGGGGAACCTGGACAGCTACATGTAAAGGAATGAAATTAGAACATTCTCTTGTTAGAGAATACAGAAGTTTATATACAAAAATAAACTCAAAATGGATTAAAGACCTAAATGTAAGACCTGAAACCATAAAATTCCTAGAGGAAAACATAGGCAGAACACTCTGACATAAACCATAGCAATATTTTTTAGATCTGGTCTCCTAAAGCAAAGGAAACAAAAGAAAAATAAACATATGGGACCTCATTATATTTAAAAGCTTTTGCACAGCAAAGGAAAACATGACAAAACTGAAGACAACCTACTGAATGGGAGAAGATATTTGCAAATGATATGAGTGATAAGGAGTTAATATCCAAAATACAAAAACAGCTCATACAACTCAATATTAAAAAAAAAAAAAAAAAATGGGCAGAAGACCTGAATAGACATCTCTCCAAAGAAGACATACAGATGGCTAACAGGCACCTGAAAAGATGCTCAACTCGTTAATCATCAGAGAAATGCAAATTAAAACCACAATAAGATATCACCTTACACCTCTCAGAATGGCTATCATCAACAAGAACACAATTAACAAGTGTTGGTAAGGATGTGGAGAAAAGGAACCCTCACACACTGTTGGTAGGAATGTAAATTGGTGCAGCCACCGTGGAAACTAGTATGGATATTCCTCAAAACACTAAAAATAGAGCTATCTTATGACCCAGCAATTCCACTCCTGGGTATATATCTGAAAAAAATGAAAACACTAATTCAAAAAGATACATGCACCCCTATGTTCATAGTAGCACTATTCACAATAGCCAAGATATGGAAGCAACCTACATGTCCATCAAGAGATGAATGGATAAAGAAGATGTGAGATTTTATATATCTATACACACACCCATACTTACATACAGTGGAATACTACTCAACCACAAAAAAGAATGAAATTTTGCCATTTGCAACAACATGGATGGACTTAGAGGGTATTGTGCTTAGTGAAATAAGTCAGAGAAAAACAAATACTGTATGATATCACATATAAGTGGAATCTAAAAAATACAACAAACTAATGAATCTTACAAAAAGTAACAGACTCACAGATATAGAGAAAAAATTGGTGGTTACCAGTGGGGAGAGGGTTGGGGGGAGGGGCAAGATAGGGGAAGGGAATTGAGAGGAACAAACTACTATGTATAAAAGAAATAATATCCAAGTATATATTGTACAACACAGGGAACATAGCCAATATTTTATAACAACTTTAAATGGAGTATAACCTATAAAAATTTTCAATTGCTATGTTGTACACCTGAAACTAATATTGTAAATCAACTATATCTCAATAAAAAAAAAAAAGAAGTCTATGTCCAGCCAAATGGCCCACCATGTGTAAGAGAGATCAAAGACCTTTCAGACATGCAAGTTCTAAGATAAATTAACTCCCATGTTCCCTTTCTGGGAAAAATAAAATAAAATAAAAATAAAGTTCTTAAGGCAAGTCTAATGTGCAGACAGCTTTGGGATGTATTAACTGAGAATGTTTTACAAAAGGACTGATCTCTCGCAGACAATTAGACTGTCCTCAAAAGAGCAAAAAGCCGCCAGCTTCTTCTAGAACTCCACCATGGAAGGAACTGTGGGTCAGAAATCTCCACCCTAGTATCTGTGAGCCCCTGGACGCTTTTGGCTCACACCTGTTCCCTGGGGCCTCCTCCTCTCATTTTCTTTTCCCTTTTTCCAAAAGCTGCCTCCTTCTGCCCCAGCCCTTGGCGTTCTGCCCTTCCCTGAAAACCAACTGCAGCAAGAGCAGCCATCTCCTCTGCCTCTTCCTGCTTTGCCGTCCCTGTAGATAATAAGCACACAGGCTGCTTCCCTTTTAAGGGATGTTAACTGATGACTGCTACAAAGGAGGGGGGTGGGGAAAGGCCACAAACGTCGGGGGAGAGATAAAGCTTCCAGACTCTCCCAGGTCTTCCCTTCACGATCCTGGTCCATGGTTCTGGATTCCCATCAGAGAGACGAGCCAGGCGGGAATTTCAATAGCAAAGAGCTGACGGTGACAAGATGGCGATGTAGGAGGATGCTGGGCTCACCACCGCCCCCCCCCCCCCCCCCCAGGAGACACACTGATTCTGTAGCTGTACCTGAAACAACTATCTCTCAAAAACAAACAAAAAATAAAATAAAAACTAAAAACCGCCTAACAACTCCTACACATCAGGCAAAGTAGGGAAGGCCCACACGGAAGTGGGTAGGAGGGCCTGGGACGCAATCCTGCCACAAATCCCACCCCTGGTGCAGCAGCCCACCATCAGGAGGGAACTCAGACCCTGGGCTTCCCCTGAGGAGTGAGGGTTTGAGACCCCTGTCAGGCACCCCAGCTTTTAAGATTTGCGCCCGAGAGCCGAGCCCAAAAATATCTAGCTTTGGAAACCAAGCGAGGTCACGGAATCCCACAAGGCTGCAGGGGAGACGACGAGAAGCAGCTCTTAAAGGCCCCGCGGGCTCGGACCCCCCTGGAGGCCCCAGTCAGGAGGCGCCCAGACCTCGTGTGAATGAGGCTCACTTGCTAATACTGAAGCATCGGCCTGAGGGGCAGGCATCTAATTTAGCACAGCTGAGAGCCTGCTGGCCTGTGGGCATCATCCTGATGCTCTACCTCTGCCTCACTCTAGCCAGTGAGCACCATCTTTTTGTTGTTGTTGTTCTCTTTCCTTTCCCAACAGGCACCATCTGTACGCTCTCCCTCTGCCTCATTGCAGCAGGTGGGCGCCGTCTTCACACTCCCTGCTCCGCGCTCCAGAGCACCAGTATCTCTTGCAGGGGAGCTTTGACACGCGTCTGATGGCCCAGTTTTTGTGGCTGCCGCCAGGGGATTCCGCTTGATCACCTGGCTCTGGAGGGTAGGGGGCTTTCGATCCTGGGTCTCATGGGACTGGAACCATGGGAGAGACTGTTCTCGGCAGCCTACCACCCCCAGGGCACTGCGCATACAGCAGACTGAAACCCACCCCAGTCCTCCTGTGAAGGAGGCCTATTTCCTTGTCCAGGAGCTTTGGCCTAGGGGCACAACTAGAGGCCAGTGGACACCATCTTTGCACTCTCCCTCTGCCTTCACCCAATTCCCTGGTTTCTCCTAGAAAGGAGCTCATACTCTTGTCTGGCACCCCAGTTTTTGTGGCTGCTACCAGGGGACACCAGAGGGTGGCCAACTAGCTTACACCTATGGGTGTCACAGGTCTGTAACCAAGAAAAGAAGAGTTCTTGAACAGTTACCACCCCCAGGGCGCAACAAGGGGAAACAGACCCAGAGCTCAGTCTTCCTGTGAAAGTGGCCTATTACCTTATCATGATAAATGTAGCCTGAGAGGCCAGCTTCTAATTAAACATACACCTGAGGGCTGACGGCCATCCCTTCCAGAGACTTTGGAGGCAGGCACTGTCTTCTTGCTCTCCCCCAGCCGTGTTCCAGAGGATCAGTACCTCTGGGACAGGAGCTTTTATATGCATCTGGTGCCCTAGTTTGTACATCTGGTGCTCAGGTTTTTGCAACAAGGGGCCCAGGAGATGCCCCTTGATTGCTGGTAGACATAAACATATAGTAAATGTAATGGATTAATTGCATATAAAGCTAGTAGGAAAGCCTACAGTATAATGTTGGTGGTAGAAACGCAATGGAGGGGGAAAGTGAAAGACCTTATCAAATAATTCTAGTGAACATGATAGATTTTTGTATTTGCATTTAAGTCATGTTTTTCTTCATTTTGGCATGAAAGAATGCTGTGAAATAGATGGCGTGATTTGCAATTATCTATACTTTTTACACCTTTCCTCCTATCCACAGTGCCTACCTTTCCCCAACCCAAAATTCATATCTACTATTTCTTTCAGCACCTTTTTCAAAGCTCACCTACTCCTGGAAGCCCCTCTGACCGGTCCCAGGGGATGCGATCATTCCTCTCCTCTATACTTATGGGAACAGTTGGTTCCACATCATATTACACCATATGCATGTAATATTGTGCTTGGCCTTGCTGGGTCACTTCTGGGGATTGTATTGCCACTTCCTCGAATTAGGGTCCCTCATGCATCAGCCCTGTCGGGGCTATCATGAATCCACGTATGAACCTCAGTAGCCAGCTAGCAAGTAGAACGCAGTGAAAGAACAGGATGAAGAGTAGGGGGTCCAGCAGCTTGGCACCTGGCATGGAGTTTCCAGGCCTGCTCCCAAGCTTTCAAACAAGTGGCTTTTGACAGTAAGACTAACTCTACATTTGTCTGACTGCTGGGATGAGCCTGAAAATGGAAGATACTTAGTTCCTCTAGCCCAACAGAATCACAAAAGACCATAACTGATACTAAATAGTACTCTTTGCAAGATTTTGCTGAATTACTCAGGGGTACGGTATTACCTCTATAATTCCTGAAAATATTTGCCAGTTCCTAATCTGAGTTAGAATGAATCTTGCAATTTAGTTTACTTTTCAATTTTGTCTATTTTTTTGACTTGTTTTTAAAATCAAGATCAAACAAAAATTGAACTAAGAATAAAGGGGTTAAGACACTTTTAGTAAAGAAATTTTAATTAACTTTAGGTATAAAATACATTCTACTGAATCTTAACTTTTTTTAATATTTGCCCTCCATAGCATCTTGTCTGATTTGAGATAACCTATAGATTGATTCAGGGGCATAGTCTCTCTCTCCCTCTCTCTCTCTTTTTTTTTGGGGGGGGGGGGTATAATATTAGATTACTGAAAGATGAACAGGATTGAGAATGAGATTTTTTTTTTTTAAAGTTAAATTGGTATGATCTGAAACGTATATCCATTTAAAAGATTTCTGCACTGGGCAGGAGACAGTACTAGGCATGCTCCACAGTTCCTTCCTAGTAGGTTTATCCCTTTCTGGGACCTTAGAAATATTATTCCTGGAGTGTTACTGCCATCTAGTGGAAATTTTATTAAATGCTTTCTCAAGGCGAATTTTCCTCCCTACTTTCCCTCACCAGCCATTCTTTTCTTTTTGCCTTCTCTGCCTGATAGGTGCCCTCAGGTGCACTCAGAATACAAAATGTTTGGTCAGTCATTTGGAACATCCTTGAAATCTGGGGCCTTGTGCCAACAGGACAATATTTCTATTCAGCCAAAAGTGATTTGGCAGAACCAGATAAAGGGAAATTTTAAATATTTTGTGTAAGTAAATAAAAAATAATTCTAAAAAGTGAAAAATTAAAAGTATATATGGTACATATATACACTACCAAACGTAAAATAGATAGCTAGTGGGAAGCAGCCACATAGCACAGGGAGATCAGCTCGGTGCTTTGTGACCACCTAGAGGGGTGGGATAGGGAGGGTGGGAGGGAGGGAGACACAAGAGGGAAGACATATGCGAACATATGTATATGTATAACTGATTCACTGTGTTATAAAGCAGAAACTAACACACCATTGTAAAGCAATTATACTCCAATAAAGATGTTTAAAAAAAAAGTATATATGGTAACCATAAGTTTGTTCTCTAAGTCTGTGAGTGAGTCTGTTTCCGTTTTGTAAGTAAGTTCATTTGTATCATTTCTTTTTAGTTTCCACATATATGATTTTCCTGGGGGAAGGGGTAGTTAGGGAGTTTGGGATTGACATGTACACACTGCTATATTTGAATTGGATAACCAACAAGGACCTACTGGAGAGCACAGGGAACTCTGCTCAATATTATGTAACAAACCTAAATAGGAAAAGAATTTGAAAAAGAATAGATACATGTATATATATAACTGAATCACTTTGCTGTACACCTGAAACTAACACACCATTGTTAATCAACTATACTCAAATATAAAATAAAACGTTTTTTTAAAAAGCATGCTAATAGATATGCTAATATAGGCTTGATGCAATGTCATCAGAATGTGTTCAGGAACACTAAGTTCCAGTACTTTAGATAGAAGTCCCAAGAGGTGATCAGATCCAGGCTATTGTCAAGCTATAGAAGAAAGTGAAAAGAGAGAACAAGAGTCAAGAAGTGTTATTAAAAATTGTGAGGAGATTGATAAGTGCACTAGAGCATCAATGAGAATGCTAACGTCCAAGAAAGATTGCATGAGAAGGAAGAGAAAGAAGAAGGAAGACTGCTGGTTTAAATTGTCTAAGGAAATGGAAAGGAAACGTAGTATGTAGTTGGAGGAGAGTATTGGTTAACATTTAGTTTTATCAACGTGTCAGTAAAATAGAACTACATATTGAAAAGCATACTTTGTAGAAATCTAAAAAAATTTAAAAAGGTTTACAAGAGCTGAAAACATTCATTTGCATATGACATGAAGTATTACGGAGACTGCTATTCTGCAAGATTGACGATCTCAACCACATACGATTTTATAGTACGTGTTGCAAATAAGACTAACTGAAAAATTCTGGAATATAATTTAACTTGCGCCCTTTTAAAGCAACATAATTAAAACTCAAGGAAAAATCTGTACACTGATTTCTGTCTTAGGAAACTTATATTCACATAACGATTTGTTTCAGTATAAATTCCTTGAACAGAATTTCAGGCCCCACTCAATATCCAGTGCAGGCTCTGGTCACCACAACACCAGTCAAACCCCCTTTCACAGGTCTGGCTTTAGTAGCTGTGGGCTCTGTGGGCACATACACATGGGGGTAGGGCCAGACCAGAGTTCAAGCTGCCTACATAGTTCCCACAGTGAGTTCAGGTGCACAACGACTGCAGTCCTGGGACCTAACTTCAGTGGACCTGTGCCACTGGCCAGGTGAAAACAACGCCTGAGAGTCACCAGGGCCATTTGCCAGTGTACCCACAGTTAAGGCAGGACTGAGAGCAGTTCCAGCAACAGTATATTTTGTGAACCCACACAATGGGCAAAAGGGGACACAATGGAGCACAATCATGGGTGAACAGCTCCAGTGGCGAAATGCTCAGTGGCTGCTCTCCCAGTGTGAGTGCTCCAATCCCGCCTACCTCACACCGCAGATCAGAAACACAGCTAAGAAACAGGTCTGGGGACCTCTACTCCAACAACTAGGGAGCAGACCCTGCAGCTGACAGGGCAGTGACAACTTCAGAGAAAAGGGGAGGCCCCACTCAATATCTAGGGCAGGCTCTTATGAACACAACACCAATCAAACCCCCTATCAAGGGGATAATGGCACAAGCCTCTGGACCAACCTCATCCACCAGGGGGCAGACACCAGAAGCAAGAGGAACTACGGTTCTGCAGCCTGCAGAAAGGAAATCACAAACACAGTAAGTTTGACAAAATCAGATGACAAAGTAATATGTTGCAGACGAAGGAGCAAGATAAAAACCTACAAGAACAACTAAATGAAGGGGAGATAGGCAATCTATCTGAAAAAGAATTCAGAGTAATGACAGTAAAGATGATCTAAGATCTTGGAAACAGAATGGAGGCACAGATCGAGAAGATACAAGAAAAGTTTAGTAAAGACTTAAGAGAACAAAAGAACAAACAAACAGAGATGAACAAGACAATAAATGAAATGAAAAATACACTCGAAGGAATCAATAGCAGAATAACTGAGGCAGAAGAACGGATAAGTGACCTGGAAGACAGAATGGTGGAATTCACTGCTGCGGAACAGAATAAAGAAAAAAGAATGAAAAGAAATGAAGACAGCCTAAGAGACCTCTGGGACAACATTAAACGCAACAACATTCACATTATAGGGGTTCCAGAAGGAGAAGAGAGAGAGAAGGGACCCGAGAAAATATTTGAACAGATTAGAGACGAAAACTTCCCTAACGTGGGAAAGGAAATAGCCACCCAAGTCCAGGAAGCAGAGAGAGTCCCAGGCAGGATAAACCCAAGGAGAAACACACCAAGACACATGGTAATCAAATTGACAAAAACTAAACACAAAGAAACATTATTGAAAGCAACAGGGAAAAATGACAAAGAACATACAAGGGAACTCCCATAAGGTTAACAGCTGATTTCTCAGCAGAAACTCTGCAAGCCAGAAGGGAGTGGCATGATACATTTAAAGTGATGAAAGGGAAGAAGCTACATCCAAGATTACTCTACCCGGCAAGGATCTCATTTAGATTTGATGGAGAAATCAAAAGCTTTACAGACAAGCAAAAGCTAAGAGAATTCAGCACCACCAAACCAGCTCTACAACAAATGCTAAAGGAACTTCTCTAAGTGGGAAACACAAGAGAAGAAAAGGACCTACAAAAACAAACCCAAAACAATTAAGAAAATGGTCATAGGAACATACATATCAATAATTACCTTAAAAGTGAATGGATTAAATGCTCCAACCAAAAGACACAGGCTCACTGAATGGATACAAAAACAAGACCCATTTATATGCTGTTTACAAGAGACCCACTACAGACCTAGGGACGCATACAGACTGAATGTGATGGGATGGAAAAAGATATTCCATGCAAGTGAAAATCAAAAGAAAGCTGGAGTAGCAATACTCATATCAGGTAAAATAGACTTTAAAATAAAGAATGTTACAGGAGACAAGGAAGGACATTACATAATGATCAAGGGATCAATCCAACAAGAAGATATAACAATTATAAATATATATGCACCCAACATAGGAGCACCTCAATACGTAAGGCACCTGCTAACAGCTATAAAACAGGAAATAGACAGTAACACAATAGTGGGGGACTTTAACACCTCACTTACAGCAATGGACAGATCATCCAAACAGAAAATTAATAAGGAAACACAAGCTTTAAATGACACAATAGACCAGATAGATTTAGTTGATATTTATAGGACATTCCATCCCCAAACAGCAGATTACACTTTCTTCTCAAGTGCACATGGAACATTCTCCAGGATAGATCACATCTTGGGTCACAAATCAAGCCTCAGTAAATTTAAGAAAATTGAAATCATATCAAGCATCTTTTCTGACCACAACCCTATGAGATTAGAAATCAATTACAGGGAAAAAATCATAAAAAAACACAAACAAATGGAGGCTAAACAATACACTACTAAGTAATGAAGAGATCACTGAAGAAATCAAAAAGGAAATTAAAAAATACCTAGAGACAAATGACAATGAAAACACGACAATCCAAACCCTATGGGATGCAGCAAAAGCAGTTCTAAGAGGGAAGTTTATACCAATACAAGCCTACCTCAAGAAACAAGAAAAATCTCAAGTAAACAATCTAACCTTACACCTAAAGGAACGAGAGAAAGAAGAACAAACAAAACCCAAAGTTAGCAGAAGGAAAGAAATCAGAAAGATCAGAGCAGAAATAAATGAAATAGAAACAAAGAAAACAATAGCAAAGATCAATAAAACTAAAAGCTGGTTCTTTGAGAAGATAAACAAAATTGATAAACCATTAGCCAGACTCATCAAGAAAAAGAGGGAGAGGACTCAAATCAATAAAATTAGAAATGAGAACTGAGAAGTTACAACAGACACCACAGAAATAACAAAGCATCCTAAGAGACTACTACAAGCAACTCAATGCCAATAAAATGGACAACCTGGAAGAAATGGACAAATTCTTACAAAGGTATAACCTTCCAAGACTGAACCAGGAAGAAATAGAAAATATGAACAGACCAATCACAAGTAAGGAACTTGAAACTGTGATTAAAAATCTTCCAACAAACGAAAGTCCAGGACCAGATGGCTTCACAGGTGACTTCTATCAAACATTTAGAGAAGAGCTAACACCCATCCTTCTCAAACTCTTCCAAAAAAATTTCAGAGGAAGGAACACTCCCGAACTCATTCTATGAGGCCACCATCACCCTGATACCAAAACCAGACAAACATACTACAAAAAAAGAAAATTACAGAGCAGTATCACTCATGAATATAGATGCAAAAATCCTCAACAAAATACTAGCAAACAGAATCCAACAACACATTAAAAGGATCATACACCATGATAAAGTGGGGTTTATCCCAGGGATGCAAGGATTCTTCAATATACACAAATCAATCAATGTGATACACCATATAAACAAACTGAAGGATAAAAACCATATGATAATCTCAATAGATGCAGAAAAAGCTTCTGACAAAATTCAACACCCATTTATGATAAAAATTCCCCAGAAAGTGGGCATAGAGGGAACCTACCTCAACATAATAAAGGCCATATGTGACAAACCCACAGCAAACATCATTCTCAATGGTGAAAAACTGGAAGCATTTCCTCTCAGATCAGGAACAAGGCAAGCATGTCCACTCTCGCCACTATTATTCAACATAGTTTTGGAAGTCCTAGCCATGGCAATCAGAGAAGAAAAAGAAATAAAAGGAATACAAATTGGAAAAGAAGTAAAAGGGTCACTGTTTGCAAATGACATGATACTATACATAGAGAATCCTAAAGATGCCACCAGAAAACTACTAGAGCTAATCAATGAATTTGGTAAAGTTGCAGGATACAAAATTAATGCACAGAAATCTCTTGCATTCCTATACACTAATGATGAAAATCTGAAAGGGAAATTATGGAAACACTCCCATTTACCACTGCAACAAAAAGAATAAAATACCTAGGAATAAACCTACCTAGGGAGACAAAAGACCTGTATGCAGAAAACTATAAGACACTGATGAAAGAAATTAAAGATGATACAAACAGATGGAGAGATATATCATGTTCTTGGATTGGAAGAATCAACATTGTGAAAATGACTATACTACTTAAAGCAATCTACAGATTCAATGCAATCCTTATCAAATTACCAATGGCATTTTTTACAGAACTAGAGCAAAAAATCTTAAAATTTGTATGGAGACACAGAAGACCCCGAATAGCCAAAGCAGTCTTGAGGGGAAAAAACGGAGCTGGAGGAATCAGACTCCCTGACTTCAGACTATACTACAAAACTACAGTAATCAAGACAATATGGTTCTGGCACAAAAACAGAAATATAGATCAATGGGACAGGATAGAAAGCCCAGAGATAAACCAACGCACCTATGGTCAACTAATCTATGACAAAAGAAGCAAGGATGTACAATGGAGAAAAGACGGCCTCTTCAATAAGTGCTGCTGAGAAAACTAGACAGCTACATGTAAAAGAATGAAATTAGAACACTCCCTAACACCATGCACAAAAATAAACTCAAAATGGATTAGAGACCTAAATGTAAGACCGGACACTCTAAAACTCTTAGAGGAAAACATAGGAAGAATATTCTTTGACATAAATCACTGCAAGATCTTTTTTGATCCACTGCCTAGAGTAATGGAAATAAAAACACAACTAAACAAATGGGACCTAATGAAACTTAAAAGCTTTTGCAAAGCAAAGGAAACTACAAACAAAACGAAAAGACAACCCTCAGAATGGGAGAAAATATTTGCAAATGAAACAACGGACAAAGGATTAATCTCCAAAATATATAAACAGCTCATGCAGCTCAATATTAAAAAAACAAACAACCCAATCAAAAAATGGGCTGACGACCTAAATAGACATTTCTCCAAAGAAGACCTACAGATGGCCAAGAAGCACATGAAAAGCTGCTCAACATCACTAATTATTAGAGAAATGCAAATCAAAACTACAATGAGGTATCACCTCACACCAGTCAGAATGGGCATCATCAGAAAATGTACAAACAACAAATGCTGGAGAGGGTGTGGAGAAAAGGGAACCCTCTTGCACTGCTGGTGGGAATGTAAATTGATGCAGCCACTATGGAGAACAATATGGAGGTTCCTTACAAAACTAAAAATAGAATTACTATATGGCCCAGCAATCCCACTACTGGGCATATACGCAAAGAAAACCATAATTCAGAAAGACACACGCATCCCAATGTTCATTGCAGCACTATTTACAATAGCCAGGTCATGGAAGCAACCTAAATGCCCATCGACAGCCGAATGGATAAAGAAGATGTGGTACATACATACAATGGAATATTACTCAGCCATAAAAAGGAACGAAACTGGGTCATTTGTTGAGACGTGGATGGATCTAGAGACTGTCATACAGAGTGAAGTAAGTCAGAAAGAGAAAAACAAATATCGTATATTAACACATAATAGGTGGAACCTAGAAAAATGGTATAGATGAACTGGTTTCAGAGCAGAAATAGCGACAAAGATGCAGAGAACAAACGTATGGACACCAAGGGGGGAAAGTGGCGGGGGGGGGGTGGGGGGGGGGGTGGCGTGATGAATTGGGCAATTGGGATTGACATGTATACACTGATGTGTATAATATTGATGACTAATAAGAACCTGCTGTATAAAAAAATAAATACAATTCAAAAATTCAAAAAAAGAAAGTGAATAAAAACTGTGCATCCAAAAACTGTTCAAAAATGTCAAATGGCCCAATATATGAATATTTGGAGCCATAGAGGGGAAAGAGAGAGAATAATTGGCAGAAGAAATATTTAAGAGATAATGACCAAAAATTTTCCAAAATTATGAAAGACATCAAACTATAGATCAGAATTTCATAGACGCCTGGACAAGACAAATTAAACACCACACACACACACACACACCTAGTCTAACTGCTGAAAACCAAAGATAAAGCGAAAATCTTGAAGATAGCCAGAAAAAAATAAATGATATACAAAGAAACAAAGATAAGAAATAAAGCAGCCATGGTCCTTCCTACTTGATACCCATTGTATGGATTGTAGATCTTGACAGCTATCTCTGAGGAGCAAGAAGTGTAGGCACAGATCACTGGACAGTAAGAAAAAGGGAGGATGGAAGCATGCCTTGCAACTACGAAGGCGTATTCATGCAGGAGTTCACTTGCATAGTCTTTGGAGGAAGACAAACCTTAATTCCATCCTGAATATGTCATTGACCAGTTGTTTTCAGTTTTCCTATCTATCAACCAGAGATAACGATGTATACTCTGGAGGGGCACTGGGAAGACTACACTAAAAGATACATAAGCACTCAACACAGGGTCTGGCATAAAGTTAGTGTTCATAATTGGAAGCTTAATTATTAACATAAGTTTTGTGCCTATGTCTTAACAGAAAATTCCAAGCAAGTGCAGAGGCTTCAATAAACTGCCTTGGACTCATCTCAACAGTCTACTTCTATCTCCTCCCTGCAATATTCCCAACACATTTCTGTGATCAGGTCTAACAGCTTTCTGTTCAAAAATCTTTCAAAGAAAATCCATACTCTTCTACTTGCCATTCATGGTAATTTCTACTCTTTCAGTCATTCCTACTAATTGATGTAACTTAAATTCATTATGGACTACTCTCTTGAATAGAAGGTGCATTCTTTCATCTTTGAAGACTCTGAACAAAATTTACATATGTCACCAAGTCACTGCTAACAGTGATTGCCTCCAGAAGAACCTGAGGGGCTGGGGTTCGGAAGGGAGGAGCATTTAGTTTGCATGGTTTTCCACTCTGACTTTTATTGTCCTTAGTTTTCAACCATGCTCATGTGCTATTTTAAAATAAAAATAATTTTTAAAAATTATCAGGAAAAAAAAGAAACCCAGCAGTTAGAAGCTATGCAAACCAGAAGACGGCAGAGTGACATCTTGAAAGTACCAAAAGAATAAATCTATTCATACCAGAATTCTTTACCCAGTGGAAATACCATTCAAAAATGAAGGTTAAATAAAGACTTTTTCAGAAAAACAGAAGCTGAAAGAATCTACTGCCAGGAGATCTACAGTTCAAGAAATGTTACGAGAAGTTCTTTAGACAGAAGGACTATGATATCAGACTTGGAGCTACACAAATAATCTTGCCACATAAGTATGGCAATTATAAATTATAATTTATTAGTGAATAGAAGCTAGTTATCCATGACTGCTGTGTATAGTAGCCAGAGAGAACTCAGTGGAGACATTATAATCTGAAATAAACAGAAGAGAAAGATGAGACAAGCCAATTAATGTGTTTTACCATGCCCATCGTCCCTTTAGCGGAAAACTGCCAAGTCTCCACAACTGAATGCCTTGTACAGTGATCATGTTTTGAACTGGGAGACTCCACCCCCTCCCTCTTCCCACCTCCATGCATCTCCACGAATACACATAGCTGATTGGACCAAGACTGTGCACCTTATTCAGTTGCAGTAATCTATAGGCTGGACAGCAGCCTATGGATATTTGCTTTAAGAATTCTACACAATCATGTATATGGGTGATTTGTTTGGGCCACCAGATTTGTTATCTCAAGAATATGTGCTAGATAGTAACCTATAATGGAAAAGAATCTAAAAAAGAGTATATATATATACACACACACACACACACACACACACACACACATATAACTGAATCACTTTGCTGTACACCTGAAACACTGTAAATCAACTGTGCTTCAATAAAAGATACGAATATGAAAAAAAAAGAATCTGAGCTAGAAAATTGGGAATGTAATTGAGCAAGGAGAAAGCCAAAGCTGAAAGATTTGCAGGGAGAAGGAAATAATCACATGCCATAAGGTACCAGCAGACACCGTTTTAAGCAGCATCCATGCAGTGGGCAGGGGGAAATGATTACGGAACTGAGGGTTTGTGGCAGGAACACCATTCAACCCACAACACTTTATAGACCAGTGCCTATAGGAATCAGAAAACTTGAGTTAATGCTCCATAACTGACTTGCTGTGTCTGACCTTCAGCACATTGGTTAACCTCTCTGGATCTCAATTCACTGACCTGAAAATGAGAATAATAATATCTGCCCTATCTGCTTCACTGTGAAGTAGTGTTCACCTAGTGCACTTTAAGTAAATGCTAAATGAATAAATTAATAAGTGAATGACTAAATAAATGAATTCATATGGAGGTATTCAGTACACCATAACAAATCAGATGTGGAACTCAGGAGAAGGTGAGGGCTGAATATTTAGACTTGGGATTCCTCAGCATCAATAGGAATAGATGAGGCTATCTAGAGAGAAGGAGACAGAGAGAAGAAAGGTAAAGACACACCCTAAGAAATTTTTACATTTAAGAAGTAGGCAAGAAGATGATATTACAAGACAAGAGAAGGGCAAAGGGGTAAAGAAGTAACCCACACATTCAGGAATGGAAAAGAGTGTGTTGTGACTGGGACAGGGAGCTGGAGCTTGTCGTGGGATACTGAAAGAGGACAGAGAGGGTTGAAACCAAATTTTATGAAGCACGCACGTTAGCACTAGAAGCAATAATGATTCACTAGGATTTTCCCTCAGTTAGAATTCAACACCAAATCAAAGGCATTCTGATGAGAACTAATGAGAGCAAACGCCTTTTTCTCAAATTGTATTTTGTCTTGATTGTGTAGTTAGTAAGCATCACTGGGATGCAAAAAAAAGGGGAGCCCTACTCCCTCATCTCTAAAACCAACAACCAATTGTTTTTCAGTCTCTCCTTTCCTTCATTCTCCAAAAGAAAGGCTAATCTCAGTATATTCCATCTTCACCAGACTCTTACCTTTTCCCTACACATCCTGTACATCTGTACCTGAATGCTACTACATTAGGCATTCCACAGGATGGCAGGCACCCACATTTCAAGAAATACAATTTGATTCATGGCAGACAACACAGTCAGAGATGAACCCTCCTATAAACCACTGAATGGACTGGTCACACAAACTTCCTATCTGTACTAAGTAACGTTACATAAGCAACAGGCTTCATAACCTACACATTTTTTGCTGACAGTAGTCTCTGTGCATTAGGCGCCTCAAGGGCTACAAAATTAATACAAGGTGCTATGAGAGTTCAGGTAACTCACCTAAGCGTCCTCAGCCAATACATGACAGGCGAGGACTTGAACCCAGGTCCTCTGACTTCAAGGCTCATGTTCCATTACTTCATTCCAGGAAACTGAATCCTAATTGGGAAGGCAAAACTAACAGTCATGAAATAATCAAGAGCCAAGCTGTGTGGTAGGTTTATAAGTCCAGTACAAGGGATAGATCCACATAGGCTGGAGTATTCAGAAGAAAAGGTTATAGGAACACTCTTTTCATGTGAAGTCTACATGATAGTCCAATATGTAAAACAGATATACATAGAGCTCCTCTGATTGGAGCTGGGTTGGGTCCCAGAGTCCCCTCCCCATGCTCCGCAATGAATTTTCCTCAGTGGCTCCTCAGAAGTCCTCGGGCTCTGCTGAGCAGCTGGGAAACCACTGGGTTAAATCAACCGTTCCCAAAGTATAGTCCCTGGACCAACAGCTACAGTATCTTCTGGTAACTTCTTAGAAATGTGAATTCTCTGGCCCCACCCAAGACTTACAGAATCAGAAATTCTCCAGGTGGGGCTTAGCAAGCTGTGTTTTAGCATGTTCTCCAGGTAATTTCGATGCCCATAAAGTTTGAGAACCATAAAGTAGGAGGAGAGACCACCTGCTTTTATAGAGCATTTGAGGTTGGGATTGGGGACGTAGAAGGGAGTTGGGAACTGCCACTGGGAGGCTTTCCCTAAGACACCAGCAGAGATGAATGAATGGGGGTGAAGCATCAGGGAAGTCCTGACCCAGGCTAGCAGGTGTCAACGTGCACTCCAGTTATCACATCTGTCTCCTGAACTCCTCCTGCAGTGCCTCAGAATGGGTCAGAAGAGAGTGGGCATTTGCGGTAACCTAGTGCTCTGGGTAGAACGTCTAAGGAAACAAGGAGTCTAGGAGGCTGAAGAGACTGGTCAGGAAGGCACTAGAATCTTGATGAAGGTAACAGGTAGGCTCCGTGGCTGTGGGGGCATGGGAGCGGAGGGGACTAGGCAGCTTCGCTAAGGGTGTGGGGTAAGGAAGCTTTATGTTTGAGACCTCAGTGATAAAACAATCTTGGGTTATATCAAAGTCCAAGAGGTTTGGTTCAATTCACGCTTCACTATTGAATTTGTATTTCTAAACACTCAAACTTACATAGAAATAATATCTACGGATAATAAACCAATAAAAGTTGTATTTTTTTCTGCATTCAAAAATATTTTAATTTCTATCTTTTTTATATGTTGGTATAATGTTGTCTTCGTCCTTCCTCGAAAAGGACTATACTTTTCTTTCTGTGTGTATTTTTCCTTTTTTTTGTGTATATTTTTTGTGGTGAAATATACGTAACATAAAATTAACCATTTTAACCATTTTTAAGTGTATGGTTCAGTTATACTTTCCTTTTTTTATAATTTTGATTGGAATATAGTTGATTTACAATGTTGTGTTAGTTTCAGGTGTACAAAGCGAATCAGTTATACATATACATACATCCACTCTTTTTTTAGATTCTTCTCCCATATAGGTCGTTACACAGTATTGAGAAGAGTTCCCTGTGTTATACAGTAGGTCCTTATTGGTTATCTATTTTATATACGGACATGTTATATGTCAGTCCCAGTCTCCCAATTTATCCTCCGCCCCTCCTCCCCGGTAACCATAAGTTTGTGTTCTACATCTGTGACTCTATTTCTGTTTTATAAATAAGTTCATTTGTACCATTTTTTTAGATTCCACATATAACAGATATTATACTTTCCTTTTTAATGCTAAAAATGTCATCCTTTTATGAAATAGTAATAAAAACAGACTGCAGGGCTTCCCTGGTGGCGCAGTGGTTGAGAGTCTGCCTGCCAACGCAGGGGACACGGGTTCGAGCCCTGGTCTGGGAAGATCCCACATGCCACGGAGCAACTGGGCCCGTGAGCCACAATTACTGAGCCTGCGCGTCTGGAGCCTGTGCTCCGCAACAAGAGAGGCCGCGATAGTGCGAGGCCCGCGCACCGCGATGAAGAGTGGCCCCCGCTTGCCACAACTAGAGAAAGCCCTCGCACAGAAACGAAGACCCAACACAGCCATACATAAATTAATTAAAAAAAAAAAAAAAAAAACAGACTGCAGTTGGCTAGGGGCAGCTGATTTTACTTGAAAATTTTTTAAGTTGGTACTTTATTTTGAAATGGTACTGGACTGAGAAAACCAGAAATCTGTGAACCACTGCCTTAAAGAGTTGGGATTTAGAGGGGTGGAGAGTTCAGTGGTGGAAATAGGCAAGAACAAAGTCATACAAAGAGGAATATGCAGGGCATTTTTAGGAGGGTGTAGACCAGATTCTTCAAAACAAAGTGTTCTTGAAAAGGAGTAGTTGCAATTAAGTTTTGATCCATTTTCAAATACTTAGTGCCTCATGATGTTCGGTTCATAGTAGAAACTCAACAAATATTTGTTAACTGAGTGCAGTGAAAGTTCAAGTCAGCATCAGAAGAGCCAGAAATTAAAGTCTGAACTTCATTTGATAAACCAGAGCTTCCCAGCAGATGTTTCTAGAATGGGTAACCAATGTGCTAAGCTGCCAATCTTCTCCCTCCTCAAGGGAGCCAGGCAGGACCCAGGGCATCTGATCAGCTCCAGCCTAGATGTGTTCTAGTATGCTGTACAAATACGACAATTGTCTATAGACGCCATGAGTGGAAGAGGATGGGAAGCAATGAGGGGGTCACTGAAGACAACTGAGCATTGGAGAGATGATGATAGCAAAATTTCCACAAAGATCATTAGGCTGGTGGTAGAGCACAAAGTGGAACCCAGGCTGGAAGCTAGAATCATTGGGAAAAAGAGTTCCAAGATATATATAACAAACATTAGCTAATTGCTTCCCCAAATTCATTTCTTCTCCCCACTTCCTCTTTAATAAGACCCTGATTTTTCCATAGTGTGGTGTAGGTGGGATTGACTGTACCCCCAGCTCCATGGGTGAGCCCTGATCGGCTTAAACCAATCAGCATTTCTCTCCCCCCAGCCCACAAAGACAGGCACATAACCCAGTAAGAGCTTTCTTTCTTCTTTTTTCTTTTTCTTTTCTTCCTTTTTTTTTTTTTTTTTTTTTTCTCCTACGGAAAAGAATCTTACATTTCTGTCTGAAGTCGACACTGGAAGCAAGTATCCCTAAGGGCTTGGCAGCCATCTTTGGACCATGAGGGGAGAACCAGCCTGAGAACAGAGGAGGCAGAGCAGAGAAATGGAGAAAGGGAAACTGGCTTACCTGAAGCCTATTCTACCATTGGACTCTGAGTCTCAAATTCCTGTGTCTGCTTAAGCCAGTTTGGGTGTCGTTCTCTTTCAGTTGCAGCTGAAAAACTGTGGATGCACAAGGCTAAAGCGATTCTCAGAGTAAGAGAGGAGAAAGTGGGCATTTGTGGCAATCAAGGACTCTGGGGAAAGAGTAGCTGTTTAAGAACAACACAAGAGAGGTCTAGGAGGCTACACTGAAGTCATTAGTCATGAAGGGACCAGGTGGCTTTGGGATGGAAAAGGAGGGCTGGCTCTAGCTTCAACATGAAAAAAGAGGTGCACTACAGAATCGCTTCTGTCCTGACCTCTACTTTTACACTACAGCCTTCTCCTCAGGGATAACCAAGGCCCCCGGCTCTTCCCCAGGGCAATGACTCAACCAGTCATTAGATAGTAGCGGGATTAGCCATGAAAGAGTCAGGAAAAGGGAAAGGGTTGCTAAAGCAGGTCCCAGGGATAAGAAGAGGGGGATAAAAAAAAAATGGGGGAAGGGGAGATTGTGAAAGGGGGGGAAAAAATAAAATTGCTAAAGGAAAAAGAAAACATGGATAGAAACCCACAGAATAGGAGAACAGCATAACATGTTGCTACAGTAAAGAGTGGGCCTGGGAACAAAAAGATACCAATTCCAAAATCCCATGCATCACTTACTAGCTGTCTTAATTCACCTCTCTCAGCGTCCCTTTCCTGTCTATAAATAAGCATGAAAGTGCCATCTTTAGATGACTGTGAGGCTCCAAAACTATCATACAGGAAGCCCCTAGCAGAGGCTAGTTTCTGGCAGGGGTAAGCATTCATTACTCGTGGTTGTCTCATAAGAATAAAACGGATGAATGCAGGAAGACAGAGGAGGAAGAGAGTAAAACGCTGCTTTGCTTAAATCCTGACCCTCCTCTGTAGCAAGCAGCCAGTATTCACTCTGTATAGAAGCAGCACGAAGGGAAATTAAAAGAAAGGATCACCCTAAAAGAAATGGCTTCTGAACCAACTTGAGGACACAGGAGCGGAAGGGAAGGCTGGGACGTAGTGAGAGAGTAGCACTGACATGCCTACACAACCAAATGTAAAATAGATAGCTAGCGGGAAGCAGCCACATAGCACAGGGAGATCAGCTCCGCGCTTTGTGTCCACCTAGAGGGGTGGGATAGGGAGGGTGGGAGGGAGGCGCAAGAGGGTGGGGATATGGGAATATAGGTATACATATAGCTGATTCACTTTGTTGCACAGCAGAAACTAACACAACATTGTAAAGCAATTATACTCCAATAAAGATGTATTTTTAAAAAAAGGAAAAAAAGAAAAAGAAATGGCTTCTGAGAAATGCCAATAACTTTTACTTAATTTCCTCTGTGTTGTGCTAGTTTCTCACGGAGCCACTTAGTAAATTGAATTGAACCGGAATGACAATACTTGAGAATTTTCAACATACAAGGAGGGGGGAAGGGGAGATCACCTAAAGAACAACGTATTATAACTAATCAAAACCTCACCGGAACTTGGTTTCATGGGGCAGTGTGGCGCTACCTCAAGCTTAATCTGGGCTAGCTGGGCCGAAGGGACGTCTCGGATTGGAGCGTCCCATCCTCACTCACTGCCCAGGGGCTGGGACGAGCGGGAAGCGGCAATCGCAGGCGCTTTTGTTCACCCCTGAACTCTGTCACAAGAGCCCGCCTGGCAATTAGCCTGGGGGTTGGGCGGGGTCCGGCGGGGTGCTGGGTGTAGGAAAGCAAATGTGAGAAACAGAGAGTAGGCGGAATGCCCCCAGGACCAGAAAGGAGAGATGGAGTTCTGATCTGGCAGTGGCACCTGGTGCCCGCTACTAATAAACCATAGGACTGTCTCCCACTTGGAAGGTTCTCTATTGATAATGACAATCTGTCGTCTCTATAAGGCACTCTATTCGGGCAGCAATAAATAACACTAGCCCTGTGCCTGCATTATCTCCTCTAATCTTCTCAACGTCTTCTAAGGTGTCTTACGGTCACCATTTTGATAAGGTCACACCACAGGGGAGTCCAGCCTTGGCCCCAGACCTCCAGACCCGGGCGGAGAGGCAGCCGAGGCCCCAGTGAGCCGCGGAGCCGCCTTCCCCGCCTGGGGAGGACCGCAGGGGCGGGCCTGGCGCGCAGGTGGCTGCACCCCGACGAGGGGGCGGGCTCAGCCGGCCGGTCGCGCCCCGAAACCCGGGCAGCCCAGACACCGCTCCACCTGCCCGAGAGCCCGCAACAGTGCCGGCAGCCCAGGCGCTCCGCCGTCACCCCCGCCTCGCCGAGCGCCCCTGCGCCGCTCGCCAGTCGTCCGCCCGGAGCCCGCCCCGCCGCCGCGCTGCACGCCCGTAGTGCGCCCTCTGCCCTCGAGGGGCCAGGGGGCCCGGCCGCCGTCATGCTGCCCGTCATCTACGCGGTCCTGGCGGGGGTGCTGCTCCTGCCGCTGCTGATGAACCTCTGCTCCCCCTACTTCTTCCAGGACGTGAGCTACTTCCTGCGGTTGGCCAGGATGGCCCGGCAGGTGCGTCGCCATGGGCAGCGCCGGCCGGTGCGCACCATCCTCCACGCCTTTCTGGAGAGAGCACACCAGAGCCCGCACAAGCCGTTCCTGCTCTTCCGCGACCAGACGCTCACCTACGTGCAGGTGGACCGACGCAGCAACCAAGTGGCGAGGGCGCTGCGCGACCGCCTCGGCCTCCGGCAGGGAGAGTGCGTGGCCATATTCCTGGGCAACGAACCGGCCTACGTATGGCTGTGGCTGGGGCTGGCCAAGCTGGGCTGTGCCATGGCGTGCCTCAACTGTAACATCCGCGGCAAGTCCCTGCTGCACTGCTTCCAGTGCTGCGGGGCGAAGGTGCTCCTGGCCTCGCCAGGTGAGCCTGGGGACCGCCGCGCCCTGGCACCGGGCTCCTCCGCGCCTTGACGAGCCCGCTGCAGCGTGGCGGCGTAGGGGTTAGGAGGTGGGGGGGGGGGGGTGGTTCGGCTCGGAACTGGAGGTGTAGAGGGAGGGGATGGCAGCCCTTCCTCAAGGCGCCAGTTAATGATCATTAGAACCTTCTGTCGTGGAAGCTGACCGTGCCAGACCCTTTGTTAAGCACTACACATACAGCCTTGCTGTGAATGCTCACACGGGTAGGGTTGACTTTTTAGTTGAGACCGCTCAGGCCAAAGAGGTGGAACCTTACGCCCCAGATCACAGAATTCAGAGGAGGAGGTTAACCAGATCTATCTACCTCCAGAATCCAAGCTCTTAACCAGTGCTGACAACATCTGCATTGAAATGCAGAGGGTCATGAGTATGAATTCCGGAGGATCCAGAGAGACTGTTCTCACCTCTGCTGCTTGATTGGCTGTGTGATCATGGCAAAGTCACTTTCCCTCCCTGCATCTCGGTTTCCTTCTCTCTAAAGGTCTTCAAGGCTGCTTCCAACTCTCAAATGCTGTTAGCCTCCCTGGATTCTCACGGCAGAGAGAAGGTGACCCCACCCACTCCCCAGGGAGAAGACTTTGGTTACCTGCTGCGGGCTCTGGTGAGCCCTCATTACGTCTATAGCAACAGTGACCTTTGGTTCTGTAGTTACCTCCTGCCACATTTCAACCAGACCCGAAATGGTAACTTCATGCTCCAGTGGTCACCAGGTCAGGAAGAAACCAAGAACCTGTTACCCACAGGACTGCTGGGTTTCCCTTCCCAGAAATCTTGTCCCTGCACTTGAATAAGGACCAGGGGGTTGCTTCTCACTCTATCAGTAAGAGGAGGCTTAACCAGGTGCAGGCTAAAAGCCATGGAGGAATAGGGAGCCAGGAAGCCTCACCTTTCTGGAATGTCTTTCTGTGCCAAGCCCTATGCCACATGCTTTTATTACCCTGAGAACTAACATATCATTACCCCCTGCCATACAACTGAGGAAACTTAAAATTCCGACCTAAGTCTGTCCAGTTTCAAAGCCCATGACTTTCCCTACGTTACGCTACCTTCCTCTACATGAGTGGAAAGTGTTAGAGCTGGAGGAGACTAAGCATCCGTCTGCTCTCCTCCTTCATTTCATAGCTGAGGAAACTGAAGCAAGCTAAGGAGTTCGCCTAGTGTCACACAAAGATGAGATGTCTATTCACTTGTGGGAAACCAGGAAGCTTACACACCTGTTTCATAGGGCATAAAATAAGTAATCCAAAAAAAAAAAAATGAAGGCTTTGTATAAAAGTTTAAAAGCAGGGGGATAATTTTAAAGGCAGCCACATTATTTAAAAGGGATGGCTTTTCCTAGAAAATTCCCAACAATTTCTAGTTGCCTGGGAAAAGAGACAACGTCACTATTTAGTAACTGGAAGACTCTCTTAAACCTATTACTTTACCAGTTGATTCAGAAGAAAGTTATTAGCACAGTGATCTGTGTACCACTTCAGGAGGGATTTAAATACTTTTTACCTGCATATTATCCCAGGCCCTCTGTGAGGGAGGTCAAAGACTGGGAGTTTTATTGACAAAGAAGCTTGGATTTAAATGACTATAATAGAGTTTGGTTCTGTAATCAAATCAGAAACACAGCCAGGTATCTCCTTTCCCGCCCAGGCAACAGTCTTCTGTCATTGAGTATTATGCTTTGGTCAGCGTACATGGAAAGTATAAGGAAATTCTGACATTCAGATCAAATTTGAACAGACTTTCCAGTGGACCTACAGCACTCTCTACAGTAAACTGACCTTTGAGAGAGGCCACACATTTGAAAGACATTCTGTTTTTCCAAATCACTGAGAGACCATTACACAGCATGCAGAATTACATTCTGATCTGAAACGGTTCCTGCAAAGGGGGTAACAGAGTCCAAAGTTGCATGCTTGTTAATAAATGTGCCCATGCGTAAATGTGTTGAATGGACTGATTCTTAGAATTCTTTAAAGTTGGAAAGAATCTTAGAGATATTCTAATGTTATAATCCTCCAACTCTTAACGAGTGTGTTATACTGCAATAAAAAGTTTAGAAGTCACTTTAATGAGCGTAAGAATCACCTGGGAAGCTTATTAAAAAAAAAAAAAAAAAACAGATTCCTGAGCCTCATCCCCCAAAAACACTGATTCAGCAGGACTGTAGTGGGGCCCAGGAAAGTGTTTTGTTTTTTTTTTTTAATAAATTTATTTATCTTGGCCGTGTTGGGTCTTCGTTTCTGTGCGAGGGCTTTCTCTAGTTGTGGCAAGCGGGGGCCACTCTTCATCGCGGTGCGCGGGCCTCTCACTGTCGCCTCCTCTCGTTGCGGAGCACAGGCTCCAGACGCGCAGGCTCAGTAGTTGTGGCTCACGGGCCTAGTTGCTCTGCGGCATGTGGGATCTTCCCAGACCAGGGCTCGAACCCGTGTCCCCTGCATTGGCAGGCAGATTCTCAACCACTGCGCCACCAGGGAAGCCCAGGAAAGTGTATTTTTATATCAAGCCCCATGCCACCCCTAGATGATTTTGAAGCAAATCATCTAAGGACTAGGCTTTGAGAAACAATCAGTCTAGTTCCCACTTGTTTAATAGTTGAACGAACAAAGGCCCAGAGGGGTGATATCAATTCCCTAGGGTCAGAGAGAGCTGGGGACAGAACCCAATTTCCTTCTCACTTCTAGGACACTTTTTATATTCTATTACACCATTTGAACATGGTACCGAAAGATGAAAAGATTTAGAAATGTTGGAGGGGTGACAGTTCAACAGGGTTTGATTCTTTACTTCGAATTTCAGCCTCAGGGCTCATGGGCTAGTAAGAGCTCTTGAGTTTCAGCTATCCGTCAAATTCTGGAGTGTAGGTAAAGGACCAGCACAGTGGTATTTATCATGAAGACTGATCCACTTGTCATGAATTTGGGGGACTCTTCACAAAGTTTAACAGGGCTCAACCTTATCAGGCATTTCAGTACCCAATTTTCCATCAGAACTTACTATACTTAGAGAAAGCCAAAGACTCACAAACACTTCCCTGAATCAAACAGAACCACCCATCTCCCAGAGAATATAATTTTCTCTCTGTGGTACATTTCAGGATCCTTCTCCATAGAAGGGTATGATGTATGTAATCACATGGAAAAATTGCCTTCAGCTACTGAAACCCGCATAATGTTGTAGTTGATAGAAACCAATTTGTTGGGCCAGTAGTTTTTCAAGCAACTTCCCAAACATAGAATATGGGTAAGACAGCAAGCCATATTTAGTTTCATACAACATAGGATGTTTTGTAAAAAAAAATTTTTTTAAACACCCAAAAGGGCCCCCAAAATTGTAAGTTTGCTTTGTTTCCATTTATGCTCGCATTAAGATTGTCACTGAGCTAGCTCTTCTACTGGAAGAATAACTCATTCATCAGCTCACTGGCCAGGTCTGCATTGCACGGCTCAACATAATCATGCACAGCTCCCCCAGTGTTGGCACTACTCTTGTACAAGGCTTTAGTAACAAAGATACTATGTCTTTCAAGACTGAGATCCAGAGAGGTTATAATATATTCCAGATTACCTTTGACCTGGTTTTGCAGGGTTGTGAAAAATAAAATTGGACCTCCTTTAAACAATGTGATAAGATAAAATGTTTCCAATAGCTTTCAAAAGTGTTGCATCATTGAAAGTTCCAAAACAGGAGAACATTCTAAAACTAGTGTCAGGACCAAGGGGAACTCTCATCAAACAAACTTTTGAGGTTAGATGGAGAAAAGCAGATGGCACGACAATTTGATATCACATCAAGAAATATTTAGAGAGTCCCCGCAAGGTACAAGCTAGTTGCCATGGTGGGATGGGGAGAGAAGCTGAATTAGTTCAAGGATCTTACAGTCCAGTAGAAGAACTAAGCCACATATACACAAATGATTGTGATGCCCAGGAGAATGTGATAAGTATGCTGGGAGAGCTACAGAGTGCTGTGGAGGAAAAAGAGCAGAGGGTGAAGGCTTCTTGGGGACACTGACAACAGAGCTGGGCAAATGCAGTTGTAGAGGGGGAATTCTAGGTAAGAGGAGTCCAGAGGCAGTTTTCATCAGGTCCCCAACACCAGTGAGATGCTTCATTAAAGAGTTTTACTGTGTAAGGACAACAGCAGGCTGGACTTAAATAATAGTCATTTTTAAGCTGTTTACTGAAGAGACTCTACTGTAGAGAAAATAGGGACTCAGAGAACCCAAGGAATGGCCAACAGCAGTGGCCTCACTTCCATGCAATGAGATAATTTTCTAGTGCAAACTTATTCAAGGATCAGGGCATAGAGATATCCTGTCTCCATTCCTCTTTCTGGGCTGCCCAAGGAGTAACTTAGATGTGTTGCTTCAATGCACTTTGTCTCAATGGCTTACAGTTTTCTCATATATCTTTGAATAATGCCCTAGTAAGTAAATGTTTGTGGCATTAATGAGTTCCATCACTTTGGTTGGCTGTAACAGGCTTTCTTCTCCAAAGTCTAAGAACTATTGGGATGGCCATGACGGCATGAAAAATGCTGTTAAAACAATAAAATACATCCTAATCTGAGAAAATCCATTTAGACCCAATCTCCCCCCAGGCCCAGCCTCTCCTTACCACAGACTTGTTTTACCTCCCAGTTTACTGCTGGCAGAGGGCTACAAGAGAGAGGGGCTCTCTCCAGGACTCACTGCCAGAGAGGGAGCTGGTGATGAGCACAGAATGGGCTGGGGAGAGTCTGTGTCTAGGATGGTAGAGGCCAGAAACCCAGACATCAAATGAGGAGTATATTCAAGAGCTAGGATCCCAGCCAAGTAACCCAAGCTCTGAAGAGAGAGCTAGCTTAAAGATGTTCTCTAAAATTTTTCTTCTTGCCCTGCTCATAACTAAAGGTGGCAAGGGGGATGGTTGTACCTCTCCATTCAAAAACAAACGAGCACATTGCTGGCATATCTGGGAATGCTTATCAGTTTATTTTCTTGTTTAGAAACAAGAAGGGAGTGAAGAGGTAAAAACAAAATTAACTCTAAATCAGCTGTCAATGTTATTGAATCCGAAGAAGGATAGCGTTTGAATTACTCTGCATAAGGAGTGTAATTGGCCAGTGTTTGAAAAGGACCCTCCCACAGCCTCTGAGAAATAGGGAAGTACACAACTAGTAGACAGGTGACTTGGTTGCTTATGGATGTCAAATGATTATAATTATGTAAGGGCTGGAGTGACCTGGTAACCTCATGACGAGCCGTTACCCTTGATTCCAGGGCTATTTAGAACGCGAGACACTTTAACTGAGAGAAATGAAAAATAATATTAAGAAATTATATAATTATATAAATATGAAACGAGTATGTATCCTGTTAAAAATCTGCTTTCTCCTAGCGGGACTTAACCTTGATTAAACAGCTTTCTGACCTCAGGGTGATTTGTGTTGTGGGGGAGGGGAGGGTATGCATGCCTCTATTTGAAGGGTGTTCTAGCACATCTTGTTGAGGTACAGACTAGACGCTAGGTTATTAATTACTATAATTCCAAACTGCCAGGGATAGAAATGCAAAATCACAGTTACAAATGGTATTTTTAAAACTATTTTCAGTCTCCAAGAGCTGTGTTAGAACCAGTTTGTTTCAGTTGCCTTTCTGAGTGAAGAAAAGATAAGTCTTCAATTCTGATTTGTTCATCCGCCAACCATTTCATCCTGAAATTCTGATCAAAACCCATTTCCTTTCATTGCCTTCTTTTCAGATCTTACTTTATTAGTAAACATTCCTGGGGTGTTTTATTTATTTATTTATTTATTTATTTATTTATTTATCAGTTACCCATTCAGTGAGGCAATCTAATGGCAGAACAAGCTGCTAGATTGAATGCCTTTCCTATTAAAAAGCAGCAGGTTTAGCCAGTAGCGTCTTGCCACTTTGATGATGAAGACTGATTCAGCTCACCACCTGCCCTCTCCCCCTGCTTTCTAGGAGTGGGCCTGTGTACTCAGAAATTTCTCTTCTTCCCCTTCTTATAAAAAAAGGTTATGGGTGAGGGAGGAAAATTCCTATGCTACCCTGATTTTTTTTCTTTTCTTTTAAACAAGATGAATTTTAAGGGGGATCAGTGATTTCATAATCAGTCGATTTTCCATCATCCAAAGGTGTACTGCTTTCTCTGAGGTTCTACTTCCATCCATAATTTCAGCCCAGACTAATGAAGAAGTGACAGATCCACTCTGCACCCTTTAGGCAACTTTCCCTGAATCCTACTTTTCATAAAGCTTAAGGTTATGCTCTTCATCAAAAAAATCAATGAGAGATTATCCATAGTACTGTGTAAAGGCAGATCCACATGCCTGAACAAGCACTGAGCATGTCAAGTAGACAGTGTCTTACAAAAAATCAAGGCACTTTACCAAAACTTGAACTTGAATATCTAGTACAAGGAGGTGGGACTCCTAGAAGCCCAGTATAATTCTTTTTATTTTGTGTATAACCTTCCATACATAGACTCACTGAGCTTCTGTCCTCATTTGTAAAAACAGGCTTACCATCATCTATAACACAGGGTCATTGGGAAAATTATGCAAGCTGATGTATGTAAAGCTACTATACAAATTGTTCTCCACAAATGAAATTTGTAAATCTTTTATCACTAAGAATGAAAGCTGTGGTGGATGCTGTGATGTGCTGCCCAAGTCCCCACTCCAGGACTGAGGTACTCATTCCTCAGCTGCTGAAAGCATTGGTAGCTGACAGCGGTCAGCTAAGAGCCTTTCCAGGGCTTGCCCTTGGTTGAAGAAAGCTGCTTTGCCCAAGGTCAAGCACTACCACCCCTAATCTGCATCCAATGACTGGCTGGTGGGCAGGCATGGAGGTAGGATCCACTTCACTTCATTTGGGACAACCTGAAGGGCCATCCCGGGCCCAGAGTCCCTGTAGGATCAATTGAGGGAGGCCACTGTGTGACTGCATCACAGTGCAGTCTCTCCCTCTATCCAATCTACTTTCCGTGCAACCCCACAGGCGTCATTCCCGAGAGCACACCTACACACAATTCTCAGAGTCCCAGGGAGCTCAACCTGTGACAAGTAGATTTATTTGATCTTATATGTCCCTGTTGATTGCCACTTTTATCTTAAGTAAGCAGACTTTACAGTAAGAATTACAAAAAAAATACACGTGTGAAGCAGAAAACATGGGGCCCAATCATGTTTAGAAAAGACACTAAATATCAAATACACAGTTAATGAGTTGCATTCACATCCAGAATTTCCCTTCAAATTTCAGTTTATATGTGTGTGTATAGATATGTTTATATAAATATTAGCATCTTTAGTTTAAGGGAAGAAAGGCTGCTACCATAGGACATATGAGGTATGCCCTGACATGGCTGGTGAGCCACTGGAACCTCAGCTCAATGTCCAAATGCAAATTCTGCACCAACAGCCCAGAGACCATGTAGGGAAATTGTGTTGGGCGGGGGCAATGGCCTTTCCTTCACATAAGCTGACCTCTATGAAAGGTCAGGGCTCACAAACCAAAAGCCTGCAGAAGGCCAGGTAGGAACATGAGGGAAGTAGAGGATACAATTTGCCAAATTGCTTGAACTGTGATCAAGCATGATACCTGCTTAATTACATCTCCTTTTACTTTTATTATTACTATTATTAATTTTTGATATATCACTAATGCCTGAGTAAATTTTCTTTTAAAAAATTACAGAAAAAATTAAAGTCCCTTTTGACCTATAATTATTCTCTCATCCAGAGTGTTACCAAATCCAGTCTATTCTACCTCCCAAACATCTTTAAAATGCATCTACTCTTTCTACCCTCTGCTGCTACCTTAATGCAAACAAGCTTGCTCTACCAAATGGTCTCCCTACCTCTGGTCTTGCCCCCTCCAACCCATTTACCTGACCTAAGCCAGGAACCTGGTCCCAACCTACATCCCAGTTTCTTCTCCCAACCTTCTTTCCCTCCCATTCTACACTCCAGTCAGCTTTATCCCCTTTTAGCTACTTTGGCACCATTCTGTTTGCGTCTGGGTCTTTGCATAAGCTGTCCCCTCAGCTACAAACAGGCTCAGTCGATCTCAGTGGATCTTCATCTTGCCAACTTCTGCTCACCCTTCAGGTCTCAGTTTAGATAACACTTCCTCTGGGTTGTCTTTGTGCCCCTCCCCTATGCTTCCAAAATACCACCTCCCCCTCCCCTCCTGTGACACCTATGACACCTTATTTTAATGGATTATTTCTTTGTCTGTTTCTTCCCCCACTAGACCTGGGCTCTATGAAAACAGGGACAGTATCTGGTTTACTCACTGCTGTATCCAGTGCTTAGAACCATGCACATGGGGAACAGTCTTTAAACAGATGTTGAATAAATGTTGGGAAAGAGAGAGAAATAATCCAGGTAACTTATGAACACACTATTTAACTAAGTAGCCTCAGTCTCAAGTGAAGGGAGAGAGGGAGAAAGATTTCTTAATTCTTGAAGTAGCCATAGAAGTTTTGTTTTGTTTTTAATTTACTTTTGTAGTCCCTTACTTGTATGCAAGGCATACCTCTATCACAAAAATGATTTACTTTTGCATTTTATTTTATTAGAGGTTTATCAACTCACAGTATTGCCATATCTAAATCCTTTAAAATCAACAGCTTTAGCTTATTCCTCTGTCTCTTCCACATTGACTAATACAATACTTTGTGCAGATTCTTTCAACTGTAAACATTTATTGGGCACTTATCTAGTGAGGGAGGGGTTGCCAAGATGATTATGTTATAATCCCTTAACCTCAAAGTTTTCACTGTCAAATAGAGGAGAAAAAGAACTGAAGCGTGTCACACTACGTACTAAACACATGTGATAGAAGTATATGCAAGCTCCTGAGGGAGGGCCATAGAGCTAAGTGCAATGAGGCTGAGTCTTGAAGAATGAGCAGGAGTTTTCCTGGTGACCGGGGACCGGAGGGCATTCCGGGCAGATGAAATCACCTGGACAAAGACAGTAAGAAGTGAGAATTATGGGTACACTCACTTCACATAGATCAGTGTGGTTAGAGGAAAGGGGACAAGAGGTAGATAGAAGGAGATGACGTCAGAAAAGTCGGGGAGGGGGGCGTAGACTGTGAAGGACCTCAGGACCTCACACACTGCATAGAGAGTGGCTTCTGTCACAAAGGAAGCCATTGAAGGATTTTAAACAGGGCAGGAACAAGAAATTGGGCAGTGGTGTCACTGATATTGGAAGCAGGGAGAGGTTAGAGGCAAGGAGATTGGTCAGGAGGCTACTGCAATTATCTAGCCAGGAAATAATGAGGGTCTGGAACCAAGGCATTGGCAAGGGACATTAGCACTCCAGTTACTGTTTTTACAACAGTAATATTTTTGATGATCTTCTCAAAATACTGAAGAACTACAGAGCAGTCAAAATACAAGAGGGAAGAAAACATTAAACGCAACAACATTCACATTATAGGGGTCCCAGAAGGAGAGAGGACCAGAGAAAATATTTGCAGAGATTATAGTTGAAAACTTCCCTAACATGGGAGAGGAAATAGCCACCCAAGTCCAGGAAGTGCAGCGAGTCCCATACAGGACAAACCCAAGGAGAAACACACGGAGACACATAGAAATCAAATTGGCAAAAATTAAAGACAAAGAAAAATTATTGAAAGCAGCAAGGGAAAAACGACAAATAACATACAAGGGAACTCCCATAAGGTTAACAGCTGATTTCTCAGCAGAAACTCTACAAGCCAGAAGGGAGTGGCATGATATACTTAAAGTGATGAAAGGGAAGAACCGACAACCAAGATTACTCTGCCCGGCAAGGATCTCATTCAGATTCGATGGAGAAATCAAAAGCTTTACAGACAAGCAAAAGCTAAGAGAATTCAGCACCACCAAACCAGCTCTACAACAAATGCTACAGGAACTTCTCTACGTGGGAAACACAAGAGAAGAAAAGGATCTACAAAAACAAACCCAAAACAACTAAGAAAATGGTCATAGGAACATACATATCGATAATTACCTTAAACGTGAATGGATTAAATGCTCCAACCAGAAGACACAGGCTTGCTGAATGGATAAAAAAACAAGACCCATATATATGCTGTCTACAAGAGACCCACTTCAGACTTAGGGACACATACAGACTGAAAGTGAGGGGATAGAAAAAGATATTCCATGCAAATGGAAATCAAAAGAAAGCTGGAGCAGCAATACTCATATCAGATAATATAGACTTGAAAATAAAGAATGTTTCAAGAGACAAGGAAGGATACTACATAATGATCAAGGGATCAATCCAAGAAGAAGATAAAACCATTATAAATATATATGCACCCAAAATAAGAGCACCTCAATACATAAGGCAACTGCTAACAGCTACAAAAGAGGAAATCGACAGTAACACAATAATAGGGGGGACTTTAACACCTCACTTACACCAATGGACAGATCATCCAAAATGAAAATAAGTAAGGAAACAGAAGCTTTAAATGACACAATAAACCAGATAGAGTTAATTGATACTTATAGGACATTCCATCCAAAAACAGCAGATTACACGTTCTTCTCAAGTGCGCACGGAACATTCTCCAGGATAGATCACATCTTGGGTCACAAATCAAGCCTCAGTAAATTTAAGAAAATTGACATCATATCAAGCATCTTTTCTGACCACAACGCTATGAGATTAGAAATGAATTACAGGGGAACAAACGTAAAAAACACAAACATGTGGAGGCTAAACACTACGTTACTAAATAACCAAGAGATCACTGAAGAAATGAAAGAGGAAATCAAAAAATACCTAGAGACAAATGACAATGAAAACACGATGATCCAAAACCTATGGGATGCAGCAAAAGCAGTTCTAAGAGGGAAGTTTATAGCTATACAAGCCTACCTCAAGAAACAAGAAAAATCTCAAATAAACAATCTAACCTTACACCTAAAGGAACGAGAGAAAGAAGAACAAACAAAACCCAAAGTTAGCAGAAGGAAACAAATCATAAAGATCAGAGCAGAAATAAATGAAATAGAAACAAAGGAACCAATAGCAAAGATCAATAAAACTAAAAGCTGGTTCTTTGAGAAGATAAACAAAATTGATAAACCATTAGCCAGACTCATCAAGAAAAAGAGGGAGAGGACTCAAATCAATAAAATTAGAAATGAGAAAGGAGAAGTTACAGCAGACACCACAGAAATACAAAGCATCCTAAGAGACTACTACAAGCAACTCGATGCCAATAAAATGGAAAACCTGGAAGAAATGGACAAATTCTTAGAAAGGTATAACCTTCCAAGACTGAACGAGGAAGAAATAGAAAATATGAACAGACCAATCACAAGTAAGGAAATTGAAACTGTGATTAAAAATCTTCCAACAAACAAAAGTCCAGGACCAGACGGCTTCACAGGTGAATTCTATCAAACATTTAGAGAAGAGCTAACACCCATCCTTCTCAAACTCTTCCAAAAAAATTGCAGAGGAAGGAACACTCCCAAACTCATTCTATGAGGCCACCATCACCCTGATACCAAAACCAGACAAAGATACTACAAAGAAAGAAAATTACAGACCTATATCACTGATGAATATAGATGCAAAAACCCTCAACAAAATACTAGCAAACAGAATCCAACAACACATTAAAAGGATCATACACCATGATCAAGTGGGATTTATTCCAGGGATGCAAGGATTCTTCAATATACACAAATCAGTCAATGTGATACACCATATTAACAAATTGAAGAATAAAAACCATATGATCATCTCAATAGATGCAGAAGAAGCTTTTGACAAAATTCAACACCCATTTATGATAAAAACTCTCCAGAAAGTGGGCACAGAAGGAACCTACCTCAACATAATAAAGGCCATGTACAACAAACCCACAGCAAACATCATTCTCAATGGTGAAAAACTGAAAGCATTTCCTCTAAGATCAGGAACAAGACAAGGATGTCCACTCTCACCGCTATTATTCAACATAGTTTTGGAAGTCCTAGCCACGGCAATCAGCAAAGAAAAAGAAATAAAAGGAATACCAATTGGAAAAGAAGAAGTAAAACTGTCATTGTTTGCAGGTGACATGATACTATACATAGAGAATCCTAAAAATGCCACCAGAAAACTACTAGAGCTAATCAATGAATTTGGTAAAGTTGCAGGATACAAAATTAATGCACAGAAATCTCTTGCATTCCTATACACTAATGATGAAAAATCTGAAAGAGAAATTGAGGAAACACTCCCATTTACCATTGCAACAAAAAGAATAAAATACCTAGGGATAAATACTTAGGGATAAGAATAAAACCTAGGGAGACAAAAGACCTGTATGCAGAAAACTTAAGACACTGATGAAAGAAATTAAAGATGATACCAACAGATGGAGAGATATACCATGTTCTTGGATTGGAAGAATCAATATTGTGAGAATGACTATACTACCCAAAGCAATCTACAGATTCAATGCAATCCCTATCAAATTACCAATGGCATTTTTCACGGAACTAGAACATAAAGTTTCAAAATTTGTATGGAGACACAAAAGACCACGAATAGCCAAAGAAGTCTTGAGGGATAAAAACAGAGCTGGAGGAATCAGACTCCCTGACTTCAGACTAGACGACAAAGCTACAGTAATCAAGACAATATGGTACTGGCACAAAAACAGAAACATACATCAATGGAACAAGAAAGAAAGCCCGGAGGTATACCCACGCACCTATGGTCAACTAATCTATGACAAAGGAGGCAAGGATATACAATGGAGAAAAGACAGTCTCTTCAATAAGTGGTGCTGGGAAAACTGGACAGCTACACGTAAAAGAATGAAATTAGAACACTCCCTAACACCATACACAAAAGTAAACTCAAAATGGATTCGAGACCTAAATGTAAGACTGGACACTATAAAACTCTCAGAAGAAAACATAGGAAGAACACTCTTTGACATAAATCACAGCATGATCTTTTTGATTCACCTCTAGAGTAATGGAAATAAAAACAAAAATAAAGAAATGGGACCTAATGAAACTTCAAAGCTTTTGCACAGCAAAGGAAACCATAAACAAGACGAAAAGACAACCCTCAGAATGGGAGAAAATATTTGCAAACGAATCAACGGACAAAGGATTAATCTGTAAAATATACAAACAGCTCATGCAGCTCAATATTAAAAAAAACAAACAACCCAATCGAAAAATGGGCTGAAGACCTAAATAGACATTTCTCTAAAGAAGACATACAGATGGCCAAGAAGCACATGAAAAGCTGCTCAACATCACTAATTATTAGAGAAATGCAAATCAAAACTACAGTGAGGTATCACCTCACACCAGTTAGAATGGGCATCATCAGAAAATGTACAAACAACAAATGCTGGAGAGGGTGTGGAGAAAAGGGAAGCCTCTTGCACTTTTGGTGGGAATGTAAACTGATATAGCCACTATGGAGAACAATATGGAGGTTCCTTAAAAAACTAAAAATAGAATTACCATATGATCCAGCAATCCCACTACTTGGCATACAGCTAGAGGAAACCACAATTCAAAAAGACACATGCACCCCAATGTTCATTGCAGCACTATTTACAATAGCCAGGTCATGGAAGCAACCTAAATGCCCATCAACAGATGAATGGATGAAGAAGTTGTGGTACATATATACAATGGAATATTACTCAGCCATAAAAAGGAACGAAATTGGGTCATTTGTTGAGACATGGATGGATCTAGAGACTGTCATACAGAGTGAAGTAAGTCAGAAAGAGAAAAAACAAATATCGTATATTAACGCATGTATGTGGAACCTAGAAAAATGGTACAGATGAACCAGTTTGCAGGGCAGAAATTGAGACACAGATGTAGAGAACAAACGTAGGGACACCAAGGGGGGGGAAAGCTGTGGGGGGATGCGGGTGGTGGTGTGATGAATTGGGCGACTGGGATTGACATGTATACACTGATGTGTATAAAATTGATGACTAATAAGAACCTGCTGTATAAATAAATAAATAAAATAAAATCCAAAAAAAAAAAAAAAAGAATCTGCCTGCCAATGAAGGGGACACTGGTTCGAGCCCTGGTCCGGGAAGATCCCACATGCCGTGGAGCAGCTAAGCCCGTGAGCCACAACTACTGAGTCCACGTCCCACAACAACTGAAGCCCGTGCGCCTAGTGCCCAAGCTCCCCAACAAGAGAAGCCACAGCAATGAGAAGCCCACGCACCGCAATGAAGAGTAACCCCTGCTCTCCGCAACTAGAGAAAGCTCACGCGCAGCAACAAAGACGCAATGCAGCCAATAATAATAAATAATTTATTAAAAAAAAAAAAAAAGAACTGAGGCAAATAGTACATTAAGGAATGATGGCCAATAGAAACTCCAGGAGAAAACTGTTCAAGAAGGGAAAGATGATTATTGTGTGTTACTTGGCTCTGCAGTCATATTTACAAATAATTACTTTGTCATAGTCTTGTTGATCCTGATTATTGGTTCTAGAGCTTCTAGAGCCAACACGCAGACAAAGCTAGGAAGACAGAATTATAGTCTCAGAATAGATGTAAATACCATTAACCCAGACAATAAAGTGAAGGTAATAATTGTTGGGGGTGGACAAGGGTAAAATGGGATGGGGATCAAAAATGATAAGTCAAGAGGGAGCAGGAAAAGCACATAATTTGGTGATGGAGAAGTGATTGCTAGAAGAAACAGCTAAAAAAAACTGAAAGTCATTGCCTCTAGGCAGCAGGATTATTTGTGAGATAAGGGCCTGTTGATTTTCATTATAAACTCTTTTGTACTATTTGATTTATATTTGTCAGGTGTATGATTGTTTTGGTTTAAAAGTTTTAAAACTTTTTAAATGCATCTATCCAGATGATATCTCATGTCTTGATGGAGACATCATACATAAACATGTGAAAAACAAAGCATATAAGATGAATCAGGTTTAGCCTCCCTAAGGTAATTCCCTGGAATATTGAGTCACCTTCCTATTAAGAATAAGCTTATTCACTTCAGTTCTCACCATTCAAGACAAATAAGCTTAAAGCCCATCTCATCTTATGGTTTAGCGGCACAAAAATCCACGTAGCAAACCTGAAATGTGGTTTGCATATTACATGAATGCCTTTTAAATTTTTTGACCTTGACCCACTGTAAAACTACATTTGTGTGTGACTCAGCACACACACACCCACATAGCTGAAACAAAACTTAAAAAAAAAAAATACTTACCTCTTCCTGTGTGTGATATGCTCTGAAAATTTCGATTTCATTCTATTTTATTTTTTAGAATAATGGTCACTTTAAATGATTTTAACAATCCACTGCTGTATTATGACCCATAGTTTGAAAACCATGCTAATCGGCCCATTTTTTCTTAGGCCAGAGAATGTGCTTGTGAGATTTGGAGCTTATGTCTCAGATCAGCTGAACCTTCCTAGTAGAACTACTTGTTGCTGATATGTAAAAAAATGTGTTATATAAAGTTAGCTTCTATCATCTTTGTTAGTAGCATGGCTCCCTTCTTTTCATTTCTCTTTTTCCTTAAAATTTTTTTATCACTTGTCCTGTGGGGCATATATATATATATATATATATATATATATATATATATATATATATATATATATATATATATATATATATATATATATATATATATATATATATATATATCTCAGATATGCATAAAAGTCATACACTTATATAATCTTGGGTTTTACCCATATGTCCATTTGTTTGCACTTGCCATGTAAAGTACAGACTTCAGCCAAACATCTGCTGCTTATGAAACCGTTAAAACCCAACCTCCCCTCAAATATTGGGATCTTGTGATATTTTCAAATTTGGTAAATTCCATGTTAAAAATGCATAACTCTAAGCATCACTATATCTACACGTTTTAGCAAAGTTTAGGGAAAACGAAATCACTGCAAAATTTATTGCACTAATAGACTTGAATGAACTAATTTAGTTTGTTTGGATTTTTTGTCTCATTAAATTTAGAACTACAAGCAGCTGTTGAAGAGGTGCTGCCAAGCCTGAAAAAAGATGGTGTGGCCGTCTATTACGTGAGCAGAAGTTCTAACACCGATGGGGTCGACTCTTTCTTAGATAAAGTGGATGAAGTGTCAACTGAATCTATCCCAGAGTCCTGGAGGTCGGAAGTGACCTTTTCCACTCCTGCCTTATACATTTATACTTCTGGAACCACAGGTAAAAATAAAGAGAGGACTCTCCAAGAAGTGGACCTATCCTGAAAGTGTTAAATGTTGGGTTAGATTTTCAAATGCTCTTTTCTTCGGCAAAACTTATCAGATAACTAATACTTCAGGGGATTTAGCTCTTTGCCTGTGGGAACTGATCTTGTTTCATAGCATATGAAACCGCTTGGGTTCTCTAAGCTATGCATATCTCCCCCTAATTGATGTATAGAACAGATAAAGAGGTTAACCAAGAACTACAAAAATAGTTATGATGATGGATAAGATTTGGCACTGACTAGGCCGTTGGAATTTTTTTAATGATTGCTGCATTTTGATTATATGATATCCAGAGTCCATATATAATGTATAACCAATTATAAATGGCCCACCAAAGAAGACTGCAGAACAATAATGGGGTTATATTTATACAAATATTTTGACCACTATCTTTCCATGCAACACTGACTTGGAGCTGTTTGGTGCTGTGGGTGTAGGATGGCTCTTAGCTGAGGGCCTAAAATAGTGTATTTCATCAAATCTAGGATGCTTTACACCTTCAGTGTAAGCTGCACCATTATTTTATAAGCCACTAAGGGAAATCACTGCCAATTATCAGTGTTACTGGAACCCTGCTACATGGAACAGGCAATATTAAAGGTAGGATGTTCTAGGTGCTCTTCTAGGAGCTTTACGTCATTTGTTCATTCAATTCTCCCACCACTCTTAAGGTGGGTACTACTCTTATTCCTATTTTACAGATTCAGAAACCGATGCTTAGAGAGGTTAAGAACTTTCCAAGATCAGAAGTAGAAGTGTCAGGATTCACCTTGGTAGGCTGACTCCACAGCTCATGCAACTGACCACTCTGCCAGAACACCTCTTACTTCATCCATTTAACAGCTATTTGGTGTCTGCCTATTCTAGGCCAGGGGAAATGTTACTAAAACGTAATCATATGAAGCCAGAGTGATATATTTAAGAGGAGGGCAGGAAGCTAGCCCCAGCATGCTAATTATTTTTTTTTTTTTAATTTTATTTATTTATTTACTTATGGCTGTGTTGGGTCTTCGTTTCTGTGCGAGGGCTCCCCCCAGTTGTGGCAAGCGGGGGCCACTCCTCATCGCGGTGCGCGGGCCTCTCACCATCGCGGCCTCTCCCGTTGCGGAGCACAGGCTCCAGACGCGCAGGCTCAGCAGTTGTGGCTCACGGGCCCATTTGCTCCGCGGCATGCGGGGTCCTCCCAGACCAGGGCCCGAACCCGTGTCCCCTGCATTGGCAGGCAGACTCCCAACCACTGCGCCACCAGGGAGGCCCCATGCTAATTATTAATATTGGGAAGTTGACTATGTGAATCATTTATCTCTTTTGGTTAAAATTTTAACTTAAGCAGGTAATACAAACATGCATTCTCCTTGTAAAATTCCGTAAGACCGTACAGAAAACCTGAACGAACTTTTTGGCCAACCAATAAGTAAGGGTTCCTTTGAGCCTCATGAGGAGGGGTGGCTGGGGATGACCTATTAAAGCTGATTCCCAGAGCATAATGTCTGTCACTGTTTTGTCAAAAGTTATATATCACCATGCCAACAGAATGGTAGGATGACACAGTTAACCAAATGCTTCCACTACATCCAGACACTACCTTGATATACGGAAATTTTACCCTCATTTTTAATAGAAGGGTAAAACTAAACTGAAAACTTTGGTTTGGGAAATAATTGAGATAAAAGAAGCCCTTTTAGTTAGTGATTGGGTGTTCTAGTCTTAATACTATATAGGTAAGTGTATAGTATTAAGACACTTCTTCACAATTGCAGGCTTTGACATCAAATATAAAACCCATTTTAGGGGAAAAAGAGAATAAGCAGTCTTTAATTTAATCCTATAATTCAGAATTTAGATTTAATTGGAATATAATTGGGTTGATGTTTATGTTACTTTTCTTCTCTCCGAATAAAATATTTGCTAAGTTACTCTTCCAAACATTAATTAAAAAAATTCATTTAAGCAATCCGAGAACAAAATGTTTTCCTTGTTCCTCAAAGGCAGTCAGTAGCACAAAATTATATAATAGTTACCAGATATTCTTATTTCTTCATTAAAACAAAAATTTTAATTAGGAAAGTTTCTGAAAGTACTTCAAACCAGCAAAGGATGTGCATTTCTTTTTTTTTAAATATAATTCAGAGCTTTTACTATCTGGACAATTTTTTTCCAAGGTGAACACAGTTGATTTATTGATGCTTTCTTCTGTTTCAACAAAGACCATGAATTGTGAAATTGTGTTTATGATGATGGTAGTTTGCCAGCCATACTGCTTTGCCTTATAACAAATTACTTTTATTCAGGCAATACCCAGCTAAGCTACCATCAAATACTGAAGCATCTGAATCTACAGAGAATCGGCTTCCTCTTCCCAAAGCCAGTTTACCCACTCAGGTCTTAAACTCTAGCCCCAGCCCCTTGGTAATGACTTCATGCCCTTCCCAACTGAACTGACTCCCGTGGGAAACAATATAAGCATACACTTTCAATTGAGTCTTACCAAAAACTTACATAAATTATAGTTAAGAAAATGCAAATGTACTTAGTGTAATAAAACTACACTGAGATACCATTTTTCACCTTTCAGATTGGCAAAAATCCCAACATTGGAAAGGATACCTTGGAAGGGCTGAGAGGAAACAGGTGCACTCACGTATTACTGATGGGGGAGTAAATGGGGACAGCCCTTATAAGAGGCAATGTGGCAGTGTCTATCAAAATTACAAAGACTTATACCTTTTCACCTAGCAGTCTCACAGCAGCAAACTTATCCTACAGATGCAGCATCATTCATAGTGCACAGTGCCACGTGGACCAGGTTATTCACTGCAGCGTCATTTGAAATCGCAAAATAATATGAATAAATTATAACACACACACAAAGGACTTGATGCAGCTGAGACAGAGAATAAATGAATGAAAAAATAGGGGAAAGTGCTACATACAAATATGGACAGAACTCCAAAATACATTAAGTGGAGCAGGGGCAAGTGCAGAAAAGTGTGCTTTTTCTTTAAAATGGGGGAAAGGGCAAGAACATATGAGCAAATGAGCTTATATCTGTATAAAGAAACTCTAGAACGGTACCTAAGAAATTCATAAAAGTGGTTATGAAGGAAACAGATAGGATGGATAGGCTATTTACTCTCTCTGAATCTCAGCCTTCTCATCTGCAAATTAGAGAATATAATTCTACTTATTAATTATGAGAATTAAATGAAATTTTGAAAATACAGTTGATACTTGAACAATGTGCAGGTTAGGGGTACTGACCCTCCACACAGTTGAAGGTATGCGTATAACTTATAGAAGGCCCTCCATATAGGTTCCTAGGTATCTGTGATTTTTTTCATTCAGTGATTCAATCAACCGTGGATGTATTTACTATTGAAAAAAATCCTCATATAAGTGGCCCCGAGCCGTTCAAACCCCTGTTGTTCAAGGATCAACTATACCTTGCAAGGTGGTAGACCCAGAGCAGAAATTCAATAGACATTCTTTCCTTTTTCCTCAACTTACTACTGTAATAACCATCTAACTCAGAGGTCAGCAAACTATGGCCTGTGGGCCACAAACAGCCCCGCCACCTGTTTTGTAAATAAAGTTTTATGGCAACAGAGCCAAGTTTGTTCCTTTTTGTGTGTGGCTGCTTTCAGCTATAATAGCAGAGTTTAGTAGTTGCAATAGAGACTATGACCCTGCAAAGCCTAAAACGTTTACCATCTGGTTCTTTAGAGAAAAAAATTGCCAACTTCTGGTGTAACTGAATGCAATCCTCTAATCACCAGCTGATGAATCTTCCTAAGCCACATCTCTCTCCCAGACCACATGTCTGTGAATGACCACTCTTGGTTCACTCATGGCTTCTCTTGTGTGTTTACAAAGGTCTCCCGAAAGCTGCAATGATCAATCATCTTCGCGTTTGGTATGGAGCCAACCTTGCTGCTGCCAGCGGGATAACAGAGAATGATGTAGTCTATACCACACTACCCTTGTACCACAGTGCTGCGCTTTTGGTTGGCTTACATGGATGTATCCTGACTGGTAAGCTTTTTCTCTCAACAAGGTGTTGGAGCCCAGTACACATTCAATGTGCTCATAAGGAAAAGTAATACAAAATTTGCTACTTTCCTGTGTGCCCGGAACGGTGTTTAATTCCCTGTTGATAACTAGCTTGTTTGGCTCACAATAGCAAGCATCCAAAAGAATTTATAGGGAATTCCCTGGTGGTCCACTGGTTAGGACTCCATGCTTTCAATGCCAAGGGCCCGGGTTCAATCCCTGGTCAGGGAACTAAGATCTCACGTGGCCAAATAAATAAATAAATAAAAAGAATTTATATTTTCTCATGCCTGCTTGTCTAGTAATATAATGCTATAATTGTTCAGCATATCAAAGAGGAAACTTCTTTAAAATATTTTAGGTCTTTATCCAGGTTAAGGTACTTGATCCTTTGATTGCATAAATAATTCTCCTATGTCATTTCTGTCTTCAGAAATCTGCATGTTGATCTCCATTAGCATCTGATTTCAACTTCTCATTCAGTTGTCCCATTCTACTTTATTCTTCCCTCCTCCCACAGGTCCTCAGCTCTGGTCAGAATACTTAGCTTTCCATCTCTTCTCTCTCCTTCTGAAACTTTACCATTTAAATTAGAATTGTCATCCTTTCTCCTGCCAGTAGGATTTCTGCCCTTTGTGTATATGAAGTCTCAGTCCAATATCCACCTCTTCCAGGAAACCACCTCTAACTTTCTAACTAAGCTAAAAACGTTAATTTTTTCTCCCATGTGACATTTTATTTTAAATAATTATTTATTATATATAGTAACATATATGCATATGCATATACAAATACACATATGATTCTCCAAGCCTCTGTTCCTTTCCCTCATCAACTTATTGAACAGCTATAAAACACTTAGCCCAGCATCAGTACCAGTCTCCAAATCAGCAAGGAATACCTGCTGGGTCTGATCATGTTGTTGGGCCCTTCAAGAACAGGGTGACTCTGAAGCTCTCGTAGGGACAAATCAATCACTGACACATTTGCTTAAGCACAATTGATATATGCTAAAAAAGAAAATATAGTATTTTTTAAAATTTCTCCTAAAATATTGGACTTTTGCATATTTAGGAGTAGAAATAAACTAATAACATGAAAAATATTTGTGACTTTTTTTTATTTCACTTTACTACATTTCATACCTATTGTTAGATTGGATATGATAGATATATTGTTTTTACCCATTGTATTAGTTTCCTATTGCTACTGTAACAAATTACCACAAACCTAGTGGTTTAAAACAACACAAGTTTATTCTCTTACTGTTTTGAAAGTCAGAAGTCCTAAAATCAAGATGTCAACAAGGCTGCATTTCTTCTGGAAGCTCTAGGGAAGAATCCATTTTCTTGCCTTTCCCAGTGTCTGGAGGCTGCCTGCATTCTTTGGCTTGTAGCCCCTTCTTTCATTTTCAAGCATTTCACTCCAGTCTTTTGTTTCTGTCAACCTTTCTCCTTCTTCCCTTGATCTTCTTGACTTCCCCTTATAAGCACCCCTGTGATTACATTGGGCTCTCCCAGACAATCCAAAATAATCTTCCCATTTCAAGATCCTTAATTCAATCACATCTACATAGTCCCTTTTGTCATGTAAGGTAGCATAGTCACAGGTTCTAGGGATTAGGATGTGGATGTCTTTGGGAACCATTATTCAGTATACATCACCCATCAAAGAAGAATATCGCCTGCTTGCTCAAGACCCTAGCTCTCCATCGCTTATAAAACTGTCAGGCTCCTCCACCTGGCATTTACAAACTCTCCAGGATTGCACCCCTAGCTGCTTCTCCAGGTTCATCTCCCTTGACCCACCCAGCCTTCACCACTCTAGTCACAGGTCAGCAGAGTCTTGGCCATCCCCCAACCTTCTGGACTGTCCTGTCTTTATGTTCAGGCTTTTTCCTCTGCCAGGAATGCTCTCATCTTTCTCGATATTCACTTCTCAAGACCTAATTCAAATCCTATGCCTTTCTCAGCCCTTACCCCCAAGCAGAATTAATCTACACACAGACACACACACACACACACACACACGCACGCGCGTGCACCCTTAGGGCCTCACTGAACCTCGTTTATTGCACACTGACTCTTATTAGAAAAATTTGTGTCTTCTCCCCCACTAGATTGGAAGCTCCTATAGGACAAAACTGTGTCTTATTCATTTTTTTTGCATTGAATATAATTGGTACCTAATACTTGTTTGTGAATATAATTCATATATAAATTTTTTAAATTTATAAATTTCGAAAGTGACAAATATAATTAGGGACTTTTTTGGTAGCATTTCTTTATTAATACTTTCTATGACTTCTCTGTAGGTGCTACCGTTGTTTTGCGGGCCAAATTTTCAGCCAGCCAGTTTTGGGATGACTGCAGAAAATATAACGTCACTATCATTCAGTATATCGGTGAACTGCTTCGGTATTTATGCAACTCTCCCCAGGTAACACTCCCCATGTTTCATTATCTTTTCGAAACGCATACGATGGGAATTCAAGTCACTTTGGGTCATGCTAGGTTTCAGCTGCTTCTTGTATATCGGTTTTCAGTTTACACTACAGTTACTTCTCATGATAAAGAGCCTGGCACCACACCTACCACAGGGGATTTACCAGATGGTAGCTGCTGTAATAACATTATTATTCCCTACCTTTGTACCTGTTTTCACATCTGATCCTCTACCTAGCATATCCTCTGCTTCTTTCTCTACCTGTTTAAACGCTACTCACGGTCCAAGCCCAGTTCAAATGATACCTCATATATTAAACTTACTTGTTGGGTCACCCCAACAGAAGTCATTGCTCCCTTCCCCTACCTCATTTGTTTTCTCCTCCTTTGTGGCCCTTGTCAGATTGCAGGTGTTTGTCTTCATGCCTCCCATCCTCCCTAGGCTGTAAAATCTTTGATGGCAGGGACCACATCTTATCTCCTTGCCCTCTCTTATACCACAGGCATGCAGGAAACTTTTACTTAATGTTGATTAATGAACAAACCCCCATATGGCTTTGAAACCATCTGACAAAATCTGTTACCAAGCTTAGAACAGATGCCCCAAAGGTAAGTAACTCCAAGGGCTTTGGATCTGTCCTATTTGCAGATATCCAGATATCTTGAAGGGGTTGTTTGAAAGAGTTCCTTCTGCCCAATCCCTCAGCTCTCATCAGAGAGGGCAGCCTGCCTGGGGACCAGACCAAGGTTTCTCAACAGTGGCACTGCTAATATCTGTGGCCAATTTATTTTTTGCTGTATGGACTTATCCCATGTACTATAGGATGTATAGTAGCATCTTTGGCCTTTACCCAGGACATGCCAGTGGTACCCTCCCCATACCCCCAGGTCGCGATAATCAAAATGTCTTCAGACATTGCCAGATGTCCCCTGGCAGGCAAAATCAACCCCAGATGAGAATCACTAGACTATATAATGCAGTAAACTCACAAGATTCTACTTTCTTTAATCCTTTCACTCATCATAAGAAAACAAACTCAAAGGATCACTAAGTTGATCAATTGCTGTTTATAAGCAACTGTTATGTTCAATTTATATACACTGGGAATTTTTTGGTTTCCCAGTGCACATAAAAGTTATGTTTATACTATACCGTAGTTTGTTAAGTGTGCAATAGCATTTTATCTTTAAAATGCAGTGTACATACCTTAATTTTAAAATACTTTATTCCTAAAAATGTTAACGATCATCTGACAATGCCAGTTTGCCAAAAACCTTCAATTTGTAAAAAAAAAAAAAAAAAAAAAAAATGCAGTATCTGCAAAGCACAATAAAGCGAGGTATGCCTGTAACAGAAGCAGTGTGACATAAAGGATTATAAGATGCTCTTGCCTTAGTTCTTTCTCTCCTCACTTCATTCAGTCTCTGCCCACATGTCACCTCATAAAAGAGACCCCTCCTACAAATTCTCAAACATACCACCCTACCCCTTACCATGCATCTCGTGGGTTCTGCTTTTCGTGGCACTGTCACTTCTGACATAGTGCATGTTTATATGACTGTTATATTTCTCCTCCAGTTAAATGAAAGCTCCATGCACCAGGAGCTTTGTTGATTGACAGATCCCCAGCACCGAGATCTGTATCTGGCACATCCTATGCATCAACAAATTTTGCTGAATGATCCTCTAAATTCTTGCCCCTGAAAGATGTATAACTGACTTGAGGGAATTAATGTGTTCCCCCCAAATGTTTGGGCTTAACACATATTATTCTGATTCGGGGGTACATTCAACAGATTTATGAGGGTCATAATTAGCTGTAAGCCGGGTGAGGACCTTTCCCATAGCACTGGGTGAATCTTGAGGACATTATGTTAAGTGAAATAGCCAATCACAAAAAGACGAACAGTGTATGATTCCACTTATACGAGGTACTTAGAGTATTCAAAATCATAGAGACAGAAAGTAGAATAGTGGCTGCTTGGAGCTGCAGGGAAAGGGGGAATAGGGAGGTTAATGGGCATGGAGTTTCAATTTTACAAGATGAAAGGAGTTATGGATATGGATGATTGTGATGGTTGCATAACATTATGAATGTATTTAATACCACTGAACTGTACAGATAAAATAGTTGAGAGTAAATTTTACGTGGTATGTATTTTACCACAAATTTTAAAAAAATCACAAAAGGAGACCCAGGTTCTATGAATTTAAAGGGAGCTTAAAGAAAGATTTTATCAAAAGGACTTCTCAGAAGTGGATACAGACAACCCTGCAGTCTGCAGAATGGAAACCACAATCACAGAAAGTTAGACAAAATGAAAAGGCAGAGGATTATGTCCCAGATGAATGAACAAGATAAAACCCCAGAAAAACAACTAAGTGGAGATAGGCAACCTGCCAGAAAAAGAATTCAGAATAATGATAGTGAAGATGATCCAGGACCTCGGAATAAGAACGGAGGCAAAGATTGAGAAGATGCAAGAAATGATTAACAAAGACCTAGAAGAATTAAAGAACAAACAAACAGAGATGAACAACACAATAACTGAAATGAAAACTACACTAGAAGGAATCAATAGCAGAATAACTGAGGCAGAAGAACGGATAAGTGACCTGGAAGACAGAATGGTGGAAATCACTGCTGTGGAACAGACTAAAGAAAAAAAAAAAGAAAAGAAATGAAGACAGTCTAAGAGACCTCAGGGACATTAAATGCACCAACATTTGCATTATAGGGGTCCCAGAAGGAGAAGAGATAGAGAAAGGACCTGAGAAAATATTTGAAGAGATAACTGCTGAAAACTTCCCTAACGTGGGATAAGAAACAGTCACCCAAGTCCAGGAGGCACAGAGAGTCCCAGGCAGGATAAACCCAAGGAGGAACATGCCGAGACACATAGTAATCAAATTGACAAAAATTAAAGACAAAGAAAAAATATTAAAAGCAACAAGGAAATAATGACAACATACAAGGGAACTCCCATAAGGTTAACAGCTGATTTCTCAGCAGAAACACTGCAGACCAGAAGGGAGTGGCATGATATATTTAAAGTGATGAAAAGGAAGAACCTACAACCAAGAACAGTCTACCCAGCCAGGCTGTCATTCACACTTGATGGAGAAATCAAAAGCTTTACAAACAAACCAAAGCTAAAGAATTCAGCACCACCAGACGAGCTTTGCAACAAATGCTAACGGAACTCCTCTAGGCGGGAAAGAGACCAGCAACTTAAAACAACCTTGTACATATATAGACTGCTATATCAAAACCTCATGGGAACAGCAAACCCAAAAACTACAATAGATACAAACACAACACTAAAGAATGTCATCAAACCATAAGAGAAGAGAACTAAAGAGGAAGGGAAGAAAAAAGACCTACAAAAACAAACCCAAAACAATTAAGAAAACGGCAATAGGAACATACATATCAATAATTACCTTAAATGTAAATGGATTAAATGCTCCAACCAAAAGACACAGACTGGCTGAACTGATACAAAAACAAGACCTGTATATTTGCTGTCTACAAAAGACCCACTTCAGACCTAGAGACATATACAGACTGAAAGTGAAGGGATGGAAGAAGGTATTCCATGCAAATGGAAATCACAAGAAAGAGGGAGTAGCAGTACTCATATCAGACAAAATAGACTTTAAAATAAAGACTGTTATAAGAGACAAAGAAGGTCACTACATAATGATCAAGAGATCAATCCAAGAAGAAGTTATAACAAGTCTAAATATATATGGACCCAACATAGGAGCACCTCAATATATAAGGCAAATACTAACAGCCATAAAGGGAGAAATTGACAGTAACACAGTAGTAGTGGGGAACTTTAACACCCCACTTTCATCAATGGACAGATCACCCAGACAGAAAATCAATAACAAAACACAGGCCTTAAATGACACATTGGACCAGATGGACTTAACTGAAATTTATAGAGTATTCCATCCCAAAGCAGCAGAATACACATTCTTCTCAAGTGCACACGGATCGTTCTCCAGGACTGACCATGTGCTGGGCCACCAAGTGAGCCTTGGTAAATTTAAGAAAATTGAAATCATATCAAGCATCTTTTCCAGCCACAATGCTATAGATTAGAAATAAACTACAAGAAAAAAAAACTGTAAAAAAACACAAACACTTAATTGTGTTTGGAGGCTAAACAATATGCTACTAAACAATCAATGGATCACTGAAGAAATCAATGAAGAAATCAAAAAATACCTAGAGACAAATGAAAATGAAAGCACACGATTCAAAACCTACAGGATGCAGCAAAAGCAATTCTAAGAGGGACGTTTATAGCAATACAATCTTACCTCAGGAAACAAGAAACATCTCAAATAAACAACCTAACTTTACACCTAAAGAAACTAGAGAAAGAAGAACAAACGAAACTTAAAGTTAGTAGAAGGAAAGAAATCATAAAGATCAGAGCAGAAATAACAGAAATAGAGATAAAGAAAGAAAACGATAGCAAAGATCAATGAAACTAAAAGCTGGTTCTTTGAAAAGATAAACAAAATTGATAAACCTTTAGCCAGACTCATCAAGAAAAAAAGGGAGAGGATTCAAATCAATAAAATTGGAAATGAAAAAGAAGTTACAACTGACACCACAGAAATACAAAGGATCATAAGAGATTACTACAAGCAACTGTATGCCAATAAAATAGACAACCTGGAAGAAATGGACAAATTCTTAGAAAGGTACAATCTCCCAAGACTGACCCAGGAAGAAATAGAAAATATGAAACAGACCAATCACAAGTACTGAAATTGAAACTGATTTAAAAACTCCCAACAAACAAAAGTCCAGGACCTGATGGCTTCACAGCCAAATTCTATCAAACATTTAGAGAAGAGCTAACACTTATCCTTCTGAAACTGTTCCAAAAAATTGCAGAGGAAGGAAAACTCCCAAACTCATTCTATGAGGCCACCATCACCCTGATATGAAAACCAGACAAAGATATCACAAAAAAAGAAAATCACAGGCCAAAGTCACTGATGAACATAGACACAAAAATCCTCAACAAAATACTAGCAATCAAATCCAACAATACATTAAAAGGATCATACACCATGATCAAGTGGAATTTATCCCAGGGATGCAAGGATTTTTCATTATCCACAAATGAATCAGTGTGATACATCACATCAACAAATTGAAGAATAAAAACCATATGATCATCTGAATAGATGCAGAAAAATCTTTTGACAAAATTGAGCACCCATTTATGATAAAGACTCTCCAGAAAGTGGGCATACAGGAAACCTACCTCAACATAATAAAAGCCATATACAACAAACCTACAGCTAACATCATACTCAACGGTGAAAAACTGAAAGCATTGCCTCTAAGATCAGGTACAAAACAAGGATGTCCACTCTCACCACTTTTATTCAACATAATGTTGGAAGTCCTAGCTCCAGCAATCAGAGAAGAAAAAGAAATAAAAGGAATCCAAATTGGAAAAGAAGTTAAACTGTCACTGTTTGCAGATGACATGATTCTATACATAGAAAATCCTAAAGATGCTACCAAAAAAACTACTAGAGTTCATCAATGAATTTGGTAAAGTTGCTGGTTACAAAATTAATGCACAGAAATCTGTTGCATTTCTATACACTAACAACAAAAGATCAGAAAGAGAAATTCAAGAAACAATCCTATTTACCATCACATCAAAAAGAATAAAATACCTAGGAATAAACCTACCTAAGGAGACAAAAGACCTGTACTCTGAAAACTATAGTAAGACACTGATGAAAGAAATTGAAGACGACACAAACAGATGGAAGGATATACCATGTTCTTGGATTTGAAGAATCGATATTGTCAAAATGACTTTACTATCCAAGGCAATCTACAGATTCTATGCAATCCCTATCAAATTACCAATGGCATTTTTCACAAAACTGGAACAAAAAATCTTAAATTTTGGTGTTTGGAAGGGGAAATAAGGTAGACCAGAACCCTGAAACAGCTGAATAGACTCAGCTCACCTCCCTTGTGTTGTCTACCTTCCCTCCAAAATTAAGTAACCTCTGTGGTCCTTTCCCAGCCTAAAATGTCTGTCTCTGCACCACCTCCATTCAGATAGAAAACAGAATGGAGGGGGGCTTCCCTGGTGGTCCAGTGGTTAAGACTTCGTCTTCCAATGCAGGGGATGCGGGTTCGATCCCTGGTTGGGGAACTAAGATCCCACATGCCTCGTGGCCAAAAAAACCAAAACATAAAACAGAAGCAATGTTGTAACAAATTCAGTAAAGACTTTAAAAATGGTCCACATCAAAAAAATCTTAAAAAAAAAAAAAAAAGAAAGAAAACAGAATGGAGGGGTGTGTAGCAGCACAGAGTAGAGAGTGGCCAGTTTGTCCAGGACAGGGGTAGACCAGGGGAAAGAGGGACAGAGAGCAGAATCAGGGTAGGTTTGCCAGAGAGGTGAGTTGTGAAGGGTGCAGAAAAGTTTTCCAGCCATGCAGGGAAAGAAGGGCTAATGATTAGCTGGAACAGCATGGCAGAGCAGTGGAATAAAGCACCTGCCATATTGGGAAGTGCAAGCAGCATGGCAGGAGGCGAGACTGATTGGCTGGGCCAGGTAACAAGAGTTTTACTGTTCTGAGACTCAAGTGTGAATGTGATAAAGCACCACGAAAGGGCCTGAGAGTGATGTGGGAGGTGGTTTTTAAAGACAATCCCTTTGGGTGCAGTGGGAAGATACACTAGACACAGAAAGGTCTCTTCTGTAAAACGAAGAGGTTGAGTTTCACCCTTTCACTCCTGTCAATGGGTGCTTTCTTTTCTCCTCAGGGAGTCAAGCAGAAGTATAGCATATTAGTTGTTGAGGACATGGACTCAGGAATTTTTCTAAGGTGGTGAATAGCTTCTGCCCTTTCACCTCTTGGAAGTCTTCCCCAAAATGAGGAGGACAAGAAAAAGACACACAAGCTCTATCATCCTAGAAACTAAGAGACATTGCAACCAGGAACTACATAGTACAGAGAGCTGAAAGATGAAGGTCATTGCCATAGCAGGGCTGAGAGGGGTGAAACTTGAGAGGCAATTACCAACAAGAAGGAAGCTGATTGACTTTCTAAAGCCTGAGAAATTGGAGGCACCAAATACAACTGAAGTTTGGATGAGGTACCAGGCTTGAAAACAGGAGAATTTTTGAAAGTCTGTGTATGAAACAGCTATACCTGCCGCTCCCATATCCCACTTCTGTAGGAGGCAGGAGGCTTATTCTCTGCAGAAGAGCTAGAGAAGCTTTGAACTCAAGGATCTCAAGAGCAGAGGAGGGCAGAGGTGAGGCACTGAGAGCAGAGATTGAGTAACTGTCTACTTACTGACCAGGGAGACCCCAGCTCCCTTCCCCTGCCCAGCTTCCAGAACTCCAGTAGTCAGTTTATGCTTGCAGGCAAGAGAGCAGAGGAGGGTTATGCTTAGGAAGAACTAAACTTTCTCAGAAAAGAAACTGGACATTGGCTCACTGCCCCATCACCAGACAGTGCAGCCAACCTGGCAACAGCCCTTCCCCACCACACAAAGAGACTCAAACATCTTTTTGTTGCCTTACTTCTAAATATGAACAGATACCAAAGGAAAGCCTCTAACAGGAAAGATCATTTTCTAAAAAGAAGAAAAAGCAGCATCAATTCAAAGAGCAGAAGACTTCCAGAAATCAATAATTAATATTCTCAGAAATATTAGAGAAGATTTTATATCCATTAAACAAAAATAGTATGCTACCAAAAAGAAAAAAACAGAGTAAGACCTCCTGAAAAATAAAAATACAATTTAAAAATTACTTAATCCATAGAAAGTTTGGAAGATAAAGTTGAGAAATCTTAAAGAAAATTGGAGGAAAGACAAAGTGATGGACATGAGGAGAGACAAAATAAAAAAATTAGAGGATCAATCCAAAAGATCCAATATCTGATTAATAGGAAATAGGGAAAAGGATAGTGAAAATGGAGAGGAGGAAATTATTAAAGAAATAATACAAGAAAACTTCCCAAAACTGAAGGACAGATTGAAAGGGCTAATTGAGTACCTAATAAAATGAGTGGAATTTTTTTTTTAATTCTTAAAATATACTATGATGATATTTAAGACTATCAAAAAAAGAGAGAGAGGGACTCCCCTGGTGGCACAGTGGTTAAGAATCCACCTGCCAGTGCAGGGGACATGGGTTCGATCCCAGGTCCCGGAAGATCCCACATGCCGTGGAGCAACCAAGCCCGTGCACCACAACTACTGAGCCTGCGCTCTAGAGCCCGTGAGCCACAACTACTGAAGCCTGCGTGCCTAGAGCCCGTGCTCTACAACAGGAGAAGCCACCACACTGAGAAGCCCATGCACCACAACAAAGAGTAGCCCCCACTTGCCACAACTAGAGAAAGCCCGCATGCAGCAACGAAGACCCAACGCAGCCAAAAATAAAATTATTTAATTGATTATTTTAAAATGATTGCCTATTTAAAAAAAAGAGAAAGAGAGAAGATTCTATAAGAATAACAGTTGACTTGCCAACAGCAACACTCAAGCTGGAAGCTACAGGGAGCAGTGCCTTCAAAATTCTAAGTAAACATTATTACCTATCTATAATTTCATATCCAACCAAATTATCAATCAAGTATAAAATAAGAATATTTTCAGACATTCAAAGTCTCAAAAAAATCTTACCTCCTATATACCCTCCTTTAGGAAGTTTCTAGAGAAAGTATTCCACCCAAACAGGAGAGTAAAAAAAGAAAAAGGAAGACACAAGATCCAGGAAAGAGAGGCAAAGGGCGTCCCCAGGCCTGGAAAACAACTCGTTCAGATTGGAGCAAAAGGATAAAAGGAAGAAAAATGGAAAAAAGGAAATTATATCATCTGATAGAAGGAGGAACATTGTATTTAGATGCTTTTGGAGGGTAAGGAAAGAACTACAAACAGAAACTAAGAAAATGAAGCAAAGGGGCAGGGAGGAAATTAATCCCAGGAAAAACAAACATTTGTTCAAGAATTTGATCATAGTATATTATACTTAGCTCATCAGCAGTGGATTAGGGGCAAAGTAATGTGAGCACTGAATATTGATTTAACCAAAAATTGTGATATTGAAAAATTGGGAGAGAGCTTAATCCCCATCCAGCACAATAGGAAATCAGTAAGTAATGTCTAAAGTGATTAATCATAAGATAGTGGTATAAGCATTTAATTTAGAAATATGCAGGTGAGAAGAAACAGCTACAGGGGTTAAAAGTGTCTGCCTCTGGGTGGTAGGCTGAAGGCAAAGGATGAGGACAGATAAGTGGAATAACATTTCTTCATGTAAATCCTTTCAGTACTATTTGGTTCTTAAACTCTGTGTGTGTGTCGCTTTTTTTTTAACTAAGGAAAAGAGTGCTCTCCGAAGTCATGTAGATTTGAATTTGAATCTGGGGACAACTGTGTTTCTACCTGTGTGATCTTGGGCAAATTATTTTAAACTTCTCAAAGCTCCGTTTCCTCAATTGTAATATGAGGCAAATACTTGATTACCTCTCACATTTCAGTAGGGCTCCTTAGAACCTTAAGATAATGCAGGGCAATTGCCTGGCACATAGCAAAGCCCTCAATAAAAGTCTGCTGCTTCCTCTGATTACCTGGTGCCCTGCACCCTCTCTGGACACCCTGACCTCTCACCCTTCATCAGTAATTCAATCCATGGTGGATTAAAATCCCCCAGGTGTGTTTGCATGTTGCACCTCACCTCTAATGTGGAATAGAATGTTCGATCTTTGTTAAAGAAAAATGAGAAGATGACCCTTGACCTTTGGGGAGTGGCTTTGGTGGTGAGGAAATACTGTTTCTTCTTTTGGAGAAACACCAGTACTCTCAGGCCCTGGTGAGCAAAAGTTTAGATGAGAACCAGACATCTCTGAAGCCTCCAGGGGCCTCTCGGTTTGTGTCCACAAACATTTCCAGCCTACAGCCTTAATCCCTTCTGCTGGTGTAATAAGATCCCTCAGTTTATGATGAAAACTAAGCTGATGGCACTGTGACCGTGAGCCCAGCTACCTGGCACCCGTGGGTGACAGCTGCACCTCTGAGGCTGGCCCGCTTCCCACATCTCCAGAGCACTGCCGCCTCCTGCACCCTAAACCCTGCCCTGGTGCTGATGTCCCGGCCATTAACTGTTGAACAAGGAAGTTGAGGGTTTCCTGGTGGAGGTTATTTCTTCTTTTACCGCAGGAATTGCACTATATGCAAAGCACAGGCCCAGGCACGGTGGATGATATATAGAGAGATCTGGCCTCAAAGGAGCTTCCATTCTAATGGGAGAGATAGATGTTCACCACCCATTAGACAAGGCAATGAACTAAGAGGGTGATTGTGGGCTGCATATAGAAGAAGTAAGGTCTCTGGTCTACACACTGGAATGCTACTTTGGAGCTTCTCACGCGGGCCTGGGACCAAGTCAACCCCAGGTCAGGTGGTTATTTTCAAGCAAAAGTAAGTATTCCACAAATATTTGTGATGGTTTATTCTCAGAGTGGCAGTGAGAGACAGCAGTGTGGGGGGCAAGGGTAGCCTCTGGAAAGCTGAAAATCCTTGCTGAGGAGAGTAGTGCCTTACAGACAGGATGACCCTATAAACCACTATCCAACCAGGGACATTTGAGAATGAAAAGAGTGTCGTTAATAAGCACATCAGAACAACAGGTGTAAACCAGGATCGGCCCTGGCAAACCAGATATATAGTCTCCTGACTTATAAGTACTTGATAATTATAAAAGGGAATTGATTCAGTGACTTAGGGACCAATAGAGCTGATGAAGAGAATAGGTTCCCACTCAGTCAGAGCAAATAAGTTCGTGCAGGTTCAGAAGGCTTCTCAGGTAAGTCTCCTCAACACCCTGGTTAAGAAACACTGGGACAACACGCCTAGTCTCTCTCTCTCTACACATTTCCTCCTCAATAAACGGCACAAGGGGCCCAGTTTTAACTAGTGAAAGGTATCGTCCGCCTCTCTGGTTAGGACACCTGAAAGAACCTCACCACCTGAGTTTTGACCAAGGAGCTACTTAAAAATTAAATGCATGCATGCTGTGCCACGGGCTCCTTGGCTCCTTTCACATGGAAACCAATTCAAGGTTTGTTTCGTTTGGTTTCTAACTGCCGTATCAAAGGTCCTCCCCTTGTCAGAGAACTGCCAGCCTCTCTCTGCAAACGTTTTTTTTTTTTCAAAAAGGATCTCTTATTCCAAACTCACTTCACAGTGATTTCACAGAGGAGGAAATAAGGTACAAAATACTCCCTAGAACATTTGCTCTTTTAAGCAAGTTGCTGTTCAGTCAAAGAAATTCACATTTGATAGGAGAGGAGAATCCTAGTTACCTAGCACTTCTACCCCACTCCGCCCTGTTTTCGGTTAGAGTAGAGGTCATCAAGTTACAGATTTTGCAAGTTAAAATTATACTTATTTACCTGTCCCTCCCTCCAGGCTGTGATCTCCTGACATCACATCAAGTGACTTATTAATATAAAATATCATTAAAATTACCCAAGGTTTGGACATATTTGTAGGGCCTCATTAATGGAAAGCAGACCAGTCCTCACCCCCCTCTCTTGCTCACACAAGCTCTGCTTTCAGTTCTTATACCCAAAACAGCCTTTCCTTTGTGATTTTTTTTTAACATCTTTATTGGAGTATAATTGCTTTACAATGGTGTGTTAGTTTCTGCTTTATAACAAAGTGAATCAGTTATACATATTCATATGTTCCCATATCTCTTCCCTCTTGCATCTCCCTCCCTCCCACCCTCCCTATCCCACCCCTCTAGGTGGTCACAAAGCACCGAGCTGATCTCCCTGTCATGAAGAACCTTGTGATTTTTATTTATAGCAAAGCATATTCCTCCCAGGCCACCTCAGGCAACTGGGAGCCAGCTTCCTCTCTCTCTTCCCCTTCCCATCCCATCAGAACAGTTTCATTGTGTTGGTTCAGCTCTACCTGCTCTTGTGACCACTGGGTCTATCTGTTAGACAAATGCATGATCAAGAGTCATCTCCCCAGTCCCTCCAGGCCCTCCCATGAATTGTCTTGAATGACTGTAGAAAATGATTCTCTCTCTTTGCCTGGACTGTGTTCCCATTTTCTTCATCATTGTCAAGTGAAGATTATTGCTTCAGATTGTGTCAGTCTCTGACAGACCTCTCCCACGGGGCCTTTCCTTTCTGGCAATTCACTGAGATCCACCAGCCTCATCAAGAAAACAATCAACACATGACTTAAGCTTCAGATTGGATATGGATTAAATGTTGGCATCACTGAGTTCCATCAAGTGACAAGTCAAAATGGGAAAATCCAAGCCTTTCAACTATTAAATCAGAGTTCCAACTGTCGGCCCATACTGTGTGTGTTGGCGGGGGGAGGTGTAATATGTGTGGATGACAGAAAAGGCATGCACTGAGGTCAGCTCATAACCAACATAAATATGTAGAAACATAAAGGCCATTATTAATATGTAAGTACAGGCTCCAAAGATGTTTCAGCTTGGTCTCTTCTTCGTCCTGCTACAGAAACCAAACGATCGTGACCATAAAGTGAGAATGGCATTGGGAAATGGCTTGCGAGGAGATGTGTGGAGAGAATTCATCAAGAGATTTGGGGACATTCACATTTATGAGTTCTATGCTTCCACTGAAGGCAATATCGGATTTATGAATTACACGAGAAAAGTCGGTGCTGTTGGAAGAGTAAACTACCTACAGAGAGTAAGTACATTGAAAAATGAGGGCAGCCAGCTTTCAGTACATGGAGATCTCTTAACAGCTATGTCATGATGATGTTATCATCAGAATTCCATGCAGTCTCAGAGCCATGGCCCATTCATATCACCAAGAGAGGTTTTGCTCAGGCTCTGTGACAATGACCTAAAAATGACAGGGTCCTCTAATTTTAAAATATTAATTGCTATTAAAAACAACCCATTATGCCTTTGCCATCTGCAACTTGTGTGAAGTCTTCTAATGCCATTTATACTTGTATATGTTAAAACACCTGAAGGTTACCAGTTCTGTATGTTTACTATACACCATGAAATGTGGTATTTCCCTTTCATCACGCTGCACGTTACCACCACCAGGGGAATTTTTTATACATATAGGTGCAGAGCCCCCACCCCCTGAGCTTTGGATTCAATTGTTCTGGGGGGGTGCCCAGGCATCGGTATTTTTTTAAAGCTGTTCAGCCAGGGTTAAGAACCACTCCTTCAAGAGAACCAGTGTGCATCCGAGTTGTAGGATTCTTGTAAACATTTGTTTTCACCTAGTAACTACACCAGAAAGATATTTCTTATGTGTAAGCCAGCTCTCACAGCATTCTCTTTTCCCTCGAAGTCATTTTATTGCCTCATCTCCAGACAATCTCTTTGCCTTTAATTGTGCTCGAGCATTCAGTCTTCCAGATGACCACCTATTCTGCAAAATTCCAGAAATATTCAGCGAATGCTGAACTTTCCCTTGCTTGAGCAGTCATTATTGTGGTTATGCCTTGGGCAGCTCATCCTGCCTGGGCATGAAACAGCCACACCAGAGCTCCCAGGCAACCTGTGCCCCCAGGGACTGACCAGCAAAGTACAGAGGACAATAGTCCATGTGCATAAGAGATCTGGCCCAAGAGATCAAATTCCACTACCATCACAGACTAGCCCAAGGTCATGCCCTTTGTGTTTCTTAGGCCTCAACTTCAGAATCTATAAAAGAGACAGAAAGAGAAAATATAGAGCCTAGTGCCTGGCCCAAACTCAATGTAATAAAGGAAGAGAGCTGCTGAAAGGATTACATTATATAGGATATAGCCCAATGCCTGTCATATAATAGCCTTGAAGAGTTATTAGTTGTAAAGATTATTATTGTTCCATTCCTTGTATTCTGGCCTGATCTCCAGGCATTCCCAAGTCCAAGGAACCTCTCTAACAATAACAGCCAAACCTACACTACACATGTCCCTCCACTGTGCTCCACACCTGTGCCATCCAATACAGTAGCCACTAGCTCCATGTGGCTATTTAAATTATGTAAATTTTTAATCAGTTCTTCATTCACCCTGGCCACATTTCAAGTGCTCAGTAGCCACATGTGTTTAGTGACGACCACGTTGAGCAGTACAGTTATAGGACATTTCCATCATCACAGAAAATTCTACTGGGCAGCACTACTACAGACTGAGAATCAATTTCCTACTCCCCACTGGAATCGCTGCTGTGAGGGTTAATCTTCTCTAGTTAGCATCAGGCCAACCTGAACCAGCCCAAACCTTGGATACCCAGGCTAAATGCAGTTCAAAACAAGAGAGGGGGCTTCCCTGGTGGCGCAGTGGTTGAGAATCTGCCTGCCAATGCAGCGGACACGGGTTCGAGCCCTGCTCTGGGAAGATCCCACATGCCGTGGAGCAACTGGGCCCGTGAGCCACAATTACTGAGCCTGCGCGTCTGGAGCCTGTGCTCCGCAAGAAGAGAGGCCGCGACAGTGAGAGGCCCGCGCACCGCGATGAAGAGTGGCCCCCCTCTCACCGCAACTAGAGAAAGCCCTCGCACAGAAATGAAGACCCAACACAGCCATAAATAAATTAATTAATTAAATTAAAAAAACAAAAAACAAGAGAGAGCAGAAAGCTGAGCTGAGGCCTGGTGCAAGCTATCTATGTTGTCACTACTAACCCTCAGAAAACGTGAGTTGCAGGGAAACTTTCATTTCAAACTAAACCTGAGGACCCGAGAAATTGATGCTGTATATTACTAGTTCTTTGCTTCTCATCCATTGATTACCATGTTTTATTGTCAGTTTTTCTACTTTAAACAAAACCATATTTTTTTTTAACTAGAAAAAAAGGAAGACTATGACCATGCATTTGATAAGGAAAAAAGCATTACTTACCACCCCAAATTTTTTTTACATTCTTGCAAATAAACAAGATCTACATTTGTTGACTATGAATGCTATTTGGTTTTTAATGGTTAACTGCTACTACCAAAGCATATGATTGGTTAAGTTATCATACAGATTTGAATACAAATTTGAAATGGACATAGTAATCATGGTTAATAATTAAATCTAAATACTGTCACATTTGTATTTTGCTGCCAATATAGAAAATAATATACTTATTGCTCTTACTGAATTACATAAATTTAAATTCTTATGCCCTTGAATTATAGTAACATGAAATATGGTGGAATTTTAATAATTTTATAGCCATGGGCATGAAACAAATTACACCATTAAATCATTGAATATTAAATGTATTGGAGAACATGTCCCTGGAATGCGAAACATCTAACAGTAATGTATTAAGGTTAAACAAGATTTTTTTTATACCATTTTAATTGGAGTATAATTGCTTTACAATGGTGTGTTAGTTTCTGCTTTATAACAAAATGAATCAGTTATACATAAACATATATCCCCATATCTCTTCCCTCCTGGGTCTCACTCCCTCCCACCCTCCCTATCCCACCCTTCTAGCTGGTCACAAAGCACCGAGCTGATCTCCCTGTGCTATGTGACTGCTTCCCACTAGCTATCTATTTTACATTTGGTAGTGTATATATGTCCATATATACACTACCACTCTCTCACTTTGTCCCAGCTTACCCTTCCCCCTCCCCGTGTCATCAAGTCCATTCTCTAGTAGGGCTGCGTCTTTATTCCTGTATTGCCCCTAGGTCTCTCATGACCATTTTTTTTTTCTTTTTTAGATTCCATATATATGTGTTAGCATACAGTATTTGTTTTTCTCTTTCTGACTTACTTCACTCTGTATGACAGACTCTAGGTCCATCCACCTCACTACAAATAACTCAATTTCGTTTCTTTTTATGGCTGAGTAATATTCCATTGTATATATGTGCCACATCTTCTTTATCCATTCACCTGTTGATGGACACTTAGGTTGCTTCCACATCCTGGCTATTGTAAACAGAGCTGCAATGAACATTGTGGTACATGACTCTTTTTGAATTATGGTTTTCTCAGAATATATGCCCAGTAGTGGGATTGCTGGGTCGTATGACAGTTCTATTTTTAGTTTTTTAAGGAACCTCCTTACTGTTCTCCATAGTGGCTGTATCAATTTACATTCCCACCAACAGTGCAAGAGGGTTCCCTTTTCTCCACACCCTCTCCAGCATTTATTGTTTGTAGATTTTTTGATGATGGCCATTCTGACTGGTGTGAGGTGATACCTCATTGCACTCTTGATTTGCATTTCTCTAATGATTAATGATGTTGAGCATCCTTTCATGTGTTTCTTGGCTATGTGTATATCTTCTTTAGAGAAATGTCTATTTAGGTCTTCTGCCCATTTTTGGAGTGGGTTGTTTGTTTTTTTGATATTGAGCTGCATGAGCTGCTTGTAAATTTCTGAGATAAATCTTTTGTCAGTTGCTTCAGTTGCAAATATTTTCTCCCATCTGAGGGTTTGCTTTTCATCTTGTTTATATTTCCTTTGCTGTGCAAAAGCTTTTAAGTTTCATTAGGTCCCATTGTTTATTTTTGTTTTTATTTCCATTTCTCTAGGAGGTGAGTCAAAAAGGATCTTGCTGTGATTGGTGTCATAGACTGTTCTGCCTATGTTTTCCTCTAAGAGTTTTATAGTGTCTGGCCTTACATTTAGGTCTTTAATGCATTTTCAGTTTATTTTCATGTATGGTATAAGGGAGTGTTCTAATTTCATTATTTTACATGTAGCTGTCCAGTTTTCCCAGCACCACTTATTGAAGAGGCTGTCTTTTCTCCATTGTATACTCTTGCCTCCTTTATCAAAAATAAGGTGACCATATGTGCGTGGGTTTATCTCTGGGCCTTCTATCCTGTTCCATTGATCTATATTTCTGTTTTTGTGCCAGTACCATATTGTCTTGATTACTGTAGCTCTGTAGTATAATCTGAAGTCCAGGAGCCTGATTTGTCCAGCTCCGTTTTTCTTTCTCAAGATTGCTTTGGCTATTCAGGGTCTTTTTTGTTTCCATACAAATTGTGAAATTTTTTGTTCTACTTCTGTGAAAAATACCATTCGTAATTTGATAGGGATTGCACTGAATCTGTAGATTGCTTTGGGTAGTATAGTCATTTTCACAATGTTGATTCTTCCAATCCAAGAACATGGTATATCTCTCCATCTGTTTGTATCATCTTTAATTTCTTTCATCAGTGTCTTACAGTTTTCTGCATACAGGTCTTTTGTCTCCTTAGGTAGGTTTATCCCTAGGTATTTTATTCTTTTTGTTGCAATGGTAAATAGGAGTGTTTCCTTAATTTCTCTTTCAGATTTTTCATCATTAGTGTATAGGAATGCAAGAGATTTCTGTGCATTAATTTTGTATCCTGCAACTTTACCATATTCATTGATTAGCTCTAGTAGTTTTCTGGTTGCATCTTTAGGATTTTCTATGTATAGTATCACGTCATCTGCAAACAGTGACAGCTTTACTTCTTCTTTTCCGATTTGGATTCTTTTTATTTCTTTTTCTTCTCTGATTGCTGTGGCTAACACTTCCAAAACTATGTTGAATAATAGTGGTGAGAGTGGGCAACCTTGTCTTGTTCCTGATCTTAGTGGAAATGGTCTTAGTTTTTCACCATTGAGAACGATGTTGGCGGTGGGTTTGTCATATATGGTCTTTATTATGTTGAGGTAGGTTCCCTCTATGCCTACTCTCTGGCGAGTTTTTATCATAAATGGGGGTTGAATTTTGTCGAAAGCTTTTTCTGCATCTATTGAGATGATCATATGGTTTTTATCCTTCAATTTGTTAATATGGTGTATCACGTTGATTGATCTGCATATATTGAAGAATCCTTGCATTCCTGGGATAAACCCCACTTGATCATAGTGTATGACCCTTTTAATGTGCTGTTGGATTCTGTTTGCTAGTATTTTGTTGAGGATGTTTGCATCTATGTTCATCAGTGATATTGGCCTGTAGTTTTCTTTCTTTGTGACATCTTTGTCTGGTTTTGGTGTCAGGGTGAGGTGGCCTCGTAGAATGAGTTGGGGAGTGTTCCTCCCTCTGCTATACTTTGGAAGAGTTTGAGGAGGGTAGGTGTTAGCTTTTCTCTAAATGTTTGATAGAATTCGCCTGTGAAGCCATCTGGTCCTGGGCTTTTGTTTGTTGGAAGATTTTTAATCACAGTTTCAATTTCAGTGCTTGTGATTGGTCTGTTTACATTTTCTATTTCTTCCTGGTTCAGTCTCAGAAAGTTGTGCTTTTCTAAGAATGTGTCCATTTCTTCCAGGTTGTCCATTTTATTGGCATAGAGTTGCTTGTAGTAATCTCTCATGATCCTTTGTATTTCTGCAGTGTCAGTGGTTACTTCTCCTTTTTTCATTTCTAATTCTATTGATTTGGATCTTCTCCCTTTTTTTCTTGATGAGTCTGGCTAATGGTTTATCAATTTTGTTCATCTTCTCAAAGAACCAGCTTTCAGTTTTATTGATCTTTGCTATCATTGCCTTCATTTCTTTTTCATTTATTTCTGATCTGATCTTTATGATTTCTTTCCTTCTGCTAACTTTGGGGTTTTTTGCTCTTCTTTCTGCTTTAGGTGTAAGGTTAGGTTATTTGAGATGTTTCTTGTTTCTTGAGGTAGGATTGTATTGCGATAAACTTTCTTCTTAGAACTGCTTTTGCTGCATCCCATAGGTTTTGGGTCATCGTGTTTTCATTGTCATTCGTTTCTAGGTATTTTTTTATTTCCTCTTTGATTTCTTCAGTGATCTCTTGGTTATTAAGTAGTGTATTGTTTAGCCTCCATGTATTTGTATTTTTTACAGATTTTTTCCTATAATTGATATCTAGTCTCATAGCATTGTGGTTGGAAAAGATACTTCATACAATTTCAATTTTCTTAAATTTACCAAGGCTTGATTTGTGACCCAAGATATGATCTATCCTGGAGAATGTTCCATGAGCACTTGAGAAGAAAGTGTATTCTGTTGTTTTTGGATGGAAGGTCCTATAAATATCAATTAAATCCATCTTGTTTAATGCGTCATTTAAAGCTCATGTGTCCTTATTTATTTTCACTTTGGATGATCTGTCCATTGGTGAAAGTGGGCTGTTAAAGTCTCCTACTATGATTGTGTTACTGTCAATTTCTCCTTTTATGGCTGTTAGCATTTGCCTTATGTATTGAGGTGCTCCTGTGTTGGGTGCATAAATATTTACAATTGTTATATCTTCTTCTTGGATTGATCCCTTGACTATTATGTAGTGTCCTTCTTTGTCTCTTGTAATAGTCTTTATTTTAAAGTCTATTTTGTCTGATATGAGAATTGCTACTCCAGCTTTCTTTTGATTTCCATTTGCATGGAATATCTTTTTTCATCCCCTCCCTTTCAGCCTGTATGTGTCCCTAGGTCTGACGTTGGTCTCTTGTAGACAGCATATGTACGGGTCTTGGTTTGGATCCATTCAGCCAGTCTATGTGTTTTGGTTGGAGCATTTAATCCGTTTACATTTAAGGTAATTATCGATATGTATGTTCCTATTACCATTTTCTTAATTGTTTTGGGTTTGTTATTGTAGGTTTTTTTCTTCTCTTGTGTTTCCTGCCTAGAGAAGTTCCTTTGGCATTTTTTGTAAAGCTGGTTTGGTGGTGGTGAATTCTCTTAGCTTTTGCTTGTCTGTAAAGGTTTTAATTTCTCCATCGAAACTGAATGAGATCCTTCCTAGGGAGAGTAATCTTGGTTGTAGGCTTTTCCCTTTCATCACTTTAAATATGTCCTGCCACTCCCTTCTGGCTTGCAGAGTTTCTGCTGAAAGATCAGCTGTTAACCTTATGGGGATTCCCTTGTATGTTATTTGTTGTTTTTCCCTTGTTGCTTTTAATATTTTTTCTTTGTATTTAATTTTTGATACTTTGATTAATATATGTCTTGGCATGTTTCTCCTTGGATTTATCCTGTATGGGACTCTCTGTGCTTCCTGGACTTGATTAACTATTTCCTTTCCCATATTAGGGAAGTTTTCAACTATAATCTCTTCAAATATTTCTCAGTCCCTTTCTTTTTCTCTTCTTCTTCTGGGACCCCTATAATTCAAATGTTGGTGTGTTTAATGTTATCCCAGAGGTCTCTGAGATTGTCTTCAATTCTTTTCATTCTTTTTTCTTTATTCTGCTCTGCATTAATTATTTCCACTATTTTATCTTCCAGGTCACTTATCCGTTCTGCTGACTCAGTTATTCTGCTATTGATTCCTTCTAGAGAATTTTTAATTTCATTTATTGTGTTGTTCATCATTGTTTGCTCTTTAGTTCTTCTGGGTCCTTGTTAAACATTTCTTGTATTTTCTCCATTCTATTTCCAAGATTTTGGATCATCTTTACTATCATTACTGTGAATTCTTTTTCAGGTAGACTGCCTATTTCCTCTTCATTTGTTTGGTCTGGTGGGTTTTTTACCTTGCTCCTGCATCTGCTGCGTATTTCTCTGTCTTCTCATTTTGCTCAACTTACTGTGTTTGTGGTCTCCTTTTCGCAGGCTGCAGGTTTGTAGTTCCCATTGTTTCTGGTGTCTGCCCCAGTGGGTAAGGTTTGTTCAGTGTGTTGTGTAGCCTCCCTGGTGGAGGGGACTGGTGCCTGTGTTCTGGTGAATGAGGCTGGATCTTGTCTTTCTGGTGGGCAGGACCACATCTGGTGGTGTGTTTTGGGGTGTCTGTGACCTTATTATGATTTTAGGCAGCCTCTCTGCTAATGGGTGGGGTTGTGTTCCTGTCTTGCTCGTTGTTTGGCATGGGGTGTGCAGCATTGGAGCTTGCTGGTCATTCAGTGGAGCTGGGTCTTAGGGTTGAGATGGATATCTCTGGGAGACCTCTCATCAATTGATATTATGAGGGGCTGGAGGTTTCTAGTGCACCAATGTCCTGAACTCGACTCTCTCACCTCAGAGGCACAGGCCTGACACCCGGCCGGAACACCAAGACCCTATCAGCCACATGGCTCAGAAGAACAGGGAGAAATAAATAAATAAATAAATAAATAAATAAATAAATAAAATAAAATAAAGTTATTAAAATAAAAAATAATTACTAAAAATAAAAAAATTACAAAGTAATGAAAAAGAAAGAAGAGAGCAACCAAACCAAAAAAGAAATCCACCAATGATAACAAGCTCTAAAAACTAACTGTAGTAAAAAAAAAAACAACAACAACAACAACAAAAAAACGGACGGACAGAACCCTAGGACAAATGGTAAAAGCAAAGCTATACAGACAAAATCACAGAAAGAGGCATACACATACACACTCACAAAAAGAGAAAAAGGAATAAAATATATATATCATTGCTCCCAAAGTCCACCACCTCAATTTGGGATGATTCATTGTCTATTCAGGTTTTCCACAGATGCAGGTATATCAAGTTGACTGTGGAGATTTAATCTGCTGCTCCTGAGGCTGCTGGGGGAAATTTCCCTTTCTCTTCTTTGTTCGCACAGCTCCCGGGGTTCAGCTTTGGATTTGGCCCCGCCTCTGCATGTAGGTCGCCTGAGGGCGTCTATTTTTCGCTCAGACAGGACGGGGTTAAAGGAGCAGCTGATTCGGGGGCTCTGGCTCACTTAGGCCGGGGGTGGGGGCGGGGGGGGAGAGGGGTACGGATGCGGGGCGAGCCTGCGGTGGCAGAGGCTGGCATGACGTTGCACCAGCCTGAGGTGCGCCATGCGTTCTCCCGGGGAAGTTGTCCCTGGATCACGGGACCCTGGCAGTGGCGGGCTGCACAGGCTCCCAGGAGGGGAGGTGTGGATAGTGACCTGTGCTCGCACACAGGCTTCTTGGTGGCGGCAGCAGCAGCCTTAATGTTTCATGCTCGTCTCTGGGGTCTGCGCGGACAGCCGCGGCTCACGCACATCTCTGGGGCTCGTTTAAGCGGCGCTCTGAATCCCCTCTCCTCACGCACCAGGAGACAAAGAAGCAAGAAAAAGTCTCTTGCCTGTTCGGCAGCTCCAGACCTTTTCCCGGACTCCCTCCCGGCTAGCTGTGGCGCATTAGCCCCCTTCAGGCTGTGTTCACACCGCCAACCCCAGTCCTCTCCTTGGGATCCGACTGAAGCCCGAACCTCAGCTCCCAGCCCCCGCCCACCCCGGTGGGTGAGCAGACAAGCCTCCCGGGCTGGTGAGTGCTGGTTGGCACCGATCCTCTGTGCGGGAATCTCTCCACTTTGCCCTCCGCACCCCTGTGGCTGCGCTCTCCTCCATGGCTCGGAAGCTTCCCACCCCCCAGCCACCCGCAGTCTCCGCCCGCAGAGCGGCTTCCTAGTGTGTGTATACTTTTCCTTCTTCACAGCTCCCTCCCAGAGGTGCACGTCCCGCCCCTATTCTTTTGTCTGTTTTTTCTTTTTTCTTTTGCCCTACCCAGGTACGTGGCAAGTTTCTTACCTTTTGGGAAGTCTGAGGTCTTCTGCCAGCGTTCAGTAGGTGTTCTGTAGGAGTTGTTCCCCGTGTAGATGTATTTCTGATGTATTTGTGGGGAGGAAGGCGATCTCCACGTCTCACTCCTCCGCCATCGTGAATGTCTCCCCTAAACAAGATTTTAAAAGCCCACATGTGATGTGTCCACCAAAAAACGTGCATGAGAATGTTTATAATAGCTTTATATTTAATAGTCTAAAACTAGAAACAATCCAAATGTCCATTAACAGGAGAAGAGATAAATAATTGTGGTATATTTATACAAGGAAAGTTGCATGGCAACAAAAAGTACACCATTGACACAAACACCGACAGGGAGGGATGGATATCACAGACACGATGTTGAGTGAAAGCAGCAGATACTAAGGCATATATTTATTTCATTTATTTGATGCTTAAGACTACTTGATAGCAATAAAAGTCAGAATAGCGACTTGACAGAAAGGGGCAGGAGGAAACTCCTTAAGGTAATGAAAATGTTTAGTATCTTGATCTGGGCAGCAGTTACATAAGGGTATGCATGTGCAAAAATTCATCAAGCTGTACACTTAAAGTATGTGCACTTTGTATACTTTATGTATGCTATGCCACAATAAAAAAGAAAAATTTGTGAAAGAATATGTGCTCAGGATGATCCATTTTAATTTCGCTAGAAAGTCGTAACTTATGAGCTGATTAAATATGATGTGGAGAAAGATGAACCCGTTCGAGATGGAAATGGATATTGCATCAAAGTTCCCAAAGGTACAGTGGATTTTTGTTCAATTAACCTGTGCCTTTTCTTACCTTAACCAAGTGACTCTTAAGAACTAACATATCACTGCTAAAAGGAACACATGGTAAAATTTATCAAAGTGGGGGAAAAAAAGAGGTTTATTTTCGTACTCTCGGAAATAAATTCCAAAAGATAGTAATTTACCACTACACGTAATATAACTATAATTTGAAACCTAGCTTAATAATTTCTTGATTATGAGGTAAGCATTTTGCAGAAGGGGATATGTAATTATGGTTGCAAAACTACGGTTAGCTTTAGCGGGCCTTTCCTTTAAGCTTAAACTACTATGCGTTTGTCTAATTGTGTGTGTAAATCATTATTCAGTGAAAGATTAGTATTAAAAGAATTACGAATGTGTGGCCATAGAGAATAATGTACTGTGTGTGTGTGTGCATGGTGTATATATGTGTGTATATGATGTACATGGAAATACATGTACACATGCATGTAAAATGACTCTTCCTGCAGCCAGCTTGTTGCCACTGGGTTGTATGGCATCAGTTTTAAAAGAAGGTTAATACTAAAATTTGCCTACTGCTAGTACATAAAATAACAATTTACTTCCTTCTGTCTTAGGTGAAGTCGGACTCCTGGTTTGCAGAATCACACAACTCACACCATTTAGTGGCTATGCTGGAGGAAAGACTCAGACAGAGAAGAAAAAACTGAGAGATGTCTTTAAGAAAGGAGACCTCTATTTCAACAGTGGAGATCTCTTAATGATGGACCACGAAAATTTTATCTACTTCCACGACAGAGTTGGAGATACATTCCGGTTGGTTTCTCTGAATTATTATTATTATTATTATTTTAATGTCTCTTAGCTTTTTTTTTTTTTAATTAATTAATTAATTTATGGCTGTGTTGGGTCTTCGTTTCTGTGCGAGGGCTTTCTCTAGTTGTGGCAAGCGGGGGCCACTCTTCATCGCGGTGCGCGGGCCTCTCTCCGTCGCGGCCTCTCTTGTTGCGGAGCACAGGCTCCAGACACGCAGGCTCAGCAATTGTGGCTCACGGGCCCAGCTGCTCCGCAGCATGTGGGATCTTCCCAGACCAGGGCTCGAACCCGTGTCCCCTGCATTGGCAGGCAGATTCTCAACCACTGCGTCACCAGGGAAGCCCCTCTCTGAATTATTGAGCCAAAAACAAACACAGGCACAATTTTGCTTACTCCTAAATTAGAGTCGCATTCCACTTTGGTTATGGTACTCCATTTCCTTCTATCTCTTTGGCGTGTCAACTCAACCTCCTGTATTCCCAGAAAACAAGGGGCAAAACACATGAGGTATCACTCTACAATGCATAGTTATCTTGGTTGAGCAACACCAGATGAAACTAGGAGAGAAAACCCGTGTCTGGTTTTGGGCACCTAAATAACTGAGCCCATCCAATTCCTCCCATTTATCCTCAATTATTACCAGTCACTCGGGTCAGCCAGGAATTTTCATACTGTTTCCAATCATGAGGATTTTTTCTCAGATAAAATCAAATGCAAATTAATGTGAAGCTGATCTAGTTGAAGAGGAGGTGAGGGTTCTGAGCCTCGTCTGCTCCTCTCCCTCCCACTCTCCATTCCCAACCAGATGGTTTCCCACAGAACCCACAAGTCAGCACAGTGGAGTTTGAAAATCATCGTAGTAGACCATGAAATTAATTCTCAGCAACAGCATGGTCCTCCAGCTTCATGACACTTCTGTTTAACCAGCTTCCCTCCCGTATAAACTCCCTCAGGCCAGACCCTGTGTCTGCTTGTTCGCCCCCCAGCACCTAGTGCAGCGATTACTTTTTGCATGAATGAATGAGGAAGAGATGGAAGTTGTCTGGCTGTAGTAGAAAGAGCATGGATATGAATGAGAAGAACTCAGCTCCAGGCTTCCGCTTACCCCTGAGCAGCTGTGTTATCAGGCAGGTAATCTTTCTGCACCTCAGTTCCTTCACCCATGAAATGAGGGTCCCAATGATCCTTAGGGTTCCTTCCATCTCTAATATCCCATGACTCTGAATCTATATCATTATTTTATGCCACCTTCATGTTACTAAAAAAGATACTTCTGGGAGATCTAAAGAATTTTTAAATGTAAGACAAAATTTAACTCTTTATTAAATGAAAAAGTAGCACCTGATTGGGCACTAACATTATTTTCCCTACAAATAGAGTATGATATTTTCTTTCTTATTAAAAGCTTTTTCATTGCCATAAGACCCTGAAATACAAGTATGAAATTCTATTTAATAGAAATTTACTACCTGAATTAAATAGCAGTCAAAATTAGTGAATGAGGGAAGTGAGAGACCTAAACACAGCAAAAAGTCATTGAGATTTTTGATCTCTAGTGCCTTTCTTAGGCCAAGCCCATATTTTTACATTAGAACATCATTCTGTGTATCGCATTTCACGTGGCAAGGTTAAAATTCCACATTTTATTCTTTAGGTCTATGCCTTTGTCTTTCATGCCTCAAGCAGGGTGCCTCTCCCATGACTAAGTTGGAGAGTTTGGGGGCCAAGGTGAGGAAGACAAGCGCAGCCACCCCACAGCGGTCTGGAGGAAACGCCTGTCACAGACAATCTGCACCGCAGACCACCAGTGACCTCTGCTAACCTTGCCTTTTCTTCCAGGTGGAAAGGGGAAAATGTGGCCACCACTGAAGTCGCTGACATAGTAGGACTGGTTGATTTTGTCCAAGAAGTGAATGTTTATGGCGTGTCTGTGCCAGGTATGCACAAGATATTATAAATCAATGCCAAAACTCCTACACTAACTGAACATAATTTTAACCCCCGGGCAAAGTTTGTCATCACTTCCTCCTGCCAGCTGGAGAATCAAACAACTCTTTCCCAGCCTCCTGGGAGTAAGGGGCTTATGCCTGGTTTACGTGCCATTATAAATCAGACAGGTCAGTACATCTGAACCTGGCCTTCCTCCGTGGTTCACTCCCCAGCTGATCTTGGGCTCTCAAGCAAGCCAAATCTCTCCATGAGGCAGGGTCCATGCAGCACTTGGCATGCCTCAAGAAAAGAGGTATCATGCTTGATAGCTTGGAAGTGGTATCTTGGCCTCTGAACTGCAAGGCACAAATAAGAGCAAGTGCCATTGCTAGAGGAAAAAAGCCAGGAAGGAGCTGATTTTTTCCAGACTCTTCTTTTAAACCAAGTCCCTGACCCCAGCTTGCTCCACTGAGTTTCAGAATCATCACACAAAGTGCTGTCACCAAGCCTCTGTCTGCAGATCTGCCTCTGCCAGCAGAGTGGGGAGAGTGAGGTCTGATTTTGGGTCCTAGCTCCAACACCTGCTGGCTGTTTGACTTCACACAAATCACTAAATTAGAGATAATACCAATCCTGCAGTTAAGATTGTCGAGAAAACTAAAACTAATTCATTTTAGTTACATAAATACTAAATGTATATTTATCAGACACGTACATGAGGGTTGTCATGAAAAGAAATAATTTTAATTATAGATGTCAGAGAGAATTAAAACCTCCAAATCACTATCCAAATATAAGGTACTAGGGGAATTGGTATTGCCTAGAACTCAGCATTTGGGATTCTCATCTATACTCAAAATGGAAATCCCAAAGTCCCTTTTGCCTGAGCTATGATGGTTTCACATGACGTTGTGCTGTCCTTTTATTTTTTAAAGGATATTTGAGACTCTCTCTTGCCTGCTCCTCTCCAACCCGGTGACAATGACTTGACAGGAAGTGTAGCCACATCTCAGGTCAGAGTCTGAGGGGTGCAGAATACTTCTCATGTTGGATTTCAGGCTGAATTAACACAAGGGCCCATACTGTGGTTGTCAGCCATGGCACCATGCTGGCCTCTCACAGACCCCACCTGGAATATGTTGCATGCCCTTGTAAATGCTGGATTTTTTAAAGTAACAATACAAAAGAAGGAGTATGAGAAGGTAAGAGAATATGGGAAATGGAATGGAGAGGCCTAATCCACTGCTCTTCAAAGTGGTGTCACCTACAAATTGGCACTTGCCATCTACCTCTACAAGGATCAAATTACGAGCCGCTGTAGTTGCTGACCTCCAACACCCCCTGAAAGGAGTTCAAGGTGGAGATCAGGAATGAGGCACCCTGTGCTCTGGGAAAAACTGGCAGAACAGGTCTTCAGATAGATACTTTCAGGAGAAGATTTTATGAGCCCAATTCTTGCATCTCCTCATATCTAGAAAAGCACTAAAACCCTTCATGGTGACATCTGCTCCTCGTGACTAGGAGTAACCTTCATGAGACTAGCAGATACCTTCTGCAAAAAATACGTGCCTGGTTGCATGTACTCCCCCTTCACTAAAATCCCATGTGTACTGACCTTCTGCCCTACCTCTTTGGAGCAGTTTCTCAGAGCTATCTGAGATGCTGTCTCCCAGGCGATAGTCCTCATTTTGCCCCCAAAGAAAACTTAACTCACAACTCTCACGTTGTGCATTTTTTTTCATTTGACAGTAGGGTCCCTGGACCAGCGACAGCATCATCGCCCAGGAGCTTGTTAAAAATTTGATATTTCTCATGTTAAAAATGCCCACCCCAGAACTACTGAACCAGAATCTCTGGGGTGGGGCCCAGGGAGCTGTGTTTTAACAAGCCCTCCAGTGATTCTTAAAACAAATGAAGTCTGGTTTTGGAGTGATGAAAATGTTCTAGAGCTAGATACTGGTGATAGTTGCACAACATTGTGAACGTACTAAATGCCACTGAACTGTATACTTTAAAATGGTTAAAATAATGGATTGTATGTTTTACCACAATTTTTAAAAAACACTAAAGTCTGAGAAGCATGGAGGCCTAGTGGTTCTGAAAATTTAGCCAGTCATCAGAATCATCTGGGAAACTTTTTAAAGCCCAGATCTGGGGTTTGGGACTCAATCTTTGTGTCTTTTTTTTTTTCATTCCCAAGTGGGTCTACCACCCAGTAAAGTTTAGGAGCCATTGATATAGAACAAAGAAGAGGAAGCAAATGGGTTTCAAATGATTGGGAGACAAGTCAGGTAGAACAAGGAGCAGCTGTGTTTATGTTGCGCTGGAGGGCAGAATAAAACAGATGGATCGAAATGACCAGGGAGCAAATTTTAGCCTGAGGACTCTCCTGTAACCAGAGGGACCAACAACAGAATGGTCTGTCTCCTGAGGTAGACAATGCCCCACCAACTGGGATGTGTAAAGAGGCTGGCTGTCCACCTGGGATCCTGTGAGAATTCTTACAGCAGTGAAAGATTAGAGATGAACCCTAAAGTCTCTCCTATTTTCAGCTTCTGTGATTCTCAGTGCCACTCTTGCAGCCTAGAAATGCGGCAGGTCTATCTAGAGAAAGGCATCAGTCCACCAGGGTGATTCTCACTCCCAAAGGGCTGAACAAGGCCTTCACAGACCTCAGCTTTGGACCAGGAGGAAACTTCTAAGTTTGGGCCTAGAATAGAGATGACACCAGAACTGCCAAACTCCCCTCTAGAGCTTTATATTATCAATAGAACTTTCTGCAGTGTTCTGAAAATGTTCTATATCTGCACTGTCCAGCATGGTAGCCAATAGCTACCATAGGGCTGTTGAGCACTTGAAATGTGGCTAGTGCAACAGAGGAACTGAATTTTTCATTTTACTTAATTATAATTAATTTTAATAGCTACATTTGACCAGTGGCCACCATACTGGATAGTGCAACTCTAGAGAACCTCTGGCCCGAACTGCTGCAGACAGGAACCTTCCCCCTGGAGCTGAACTAGCCCCAGCCAACCTTTGGGAGTCAGGACAGAGACGTGAGATCCAACAGCCCCATTCGCCTCTCGGTTGGGCATTGCCTCTGTCAGAACAAGAAGCAAGGAGCCAGTTGACACTGAAGATTTCTGTTGCATCAGCCTCTGCCTTATTTCTAAAAGGAGCTCATTGGAGACATTCAAGACTCCTGAGACCGGTACCTTTGAGACAGCTACCAGGGACCCCTAGAGAAAGAGGGTACGGTGCCCTGCCTCCCTCCTTCAGATAAGAGGCAAAGCAAATGAGGATGCATTTCCTTTCTTATAATGTTTCCTCTTGTTTTCTGCCTTCTTTAGAGTCATGGGTAAACACACAATCACCATGGGAGAGATTTCGAAAGCTGGGGCCCAGGTGATGAAGGGCGGCTCCTTCCCCCTCTCTGATTACAGTTAAGTAGTTCAGGGAAGCGGACCTGGACTCCCACTGGGTCTGCCGGATCAGGTAGAAGAGGTATTAATATGTAATTACCACTGTCCTCACAAGAAAACAATGGTAATTTTTCTCAACACCGGGAAGAAGGAGCTGTTAGGATCTGTTTCCCCTGTGGAGAGCACAATCTCTCTGGCCTAGAGGGCATCAAGGTGGGGAGGCGGGGGTGCGGCGGGCACATACCGCTCAACCTTGATCTGCCTTCACCCTCCGGTCCCGCAGCCTCTCTGAAATGCAGAGGCAAAGCTATTAGGAACCGTGATTATATAAGTCTCAGAGGTGACATTTGTGCCTGGAAGCACAACAGACCTGACCTGCGACCCAAAGAACAACCTGAGCCCGGTTATCCTTGACAGGGGAGCAAGGGTTTTTCACCAGAGTCCAAAAAAATTTTTTAGCCGCTAGTTCAACCTTTTTCCCGTTCTGGTGTTTACATCTAGGCTGCCAAGAAGGGTGATGTCAATAGGATCTTTAGCCAGCCTGCCTCAATTCCATTTCTGGCCCTGCCTAGTATTGGCTGCATGAACTTGAACAAGTCTTTTAATGTCATTAAGCCTCAGTTTCTTCACCTGTAAATGGAGATAAACTTTGTACCTCTTCATAAGGTTGTCGTGAGAGTTAAATAAGATAGCACATAAAGCACACTTAGTAAAGGACCTGGCATGTAATAAAGATTCAACCAATGAATAGCTTGTTGTTTTGTTGTTATCATTAATTCAACTTTAGAATTTAACTTCAACATATATTTGAAATAAAAACTCCAGCTATCCAAAAGAAACCCATGCCATAATGCTGTCTCAGTTCTCTGTTCTTTGACGTAGCAAAGCATCATAAATAAAATAAACAGCTACAACCCACCTAATTTTTTCTCACTTTAACTCTAGGTCACGAGGGTCGAATTGGCATGGCCTCCATCAAGATGAAGGAAGACCATGAATTTGATGGAAGGAAACTCTTTAAGCATGTGGCCGATTACCTGCCCAATTATGCAAGGCCCCGGTTTCTAAGAATACAGGTGAGACTCATTATAAAGTTGTTATCCTCTCTCTTGGAGACACCTGCGTCTTAGGGAACAATTCCTCTTCTACCATGGCGAGCACAACGGCCAAATTTTCACTACCCTTTCAGGAAGCTAAACGAAGAAGCAGAAATACCAGAAAATACAGCTAGCTGAAACCAAATCCTAATCCCTTTTTCCCTAAAACCACAGGCAGTTCATTCAGCAACAGTGTTAGCAAATAACTCACAGAGTCTGTTTGATGAGGTATAACAAACACATAAAATAGAAATGCTCCGACCCTCTTATTTATTGTTTCCAGTTTTAAAGAATGGAAAAATCCACTGAAGTCCTGCACCTTTCTATGATGTGAACTTTAATTGGGCATCATTAGCCAGTAGGAACTACCAAAGGCTAAACTGTCATGGATAGAGATTTTTTTTTTTCTTTCTCAAACATTAACCCCTTAGTTTAACACTCTCACTTTTGGACCTTGAGCTCTGAGATTCTGTAGCTGAAGATTTGAGAAAAGAAATGTTAGATTACCAGATATTGCTAAGGTTAAACAGTTATTTCTGTTGATGTTCATAAAGCACTGACATATGCTTTACAGTGATGGTTGAGAGACATGGAAGTTGAAATATCCTCAGATCATCACCTATTTATTGAAGAAGAAACAAGTCTTCAGTGTCACAAACAGGCTGAAAAAAAAAAGTTGTCTGTGTGTAGATGATTCCTTTCCCCACCCCACCATTAATCCGAATATTCCAGTAATACTGGAAGCTCACCAAGTGACAGACTCTTCCGCTCCGTATTCCACTCTCAGCAACCTCTCTCTCCCCACAAGTGATCGTCAAGCTTTAAAGGAAGGAAAAATACCTCCACAGAGGGCCCCCTAGTGGAGGTTCTGAAGACAGGATATCTTGGTATCACACAGAACCTGCTTTCGCAGCTCTCAAATGATTGTTTGATGTTTTTCAGGACACCATTGAGATCACTGGAACTTTTAAACACCGAAAAGTGACCCTCATGGAAGAGGGCTTTAACCCTGCAGTTATCAAAGATGCCTTATATTTCTTGGATGACAAAGCAGAAATGTATGTGCCGATGACTGAGGACATTTACAATGCCATTAATGATAAAACTCTGAAACTCTGAATATTACCAGGAGGGTAACTCAGTGTATTTCTAGAAAGAAACTGAATGGACCTAGTACAGCCACTTGATATAATCCCACTTTAATTTGACTGAAGATTGTGCAGTGCAATTTTTTTATGCATACCAGTAAGGGGAGACTTTTTAAAATTACACCCGAACCTTTGCAAGTGAAAAGATTTAGATGTAATTGTTTTTCAATTTGCACCTACTGTTTGTATTTGCAAACTAAGCTTGTTAGAGGGAGGGTGTTATTTTTTAAAATATGTAATAAAATAGATGAACACCAACATATGCGATGGCACTTCTTCCTGGCTTGATTCTAAATGCAAACCCTGAGCCTGACAGTATCATTGGTAATTTTTCACAGGTGTCCCGTTTATAATGCTAATGGTATTCTAAGTAAAAACTGGTAAGGAGTTGGGAGGTGAGGGGGTAGGTCCCCAATGAACAACCCAATGGAAATCCAGCTCTAGTGTAAGGCCAAGCCTACCCCCCAGAAACATCCTGGCCACTGTCTACAGCATTAGCCAACAAGTGATAAAGCCACCTATAGTCTTTGAAGGAGCTTAAGTCTAGAGCATCAGAGCTCTATACATTAAAGGTATCCAGCAAACTTTTTAGCTATATCAAGGGTTGCAAACTCAAGTGTCTTCAGGATTTGCATTGGTAATGCGGATGAGAAGAGCAGGTCCCAAGTGAACGTGGAAAACTTGGGGACAGCCATGACGCAGCTTCAGTCAGCTGATGATTGTCATGGGGCTCTATAGCCCAGGTACTTCCAAGATCTTCTGATTATTCACAAAACAGAAATCCAGGTATTTATGTGAATCTCCCAATTTTTAACATGTAAAGTCTCACATTTTTTATAATTTCCACACACCCCAAAGAAAATGTAACTGTGCACCAGAGAAGTCCCAGAGGTCCAGCTCGCACCCCCAGGCTCACATGCTCCTCAGTCTAGAGCTGGTTTCACTCCACAGCCAGTGTCCGGCCAGAGAGCCTGTTCAAGGACCGAGGGCTTTTGGCGTGGCACAGGAGGATCTGGGAATTGCAAGGAGCTCTCTCAGACAGGCTCTTTGTCCTTAGACTCAGCTGCCACCCTTTCTGAATAGAACCCCATAAACTCTGCATGTGTCAGTCACAGAGTTCCAGGAGCAGGTCCTTGGTGGTGGCCCTCAAGATGACATATTCCTTACTAGAGCTTGTCCTAGGTCACAGGAGCGTAATGCTCACTAAGTTCACATCTAGGAAGTGTGACTCGAGTTCACCCCAGCCTCCCTAAAACAGGTAGAGTTTCCTTCCCTAGAGAACATCTTCAGATGACCAGGAGCTAGAAAGGAGCCCTAATTCTCCCTCAATTTAGTCCCTGAAAAGCCCCAGGCAAACGTATTCAGGGATTCTCAATGATACATGATGAGGGGTGGCCATCTCCACCCCCAACACAGTATTAGAAATATTTTTTAAACTCTCTCCACATTTTTAGAGACTCCTAAGAAGACTCATGACCAGAATCCCGCTCATTATGCCCAACAGTAAACATTCCCTGAGCACTTAATATGCATAAGGGACTTGAGGATGGCCTAAGGACAACTCTGGATATCACTGCATCTCTGTGAATTTAGGCAACAATTTAGAAGAACTGTTGCTTGTGGGTCAGCATTTGGGAGTTTTTGCAAAATTTGTGGTATCTCTGCTTTTGCTTTATTGATCTCCCTGTGAAAATTTTAACCCAAATGATGGGAAATAGCCCAGCCTTTGCTTTTGAAAGTATAACATTGTGCAATTGTGTTACTGGGAATCTTGCTAAAGTGAATCAGGTTGTAAGCAGAGATTGTTAAAGCTGTGATGTCATTCTGTGTCACAGGGAACATCTCTTTTTTGGGTGACAGGTCAGCACTTACACCAATATCCAGAACAGTAGTGTTCTGGAACCAAAGCCTGCTAGGGCCTGACCACCTTTGACCCACATCTTTGACTTCCCAGTTAGAAACTCAGAAACTCTCCCTCCCAGCCGGATGGCTTCCTCAGTCTCTCGCTTCCCCAAACCTCCATGATTGAGGCCAGGAACCACAGCTCTATTGGGATGGATAGAGACACCAGCACAATATCCTCAAGACCTGGGTTTGCATATGTGTAAACAAAATCAAGCCATCCTGTGACAGATAATCAACTTTAAAGACAGATTTTTCTCTTTTAGAAGGATCAAAAATTGTGTCCGTAGAAATGTCTGTACAAGTCATCTTCCTCATTTGAAAGTACAAGTGGATTTTTTTAATACACTGATACCCATGTAAATCATTCAACAGATCTCTGATTTCAGGTGTATTGTTTGGAGACATATAATGAGTCTCCAAACCAAAACTCACATAATGAGTCTCCAAACCAAAATAATTTGGGGGTAAAACTAGTAAATTTCAGCATCTGAAATGGAAGCTAACAAGAATCGGTATAAAAACACAGTGACCCTCCCTAAGAGATGATCTGTTACATGTGTTGCTCGTTCGTACATCAGCTCTATGAGCATTTAGTGGGTCCCCGCTAAGCACCAAGAGATGAGCTCAGCGCAGTATGATGGTGTTTTCTAAGCCTCTATCTGGGAAGTCATGTCAGGGTTTCAAAGAAGGCTGACTGGTAAGACCCCTAGAAGGAAGGCTAGAGTCCTTTCCATGTGTTTGAACTTTTCGAAAATAATTATTTTGGGGCTTCCCTGGTGGCGCAGTGGTTGAGAGTCTGCCTGCCAATGCAGGGGACACGGGTTCGAGCCCTGGTCTGGGAAGATCCCACATGCCGCGGAGCAACTAGGCCCGTGAGCCACAACTACTGAGCCTGCGCGTCTGGAGCCTGTGCTCCGCAACAAGAGAGGCGGCGACACTGAGAGGCCCGCGCACCGCGATGAAGAGTGGCCCCTGCTCGCCGCAACTAGACAAAGCCCTCGCGCAGAAACGAAGACCCAACACAGCTAAAATATATATATATAAATTAATTAATTAAAAGAAAAAAAGAATTCTTAAAAAATAAAAATATAAAAAATTATTATTTTGTCACTGCAGTTGGTGGGGCTGCGTGAAGACTGTAAAGAGACAGCTAACAGGAAAGGTGTCCCTCAGCGTCACTGCGGCACTGTTCCAGGGGAGGCGGGCCGACTGGCCAACCCAGGTCTTCTAGTTGACGTGGGTGCCGTCTCCCCAGAGCGCACAGAGCGCCATGTTGTAATATGGATATATAGCTGATGGTGCATTCCACTATGATTGGCAATTTCCCTCTGCACAGACGTCATGCTTCTATGAAGCTGTAAGCTCCATGAGAGTACAGAGTCCATCTATTTCACTCATCATTATATTCCCAGTGCCTGGCACCAGGTAGGCAATAATTATCTACTGCTTTTTCATCAAGCAATCCTGATAAACACCTGGTTCCCTATGCAAGCTTTGCTATATGTGCGTGGGCACTGGGGGAGGCACGTTGGAGGCAGAGAGGATGAGCTAAATAGATGGTCCGAGTCCCCTAGTTCAGGCACAGCAGCGAGTCTCAAACTTGAGCACTGATGAATTGGGAGACTGGGATTGACCTATATACACTAATATGTATAAAATGGATAAGGAATAAGAACCTGCTGGGTACAATAAACAAAATAAAATTCAGAAAGAACCTTAACTCTTAAAGGTATTTTTCAATAGTTGAATTTATAATTGAAGAGAGTGACACTTTCATCATAATAGTCATTAATCTAGAGAAAGAATTTTGTAAGAGAGGACTTAGGAGATTGATATAGTCTGAAATAAACTACTTAAAGCTTTAAAAAAAAAAAGAAAATTGAGCACTGAGAGTCACCTTCACCAAGAAGTCTTATTAAGACGCAGACTGATGGGCCCATTCCCCAGAGTTGAAATTAGAATTGGCATTTGCAGTGCTAACAAATTCCCAGGTGATACTGACGCTGTTGATTAGGGGCTGCATTTTGGTAAACCCCTGACAGACAGAAAAACATCCTGAGTTACACATCTCGTGTGCTTAGTTAGTGTACTTCACTTCCTCGGACATGGATTATCTTTTGTAAACTGAAGCTCAGATCTTAGATCTGGCGTGACTCAAAGTGCAGGCATCAGGAAAGGCCTAGTAGAAAGCAGCACTTTGTCATCTTTAGCCTGCAATTGTTGTTGAAAACTCACATTAACAGTGTCTACTTACTAGATACACACGTACGTATTATTTGCTACAGCAAAACTAGAAGCAATCCTAGAGAGTGTCTAGTCAAACCTCTTTGTTTGATAAAAGAAAAAAAAAAAAAGCCTGGGGAGGTAACGTACATACCTAAAGTTGCACAGCTCACTGGCATCGCTAAGCTCCCACCTAACACCGATAGAAGAGACAACCTCTTTATAGACCAGGGAGTGGTCCCAGACCATCAGCATCAGCTGGGAGCTTGTCAGACATGCAAATGACCAGGCCCCACCCCAGACCTACTGAATCAGAACTGCTGGGGATAGGCCCAGCAATCTATGTTTTAACAAGCCCTGCGGTTGACTCTGAAGCAGCCTCAATTTGAGAACCACTGGCTTACAGCAGGGCTTCTCAAGTTTTAAGGTGCATAAGAAGCACCTGGGGTTGCCAATGCTTCTAGTGCACGCATCTCTCGGAACAGCAAGCAGCTCTAGAACATTCTCAAACATTGCTGCACATTAGAATCACTTGAGGACCTGTCAAAAATCCCAAAGCCCAGCCCCATCTCATAACAATTAGATCAAGATTTCTGGGAGTGAGAGCCAGGCATCCGTACTTTTTTTAAAGACTCCCAAGCGATTCCAGTATGCAGCAAAGTTCTGCAACCGCCGATTGAGAACAAGGGTAATATGAAACTATAAGCTCTTGACAAAGATTCTCTCCCTGACCAAACTCTACCCAGGCTCCTATGAGCCCTCCTCCCTACTAGGCCTCAACCTTGGCCTAGAAAGACTTGAACAAAACAGTAGCATAATTTCGAACAGCTCAAGGCCACAGCCCTGGGATGATCCTACATCCCCTTAAAATGCCTGCCTGAGAAAACACAAGGCTGCCAAAAGATTTACCGTTTGTTCCAGCCAACACCTGAAGATAGGGCCCCTGTCCCCTGGCCTCTGTGGGAGGGTAGGAGGCTAACTTCCATAAGCATCAGTTAGCAAACCCAGATGGGCTTCCCATGGACCGACCCCCTCTTCCTGCTTTTTGTAATTTTTCACTTCCCCGACTCATACTAAGTCCCTGCGTGCATACTTCCTGTTCCCCCATTCTCCCTCTAAAATGCCCAGTGACTGCTGTACAGATCAAGTTGAGCCCAGGTCACGCCAGACTCTTTTTTCTATTGCAGTAGTTATTACTGATTAAAAATCTGTCCTTACTACTTTAACTAGTGGCCAGCTTTGTTTACCTTTAACACTGTTAATATAACCAATTTCAGAACCACTCCCTGTAAAAGCACCATCTGAAATGGAAAGAAAATGATTTTTTTGACCTATGAACTCACCATGGGTAAGCTGCTTGTGAGCACAGCTTTTATCTGACTATAGTGTGCAGGGAAAAAAAAAAAAAGTACAAATTCCAAACCTAGAGAGGGAACATTTAACTATAGTGAAGGACTAGAGGGGTCTGCTGAATGGTGAACTTCTGATCAAGGACAACCATGAACAGTAGGGTCTGCTGGGAACAGCATGGGCTTTACTGAGGACAAGGAGACCTGGGTTTGCCCACGTATAACCTGTGTGACCTGTGGCCTCCGTTTTCTCATTTATAAACTGTAAGCCACAGTGCCTAACTCAAGCTGTCTGCCTTCTTCATACCAAGGGCTCCTCCAAACTCTTTTTCTCACAATTAAAGTCAAATCTTCAGCATACTAAAAAGCAAAATCCTTAAGTACATTCATTCAGGTTCCAGAACATGCCCTGGTTAGTTAATCATTATTTCAGTGGTCAGCAAAGGAAACCATAAACAAAATGAAATGGCAACCTATACACTGCAAGAAAATATTTGCAAATGACACTACCGACAAGGGCTTAATTTCCAAAATATAAAAGCAGCTCATACAACTCAGTAACAAAAAAAAACAAACAACCCAATCTAAATAGACATTTCTCCAAAGAAGACATACAGATGGACAATAGGCACATGAAAAGATGCTCAACATCACTAATTATTAGAGAAATGCAAATCAAAACTACAATGAGCTACCACCTCACACCAGTCAAAATGGCCATCATTTAAAAGTCCACAAACAATAAGTGCTAGAAAGGATGTGGGAAAAAAGGAACCCTCCTACACTGTTGATGGGAATGTAAATTGGTGCAGCCACTATGGAAAACAGTATGAAGCTTCCTCAAAACACTAAATATAGGGTTGCCATATGACCCAGGAATCCCACTCCTGGGCATATATCTGATTAAACTATAATTCAAAAAGATACATACAACCCAATGTTCATAGCAGCACTATTTACAATAGCCAAGACATAGAAACAAACTAAATGTCCATCGACAGATGAATGGATAAAGATGTGGTACATATATACAATGGAATATTACTCAGCCATAAAAAAGAATGAAATAATGCCATTTGCAGCAACATGGATAGACCTAGAGATTATCATACTAAGTGAAGTAAGTCAGAAAGAGACAAATACCATATGATATCACTTATATGTGGAATCTAAAATATGACACAAATGAACTTATCTATGAAACAGAAACAGATTCACAGTCATAGAGAACAGACTTGTGGTTGCCAAGGCATGGGAGGGAGGAGGATGGTTTGGGAATCTGGGATTAGAAGATGCAATCTATTATATATAGAATGGATAAACAACAAGGTCCTACTGTATAGTACAAGGAACTATATTTTACCCTGTAGTAAACCATAATGGAAAAGAAAAACAAATATTTCAGTGGTCAATTAAGTGACACAGGATATGTTTTTTTCAGGGACAAGCACAATTTATTTCCACATTATATTTCATGAAACTTGAAAGTTTCAGTGTCACAAGCTAAACCACAGAAGCTGCCTGTCAATACACCACCCTAGACCCTTTCTCTCTGACCAGCCTGCTGGAATCTTCTGGATCATGCTGGCTTAAACTATTTGTATCCTATCATAGGTAATGAACTTCTATGAGAATCTGATAAGAAATCATTGGCTTTCTCCCAAGAAAAATGCACATAAACATAAGCACATAAATTCAGCATACAATTTTGAGGCCTCCAGAGTCTCCCTGAAACACATTCATGGACTCTGGCTGAACCCCCTGGTCTAAACCATTGCCTGCAGAGGGCAGCAGGGCAGCTGGAGCCCACATGGAGAGCTGCATTCAGGAAAGCTGGGGACACTGTAGAACTTGATTAGTTTTTTGAAGGCACTTTTCTTTAGTATCATCATCTCTTCTGGAAACCTAGAAAAGATTCTGACCCGGGAGGAGCCGCCATTCTTCACAGAGCCATCTGTGGGCAGTGGCTTCTGATCGCCTACAGGCACACTGTTGCAACTGAGGGAACGCACTGCCTTCTTCTTATTCTGCACAGACAAATAATTGAACAGGAAGGAGGACAGCTTGTGCTTGGTGAGGTCTGGGGCCTCTTCTGAAAAGCAGTCATCAAGTGGGTCCAGCAGGGTTTCAAGGTGGCAGCTGCCTTCCCCTCTCACGGGACTGGCTCCCACATGTGGAGGCTGCGTGATGATCTTCCTGGCCTGGGCTGGGTCATCTCCTGCCCCGCTGACAGATGGAAAGGACAGTTCCTTGGCCAAGGCTCTGGGGCCTCTGGTTTGGGGGATGAGGTTCCCCCCCTGAGGGCTAGGCTGGGAAGTACAATGCTGACTCAGGATGAGAGTGGCAGCATCATGAATGAGATTCCAGTCTCTCAGGATGTCATCCCTGGTGGTGAACTGGGATGTCACAGTGAAACGGATGATCAACTTGTCCTGGATAGTGGCTGGGATGAGGAAGAGACGGCCAGCTTTAGCTGTTTCCTTTAACACACTTTCTGTGAGGCAATTAGGACCCTGTTTGAAGGATAAAGAGAAGTAAAGTCTGTATCACTTTCCCTGTAAGCATCTGCAGAAGCCCAGCATTTACATTTCCGAGAGGCTGAAAATTACCAAATAACATCCTTCACATGAGATGGAAGATGGCATTACCTTTAGACGAAAAACCACCAGGCCAAGGTGCCTCTTGGCAGGAATTTCAAAGAAAGGTTCGTTTCTGACCAGAGATTCAAAATACTTAGCCATTTCAGTACCCTAGGATTGTGAACATCAAGAGAACTGAGATTAATAACAGGCGAGAGAAACCGTGCATAAACTTCCACACTGTTAAAGGGGTTTAAACCAGTCACACCTTTGAACTATAGAGACCTAAGTGGCTTCTGCCTGATTTTCTTCTCCATTTGATTTTGCTCATATTCCAAACTATAAAACCTCCAATGGCTCCCTATGTCTTGTCACATTAGCTCCACTTTGAGAACTCATGTCTCAGGGCCCTCTTTCAACCCACCCGCAGAACCAGAAGGCTTGTGGGATCCTGTTCCCCGACCAGGGATTGAACCTGGGCCCTCGGCAGTGAAAGCGCAGAGTCCTAACCACTGGACCACCAGGGAAGTCCCAGAAGACATTGGCTTTGCCATCAAGGCAATGTACCCTCATATCCCGGCTTCACATATCTTGGCTTACAGACAAGCCAAGAGGGCTAGCAGGGGCCACAACATAGCCCATGTTCTGCATTCCCAGCCAGGTGCCTCTTATGGGCTACAAATGCTCAGAGGAAGAGACTTTTGTTTCTCCTGTACATAAAGGCACCATGTGAGCTGTCAGCAGCCCTGCCCCCATATCCTAAGTCTACATCTTCCCCTTGCCTCTCAGACCTTTTCACCTCAAATGCCCTTCATCCCCTTTTTTCTGACATTCCACAAAGAACATATTTTTCATATCATACCCATGTACACCATGGAGAAGGCTTTAAACCTGTTTAATGGGTACAGAGTTTCTGCTGGGGATGATGGGAAAAGTTCTGGAAATAGCAGTGACAGTTGCACACATTGTGAGTGTACTTAATGCCACTGAATTGTACGCTTTAAAATGGTTCAAGTTGCAAATGTTATGTCATCTATATTTTACCACAATAAAAAAGTTTTAAAGCTTTGTACCATATTAATCTTTCACTGAAGTTATCATTTTTTAATTTCCTTTTTTTTTTTTTTTACTTAGTATTACTAACTAAACAAGGACAGGACTTGCCCTTTCTTTCATTTTTAAAAATTTCTCCAGGCATCCAGAAGGATCTCAATAAAATATTTTCTAAATAATTGCTATCACCTGGTTCTCATACTGGGTACTCTATTTCAAGAGAAGTCAAAGGGTTTAGCTAACAAGTTGCTACAAACCCGATCCAGAACCACTTTCTCTCTCCACTGCATGGTCTGTTTAAAATGGTCTCCAATCCCTACCCTAAGCATTTTTCATTGTCAAGTCGTAAGGCTCTCTCTGGGAAAGCACGCTGCTAAATGTTTTCTCACTGTTTTATACTTTTGCAATTTACTTTCTAATTTTGTCATGATTCTCCGCTGTGCCTCCTTCCCTCCAGGCCCATTTCCATCCTGTCCTGCCAATTTTGAGATCTTTCTGTGTAAATGTTTCTTAAGTCTACACGAGTAAGACATCTCAGGTACAGATCTAGAATCAGGCTAGCCAAAGACCATGAAACTGATACTTCTGAGCAAGGAAAGAGAGCCAAAAGTCATCTTTGTTCAACCTCTTCAGTTTCTAGAAAGAGCCAAAGGAAAGTGGCGTCCCCAAGGTAGCAGTGGCAGAATGCAGGTCTCTGGTCACCAAGCGCACCCCCTACCATGCTCTGTTGTCTCCTGTAACACACGCTCTTGGCAACAAGAGAGAAGAGGGGCCAGAGGAGAGAGGAAAGAGCCCAGGCAACATCCTGCCACCAGAAACCACCTACCTTTACGGGAGATGAAAGCAGGGCTACAACCAGTGCCCTTGTACCATCCTAGGGCAGAGGCGGGAAAACTGCAGCCCCCAGGCCAAATAGAGCCCCACCTCCTTCACACCCGTTTTTGTAAATAAAGTCCTTTGGAACACAGCCACGCCTATCTGTTAATGTACTGTGTATGGTGGCTTTTGTGCTACAATGACAGACTTGAATACTCACAACAGAGACCATATGGCCTGCAAGGCCAAAAATATTTACTATCTGCCTTTTAAAAAATAGTTTACAAACCCCTGTTGTAGGTGATAGGAGATGATGGTGACGACAATGCTGACTTATTATCATTAGAAGAAGGAAAAATTGGAGGAGGAGGAGGAGGAGAAAAGGAGAAGAAGAAGGAGAAGGAAGAGAAGGAGAAGGAGAAGAGGAAGAAGAAAAGAAGAGGAGGAAGAAGAAAGAGGAGGAGGAGAGGAAAGGGGGAGGGGAAGGGGGAGGAAGAGGAAGTGGGAATAGGAAATGTTTGAGTACTTAGTGGAATATTAGGTCTTGCACTAAGTAAGGGCTTATGTGTATTATTTATCATCACCATAAACCTTTGAGAGAGGTATTATCATTTTCTCATTTTATAAATTAGGAAGGCAAACACGGAAAGTTTAAGTAATTTGTCAAAGGTCACCAAATAGTAAAGGGTAGAACTAAAAAATCAAACCCATATCCCATTCTCTAAAGCAGTAATCTATAACAGGGAGATACACAACTTGGTTTTATATGACTTTCAAGAGCTCACATAATAGAAAATAGCCCAGAACTGTAAAGAAAGGAGGCCCTCCTCTCTTAAGCAGGGCAATTACCATCTCTGAGCCTCACCCATAAAATGGGGTTCATCAGGGTGACTGCCCCAAGCATTGTTGTAAGAACCTAATGAAACCCTATAAGTTATTTCTTTAAGACACTGTGCAAGTAAAAATAATTATGATCGCAGTCAAGCTGAAGAGATAAAATTAACTCACATCAAACAACTTCATTGTAGTTCCACCCTTTACTTTTGTGGGACATTGGTAGCTTTTAGAGCTCAGTTTTGTAGGTGTGCTTGAGTAGGTGGTCCTAGGAATGCCGAGCAAGCAGAGACGAGGGCGGATGGAATAGTCAGGGAAGCTCCTGGGAGGAGCGGAACTTAATCCATTGGCAACATTTGGAGAAGAGAGGGTGATCCAAGAGGGCAACGCACAGGTGAAGGTGCAGAGGCACACTGAGGATGGAGTTGGAATGGGTCATTGAGAAGCCTGAGCTTAGAGGCTGATAATTGGGTCCTCAAAAGCCAGGCCCAGGAGTCTGGGCCTAGTGTAGGCAAAGGGGAGCCGATGGGAATTCAGGGCTCTGAGTTGGGAGAGGCAGCATGAGGGTAATTAGCCAGCACCTGCACGTTGAATATCCAGTCCTGAGTTGGAACCAAATGATAACCTGTAACCTCCACCACCTCATCCCCCAGCTACCTACTTTCCAGTCTTGAGTCTGAGGATAGAGAGAGAGCAAAAATGCCTAATGTCCCTGGGTGACAGCCATTCATTGATAAACATCCAGTTAACCAACACCTTGATGTTGATAACAAGTGTAAAGTTACCAACAGTTAGCCAGTCATACGTACTGATTCAACCACTGCATTTGGCCTTGTGTTTGCTTAATGAGGACGGAATTCCCTAGAGGAAAGGTGGCCAGGGAAAGACACGCAGAGGAACAAAGGACAACATCTTTGGAGTAACCCTGTTGTATTTATCAATACCTTTGTCTTTCTCATAGGCACTCATAAAAATGAGAGAAAATTGCTGCTGACCAAAATTCTTAGTTAAGTTCCACCCCTTCCATGAAGACTATGACAGAGGAACTGTGCCTGTCTCATTCAGCTCTGGGTCTCTTTCCTAGCACAATAATTCTGTTGTTGAATTGAGTTGAAATAAATTGTACCAAATATGCCTTCAGTAAATACCTCTTGACATCATGCAGGGATGTTTGTTCCAGACTTGCAGGTCTACATGTCCAAGCCAGGCGAACCCTGTTTCTGGCATAACCATAATAGTGACTAAAATTTTCAGACAGCCATGACAATCAGAGTAATTTTTTAAAAGATAGGCTCCTACCCGGGCCACAAGCTGACCTTTGATTTACTTTCTATTTCTTTCTCTGCAAACCAGGCTCTCGGGCCATCCCTCCCCAGTGCTCGATGATAGCAGAAGGGATGGTGAGACAGTCAGGTGGCGGGGGTGGGGGGGGACACACCAGACAGCCCTCAGTGTCATCTTCTGCTCAGTGATCCTCTAGCTAGCAAACAGACGGCCTCCCTGAATCATCAAGTCCCAGGAGCTCACAAACAGGCCCAGGCACCTGAGCCATACATCACACATCCCCCCCGGGAAAGGTCTGCAGAGCAGAAAGCAGCCTTCCTCCCCACTAGGCCACAAAGCGAGCCTGGGCTCCTCCCAAGGTCTGCCCACTACATACATGTCTGATGTGTGCTTGAAGATTCTTCACCCCGAAGGACCGGATCACAAACCAGAGTTTAATAGAGCGAAACCGCCTGCTCAGGGGGATCTGCCAGTGCTAGAACAAAGGAGCACAGTGCCATGGTTAGAGACAGGGACCCCTGCTGCTCCCACACACACCCCTGAGCTTTATCATCTGTCGTCTGCACAACCCTCCATGGATGCAGAGTGTCACCAGGATGCCCGAGGCTGTTGCTAAGGAGAAGCCAAGGCAAGATACACAAAGGCTACCTCATCATGTGACCAAACCTTTGTCCAAGAGCAGCACAGGTAGAAACCAAGTCCATGACCCTGGGCCAAGGAGAAGACACTTTGCTTTAAATGCTGCTTTAAAAATCTCATCCCAGGCTGAAATTCAAGATAGGGGCAATACGTTTCTTCTCTAAAAGAACCTAAGCTACCTTGAATAGCAGAAAATAGAGTTTGATTTCTCTTCCCCACAACAATGTAAAGTATAGGGTTCAAGAGCTCAGATGCTGGAGCCTCACAGACCTGGGTTTCTCCTCCATCTCTACCTCTTACTTGGGCATTGCTGCCTCTCTGGCTCTTTGTGAGACAAAGAATGAACAGCACCTCTAGGGATGTGGTGTGAGGAGAACCAGGGTGAAGGGCTTCACAGGAAGTTGTCAATAAGTCCTGGCTATTTAGATGATAAAAATGTGAGCCACAAATCACAATGGTGTTTCTGCCTAGAACCAAGATGATTATTATTTAATTTCACTGCCCTGACCTTATTTTTCCTGTGACGTTCTATGCCCTCAGGAGGACACCAGCCCTCAGACTGCAAATAAACATCTATATCTCGGCCTTTGTTAGACTAAAACTGACCCTCTGTTCCTGATGACCAAATTCAACAGAGCTTAAAGTTCAAGGTTGCGGGCACCAAAGGTCTGAAAATTTTCAAACCAATTCCAAATCGATTTCTCAGATCTGTAAACAGAGCAAAGGGTTTAGCACACATTTGCAATTATTCTGATGAGTAGTGTGATTTCTAATGACCTCTTCGTCAAATGTCAGAAAGCATCACCACAATTTCTGTTGACTAAAAATAAATATTTTTCCCATCGAATATTTATCTGTTCCTCCATGGGATTGCCTAATCCTCAAAACTGTGCACACCTTCATCCTTTGCCCCAGTTTCCTGACCCAGGCACAGTTTGGACATGACCCCTTGGTTGATGGACAATGTTTCTCTATATCAAGCACTAAGCCTTTGATTTCCAAGCAAAACACTCCAGGGCTGAGGACCAGCATGGGGACTTTCTTTTCCCTGTAACAAGGAGAGCGTCAACTCCACCCTTTGTTAGATGGACACTCCAGATGGAGACTAATGAATGGATAATAGTGGCCTCTGAAAACATTGTTTTCCAGATGGTTATGGCCAATTGACTACAATAATTCACGAGCCAATTAAATGAGAGGCAGAGATGATTTTAATTTTGATTTCTTTACAGTCTGAACATATCCCCAGTTGTTCCTCCTGTCAGTATTCCACAACCAATCCATGCTGACCCAGCAGGGTGGTTCTAGCAGATATTTTCTGCTGGAACAGGAAATTTGGACATGGCTCTTCTTTAACTCAAGCCATTCCCAAGTCTCCTCTGTGTCCTATCAAGGTTTTGCCGGTCTCACAGCCAAGAACAAGACAATTTCCCCTGCACTAGTTGGGGGGAGGAGAGGGAGCTTCCTGATGTCAGAAGAATCTAGCCTTGATTTTAGGTGGCTCCAGGGCCCGAGGGATGAAGTCCCTAAGTCTTCTCTCCCAGGATGCTGCTCTATTTCTGGCTCATCTCAAAATGGTTGGGCTTTTATTTAAAGCTTCAGCCACCTGGGTGAAAAAGAGCTTGGGGCAAGGGGCAAAGTAGCAGTGAAGACCCCCAGGATCATAACAGACAGCAGCTTCAGTTTTCTAGGAGTTTCTTTGAGACTTAAAAATTAAATCCATAGGATTAGAGGTGAGGGAAGGAAAAGATAAAGTAACACATTCTGGACCAGGGCTAAGAAAAGTATAATTTAATATTTTTATAAGTGATCTGGAAGAGAGAGAGCAATGTAAAATCTCTGAACTGATGGGAATGAACCACAAAAAGATCCTGAGATACTGTTGTGGACAAAAAACAAAAACACAAAAAAGTAACATAAAATCCAAAATGGGCCAAGGTAAGAAAATGCTCTTAAGTTATGATGATCCAAGTTCACTTATAGAAAAATGGGCATTGGGCTCCGCTGGTGGTGCAGTGGTTAAGAATCCACCTGCCAATGCAGGGGACATGGGTTCGAGCCCTGGTTGGGGAAGATCCCACATGCCGCGGAGCAACTAAGCCCGTGCACCGCAACTACTGAGCCTGCGCTCTAGAGCCTGCGAGCCACAACTACCGAGCCCACGTGCCACAACAACTGAAGCCCACGTGCCTAGAGCCCATGCTCCGCAACAAGAGAAGCCACCGCAATGAGAAGCCCACGCACTGCCACAGAGTAGCCCCTGCTCGATGCAACTAGAGTAAGCGCGGGCACAGCAACAAAGACCCAACACAGCTATAAATAAATAAATATTTTTTTTAAAAAAAGCATATATTAAAAAAAAAAAATGACTCCCAGATGGCAGACATTGCTCTCTGTGCTTCACTGTATTAATTCATTTATCCCTCACAGCAAGGCTAACTAAGAAGCTAGTACTGTTATTATCACCATCATTTTACAGATGAGAAAACCTAAATAGCTTAAGCCATTTGCCCAAGACCACACAAGTTAATAAATGGAGGAGCCAGAATTCAAACACAGGTCATCTGTGTTTTTAACCTCTTCACTATATAACAAATCTCTGCAGCTTAAAAGGAGAGCTTTTAGAAATATCACACCTACCATTTATTAATCATGTACCACATTCCCAGTAAGAAGTGATCTACATATATGTTCCCATTGCAGCCTCACAATACCCTGTGAAATCAGTGCCACCATGCCCATTTTGCAGATGAGAAAGTCAAGGCTGAGAGAGGTCCACTATGTCTCCCAAAAGCCCACTGCTGGTATGGAATTCCAAATCAAGCTTGTCTCACTCTGCCTAGCCTTGGCCATGTTATATGTAACTTATTAGTTTACATCCCTGTCTCCCTTACAATTAAAGGAAGGGCTCATCTTCAAACTGAGGAGTAAATCTGAAGAAGTTGTCTCCCCAAGAGATAGTACAGATTGAGAATGTGGGCAGGGTCGAGAGATTGAGGTGCAGCTAGTGGGCAAGGCAGGAATGCCTGGAGGCACCCAGAACCTCGGGAAGGATAACTATTGCCCCATCCCCACCGTGGAGCCTCCCACAGTGCCTCGATGGGGACAAAAGGATGAAAACAGTTTAAGGAAGGAGCCTCTTTTCCTATCCATGGAAATTCTCCACCCTGCCCTGCTGCTAGGGAGTGAGCAGAGAAGATTATCCAGGACAGAGGCAGAAGGGAATTGGGAGAATTTTTAAATGCCACAAATACTCAGGAAACTCGCATCCTACCTCAAAGGTTGGTTTCATTCTCTAGGGTTTTTAAAGTTTTCTGGGTTTTATTCTATATGCTTAGGCACAGCTTGAAACCAAAGGTACACAGTGGAAATATTATGGGATGGGCTTATAGTGTGAGGGAAGGAGACCCTCATCAGACTCAGGCCGTTTCCATCTCAGAGGCTGCCATGCTGCCCGTTCCTGGCCACTCACCATGAAGTCGGTGGCCGCACCCGAGTCGGCATGCCTGAGGTAGACGGGGTTCACGCTGAAGGTCTGCTGCAGCTTGTACTTGTCCTTGACCCTGTGGGTTTCCAAATGGGCATTAGTAGCTGAGGATGGCTTTCCCACAGGCTGGGAGCTTGGCTGCCACACTCACCAGAACCCAGTACAGTCAAAGTGCACCATCATCCACTTGGAAGGATTAAAGGTGAAGGAATCGGCGTACTCGATGCCCTTCAGAAACCCCCGGAACTCAGGGCACAGGAAGGCAGTGCCCGCGTAGGCAGCATCGATGTGGAGCCACAGCCCCTCGTTGGCACCTGAGGAGGCAAACATCACCCATTGGGGGTGGCACTGGGGGTGGGAGTGGATTGCCACCAGCCAGCTAAAAGGCATCTCTTACCTGGTCCATCCAGCTGCTGGGCTGCAAGGGAAGGGCTGAGAAAGGATGCCCATGGCTGATTGAGACACGGAGGCATGTGGACATGGGGGGAGGGTGTCAGTGCAAGGAGTGGGGCTGAGTGAGGCACGGCCACACCTGCAGGGAAAGCCTACAGAGCCTCACCTTTCACTGACCAGAGGGTCGACACCCTCTTGGCCTCCACCCAGAGCTTTCTGGAACAGAAACCAACTTACCACTGGCCCAGAGAGCAATGTTAATGCATCTAATACAAATGTTAGAGAGGGGGTGTCTCTCTTTCCTAGTGGGTTTCTTGCTTGAGGATTTTGAACAATCACATTTGGGTTTCCTTTCTGCCTTTATCTCCCCCTCACCCCGTGGTTTCCCCTACCCTACCTTTTCATTTTCATTTTCTCAGCCTAGACTAGAAAATATTCCACTATGACTCACTCACCCTGTGTTTTGGATATGTCCTGCTTTAAGCAGATTTCAACATACAAGTGAGAGAGTGAGAGACCTGAGGTCCTCCCACTGTTGCCTCTGAGGACAGGATGCAAGGGGGTCAGTGACCTGGCTGCCTGGAAGAAGGTACTCATGACCTCTGGTGGCTCTTCCTACACTCTGTGCATTGACCACGGAAGGACCAGAGAATTGCACTGAGCTGGTTTCAGGCTCTTGCTCTAGGGAAAATTTTAAAACTCATTACTTGTCTTCCTAGCCAGACAGGGCAGACACTTACAGATGGGGCCCAGCTCTGACAGGCGGTCAAATGCACAGACCCCAGTGGTCCCCAGTGTGGCACAGACCTGGAGGAAAACAGAGGAAGTTAACATGGGAAGGTGGGCTCGTGTGACACATTCGGCCTGAAAAAAAAGATTTCATCACAGATATTATCAACCCCCTCCATCCCACTAGAACAGGGTATGTTTCACACTGTATTTTACCATGACCCACAGTAAGAAATACATTTTGTATAGCAACCTAGGACATATACACATGTGTATCTGAAATAAAAGTTTTACCAAACAATGCATATTCTCAACACAGGAACGTACTCTCATATTTTCCGTTCTATTTCTTTTTTTTTTTCCTTATTTTTTTAAAATTAATTAATTATTTATTTTTGGCTGTGTTGGGTCTTCGTTTCTGTGCGAGGGCTTTCTCTAGTTGCGGCAAGCGGGGGCCACTCTTCATCACGGCGCACGGGCCTCTCACTGTCGTGGCCTCTCTTGTTGTGGAGCACAGGCTCCAGACGCGCAGGCTCAGTAGTTGTGGCTCACGGGCCCAGCCGCTCCGCGGCATGTGGGATCTTCCCAGACCAGGGCTCGAACCCGTGTCCCCTGCATTAGTAGGCAGATTCTCAACCACTGCGCCACCAGGGAAGCCCTTTTCTTCTTTTAATGTTGGTTCTGACCCACAAAATTTATTTCCTAACGCACTAACTCATAATTTGTAAAACATTGTATTTGAGGACATTTCTGCTCTTGTTTGCAGCATGTTACTTACCTGAATTCTGCCAAAATTCCTTCCTCACCTCCCAGCTCTATCATTCTAAGCTCAGAACATGGTCTGACTTACAAAGACGGGCACCAAGCCCTGTTCTCTGTCCTCCTTGATGGCTTTCTGAAGAACTTCCCCTCGGAGTGAGAAGTCGTCATCCACAGGCAGGAATTTCATCTTGACCAGAGAAATCAAACCAGCCTTCTCCACCGAGGAGTGGGCCTAGAAGGACAGTGGAAAGCTCTTAGCAGAGTCATCCTGGAACGAGCACTCCCAGAAACTGCTGAAACCAGACCAAGGGAAGCAATCACAACATGTGACGTTTGCCTTCCCCCAGGGTTCCTTGGACAACCTCTGAGGCCTGGGCTGCCCTGAACCCAGCGGGCTCATGTCTACAGAGAAATCACTCAAGGACTAAGACTCCAGAAGCCAAGCCCTACCTGAAGGTTTGGCTTATGTTGGGCAACTCACCTGGTCGGAGGCATAGGCAACAAGCCGGGCGTTCAGGGAAGACTCATCCGCCCCAGGCTCAGATGCTTTTATTTCCAGGATTTTGTTCTTCCTTGCTGCCAGCAAGGCGATCAAGGTAGACTCACTGACAGTGCTCTGCAATGGAAGAAGGTTCCCAGTGGCAGCCTCTCCATGTATTTCCTTGGCAAATGCCCCAGGTTTTGTAGGTGTGTGTGAGTGTGCTTAATAGCTATTCCTGAGGAAGTACACAGCGCCTGCCTAAGGAGTTGCCCTTCCCCCCAGCTCACATGCCTCTTCTACATTCTACATTCACAACTTCCTATGCATTCCTGGGACACCTCCCTCTCCTATAATTTTCAGGGTAGTAATGAAAGCAAATTTTCAACATCTTTATTAGGCCACAAAGACCAAAAAGAGAATGTTCAGGGAATGTTAGATACAAGTCTGCTTGTAGATATGTTCGTTCCCCATGTTAAAAAAAAAAAAAAAAAAAGAACTTTCCATGTATTAGGTGTGGAAATGGAGTTTGTTTCCACAGAGATATCCCAGAGAGAGAGGGTCCTGGCCTACTTGAGAGATAACTTTGGCCTCAGTTTTGCTGCCAATGGCTCTTGTGACCTTGAGCTAATATTGCCCCTCCAGAAGGCTCGTTTCCATTTATAAAATAGAGAGCATCCCTTTAGCTGCCTACCAGAGTGGGAGTATCAATTAACCAAAAAAAGCGTTGGGTAGGATTTTGCTCTGGCCACGATTGTGGGAATCCTGGGGGCCACCTCAGCAACGTCACAGAAATCTTGATGATTTCTCATCATTCATTTGCTCAGTCTTTGGTGTCTTTGCTTCTTGAAATCCTTAGGTGACCTACAGCTGATTGCTCCCTGCTGAAAAGCCTAGAGACTGTGTCACAGGAAATGCTATAGACCAGATCCCACAAGATATTCAGTGGCTGAAAATTACTCCACAATTAGGAAGCCAGCAGAATAGTAATAATAATATAATAATACCACCTTCCATCTGTATAGCTATTCCTAGTTCACAAAACACTTTCTGCTATCGCATTTGCTCCTCATCACACCTGCGACACTTGTGATTCCTGTCTACATATGACAATAGTGATGCTCAGAGAGGTTACAGAACTAAACCAAGTTCATGTGGCTGATGGATACGGGAGAAAGCATGGTTTGGATTTAGACAGGGTCAGGTTTGACTCCTCATTCTTCCACTTACCAGCTGTGTGACCTGGAGCAAGTTTTTAACCTCTCTGAGCTTCCGTGCTCTTATTTGAAAAATTGGGGATGGGGCTTCCCTGGTGGCGCAGTGGTTGAGAGTCTGCCTGCCAATGCAGGGGACACGGGTTTGAGCCCTGGTCTGGGAAGATCCCACATGCCGCGGAGCGACTGGGCCCATGAGCCACAGCTACGGAGCCTGTGCTCCGCAACAAGAGAGGCCGCGATAGTGAGAGGCCCGCACACCGCGATGAAGAGTGGTCCCCGCTTGCCGCAACTAGAGAAAGCCCTCACACAGAAACGAAGACCCAACACACCCATAAATAAATAAATAAATACATACATACATACATACATACATACATACATACATACATACATAAATAGGGGATGACACTATTTACCTACAGGGTTCTTGAGATAATTAGATGAAAAGCAAGGTCATGCCCAGCAGGCATTTAGCATGTTCTTCCAGATATAATATTTGAAGCTATAACTATCTGCTAACAACCCAGAAGGTCCACAACATGCAGTAATTTGTCTTTCTTGTGAGGGTCAGATTTTAATCTTGGTACAAGACTGGAGTGAGAGAGGGAGTCACTTAGCTAGCAAACGGGCCCAGCAAACTTTCCATTTCTCATCTCAGGGCAGCATGGCTATTTTTATTTAATAGAGGAAATCTTTGAATCCTCACATCCACCTTTTGAAGGAATTATTATTATTATTATTTCTCTATCTTATATATCATAAGATCAAGAAAATTACACATTACAGAATAATTCAAGAATTTGGGGGTTCTCAAAGGTCTCAGAACCAAACCCTCATGAATGTCAAGGGTTTATAGATGCAAAAGTACCTAGCAATGTGCACGGTCTACAGGAGGCACTCCTCAAGCTCCACTATGCTGCACTACTCTTGATAAAAAAAGAAATATTTGAACAACTGTCATTTGACAGATATTCAAAAGACAGGATTATAAGATACATCGATCTACATTGTTAATTTCTCTCACTGCCAAAAGTCTCCTGGACCTAAGAGGGAGGAAAGAAGTTTCTACTCGCCTTCTCTTTTCTACTTACCATAAGGCGTAAAATGGGACAAGAGAGGGGAGATGTCAGATTAGAAACTAAGAAACGTGAATCAAGGAATACTAGAAATGTGATAATGTGTTGACTTTTTAATTTTTTTCAAAGAAAAACTAAAAGAAAAGTGGAGACAGTCGTGGCCATGGTGTAAAGGCAATGGAAGTCAAGATGGTAGTGGCAGCAAAGGTGGGAGCGGGGACTGTGGTGGAGTTGGTGGTGTGGGTGATGGTGGTGTCAGTCATGATAGTTATGATGGTAATGGTGATGGTGCTGGCAGGGACGGTGGTGGTGTGAGTGACATGGGGGAAACTCCACGGAAAACATGAGAATCACCCGGGTAAGTTTGGCTTATCTTTCCCTACTTAGTCCCTGTGCTAGGAGGAGCTTTGCCAATGGAGGCACCTGCAAGACGCCTCCCCCCTGGCTGCCAGGGTGGTGGTGCAGGAAGTGCTCTGGAAGCCCCAGCATTTTTGCCAGCCAGTCCATGACATTCATCTCCAGTTCCGTGCACACAGGGCTGGAAGCCTGAAAGAGGGAAAGCAATGTCATCTGGATTGCCCCAGGGCACCAAGATGTCCCCACCAGCCCCAGAAACACATCCGTCTCTGCCTTGACCCTCCCCAGGCCTGTCTTGTTGCTGGAGAAGGCGCCACTTTTAGGTCCTGTGGCGCCTTCATCCTCTGCCAAACCAGAAAGGGGAAAGAATGTGGGGCTTTGGTTCATGCCATCCTCAATGAGGTGGATTCTCCTGTGACTCCAAGGCCCGATGGAAAAACAGCCCTAGAAATGATTGCTTCCATTTGGCTCCCCAAGTCCCTAAAATACCCAGCTGAAAAGCATTCTAAAGGCCAGGGGGAAGTTTTAAGACCAAGAAAGAATGCACTTCCTCCTGGAAAAGATAGCAACTCTCCCAGCTTCCAACCCACTCCACCCACCCACCCCTACACACACACACACACACACACACACACACACACACACACACACACATCCTATAACAGTTCAGGCTTAAAATAGAGAGCTGTTCTAGGAGGCTTGTGGCACAATTTAAAGCTGATTGGTGCTTAAGGAGTTATTAAGGGAAGCCTTAGGGCATATCCCTAACCCCTCAAAGACAAGAGCAAGGGGAAGGTTGTACCCACAGGGACCAAAGTGCTTAGAGAGTGTAACAAATTGTGGCAATAACCAGATCTTGGTCCAAATCTCATCTCTGTCTCGAGAACTATGTGGTCTTGGGGAGATAAATTACTTAAGCCTTCATTTTTTAATTCACCCTTACAAAATGGGGCCACTACTCATAATTTCACAGGGTTAAAGAATAAGATGAGATCATTTATATAAAGCTTAAGCTCAAGTAATGTAGCCATTGTTAATATCTAACTTGAAACCCTGTTCAGAGACCCGGACAAAATATGTCTGCCCCAGGATTTCACTTCCTGCCATGTCCCCTTTTCCACTGGTTATAGCTGCAGCCATGGTTACTCACCCAGGTAAATCCCAAGCAGTTGATGGCATCAGCCAGCATGTCTCCCAGAAGTGATGGCCAAGAGGTGAGAGCTGGGTAGTAGGCGTGCATATGGGGGCTTTGCCAGTGTACCACCTGGAAGCAGAGCAGGTACACGGGTGGCACCAGGGGCAGCTACCGGCGGCTTTCCTCTTCCAGAGACCCTCCCTGGCAAGGGGCAGCGCCCACTCTAGAGACTGGCTGACACTTTTAAGACAACCAACAAGTGACACAAATCCATAAAAGTAAGGCATAGTCACAGTGTTCTTGCCGCCCACGTTTCTCATATTCTGAGCTAGTTCATCCGTGGAGCTTTGCACACACGCAGAGACCAGAAGGGAATATGCAAGATGAAAATTGCTATGGGAATTAGAGTTGTGGATTCTGGGTAGTGTTTGCATTAGTCTCCAAAGCTTACCCCCCGCACGGCTCCTACCCAGTAATAAGAGGAAGGGGAGACTGTGAGCTCTGGAAGAGCAGGTTGCTTGTCTCATTCAGTCTCTTGCAAAAAGTATCCAGAGTTCTTTGGGCATGCACTCTTGCAGAGGGCCAGTGTGCCTGGGTTCAAAGCTGTCCTTAGCTTCCCAGTGGGGATGGAGTGAGGAGACTAGAAGACAGAAGTGCCAGCCCAAGGGCATGGGAAACTGCCTCCAGGTTAACCCTTGAGCCCACAGTTAGATTAACCGGACGAAAGGAGGGGCCCGTGGACAGGAAGGGCCTCCTTCAACTGCTCTCAGAAACATTTTCGGTGCCTCATTGGCCTCACTGATTATCTAATCTGGCTTCATCTCACTGTTCTACAATCATACCCTGTTCGTATCTGCGTTCATGTCTTTGAGCAAAGCTGTGTCCCCTGACAGGAAGGCACTTCTCATACAGACGGGACCTTCCAAAATCTGCTAACTCTTAGAAAACCACTAAATATTCATTTCCTCTATGAACCCTTCCCCAGGTCCCCATCCACCTTTGATCCCTTCCCCGGGCCCATGGAATGTTCTCATTCTAGATGTTTCACGCTACTGAGAACTCACAAGATAACATTTTAGTGTATTATCGAGTTATTTCGTGTACACAAATCCCTTTAACCCTTTAAGAGCAAGGACGGTGTCCTGGATAGTGTGTATGGTAGAAGGAGCATAAGATTTAAGCCCAAGGACACAGGTTCCAGTCCTAACCCTGCCGTAACCAGCTGTGTGACCCCGTAGATTTATTGTGAAGCTAATGAACTTAAGCATCAAGGTCCCATGTTTGCATGGGTCTCTTTCAAGATCCATTCTTAATTTTTTTTTCTTAAGTGGGGGGGGGGGGTCCCAATTTTTTCATCCAATTCCCACCCCATAAAACCAGGATCCTCCCTGTACCTCTCTCAACCTCAGTTTCTCATAATAAAATAAATCCTGTCTCCTGGGGCTGTTGTGTGGATCAGCCTGGGAGGAAATTTGTAAAATGTAAAGCACTAATGTTAATGGTAAGCTGATCACATGGTGATGGACATATCACATATCCTGACTTGACTCTTAGATAATCAGACCTCGTCCTCCGACTTTCACCAAGCAGACGGCATCATAGGTAATGACAATATCTTCCACTTCCTATGCTTTATCTTGTTTAATTCTCACAGCACCCCTATTAGGTAGGTTCTAACATTATCCCTGTTTTACAGATAACAGTTGGGGCTGGTGGAGAGAGAGAGCATTCCCATGATCACGTACACCTCATAGGGACAGATGTCAGAAACCCAGGGCTTCCTGACTCTGGAGCCCAGCACCTAAGCAGTTTGGCACCCTGCCTTCTCCCCCTGCTCTCCTCTCCCTCCCTCATGAAGAGTAGGTGGGGTTTCTCTAACCAGGGTTGGAATTAAAGCAAAAAGACAGTTTTTCTTCTCCTTGTGTCTAGGAGGTGGCATGGAGGGGGAAATTAATCCAGTTTTAAAGGAGGCGCTGACCCTAATGAGAAAGCAAAGGGCTGATGGCTTTCAGGCCAACTCTCAGAGGCTGGTGCAGCCTGAGAGATGAGATGAAAGATTGGGTCTTCATTACTGATGTGATTAGTGACAGTATTTTGGAAACCCTGGAGAAGGCCTTCCACCTCCTGGCCCTATCAAGAGGCAATTGTCTGTTCTAATAAGATACATAAGATAAGATAAGTCAAAGGAATGCTTATCAAAACAGACAGACCTCTTGGTCCAGAAATGAGCCTCTTTAACCGTACCCCCAGCAACTGCTGGAATTTCTTTCAGTCAAATGAATCAGCTCATTTCCCTCTCTTCTGACAGCTGCTTTCAGTCTCACTACCAAATTACGGTTGGCCCCTCCACAGATTACATTTCACAGAATGAAATCCATGAGATAATCTTATCGGGGAGCTAGCCTCCCTGGTAGAGTTTTACTGATACGGAAATTTTCAAAATATGCTTACGAAATAGGCTGAATGGTCAGAGAGAGATGAATATTTGGCTTTGTACAAACTTGCCATCACTTTCTGTGTTTGAAAGAAAACAGAAATATCTCACCTCCGCCTCCAGGTGTATTTCTGTCACATCTAAGTCCAAAGCTCTTTGGGGATGATGGGAGCAAATACCAAGTCATCCTGGGGAAGAGCTGCTGGACACACGTGGTTCATGACACCAGTGCCCCAAGCAGGGAGACCTGTGACTCTGGGAAGACAACTAACTTCTCTGAGCCTCAGTTTCTTCATAAAACATGGATCGTAAGGTCCTTTGGGGATAAAACAAGCCAGTCTACCATGTGGCTAGTACAGTGCCTGGCACGTGGCGTGGAGCACAGTAAAAGGCAGCCCTTCCGTGAGAGGAAGATGGTCCACTTTCAGCAGGAGCGCCTGGCACAGCTCCCGGTGCTCGGGGACACTGTCACAGCACACGGCAGCTTCAGCACAAGCCCCAGGCGTCAGCCAGCCTCTGTTTGTTCCCTGGACCCACTAGCACTGTCACCAGGCTATGCCCCTTGTCACTGAGAGTATAGATGATTCAGGGAAAGCTCCTTCCTACTCCTGAAAAGCAGTTCAATCAGGAGACCTCCCTTGGTTAGGAAGGACGGGGTTCTCCACTTCATGGAGGAGAAAGGAGGGGGCTGACCTGGACTCGTTCAGCTTCCCGGCCCACCCAACCTGACAACCGGGGTACCCTCGGAGAGGTGTGCTTTGGCTTCCCTCCTTCCCTTTGGCACGTCTCAGGATTCTGTAGGAGAGTTCCCTGGCTCTGCCAACAGGGGCTTCAGGGACCATCTCCCACCTCCTCCTCTCTCCATCTTGCTCCCCACGTCTGTCCTTTCCCCTCGGGCCCAATCTTCACTACTCACCTCATCCCATCTGACTTCCACCCTTCTGTCAGACAGGCCCTGGGATGCAGTCCTTACTCCCTCCTGCTCCCTACCCAACTCTACAGGTCAGCCCTGGCACCAGAAACCTAATTTCAGTCAAAGTCCCGGCCCTCCATATGCCCAGAAGACAGTCTGGGATGTCGGTGGCCAAGGGGCTGAGGGCTTATCTTAGGGTTACCCAAGGCTTTCCAGGCCCATCGCCACCCGCCCACCTACACCCCGACATCCAGAATCACCCTGCGGTGACTGCGTCTCACCCCGGGCATGATGATTCGCTCAATGTCCCCAAAGATGCTGTCCCAGCTGTCGGGCTCCTCGGGCGCACTCTCGGGCAGCTGGGCCCGCAGGTAGCCAGGCCTCACATCCGGAGTCACCCGCCGCTCCTGCACGCTGCTCAGGTACTGGCAGATGTAATCCACCATCTCCTTTCCTACAAGGGAGGCAGAGAAGCCAGGCTCATGTCCCCTGACTGGGCCTGGCCAATTCGTGCCCGTCGCCCTAGCATCGGGATCAGGAGACTGGGTGAAGAAGGAGATGGATTCATGGGCTGAATGGCGGAGGGCCTGACCCCCAGTACACAGCTTGTCTTCAATTAAAAAATTTAAAAGTGTGCAAAGGAGTGAATGAATGATGGAGGGAGAGTCTGACTCTATATACATGAATAAGAGGGAAAATCTCCAAGGCATCAAGCTCTAACACCAAAGTAAAGGATTTCTTTTTCCTCCCCTTCCCTTCTCCATATTAATCTTGATCAGCTCTCCCACCTTTCTTTTCTTCTCAAAAACAGAGGGTCTATGCATTCATCACCTTACAGATTCAGTAGAAACGCTGTGGCTCTTTCCATCCAGAGATTGAACACACACGCACACACACCCCCTATACTTGTGCCTTGTTGGCACAGATGGCAAGCTCCCACACTAGGGTCTGATAAAAGGTAAAAAATATATTTGTTCACCATTCCCATTGGACCAGTAATTCCCCACATTTTTGGACCCATGAACTTCTTTGAGAATCTGATTAAAACGGTAGACTTGTATACACACAATTTTGTGTGTAATCTCTGAGGTTCATGGACTCCCTAAAGCACAACCATAGGCCCAGACTAAGAACCCTGCACTAGCCTGAAATCTTGGGAAATGCAGGGCCATGTCTTAATCAATTTACCTCCCTCGCTTCTGCCTCCACCAATACCTCAGTACCTAGAACAGTTTTCAGATGCTCAACGAATTTTATCAAATGAATGAATAAAAGAATAAGGAAGAAAAACAGCCAAGTCGAATACTTGAAGCCACTGCAAATTATCTATTCTTTCTTCCCTTTCATTTCTCCAGGAAAGGGTCTCTGTCTTCAGAGCCTCTGTCTCTTCATCTCTATCTCTTTTTCTCTCTCTCTCGTTGCTTCTCTTCCGCTCTGTGTCTGTGTGTTCATCTCTCCTCCCTCTGTGTCTCTCTCAATATCTATCATTCCTCCTTAGTACTCCCTAGCCTCCTTTTCCCCCTGCAAAAGAGGGAGAGAGAGTGAGAGAGACAAGGAAAGGCAACCCGATGTCTTCCCACTGCATCAGCTCATGCAAAATTCTTATAAGCAGGACCAGTCCCAGACAAAACTGTGAAAACTTCCAGCACCCTTCTCTCTTCTTTGTGCTCTCCTCCAACCCTCCCACGGCCCGATGACTTTCATGACTACAGCAGCATCCCTCCAGAGCTCTGAGAGCCCTGGACCTAGCCCTCCACTTACCCAGGGACCGTATGGAATGTTTTTGTGTTCCACTCACAGGATAAACATCCACAGGATAAACATCCACAGCTGATAAAACCAGCTCTCGGCTGAGTGCCTTTGGAAAGCAATGGAATAAGCTAATGTCCACTGAAGTGTAAAGACTGATAGTCATTCAGCCTGGATGGGAGGGGAGTTTGGGGGAGAATGGATACATGTATAGGTATGGCTGAGTCACTTTGCTGTGCACCTGAAACTATCATAACATTGTTAACTGGCTATACTCCAATATAAAATAAAAAGTTAAAAAAAAAAAAAAAAAAGACTGATAGCCACTTAGTGAGTTATGTCTGGGTAGAGGAAAGAGAGGAAAAGTTGGATTTTAACATGGGACCACACCTTACAGCAAAGAAATTTTAGGCAAAATAACCTACTAGAGGGGATGAGGATATAAAAATTTATGGAGAGAGAAATTATAAGCAACTACTTACTTTCCCTCTTAGGACAGCCGTGCCTGAAGACAAGATAACCATTTGGTTTTGCTCATCACACAAGGCTTGAGACAGAGTAGGTGCTCTTTAAATATTTATGGAATGAATGACTAAATGAAAGAAGTCTACAGACAGATTCACACATAGAGAAATGAAGAGGAAGGAAGATGAGATTTTGCATGACTGCAGAATACTTAGGGAAATTCTTTTCTACTTCAGAACATGAATAATCCCCCTTTACCCATTTAGTATTTCAGAAACCCAAATCCCCTATTCCGTGGGAAAGAAGAAAGGAAAAGTCTGGCACAGTAGTGTGGACGCACATGAGAGTTGGTGTATGAGGGAGAGAATGAAAGAGAGGCTGAGAAAAGTTTTAAACACTGATCCCACATTCCCTTCTCAGGAAAAACTTTGTGGAAGTCAACTCTCAGAAGGAAATTCTAACACTCCAGTCAAAAGACACCCCAAAATCTAAGCAGCAGTTCCTACAAGAGTGGCAGCAGGGAAGAGGGCCAGGGATGCCCCTGCTCACCTCTCCTTCTGTACTCCTCAGGTTCCATCGTCTCCCTGGGGCTTGGCTCCTTCTCACAGACAACACGGAGGAGGTGGAATGTGTGCTCCTGGGCAGCCCATGTGCGCCCTTTATTTAAAGGGTTCTCCTCTCTTCCACCTTAGCTCCGCCCTTCCGTGGCCCTTCCTCTAGGTTTAATTAATTCCACCCCTTCTTCCCCCAGTCCTTGCTGGGAACAGTGACCACAACTTTAGCTGGTCCAGAGATCGAGGATAAAAGGCACTTCTAAATTAAACAGTGCACTTCGCAGGCAGCCTCCAGGTGGATATGGTAAAGAGCCCTCACTTCTTTCTGGTCCCAGATTCATACGAGAGATCCCAAGCCTCACACAAAGCTCCCAGCTCAGTAGCCCAGAACAAAGGCAAGGGTGTGCAGAATAAGTAGCAAGGATTGTTATTATCATTCCTGCCACTGCGTCCCTGTCCATGGCAGGGAGGGAGAAACAGGCACTTACAGCAATGCTGCTCTTCTGGCCACGCTGTGCTCAGGAACAGGCAGATGTTATCATCTAACACGACGGATTTTTGTTGTTGTTGTTACTACATAATACTTATTGCTGTAGAGAGATGAGAAAACGCAGATAAGCAAAAAACAAAAAAACAAAAATTGAAACATCACCCAGATTTAACACGTTTAGCACTTAAAAGGCTCTGTATGCGTGTGCTTGTAAAGGGATGTGCAGAAACTACTGTGGGGAAGGGAGACACTACTCTTGGAGCTTTATTTCTGAGTAAAAAGTGATCGAATGCTTTCAGGTTGCCAAAGAGAACAGACTATTTGGTTTGTTTCCAATCTTCATCTTCCTTGTCCTCTGGGTGGAGTTTGATGGTTACTCCTTCCAAGGCATCGCCCCTCCTGCTCCACGTGCCACCTCTCTGGCTGTTTGTCTCCTCCATCTGGCCTTTAAATGTGGGCATGCTCCAGGAGGTTGCCCTCCTCTCATCTTTCTTCCTCGGTGGCCATATCCATTTCTATGACTTTAAATGCTACCAGGTGATATTCTTATAAGTATAAACCCTGTGTCAAATTTATACCATGAGGCCCTCCCAGTCTTCTGAGCTCCCAAACCTTACATCCAACTGCCTACCTGACAAATAAGCTTGCATGGCTCTTAGGCACCTCAAACTTAACATGTTACAAAACCGAATTTTAGTCTTTCTCCAAAAATCTGCTCCTCGTTCAGTCTTCCCCATCTCAGTTTATTGTATCTCCATCCATCCAAGCATCCATCCATCCGTACAACAGAATATTATTCCATAATAAAAGGGAATGAAGTACTGACACAAGCTACAACATGGATAAACCTTGAAAACACTATGCTAAGTGAAAGAAGCCAGTCACAAAGGGCCACATATTATAGCATTCCATTTATATGAAATGTCCAGAATAGTCAAATTTGTAGAGACAGAAGGTAGATTACTAGCTACCAGAGTTTGACAGCTAAGGGGAACAGAGTTTGGGTTTTTTTGTTTTTTGTACTGGAGGAGGGGATGGTAGTGATTAAAATGTTTTAAAATTCTTGTGATGGTTACCAACTCTGAATATACTAAATGCATTGAATTGGACACTTTAAATGGGGGGATTTACTATGACAAAGGAGACAAGAATATAAAAGGGAGAAAAGACAGTCTCTCCAATAAGTGATCCTGGGAAAACTGGACAGCTACATGTAAAAGAATGAACTTAGAACATTCTCTTACACCATATACGAAAATAAACTCAGAATGCATTAGACCTACATGTAAGACCAGAAACCATAAAACTCACAGAAGAAAACATAGGCAGGACACTCTCTGACATAAATTTTAGTCATATTTTTTTGGATCTGTCTCCTAAGGCAAAGGAAATAAAAGGAAAAATAAACAAATGGAACCTAATTAAACTTAAAAACTTTTGCACAGTACAGGAAACCATCAACAACATGAAAAGACAACCTGATGAATGGGAGAAAATATTTGCAAATGATTTGACCAGTAATGGGTTAATATCCAAAATATATAACTCAACATCAAAAAAGCCAAAAAATGGGCAGAAGACCTGAATAGACATTCTTCCAAAGAAGACATACAGACGGCCAAAAGGCACAGGAAAAGATGTTCAACATCGTTAATTATCAGAGAAATGCAAATCAAAACCAAAATGCAGTATCACCTCACACCAGTCAGAATGGCTATCATCAAAAAGTCTACAAATTGGGCTTCCCTGGTGGTGCAGTGGTTAAGAATCCACCTGTCAACGCAGGGAACACGGGTTCGAGCCCTGGTCCGAGAAGATCCCACATGCCTCGGAGCAACTAAGCCCATGCGCCACAACTACTGAGCCTGCGCTCTAGAGCCCATGCTCCACAACAAGAGAAGTCACCGCAATGAGAAGCCCACGCACAGCAAGGAAGAGTAGCCCCCGCTCACCACAACTAGAGAAAGCCCATGCGCAGAAACGAAGACCCAGTGTAGCCAAAAATAAAAAATAAATAAAAATTTCAAAATAAAATAAAATAAAAAATAAAAGATTCAGATTTTTCTTAATAAAAAAGTCTACAAATAATAAATGCTGGAGAGGGTGTGGAGAAAAGGGAACCCTCCTGCACTATTGGTGGGAATGTAAATTGGTGCAGCCACTATGGAAAATCGTATGGAGGTTCCTTAAAAAACTAAAAGTAGAGCTACTGTATGATCCAGCAATCCCACTCCTGGGCATATATCCAGAAAAAAAGAAAACTCTAATTTAAAAAACTACACTTGCCCCAACGTTCATAGCAGCACTATTTGCAATAGCCAAGACATGGAAACAACCCAAATGCCCATCAACAGATGACTGGTTTAAGAAAATGTGGTATATAGATACAATGGAATATTACTCAACCATAAAAAGAATGAAATATTGCCATTTGCAGCAACATGGATGGACCTAGAGAATATTATGCTTAGTGAAATAAGTCAGAGAAAGATAAATACTATATGACATCACTTACATGTAGAATCTAAAAAATAAAGCAAACTAGTAAATATAAAAAAAAAGAAAATAAATAAATGGGAGGGTTTAAAGTATGGCAATCTCAATAACGTTACTGATGAAGAAGGAGGAGAAGAAGAAGGAAGGGGGGGGAGGAGGAGGAGGGGGAGGAGGAGGAGAGGAATGCCCCGGGAACATAAGGTCTTTGGTGAACAAATGTCCTAGTGGATTTGGACTCCACTGATATTGTCAGTAGTATAAATCTTTCCTAGGAGCAAGAGTAGGAAAAATAGTAATATTGACAGTGATAATAGGTAACATTTATTGAGCACATGAAGACCAAGTTAGGAACTTTAGATGAAAAAGTATCAATTACTTTTGGGGCTTCCCTGGTGGCGCAGTGGTTGAGAATCTGCCTGCCAATGCAGGGGACACGGGTTCGAGCCCTGGTCTGGGAAGATCCCACATGCCGCAGACTAACTAGGCCTGTGAACCACAATTGCTGAGCCTGCACGTCTGGAGCCTGTGCTCCACAACAAGAGGGGCTGCGATAGTGAGAGGCCCGCGCACCGCGATGAACAGTGGCCTCCACTTGCCGCAATTAGAGAAAGCCCTCGCACAGAAACGAGGACCCAACACAGCCATAAATAAATAAAATAAAATAAAATTTTTAAAAAGTATCAGTTATTTTCTCTTCGCTTCTGCTCCATTTTCTCCCTTTTATTCCTCTGCAACTCCAATTATGCCTATGTTAAACTTTTTACCTTATCTCATATATATATATTTGTGTATACATATTACATATTATATAATATGTTATATAAATTATATTTTTATATTCTTTTCTTTGTTTTCCATCTTCTTTTCCCTCTGAGTTTCAGCTTGGAAATTATTCTCTGATGTATCTTTGATTTCTTTCTTCAGATATTTCTAATATGATGATAAACCTGTTTATTGATTTCCTAATATCAGTTATTATATATTTTTCAGTTGTAGAATTTCCATTTGGTCTTTTTTGTTTTCACAATTCTTATATTCAACAGAGGACACATCCAGATATATAAAGAACACCCATAAATCAATTTTAAAAGACAGTATACCCAATAGAAAAATAGATAACAGATTTGAGTAGGTACTTCTTCAAACAGGATATCTAAACAGTCAATAAATATGCAAAAGATGTTCAATCTCATTAGTCATCATGGATGCTACCACAAAACCCAGAATGGCTAAAATGAGAAAGACAGCAAATATCAAGAGCAATTGGCTCTCATACACTCTGGTGGGAGTATAAATTGAAATAACTATCCTGGAAAATATTCTCTCATAGTATCTTCCAGAGCTGAACGTATTATATGTATATATATATGCTATAACCCAGCAAGTTTACTTCTAGGTACTTAACCAACAAAAATACTTTTATATGATCAACATAAGACATGTGGAAGTATGCTCACAGAAGCAGTATTCCTAACAGGCAAACACTGGATTCAAATGTTCATCAATGCTACGGGTAAATACATCCAGAAAAAAAAATAATAAGTTGCATCCAATCCTCACACCATGTACCTCGATAAATTCCAAAAAAATTAGATTTAAATGTAAAAAATAAAAGCATAAAATTACATGAAACCATCACTATAATCATGGTAACAGACAGTTTCACAGGTGTATGCATATGTCCAAAGCCATCAAATTATATACATTAAATATGCACATTTTTTGGTATATCAATTATACCTCAATAAAGCTGTTTAAAAAATGACAATGAAAATTACATGAGGAAAATTTAGGTGCTTTTCTGGTTAACTTCAGAGTGAAGAATATCTTTCTAACTATGGCTCAAAAGCCAGAAACTATAAATTCAACCATATTTTTAAAAAAACCCAGGGACTTCCCTGGAGGTCCAGTGGTTAAGACTCCGCACTTCCAATGCAGGGGGCGCAGGTTCAATCCCTCATCGGGGAACTAAGATCCTACATGCAGAGTGGCACAGCCAAAAAATTAAAAAAAAAAAAAAAAAAAAAAAACCCATAAGGAAAGTCAAAAGACAATGACAAACTGGGGAAAAATATTTGCAACTCACAGCACAAGGGCAAGAAGAAAAAGACCAGCACTCTGACAGAAAAAATGGGTGAAGACTGGTAAGAGAAATTAGCATAAAGGAAAACACAAAACCCATAACTGAGAAAATCAACCTAAATCTATACTCAACTACATATCAGAATAGCACACCCCCAGTTTGCTAATACAGCCTGTGGGCAAGGCTGTAGGGAAACAGGTGCTCACATGGAAAGAGAGGTGGCAGGGCAATCTGGAAATATCTACCAAAACTGCAAATGTATACTTGCCTTTGACCCAGCTATTCCACTTCAGCATATCCTAGTACATGTGTGAAATGACAAGCGTACAAGGTTATTCTTTGCAGCACAGTTTGTAGTAGCAAAAGATTGAAAACAACACAGCTGTCCAAGGCTAGGAAACTAATTAAACTAAGGCACATGCACACAGTGCAACTCTACAAAAAAAGGAGTCTGCTCCAAGGGATGAGGAAAACGGCACGGTGCAGAACAGAGTGTACCACTTGTGAAAAAAAAGCAGGGGGAAAATGAGAACGCAGACTATGTTTGCTTTTATGTGCCTCACACCCCGTGCAAAAAAAAAAAAACATTGAGGGCTTCCCTGGTGGCGCAGTGGTTGGGAATCTGCCTGCCAATTCAGGGGACACGGGTTCGAGCCCTGGTCTGGGAAGATCCCACATGCCGCGGAGCAACTAAGCCCGTGAGCCACAACTGCTGAGCCTGCGCGTCTGGAGCCTGTGCTCCGCAACAAGAGAGGCCGCGACGGAGAGAGGCCCGCGCACCGCGATGAAGAGTGGCCCCCGCTCGCCGCAACTGGAGAGAGCCCTCGCACAGAAACGAAGACCCAACACAGCCAAAAATAAATATAAATTAATTAATGAATTAAAAGAAACGTTTAAAAAAAAAAAACATTGAAATTATTAGTAAGTAATTAATAATGGTAGTTACCTAGAACAGGAATTGAGCGGATGGGCCCAGAGGTGGGAGGAGGAGGACTTTTCACAGATACCTTTTATAACTTTACTTTTTGCTGTATTTATTTATTTACTTTCTTATTTACTTACTCATTTAATGAGCATTTACTACCTATTAAAATTAAACTAAATAATTTTTAAAATTTATTTACCTTATTTATTTATTTATTTTTGACTGCGTTGGGTTTTCGTTGCTGCGTGCAGGCTTTCTCTAGTTGTGGCGAGCGGGGGCTACTCTTCCTTGCAGTGTGCGGGCTTCTCATTGCGGTGGCTTCTCTTGTTGCGGAGCACGGGCTCTCGGCACACGGGCTTCAGTAGTTGTGGCACGCGGGCTCAGTAGTTGTAGCTTGCGGGCTCTAGAGCACAGGCTCAGTAGTTGTGGCACGCGGGCTTAGTTGCTCCGTGGCATGTGGGATCTTCCCAGACCAGGGCTCGAACCCGTGTCCCCTGCATTGGCAGACGGATTCTTAACCACTGAGCCACCAGGGAAGCCCAAAACTAAATAATTTTTAAAATAATGTAATTATAATAAAATTTAACCTTCTTAAAATGGCCTTCAAGACCTTACATGACCTGCCTTTTTCCCCAAGCTTCTCCCTCGCTCACACCCCCTACTCCCTTTTGCCACAGCCTCAGGATCACCTTTATCTTCTCAAATAGCTCAATTTACTCTCAATTTATTTCCCATCTCATGGGCTGCTTGCCTAAAAGGTGCAACTCAAAATTCAGCTTAACAGCTCTCGTCAGAGGCAATAATGACGAGGCTGGGCACCAGGATCAGCTCTGTGGATCTCCCCGTGGATTCCTTTTCTCAAAGGAAGAACAAAACATTCCCGGTAGTTTGTTCAGAGGACACTTGGCAAAATCTGGAGACGTTTATCGTTTATAAAGCGGAGGAGGGAGGTGTTACTGGCATCTACTGTGTAGAGGCCAGGGATGCTGCTAAACACCCTACAATGCACAGGACAGCCCACAACACAGAACTACTCAGCCTAAAATGTCAATAGTGCCAAGGTTGAGAAACCCTTGTCTCCTTGAAAAAAAAAGGAAAAGAGCTAGGGTTAATTTCTGACACTCATTACTTGGGGAAGCTTTGTTATCTCCCTCATTCCCCTGTCTGTAATATAGGCACAATTAGAATTATTTCTTTTTTTTTTTTAAACTTCATCTAGAAAAATTAGGAGCTCTGATACACAAGGAGGAGAATGTAAAACACCCCACCATCCAGAGAACCAGAGCTGATTCTCACCCATTCATTCAACAGGTATTTGTCAGGGACCTTCCTTGCGTCGGGCACTCTTGTGAATGCTGAGGACGTCATGGTGAACTCCTCATGGAGCTTACAATCTGGTGGGACAGAGAGAAAATAAACAAAGGAAACACATAATATGTCAGAAGTTATAAGTGCAGGGAGAAAAAAAAGAAAGCCAGGGAAGGGGTAAAAAGGGTGTAAGACAGGATAAGTCAGAAAAGATCTCCCAGGGCTTCCCTGGTGGCGCAGTGGTTGAGAATCTGCCTGCCGATGCAGGGGACACGGGTTCGAGCCCTGGTCTGGGAAGATCCCACATGCCGTGGAGCAGCTGGGCCCGTGCACCACAATTACTGAGCCTGCGCGTCTGGAGCCTGTGCTCTGCAAGAAGAGAGGCCGCGATAGTGAGAGGCCCACGCACCGCGATGAAGAGTGGCCCCCGCTTGCCACAACTAGAGAAAGCCCTCGCACAGAAATGAAGACCCAACACAGCCATAAATAAAAAAACAAAACAAAATTAAAAAAAAAAAACAAAAGACAAACACCTAAAGTCACCAGATTTTCTGTAGCATTTGACAGTTTAAAAAAAAAAAAAAACTCCCAGAAAAGGAGACATTTGAGCAAAAGTCTGAAGGAGGTGAAAGAAGGGAACTTAGGTATATCTGGACAAAAAATGCTCTAGGTAGAGGGAATGGTACATGCAAGGTAGTACGATGAGAGTGAGCCTCTTGTGTTTGAGGAACAGCTAGGAGGATACTTAGCTTGGAGTTGAGTGATGGAGCCAGAGACTAGGAGGAAATGGGGTCAGAAAAGTAATGGGAAGAGGTGGGTCAGATCAGGGAGGGCCTCTCTAGTCATTATAAGTACTTAACCATTTACTTTGAGCAGGATAGGAAACCGTGAAAGTATCTGAGCAGAGGAGTAACATGAGCCAGCTTCATTCTTGAAAGAGTCACTCTGGCTGTTGTGTTGGGAGTTGATTTGGGGGAACAAGGAGTCAGGCAGACCAGATAGGAAGCGATTATAATTATCTAGAGAAGAGATGATGGTGGTACTACTGGACCAGTGTGACGTGATCTGACTCTAGATATATTTTGAAAGTAAGACAAGCAAGATTTGCTAATGGTTTCGCAGATGTGGGATATGAAAGAAAGAAAAGAGTCAAGGGTGACTTCAAAGTTTGGAGCCAAGAAACAGGAAGGAGTAGAGAGGAGTTCAGTTTTGAGCACGTCAAGTTTGAGATGTGTATTAGAAGTGTCAGTGGGACTATCAAGGGAGTAGTTAGATGAGTCTGGAGTTCATGTAGAAAGCCTGGGCTGCAGATACAAATTTGGCAGTCATCAGCCTACAGATATTTAAAACCTTGAAACTGGATGAGATCATCAAGCAAGTGAATATTCAGATAGAAATACAAGGATGTTGTGTCACGTAGCCTTCCAAATACTTTTGTATTTAGAGTTCTCACACTTTATTCTCCACTCCTGCCCACTCATACTCCCAGTTTTCCTCCCCATCCCATCTCACCTGCCATACTCATACTCACATTGTACGCCTACTTGTAACTCCCTCCTTGTAACTCGGTGTATAGACTCGTCATGTGCACACACCTCACACTTAGACATGTAACATAAAATTTCTGAATGTTTAACATTTTAATGGTTGTATAATATTCTATCACATGCATATACTGCAATCTTCAACCAATCCTGTATTTGGACAATTAAGTTTTGGGGTTTTTGCTTTTTTGTTACTATTAATAAGAATGAGGTAGAACAATTTTGCCCCTTAGATATTTCCTTAAAATAAATTTCTAGAAGTAGAATTGCTGAGTAAAGGAGTTTTGGTCGGTTTTACAAAATGCCTTCCAGAAAGATAGAGGAAGTGTATCAGTGTTTCCCCATCTCTCCACACGTAGGGACAGTGACTTCTGTTCTCTCTTTCTTTTAGATGTGAACAGATTATATAAAATAAAATTAAAAGTTGTAGTAACAATTCTTCTTTTATACAATTTGCTGTTTGTAATGTTTTATTAAATTCTGCTTAAGAGAACTGAGATGTGAAGTCTTCCATATTTGGTCCATCCTTCCTGCTTATAGCTGAATTTAGCGAAAAAAAGAAGTTAATGGTGTGTGCCTTAAAGCCAGGCAACAACAGAAATAAAAGCCTGGAACTCCAACTTCACTGAGAAACTCCACAAAGAAGTATTATGCTTGTCTGATTAACGGGGGGAGTGTGAACTTCAAATGAAGTGGTGCAACTGTCACTAAGGAAACGAGATTTTACTGGAAACAGAGGGATTACTAGGACTTAAGACAGGGAGCTGTGCCCTCCAAGGAACTACTTAGAACTGAGGAATTGGTTTCACTTTCAACCATGTATTGAAAGGGGATTTTTGTGCCCATCGTAATGGTATTTTGCCCTCTGGAAAAGCACTGGGTACAGATGTGATACGGATGTAGGCTAGAGTTAGTCTACAAGAGGCTACATGATAGGAGGGAAAAGGAAGTCCAACTTCTTTCAGGGAGCAACCAGCTGTACAAAGAGCAATCAGGCTTAGCTGCTCACTTAGGAAGGTAGCATAAGGATGGAGTTGACAAATACTGCCTTAGGACAGCAGAAAATCACACCTTTTTGTCCAGAGGGAGAGGGTGGGGCTGGGATGACTGACAGTCCTTTATATACCTTCAGCAGGTTCTATCTCTTCCACATATTTCTTCAAAATATACTTAGCAAATGTTTACTATGTACTGACCACTGTACCTTGCACTTTTAATACACACGATTAGATTTAATCTTCACAACCTAGTGAAAGCCATCTTCTATCTCATCCTTGAGAAACTTAGTCTCAAGGAAATTGAAACAATTGGCTAAAATTACACAAAATAATAATTGAAGGGGCCAGGATTTGAACCCAGGATTATCTGATCCAATACCCATGTTCTTTCCATCACACCAGGCTGCTTCTCTCAACTTTGGTATCTACAGACCTCTAGGGTAAGGGGCTAGTGGAATTTTAATTTTTGGAGGCTCTGCTAAATGCTTCTGAACACTTTAGAACACATCATGTGCAATAATCCAAACACTCATTGCCCTTTCAAATGTAATTTAAAACACACAACTATAAAATATCGAAAGAAAAACTTAGTGCAAGAATGGAAAAAAATTACATTAAGTAGTACATTACATCTTCTAAAAATGGTTTAAGTGTGAAAATTAAATCTTTCCCTCACTAATTATCTGGAAAAGCATATATTGTAAAATGGAGACAGTATTCAGCTAAAAGAGAAAAAGATTCAAGTTGTAAATTAAAATTCTAGTCCACCTTTAATAGGCTCCTTGAGTGTTAGACCAATATAACACTTGAAATTCTACCTCAGCCTGGTATTGAGAGTTGCACATAATAGATACTCAGTAAACATGTACTAACTGAGACAATTAAAAAAAAATTTAAGTCAGACAGTGAGAGAAGATATTTACAACTCGTGCAACCAGCGAAAGATTAGTTTCCAGAAAAATATTAAACTTCAACAAACCAATAAGAAAAACTACCCAATAAAAAACAGGCCATGAACTAGCAATTCACAGAATAAATGCTAACGGACCAGAAACAACAGGGAAAAAATGTTCAGCCTCACTAATAATAGGGAATTGCAAATAATGAGAACAATTTCGTATCAATGAAGGCTGGCAAAAACAGTGTGATAATATCATGTGTTGGTGAGATGTGGGGAAATGAGAATTCTCATCACTATTCAGAGCCACTCTGGAAAGCAATTTGACAATGTCTGGTAAAACTGCCTACCCTCAATCTAACAATTCCATTTTCCGGGGAAACCTGGCACATGCATGCACATAAGAAGATAAACATATGAGGATGTTCATTACATCACTATTTATAATAGCCAAAAATAGGAAGTGACATATCTATACAGAGAACAAAGGATAAATACATATGGTATATTTATTTAATTTTATAAGTCAAAATGAATGATTAGATACTCAGATATGAATGTCTAAAATATTGATGAACTGAAAAAATCAATATGCAGAATGACATATATATAAAATGATAACTTTAACAAAGTTTAAGAACCATAGAAACCTTACCCTATATTTATCAAATGTGGTACGCAGAAAAAGCATGAAAATGTAGATAGAACAATATATTTCAACCTCAGGAGAGTGGCTGTCTTTAGGAGAGAGGAATGAGATGAGAAAGGGGAAAAAAGGGACTTAACTACATCTGTAACATTCAATTTCTTAACAGAAAAGATTTGAAGCAAAGAAGGTAATTTTAAGATTTATTAAATTTGTAGAACACTCCCTAACACCATACACAAAAATAAACTCAAAATGTATTAGAGACCTAAATGTAAGGCCAGACACTATAAAACTCTTAGAGGAAAACATAGCAGAACACTCTATGACATCAATCACAGCAAGATTCTTTTTGACCCACCTCCTAGAGAAATGGAAATAAAAACAAACAATGGGATCTAATGAAACTTAAAAGCTTTTGCACAGCAAAGGAAAACATAAACAAGATGAAAAAACAACCCTCAGAATGGGAGAAAATATTTGCAAATGAAGCAACTGAAAAGGATTAATCTCCAAAATTTACAAGCAGCTCGTGCAGCTCAATATCAAAAAAACAAACAACCCAATCCAAAAATGGGCAGAAGACCTAAATAGATATTTCTCCAAAGAAGATATACAGATCACCAACAAACACATGAAAGGATGCTCAACATCACTAATCATTAGAGAAATGCAAATCAAAACTACAATGAGGTATCACCTCACACCAGTCAGAATGGCCATCATCAAAAAATCTACAAACAATAAATGCTGGAGAGGGTGTGGAGAAAAGGGAACCCTCTTGCACTGTTGGTGGGAATGTAAATTGATACAGCCAATGGAGGTTCCTTAAAAAACTAAAAATAGAACTACCATACGACCCAGCAATCCCACTACTGGGCATATACCCTGAGAAAACCATAATTCAAAAAGAGTCATGTACCACAATGTTCATTGCAGCTCTATCTACAACAGCCAGGACATGGAAGCAACCTAAGTGTCCATCGACAGATGAATGGATAAAGAAGATGTGGCACATATATACAATGGAATATTACTCAGCCATAAAAAGAAACGAAATTGAGTTATGTGTAGTGAGGTGGATGGACCTAGAGTCTGTCGTACAGAGTGAAGTAACTCAGAAAGAGAAAAACAAATATCGTATGCTAACACATATATGGAATCTAAAAAAAAAAAAAAGGTCATGAAGAACCTAGGGGCAAGACGGGAATAAAGACGCAGACTTACTAGAGAATGGACTTGAGGACACAGGGAGGGGGAAGGGTAAACTGGGACAAAGTGACAGAGTGGTAGTGTATATATGGACATATATACACACCACCAAATGTAAAACAGATAGCTAGTGGGAAGCAGCCGCATAGCACAGGGAGATCAGCTCGGTGCTTTGTGACCACCTAGAGGGGTGGGATAGGGAGGGTGGGAGGGAGACGCAAGAGGGAGGGGATATGGGGATATGTGTATATGTATAGCTTCACTTTGTTATACAGCAGAAACTAACACACCATTGTACAGCAATTATACTCCAATCAAGATGTTACAAAAAATTTATTAAATTTGGGTGGTAGGTACATGGATGTTTGTTAAATTATTCTCTATGCCCTTCTATATGTTTTGAAGTTTTCATTAAAACAACTGAGTATTAAATTGTATCTAACAAAAGTAGCAGACATTCTTAATATGCTTCAGTGTTTGATGCTGAGAGTCTATTATACTTGGCAGAAATGTTTGGAAGTAGAGTCAGTTCTCTGGCAGACCGAGAATTTTTAATGAAAAGAGACTACAGATTCATTTAAGTGTAAGCTTTCTTAATGTATGTTATTTTTCTATAGCAAAATATGCAAATGCAATTTAAACTTTAAATAATTCTTGAGAGTTATAAGGATGGCAGGCAAAGGATAATTATGAAAAATAGTAATACAAAAAATGAATGCTTTACTGACTTTCATCTGGCATGCAAGAAAAATATTTTCTTACAGAAAAACCAAGGAGACATTAAAATAATTCATAAAATTCAAAATTATAATCAATAGTAATCAATGTAATTAATCAATAGTAAGACTGTAATTGCGTATATTAATATATGTAGAAAACATTACATATCAGCCATGCACATGAGATCTAAACTGTTCAAATGAAAATTTGAGTAAGCAATTAATAAAGCACAGTGGATAGAATCACAGAGATCAGGTCAAAATTTTTCCAGGAAGAAAACAGTAGTTTTGGGGGGAATTACAATACTTATCTAAAAATGAAGAGCCCCAAGAACTATATCTAAATTATATTCACTACTTGATTATCATTAATGTGAAATATTTTTAAAGGATCTCAGGGTATCAAAATGATGTAAAAAACTATAAGACTATATATTTGGAAAATACTTTTAATAAGTCACAAAAATAATGATATCAAAATTTTGACTTGGAACCAGAAGCGTATTTTCCATCACAAATTACACAAAGTAATCTGAGAATGAATTCAAAGAGCTTACGTCAAACTGAGTCCATGTACATTGAGATGTTCTCACCTAACGTAGAGAAAGCAAATAGCAAACATCATTCAAAACTACAAGAGACTAGTTATCTATAATGAAATCCAAGTACAGTAAATATGACTTAATGAAATAACAAATATATTAGTTAGTTCATTCCTAAGTTGATCTGACATGATGGAAGGAGATATTTACTCAATAGAAGCTAGGTGAATAGAAATTTTTTTTGTCTATTTGCTCTATAAGCCTGAGTCCTAATGCCTTGGGAACCCATCCATATGGATATAAAGGTTCCTACAATTGTTTTGTGATTTTTATCTGAAAAGGGTCTTCTTCTTGATACATTTTGTCAGTTCTCAACATCTTTCAGGTATTAAGACACAAAGAAACTTTATAGATTTCATCTGGAAGAAACTTTGTACAGAGTAATAAAAAAAATTAGTCATATCAGCATAAAGCATCCATGAATGAATATGTCTATCAACTCATCAGTTCCTGTTATGGGCAAGGGTTTCTTCTGATTTTCAATAAATAATATCATAAATGACCATGTTGAAGAAACATACTGGCATAGATTTTCATTAGCAATATGTTTTGGATAAACATTTTGTATACAGACCTTTTTGTTAAAAACAAGTATAGTCCAAATTATATATTTCACATTTATTTCCTTCTCTCTCTAGCTGTTATTTTGAACGTCACAGAAGAAAGCTCTCCAACTCCCAACCCTCCACCATCATAAACAAATAAAGTAATCCGGTGGTAGAGTAAAAGAAAAACTACCTGCTGTTGATATCAGGAAAGATTGACATAAAAAAATAACTTCTAAAAGCCAGTAAAAATAAATGACATCACAAGCCTTTTGGGGAAGTAACTGAGACATAAATAAAGTAACAATAAATGAAAATTAGTTGAGAAGCACAGTCTCTGCAGATACCAGTCGTCAGATGAGGCTTTCTGAATCATCACAGACCCAACCTAGAATTTGTAACCCCCGAGTTCTAGCGACTGTACACAGTGAAGTTTTAAAATCTTAAACAAGTAATTAGGCAATCAAGACATCTAATGAACTCAGTGTGTAGACAGTACATAACCAGTACTATTCCAGATGCACAGAACAGAAACTAATTCATTACAAGGAATTAATTCATTAAGCCCTAACATTTAGGGCATTAGAGCTTGATTCTCTTGCAGAACCCTGGTTGAGAAGGGCTGCTCAAGAAGGTGTTTGTTCATTTAAAATCAATATCTCATTCCCTTCATGAATATACAAACAGAAACATCCTTAACCCAATACAAAAATTAATATCCCCATGCATCTTTCTTTACCACACAAATATTGAAATAAAGGAAAGTGTGGACTGTTTTCTAAAAAAAATAAAATAAAGAAGGTGTTTGTTCACACATAAGTGGAAATAATTAGCCATCAATGTGGCAACCTGATGACCTTTAACTATGAATCCATCATTATGTACTGGAAACACATTAAGTGTGGAGTTCTGAAAACTTTTACTATTATTTTATTCTGTCAGTTCTTTTAATCTTCTGCCCATAACATCATTGAGAATAAGTAGAATGCAAAGCTTTCCCAGTCCACCTCAAAACAGAAGCTAAAAAGAGAAAGAGAAAAGAAAAAGCAAATGCTTTTTTTAGTTATAAATTCTTGTTTAAGTTCTGATTTCATAGTACAGTGAGTCAGGTGTAGATGATTAAGGAATTAAACAAGTCCAACATAACAGACTCTGAAAAACGTGGACTTCCCCCAAAGACATTTCAATATCGACCTGATACTATCATATACTTATTCCTCTTAAGTATCAATTACTTTCTCCCATCTATGGCAAATGTTATTATAGATCAAAATTCTTTCTTGCACCAGGTAAAGTTTCTAGCAGAACAAAGGACTAGAAATCAAAGAAGGCATTAAATTCACTTTCAGAAGCTAGTTTCCAACACTTTCTCAAGGATCTTCAGGGCCAATCTGGTCTTGGAAGCAAAACTATACAGTGGGGTGAACACACTGCCCCTGCTCCACTCTGACACTGCATACATTAGGGTGCCCTTCCTAACATAACAAACCCATAAACGCACTAACGTGCTAAAAAACAGACATAGAAGAGCAGCTTCACGCAACTGAAAATACGACTTGGCATTTGTAAAACCCAGTTTTAGATACTTTAAAGACACAGTGTGAAGAACTTATAATATTTTCATACGGTGGAATATGGCCGTAATACACAGAACAAACTTTTTAACATGTGAATAAAATGTGGTCAAAATATAAGTCTACACTGAACATATGTGGAAAAGATATTTAATTGTAAAATAGAAAAGTAGGGCAGAGTACAGTTTTAAGGGTAATTGCTTCTTTATACAGTATAGGTAATCTAGAAGGGTCTTAGGGTTAAACATTTTCATAAAGCAATAAAACATTAAAAAATAAAACAAGAAAAAGGACTTGAAGTTATGTTTACAAAAAAGAAGGAACACTATGTCAGAGTTTAATGTCCATACATTGTGGAATTGAACAATATTGTGATGAGAGCCAGTCACAGCACAGACATACAGCTTTCACAGGGAAAGTAAAAGCTATGTTAGACATATCTGTAGCATCACCGTAGTACAAAAAGTTCCTGTTCTACATACAAAAGCAATTTTTTTCCATAAGAATAATTTCCTGGGGGGGGGGGGGGAAATGAGTCCATGAAATATTTCAGAAACCCATATGCTTTGAGTTTTCCAAAAACATTATCTTAAAATCCAGTGCCTTAAAGTGCTTTCATGTGGAAATCATGATGGAAGGCACAGAATAGTTTCACGTCCCCACTATGAAATTTTCAAAAAAGCATAGATTTTGCAGTTTGCAAATTCAAGGTATCTTGTAAGCTGCTCCTTCCAAGAACATTGTCGTTCCAATAAAACCAGCTGCTAGCTTACTTAGTTTCAATGACCTATAGAATAAAAGGGTTTCTTTCTTTCCTAGTAACTTGCATCATCTTTGTGGGGAAAATACCTATGCAAGTGATGCATTTTGAAATTATAAAACATGCAGAATATGTACAAACAGAAAGTTTTAAAAATATTTGCTTCATATACATGTAAATCTACTTGGGTATAGCTGAAATTGAACAAATATAAAAATTTGCTTTCTAAAAATTGTTTTCAGAGAATCTGAGACAACTTAAAGCTGTACAAGATTTCCTGGGAGAAATCTTCTCTTCATATAGAAGTTTATACCTACAAGAGTTAATTCCAGCATCAGTCCACCACATAATTATTACACAACATTTGGTCTAATCAACAACGATCACCCTTAAAACTGTTCTGTTTCTGAGAAATTAAGGTTTGTACTAAAATCAAAAAGAATTCACAAAAAACAGTGGCTTATTGTGTTTGGGGATCTCTTCAACACTCTTTATCAACTCATTTGGAACTGTAAAAAACAAAAAAAACTATTTACAGAATTCAGTTTTAAATACATTTCACAACTTCTAAAGTAAAGTTTTATGTTACAAGAATTCAGAGCTCATGGCTTAAGTCCAATTATCAAGCTGCAGTCTCTTTTATTATCCTGTCTTCCCATGACTGCAACTTACTGTGTACAGTTCAAGACTGTATTCTTTCTTGACCAAAAGTAAACTCAAACTATATGTTCATTTCAATTAAACAGCTTCTTTATTAGTCTGAAGACGAGTCATAGCTTCTAATTTCTGTCTGTAGGCCTCTGCTTCCTGTTCTTTCTTTAGAAGTTGCTGTCGATATTTTTGTGCTTCTCGATTAGCTTCATCCAGCTGTTTCTGAAGAGCTTCTCTCTCCTAATTTAAAAAAAAAGTTTTTTTTTTCAATTGTTGCACAAATACAATAACACATACAAGCATGCATCTTTCAAATAAAAAAATCTGTAGGAGCTAAAAGTAGCCACGTATTGGTATTTCTGAGACATCTTGCCTTTTTCACCAATTCCCTTATAATTAAAGCCCTCATTTCGAGCTCCACACTAAGAGATACAGATTAGTTTCTGACCTCAAGGAAATTATTTTCTAATTAGAAATAAGACTAACATAATGAACCCAAATTGGGTACCTGTACTTTTATACATACTACAAAAACTAGTGAAGAACTTTAACAAGGAAATATACCACCATACCTCTTCACATCTTTATCTGTGATGTTAAAAAGCTACTAATTATAAAAAAATTCATATTTATTGAGCACCCATTATATATATAAACAAGGTGATTTCCAATAACAAGTCTCTAAGATAGATATTATGCCCATTTCACAGATAAGGAAAATGATGCTCAGAGACAATGTAGCTTTCTCATGGTAACACAATAAGGAGTCAGGGTTATGAGGTTCTAATATTACTGCTTTTAAAACTATCTTTCCCGGGACTTCCGTGGTGGCACAGTGGTTAAGAATCCGCCTGCCAATGCAGGGGACACGGGTTCGAGCCCTGGTCCAGGAAGATCCCACATGCTGCGGAGCAACTAAGCCCGTGCACCACAACTACCGAGCCTGCGCTCTAGTGCCCACAACTACTGAAGCCCTTGTGCCACAACTACTGAAGCCCGCGCGCCTAGAGCCTGAGCTCCACAAGAAGAGAAGCCACCGCAATGGGACGCCCGCGCACTGCCACGAGTAGCCCCCGCTCGCCGCAACTAGAGAAAGCTCGCACGCAGCAACGAAGACCCAACGCGGCCATAAATAAATAAATAAATAAATTTTTATAAAAAAATAAATAAATAAAACTATCTTTCCCTATGATAGCAAGCAAGATTCCTCATCTTTAAAATGAAGAGTGCTGGTCTAGATTAGTGTTTCTTAAATTATACCATTTTACAAACCAATGAAATACTAATTTCTCTACTGTGATTCATTATATTATATGCTGTAAAATATATGTATTAAATTCCTGAATAAATTGAGAGGAAAAACACAAATCTGGTGCAGTGTAAGTGGTATTCTTTCTCCTCTCCTCACTCTGCCCCTATACAGTTGCCTAAGGGAAAACACTTCAAAGATTCCTTTCCCTTACCACTAGTAAGCACACGGACAAAAACTCAACTTGCCCAGGTCCAAGCTCAACCTCATTACAGAAGCCCAGGCCTTCTGCTTGGGGTGGGGGCTGAGGGTAGGACTACTAATGACAAAAAGAGGCCAGGTTCACACTGGACAAGACACTTAAAAGAGAGAACTGAAGGTAAAGGCGAGGGGTAAGCAGCTTGCTAGGAAAGAGGACACTGTGGTCTCTTCCACTGCCTCCTAGACCCTTGTCCATTGTGAACACCAAAAGATTCCCTACCCTCCACTATTCACATGGTCCACAAGGAGGAACATGTATAATACTCCTGCCTTCCTGTGATCCCACTGCCTTCCCCACACTGGGAATGAAGCTAGATGTAACATTTATTTTTCCCATGGGTCCACCAAATGTGGGAGTGATTGATTATACAAGTAGTCTCCAAATCTTCCAATTACACAAAATGTACAAGTAGAAGAAATGCCTAAGCCCTATCCAGCTACCCTTTTCTCCTTACTTCAGGCAAGATGCCAGCCTCACGTAAGCAACTGACACCAGTCCCTGGCAGTGAACTATGCAGGACTTTGGGCACCAGTGGAAGGGTGGGAGCTAGACCCCTACCTCTGGCAGGAGCACTCACAGCCATGCATAAGTGTTTTACACTTTTACATGTACTAAGAAATAAGATTCTTTGGCAGCCAAAGTTTTGAATATGGATAAAAACTTGCCCTGATTTGGTTGGAAATGTTAGAAGAGATTAACTCTAAGGTATCCTCTAGTATTACCTATTTAGTCACATTCAGAAACAGCAAGAGATTCACAATTATTTCAGAAGATGAAAGCAGTAAGGAAGATATCTTACACTTCAACTCCAAGCCCAAGCAATATATTATGATTACATTAGGCAAAAGAATAATAGAACAAAGAAAGACTTCGAGTTTGCTTTTTTATTTCCAAACAAGATTCTTGAATTCTGCTTCAGCTATTAGCAATTATCTTTTCACAGTTTTATATGTAATTTTCTAATATTCAAATTTATTTTACTTTAGCTATTATAAAGCAAAAAAACATCATTAAAGTGATTTATCTTCTACCATACCGCAATATAAATTTTAGAAGATAATAATAATACAACTAACAGTTACTGAGCATTTACTATATGCTCACCACTGTACTACTCCTTCACATGCATTCTCATTTAAACCTTACAACACTCTGATAATGTAGGTGCTATTATTTTCCCCTTTTTACTGATGGGGAAGCCAAGCCTTGAAAGGCTAAATAACTTGACCAATCACACTCAGAAAATTATCATTCAAACTTAGATCTGCTTCCAGACTCATATTCTTAACCATTAAATGTTTTTTTTAGAAAGAGAGAAACTAGGCAGGGTGTATGAGCTCTCTACTTGTCCATTGAGCTGTCCATTTTCTAACTGCCATGGGTCAAATACGATCCTGTTTTTATAAAGTTTTACTGAAATACAGCCATACCCACTCATTTCCAAATTGCCCGTGGCTGCTTTCCTACTACAACTGCAGAACCGAGCGGCAAAACACACATTGTAGGATGTGTATAGGGTTTAGCAACATCCCCAGCCTCTATCCACTAAATGTCAGTGGCATGTCCCTCATTGTGACAACCAGAAATGTATCCAGACATTGCCAAATGTCCCCTGGGGTCAAAATTGCTCCAGTTGAGAAGCACTGCTTTACAGAAACTTTCTGGGTTAATGGCTAAGCAATCACTTAGAAAGGAATATAAAAATATACCCCCAAGATAACCCTATTGGTCACCTCGGAAAATAAAATCAAAAGAACTACTTATGTACTATAAGGAAATGATTACCTGGTTTTAGAAAACATTGGAGGTCTCTCTTCATTCTGTATCCCCTGCCCACCTCTACCATCTCTACTCACTGTAGGCTTCAAAGTCTCTCTGTAATAGCTCTAACATTGTGCAACTTTGGCTTGAACATTTCCAGTGACGGAGAATAAGACTTCCATTACCAGAAAGCTCTAATTACTAAAATTAAGCCAAAACTAACTCGTGAAGTTCTTTATATCAAGCTAAAATTCCATCTCCCTGAAGTTCTAATCTCCTTGGTTCTAGTTAATTTATATACCTCAATTCATACTTTCTTGTTACTTGCGATTATTCTCCTCGGTCTCTGAAAGACTGTAAGAATGGAATTAGGTTGATCTTTGATGAAAACAGCAATTCTCACTGGTTGTTAGGTAAATAAAGGTACAGCCTGCACATTCATTATTTTGAAAATGTTGAATTGACATAAATCCACTATACTTCAATTAAAAGAAATGTTGAATTGGGTCAGTTTATGTTCAATAAAAATTCAAGTAATTTAAAAATGTTTTATTAAATAGTTAAAGCAAAGTACATGACAAAATCTTTCTCACCTTATATGCCAGAAAAAAAGATCAACTGATTTATCAGTAAAAGACATTAAAGATTTTTAAATAATAAGTATACTGATACCATTCAATGAAATAAATGGTTAGTTTATAAAAACTTCAGTGTACTGAATATCACCTTAAATTTTGAAGAAATGAAACAACTCACCCTCAATAATTAAAGTCACAATTTTATCAAACATTCTGGTTAAACCATGAATCAAATTCTTCTTAACTCAATAATATGTCCTTTGAGATTGTGGCCAAAGATGTACCAATCTTATATGTAAACGAATTTGGGCAAGGATATTTTCTAATAGTCCTCAGTCAGAATTACGTTGCCTTTAGGTGGCATTTTTTAAAATCCTCTCTTTTCTATGATAACAAAGAATTCCTAAATGTTCACCAACATTTACTATTCACACATATTAGATATTATGAATGTGTATATAATGAGTATGCTGACTTTTTCAACTCTCATTAAAACCCCAAAATACAGATATTGTTATCTTAAATTCCAATTTGGGAGAAAATAAAACAGGAACTCAGAAAGGTAAGATAACTTGCCTCAAAGCTAATAGGGAGGGGCAAGAGGTGGGATTCAAATCCAGCTCATTTAATTTCAAGTCCAATATTCTTTTCTTTACACTGCAGTTGCTCTTTCAGAGTTATTCAAGAATGATCTTATTTTCATTTGATGTAAGTTAATATCAACTTTGGAAAACATAACTTTATTTACAGTCATGTGAGAAAAAAATCTGTGAGGTAATAACTATGGTTTGGTTACACTTACAAACTAGTTTACAATTACAAACTAGTTTGGCAGAGGGAAAAGAAGGTGAATCCTAACAACAGTTAGTCTAAATTTAATTTCCTTAAGGGACTTGAGTGAAATAAGCAGTTACCTATGGCTTTTTACAAAATAACTCAGCTGACAAACTTCAACATTCTTTAAGAGGATCTTCCAGCCCAAATAGGCATTCGCCTTTCACTTTTGAAAGAAAAAAATTTTTTTAGTCAATATATAGTGACATTCCCTTTAGTGACTTGGGAGAATGATGTATGTAAATTTAATAGAAAATAAAGGATGCAGTACAAGAACAAAAGACATTCCAATGTTACCATGATGACAGACTTTGTTACAAACAAATTCTTTACTCATTCATTCATTCATTCAATATTTATTTATTGAAGGCTTGCTATATGTATAAGGCAAAAAAATTAGACAAAAAAGTACTCATTCTATATCAAAACAATACTGTCAGTAATAAATATAAAAGACAAAAAAAAAAAAAAGAAAGAAAAACAAATGGAATTTATTTTGGATGACTGCAGCAAAACACACCGGGTAAAAGACTCCTTACTTCTATTTCTGCAGACTCCACCCGGTTTTCAATTATTTCAATACATTGTCTCTTGGCTGGTGGTTCTTCACTTATAACAGTTTCTTCAGCAATGTCTGTTGCTGGTACTGTTAATACTAAAATGAAAACACGTACACATTACTTCATTTACAGATAGGTTTAGAAGAATTAAAACTAGTCTTGAGATTGTTGATGCAACTCATCTAAAATAAATATATTCCAAAAACAATAATTTCAAAACACTGATTTGCTTTTTTATGAGAAATGTCCGTATTTGTCTTCAACTTCTTGTCTATTTATTGAAAACTACTTATTGTTTAAGGTACCTACTTATTTTTTTTAATTTTAGACATAATACATTCATTGGCTCAAAATCAAAATAATACTTAACAAGCATAGTTTGAGAGGTCTGACTTCACACTTGCTAAAACAGATACTTTTACTGGTTGCTTATACATTGTTCTTGTGTTCATTTATGTAAAAACAAACATGAATATACATTCTCCTTTTTCTCTCTCTCACACAAAAGGTAGCATACATACAAAACATATATTCAAACATACATAAGATAGATACATCGTTCTGTGTCTGCTTTTTTCACTCCATATATCTAGGGTATCTTTCACCAACACATAGAGAGCTTTCTTTCATTTAGCTGCATTATATTCCACTGTGAGGATACACCATTATGAACAATGTCTGTTTATAAACTTTGCTTGTTTTTCCACTGGGTTGTTAGACTGTCCCAATTTTTAGTATCTCTTTACATAAATGTAAATATACAGAGAGCGAGAGGCTGTCCTTGCTTTGCATACCAGTGCGGGAACATAAACATGACTGTGCAAGCTAAAACTATGCAAAACAATCTTAATCATCAATGGGAAAAATTGCAACTGTCCTACAGTCTTTAATGTTGTCAAAACATTAAAAACTCTCCTACTGTCATTTATAAATGTAAACAAATAAAAAATAGTAAAACTATCATTTATTTAGTACAATGTAATTAAAAACATTAGAAATATTGAGAATTAAAGTATTTCTTTTAACTCATACCATATTACACTACACTTATAAATTCACTCAAGAAGAGCTGAGAATTATATCTGTTTCACTGAACTATCTACATAGTCTATATATTCATTTGCCAGTTATAATTTTTAAATTATGAAAGCTTTAAAAGTTTATTTTAATATTCAGTAGGTTCCTCTCATTGCTCTTCTTTTCCAGTTATCCTTATTCTTCTTCCCTCCTCCCCCATCAAAATAAACTTCAGAATCTGTTTGGCTAATTCCAGAAAAAGACCTATTGGTCTTTGTTATGGCTTGAATTGTGTCCCCCTCAAAATTTAAATGTTGTTAAGTTCTAACCCCCAGTACCTCAAAATGTATTTGGAGATAGGGCCTTTAAAAAGGTTAAAAAGGTAAAATGAGATTTTGGTTTTATTTTTGGCTGCGTTGGGTCTTTGTTGCTGTGCATAGACTTTCTCTAGCTGTGGCGAGTGGGGGCTACTCTTCGTTGCAGTGCACAGGCTTCTCATTGCGGTGGCTTCTCTTGCTGCAGAGCATGGGCTCTAGGCACGCAGGCTTTGGTAGTTGTGGCTCGCGGGCTCTAGAGCACAGGCTCAGTAGTTTTGGTGCACGGGCTTAGTTGCTCCGTGGCATGTGGGATCTTCCCCGACCAGGGCTCGAACCCATGTCCCCTGCATTGGCAGGCAGATTCTTAACCACTGCGCCACCAGGGAAGTCCAAAATGAGGTCATTTAAGTGGGTCCTAATCCAATATGACTGGTGTCCTTCTAAGAGGTTAGGTCACAGACAACACACACAGACTGAGGGATGACTATATCAGGACACAGCAAGAAGGCAGCCATTTGCAAGCCAAGGAGAAAGGCCTCAGAAGAAACCAAACCTGCCAACACCTTGATCTTGGACTTCCACCTTCCAGCACTGTGAGAAGATAAACTTCTGTTAAGTCACCCAGTCTGTGGTAGTTTGCTATGGCAGCCCTAGCAAACTAATACAGTCTTTTTTTCCTATCACATTACATTTATCAATTAACTCAGGAAGAATTGAAAGCTTTAAAATAGTGAGTCATCCTATCCAAAAACATGTTTCTTTCCATTTGTTCATCAATGAGATTAGACTGTGTGTATAATGTCAGGTTTTGGAAACAATGTTATATCTGCTTAAAACAAATACTTTGAAAGTTTCTTCTTTTCTATATAATTAGAATTAGTTCTTTAAAGTTTTGTGAAAAGTACCTGGGCTTGATCCAAATCTTGGACCACCAGCAGAAGATTTCTGCATAGTGGTGAGAAAAGCCTCCTAGGCTCTACAGGTCAAGGGTTTCTTCCTCCACTGCTATGGCAACAAAATCGTTCCTTGAGACCTGGTCTCTCTGCAGGGCCATACCTCCACTATCACTCTAAACCAAACCTGGTTTAGGAGAACTTCTACCTCCAGCCCTTCCCTTCCCTAATTCCTTCACAGGCCATGAAGAGGCTTGGTCTCTGCAATCCTAGTCATTTTCTAAAAGGTTATGTGTGCACATACTTTTTTTGGTGGGGGTTGGGGGTGTATAGAGTACTGGGTACAGGGTGATGCTTGTTCAGATAGGAACTTTCTGCACCTTCTCTTTCTGCTTCCTCCAGCTTTCATGCTCTAGTCTATCTTAATCCTCCTTGCAGCACTTCCTACTCAGATTGGGCCCTGTCTTACTGGAAGTGTATATTTATTGCTGATTTCTGAGCTCAACCCCTTTTCTTGATGCACGACTGGGGGTTTCCCTGAGGGTTCTACTGCCCTGGCTTAGATCTTAAGATGTTTTTGGCAAGCACTTAAAGTATGGAATTTTGTGGTTTTCTCAGTCTTTTAGTTTCACTAAACATGAAACTGGGGCTTATGTTTCATCTATCTTATTACTACTCTCTTATTACTCAAAAGGAAAAAATTGGGACAATTATCAACAAAGTTGCTAAAAGTTGTCACTGTTCCTACCATAACTCCTAAGTCCAACTTTTTTTTTTTTTAATTAATAGCTACTCTATTTATTTATTTATTTATTTACTTACTTACTTACTTACTTATTTATTTATTTATTTATTTATTTATTTTTAGCTGTGTTGGGTGTTCGTTTCCTGCAAGGGCTTTCTCTAGTTGCGGCAAGCGGAAGCCACTCTTCATCGCGGTGCGGGGGCCACTCTTCATCGCGGTGCGCGGGCCTCTCACTATCGCGGCTCCTCCCGTTGCGGGACACAGGCTCCAGACGCGCAGGCTCAGCAGTCGTGGCTCACAGGCCCAGCTGCTCCGCGGCACGTGGGATCTTCCCAGACCAGGGCTCGAACCCGTGTCCCCTGCATTGGCAGGCAGACTCTCAACCACTGCGCCACCAGAGAAGCCCCCAACTTCTTTTTAAGTAGCTTTTTTTCACATGGTGTTTTTAAAAGCCCGTATGATATCTGATTTGTATTAAATGGCCTAGGAAAGTACTGTCCAATACTGATTTTGAATTACTTATTTAAGCTCATTTTCCAACCAGAATACTTTGGGGCAATTCCTCTTTCTACCTAGTATACACTCAGAGAAAGCAAGCTAATTTTAACAGTAGCCTAAGCAAATAAAACTAGGCAATTAAGTCTGCTGCAAAAGGTTGCAAAAACAAAATTAAGGCAAAAACAAATGCTTTGAAAAACATGTCACAATTTCCTGAGGATTAAGAATAAATGCAAACTTTATGTAAATGCCATCTACCAACCTTGTTGTCCATCTGGCATGGTCACAATGATGGGCTGACCTATTCCGCTGGTTGGAATGGAGTGCAAATTTCCAAGCTGAATTCCATCTGTAACTATTGTGATGACCTGCTGACCCCCTGAACTAACTACTTGCTGAATTGCACCATCCACAGATTCTGCTGTAACTACCTCCTCCGTAGCCACTACTGGAAAAAAAAAATATATGTAAAAATCAGTGAACATATATAAAAGTATGAACAGAAGTTTATTTTTGCTCTGCTACCTTTGCTGTCCTTACTTCTTTCTTATACAGAAAAGCTTTTACATGTTTTTTAAATTCAGTCTCCAGTGGTGTTGTAGATGCCTATGTAAACAGTTGACTACAAGTCCCACAATTTACAATAAGTGAGTTCCAACTATCTATGCATGCACATGTTTAAATAAACTATCTTCATTTAGTTCTATGAGGTACGAAATTTAGAAGCTCTCCTAAGGTCACAGATATGACAAAGGTTATGCCAGCTTAATAAGATTCCACAATCCAAAAAAGAAAATATTGTATGTGGTTATACTCCATTCAAATTTACATATATGAGTTGATATACATTTCCTATCCAACAAAACATGGATATTTGTATTCTTCAAGTAGAGAGAATAAACAGTATTCCCTTTTTGGACTGTGTGAGCAAGGGTTGCCTTCATAATAAGTGGCAAATAGATCTGGTACTGTAGGCTATGAAATAATATATTAACATTTACATAAATAAGATTCAAAACTATGTTCTCAGTGTTTTATGAAAGGTTCAGAGAGGATTCTGGCAGCTGAACACAGCACTCCAGGTCTTGCCTAGGTAAAGAAATTGCCAAAATCCTTTCCCACAAGCAATCCTATGCCCAACTACTGATCCCAAAAGACTACACATAGCAGCTTTACTCAAAATAGTCAAAAACTTGAAACAAATCAGATATCTGTCAAAAGTAGAATGAATAAATAAACTGTGGTAGATTCATGCACTGGAATACTACACAGCAATTAAAGTAACTCCTGATGTGATGCAATAGGAGATTACAAAATATCCCTGTGTTCTTACTGGAAATGTTTGACCTGAATCTAATTATTAAGAAACAAATGAATCCAGAATGTGAGTGATCCTGCAGACAACCGGCTTAAACTCTACAAAGATTTCAGTGTCATAAAGAACAAGTGAGGCAGTAGGACTGTCCTAGATTGGGGGAGACCAAAGAGACATAATAATCCAATATAGTGTGTGAACTTTGATTAGATCCTGGGTGAAAACAAACAGTTATAAAGGACATTTTGGGGATAACTGAGGAAACTTGAATATGGACCATATGCCAGATAATAGTAAATTACTAAATTAATGTTGATGTTTTTAAGAAACATAATAGAACTGTGAATATGTAGGAAGCTGTCCTTGTTCTTGGTAGATACATGCTGAAGAATTTAAGGATGAAGTGTCATGATGTCTGTAGCCTAGTTTCAGATAATTTGGCAAAATAAAAGCGTGTGTCTGTGTTTGTGTGTGTGTGAACATGCAGGTGTGGCAAGATGTTAACAGGTGGTGAATACAGATGCAAGGTATAAAGTTTATTCTCCAATTTTTCTATGGGTTTTAAAAACTATCAACATTAAAAAACGTTTTAATATAACTAATTCTGAAAAAACAATGACAAAAAAAACTATTTCTAAATGATACGGTTTTCTGAAATGTGTTATTTGAGGCAACACTTTACCAAAAGTGTAATGAAATAAAATCATTCTCTCCTGAAGTCATGCTACCCTTCAGATACACAGTTACTCTGAAACACGCTAAGTTGCTACCAAATTCCAGCAGAATGTCATGGATATCAACGACCAAGGGATTTACTAAATACAGAGATGCCCTAATGAAACAAACTCCTTTTTTAATAAAAGGCAAGATAAGTACTGGGACCCTAGTTTTCAAGGATGAACTCATGGTAACAGGCCTGGCTGCAACCCTGTTACTGTGTTATTTGGGTAATCAAGGGTCACAATGCAAACCACAGATGATGTTCAAAATGCAAAAACCTTTATGTTTTGAGTTCTCTCATTTTTGTTTGTCTTAAACCATAATTAGGCTTTATCACCAAGCACTTAAGAAAATTTCAGGAAGATAATTATAAAATGAAATGTAGGGCATAAAATAGTAATGTATTCAATAGAACAACTACTGAGGTTTTCAAAGACATTAACTATTGCTTTGATCTTTTAAAAAAATATCCATATGAAAAACAAATGTTCACTATAGTTGAATGTTAACTATAAGTAGCAAATATTTTTAAAAACATAATCATATGTAAGAAATTTCTGAGATCACATATAATCAAGGCACAACTCAAGAACTTTCATCTTTGCACTATTTGCAATGACTGTCATTAAGATAAGAGAGTTCTTGCCTTTCATCTAAAAAGCTTTCTTTTTAAGTTGTGCTATGGTAAGGAATTTAAGAAAAAATTATAAGGAAACCAATTATGTAAGAAAACAAAGAACCCCCTCAGTAATCCTAAGAACAACCCAGCAGTGAAATGTTGAAACATGTAAGAATAAAACAGAAAGCCTAAAAACTTTAAAAACAATGTTATTTAAAAAAATATACATAGATATATCCAAATATAAAACCCCCAGATAAAAAAATAACTAATAAATATTCATTGGTCTAATTTAAAAGTCAAGTTGCAATATACAAAGAGAGTCTAGATAATCTACAGCATCTTTGAAAATGTTTGAGACCTCTGGTTCAACATGACTTTTGAATTTTAATGCCACAGAAGTCAACTAAGACAAGGAAAAAACTGTCTTTGAGATGTTACTAGAAGATTGAAAATTCTATATGCATATAAATATTTCAATAAAATAGAAACTATGCTTACTGAAGAAAAAAATAACATTTCAGAAGTAGGACTGCCTGCAATTGAACCTGAAATTTTTTTTAAAAAGGCAAAAACAAAACAATCTTATGAAGCCCAGTAACATATACCTGAAAGCCAATTCACTTTTATTGATCTACTTTAGGAACAGACAAAAAAAAACAACATGCAAAGGGGACCTGACTCAAATTTCACTATTAGGAGAAAGGAGGGAAACAGCCACCAGATGCATTATACCTTTGGAAAAAAACACCTTATTAACAACTAGCTGAAGTTGCTCTAAACACAAAAAGAAGGGTAGTCACACATGTCCATTTAATGGGATTATATAGCTGGGCCGCAAGAAAGAATAAGGCTAAGCAATGCAAAATCAATACAAGACTGCAGGCTAGAGCCATAAAATATTGTTTTATGAGAGTTTCATATGGACTAAACTACACTGCAGATGTAACGCCTACATCCAACCGATTTTAACTTCTGATTCTACATCCAAATAACTCTCAAATCTATTCACTTCTTATTATCTCTTTGCCAAATCCTAATCCACGCTACCATTATTTCTTCCCCAGGTGACTGCATTAGACTCCTAACTAAACTCCCTTCCAGAGCCCACCAAAGTAATCATTTTAAAAGTCCTACATAATCTTACCTTCAATTACCATGAGTTACTCTCCCACTTGCTGAGCTCAGCCACGCTGGTCTCTGAGTCCTCTGAAAGGACAAGCTTTCCTGCCTCAAAAGCTTCACATGTGTCCTCCTACCTAAAATGTTCTTCCCCCAAGTTTTGCTCCACTAATTCCTACTTCGTCTTTAGTTTAAATGTCTCTTCCTCTAGAAAGACTCACCAACTTGGTCAAAATCCTGTATTCTTTATATATACCACGAATCACAAGTATTTATCTGAGTGAATAACTTTAATATCTCATTCTACTGAAAGACTACATGTTCCATAAAGGTTGGGACTGTATATGATTGTTTACCAGAACATAAGAGATATTCAACAAAAATCTGTTCAATGAATGAATAAATAATATTTTTCTAATTGTAAATGAACAGCTATTTGTAAACCAATATATGGAAAATTTAGCTCAAGAACAGTTTTGAGTTATTCCTTTAACATAAGCATGAAATATCCCTCCATGAATTTTTATTATTTGTACATTTTTATTTTGTTCTAAAGCAAGAAGAGAGAGTAAGGGTGAGAGCTTCCTGGAATTTTGATTTTCCAAATAGGAAACACCTGTAACAGACTGGCGTGTAAGCTTTGGTAGAAAAATAGGATAACATGATTGCCTCTGTTTATTAATAGTGTAGTACAAAGTGGTGGTTTTCTTATGAGGAAAAAGGCAGCTGCAATCCCCAAAAGAAAACCTTTACCTTTTTGTATCTTCATTTTGGAATACCTTCCAAAATGGAATAACTTGAAATGAGTTCTTATCTATCTAAATCCTTAAATCCCATTCATTCTTTAGGGTACAACTCAACCTCACCCCATCCCACTCCACCCCTATCCCACCTCACCCCACTCCCCTAGCCCCATGCCCCAACTCCAGCTAAAAGTAATCTTTGTCCTCTGAAGAACTATAGTAACTGTATAATTTTTTTATAAATCTCTTATAGAACAATTTTAAAACATTTTAACCTATTCTAACTTTTCACTTGTTTATTTCTCATTTCTCTAACAAGATTATATGTTCCTACTAACTATAACTCTTCCCTCACCTTTTCCCTGACTTCAGTTTCCCTCCTCCATTCCTAGATTGGAATACTAAATTTCAAATGTGTTAACAATTTTTTTGGAAAAATAGTAGCTACAAGCTGGCTCCAAAAGAGCTGCCTGATCATTCTACTTCTGAAGTAGAGACATCTAAGCTCCAAGCTTAAAACCCTGAAAGGAAACAAAACCTCCCTGATGTATAGTATCTGTAGCCATTTGTAAGTTCTGATGGCTCAGAAACAAATACAGAAAAAATAGCATAGGGAAGCAGTCACTCATGGGTAGCTCAAAATTTTGTTTTCTGCACATAGCAGGCATAAAACTTAGTGTAAAATACATGCTCAGGTACCTTAAAGTGTATAGGATGGCCAAAAGTAAAGAAATCAGCAGTCACAATGTTTAATCCCTTTAGTTTCATGCACAGGAAAATATACTATGAGAACACTTCAACTATGTACGTTTCAGGAAGATGATTGCTTTTTCCAGAATTAGTGAAATGAGCATAAGAAAAAAATAACAAAGTATATTTTAATGGAACCTCTGCACATCTTCCCAGTCAACTGAAATGTTCTATTGTGTCTGAACATATAGAACTTGCACATTATTTTCTGATGTTAAATCTCCTACCTGGCCAGGCAACTACTGTGACAAATCAAATAAAGCAAAAGAACCCAAATACCAAAGAGGAAAAAAATGAACTGAAATTAGACTGCAAATTAGACTCATTTGGTATTAGAAGGTGAAATATCGGCCAAAACAAAAATATAATTCCTAAAATTATCAAGCATAATGATGGGAACTACCAGCAAATATGGTAGATACTTTCTTAACTTAGAGGTAATTTAAAAGATGAAAAAGAAACATTCCCTTAGTTCAAACAGATAACCACATTTACTTCCCTGAAACAGTATATATGTGTTTTTTATAAACAGAGGTCAGTAATATTTTCTTTAAATCGAAATTTTATCAAAGCTTACCAATCAGCACCTGTTAGAGATAAAATTTCATAGGAGTTGCCATAATCTAAAAAATGTTTCTAATCTGAGCAGAAATCAGCGTGTTAGGTAACAGTATGTATAAATAAGGGAAAACTTAAAGAGGCACATTAAGTTAGAGATACGTAAGCCCTACTGGGTCTACAGACTGTGGGCAGTGAATAATTACTCTGTTTTATATTTAAAGTTCTCAGCATGATAACATTCTTCTCATCTCAATTTGAGAAATGTGGTCTTGACAATCTCATTTTTGTTTTAATTATATCCTAATTACCTGAAGCCTGCTCCTTAATTACTCAGTCCTTAAAAAGACTAAATAGCAGGCATACAGATATACTCAACTATTAAAGCTATTAAGAAAGCCATTCCTCTCTCCCACATCTTTTCCTTAGTAGAGATTCACCTACGCACCCCATAAACAGTTGAATAAATATTAAGTTACACATAAAAATGAAATAAATAAGAAATATATATTATTCAAGCAAATCTTTGCTGTAGTATACTCACAATCTTTAGATATTTACTATACAATCTATTAGTAGTAAGAAATAGATCTTTTAAAATTTGGGTCAAATTCTTAAATTTTGGTGTGTCATCACACCAAAATCACTTTTGAGATCATGTTAAAAATATGGATGTCAGGGCCCCACCCTAAACTTACTGAATCAGAATCCACTGGGGTAGAACTGGGGCAAATGATTGTTGAGAAGGTGATTCTGATTCACACAAAATTTAAGAATGCTGCTCTTGTTGATATTATCATATTAATTCAAACTAACTGAGAGGAGTTCAAATTAGCAGAAAACTTGAATCACAGAATATTTAAAGTAACACAGCCTTCTAATCATTGGGTACATAAATTAACAAGATAATTTCCAACTATTTCCAAGCAAAAATTCTACTAGTTTGTTTGAAGAACCTAGGGGCAGGACAGGAATAAAGATGCAGACACAGAGAATGGACTTGAGGACACAGGGAGGGGGAAGGGTAAACTGGGACGAAGTGAGAGAGTGGCATGGACTTATATACACTACCGAATGTAAAATAGATAGCTAGTGGGAAGCAGTCGCATAGCACAGGGAGATCAGCTCGGTGCTTTGTGACCACCTAGAGGGGTGGGATAGGGAGGGTGGGAGGGAGACACAAGAGGGAGGAGATATGGGGATATATGTATACATATAGCTGATTCACTTTGTTATAAAGCAGAAACTAACACACCACTGTAAAGCAATTATACTCCAATAAAGATGTTAAAAAATAATAATAATAATGTAAAAGAGAAGGACAATTATTATATTAATGTTAGAGCTGCCTGATACTTCTCCTGAATTATTCCACTCCAAAATTATGAAGGATGTTTTAAACAAGTATCTTGAAAACTGTGTCTGCATACTTTTAAAGGCTGTAAATTTTTTCACTGATTTGTTTCCAAAATGAGTAAGGTAATTTCATGTATCAAAAGACAGTTGTATCCTCACTTAAAAAGAAATTAAAAATAAATAACTTAGTATTTTGATTTATGTATCACTTTCTTATGAGTTTGCTGAGTGTGAGTAGTCCCTTATATTAACCCAGGATATATTAATAAAATATTTCTGAAACCTCAAAGCTGAAAACTAAACCTCAGTCAATGGTCAACGATAGCATCTTAATTCAAATGACTATTGCGAGATGAGATAATACACGTAAAGCACTTAGCATAATAACAAGCTTATAGCAAGAACCCTATACATATTAATCATTATTTTTCTATAATTCATTATGCCAAGTTAAATTTATGACTTACATCAAGTGTTTCATCATGTTTTTCTGGCCTGGCCTGGACCTAGATAGACCTAATGATTATTTAATATAATTATGCACATTAGCATAGGCCTGTGGGCTCAGGAACTGAAATAAAAACTCCCAAAAAACCAATTTAATAAAAATGAACATTAGCAACAAACTCTTCAGGGTATAGAGATTTATCAAATTTTTTTTTTGTACTTCTATCAAACAGACAAAGAATCATGAAAATTATGTATGGAGATTAAAAATTTAATCAAACAAGTTAAATGCTTGGAAAAATAAAGGTTTATGAGAAAAGAATAAAACTGGAAATATTTACATAAAAAATGCTAGTAAGGAAGCAATTCAATGAGAGATTCTAATCATCAAACATTGACAATCTGAAGTTAAGAAGTCTGAAGTTAACAATCTGAAGTCAAGAAGACAGAGGTATCATTTGGTTTCACAATGAAAGCATTATACTAGACTGATTTCCTTTATGATGTTCCCATTGGACTAACATTAAGATTTGTTTTATATGTCAAAGATAGTCCTAATGTAAACATGAAAGAACTATTTAAAGCCATAGTTCAAATGAAACAGCATGGTATCCTAGGCTATCATAAGTACCTCCCCTCTATATATAGGACCATGTCAGCCAGCTAGCTTCCATTTCAAATGCAGTCCATTTGCTGCTACACTGGCTATTTATTATCAGAAGATGTGTTTACTGTACTACTTAGCCAGTAAAAGAAAAGAATAAGAGCAGTACCAATTAGTGTACTGATGGCTCTTATATTTTGTTTTTCAATCATTTAAAAAGGGGAAACAGGAGAACATTTATTTCAAAAGACTGCTCCAAAAGATACACCTCAGAAGTAAAACTAGGAATAGTGATGCTTTTGTTTCATATAAGACAAAGTGATGATTACACAAATATTTATTCCTATCACAAACCAAATTATAAACATTCTAGAAGAGACTCGTCCACTGATCACCTGAAGAAACTGCATAGAGGAAACAGTATATTTAGTGGTCACAGACACACAACTTGGGAATCAGTCAGACCTTGAGCACAAACTTTCTTTCACCACTTAATAGCCACGCTACTTTGGACAAAATTATTTAACCTCCACAAACCTCAATTTCATCATATATAAAATGGGAGTACTACTTTATTTCCCATATCCTGAGATGTCCTTGAAAAAACATATAAACATTTCTAAATCAGGATGAGTCTGACAAATGATGTTAAAAGAAACTGGACGGCCAAGAGGCAGAGAAATAACTTGACTGAGCATGTGCAAACTGACCTGCAAGAAGATATTTCTTTATGTGATTACACACCTCAGCTGAGTTGTTTATACTGGTGGCAATGTACTCACCTGAATTTTAACTTAATTCAAGCTCTTAAAATATCTTCAGAAAGATTTCACTATGATGTAGTATTGAAATGAAAAAATTATTGTGCTCACAGAAGACTGTAAGTCACATGCAATAAAAGTCAACTAAAATTACCAATTCTCTCAGACTAGACCACACATAACATTTTCAAAGGCAGAAGTTAGAGAAGTTGGTATGACCAATTAGTGGAGTCAACATCTAAATGTCAAAACTTTGAGCTGACTTTGAAGAAAAGATTAATTTTCAGAGATATGTACTTTAATAAAGGCAAAAAATTTACAAGTTTAATCAAATAGAAATCCACCAATGAAATTAATTTTCTTCGATATACTTATGCAATTACAAAGGTGCTGAAGAGATCCAGGCATAGGTCATAAAAGCAGCATGTCAATAGGATGATACACATAGCTGCTAATGGCCAAAAGTGATTCAGAAAAATCTTAAGACTCCCAAATATAAAGGTTTAGATTCAAACATTGATTACAATGCTAAAGAAGCTGGAGAATGAATAAATGTTTACTATTACTAGTTGAGGGGCATAGGGGGAGGGAGGGGGAAGGGAGGGGGGAGAGAGAGAGAGAGAAGAAGGAGAGAGATAAGTAACCACCCCCCCCACCACCAAAAAATACATCATCCAATCATCACCTTGAAGAGTCAAATCCAGTAATATCTACCTTTGATCTTTTTGGTGAGGATTAAATGAGACATGTAAAACATCAGCCACAGTGCAGAGCACACACAGTAAACATGCAATGAACTGTTGTTGTTATTATTAGTCACGTTTTGAAAAAAATTAAATAATGAATGACAACAATATTCTTTACTTTCATAAACATTGGTCCAAATAAAATGGCTTAAACTACAGTAAGAAAAATACTTTTGTGGAGTTTTTTAAATTCCCTAATTAAAAAAATATTTTACTTACATAATTATAGCAAGAACTATTTTGGTTAAGTATAAAGGTAAACCTTATCAAACCAGCTATTAATACTGTTTGTAATCATTTAACCCCAGGTTATCCTTAATGGTGGTTGTTGGTATGCTATTTCCTAGTTTTGTCAGTCATTAAGATTTTATGTCATTCTAATAGAGATGCCAAAAATTAAAAGTTATGAAAAAGACAGCAGGTTCATATATATTTAGCTAATTTATTTATACAAAAAGTCAGACTAGTAAAACAAAGCCAAATGGGATACACAGACATGTTTTCTGTGAACCACACAAGTTTGTTTTTAATTTTAATTAATTTTAATTTTAATTAATTTTAATTTTAATTTAATTTTAAATAATTGCCAAGATTTAATATTCTTTTAAAATCCAGATTTTCAGCTTCCCTTGAAAAAAACAGAGTCTGGCAACACTGACTGAGCATTTTACTATAATCAGTTAGAGCTGAGTAGGAGATGCACCCTTGCCCTGCCCCACTCTCCTCAGACGGCCATAACCTCAACCCTGCCCCCTTTAGTCTTTTAAATTTCCTTCCTGGCCTGTGCAAATATTTGAATCTCCAACTTTCGATGTACACATTTGACTTGTTTTTCTAACCTGGAGTTTCTGAAGAATTGGACAGTGGAGCAGATGCTTCAGCTAAGGCAGCTAATGTAGCTAATACTGATGTAGAGGAGTTTCCAAATTGAACAGCAGATACACCCGTTTCATCTAAGAGAAAGGAGAAAACATGTTTGAATTTTTAAGGAATTTAATCTAGTGAATTTTTCTGATAATCTGTTTTACTTTATTCAACTCTTAAATGAAGCTTAGGTAATATTAGTTTTGTGAAAAACAAGCTTGGATAGCATTAGCTTTTGAAAGGTAATATTGCAGTAAATTTTGCAATATCACCTTTCTTTAGATTATTTTGCCTCATAAAAATTTTTTTGCCAATTATAACAAAGAAAACCAAGGTGGCTGATATAATCTTACCCTCATTCTCCAACAGTCCTTTCTTAAAAGGATGAATACCTACTAAAGCATAAAATCCCAACAGCTATCCTATATGCATCTCAATACCTGTTGCCTTGGATGAATTTTCTGAAGATACCAGACCTGTTAGGTTCACCACCCCTCCAGGTCCAATGATAAACTGTGGTGTTGCAGCGTGTATCGTCACAGTGTCAGGACTCTCTGGGTTTGTGTTGATTTGGTTCTGCATAGCAATCTAGGGGACAAATTACCACAGTGTTTTCAGAATTGTAACCAGAACATATTGGACAGACTTTCAATGTAACATCCTGCAATCTAAGAATCATATAATAAAAATGGAAATCTTTGTTTATGGTCTACTGAAAGTATAGTGGTAAATCACAGATATGCATTTATATCCTGAGTTCCCCTATTAGGTAAAGCAGCAAAATCCCATGTGAGGAGAAGAAGAAGGTATCTGAAAGGATTTTATAGAACTCAGTTGAGTGAATTCCCTGGTGGTCCAGCAGTTGGGACTCTGCGCTTTCACTGCCAAGGGCATAGGTTCAATCCCTGGTCAGGCAACTAAGATCCCACAAGCCACTTGGTGGGGCCAAAAAAAAAAAAATCTGTGTTCTATATATAAATAGAACACAGTTGAAAGATATCCTGCTGCCCTGCGGCTACAGAAATTAAATTACTTAAATCAAATTATGTTCTCTACTATATTTAGCAATATATAACACTACCTATATAAAGCACATCCTTCCCAGTTAATTGTCCCCTATCCTCAACCCCAGGCTCCAAACTGCACTCTTGGGAGTAAAAGAATTGGAAGAAGCACAGCAAAATTTACTTTCCTGAACACATAACATCTTTTAAGTAACTAGCTGAAGTTCAACAGACTCAGATAGTCTTAGAGAAGAGTTCTACTGGGAAGGAGAACAAGAAGATAGGCAAGAAGAGGCAATAAGTAAAGAAGAAAATTTACATCAATGTTGTCTAGCTAAAGAAAAGAGAAGTAATGTTGGTTAGTAGGAAAACTTGTTCAAAAACCATAAATAACTATGTTCATAAACAGATTTTTTTGAGGATGGTGAAAAAATAAAAGAAACCAATCAGAATGATGAAGACTACATCACTCACTGAGGGGACATGATTATGGTTGCCAAAAAAAATGTTAGTGGAAGTATAACAGACTTGAAAAACCATAAGGTATCCAAACATGCAACAAAATAATTAATAGACTAAAATGTATAGAATGGAATTCAGAACCTTACAAACACTGAAAGTAATCACTTTATCTAATCTTCTAATGTTACATGCAAAGACTGTGGTCTTACAATTAGGAAAATGAACAGCAATAAACAAAGAGGAAGTGAAAAAGGAATAGCACTGTCCAAAATAAGTCCAAAATGAAAAACTACAAGCTAAATAGTTCAAATCATCCATATGACAGAGATCCTTTTATTTTCTTAAATTAAAAGCCAAAAGTTACCTGTAGTATCTCTGCTAAATCTTCATTCCCATTGTCTATTGAAATATCAAATGCAGTTTTACAAAATTTACTTTGCGTGTGTACATCAGCACCATATTTGATTAAGAGTTCCACCACCTCTTGATGATTGTGTTCTGTGGCCCAATGTAGAGCTGTCATCTTCAACATGTCCTTTGCATTGACATCAGCGCCATGCTATACAAATATTTCAAAATAAGAAATTTCTAAAATACGAAATATAAAGAAGTCCTGATATGAAAATACTAGCCACTGTGCTTTAAACCAAGAATCTGCTACTAATATGACCAACTCTCTATTTTTGTGTGTTGAATAATCTACACATTCCAGGAATCACCACACATCTGTCACATAATCAGTTTCCTATCATGTTGGCTTTCCTAATTGCATTCCTTCTAATTTCTTAGGAGTACAGCAATTATTTTTTCAGTCACCCAGCCATGAGTATGAAGGGCTAGAATGGCATAAGGTGTGAAGGAAAACTATGAACATTCCTCCAAAACCCTCCAGCGCCTTATTTACACAAAAATATCCCTTGCTTTCAAAACCAGTGCAATATAATGAATTAATAGGGAGTTATCAAGAGATACACTATCCATTATGGTCGTCACTAGACACGTGTAGCCGAATACAGATATGCTGTGCATGTAAATACACACTGGAATTCAAAGACCTCACACCAGAAAAAGGATGTAAAACATCTCAATAATTTTTAAATTGATTTCATGTTGAAATTATAACATTTTATATATACCGAGTTAAATAAAATATAATATTAAAATTATTTTGTTTTTACTTTTTTAATGTAGCTAATAGAAAATCTAGAATTACACGTGATTTGTACTCATGGCTTATATTGTATGTTTTTTGGATAAGTTGATCTAGAGGCCAGAATAAAAAGAATTAAGAATATCTAAATCTATCACTCTCTGTTTCAGAATTTTCTCTTTGGCATTTAGATGATTAAAGAAAAAGCCCTGCCTGTATTATTTGTTTGTTAATTATTCAAGCCTAACATTCCCTTCCATGTGGGCTTTAAATGTGTTGAGTAAGACAAAGCTGTAGTCCCTCACCACGGCAAAGATCAAGATCTAAGAAATCAATTGTCCGACTTAACTAAAAACATACAATGAGGAAGTTTTTCCCCCCACAAAATAACACTTTAAGATAATTTTCATTTAAATGAATGCTTACACACAAAAAATGAGATAACATGGGGGAAAAAAGTAGACATGCAATAAAACTGAGACAGGCTGGGACCTGGGCCCCTTTGCTGCAGGGCTTGCACCTGGACAAACATCTCTTCCAGCAATAGAATACAAAGAAACTAATATAAGGGACTAAAAATAACTGCGTGCATGTGCAGTTGGGCAAATTATGAACAATAAGATACAAAAAGACCAAAACCCAACTGCCACTTCTGAGGTGTTGGGAGCAAAAGCAGGGCACTACATACAGCACCACTAAGGGGGTGGGCAGACCACCCAAGCCACCCCTCCCATACGACCCCTGGACTGGCCCCTACCCTCACAGCATTTAAGGGACCAGCTCCTCCCCCGTCAGGGAGCAAGCAAGGGAACCTGTTACTTGTTTTCGCTCCCTAGTGCTACAGCACGAGTCCTAATAAAGCCTTGCCTGAATTACTTGTCTGGACTCTTATCAATTTCTATTGATTAAGGAGTCCAAGAACCCTGTCAGTAACAAAACTAGTTCCCTTCTCCCTCTTATAAAACCACTATGGTTTTATAGCCTCTGGGGTCTTACTTTCAAAAGCAAAGCGCAAAAAGAGAACACATACCTTAAGCAAAACCTCCACTATGCTGGCATGGCCCTCAGAAGCTGCCATATGCAGCGGCGTTCGGTCCACTTTGGTTCTGGCATCCCTACTTACACCAGCTCGGAGTAGTACTTCTGTGGTGGAATAATGTCCGTACTGTGCTGCCAGGTGAAGTGGAGAAGTTCCCAGCTACACCACGAGAAAAAAAAATCCACATCTATAGTCATTTTTAAATACACTTCTATTTCTATCTTCTACTTTATATATTCTATTTCTATCTTCTACTTTATATATACTTTATATATTCTGTTTACAGAGCAAACATAGTAACTCAAAACTGAAAAGGAACAGTCTCTCCATAGGGGCCTTCAAGAATTCCCATTCATTTCTCAGTGAGGAAGAAATGACAATATTTCATTTAATTCAAACTTGCTTTCTTTATTTTGTTATCAGATAGTCTAAACAAAATTAATTTCATCAGGAATTAGACATAATTAGGGTCTGAGAAATTTTTGAGCATTAGAACGTTTTCCTCACACCATTCACACAAAACTTTTCATCTATGAAATTCATATCAAATAAATGTAACAGTGTACATTTTTACATTAAACTGTTTCTAGGACTTAAAAATAAATTAATTAAAGCACGTCAGTGATCTTTTTAAAGGAGTTCATATAGTCATTTTTCAAGGAGAAAATCTGATGTGAGGTGCACTTGCCAAAGGTGAGTTAAGACGGAACCAAAACATACAGCAGAAACTAACACAACATTGTAAATCAACTATACTCCAATAAAAATTTAAAAAAGGAACCAAAAGAGAGCCCAGTTCTCCTGACATTGGTTCCACGTGGCCTAGTCATGCTACATTCAAAATATACAGGAGAAGTACATGCTAAAATGTGAAGAAGAGCCTTATCAGAGGTATAATTTTTAATAGGTGAAAATTAGAATTACATCACATGCATTTAGAAGCACAAAAAGTCCCTACAACTCTCTGATTACCAAGGCACTCATGTTCTAAAGAACCAAGATAGTTCACTAGAACATGCAATTTGCTAAGACCACTACTGTAATAATAGCAACTAAGGTTTTTATTTAAGCACTTTCCATAGCAAGCACTATTCTAAGACCTTTACACCTATTGCCTCATTTAATCTCCTCAAAACACAGGTACTATTACTATCCTCATTTGGCAGTAAAAGAAACTAAGGCATGACCAGGGGATAAGGCGGGGATAAATTGGGAGATTGGGATTGACATATACACACTACCGTATATAAGACAGATAACTAATAAGAACCTGCTGTATAGCATAGGGAACTCTACTCAATACTCTGTAATGGCCTATATGGGAAAAGAATCTTAAAAAAAAAAAAAAAAAGAGTGGATATATGTGTAACTGATTAACTTTGCTGTATACCTGAAACTAACATAACAATGTAAATCAACTATACTCTAATAAAAATTTTCAAAAATTTAAAAAAAACAAATAAGGCATAAAGAGGTTACTAATTTGCCTGAAGTCACACAAGTAAGAGTCATAATACAAAGCTAGGTATGTGCTCTCAATATATGTTAAAAATGGAAATCATTTACCCTGGGAATAATTATTTTATTACTATTAAAAGCCTTGTATTTTTAAGGGACGGCCATTCCAGCAGATTAAAGAAGATTCTTAAACAATCCTTTCTTTCTCCATGCTCTATCGTACTTTTCTAAAACTGGCCCTTTCTATACTCTTAAATTCTAATATTTAATGAAATATCTCCATAGCCTATTTAGCAACCATGAGTTCTGCTCAGTGTGATATAATGGTTTCTTTTGTAATTTTTTCTTCTCGAGACCTTACCTTTTTGGTTGATGATACAAAATATATATATATGTACATATATGTAGTTTGAAGGAGGAAAATAAGGTAAATACCATCACAGTCTAGAAATAAAACATTACCAGCAATTTAGAATCTTCCCACGTGCCACTCCCTAATAAACCCTTCCCTCAACCCCTGAGGTAATTACTAGTCTGAATTTTGTAATAAACATTGCTTTACTTTGCTTTTTTTAAATTACTATGTATCCCTAAATACTATACTTTGGTTTTGCCTGCTCTGAACTTTACTTAAATAGAATCACATTGCATGTATTTCTCTTGAGACTTGCCTTCTTTGGCTTAATATCATAAGATTCACCCATGTTGATGAATACAAGTATAGTTCACTGATTTTCTCTGCTCTATGATTTCTACCAAATGAATAAGCCAAAATCAATTTAACCAATCCACTGCTGAGCATTAAGGTTTCCAGTTTTTTATTATGAATAATGCTGCTACTAAAAACAGTCTTATACATGTCTCAAGTACATGAGCAAGAACTTCCCTTGGAAATATTCTTAGAAGTTCAATAGCTATGCCAGAGGGTATGTACACATTCAAATCTACTAGGTACTGCCCAACTGTCCTCCAAAATGTTTCTATCAATTTATGCATCTCCTCACCAACGGTTGGTACTGCAAGACTTTTTTGTTTAGTTTTTGCTTATCTGATGGATAAGCAATAGTATTTCATGATTTTACTTTGCATTTGCCCAATCATTAATGTAGCTGAGCATCTTTTCACGTTTATTGGTCATTCAAACATTCTCTTTAGTAAAGTACCATATCAAGTCATTTGCCCTATCTTCTTTGTCTTGTTTTTCATTGCTGTCATGGGAATCCCTATGTATTATGGACACTAATCCTTCTTAAGATTCTTTTGTCTTTTTTTTTTCAGGGTTTATAGATATTTTTTTAATTGAAGTATAACTGGTTTACAATATTATATTAGTTTCAGGTGTACAGCATAGTGATTCAGTATTTTTATAGATTATACTCCATTAAAAGTCGTTACAAAATAATGGCTACAATTCCCTGTGCTGTACAATATATCTTTATTGCATATCTATTTTATACATGGTAGTTTATATCTCTTAATCCTATACCCTATTTCGTCCTTCCCCACTTTACTCTCCCCACCAGTAACCACTAGTTTGTTTTCTGTATCTGTGAGTCCAGTTTCTGTTTTGCTATACACATTTGTTTATTTTTTAGATTCCACAAATAAGTGGTATCATACAGTATTTGTCTTTCTCTGACTTATTTCATTAGGCATAATACTCTCCAGATCCATCCACATTGCTGCAAATGGCAGAATTTCATTCTTTTTTATGGCTGAGTAATAGTCCACTGTACATATACATACCACATCTTCTTTATCCATTTGCCTGTTGATGGACACTTGGGTTGCTTTCATATCTTGACTATTGTAAACAGTACTGCTATGAACATTGGGGTGCACGTATCTCTTCGAGTTACAGTTTCCATTTTTTCCAGATATATACCCTGGAGTGGAATTGCTAGATCATATGGTAGTTCTATTTTTAGTTCTTTGTGGAACCTCCACACTGTTTTCCATAGTGGCTGCACCAAATTACATTCCCACCAACAGTGCACGAGGATTCCCTTTTCTCCCTATCCTTGCCAACATTTATTTGTAGACTTTTTGATGATAGCCATTCTGACAGGTGTGAGGTGATATCTCATTGGTATTTTGAAGGCTCTTTTTGTCTTGATGTACTACAGGATCACTATGATGAGTCTAGATATAGATTATTTTTATTGATCCTGCTGGAGATTTTCTGGGCTACTTGAATCTGTGAGCTGCCATCTTTCATCAGCCTTGGAAAAGCTAAACCATTATCTTTTAAAATTAATTCATCCCTATTTTCACTCTCCTTGTGGATTTATGATTAGACATATGTTAGACTTTCTCATACACTAGCCTTCATGACTCCTGACATCTTTTATATTTTTTTGTTTTTTTCTGCACCACATTCTGAATGATTTTTTTTTTGTTTTTCAGTTTACTAATTTTCTCTTCAGCTACTCCTAATCTGCTATTAAAATCTTATCTAAAGTCCTTACAGGTCTGCTTATGTTTTCAGTTGTTCCAGTGGCTTATTGTCCAAGCTGCCTTGTGTCCTTGTGTGTTCAGTTTTGTTGGTTTTTTTTTTTCGTTTGGCTGCACCACGCAGCATGCGAGATCTTAATTACCCGACCACAGATCAAACCCACACCCCCTGCAGTGGAAGCACGGAGTCTTAACCACTGGACTGCCAGGGAAGTCCCAGTGTTCAGTTATTTTTGACTGTTCATTTTCCTTGGAATTTCATTTGTGGATATGAAGGGTGGGATGAACGCAGGTTCCTCCAAAAAGGATATTCACTTGCTTGTGTCAGGAACCAAGGGTAACCTCTAGTCCAAAGATAATTTTAAATTCATTCTTCAGTTCAGAGTTTTGCAGAATACATAAGTATTTATGAGTTAAGGCCACAAATGTGTGCAAAGGATGGCTTTTGACTCCAAATTCTCATCAACAAAATTCTTCCTCTCTCCATTTGGTACCTTAGTTCAAGCCAGTTCATTTTCCTTGCAGTACCCTAACAACAGGGGCAGGGGCAGGATCAGGTAGGAGGAGGGAGGGGGTATTTCTGGTTTACCCTTACAACGAAGGTACATCTCTTTAGGATTCCAGTATTATGGGGAAAGGATCTCTAGGAGACTTCCCTCTATGAGCAGTCTCAGGTCTTTATCTTAAGTAACCTATGCCAGGGAAGTAGAAAACCAACTGGCAAATTTACTGAGTTAGCAAGTGTTCTAAGGGTGAAATTTCTCTGGGTTATGCCCTTTGCTTAGTTTTTCAGGTTGATAATCCCTTACTTTCTTTCTAACTCATCAGTGCCCTTAAGATTTTTTTTTTAATATACTCAGTCAAAAAATCTTTATCTTTTAAAGACAGATGCTGAAATCTATGGATGAAACAAAATGGTTCCTGAAATTTACTTTAAAATAATACTAAACAAAGAAAGTAAATGGGGTTATAGAGGAAATAAGATTCACTTGATTTGATAATTTTTGAAGGGTATACAGGGGTTGATTTATGTTTGAAATTTTCCATAATAAAGAATATTGTTTTGAATGAAAAATTAAAAAGAACATGGAACAAGTAAGCTAAAAACAACAAAATCAAAACTCTGGAATTTTTAGTTGTTACCAGTGGGAGAGTTAATCCAGATTCCTAACCCTCCATATTCCCAAGAATATCCCTTTTGATTTACCTGCAGAATTAAATAGAGTTATGGTTTCTGTCTTCTTCACAATTGCCTTCTGTAATTACTAAGAACTCTTCCTTTTCCTTTCTTCCTTCTGGGTGATGTTTGCAATAGTTTTACAAGTATCAATTGAAATGCAAACATTTTTTCTTTTTTAGAATCAATTATAACATTAACACCAAATTTGTTTTTTCTGAATTATAAATTCTACCTGTGCTATTTATAAGGCCTTTAAATTAAATCCCAAGCAGCTACATTTTACATTCATCCTACATTACTGAACTCCGTAATTTAAAGAAAAACCCATGTGTGGACAGAATATTTGGATAAGGTTGTCTATATAAAAAAAATTATATGAACCATTCTCTTTAAAAGCAAGCTATAATTCTAAAATTGCAAACAAATTTGCAAAAAAATTAAATTTTCACCACTTATAAACACAATACTGACTAAACTTTTAACTGGAAAAACTCAAAAATGAGAGGAAGAAGAAGAAGAAGGAGGAGGAGGAGGGGGGGGGGAGGGGGAGGAGGAGGGGGAGGAGGAGGAGAAAACAAAAAACAAAAAAACCCCACAACATTAAAATCATTCTTTACCCAGTCTGTAGTAAAAGGAGCTCCATTAGCCATCAAAATACGAACTTCATCATCTTGACCTGCTCGAGCCGCTTCTAAAAGCTTCTTTCCCAAATCTACCAGGGACATCTAAACAAAACATAGATGAATTTAACATCTCCATTTATACATTATGACATAACTTCTTTCCCTTCTGTCTTTACTAATAAGTCAGTTCTCAATTAGACCTTCAAAAGGTTGTGATACAGTTCCTCTGAAACTACAGATCATACAAAAGCAATTTTTATTTGAATTTTGGGAACAGATTTTTCTTTCTTATCAAATTTTTAGCTAGGATAATAAAATTAATTTGAATTCTCCGAACATAGCTGGTAAAAAATAGAAGAGGTAAGTGGCAAAGAAAGCTTGTCTAAAATTTAAAACTGTTTTCACTGGAGGAGTTGCAGCAATAAAGTTTTCTCACAAATGTAAATAGAAATAAGGTAAATATATTACCCTCTTTAAGTGGTACAAAATTTAAAATAAATCTACCATAACTTTTTTTTAGCAACAGTGAATGTGCTCAGAATTTGAAAATAAGTATTTTCAACCCTCGTACAGGCAATGTGCATGTAAGTTCTTTCAGAAAAAGGCACAATTCAGGGCTTCCCTGGTGGTGCAGTGGTTAAGAATCCACCTGCCAATGCAGGGGACATGGGTTCGAGCCCTGGTCCAGGAAGACCCCACGTGCCGCAGAGCAACTAAGCCCATGCACCACAACTACTGAGCCTGCACTCTAGTGCCCGCAAGCCACAACTACTGAGCCTGCGTGCTACAACTATTGAAGCCTGCACGCCGAGAGCCCGTGCTCCACAACAAGAGAAGCCACCGCAATGAGAAGCCCATGCACCGCAATGAAGACCCAATGCAGACAAATAAATAAATAAAATTAATTTATTAAAAAAAAAGGCACAATTGACACTCAATGAAAATAATGAAAAGAGAGTCTAACAGTATTATCAATAGAGTATGTGTCTCACTAAGAACCTATAAAGTAAGTATGCCCCACATCCTGAATACAAGATATCTGAAAATGTCACAGCCTAGGGTGGGGGTGTGTGTGTGTACGTGTGTTTGTGTCATCTTGAATAAGAAATATTGAAATATGTGTTAGGGAAAGATCATGTCAGGAGTACATAGGGGAAGAAAGATTTGAAAGTATCAGAAATGCTCAAATTCAAAAGATGACACTTCTAGAAAAAGAAAGTTCCCAAATCCAGAAAGACTATTCAATGATGTTATATGTATCTGGAGGAAAGGCAAACAGGTAGAATTTGAAGGTTGTGGGGATGGGAAGATATGGAACCCCTGAAATTTACACAAGAAAAAATGTGCCTGGGGTATGAATTTGTCTCAAAAAGTGAATACTCTTTGGGCTTCCCTGGTGGCGCAGTGGTTGGGAATCCGCCTGCCAATGCAGGGGACATGGGTTCGAGCCCTGGTCTGGGAAGATCCCACATGCTGCGGAGCAACTAAGCCCTTGCGCCACAACTACTGAGCCTGCGCTCTGGAGCCCGCGAGCCACACCCACTGAGCCTGCGCTCTAGAGCCCGCGAGCCACACCTACTGAGCCTGCGCTCTAGAGCCCGAGAGCCAGACCTACTGAGCCTGCGCTCTAGAGCCCGCGAGCCAGACCTACTGAGCCTGCGCTCTAGAGCCCGCGAGCCACACCTACTGAGCCCGCGAGCCACACCTACTGAAGCCCGCGCGCCTAGAGCCTGTGCTCCACAAGAGAAGCCACCGCAATGAGAAGCCTATGCACCGCAACTAGAGAAAAGCCCTCATGTAGCAATGAAGATCCAACGCAGCCAAAAATAAAAAATAAATAAAATAAATAAATTTATAAAAAAAAAAAAGTGAATACTCTTTGAGTTGAGGGGAAATAAATTATAAGAGAGGAATGTCAGGTTGATTAGTATATCCCAATCTGGTATGAACAGGAATTACTCAGGAAAGAAGGGAAAGGAGTATGTGTGTGAGAAGAATGTTGACAGAGCTTGGAGAGGTTATTTATACCAGAAAGGAACAGAATGCATCACATAATTAGAGGTGTTAGGAAATCTAAAAGGGTTGATTAAACGTTGATTTAAAAATGTCCCCAAAAGAACACAAGTTTGTGCTTAAATTATTGTATTTTTTAGTAGATTTCATAACACAGAAATAACCAAACATAAAAAGAGTGACCAGGAGCAGACGTTAATACTGGGAGGCTCACACATGATTAGGTGAGATGTACATGTCCAAAACAGGCATTTGTCACCAGACAGTAAAGAATTTTTTATGGTTGTTCTCTTTGTAAGAATAGAAATATTCATAATATATCCTATGGTGAAGAATAAGAAAAACAACCACATGCACTTGTGGGTTTTATGTGGGGGGTCTTTTATGCCTTTTTGTGACATTCACGACGTTTTCACCCTTGAATGTCTGATTTCCTTTCCTTTTTCCTCCCATTCTCTCATTCATACGTTGGTGGAGTCACTGGAACCCAAAATATTCCTTAATCCCACTAAAAGCACTAAAATCAAGAGATTACTGTTCTTTAATGAAGGATTTTTCCTAGGGAATATGTACCAGCTGGATATGAATTAATAGCATATTCAATAGGCAAAGAATCTGAAATAATAATGTTCTACTAAAGGCAGGATAAGGTTAAAAAAAAAACTGATCTCTCTTCTACAGAAATACAGTAAAATCTAAACTGGCCATACTAACAAAGACCGTGTTCTATAGTCTGGATGACCAAAATTTAATATTAACCTGGTTTTACAATGAAGTAAGTCTTTCCCCCAAATACACATTTTTAAATATGTCTTACACAGTAATATAAAATCAATCTGCATTCATTCAGCATACATACTGCCAGATGGTTTAAATATCTGGATATCTTTTATGAAGTGGTGGTTTAGGGCTTTTCCTCATTCTTCAGAAACTGGATTGTCTGCCTTTTTCTTAATGATTTGTAAGCATTCTATATACATTCTGGATATGAGTGCTTTGTCAGATATAATATGTATTATAAATATCTCCTTCCAGAACCCTGATTTCTTGACTCCACATCCCATGTTCTTTCCTTGATATCACATACTATCTTGTACAAGTAAATAACTGTCGTCTCATAAAAATACAAATAAAATAATCAAACTAAAATCAAAGATAGCACAAAAATGAATGTAAGAAACATTGAAATATTATTTAAAAGGTCTGATTCGAAAAGAGAAAAAAAAAAAAAACCCACCAAGCACCCAACAGATCAATAGTCAAAGGGCAGACCACACACTTTCTAAAAGAGAAAATAGAAATAATTCACAAGAGTAAATATGTTCAGTATCACTGATACTCAAAAAATGTGAAGTAAATAATTTTTAAAGTCAATTTGCAATATTTAACAGAAGTTATAAAAAAATGTAACTTTTGTTAAATATTAGCCTAATCCTAATGACCTAATAAATGATCCCAGTTCTGAAGACCTATCCTAAAGGAAAAATGAAAATATACTGAAACAGATAAAAAATATGTATGTGTGTATGTTTTTATAACGTGAACAAACTAAAGGTAGGAAAACAGTTAAATTGTGGAACCTAACAGAATAGGATGCAGTAATTTAAAATAATAGTTTTGAAGTTATATAATAATATTAAAAAGTTATGCCATGTTGAGTGAAAAGATAAGACACAAAACTAATTTTTGAATGTCAAAATATGCATATACAGAACAAAATACTGAAAATATTAGCAGTTGTTAGGGTGGTAGGATTATGGGAAAATTTGCCTCCATTTCACAAAGTTTCTGTAATATCTTCCAAATTTAAACAATGGGGTTTTTTTAAGGGACAAATTGTGTGACTGTTAACTAAGTAAACGCGGACATTAAACAAAGTTATATACTACTGACTTACTAAACAGAAAGAGTGGAAAAAATAAAGAATATGGAGGCTACTAGGGACCTAAAATAGCAAACACATTGATCTGCTTATAAGAACTGCAACAAAACAATGATGCATTTGAACAAATCAACTTCTTACATAATTCTGCAATTTTCTTAACTATTTAAAACATCATATTTAAGGACCTAGGATGCTTAAGTTACTGTGGTTTTGAAATTCCATGAGCAATACAGGTGTGTAGATTAATGTAGCTAGATACTTTTAAATTGGTGGTTCTCAATGGTAGCAGCACTGCCCCCTAGAGGACCCTTTGGATTTGTAGAGAGGCATTTTAGGGATTACTGGGAGGAGGGATGGGATGAATACTTTATCAGCAATTAAAAGGCAAGTGCCAGAGATACTAGAGGTCCAGCAATGCAGGAAACAATCCGGTATGGCAAAGAATTGTCACATGTCTTGTTGACTTTCAAAGGTCCCACTGAATATATCTAAGACTAGAACTTAACTAATATGTAAACAAAACGAATTTTCCCACAGTATTAATGCACCCCAAATTTTCTAGACTGCAACGATGCATCTCTTTGTTTTATTCAGAACTTTACTAAGAGTTTTTCACCATTTTGGAAAATCATGTCACCAATGCCAATGCCACTTGGGTATCTGAATCACCAATATGTATTATAATCAGCTTTCACAGCTACCACATTCACAGTGATTCATAGTCATCCTATGTACAGGCGCAAGCATTTGACTACCTCTTTTTTCATCTAGTGTAGTCTGCTCCAGTACTTATATATTGAAATACACATTTTATTATAAATTGCTTTCCTTCTACTTCTCCTTTACATTAAAATTAGGGCATCATAATGATTTTTTGAAGTTGTGCAGATAGTTAATATTAACTATGATTTTCATTTCAAGTTAGTAAAATGGGCAATACAAAATACTCATTATAAAAGAGAGCAATGGATGTAATAATATTGAAAATCAATGGAAGAAAATACATGTGAGATCAAGTAAGACCAAAATCAAAGATTGTTCTAATTTTCTTGTCAAGAAATTTAGTGAAAGTTAAGATGACAAAAATACCAAAATGTAGCAATTTCACTCCTGATTCTCACTGGACAGGAACATGCACATCATAGTAGAGTAATTCTGACCCTTAGAGGAACTCAATTGAGTTATGACAACAAAATTGACCAAAGGGACCATAGTTCCATGTCGAGCCCTCAGTTTACTTAGTTCGTTACCTCTATATTAAATCCTCAGAGATAAAGTGTTGGATTTACTTAAGATCAGTTAAAGGCTTAGCAGAAAAGGTTGCTTTTTTGGTGTGGCAAATAACTTTTCCACAAGCATATGGAGAAGCCTAATTAAATTCAATAAATTTTAAAGAATGTTTAAAATACTTACTGAAAATATATTGTGTGTATGGTACTGAATGCCATTTAGTTTAATACTCCATTCTTCTTGAGAAGAAATCCAAAAAACTCCCACTAATAAATTAAACCTTGAATGTCTTTACTACTTCTAAAAAAAGCTTATCATATAACCTGATATAAACCGTTTTTAACTCCAATTAAAATGTATTTTAATAAGATCTATAGGGGAACTTCAAGCTGTCTATAAACTTGCTACTTTTGCTCAAAAGTACATGCTGAGAGGGCCATCTAGTGGTAACAGGAACTACTACCAATAATTACATTTGTAAAGTTTAAAGTCTATTTTGTTTTGATTTTCTATAATTCATAGTTCGAAGAGCTATTGTAAGAATTATAGCATCTATTGGACATGAAAACTCTCTCTAAGACTACAAAGTACTAGTTCTATGTGAATTGTTATTAGCACTCAAAAAAAGAATATGAATAAAAACACTTAGAAAATGTAAGCCTACTGTATAACATACTTAATGATAAACTTTGCCTCACTAAAAATTTTAGAATAGGACTTCCCTGGTGGCGCAGTGGTTAAGAATCTGCCTGCCAACGCATGGGACACGGGTTCAGTCCCTGGTCCGGGAAGATCCCACATGCTGCAGAGCAACTAAGCGCATGTGCCACAACTACTGAGCCTGCACTCTAGAGCCCACAAGCCACAACTACCAAGCCTGCGCGCCACAACTACTGAGCCCACGCACTGCACCTACTGAAGCCCGCATGCTCTAGGGCCCCGCGTGCTGCAACTACTGAGCCCACGTGCTGCAACAACTGAAGCCCTCGCACCCTAGAGCCCACACGCCACAAAAAGAGAAGCCACTGCAATGAGAAGCCCACATACCACAACAAAGAGTAGCCCCCGTTCGCTGCAACTAGAGAAAGCCCATGGGTAGAAACGAAGACCCAACGCAACCCAAAACAAAAAAAAAGTTAGAATAAAATTTGCAATATCACCCCTATGCTCAATGAGTACAATTATAAATCCAATAAAATTCTTTTGAAGTTTTGCATCAAGAAATTTAGCACTGTGTATGCATCTAAAGTTTTTATTTATTTTTTGTATAATTTTTAAAATTTTATTTATTTTATTTATTTATTTTTGACTGCATTGGGTCTTCGTTGCTGCATGCGGGCTTTCTCTAGCTGCAGCGAGTGGGGGGCTACTCTTCATTGCGGTGCGCGGGCTTCTCGTTGCAGTGGCTTCTCTTGTTGCGGAGTACGGGCTCTAGGCGCACGGGTTTCAGTAGCTGTGGCACGTGGGCTCAGTAGCTGTGGCTTGTGGGCTCTAGAGCGCAGGCTCAGTAGTTGTGGCACACAGGCTTAGTTGCTCCGCAGCACATGGGATCTTCCTGGACCGGGGCTCGAACCTGTGTGCCTTGCATTGGCAGGCGGATTCTTAACCACTGAGCCACCAGGGAAGCCCTGCATGTAAAGTTTTTTTAAATGTTCATACTCTTTCACCTAGTAATTCCACTCATATAAATCATAAGAAAACTCTTTGAAATATAAATATATTAACAGCAATGTTATTTAAAATAGGGAAAAACTGAAATGCCCTACTACAAACAATAGTTAAATTAAGATAGATCATAATGGAATGTTGTAGTCTTTTATTTATATTTTTTACTTTTTATTATGGACAATTTTGAGCATATATAAAAATAGACACAACAGTATAATGAAACTCCACATAGCCACCACCTAGCTTAAATATAGATTATGCCCAGCCCATTTCCCACCCACACTCACAACGTTGTAATAGGGGAGAACAAATCTGACTCCATATTGGATCTGTTTCTTTTACTTTAACCTTTGTATTCTATTGCTTTTGCTACAAGTTAAGAATGTTGTCTATAGCCTGAAATGTACAAGATAGCCCATTCCCAAGGCTCTGACCTTTAAAGGTATAACACTTTTCCATTCACACAGAGATATAAAATTGCAGAACAGATAATAACATGTCTTATTGGAGGTTTACAGGAGCATCATGACCTGACCTAGTGGACAGATGCAAGAACAAAGGATTCCGACACCAAGAAGTTTGCAACAACCAACCACGCCCCCTCCCCTTTTAATATAAAAGAAGCCTGAATTCTAACTAGGGTAAGATGGTTCTTTCGGTCACTAGTCCACCATCTTCTCAATCTGCTGGCTTTCTGAATAAAGTCACTGTTCCTTGCCCCAACAACTAGTCTCTCAATTTACTGCCCTGTTGTGCGGTGAGCAGTACAAGCTTGGACTCAGTAACAACATCGTATCATTTTTTTTTTTTTGGCTGTGTTGGGTCTTTTTGCTGTGCAGGCTTTCTCCAGTTGCAGTGAGCGGGGGCTACTCTTCATTGTGGTGCACGGGCTTCTCATTGCAGTGGCTTCTCTTGTTGCGGAGCACGGGCCCTAGGCACGTGGGCTTCAGTAGTTGTGGCGCATGAGCTTAGTTGCTCCACGGCATGTGGGATCTTCCCGGACCAGGGCTCGAACCCGTGTCCCCTGCACTGGCAGGTGGATTCTTAACCACTGCGCCACCAGGAAAGTCCCCATATCATTTTATCTGTACATATTTCAGTATGTCTGTCCAAAAGATAAATGTATCTTTTAAACATAATAATATAGTTATCTAAAAATATTATTTACAAAGAATATGTAATAGTATAAGAATCAGGACTCTAATTTGAATATATCATGATCTTAACTATGTAAAAAATGCATAGAAAAATACCTAGAAACAATATACCATGATAATGAAAATTACGGATTTTTTCTCTTTCTTTCTAGTCTTCCCTATTTCTTAAGTTTTCCATAATGTGCAGATATTGCTCATGTAATTAAAAATAAACTTTTAGGCCCTCCTCACCTTCTGAGATGGCCCACACCCTGTCTGCGGAGCGTGTTTCTCCCAAGGCCGCTCTCGCTTTCTGAGATGGCCCACACTCCGTCTGTAGAGCGTGTTTCTCTCTAAATAAATCCCCTTCAGGACTTCCTGAAGAGTAGCCCCTGCTCGCCACAACTAGAGAAAGCCTGCGCACAGCAATGAAGACCCAATGCAGCCCCAAAATTAATTAATTAATTTTCAAAATAAATAAATAAATAAATCCACTTTTACCTATCAAATAAACTTTTATTAAAAAGTTTTTCATCAAAAGTAGATTACAGATAAGCCTTTAATGTAGAAAATTAGATGTTGAAAGAACATTAATGGTAAAAAGATGTAAAATGGGACTCCAAGTAAAATTAAGCGTATTATTAACCATGTGTATATGTATGAAGATATTCTTGGGCATCAGATTTTACATTCTCATAAGAAAACAACTTCAGTAACAATAAAAGTAGTGCCTGGCATCTTGCTACGTCTTAATCTGCATCTAACCAAGACAGTTATTGACTCCATTTTGCAAAAGAGGCAAGCGAAAGGTAAAAATTACCAAAGAGCACTGGTTTTGGTCAAAAGATAAGATGCATATTATGACCTCCTTTCAATGTAGAAAACATTGGGAATCTGCTGGGATGTAAAATAGCATGTCCTCCAAGGATTTAAGCTTAGTCTCTCCCTGTGTAATTCCTCTGAAGGGAAAAATCATCATATGAACTCCAATATTATTTGGATTTTTCTCCCATTCCCATTTTGTCTAGTGGAATTTTTCCCATTTTTTAACCTTAAAAATAAAACGACGTTTTCAAATACACCTTAAAAAAAATGATCTCCCATTTACTTTTTTTTTCAGAAAACCACTAGAAGATATGCTCCACCAAAGCCAGGAGTAAACAAGAAAGAAGAATTAAGGGCTTCAGGAAACAAGGGATCCAATATAAACAGAGTGGAAGAAGACCCCACAGATGATGGTAAAGGGAGACCCCAACATCCTGCAGACTTGGAAAGAAAATCCAGGCTGGAGCCAGAGGACAGAGTTTCCAAGGAAGGAGGTTCCCAAGGAAAAGACATGCTGGTAAATCTCCTAAGAGTAAAACTTTTCTCTTTTTTGAGGTGGGTTAATCATGGATATAAGAAATCTCAGCAAAAGAAAAAGACTAGACAATTTCTTTTTCAGAGGGAAAAATAACTATACAAGAAAGGAATTGTAATCCCAATATATACATATATGACAGGGGTTAGCAAAGAATAATAGTTCTAGGGCTGCAGTAACCAGTGAAAACTAATCCAAGCAAAATTTTTGGTGTAATTCTATTGAGAGGATAAAGGGCAAGGAAAATATGCATAGAGATTGTTTGGTTTAAAAGAACTAAAACTTCATCTTCATAAGTAGGAAGTCAAAGATATCTAAAATAGAAAAATCAAGAAATAGCATACCCTTGTGATTTAGAAATATGAAGGGAAGTACTAGAGGAAAAAAAATACTAAAACATAAGATAGATGCCTCTGGGAAAGAGGGTTCTGGAATGGGAAGGGATGACACAAGGGACTGCAGGTTTTTTACCATAAGCCTTGTATTTTTTACTTTTTCAACTATGGACATGTACACTCATAAAAATAAAATTACAATAATATGTGTTCACTGTATACAAGAAATGTATAGTTCAAAATCAAAGTCATCCCCACACCTCCTTGTGTTTTTACTCCTCAGAAGTAACCACTATTTAAATGTTTAGTGTGTATCCTTCCTGATCTCTTCTATGCATGTTGAAACACACATAGACACAATGCCTGCTTCTTTTTCAACAAACAAACCAAAAAAACACACACGAAAAGGGAACATATTACATTGTTTTACAGCTTGCTTTTTTTCTCTTACCAGGGATTCCTAGGCGACTAGAAAAGGAAAGAAAATGGATACTCCCCTAGAGCCCCCAGAAGGAACACAACCCTGCTGAAATCTTAATTTTAGGTCTCCTGACCTCCAGAACTGTAAAGTAATACATTTGCATTGTTTTAAGGCACTAAGTTTGTGATGATTTGTTACAGCAAACAGGAAACTATTACACTGTAGACAGAGGAAACAAATACACGGAGTATGAGTCCATTAATTATTCGATCCCATTTTAAATTTTCATTTTTACAAAAGTGCTGCAACACCACATACATAAAACATGCACTTGTGTTTGCATTTTTATAGAAATTATTCTGAAAAGTTTAGTTGCTAGATTTTTTTAAATCACGTTTTAATTGTAACAGACATTGTCAAATTATCTACCAGAAGATTATACCAATTTACACTCCCACTATCAGTGTACAAGAGTGACTGTTTCTCCGTAAGGTTCCCCACTCCCCTAAGAACTTGATCCTGGGTCAAGATCTCCTAAAGTCAAGGCCAAGGATCCAGTGAAATCATATTCACAAAGCTTATGAAAAAACTTCCTTCCATAATAACTTTCTTCAGGAATCATGATCTGAGGAAATTTCACTACTACACCAGGAGAGCAAGACTTAAGTACAAGACACAACTCTTTACCATCTTTAAAGCCTCTATTAAAAGGACATTCTTTGCCCCCAGCTGGGAGTCAGGGAGAAAATGCCCTTCTTGGATTCTCCCATGACATTTTTCACCCACTTTACCAGTGAAAGCCTGCTCAAAACCCTGTGTGTTCTCATTTGACCCACCAACTCACCAATTATTAAATGACAATAATTCCTGACATTTATAAAACAGCCTAAGAATTTTACACATATTAACTCATTCAATCTCACATAATATAAAGTAGGAATTATTATCATCATGATTTTACAGATGAGGAAACCAAGGCACAGAAGGTTACACTGCCCAAGGTCAGCCTGCTAGTGGGGATCTGAACCAAGGCAATCTGGCTCCAGAGTGCAGACTCATAGTCACTATGCTCTACCCCTGGTCTGAACCTCCTAGTAACCATAGGCCAGATGTCCCCACTGAATGCAGGCACTACCAGTGCTACTCCCTGGCCTAAACACTAACCACTATCTCTACCCACCTAATTTTATTTCACATTGAACATAGATGTAAAACAACAAAACTCGCCACCAAATTATACTCTGATTTGCATTGGTCACCAAATAGTTCATGTTTATGTGTCTTATCTAAATTACAAAATGCCTGGAGGCTAGGATGGTAGCTAATGTGTCTTTCCACAGGATTCCTTTCCTTTTCCCCCTAAATATTGGCAGTTCCTCAGTGTTCCATTTTTCAGCCCTTTTTTCCTTTCTCTACATTCTCTCCTCTAGCAGATTTTACCTTTCTTAGCCATGGTTACCTGACGACTTCCAACTCTATCTTCAGTCCAAGCCTCTCTCCAGAGCACTAGACCCAAGTATTCACCTGCATAGACACCTCCACCTGTACATCCCAAGGCACTTCAAAATTCAAATTTTCCAAGTACTGGCTTGTTCCCTAGGGTCAGAAACTTTGGAGTCGTTTTTGACTCCTCCTCCTTCCACAACCCCCTCAATTCCAAACAATCATCAAGACCTGCCACTTTTACTCCCTCAATCTCAAATCATCTACCTCTTTCCACTGATACACAGTAGGCCTTCAATAAATATTTGTTGACTGGATTTTCTCCTCTGCCACAATCCTTGCCCATGCTTCCAACCTTTCTCTCTTAGAGCACATCTAAACTAGCGTCTATGCCTCAGTCTTGCCCTCCTCTAATTTATCCTCCACTCTGTTACCAAACTTCTTAATCATTCTTAAAGAGAAATCATGTCCCTCCTCAGTTAACTCAGATAAAGTCAAACTCTTTGCCATGAGATTCAAGGCCTTTCACATTTGGCATCTGCAGCTGTTGCCCCCCACTCACACTGAATTCTATACTCCAGACAATATGTTGCACTAGGCTCTTTTTCTCATCTTTGGGCATCTATACACAACATTCCCTCTGCCAAAAACAGTGTTCTTCTCTCCATACCCACTTTGCCATATTTATTCCTACTTGTTTTTCAGAGTTCAGTTTATCTCCTCGGAGAAGCCTTTCCTGATGGCCCCCAAATTAACTCAATTATCTTTCCTGTGTGTTCTTCTAGCATCCTAAGTTTATCTCTATCATGGCATTTATCAAACCACATTAAATGTGCCCATTTACTTGGCTACAGTTTGTCACTGTGCCTGGGCTATGGTGCTTGGTAAATGCTCAATAAGTATTCTTTCACTGAATAAATAAACAATGTTTGGGTACCGTAGAAACTGCAGAAATACTTGGGATAACTGATAAAGTCACAACATTTGACTTTTTTTTTAATTAATTAATTTATTTATTTATGGCTGTGTTGGGTCTTCGCTTCTGGGCGAGGGCTTTCCCCAGCTGCGGCAAGTGGGGGCCACTCTTCATCGCGGTGCGCGGGCCTCCCACTATCGCGGCCTCCCTTGTTGCGGAGCACAGGCTCCAGACGCGCAGGCTCAGCAATTGTGGCTCACGGGCCCAGCCGCTCCGCGGCACGCGGGATCCTCCCAGACCAGGGCTCGAACCCGTGTCCCCGCACCGGCAGGCAGATTCTCAACCACTGCGCCACCAGGGAAGCCCCGACTTTTTAAATGTAAATTAGGCTGAGAGCTTCACAAATTCTAGAAAACAGCAGAATCAATAGAATGCTCAATGAATTCCTATCAACCTGTAACTAAATTCCTCATAACTGAAGAGGCTAGAACTTGCCTGGATATTCTCCTTTTACTGGCAGCAACTCAAATTGACAGATTTGATCCAAAATAATCTGAGGTCAAGTCTATGTTTGCTGAGTCAAAGGAGAAAATTGTGAACATAATCAGTAAGTATGGATAATGGCTTCGTCTGGGACCCTCAGAATCACTCTTGGACCTGCCAAGTTAGTAATCTGGACAGCAAGCCAGAACTTATCTAATAACCAGCAACAGGAGAGTGAAGCAAGATCAGCTCAGGGCCACTCTCAATGACAGTGGATCAAATCAGTACCAAACTGAGTTAAAAGGTTTCAACTCAGTATGTTCTAGAACTGAACCGTCCAATACAGCAGCCGCTAGCCATATGAGGCTACTGAGCATTGAAATGTGGTTAGTCCAAACGTAAAATATCTCATTAATAATTTTTATACTGATTACATGTTGAAATATTTTGGATATATGGGGTTAAATAAAATATATTAAAATTAATTTCACCTGTTTTTATTTTTTAAATAAATTTTACTTTATTAAAATTTTATTAAAATTTATTTTAAATAAATTTTTGTGGCTATAAAAAGCTTTAAATTTAACATGGGGCTCACATTATATTTCTATTGGACAGAGCTGTTCTAGAACCACCAGTCAAAAATTCTTACAGGCACCTACCTTAGAATTTGCAAGAAGTTGCAACATTTTAAAGTAAGATATGGGGCAGGGGTATGCTGTGGGGAATGAGAGAAATAAGTAAGGGACATTAAGATGCACAAACTTCTAGTTACAAAATAAATGAGTTATGGGTATGAAATAGACAGTGGGGAATATAGTCAATAATAATGTAGTATATTTGTATGGTGATAGATGGTAACGACTTATTGTAGTGATCATTTTTAATGTATAGAAATATCAAATCATTATGTTGTGCACCAAGAAACTACCACAGTGTTGTAGGTCAATTATACTTCAAAAACAAACAAACTCATAGAAAAAGAGATCACATCTGTGGTTACCAGAGGCAGGGGGTGGGGGGAGGGGGAATTGGATGAAGGCAGTCAAAAGGTACAAACTTCCAGTTAAAAGGTAAATAAGTACTAGGGATGTAATGTACAACATGACATTAATGTTGGACAACATTCATGTTGTACAATATTAATGTAACGTACACTATGTTAACATGGGTTAATATAATTAACACCGCTATATGTTATATATCAATATAAAAGGGTTTTTTTTAATTTTTGAATCTTATTTTATTTTTTCATACAGCAGGTTCTTATTAGTTATTCATTTTATACATATTAGTGTATATATGTCAATCCCAATCTCCCAATTCATTACACCACCACCACCCACCCCCCCCCCTTTCCCCCCTTGGTGTCCATATGTTTGTTCTCTACAACTGTGTCTCTATTTCTGCCCTGCAAACTGGTTCATCTGTACCATTTTTCTAGGTTCCACATATATGCGTTAATATACGATATTTGTTTTTCTCTCTCTGACTTACTTCACTCTGTATGACAGACTCTAGGTCCATCCAGGTCTCTACAAATGACCCAATTTCGTTCCTTTTTATGGCTGAGTAATATTCCACTGTATATATTTACCATGTCTTCTTTATCCATTCGTCTATTGATGGACATTTAGGTTGCTTCCATGACCTGGCTATTGTAAACAGTGCTGCGACGAACATTGGGGTGCATGTGTCTTTTTGAATTACGGTTTTCTCTGGGTATATGCCCACTAGTGGGATTGCTGGGTCATATGGTAATTCTATTTTTAGTTTTTTAAAGAACCTCCATACTGTTCTCCATAGTGGCTATACCAATTTACATTCCCACCAACAGTGCCAGAGGGTCCCCTATTTTCCACACCCTCTCCAGCATTTGTTGTTTGTAGATTATCTTATGATGCCCATTCTAACTGGTATGAGGTTATACCTCACTATAGTTTTGATTTGCATTTCTCTAATAGTTAGTGATGTTGAGCAGCTTTTCATGTGCTTCTTGGCCATTTGTATGTCTTCTTTGGAGAAATGTCTATTTAGGTCTTCTGCCCATTTTTGGACTGGGTTGTTTGTTTTTTAATATTGAGCTGCATGAGCTAGTTATATATTTTGGAGATTAATCCTTTGTCCGTTGCTTCATTTGCAAATATTTTCTCCCATTCTGAGCGTTGTCTTTTCGTCTTGTTTGTAGTTTCCTTTGCTTTGCAAAAGCTTTCACGTTTCATTAGGTCCCATTTGTTTATTTTTGTTTTTATTTCCATAACTCTAGGCAGTGGATCAAAAAAGATCTTGCTGTGATTTATGTCAAAGAGTGTTCTTCCGGGCTTCCCTGGTGGCGCAGTGGTTGGGAGTCTGCCTGCCGGTGCAGGGGACATGGGTTCGAGCCCTGGTCTGGGAGGATCCCACATGCCACGGAGCAGCTGGGCCCGTGAGCCATGACTACTGAGCCTGCGCGTCTGGAGCCTGTGCCCCACAACAAGAGAGGCCGCAACAGTGAGAGGCCCGCGCACCGCGATGAGGAGTGGCCCCCGCTCGCCGCAACTAGAGAAAGCCCTCGCACAGAAACAAAGACCCAACACAGCCAAAAATAAAATTAATTAATTAATTAATTTTTAAAAAAAGAGTGTTCTTCCTATGTTTTCCTCTAAGAGTTTTATAGTGTCCAGTCTTACATTTAGATCTCTAATCCACTTTGAGTTTATTTTTGTGTATGGTGTTAGGGAGTGTTCTAATTTCATTCTTTTATGTGTAGCTGTCCAGTTTTCCCAGCATCGCTTATTGAAGAAACTGTCGTTTCTCCATTGTATATCCTTGCCTCCTTTGTCATAGACTAGTTGACCATAGATGCGTGGGTTTATCTTTGGGCTTTCTATCCTGTTCCATTGATATATATTTCTGTTTTTGTGCCAGTACCATATTGTCTTGACTACTGTTGCTTTGTAGTATAGTCTGAAGTCGGGGAGCCTGATTCCTCCAGCTCCGTTTTTTTCCTTCAAGACTGCTTTGGCTATTCGGAGTCTTTTGTGTCTCCATACAAATTTTAAGATTTTTTCTTCTAGTTCTGTAAAAAGTGCCATTGGTAATTTGATAGGGATTGCATTGAATCTGTTTTTAAGTTTTTAAGGGAATAAATCCTAAGAGTTCTCATCACAAGATTTTGTAACTATATAAGATGATGGATGTTCACTAAATTTACTGTGGTAATCATTTCATGATGTATATAAGTCAAATCATTATGCTGTATACCTTAAATTTCTACAATGCTGTATGTCAATTATATCCCACTAAAACCAGAAGAAATAAATACGTATATAAATATATATATGTTCAAATATACATATACATATATATATATATATATATATGGCATTCTTTTAGAAAAACTGCATCTGATGAATTTTCCCTGTTATGATACTGGATAGACTTTCCCTCTAAAAACTATAGGAGGATATAGCCTTTGCCCTTGTAAGACTTCACAAACTGATTTGGGGATGAAGGCATCCATAGATTCTACTAAATTCTCTTCATCTTTGCAACCCACTGTCCCTTTACCCCATTCAACTACTAGTCTCTTTTAAATCACATGTATTCACCCCAGGAAGAGACTGAGGCTTGAAAGGATTATGAGCAGAGAATGAAGATAAGGCTAGAACTCTATTAGACCTGGACCATTAGATGGTTTTGAATTAATCAGGAAAGCATACCTTACCTGTTTACTATAAAGTGAAACCAACAAACTGATAGATGTTGTAAGTCACAAGAGTGGAACATCAATATCCTGCCCAACAACAAGAATGCATACACTTTGATCTTTTCTCTCCAAGATTTCTCTCATAGTCATCCCTTCCTCTCCACTACCTCTAGTCTTACTCACTGCCTCATACTTTAAACATCACAGTAGCCTCTTAGTTGACCTAACTCTAGTTTCTCCATCCTGCTGCCAGACAATCCCCTTAAAATACAATTTCATTCAATTTAAACATTTCTATATGAGTCTCTACACAGTACCTACCCTCAAAGAATTCACCATCTAGTAGAGAAGACATACATTTCATGACCCCTTTGTCTAAAATTCTCATCAGTACAATCATTTTGAAGAACAATTCATTGATATCTAGTAAAGTTGAAGAAGCATCTACCCTTTGATCCAGGGATTCCACTGCTAGGAAGCTAGCCTATTTCCTTGTGTACTCTACAATATGCATACAAGGAGAGGAACATGTATAAGAACATCTATAGAAACATTATTTGTAATAGAAAAAAAGAAACTACAAGCAACTTAAGTGTCCATCAACAGAAAAACATTTTTAAAGTTTTTATTATAAAAATTTTCACATATAGAAAAATATATGTATATGCATATATGTGTATATATGTGCGTATGTACACAAACACACATACCCATATGCCTATCACCCACATTCTAAATTGAAAGTTGGCCATCTTGCTTCATCCTACTCCTTTCTATAAAAAGTACTTTACAGCTGACACACACTGCAGTTGGTTGTTACATCTCTAAATTAGTTTTATTCTAGGTAAATTTCCCTTTCCCCCATCTACCCCACCTGTTTTTCTCCCCCATGACATTAAATGACCAGTTCATCTGTATCTCACATTCTGGATTTTTCTAACTGCTTCCTCAAGGTAGTACTTAATTTCTTTCATCTTGCATATTTCTTTATAAACTGAAAGTCTTAAAAGTTTGACTAAACTCAGATTTTAAATTTTAGACAAAAGTATTTCATAGATGATGCTATATACTTGATATTGAATCACATCAGGAAGCATACATTTTTTGGTTCATTTTTAGTGATGCTACAATTAATAATTAGGTTGGTGATAGCCTGATCCTTCCACTGATACAAAGTTTTATCGTCTTACTTTGAGACCAACCAGTACTCTGTGGAGTTGCTTTGGTTCCATGTGAATATCCAATTCCCAATGAACCTTTTGCCTAATGGTTTTAGCATCCATTAATGATCCTGGCCCAAGTCAATTATTTCATAACAGGTTGTAATAAATTGTGATTTCTAAATCTATAATTCCTTCTATATTTATTACCTGGCATCCCTCATTAACTGTAATATAGTTTCTACTAAAGGGGCAGTTCGAATGTTTAATTACCAATTTTCAGAGTACAGAACAGGTATAAAGGCCATTTCCATTTGTTTTGTTTTGTTTTTTGTTTCAATATTCTCCTTATTCTTTTTGATGTTCAACCTGTCCCAATTTTGGCCAACAAGAGCTTCTCTGGGTTGGCTTTTTGTTATCTTTGAAAGCTTTCTTGCTTCTGGCAAAACATGTTCCAGTTTCACTATGTATGCTCTCTGCCCCAGTCTTGGAATCAGTCATTTCTTTGAGGAGTGCTGGATTCTAAGTAGAAGTATTTAAAGACCAAAATTGGAGTGAGGGCAGTACTCATATCTACCAAAGGGACACACTGTTTCTAGGTCCTTTCAATGGACAGAGATAAGAAAGAAATATGTATTTCGATAGAATTAAGAAATAAATATTTTAAATCATGATTTCACATTGATATTTATAATTCAAGTTCAACATTGTCAGGTTTTTTGCATAACTTATTTGATTGTACACAAGTATCTCTACTGCCTCCTAATATATAAACATAAAAACTTATGGGCTTTATCCTACAATACATAACAAATGCTGTCAAAATAAAAATACCAATAATTCCTGAGCATATATCCAGAGAAAACCATAATTCGAAATGACACATGCACCCCAATGTTCACTGCAGCACTATTTACAATAGCCAGGACATGGAAGCAACCTAAATGTCCATCAACAGAGTAATGGATAAAGAAGATGTGGTACATATATACAATGGAATATTACTGAGCCATTAAAAAAGAATGAAATAATGCCATTTGCAGCAACATGGATAGACCTAGAGATTGTCATACTGAGTGAAATAAGTCAGACAGGGAAAGACAAATATCATATGATATCGCTTATATGTGGAATCTAAAAAAAGGGTACAAATGAACTTATTTACAAAACAAAAATAGAGTCACAGATGTAGAAAACAAACTTATAGTTACCAGGGTGAAAGCAGGGGGGAGGGGAGGAATAAATTGGAAGATTGGGACTGACATACAAACTACTATATATAAAATAGACAACTGTATAGCACAGGGAACTCTTCTCAAGACTCTGTAATGACCTATATGGGAAAAGAATCTAAAAAAGAGTGGATATATGTATACGTATATTGATTCACTTTGCTGTACAGCAGAAACTAACACAACATTATAAATCAACTATACTCCAATAAAAAATTTTTTTTAAATACCAATATTACAACTAGCAATAAAATGAATGAAGTTTAAGATTTCTTTGCAGTTCTTTTTGTCTTTAGCATATATGCCATTTAGTGTTGAGCTCAAAAGTCACTTGAGATAGTGTTTTTCTTCATGTATTTAAATAACTATTTTGATATATACATTAGTTCATTTGTTCAAGTTCTCAATTTAAGGAATTGTCTTTCATCTACTTTGACTTAGTATAATTTTTGCATATGTAAAATATTTCCACAATTCAAAAGTCAAAACTAAATAAAAAGGTAAACCCAGAAATCTCACGTCCATCCCTGTTTCCTTCATGTCATTCCCACCCACCCCACCACAGGGCAACAATTCTATTCTAGTTTGTCTTTTCGGTTTTTCTTTTTGCAACATAAGCAAATTAGTATATATATTCTTATTCCTCCCACACACACACCTCTTAACACCAAAAGAGCATAGTACATACATTGTTCTGCACTTTGCTTTTTTCTACTTAATATATAACCTTGAAAATCTCCTTAGAGATTTTCCTCATTCTGTTTTACAGTAGCATAGTACTCAGCTATGTGAAAATACCAGTTTATTTTTAATTTTAAAAAAAAACCTAGCAATTGTTTACTCTCCAGCAATCAAGTCAAGACTTCAACTTACAATTCAAGGTCCTGTATCAACTGCTTCAACCTCACACGTTCACCTCATCCAGTTTTCTCACCTCCCACTTAATAACCCCCAACAGTCATCAGAATCTAAACAGTTTTTCCTCATCCCATACATGCCCATCTTATTCCAGACCCAGTGCCTCCCCTCATGCTATTTTCCCAGTTTGGAATGGCTTCATCCCTTTTCTCCAAATCCTAGACTCCAACCAAAACCCATTTCAAAAATTCCTCTTCCCCAATAAGCTTTCCTTAAATGAGCTAACTCCTCAATAATCCTTCCTTTCCATTTTTCTCAGCAATTTATGCCATAATCCATATATTTCCCTTTCATTCATTACACAAATGTTTACTAAGCATACACTATCTGCCAACAGAAAGGTGAACAACGACAGACAAATCCCTACCCTCGTGGAGCTTGTGGTCTGCAGGGAGAGCCTGGAAATCAACCAATCAATCAGTAAAAGTAGTAGTAGTAGTGATAAATGCTATGAATAAAATCTAAGACAGGGTAAGAAAATATAAGGCAGGGTAAGAAAATGGAGAGTACTGGATTAGGGACAGAGAACTGCCATTTTAGACAAAGTCTAAGGACAGGGCTCTTTGAGGAGGTGACATTTGAGTAGAAACACAAATGAAGGGAAGAAGCAAAGCAAGGAAGGATTCCAGAGAAGAGCATGATGGATATGTCACTCTTTTAGCTGCTCAACATCAGAACACCTTCATACACCTAGGGAATTCTCCTCTTGAGTCTTCAAAGGCAGAAATGGCCACCTATTACTAAAGCTAGATATATACTTTCCCAGCTTTCCATGCAGCTAGGGCACAGTCATATGATCGCCTCTCAAACAGAGAAGTATCTATACTGGAATTTAACTTAGATGATAATGCATAAAAAAAGCAGGAAGTACACAGAATCCATTATGGCAAGAGTGGCAGCAGATTCCAACGACAGTAGTGGTAGCAGTTTCTTCCTGTGATAAATTCCTTTTCTGCAAAATTAACCAGAGGTAGTTTCTGGTGCTTAGAACTAAGAGTTCTGACTGTTCCTGGTGATCCAGGGAGATGCAATAACAAGTATAAGGGCCCTGAGCTAGAGTGAAGAAGAAGAGCAGGATATGCAATCACAGAGAGATGAATGGGCCCCTTCATGTAGGGCCTTATAGGCACTACTAAGGCGTCTGGATTTTATTGAGTTTACTAGGAAGCTGTTGGAATATTTTAAACATGTGTTGTGATGTGGTTGATCTAGTTTTCAAAAACTACTCTTGTTATTATGTGGGTAATACATAGAAGGTGGCATGAATTGAGGCAGTAATACTAGTTAGGAAAATATTTTGGGCTGATGGTGCCTTGTGCTAGGATGATACCTGTGTGATCATTTAGACATTTTACCTTTAAGTACTATCTATCTAGGTTTAAATCTAGCATCTTATTTTGTGCTTTCCATTGTTCCCTGTCGGGTTTCTTTTCTCTCTTTCTTGCCTTCTTTTGGATTGATTCATTTTTTTTTTTTTTTAACATTCTATTTCCTCTACTGATTTGGAAGTTATACCCTCTCTTCTTTCAGTGGTTCCCTAGATATTATACCATGCATTAAAGTCTAAAGTTAATCAAAACCTTTAGTTCCCGCTTCCCCAAAGAACCTATAGAGTTTAGAAAACCCAAGCAACACATCAACCAAATGCCATGTGTGGACTCTGGATTCAATTTGAAGAAACTAAATGTACATTTTTAAAAGTCATTTTTTTAGGGCAGTGAAAAAATACTTGTATGATACCATAATGATAGATACTTGTCATTATACAGTTGTTCAAACCCATAGAATGTACAATACCAAGAATGAATCATAATGTAAACTACAGACTTTGGGTGATTATGATGTATCAATGTAGGTTCACCAATTCTAACAAATGTACCACTCTGGTGGGGGATACTGACAATGGGGGAGGTTATGCATATATGGGGAAAGATGGTATATGGGAAAACTCTGTACTTTCCCCTCAATTTTGCTGTGAACCTAAAACTGCCCTAAAAAAAATAAGTTAAAGAAATCATTTTGGAGATAATTGGGGAAATGTGATCACTGATTAAATATGTACTGATATTAAGAAATTATGTTGACTGTTTTTCTGGATCTGATAATGATATTGCAGTTTAAGTTTGTATCTTTTTAGAGATTAAAAACAATATATTTACAGATTAAATGATGTGATACTTGGAATTTGTTTTAGAATAATTGGGGGATATATCAATATATGAAACCAGATTAGTCATGAGCTGATCACTGTTGAAGCTAGGTAATGAATATGTGGGGTTCATTATACTCTTTCCTTTCCTTTTATATATTTAAAGTTTTCCACACAGTTTTTTTAATTTACCCTCCTTCTAGATAAGGACCCTAAAACCCCACTTATCCCCCTTCTCCTATTGCCTTGTTTTTTAATCCATTAGATATTTTTTACTGTTTTATGCAGTCCATATTCATTTTCATTTTCTAAATATACATCACTTTCTTTACTTTTCAGCCCTTCATACATTTTATTCCCACCATGTGAGATTCACTCTGCCTGATGTATATCCTTTAGAACTGCACTAATATGGTGCATGTGACCATTTAAATTTAAATTAATAAAAAATTCAGTTCCTCATTCACAATAACCACATTTCAAGTGCTCAATAGTCCTATGTAACTTATAACTACAATACTGAACAGCACAAAGCATATTCCTATCATCACAGAAACTTCTATTGAATGGTGCTGGTTTAAATTATCTTTAATAAATGTTGGTAACAGTCTGTTTTTGTTTAAAATATCTTTATTTCACCATCATTCTTCAATATTTTCACTGGGTATAAAATTCTAGGTTGGCAGGGTTTTTTTCATTTCATATTGCAGACATCATTTCACTATCTTTTGATTTCTTTGTTGTTGAGAAGTCATCTGTTAGCCTAATTCTTGCTACTTTGATGGTTATCTTCTTTTCCTCCAGCTACTTTTAGATTTTTCTTTATGTGACTGGTTTTCTGCAATTTCATTATGCTGTGTCTAGGTGTGGAATTATTTCCATCCTAATTAGGATTCATTGGGATTCTTGAATCCTGGTTTGGAATCCTTCATTGTTTCTGGAAAACATCAGCAATCACCTCTTTAAATGTCCTATTTTTTCTCTCCTCTTCTTCTGGAATTCCAATTAAGGCTTTCTTACTCTATCCTCCATATCTCTTACCCTGTCATCTATATTTTCCATCTTATTGTCTTTAACCTACATCCTGGATAATGCTGTCTGATCTATATTCCAGTTCAGTAATTTTCCTGATGTGTCCAATCTGCTGCAAATTATATCATTAAGTTTTAATTCAGTTACTCTATTTTTTATTTCCAGCAGTTGTATTTGGTTTTTTTTCAAATTCACAATGCCACTTTTTTTTTCCTGTTTCCTGTCTTCAAGTTTGTTATTTATTTCTATAAACACAGTAATCATGGTTGTTTTATCATGTATCTTCTAATTCTAATATATGATGCCTATGACAATCTTTTTCTGCTATTGTTTCCACTGGTTCTTGCCCATGTCTCCTTGTCTCCTTGTGTGCCGGTTATCTTTGACTATGTGCTGGTCAGTGTCCTTCAAAAATTATTTGTGGGGAGGCATAAGATGAAGGAGCATTCCTCAAACGAACATTGGCATTTGCTTCTGCCAAACAACTGAGGGATAATACCAGTCAGGGACCAACCTAAATTAAGTCGTGACTTAAGTTTCCCTTACATAGCTAGGCTGTGATCACAGTTTTGTAGAGAGTTTTGTCTCCTTTCTTTTTTTTCTCCTGTTCTGCTCAGTACCAAGACAACCTGCCCTGAAGTCCCTTGATATTTGACTGGGAGGTAGGCAATGAAAGGGGATCCATATGAGTTAGTTCTGGTTCACCCTTCCCTCTCAGGTGTAGACATATGGAGTTCAAGCCTAACAAGGAAGGATCTCTTATAAGACTTTACCTGCCCACATGTGGGTAGGCTCTGAGTCTTGATTTCTGTCCATCTCATCCCACAAGGCTGATAAACAGAAACCTAAATTTCCTGGTATCAGCAAACATACTCAAGGCAAAAGTGGCTTTAGTTCTCTAGGTATTCTGCTAACCTCTCTTGGTTTAGGCTTTCTTCCAGAATTTGACTTACCAGATTCCACTATCTCCCCAGTTCTTCAAAGCTCTTAAGGTAGTGCTTTATATATCTTATCCAGCATTTTCAGTTGTTTCCAAAAAGAGAACTGGTTTAAATAATCTATCCCACCATTACCCAGATTCATGATATATTTCAAAGTAGAGTTAACAGGTCTTCCTGATGTATCAGATGTCAATGCACACAAAAAAAGGAGGAGTCAAAGATAATAACTAAGTTTTTAGTCTGAACAACTTGGTGAAAAGTGGGATTATTTACTGAAATAAAGATGGCAAAGTGGGATAGGGTGGGTCACTTGTTAAAGAGTTTGGCCACATACTTGTTAAGTTTGAGATGCTTTAGCTAGGTTTTAAGTTTCTTGTGGAGAGAGACATGACTTTCTTTTAGTGTCATTTGCACCCATAACTACTTTAGAGCAGTGCTACATACATAGTGGGTATTCAACTAGCAAGGCATTCTCCACATTTAGCATCATCTCTGGTCTCTACCCTTAGATACCAGTAGCAACCCCCTCCCCATTTTATGACATCAAAAAAATGTCTCTAGATATTGCAAAATCACTCCAACTGAGAACCACTAATTAAATCCTTCTTGAATTAGTTAATTTCTATACACTGTGCTATCAGCATCCTTTCCATCACCATCCACTCAACTGGACATATTAAAGATATATAAGATATATATGAGTTGATCCAAGCCAAAACTGTAGCTAAGCCCAATTCAGCATTTCCCAAAAACTCCAGAGGACTGCAGTACTGAGAAAAACATGGAGTGAAGGAGTAAGTACAGGTTGGAGGCTACAAAACAGTTTCACCCTCGCTCAGATAAGAACATCTCCAGGGACTTCCCTGGCTGTCCAGTGGTTAAGACTCCACGCTTCCACTACAGGGGGTATGGGTTCGATCCTTGGTCGGGGAACTAAGATCCCACGTCACAAAGCGCAGCCAAAAAAATTTTTTTTCTAAAACAAAAACAAAAAAAACAAGACATCTCCAATTGTTACATGATCCTATGTAACATTATTTGTAATTTTTAAAGCATTTTTAAAATAAAACTGTTGCCAGTAAAACATCTTCTCATCAGATATAAAATGGTTAAAATTTTAAATATCAAGCAGGAATTATTAACAGCTCTTTTTTATTGCTACTCCACACCCAAATCCCTGTTAACATAAACCCAGAAAAGAACTACTAATTCATTTGCAAGTCCTGGCATGTATGTGCTTTATCTGTGCTCCCCTTTTATTTTTTTCACTTTAGCCAAATAGAAATCAAAACTCATATGGATAAATTAGGGCCTATAATATCAGATTCTGAACTACAACTCATTCAAATAAAGTTTAAACCCTAAATTATACAGCAAGAGCTTGTTTTAGGCAACATCCATGCATTTCATGATTCCTTTCCTTCATTAGGTTAAAACCTCTTTGTCTTACACAGCTACTCCCCAATGTACCATATAAAAAAAATACTTTTATGATCTACTATAAACTTCCTTAACTCAGCTTTAATATTGTTTTAAATATTATAATATAATCTCAAATACCTTAAAGATCACTTCGTTATTCAAAAGCCATTTTTATTTCTTTGAATTTCAGGCATCAAAAGTTGTAATTAATTTGGAACCATGCTAATAAATTAAGTTCCTACTTCCCATATAAGCTATGTATTTATCAGACATACATTCTCTGTCTACATTCTATCAATATCTGTGCACACCGATGTCCCTATTTGACTGTAAAATTGACATCATTACAAAGCTGTTCTCCAAAAAAACCAGAATATAAATGTCTGTAATCTAAGCATAAAAATGTTTATTGATGACTGTTTACTATTCATGTTTAAGCTCTAGTACCATATCTAAAGCACATAAATTATACACACACACATACACACATAAATTATACACACACACATACACACAAAAGAGAAAAGGAGTAAGCATTCATCAATTGGCATGACCAGAACTTCTCATGCACATGTCAAAACCTAGTCTTCCTCTTGTATCCCTGATGACACTACCATCACCTTTACCTCCCAAACTAGAAATCCAGGAGCTATCCTCAACTCCTTCCTCTCCCTCATGTCTCTACATACAGTTGATCAAGTCCTATAGAGGCTACTTCACTTCTCCTTTTCTCTTTTTTCAATAGCTCAAAAATCCAAAACACAGAAATGTAAACATTGAAAAGTCTCAATGAAAGTATTTATGCCATTCCCATCTTCCTCCCAGGCACAATTATTCACCTTTACTAGTTTCTTGGGTATCCTTCCAGTATTTCTATAGTTACTAGAAGATTGCATTACTATATACACTGTTCTGCACTTGCTTTTCTTACTTAACACATCCTGAAAATCTTTTCCTATTAGTTCATAGAGAGCTTCCCCATTTTCTGTATAGCTGCTTAGTATGCTATTGTGTGGATACGCCTCAGTTTATTATAGGTGGACATCATTGCTATTATAAACAACACCGCAATTAATAAGTTTGTAGATACATCATTTCACTTCATGTAACTGTAGGATAAATTCCCTTAAGTAGGATTGCTGGGACAAAGATAAATACAATTGTTAATTCTGATAAGATACTAAACTGCTCTCATGTCATTTTTTAAATTAGTCCTTTACTCACCATTCTCTTTGTCACTGCATTCTCATGCCTGTATTAATGAAGTACCCCCTTGACTTGTCTCCCTCCTTCCCCAACCATTCTCCAACTTATTGTCAAGCTAACCATTATTATTTTTAATAAATTTTTAAGTATACAATATAATAATTCTAATTTTTAAATTTTAAAGATTATTGAAAAGGCTAAAGCTCCCTGATCATCCCTCCCAATCTTTACTCCCAAACCCCAATCCTCTATCCACCACCCAAGAGTTGAGCACTATTATCAGTTTAGTATTTATCTTACCAGACCATATTGTTTGCATTTGCACGTATGTATCTGTACACCCCCTGCAAAATACAGTATTCTTCTGGGTTTTTTTCCTTATTTATATAAATGCTATCATACTGTATATACTGCTCTACAACTTATCACTCAATAATATATGTAATTTATTCATTTTTTTAAATTCTTACATGTTACTCCATAGCATGAATATACCAATTTATTTGGTCATTTTCCTAATAATGATCAGTTTTATTTTTCCAGGTTTTTACTATTGTAAACAATTCTGTAGTGAACATACTTGTACATGCCTCCTTATGTACATATGTAAGTGTTCCTCTAGTGCAGAATATGGACAGATTTGTTGAGAATAGCATTTTAAATTAATAGATACTACCAAACTGCCCAAACCAATTTACACCTCCAAATTGGCTATACCAACCTATACGCCCAACAATAGCTTATAATATTTATTATTTCCTCACAATAACCAATTTTAATATTACCAATCTTTTTAAATTTTTGTCTGTATGACGGGTACAAAAGGTTACCTGTTTTAATATGTATCTCTCAAATTTTTAATGAGATTGCATATCTTATCAAATGTTTGTCAGTCACGTTTCCTCTTCTGAAACTGCCTATTCTTGTTCTTTACCCTCTATGTCACTGTTTCTTTGTAGGAGTGTATTTTATGTATATTTCTGGTCTATTATACATGTTGCAAATATTCCTCCCAGTCTGTTTTAAATGTCCATATTTTGAATAGTAGTTTGGTCAAATTTATTAAAATATCTTTCTAAAACATAGATATAATCATGTATTTCAATCACCTATAGAATACAACAGAATTTAGCCATATGTATATTTAACTTGAAGTGAAAAATACTTTAAATCGTTGGCCACCTACCATTCTGCTTTATAAACACAAGTCCCAGAATTAGTCTGAAACGTGAATCTCCCCCATTTCCTCAGTAGGTCTTAGTTCTCAAATGCTTCTTATAAAGTGAACCTCACACTGCAATGGGTGAAAGTTTAATGTTTAACAAGATTTTCTTTCTGGTACAACATAGCCCATAAATGTAGGCCAACTTCCTCTAGGGCACAATTGAAGAAACAGCGATATGTTTCATCAGTAGAGGAAAAGTTGGCTGAATTGGACTTATTGAGAGACGATAGCTCTACTTCTCATGTGGCAACTTCCTACAAGTAATTTTGACTACACATAATTTTCACCTAATTGCATAATCACTGAATTAGTGATGGCTGCAATGTAGTTCAGATCTTTTAAAGATATGGCCCACGCCGCACTGCGGCATCATCAATTCACCATTTCCCCCTTGGGAACTCCAACAATACAGTTATCTATAATTACCCCTATGTACTATTCTATCTCATGGGACCATTCCTTTATTCATTATTCTGCCTGAGAAGTCTTCTCCTTATCCAATTTACCTGATCAAGTATTCATATTCTTCCTCCAAAACCCAGTTCAGACATCACCTCCTCCAACAAGCTCCCCTTGACCTTCTTAGCAAAAGGCATTAACCATTTGTCTATTCTCTCATTATGCCCTGAACCTACTTCCATTAATGTATGGATTCCACCATATTATGAACAATTGTTTAGAAGCGCTCCTCTCCCATAAGCCTCAGGTAATCAGGCAGGGTTTACCTTATTCTTATGTGTATTTTATCAGTAGTATCCAGCAGTTTCTAGCATCCCACTGAATAGCTATTTGCTAAATTAAACAAGTCTTCTCTATTCAGCACTATAGTAAACATTAAAAACCTATACACAAAAAAGTTGAACTCAAAATCTTTAACCAAAAATATTTTACAACCTGAAAGAATATGTAGATTATTAAAAAAGCAGTCTGTAGTTCCACTTTTTTGGTTTGTTGTTTTTTTAAGTGGGTATGTACCACAGATCAGTGTTTTTCAAACTGTGGTCATAACCCATTAGCAGACTCTGAAATAATTTTAATGGGTTAAAGCCAACACTTTAAAAAATACCAGCATATATCAAATATAGTAAAGTCATGTTTCATGAATTTCTTCCAGCCATACACATGTGCACACATACACACAATACACAAACAACAATACATATGTATGCTAACAATGTTAAATACACTTCTTACCGTGGGTCACAATAAAAAATAATTTGGAAGCTACTTCCATAGTTGCTATATGGGTTTGGAGAAGCTTTAAATTAACAAACAAAAGTATATAGTCAGGAAGGCTTCTTCAATGAAAGACTTAACCAGCTGAAGCATCATCTAGCTCCCCACTACCTCTCTAATCTCATCTATCACTTCCCCTTATTTATTCTGCTCTAGCCACACAGGTCTTAGTAACTATTCAAACAAGCCAAACATGTTCCCAGCTTAGATCTTGGAGATGTTGTTTCCTCTGACTAGAAAGCACTTTACTCGGATAACTGTACGATTTACTCCCTCATTTCAGGACACCCAAAGAGAGCAGCTTTCTCTGATCACCTAAAATAGGAGCCACTTCCCACCATTCTATCCCCTTATCCAGCTTTACTCTTCATTGCACTCATTACCACCTGACATTTGTTTACTGTGCCCTCTCTCCCCCCACCCTGAATGACAGCTTCAAGAAAACAGACTTTGTCTTCTGTGTTGTTCATTACTGTAACACCAGAGATTAGAACAGTGCCTGGCACAGAGCAGTTAAGCTGAATAGGTTTTGACAGGCAAGGAAAAGGAAAAGGAAGAACACATAGAGTTATGCCTAAGCATGGTGTAATACAGAGAGGAAATACTACCTTGATAATGTTAAGGAGTAAAGAATAAGGTTGAAGAAGCAGACTGTAATATGAAAAGATTTGAAAGCCAGAAAGTAGAGTTTGGACTTTATCCTGCAGACAATTGGGAGTCGTTCTATGTTTTGAGCAAACAGTGATCCATTCAAACATTTATTCAGCACAAGTTCAATTCACTTTGCTTGGCACAATGGAGAGTGCAAAGGTCAACAGTACATGTTCTCTCTTCAGACTGCTTAGGTTTAGCAGCAATGGGTTCAAAAAAATTTTTAGGAAAATTATTCTGGCAGCCATATGAAGGATGGATTGGAGGAAGGTGACTAAAGTTAGAAAGGGCAAATAACAGGCAATGCAGAATCCCAAAAACAGAGATCCAGTAAAGAGTAATCTAAAGAATCATGCTGACTGATGGATATACAAAATAAAGGAGAAACATGTATCACAGACAACTTTAAGATTTAAGCATGGGGACTTCCCTGGTGGCGCAGTGGTTAAAAATCCGTCTGCCAACGCAGGCGACACGGGTTCGATCCCTGGTCCAGGAAGATCCCACATGCCGCAGAGCAACTAAGGCTGCTCATCACAACTACTGAAGCCCATGCGCCTAGAGCCTGTGCTCCGCAACAAGAGAAGCCACTGCAATGAGAAGCCCGTGCACCGCAACAAAGAGTAGCCCCTGCTTGCTGCAACTAGAGAAAGCCCACGCGCAGCAACGAAGACCCAACGCTGCCAAAAATAAATGAATAAAATAAATTAATTAAACAAAAAAAAGATTTAAGCATGATGATGATAAAACGAAGAAAAACAGAGTAGGTGGAAGTTGGGTAATAATAAATCAAAAAGTGAAGGAAATTCCTTGAGCCTCTCAATGGAAGTATTCGGTAAACCACTGGAGATAACAAACCTGGAGAGTACACATTGATGAGCCATCAACATATAAAACATCCATGGAGAAGAGACAAAGAGAGGTGAGCAGAGGGCCAAGTACTGAGAAAAATAACGACAGTGGTTAAGAGGATCATGAAACAACCACCACAAAAAAAACATAAACGTAGTAGCCAGAAAATCAGGATGCACACTAACGTGAAAGGCAAGGAAAGAAAGTTAAGAAGCCTAGGTGGAAGTCAACAGTAACACATATACACTGACTGAATAAAATCAGGAGGAAGCCAATACCATTGGAAAAAAGGATGTCCCTTGAAGCAACAGTCTGAATACGTCACATTCACATGTAATGTCATTACAAAATTGCAGTAAGCTAGGGAAGAAGTAGTAAAAGGGCTGAGGGCAGCAATTTTAACTAAGGTCTTAAAATTTTTGAAATAAAAAAGAGAAATGAGGAAGATACCTAGAAAGAACAGTAGCAATAGTTAATCAAAGTTTATTTTTTTCTCCCGAAATATGGAAGTCTGTATATACTTGAAGGTAGGGAGGAAAAACCCCTGGAGATAACCATCAAAGTGATCACAGGAAAAGTTAAGTATGGCAGCAAGATTCCTAGAAAAACAAGATTCCTCTTCCATTCAGTTTACAAAATAAGGTGAAAGAATAGAGATTTGTCATGGTGAAAACAAAACAAAAAAAAATGCAAGCTTGTATTCTATTTTCTTTTTCAATTAAGTAGAAGTCAATGGCACCTTCTGAAAGAGAGAAAGATATATCAGACAAAAGCAAAATATTAGATTAATAAAATGATTGCCAAGTAGCAAGGGTCCATTGGATCTGTCCAGCATAAATTTATAGTGGCCAAAAATTTTCATAATTACCCACCTTCCTCCACAAATACACTGTGACCTATGAGGAAAAACAGAGGAAATAGATGGGTAGGAAGATTTGACAACAGGAGCCCAGTAAAATATGAAAAAGTGACTGATGCAAGTTCAAGCTATATATAATGCATACAGGAATAAGCTAAGGGAGAGAAATTGAGGGTCCCTATGGAAAAAAATAGATAAAGGAACATAGGTGGAGTAATCGCAAAGATCAAAGAGTTCACACGAGCCAGTTAGGATGTAAGAAACTTTTTAGATCATTCACTTATACACCATACTGTATGCTATGGTCTGAATATTTGTGTCTCCCCACCCCTCAATTTTATGTTGAACTCCTAATGCCCAAAGTGATGGTATTGGAAGTGAGGCCTTTGGAAGGTGATTAAGTCTTGAGGGCAGATCATGAATGAGATTAATGCCCTCATAAAAAGAGACCTGAGAGAGGTCCCTTTGCCCCTTCTACCACGTGAGGATACAACAGAGAAGTCTGCAACCCGGAAGAGGGTTCTCACCAGAGCCCAATGATGCTGGCACCTCGATCTTAGACCTCCTAGACATGCTTTAATATTAAAAATGTTTTAATATTAAAATAAAATAGTACTCAAAATTGAGTAAATTCCACAGGTTCCTTAACTGCAATTCCAAAACCAAAAAAAGCTCTGAAACCCAAAATAATGCATTTGGCAGTAAAACCTTACCTAAACTGACATGAAGCTATTTATAGTCTTTATTTACCCCATTTAGTGTAAACATTCATACATTTTGCTGCAGAAATAGTAACTTGTTTGAAGAGGGCTAGTGCACTGGACTGTTGAAAGGTTACATAACACTACCTTAGCTATATCCAAAAAATTCTTAATTCCAAAACCTATTAGACCACAAGGGTTTTAGTTGACTATGATCCTACAATAATTGCTAACATTTACTGAGCTATTAACCATGTGTCAGACACTGCTCTGATCACTTTATATGCAGTAACTCATTTAATCCTTCCAAGCACCATGAAGCAGGTATCATAATTATTCAAATTTTACAAAGGAGGAAAGTGAGGCACAGAGAGATTAAGCAAGTCACAGAGCCAGAGAGTGACTAAGCTGGGATGAATACAACATTTAAAATATTACACATACGGTGAAGAAAACATAACAAAATATAGAACTGATTATAGTAGGGTGGTAGGAGTCAGTGATATTTTTCTCTATTCAATTAACATATTACTTTTAGAATGGTAAAGAATCAAACACTTCATTTGTTCATTAAATACAGAACACTTCATGCACTTACAAATTCTCATTTATGTGCAATTCCTTAGTCAACTTGCATGAACTGCACAGTATAAAATCCAAACTCCTCAGCTTATGCTAATATTTTTAATTTTTTATTGAAATATAACACCTTAATATCTTTTTAATCACAAGCAATACACAATAATACATATTCATTGTAGATGTTAGAAAATTTGTATAAGTAAAAAGAAAATAATCACCTATAAAATTACACTCAAAAATAACCACTTAACAATTTGGCACATTTCCTTCCAGATGTCAATGTATTTGTTATTTAATCAAAATAAAATGTTTTAAAATTTACTTTTTTCACTTAACATATACCAAGACATAATTTCATGTTTTTATTCTTCTAACCATCATTTTAATGGCTAGGCAGTACCCCACTGTAGGGATGTATCCTAACAATCACTGTGAAATATTTAAGTTGTTTATAATTCCACAGCATACAGTCACCGGCTCTGGGGGTCAAACTGTTTGGAATCAAGTCCATGCTCTACATTACTAACTCTGCTACCCTGGGCAAGCTACCTAATTTCTCTATGCCTCAGTTCTCTCTTCTGAAAAATGGGGATAGTATAACCTACTACATGATTAATGTGGGGAGGAGGGTCAAATGTGTCAATATACAGCTTTTATTATCAACAATGCTGCAATTGGTATGTAAACAGCTACCAATTTATTGGCATATCTTTACTACACCAAAATAAATTCATTTCAATAGGAATTTCCACATCAGAAGGTATGCCTATTTTTCAGGCTTTGAATCTGCCAAATTACAGCTGGGTTTAAAACCTTCATCAAATAGCTCTCTCACTTAATACTCATTTCTCTTTATCCAAGAAAATGAAAACTATGATGCAGTTAAGCTAACCAGCTTGTTTCAATTAGCTTTTGCTCTTCCACTTTTGTACCTGCAAACCTAGACGGATTTCATAAAATCTGTTTGTAGGGAAATTAACAAAACCTGGCCCAAATCCTCATTCAGCACATCATTTTCTCTACCCTCCAATCCCTAACGTTAACACTGTCAGTGGGAGGGGACAGCCTGCCACCCAAAACAACCCATTATATTTTTACTGTTTTGAGGAAATTTTTCTTGGAAGAATGCTGAAATCTGCCTCCTTCTAACTTCTACCCCTTGATCCTACTTCTTTCTGGTCAAATCAAACCTGATTTTTCTGTGTGACAGACCTCCAAATATTTAAATACTGCTATCATTTCTTAGATGAGCTTCTCTTTTTTGGGCCAAACATCACAGTTTTTCAACTTTTCCTCCTTTCCACTTCCCCCACGATCAGAATTCTCTGGCTACGCTCTATAGTTCAGTGGTTTTTAAACCTGATTGTCTATGACCTAAGGAATGTGAGAAAAACAGAGTGGCCCTGTTCCTATCTTACTTAAGCTTGGGCCTCCATGGTTTTTTTTAATTAGCTCTCCAGGTGATTCTGATACAAAGTTTGAGAACTGATGCAAGGTCCCACTTACTAATATGATATATCGTATGCTACCTGAAAATCTGACATAATACCCCAGGTATAACACAACCAGTACAAAGTAAAGTGGGGCTAACACCTTGCTCTTTCTATATGCTATTCTACCTACTTCAAAATGACATTTACTTTTAAAAAAATTATAAGTGTTGATTCTTATTAAATGTACAGTTAAAATGATCAAGTCTTTTCCACACTCTCTATTTGTGCATTAGCATCTTGGGCCCTAACTACCAACCTTTATACTCATTCCCATTAAAAGGTAAGAGAACTCGGGCTAAGAGTTTTAGATTTCTATTTCTAAATGGATCAATGGCCCTGCATGTGGATTTACCTTCAGTGGAGAAATCACTTCATGCTTAAGCCTCTACACTTACATTATGGACATACTCAGCCCAAATAAAAGTGCACTAGCCCACCAACGACTGAACTGACAGTTGACTGCACCAAAGCATCTTCTCTGTGCAGAGCACTGTTGTCAACACTATGAGGTAACACATAGGCCCTAATACTAATACTAATAAATTGACCTTCTAGAGAGCATGATGGAACAAACATCTTCAGAAAAAGTTAAGTATAATACTAATTATCATTGTCCCAAGGTAGACACATTAGTGCTGTAGAAACATATGATTACTAGTTGGAAAGCTCTGGGACCAAAGAAATGACTCATTAGAAAACTAAGTTGCCCTGAACTCTAAGGTTTTGTTTCAGTTTGTTTTTTAGCAATTGCAGAGAAGAGATGGAGCCCATCCACACTCAAGCTACTTGCAAAAGGGCACTGCACCCTCAAAATTAATTCATGAGTCAAAATTTCTTGCAATGACTTCTGAATCCCTAACGACTTGTTTGCTTTACCTGTTACTATTTCTAACTTGAGGTGCTCAAGGGCCAAAAAAAAAAGTCCATTCTATGGACAATGAGGCCCATTATAAATATATCTTAAGAGTTGAGGGTAGGGGGAACAAACCAAGATCCAATCTATTTATTTTCATTTGAATAGCAAACATCAAAAATATACCTGGCATTTTCTAACAATTACATGAAGAATGACCAGATGCTTCCTGTTGATGGAACAGAACTACAGACTGACAGAATCAGACTAAAGTTCACAAAACTAGAAGTGAATTTAGCTTCATTTCAAAACCATTAAACCAAAGTAAGTATGGCCGTAAATTTTCACACATTTACAATTGTCCCCCAACCTAGAAAACCCAGATTGATTCAAAGAGACAGACAATTCGAACTCTAAGTTACAGAGAATTAACTCTAAGTTCGTACACACATTACAGTACAAAAGCACTGTTTCACCAAAGGTTTCACTGCAGGATTCCTTTTAAATCTGGCACTCTTATATTGCTTTGAGAGTGTCCTATCTTCAAAAATTCCATTTACAAACAAGTTTTCACAAGCAAATCTAACACGGAATTCATGGTTTACTTGTGTCCATCATTAAAAATAAGTTGTGGAATTAAAAATTAAGTTTAATCACTTAAAACTTTTTCAAATGTTCTAAATCCCAAACTGAAAAAAAGTTGGAGCCCAAGAAAAAAGCACAGGAATCAACCGTCTTATCCGTATTTTTTAAGTGTGTCTTGTATAATAACATCCTGATTTGACTTGTATGGTGAGAGCAGGATAGAAACGACACATTTTTTAGTTTTTAAAAAAAGGCATGAGTATACAGTGTTTTCCAGTGGTTACATGGTGTGACACCACATCAGATTGAATGCAGAAGTAGGTTTAAGAATCTAGCTATCTTCTGTTAAACCTGACATTAAAGACTTGCAGAAATGCAAAACAATGTCACTCTTGCCTAAAAGGTCACTGATGTGAACATGCAATGGATTTTTCTTTTGTTATTTTTGGACAAATAAATACTTCAAAAGAGAGAAAAGTTAAGAAAAAAGATAAAGCCGTCTTTAGTTTCCTTAAATTCAAAATCTGAGCCTGAAAGTGGAAGTGTCAAGGTCGATGGTTACAGGTCAGTGAGAAGAAATTTAAAGTAAGCTGGCTGGGTCTATGTGTGAGATAAACTATCTGCAAAAAGAACTTTTGACCACGAACTTCTGCATAATAAACTATGGTGCTTCTTTAATTCTGGGATGGCAGACTACTGTACAAGGATCACTTACTCACTACATCAAACCATTTTCGAGATAAAAACTGTACTTCAGAAAGTAACTTGCCTGAATCGAGACAGCAAATCAGTGTCCAGAAAGAGCACTTAAAATATTTCCATACTACCAAGTCCCCTTCAGAAGTACTGTGGTCTCTGCCCCTCCTTTGAACAGATGTCTGTTCGCCACAGTCCAATCAGGTTTAAAGCAACAGTCTGTGTACTGAAAACAGGCTTCAACTGGGAAAACACACACAAAGCAGGCCTATATCGTTCCTTTGGTTTCAGTTTTCACGATGCACCCCTGAGGCTAGGCACGCTGGTTCAACACGGCAGGAGAGTTTCAACGAAACACACTAAATACACACTGATTAACTGTGCCCAGGAAGAAATGACCTGGCAAAATTCTCAACTTCGCCCCCGAGGCCCTGCACCCGCAGATCCCGGCGGCTAAGTCCCAAGAACAGAAGTGCCCAGCATCCTGAGCGGCTGGCTTCGTCCCCTCCGGGACTCGAGTCCCCAAGGCCGAGGCAGTCGCCGGGGCGGCCCAGCGCAGGACCGGCCGGGCGCTCCCGTTAACCCTGTCCGGACCGGCCGCTCCCGCCGCGGCCGCTCCCGCCACCCGGCCCCGCGGGCCCAGCAGCGCAGCTCACCCGAAGCCGGCCGGCCCCCGCCGTCCCTTCCCCGCTCCGGTGAGCCCGGTCAAGCCGCCCAGACAAAGAGAGCGGCGGCTCCCGGGGCGGCGGGCGCCAAGGCCGTGCCGCGCCTGCCTGCCTGCCTCCCTCCCTCCCTCCCTCGCCCGCCTCCAACAGAGCCCCCGCAGCCCCGACCCGACCCCATCCCGCCCCGGGGCGGCCGCTCGGGACCGGCCGAGCTATGAGCCGCGGGGAGGCCGCAGCTCGCCGGGGCCGAGGAGGGGGCGGCGGCCGCCACCATGTCTGCCCGCCCCTCCCAGAAGCGGGGTGCGAGCGGACAAAGCGCGCCGGCGGCACGGGCGGCGCGGGGGCCCAGACCGACCCCGCCGACCCCCGCGGAATAAGCGGGGCCAAGAGCCCCGGAAACCCGGCGCCTTAATGCAATAAACAGGAAATCGCGGGGATGATCTGGGTTCCGGGGGAAGTGGAATTATTTTTTACCAGCGAAGAGATCAACTTCCACATCCGGTGGTAACAGGGCCCTACACAGACCCGCACTGACCTGGAAAAGCTTCGGGAGCGGCGACCGGGGAGCAGCAGGAGGTGGTTCGGGGACCCGAGGCGCCTCGTACCCGGCCGGGCTGACGCGGCCCAGCTAAACACAAAGCGCTTCAGCTGCACAGGGCGCTATTTTCCGAAAATGCCGCGTCTGGTCGGCGCCCAAAATCCCCACCGAAAAGTCCCCCGTGCTGCGCGCGGAGGGACACATGGTGTGCGAGTGAGTCAAAGCTCCCAGCATCCCTCCCGGACCCGGCCCTCGTCAGCCCCTCGTCTGAGCCTTTCCGCCCCTGCCCTGGTCAGCAGATCCCTCTCCCACCCACTCCCCGATCCCATTACGGCGGGAGGAAGGGGGCGAGACGGCCTGATTTTTCTTTTTAACAAAGGGGAGGAAAATATGCCATTTCTAGAACTTGAGCCACACAAAGAAAGCGGCGGAATGATCCGCTGTCGGCGACCGCAAGTCCCGGCTCGCCCGGCGCCTGCGCGGCACGGGGGTAGGAGCTGCGGCCGGCCATGTGCGCGGCGGGGCGGCAGGTCGGCCACCTAGCCTTCCCGCCACTTTCTGCGGGGCTAGGCGTGGGAGGCTGAAGTGCGTGTGATAACGTTATGTCTTCGGCGTGAAAGCTGAGAGACGGGGAATCCTGACCCCTTCCAGATTAAGCTGAGCCATCTAGCAGAGTCCTGGGAGACGGAAGGGCAGTGAGAAAGCTAGGATTTAACTTGAAGCGGCCCTAGATTCCACTAGGCTGCCTGGGACAGGAGTCGCTGTTGAGGTACAAGGGGAGGAACTACGGATGTTATTTCTCCACTGCACTTAAACTGAACAAGTAAAGTTCGTGACGAAAACGTACATATTCCTGTAGCCACCCCCCCGCCTTTTTTTTTTTTTTTAAGCATTCTGTTGATGGCTTATACTTCTTAGACCTTTCGTAACTGCTCGCCGAATTCCCTTGGATTACTGTAACCTCAGAGGTAGAAGTCTTGTTTTTCCGTGGCTGGAATGTCAAGCTTTTTGTTGTGTTGTATTTTATTAAGAAAGCAGCAAAATTTTATTTGTGGATGGTGATTTACAAAGTAAGAGTCTTACGAGTTTAAATTACTTGTGATGATTTTGCTAAAATACCCACTACACTGGTAATGTTTTTAACAGATGAGTCTGGGAATGACTTTTCCAACCTTCTAACCTTACAGCTTTTGGCTTCCTATATCTAGGAATTGGGAATATGTGAGAGAGCGCCAAGATTTTAATCTAGAAGAGTTTACAAACAAATGAAATACCTGTTGTCTACTGATTTTGGGTGGCCTCAGATAAACAATCTTTCTCCACTTACCCTTTTGTGTTATTGATGTAGAGATTTGTAAAGTCTTTGTGTAGCTTATTAAAGCGTTGTGCCTAAAATAGAAACAAAGTGAATGGCATAGGAGCCGTATTCTATTTTTCTTTCAATTTAATATTTTCAGTGCTTCTTTCCATAGTCCCATGCTTCTCTTTAACATTGAGTTTATCTGAGTAAACATTCAGCTAATGGTTGTTATAGAATCCTTGCCCTCATTAATCTTATGCTGTAGAATGCAGACAAGTAAATAGGCATCATCAGCAGTATAATGAGGGTAAACTGCTGAATGCTGTGAAATTTTATATAGGAGGAATCCCTTACTTACCTGTCAGGGAGGCATGGAATGGGACTGGAGAAGCAATTAGCTTTAATAAGGGAGTTGGGGAAGAACCTTCCAGACAGGTGAAGCAACAAATGCAAAGGTTAAGAGGAGAACTCTGGAGAAATTGTTGGGCAAAGAAGATAATGCTTTTTCAGGAATGCCTAGAGATGTGTCTGAAGAGGTCTAGTCATAAAGACCTTGAATGCCATTTGCAGAAATTAGCTTTTGAGAGCTAAGACGACGGCATTAAAAGATTTTAAGTAGAAGCAGTCAGATTGGATTTGTATTTTAGACAGATCACTGTTACGCAAAAGTCAGAGGCAAAGAAAACAGTTTGGAGAAAACAGCAATCTATGAGAGAGTAATGACTTGGACTGAGAGAGTGGCAAACAGGAGTGAAGAATATGACCAAAGATGTTGTTGAGAGCTTGGTGATTTGGTTGACTGGATAGGGAATGACTGAAAAGATGTCAAAGATGACTCCCAAGTGTGTTGAGGGAGCAGTTAGGAGGATGTCTTCACTGAGATTAGAAGGGAAGAGGAATACATGTTACGAGAGGAAGGTGGTTCTGTTTTGACTGGGTAGAATTTGAAGTGCTTACGAGCCAACCAAGCAGATATGTCTAGTAGGCACTTAGGTATTCTTTCGTGTAAGTTGTCTCGAGAGCAACTGTTACTGGCACTGTTCTACACATTAGAACAGATTAAGCAGGAACAAGACCAACAAGGTTCCTGCTCCTGTTTCCGTGGAGGGAACAGATTATAAACAAGTTTTATAAAAGAAGAGGAAAGGTAATATCACATAATATCCTTTATGAAAAGAATAAAAGGGTATTTGGATGAAGCATTTCTCTGGGAAGAGAGAGCAGACATAATTTTGAAGATTGTTCAGAAATGGCCTCTCTGGGAGTTTCCTGGTGGCCTAGTGGTTAGGATTCTGGGCTTTCACTGCTGTGACCCAGGTTCAGTCCCTGGTTGGGGAACTGAGATCTGACAAGCCGTGTGGCACAGCCACAAAAAAAAGTGGCCTTTCTGAGAAGGTATTCTTTGAGCTAAGACCTGAATGGGAATAAGTTGAGGGCAGTATTCAAGACCAAAGGGAATAGTAAGGCAAAATACTTGGTGAGAAAGCAAGAAAGGCAATGTGGCTAAAGTCTAGAGAGCAAAGAAAGGAATGGTAGAAGATGAAGTCTGCAGCCTTGGTAAGTTTCAGAGCTCTAGAAGCCACTGAAGGGTTTTAAGGTATGTAGTAACATGGATAGTAACAGTAGAGATAAAGTGGATGCATTGAAGATATATTTTGTGATTAGACCAGACCTATATTGCTAATGAATCAAACAGGGAAAGGGAAAAATCAAGAGTGATTCCAGGTTTGGGGCATGATTGTCTAGGCCAACACTGTCCAATATAAATATAACACAAGCCACGTATGTAATTTTACAGTAGCCACATTAAAAAAGTGAAAGAAAACAAAAAGAAATTAGAAGTAATCTTGTTTGACCCGATATATCCAAAATAGTATCATTTCATATGTGATCAATATTAAAAAGTATTAAATATTTTTAAATATTTTGCATTCTTTTTCTCATTACTAAGTAAGTGTTCGAAATCTGGTGTGTTTTTTACATTTATAGCATATCTCAATAATTGATTTCATAAAATTTACAATTGAAAATGTAGATTCACATACTCGAATCATTCCAAACGTATTTCAAAAGTTTTGCAGTAATTGAATTATGTATAAGATTTTTTATTTTAAATTAAAGTTAAGATTAAAATTTTACTTCCTAAATTAGCCACATTTCAACTGCTCCATGGCCACTTGAGGCTAGTTGCTACTATATTGGACAGTGCAGGTCTACTAGAATAAAGAATAGTGGAAAATCAGACCAAAAAAGTTGTGTGGAACCAGCCTGGAAGGCCCTTGATGCCATGTTAAAGGATTGGGATCTTACCCTAGAGACAGAGGGAACAGTGGGTAGTTTTTAAGCTAAGGAGTGACACAACGTTGTGCTTAAGGCTAGAAAAAGTCCAGTAGGTGACCAGCTGATGACTCAGGACCAAGAGCAACCCTTCAGTAGAGTCTCCACATTCTAGGACCTACGTCAGCCCTTCAAATTCAGAAGTCAGATTTTTGTCAGTGCACTAGAGCAGTGCTACCAAAAGTATGGGCCACGGGCCACTGCCAATCTGTAAACCCTTTGTTATTGGTCCAAGGCATTTACAGAAATCGAGAGTAAGAATTTAGAAACTTTTATAGCAATTAGTGTTACACTAATTATATGTCTGTGGTTCTAATAAAAATTGGGGGCTTGTATTGTTGTATATGCCTTTGTTTTCTTTGTTTATTTCCCTTCTCTAGTGATTTATTTTTATATTTTATAAAAGTATCTATGATCTTTCACCACAGATTATTTTTGAAGCACTGCTCTAGAGACACTGATGAAGGGAGTCAGAAGGACCAAGTTCCCAGAAGATTAAACCCAGTGCCATTTTTTTTTAACTTTATAGTGAGAACTATAATGGCTAATAGGGGAATGGACATCTACTCATTTTCTCCCCCTATACCGAAATGGAAGGCTACATGGAAATAACCAAATTTATAATGGCTACCACTTATTAAATGTTCCTGTTCGCCAGCCACTATGCAAAACCTGTTACATATTATTGTCTCATTTAACCCTCATAACAACTCTTAAAATACGTATTATTAGCCCCATTTTTCCAAAGAGGATACTGAGGCTAAAACAGTTTAAATAACTTGCCTAAAGTCACCAAGCTGGTAAATGTTAGAGACAGGATTCCAATACAAGTCTCTTTTCAAAGCTATTATCCCTAATCACTTTTTTTGCCATTATATTCCAAGTATCTAGCAGATTCCATGGCACAATAACTCTACATTGGTTTAGAGAGAATGCACGAAGTTGACCGCATTACCTCCCAGAGGGTCATTAGGGAATTTGGGGTTCTGCAGAGTAAGAGGAGTTAGTGGTATTCTAATAGCATCCGACAAATGCATTCATTTCTACAATAGAAATATGTCTGTTTTGCTGCTATTCAGAATTTATAGACTCCCACAAATCAATAAAAAATAGAGACAGCCCAACAGAAAAATTGGTAAGATTTAAACAGTCACTTCACAAGAGGATATCTAAATGGCCAATAAACATGTAAAAGTGCTCGACTTCTGTAATCATTAGGGAAATGCAAATTGAAATCATAATGAGATACTGTGGCACACCCACAATAATGGCTAAAATGGAAAACAAAATGTCAAGTATTGGAACAAATGAAACTATATACAATGTCAAGTATTGGAACAAATGAAACTATATACAATGTCAAGTATTGCAACAAAAGAAACTATACGATAACTATACATTATTGGAACAAATGAAACTATACACAATATGAATGTATATTGGTATAGCCATTTTGGAAAAGTCACAGTTCAAGAAAACACATGAAACCAAACTAGATTTAGGGATACAGGTTTAGGTAGTAAAATCTATAAAGAAAAGAAAGGAAATGATTAGCTTTGGGTGGGGGAGTAATGCTTGGGAGGGTATGTAGGGGTGCTTCTGGGGTGCTAGCAGCGTTCTGTTTCTTGACGTGAGTGGGGGTTGCATAGATGTTCACTTTGTGATTCATTGAGGTGTCGGTTTTGGGGTGGATGACTTTTCGGTAAGTGTATTATATATTTCATGGTTTTAAAATTTTTGCTGAAGTTAACAAGTTAGAAAAAATATCCCATGCTGGATACAGACTACCAACTATTACCTTACTGACTGAGCCAAGCGTTACGGATGTGAAAGATAAGGCAGGCCTGAATTCTGGGGTGGGCAGTGGTGAAGGAGAGGAGAGACAGATGCAAAAAAATGCTGCAAAACTTGAGGCAGTATGAGATGGTGAAAGAGCATAGCAATTGGAGTGAGGAGTCCCAAGTTCAGGACTTAACTGGTTTTTCATCTAGACTCTAACCACTCTCTAGCTTATGACCTGGGTGTATCTCCTAACTTGCCTTAATATCATTTTTCCCACCTGGGGCTGAGGGGAGTTTGATAGAACGTACATTTTTGTTTTGTTTATAACACTTCGTAAGCTATTAAAATGTCATATAAAATTTTTACTGATGTTCAATTAGATGTGATGGGAAAGGGGGAAGGAGTTAGGATGATTGAGATTTTGAGTCTGAGTGATGGAGGTTATGGTGATAGCATGAACTAAATGATTTGGAGAAAGATTGTATTTAAACTCTGTTTTATACGTGTTGAGTTTAAGATCATGCCAGAACATCAAGGTGGAATTTTCAAACAGATTTAGAACCTAAGTTTTGGTACTCTGAAAAAAGGGTCAGAATTGGTCATAGAAATTGGAAATTACCCACATAAGGGTAATAATTAAAGCCATGGGCGTGAATACGATCATTGGAAGAGAATATAGAAAAACAGTACTGAGGACAAAGAAGGAGAGAGGTAAAGGAAAAAGGGAAAATCAGCACTTACTGAGCACCTGTTGAACTGTGTGCCAGCTGTTCTATATTTGTTATCTCGTTTATTCCCCTCAAATTCCAGGGTAGCCAGTTGAGCTTCGTTTGGTAGACTGACTTTGTAGACTCACAGTAAGGTAAAGAACCAGCATTTAAAACCAGCTTGACTCCAGCTTGTATGGTGCAATACACCATGCCTGTAGAGCCAAGTATCTAAGTCCATGGGGAGAATTTGAGTCAAGGAAAGATATGCCCTGAGAAAAGACCATTGGAATTTTGTGATTTGTGACCAAGGGTTTCTGGAACATAAAGCGGTGCCTGTACTCTCATATTTGTTGTGCTTCTGTGAGCATGGTTAATCCAGACAAACATTTGTGTTCTAGACCTCTGGCAATAAGAAAAAAGTCAAGGTGGTAACTGTGAAAATTAGTATAATGAAAACAAAGTCAGTTATTAAAGCCTAGCTAGATACTCTTGTGCCAAGTGCGTTAAATCATGCCAAAGCATGAAAGAGAAACGGGAATAACTCATACGTGATTCATTGTTGTTTGCTGCTTTGTTCGCATACTGCCAAGAACCATCTCGCATATCACCAGTGGTATGGATCCTTCACATTGGAAAACACTGAAATGTTATATAATAGTGTTCACTGTTTACAGGCATTTTCAGTCACCTGAAATTTTAAGGGGAAAGATCAAGATGGCTTTGCCAGCCAAGGACATTATAACTTAGAATGAAAGATAATTTTGCTGGTGATAAGCACTTGCCTTTTGGAAAGCAGCAATACCTCCTCAAAATTTAGAGTAATCCATTGTATCTACGAGGAAGACTTTTCCCTACTAGGTTTACTAAAACTATTTACTCTTAGAATAGCATCTTAACATTAAAAAAAAGTAGAAGAAGAATGTTCCACCACAATACAATTACTGGTTTCTTACTGTGTGTTTTTAGATTTACAGATGAATAATGTGTGCATTTTTGGAAAACAGACTGTTGAGGAACTTTAAATTGATTGCAGGAGACTGATGTTTTCTGTCTTTATCTACTCCCTCTTTCCGAGTTCTAGAGAAGACCTCCAATAAGCAAGTGAAACTCTTTGGCGTAGTCACTGATCTCAGAATCCCCCAGGAGCACCGAGAACTTTGATTTCCAGGAATTGGTTAGGCACAGCCACTTCACTCAACCTTACATTTTACACCCCAGAGTAAAGGTTGCATTTGGGCAACCTGATTTTCCTTCTTTCTGTTTTAAGGCAGTGGGTAATTAATAATTGTTGGTTGGTTACAGCCTCCAGTCAGATTTGTTAAAATAGATAATCCACCCACAGGTGCAAAAAACTTTTTAAACATCATCACTGTCTTCCATCTATACATTTCCCACCCCCAAGGTAACCTCTACTCTTACTTTCTTGTGTATTTTTCAAGAGTTTTTCTTCATGCTTATACATGTAATTATTTCATGCCTTTACATGTTATTTTTCCCCATTTTTATATAAAAGGGAGGATACCGTATACAATATTCTGCACTTTGCACTTAAGACATCTTGGGCTTTTCCATATAAATGCATAAAATACATCCTTTATTCTTACCCCTGCAGATTATTTAACCAGTCATTATCCAGTTGAAGAACATGAGTTTCTTTTTTCTTTTTTCTTTTTTTTTTTTTGGCTGCGTTAGGTCTTCATTGCTGCATACAGGCTTTCTCTAGTTGCAGCACGTGGGCTTCTCATTGCAGTGGCTTCTCTTACTGTGGAGCACGGGCCCTAGGAGTGCGGGCTTCAGTAGTTGTGGCCTGCAGGCTCAGTAGTTGTGGTGCATGGGCTTAGTTGCTCCACGGCATGTGGCATCTTCCCGGACCAGGGATCAAACCCGTGTCCCCTGCATTGGCAGGCGGATTCTTAACCACTGTGCAACCAAGGAAGTCCAGAACATGAGTTTCTAATCTTTTATATTCTAATTAGTGCTTGGACGGGTATTGTTGTACACACATCTTTTCTTGTATATTTAAGCATGTCTCATCTCAGTTCCCAGATTGGAATTACTCTGCAAAAGGGCGTATGTGTATTTTTAATTTAAATAGGTACTGCCATATTGCCCTCCATGTACCAAATGTTTCTCCACAGCATTGCTGATAGACTAGAGTATTACAAAATTTTTTGATATTTCCCTGTGAACTTTTGAAGGGTAGATTATTTCAAGTCCTACCTAATATTTTCAGGACCAGTAACAGAATCATTTGGTTAAACTGGGGGAAATGAGATTTGGTTTACACAGTTTGTTCAGGACACAAATTATTTGCTGCAGATCCTGCAGCTACACACCCACAACTAGTAAAAACATGGTTGCTTATGCAGTGGAAGCAGCCAGCAAAAACCTGGAAAAGTGCCAAGAATGACTACAAACAGCTCCATCTACCCTTTTTTGTGTGTGTGTGTGGCAAATTTGCAAGCTTAGCAGTATCTAAAAAGATCCTTCAGCCTTTGTTTGAATTACAGAGAATCAACCTGGTAAGAGGGAGGGAGTTACTCATTTCATGAAAAACTCCCCTGATATGATAGGAGCTGAAAATGATTTTTATTTAATTTTGCTTCAGTGCTGAAGTGGCACAGGGAGGGAGAAAATAGAGCTGTTAGGCTATGGGGTCCACCTGCACTGGGGGTTATGTTAGAGTGTGAAGAAAGATTTCCAGGAATGATAATCTCAGTTACTTGGAGCCAAGGTAATTTACAGAGGAAAAAAAAGAGTTCAATGTGGCATGCTAGCTTACTGGCTTTTCAGACTTTTTTTGTTTTTGTTTTTTTAACATTTTTTTAAATTGCAGTATAGTTGATTTACAATGTGTCAGGTATACAGCAAAGTGATTCAGGTGTGTGTGTATATATATATATATATATTCTTTTTCAGATTCTTTTCCATTATAGATTATTACAAGATATTGAATATAGTTCCCTGTTCTATACATTAGGTCCTTGTTGGCACTTTTAAATCATTTTACAAATTTGTAGGCTTTTATGGACTAAATGTGTCTCCCCCTCTCCCCCAAAAATATTCATAACTCCTAACCCTTAATGTGATAGTATTTGGAGATGGTGCCTTTGGAAGGTAATTGAGGTTAAATTAGGTCATGAGAGTGGGGCCCTTATAATGGGATTAGTGGCCTTATAAGAAGAGGATGAGAGAGATCTTTTCCAGCTGGAGCACAGAGGCACAGAGGAAAGACCATGTGAGGACCCAGTGAGGAGGCCATCTGCAAGCCTGGAATAGAGCTTCCTACCAGGAACTGAAACGGCCAGCACCTTAGTTTTGGACTTCCCAGCATCTAGAACTGTGAGGAATAAATTTCTGTTGTTTAAACCACCCACTTTATGGTAGTTTGTTATGGCAGCCGAAGTTGACTAAGTGTATCTCTTGTTTCCCACAGATTCATAAAGGTCCATCCAAAAAAAATTGTGATGACTATTAATAGTGTCCTGTCTTTCGTCAAATTAACTGCAACCAACATAGTGTCTGTGTAGTTCCTGCAAAATTTGGAAACTTACCTCTTTAGGCATGGCAGGTGACTACTGGGGAATCCTTCCATTTATTTAATATACCCAAATGTTAACTTGCATCTCAGGAGTGGCTTAGAATTTGGAATCCTTCTGTCTCTTGAGTTGGAATAAGAGGCATATAAATGCAGGCCTAAACTCATTCACTTGATGGGCTGTAAGTAGTGGTACACACTGGTGATTGATTGGATATTCGATGATACCAAAAAAACATATTACTTTTATTGAACTTTGATGTTTTGTTATGATAATAGTATTATGATTAAGTTTTTTAATCCAGAGTCTTTTAGACATGATATCTGGGTTTGTTTCAAAATAATGTGGTGTTGCAACAGGGTGTAAATTGTTGGCAGTATCAAGGAAGTAATAGTGGTCTAGGGTATATGATAATTGGAGAAGCTAAATGACAGATACTTGGGGGTTCTTTGTATTGTTCTGTACTTCTGTATATGTTGACATTTTCTGTACTAAAAAGTTGTTAAAATAATTTATGATTGTCTATAACTAGTGACTTATAATTTTACCTGCTGAAATTAACATATAAAGAATCTTCAACTTAAATGTCTTCTTAAGCGTGGGAATTTAAATGCTGGCCATGAGCATGAATTGGACTTCACTTACCATGCATTTATTTAGCAGCTGCTAAATGCTTTCCTGTAGATTTTTCTCATTTAATCTCTGCAAAGGTATGTGTCATCCCCATTTTACAAATGAGGGAAATGTAAACTCTAGTAAGTAGTACACAGGTAGAAAATAGCATAATTGGAATTTTCCCCCCATTTGGTCTGTCTCCCAAAATTCATGTTTTATTTCTACCATACCATGCTGCTTCTCAGACATACCTGACCACCTTTTCCTCCATGCTGTTTTCCTTTTAGTAGTGAAAGCTTGGCACAACAGGTGGACAAACATATATGAAAATGTGGAAGATTTCTGGGGTCTTTGTCCTCTCCTTTCCTGTTAGGGCAGCTAGAGTCCCAAAGCAGGAGTTAAAGGTTTGTTGTACCTAAAGGAATCCATGAAGCAACGAATTGATAAAATTCTAGACCAAACTCACCAACCTTTGGTTCTGCAAGAATTCATTTGACGATTATTACATATATTTGTGTCAGTTACTGTTCAAGATACTGAACTGATACTCTCATCTCACTTTCAGAACATAAATTAAGAGCTCAACCTTGAGGACTTTATGCTAACCTTGAGAGCATTATGCTAAGTGAAGTAAGTCAGAGAAAGACAAATTCTGTATGATCTCACTTATATTTGGAATCTAAAAAAACCAAACTCTTAGAAACAGATTTGTGGTTGCCAGGCATAGAGTAAGGGGAGGGGATGTGATGAAAGAGGGAGGAATGGGTGAAGGTGGTCTAAGGGTACAGCCTTCAGTTATAAGCTAGATAAGTTCTGGGGATCTAATGTACAGAATAGTGACTATAGTTAATACTGTATTGTATAGTTGAAACTTACTAAGAGAATAGATCTTAAAAGTTCTCACCACAAAAAAAAAAAATACAAGAAAAAATGGTGTGAGGTGATAGGTGTGTTATCTAAACTTATTGCAGTAGACATTTTGCAATATAAACCTATATCAAATCATCATGTTATGAGCCTTAAACTTAATGTTATGCATCAGTTATATCTCAGTAAAGCTGGTGGGGGATGGTGGTGCTCAGTCCTAACACACTTACCTCTCTCCTCCTCCCTCCTATATCCCTACTCCACCCTCAGTTAGAAGCAACAGCTACACAGCTCAGGAAATGGACTAAGTGCAAGGTAGAAACACTGAGCAACCTGTCCAGCCACTCATTGCTTTCTCCTTTCTCTTCCCAAGAACATGCCAAGTTTGCAATATAAGGGAACTTGGGACAACCCCCTACTTCCATGCCAGTTGTAACAATGGAGCTTTAAGAATACTTAATATATAGTGTGGCACAGCTTAACAAAAGTCCCATCCTGAAGTGTGTGGAGGGAAAAGACCAGATTTTATAAGCACTTGTGGTTAAAGCAAGACTTGCATCCAAGAAAGGCTTTATGTGCAATCTGGATATTTACACTCCCTTTATTCTCCGTCACCCACCCATCCCCAAATAAAAATCACCATACTTAGGCAAATCTAGACTTAACCTGTGCTTAAAATAACCCCATGCTGACTAGCCTACAGAGTGGGTCATGTGGGATAGACTTTCAGCTCCATGGTGTACTTTCCCTGCCCCTGAATTTCCACATCTCTAGGCCAGAGAAACCTAACATGACAGAGTTAGTAAGAGCACAAACTCCAGTTTTATCCACAGAGCTGTCCTTTGACCAAGCAAGAATGCTGAATTACTGGAGAAGCTATAACATGTTTGATTCTTTAAAAAAAGATTTGATGCTTGAGCCCAAAGAGTTGGAAAACTAAGAAATGAGAGATTGAGAGTTTCAAGTTAGAGTAAGAGAATACCTACAGATTATTTAAGGGCATAAATTCAAAAATGCCCCTGCCCAGCCTCCTGAGAAGGCTTTCAGTAGGATGGAAAGCTGAGAGCTGCCTTTCCCCCTGGCTAACCCACCTTTTGCTGGCCGCAGGCAATCAATAGGTGGAGTAATGTATTATTTAGTAAAGCAGTGAAACCCATAGCTTGATTTAAATTTAGATGTTTAGTTTTTCACATGTACTAAAAACTGATTTGTCTGCCTTTCTGCCATCTGCACACGTGTACAGGATCTAGAAGAAGGTACTTCGGTTTCGCTCTTCCCCTTAAACTCTTCAAATGAAACTTGTTTTGCTTTTCGCCTCCCCAACTTTTTTATCTTTACCAAGGTGCCACCTTTCTAAATAGGCCAGGCTCAAAACTTTATCTTCATTTTTCTCATTTAGTTTTTATTTCATGATCATAAACTTAACTATGCAATCCAACTAGACTTGGAGGGGAATAAGGAAAATATAGAACCCAAAGAGCTGCAGCACATGAATAGATGTTGAGTATTTTCAGACAGCACAAAGATTATAGGATAGAGTGAGCAGATGAAGGTGGTGGGGTACACTCCTGAGCTATAGAAGGAATGGTATGGAAGTTAAAACACAAGTCAAATTTATTGGAGTTGTCTGTAGTCAGCATTAAAGAGCTTCTCGGTGGTTCTGCCATTCCTGGACCGAAGCACTCCATAGCTTCCACAATATTCATGCCCTCTTCTACCTTGCCAAAGACCACAGGTCTGCCATCCAACCAGTCCGTCTTGGCAGTGCAGATGAAAAACTGGGAACAGTTTGTGTCGGCTCCAGCATTTGCCATGGACAAGATACTAGGACCCATATGCTTCAGGATGAAACTCTCATCATCAAATTTCGCCCCACACATGGACTTGCCACTAGTGCCATTATAGCATGTGAAGTCACCACCCTGACACATAAAACCCACAATAATTCTGTGAAAGCAGGAACCTTTACAACGAAGTGCTTTATCCCCAGTGCTCAGAGCATGAAAGTTTTCTGCTGTCTTTGCAACTTTGTCAGCAAACAGCTTGAAAGAGACGTGGTCCAAGGGCTCGCTGTGGACAGTGATGTTGAAGAACACAGCAGAGTTGACTGTGGCTGGGTGGTGGTGCTGTCTGCAAAGCCAAACTTTCTTCACTCTTTAGTCCAGATTGCTTGTCCTCCTGGGAAGAAATCTCTTGTATTTTTACCTGTATCTCCACAAGTAAGGACTTCACCCTAAATGAATCTTTATCACTTTTCCTTAAGGTGACTGAGTCTTGTTGCCCTCTTTGAATTTAACCTTTCCTTCCTGCCCCCAGACTACCCTGCCTGACTACCATTGTGATTTTCTTCATATATTGCCTTCATCTTGAGACTCCTCGGAGCATTAGCCTACAGAGTATCTAGGCCCTATCCAGCCCTGGGTATGAGCAGACCTGCAGTCAAAGATGACAGGATGTGAAAACACCTAGTATCGTTCCTGGCACATAGCAGGCACTGTTGACTTCTTTTTTCTCTTCTTATCAAGTTAGTTCCTTTACCGTCCCAAAGACTACCAATGGTTGTACCAGCCTCATAGATTACAGGCATACCTTGGAGATATTGCAGATTTGGTTCCAGACCACCACCATAAAGCGACTATCACAATAAAGTGAGTCACATGAATTTTTTGGTTTCTCAGTGCCTTTGAGTTATGTTTACACTATTCTGTAATCTGTTAAGTGTGCAAAGCATTATGTCTAAAAAAATACCTTAATTAAAAAACACTGTATTAAAAAAAATACTTTATTGCTAAAAAAATGCTAACCATCATCTGTGTTTTCAGTGAGTTGTAGTAACATCAAAGATCACAGATCACCATAACAAATATAATGAAAGTTTGAAATATTGCCAGGATTACCAGAATGTGACACAGAAACATGAAGTGAGCAAATGCTCTTGCAGAAATGGCACCAGTGCACTTGTTTGATGCCACAAACCTTCAATTTGTAAAAAAACACAATATATGCGAAGTGCAATAAAGTGAAGCTCAAACTTTTTGATAAAATGAAATATGCCTGTATTCTCCCTCCAAGAAATATATTCACTCCAATCTTTTGCCTCTCCAAATCTATCAAGCATGAACAAATTCAAATTCTACATTCAAACTTTAAAACAACCTTGAAGGTCACAGAAGTAGGAACAAATGGAAAACCATACCTTGTTCTTGGCTAAGAAATTTAACATCATAAAAACAATGTTATTTAACATGTCCAAAATACTAGTAAGGTTCTGGGGGGAACAAAGGAAACGGGAGGAGGGGAGCTAGCCAAGCTGATTCTAAAGCTCATATGGGAAAAATAAAGCAAGAATGGGCAGAAAACTCTGGCAAAGAAGAGCGATAAAGGGAGATGAGCATCTGTTAGATATTAGTCAGATTATAAAGCCTAAGTAAGGGCACTAATCCACCCTCATGACCTAAACACCTCCCAAACATGCCACCTCCAAATACCAATACATTGGGGATTGGGTTTCAGCAGAATTTTGGGAGGACACAAACATTCAGTCTGTAGCATCAAATGTCCATCAATAGGGAGCTAGAGGAAAAAAAAAAACACTAAAAGTATAATATAAACTATATCATTAAGGGCTTCCCTGGTGGCGCAGTGGTTAAGAATCCGCCTGCCAATGCAGGGGACACGGGTTCGAGCCCTGGGCTGGGAAGATCCCACATGCCACGTATCAACAAAGCCCGTGCACCACAACTACTGAGCCTGTGCTCTAGAGCCCGCAAGACACAACTACTGAAACCCATGCACCTAGAGCCCGTGCTCCACAAGAGAAGCCACTGCAATTAGAAGCCTGCACACTGCAATGAAGAGTAGCCCCCGCTCGCTGCGACTAGAGAAAGCCCGCGGGCAGCAATGAAGACCCAATGCAGCCAAAATAAATACGCTATTAAAAAAAAGAGTACACGCACATTTTCTAAAAATATATATATATATCACTAAGTTAAAAAGTAAGGTGCATAAAGTATATATAGTGTGCTACCTTTTAATAAAAAGAGAAGATATATATATAGATATATAGATATATATAGATATATGCCCATGGGGACAGTAGTGGAGCAGGACCTTTCAGTGTACCCCTTTTGATACTGTTTTGTTTTTGAACCATGTGAGTTAAATGTATTACCTTTAAAAGAAAAAATAAAAGAAAAAGATGCTTTCCCAACTATAAATAGAAATTTAAAAATTAAGAGTTGGGAAGGCCTTCAGAGATCACCTACAAGTTTCTTCATCTTAAAAGTGAGAAAAAGAAAGAATATAAGAGGGAAATGTTCATGAGATAGCATAGCTAATTTGTTACAGAACTAGAATACAGGTCTCTTGAGTGCTTTTCTCTTAGGTTTCTCCTTAAGTGCTGTCTACTCTAGCCCATGCTGATCTCCCTTTTTACTGACTCACTGATACCTTATTTGCTGATTTCATGGGTCTTAATTTTTTCTCATAAATGTTTACATCTTTGAAGGTATTCCTCTGTATTTTCTATAGGACTGCACATGGTGTTTGTTTGGCCCATAACTACTTTGTTCATTTATTCAATAATTTATTGAGTGTTCACTGAAAATGCTAGACACACTGCTTGGTTTTATGGATAGCTGTCAATTGGGATACTGGAAGTGGAGGTAGAAGTTTTCATCCTTGTTCTAAGCATTGAACATAAAGTCAATAAAGCCTGTAATTCATTCACCTACTTATGTGAAGCCATATTTATGTTTACTTTCTTAATAATTCTTTTGGGTAGGGCCTAAGCAGTGGGTGACATACATCCTGCTGCTCATATGTAGGTGTTAGATGAATAAGATTACTGATCACCAAGCCCAGAGTTAGGTAAACAGAGAAAACCTTTAGCCTGCCCGTGTTAGTCAGATTCCCCTTCCATCCTACTTCTGGTGACTGGATCACTCTGGGTTTTCAGGAACCTTTTAGAAAAGACTCTCTCCCCTGGTACCCAGTCTCCTATTTCTGTCAGCAGACTGCCTATGCCAGACTGTCAGTGTCTTGAAAGCAGGAACTCTTTCTTTGTATTCCTAGTGCCTGTTAAAGTGCCCAGCACAATCAATGTTAGTTGAACTGAACCAAACCTCTAGGGCCATACAAACCTATACTTAAAATACAAATGTGTCCCCTCCAATGTGTTTCCACAAGAGTGAATTTCGTTTCATTTCCAGTCTGTTTTAATGTTTCTGATTCCCAGCTATAAAACATGTAGCCTCCATTCCCTTTTCCCATAACCATAACTGCCATCTTTCCTCTGTCCCTTCTGGAAAGTGCCCTACCTGTAAGTGCCCTAAGACTACTGGGAAGCAGGTGTTTCCCTGGTGCTCAAGATAAAACTTGGCAAATAGCCAAAGTAATCTCGAGAAAGAAGAACGAAACTGGAGGTTTTACACGCTGTGATTTCAAACTATACTACAAAGGTACAGTAATCAAAACAGTATGGGACTGGCACAAAAACAAGACACAGATTAATGGGACAGAATAGAAAGCCCCAAATAAATCCACACTTATTGACATATTTTGTTAGTTAATACATGTCAAAGGAAGCAAGAATACACAATGGGGTAAAGATTCCTCTTCAATAAATGGTCTTGGGAAAACTGGACCACTTTCCCACACCATATACAAAAATAAACTCAAAATAGGTTAAAGACTTAAATGTAAGACCTGAAACTATAAAACTCCTAGAAGAAAACACAGGCAGTACACTCTTCGACATCATTCTCAGTAGTATTTTTTTGGATATGTCTTCTCAGACGAGGGAAACAAAAGCAAAAATAAGCAAATGGGACTACACCAAACTAAAAAGCTTTTGTACAGCAAAGGAAACTCAACAAAAGGAAAAGGCAGCCTACTGAATGGGAGAAAATATTTGAAACTCATCTGATAAATGGTTAATATCTAAAAATATACAAAAAACTTACACAATAGCAAAAAAATTTTTTTTTAATGGGCAGAGAATCTGAATAGACATCCTTCTAAGGAAGATATACAGATGGCCAGCAGGTACATGAAGAAATGCTCAACATCATCATCAGGGAAATGCAAATCAAAACCATGAGATATCACCTCACACCTGTTAGAATGGCTATTATCAAAAGACAACAAATAACAAGTGTTGGCAAGGATGTGGAGAAAAGTAACCATTGTGCACTATTAGTGGGAACGTAAATTGGTGCAGCCACTATAGAAAACAGTATGGAAGTTCCTCAAAAAATTAAAAATAGAATTACCATATGATCCAGCAATTCCACTTCTGGGTATTTATCCAAAGAAAGTGAAAACACTAACTCGAAAAGATATATGTAACCTCATGTTCATTGTGGCATTATTTACAATAGCCAAGACATGGAAACATCTAGTTGTCCCTCAACAGATGAATGGATAAAGAAAAAGTGATATATATATATATATATATATATATATATATATATATATATATATATATATACACAATGGAGTATTACTCAGCCATAAAATAAGGATGAAATTCTGACATTTGCAGCAATCTGGATAGACCTAGAGAGTATTACACTTAGTGAAATGTCAGACAAAGACAAATAATGTATTACACCACTTATATGTGGAAAAAAATAATACAAGTGAATGTATATGCAAAACAGAAACAGACTCACAGATATAGAAAACCAACCAATGGTCGCCAAAGGGGAGAGGGGAGGGGAAAGGGGAAAATTAGGGGTATGGAATAAAGAGATACAAACTACTATGTATAAAATAGATAGGCAACAAGGATATGTTGTATAGCACAGGGAATTATATTCAATATCTTGTAATAATTTTAAATCGAATATAATCTGTAAAAATACTGAATCACTATGCTGATAGATCTGAAACTAATACTGTAAATCAACTACACTCCAAAAAAACAAAACTTTTTAGAGAAAGACAAATATCATGTGATCTCTCTTATATGTGGAGTCTTAAAAAGAAAACTCATAGATACAGAGAACAGATTAGTGGTTGTCAGAAGCAAGGGGTGAAGGGTAGGCAAAACGGATGAGGGGAGTCAAACAGCTTCCAGTTATAACATAAATAGGTAATGGGGATGTAATGTACAGGATGGCAACTATAGTTAATACTCTATTGCATTTTGAAAGTTGCTAAGAGAGTAAATCTTGAAAGTTCTTACCACAAGAAAAAAATAGTCTTTAACTATGTATGGTGATGGATGTTAACTAGATTTATTTTAGTGATCATTTTGTAGTACATACAAATATCAAATCATTATGTTGCACACCTGAAGCTAATATAATATTGTATGTCAATTATACCACAATTTAAAAAAAGATAAAACTTGGCAAGTTTATTTTTGTTCCTCAAGGATTTCCTCAATAAAAATTTCATAAAAGCCTGATCCTTGGTCCTGGCAGGTTATGCTACCCTAGATTCAAGTGTTTCTCTAGTGGTTTCTCCAGAAACCTTCTGAGTATATTACATGATGAAGTGAGAAAGAGCTTGTGCTTGACAGTCCCATATACTACCAGCCTTCAAATCTCCTTATTTGTAAATTTAGAAATAATAATGCTCATCTCATAATGTTATGGTGATGTAGAGATAAGGCATGTGAAAATCCCTGGCATATAGTAACTGCTCTAAACACATCCCCCTTCTTATCCACAAAGTAGTTTACAAATTAATAAAGAAACAAATGAACAGCTTTCCCAAGCAGTAATATTTACCTTATTTATAGAAACCTGTGCTACCAGTTCCTGAAGAAACCAGGTCTTCAGAAACCAGGTGTCTTAGTAGCTTGCCTTGGCCTGTCTCTAGCAGTTTAGTTTTGGAACATTGTGCTCTTGAGGTGTGTCATAGTGTGTCCTGATCAAAGGACAAGCCTAGTTTTGTCAATGATATTGGTATGTAAGGATCCCTCTTACTAGGTTCCATGAGGTCCTCAGATATGACAAGGCAGAGTCTCTGCCCCTTAGGTGATAACCATCTATTAGAGGATATAAGGTATTTACATAAATAACAGTTACACAAGGTAGAAAGTAATGTATGTTTTAAGTATATAAGAGATGTACAGATAAAAATGCTATCGCGATTTAATAAGGAAAAAGTACTTCCAGCTGGAGAAGATCAAAAATGGGTTCACTCTGGGACTTCCATGGTGGCACAGTGGTTAAGAATCCACCTGCCAATGCAGGGGACACAGGTTCAATCCCTGGTGCAGGAAGATCCCACATGCCGCAGAGCAACTAAGCCGGTGTGCCCCAACTACTGAGCCTGCGCTCCATAGCCCACGAGCCACAACTACTGAAGCCCGAGCGCCTAGAGCCCATGCTCCGCAACAAGGGAAGCCACCACAGTGAGAAGCCCCTGCACCACAACGAAGAGTAGCTCCCGCTCTCTGCAACTAGAGGAGAAAGCCCACGCAACAATGAAGACCCAACACAGCCAAAAAAATTAATTAATTTTTAAAAATGGGTTCACTCAATCATTCAATAGACACTTATCATAGATGTGTCTCTGCAAGGTATTAGGCTAGACACTAGGGATGCAAGATTTAAATTATATCACATTTGTTCTGGGAGAGCTAAGAGCTTAGTAAGGGAGAATGTCACAGAAAGAATAATTGCGGTACTATGTGGTAGGGACTGCTTTGTAAGTGGGATGTTCAATGTGCTTTGGAAGTAGAGATCAAGGGTGATTAACTCAGTGTACAGAGACTGGGGAAGAAATGATGTTTGAGCTGGGTCTTGAAGGATAAAGAGGAGTTTCCCAGATAGAGAAGATTGGAAAGGGTATTTATTAAGAAGTTGCCTTTTTATCTTGAAAAATGGGAAGAATTTAGACATTCAGAAGTGGGGAGAATCCAGAATTGCATCAACAAAGATTGGAAAATCAGAAGAAAGCATGAAGTGAAATAGTTCTCATGGGTGAGTAGAAATTAATGAATTTGATCCAGTTTGTGGTGGGATTAAAGACAATGGGGAAAACTATTCAAGATCTTCAAACTGGGACAGGATAAGGTTAGAACTTTGAATTAAGAAGATTGAGCTTATAGTTTTGTACAGGATAGTCTGGATAAGACCACACTAGGAGCAAGGAGGGCAAGTAGGAGACTATTAAAATAACTAGGTAAGAGGTAACAAAATCATGTAGAATGTGGCAGGAGGAATGGAAGGGAGAGGCCAAATGGCAGAAGTGTTGCAGGCATGGGGTGTGGTTATTGGCAACCTGAGTGCTTGAGAGGATGCTGTACCATTAACAGGAGCAAGAAACATAAGAGATAAGGCTCAGGAGAAGTGAAAAGTAGACGCACTAATTTTGAGAATCTGCAGTAGACTGGTAGAAAATAGACAAGATGGGACAAGTGGTTAAGGAGGAATGGGAAGTGAGAAAGAGACAACAAATGTGACTACTTTTTGTGAACTTTGGCAGTGAAGGAAAAGAGTTTATGAGGCAAATATGGAGGGTTTTCACTGTATGATGAACTGGAGAGATTGAGCTAATTTGTAGGTGGAAAGGGAAAATGAAGAGCAGACCAAAAATTGAAGATGAAAGAGAAGGGGGTAAATGATGGAGCAAGGTCATAGCTTCAGAGGAATTAGTGGAGGAAAGGATATGAACTATTTCTGTGACAATAATTTGTAGGCATAAGAGGTGAAGAATTTCACTTTCTACTTAAGATGATGTCAGATGATTTGCAGATAATTTTTTTCCAGTATGGAAAATCTCACCCTGTTTTTCCAGTCCCTTGTCAATTAAACCAATTTCTGACCGGCTAGCAACATGGCCTACTTAGTAAGAGACACTTTGCTGTAGTAGAGTGGGAGTTGTGTAATTGTTTTCCCTAGTATTCCTGCTGCAGAGAGCTGCTTGTTCAACCACTTCAGATTTGATATCATAATACTCTGTGACTGGCTCCTCAAAAAAAGCTCTTCAATTTGGATAGATGTTGATTTTCACAACTTTCCCAACTCAGACATTTTAAAAGTCAGGAGTGAAAGAATAGAGCTTCTAGAAGAAAACAGAATAGCTTCATGACCTTAGAATAGGCAAAGATTTCTTAAATAGGACAAAAACCCGCTAATCATAAAGGGGGAAAAACGTGATAAACTTGGACTATTAAACAACTGTAAAGTCTTGTTCATCAAAAGACATCAATAAGAAAATAAAAAAGACCAAGACACAGAGTGAAAGATGTTCTCAATATGTAAATAAAATAGACACATACTCAGAATACATAAAGAACGTCTATAAATCAGTAAGAAAAAGACAGTTCAATCGCAAAATAGGCAAATAATTGAACAGGCATCTCATAAAAGAGATTATCCAAAAGACCAATCAACATTTTACAAGGTACTCAACTTCTTTAGTCATCAAAGAAATATACATTAAAACCACAACAAAATATTTTAGCCATCAGAACTGCTGAAATGAAAACACAAAATATCAAGTGTTGGATAAGGATTTGGAGCAACTAGAACACTCATACACAGCTGGTGAGAGTGTAAATTGGTACAACCACCTTGGAAAATAGTTTGCTCATATCTCATAAAGCTGAACAAATGCATACTCTGTGACCTAGCAATTCCAATCCTAGGTATCTACTCAGCAGAAACAACTGGATTCTATGCAAATGTCCTACAGTAGAATGAATGAATAAACATGGTATATTCATGCAGTGTAATACTACTTACAATGAGAATGAATGAACCACAACTACACACAACAACATGGATGAATTATACTACATCATGATGAGCAAAAGAAGCCAGAGGCAAAAGAGTTCATGCTGTATGATTCCATTTGTATAGAGTACAAAAACAAGCAAAGATAATCTATTCAGTTAGAAAAGAGGATAGTGGTTGCCCATGGTGTGTGTGTGTGATGGGGCAGGGGGGCAATGGAGCAACTGAAAGGGGGAGCAAGAGAAATTAATGGGGATGGGTAACGTTATCTTTCTTGATCTGACAATAGGTACACAGGTGCATTCAATTTGTGAAACTCATTGAGATGTACATTCATAATTTATGCACTTTTCTGTGTGCTTGCTATACTTCAGGATTTTTTTTTTTTTTAGTCAGAGTTCTCAAGTCTGTCAACCTTGTTCTCATAATAGGCTTAAATCAAGACAAGATCAGGATTGTAATTTATCATTTTCCTTCTGATTTAATCTATGAATATTTATTAAAATTATTCATGTTTCTCAGTTTCTACCTTCCAAATCTCTGACAGCCCAGTTCTCCACATCTTGAAACCCTTTAACGATTTCCGCACAAGAGAAATTACCCCAAGTTCTGTGCTTTGTGGTCTGTGCTTTTGTGTTACAGAGCACAGAGTATCTCCCTTAAAATACACAACTCTAATGAAATTGATCAAATAACCAAATGGATAATAACATCCATTTAGTTTGGAGTTCACAACCATAAAGTCCTCTCAGCACTACTACAACTATGGACATCCTCGGTTTGGTCAGTGCTTTTGATGCCTATTGCTGCCACATGCTAGTCTTCTGGTCTCTTTGAGAACATTTTGGATGTTAACACCAAGTTCAAGGGAAAATAATGATAATGGAGGGATATTAAGGTCAGGAGTTCCTTGTTTGGGGCAGCTTCCTGGTTTATTAGTTATTCACCATTCTGGAGAGACAACTAACTATGCAAAAATACCTTCAATATGGACATCTGGGTACTAGAGGAAAAAAAATGAAACATGAACTAAGTTTTAAAGAATAAAAATAAGCTTAATATCATGGATTCCTGGGATTTTTAAAATAATGCATTACTGGTTCAGACGGCATGAACATTTTGATTGGTATTGCATTTCACTGAAAATGTGATTTGCAAGAAATGACATTTTTAATAATGTTCCATTTTCTAATCCAGGAACATGATGTGTCTTTCCATTTATTTTCTTGTTCTTCTACGTAAAGTTTTAAAGATTTCTCATTTAGGCCCTGCCCATTTCTTATTGCGTTAATTAATTTCTAAGTAAACACGAGTGACGACTTTGAAATTCCTGGGGACTCAGGGCTCCCAAGGGAGCCCAAATGAGCACAAAGTGAATCCTTTTACCTCTTTAAATTGTTTATCTCCTAGTATAATTCAGGAAGGAAAGATTTCCTACTCATGAAGCCTCAGATAAATCTGTCTTTTTATTTTGGCTGGGACAAAGGATAGAAGAGAAACACATGGTCGTGTTTTACCATTCTGTTGTTGGGGTGAAAATATTAATATGTTATCTCTTTTTTTTTTTAATTTATAAATTATTGGTTCACAGCTTTCATCCTCACGACACTGTGAAGAAAAGCAAAGCATTCTTTTTATTATTATTATTATTTATTTGTTTATTTTTGGCTGCGTTGGGTCTTCGTTGCTGCATGCAGGCTTTCTCTAGTCGTGGTGAGCGGGGGCTACCCTTTGTTGCAGTGCGCGGGCTTCTCATTGCGGTGGCTTCTCCTGTTGCGGAGCATGGGCTCTAGAGCGCAGGCTTCAGTAGTTGTGGCACATGGGCTTAGTTGCTCCGTGGCATGTGGGATCTTCCCAGATCAGGGCTTGAACCCGTGTCCCGTGCATTGGCAGGCAGATTCTTAACAACCGTGCCACCATTGAAGTCCCAATATGTTACCTCTAATCAGCTAATTTTCTCATTATTATTGCCCTTCTACAGTACTGCCATTAGGCCCAGGATAAAATAAATTATTAAAGAACACAGAAGTGTCTCTGACACTCAGGATGGGATGAAACCCTTAACAATCACTCCCATGATTACTTTCATTTACTTGTTAAGGAAGCGCTTCACATCTCTTGCTCTTTGAAATAAAAGGCGACTATGTTCAAATGCCACAGAGCAGAGGTTCTCAAACGTTTTAACTCAAGATCCCTTTACATTCTTAAAAACTGACGGCCCTAAAGAGCTTCTGTTTATGTAGGTTATGTCTATTGCCATTCACCATAATCTAAATTAAAACTGAAAAAAATTATTAAATCATTTAAAAATAATAATAAATCCATTATGTTAACATAAATATTTTATGAAAAATAACTGTATTTTCTCCAACCAAAAAAATTTAGTGAGAAGAGTGACATTGTTTTACATTTTTGCAGAGCTCTTCAATGTCTGGCTTAATAAAAGACAGAGGGATTCTCATCTGCTTCCACATTCAATTTGTTAGAATATCACACATCATACAGCCTTTAGAAAATTCCATTGTATATTTGTAAGAGAATGAAAGTGAAAGTGCAAATGATGTCATAGTATTCTTAGGAAAATAGTTTTGACCTTGTGGACCCCCCAAATGGAATTGGTAACTTCCTGGGACCCCCAGACCACAGTTTGAGAGCCACTACCACATAGGGTTGGCAATTTCACATGGTTCAACCTCATATACATCTCTTTCTTCAAAATATTCAGTGCCAATAAGTCAAATAAATACTTATATCTCTTTAAACATGGTATTCACTGCTTCTTAATAATTGCCTTTTATAGTAATGTGTGGGTAGTGTGACACATGTATCCAACTTTTACCCACATAGATTTATGAAATCAGAAAATATACCAGTAGAAAAGTGCTAAAGGATAAACGATACATGTGGGAAATTCAGGAAAAAGAAAGACTAATATACATATAAAAACATTTTTTCACTACCGCTACTCAGGGAAACCCAAATAAAGCAACACTGGGTACTATTCTTCAATAGTCAAACTGACAAACTCTTGGGGGATTTACTGTAAAAATATGAATCCATATCTATCATCATCACATTTAATGTTATCAAGCTTTTGGGAAAATGCTTGATAATGGGGTATGAGCTAGTTCAACCTCACTAAAAGGCAGTTTGATAACAGGTATAAAAAAGCTTGGGATTTGCCCTGCCCTTTGTCCCAGAAATGCCGCTTCTGAAAATTATTCTAAGGAGTTTATCATGCATGTACACTAATATTTATATTACAAATCCATAAGAGTATATGTTTTTATATTCAGTGCTTTTTATAATATTGTTAAATAGGAATAATCTAAGTGTCCAATGGTAGAGTTAAATAATTAAGAGATTATTGAATAATATTGTGCAGTTATTAAAAATGATATTTAGAATAATTCAGTAATGACAAGGAAAAGTGTTCATGAAATATTAAGTGAAAAGGAGTATGACAAATCAGTATGTATACTACAACACAATTGTGTAAATGTATGTGTGCCTTTGCAGAGAAAGGAGGTTAGAAGGCAGGTGTGCCATGTCCATGTTGCATGTCGAGCTCTCCAGAGGGAGCTTAGCAGGAGGAGAGTTAGAGCAGAGGTCAAGTTCTACTCCATTTGCCTAGCCCTGCACCTTGTGCACAGGGCTGTCTACAGCCAAGGGAAGGGGATATCTTTTTCTGAATTGTTCAGGAGCATCAGCTGGACTATTGATAGCCCTGGGATTGTGACCAGTATGTATTTTCTTCTCCTGGGTAATCTGTATTTTCTATATTTTCATCAATGAATAAGTATTATTTTTGTGAAAGAAAAAATACAATTATTTTTAAAATTTATTTATTTTTTATTTATTTATTTTTGGCTGCGTTGGTTCTTCGTTGCTGCACACGGGCTTTCTCTAGTTGCAGTGAGCGGGGGCTACTCTTTGTTGTGGTGCGGTGGCTGCTCTTGTTGCGGAGCACGGGCTCTAGGCGCGTGGGCTTCAGTAGTTGTGGCATGTGGGCTCAGTAGTTGTGGCTCGCAGGCTCTAGAGCACAGACTCAGTAGTTGTGGCACACGGGCTCAGTTGCTTTGTGGCATGTGGGATCCTCCCGGGCCAGGGATCAAACCCACGTCCCCTGCATTAGCAGGCGGATTCTCAACCACTGCGCCACCAGGGAAGTCCCCAATTATTTTTTAAATATATCTTTTTACAGGCAGACAAGTGATAGTAGTTGAAGCTGGGGGATGGGTACATGGGTATTCATTATACTGTTCTATTTTTTCATGTGACATTTCCTATAGTAAAAATATCTTTTTTGACACCCTTATGGACATAATACTTTACATAACCTGCTCTTTGTTAAAATATGAACCCGTTTCTCTTGTCATAACTGGAGCTTTGGTCTCAAAATCTCTGAAAGACTTAATTTAATACCTGAAGAGGCTCTAAAAGATTAACTTTAAAGCTATGCAGCAAATACAAGTCTCTGCTAATTTAACCTGGAATGTTTCAGCAAGATTAATAGTGACTCTTTAGACTCCAGAAAGCACTATACTTACCTCACGTATCCACTTAAAATCTAAGCCTGTGGGAGTTTTCAATTTGAAAAAGATTACTAAGTCTTGGTTGATAGTTCTGACCTGTAGCAGAAAAGTATTCAAAACTAGACACAGAAACTCTCTGTCCTTTTTTCCCCTTTCTTTGAGTATATAAAATAATTCTTAACTTGATGAGCTGTTTCCTTGACAATTATCAAAAGCTAAATTGTCACTTTCTGAAATGCTTGCTTGAAATTCGGTCTTTCTAAGCTGTCTAATTGTCCCTTGTGCTTCAATCAAAAGTCATAGGAAAGTTTTTTCTCTCTTACCAAATGTACTTATTTGCTGATCACTATGCCATCCTTAACTGAAGTTGTCTACTTTAACTTGGATGAGAATTTCCTTTTTCACCTTGACTCTGTGAATTCAAGAGAGGTCAAGTCAAATTTTATCTCTAAGCTCTGGACCCATGTATCCAATTTCTCTAAATATCTAACTCCATTTGGAGGTCTCCTAGCCACTTCAAATCCACATGTTCATGGCCGGGGGGAGATGGGGGGCCATGGCTGACTAAATTAACATTTGTTATTTATTTTTTTTTAAGTATAGTTGTTTTATAATATTATATTAGTTTCAGGTGTACGGGACAGTGATTCAGTATTTTTACAGATCATACTGCATGAAGTGCTATTCCAAGCTAACGCCTGTTCAACAGTGAGTCCTTCCCTTTTCTCCCCGAGGCTGATTCTCTTCTAGTGTTCCCCATCTTAATGAATGGCTCTATCATCCACCCAGTGGCTCAAGTGAGAGTCCTCAGCATCCTCATGTTTTTCCCCTCCCCCCGATCTCCCCACATTTCCTCTCACCGACTCCAAACTATTCTCTCCCACAGTAGCAGGAGTGATCTGTAAAAAAGCAAATCGGATCATGCCATCCCTTTGTTTAAAAACCCTTGAGAGGTTTTTCATGGCTTTTAGGATAAAAACAAAATCCTAAATCCTCTGTATGGTCTACAAGGCCCCAGATGACCTGGTCCCTGCCCACTCTAGCCACTCTCAGTTCCTATCAGTTCTCCCAAACACCCTGCACCTTCCTCCTGCCTCAGGACTTCAAATATGATGTTTCCTCTATCTAGAAAGCTCTTTTTCCCCACTCCCCACTGCACTTCTAATTAATTCCCATTAGCCATCTAGAATTAGCAACAATTAACAGTTGGCTAATATTTAGAGGGAGCACTTCTTAGGTACTAAATAATTTAATCCCCAGACCCACCCTGTGAGGTGTGTTATCATCTCCATTTTACAAAGGACATAACTGAGGTTGCAGAGCAGTGAAATAACTTGGCCAAGGTCACATAATTATTAACTGGCAGAGCCCAGATTCAAAAACAGCCATCTGGTTCCAGAGGCTATCCTTTCTTAAATATTACCTTATGCTGCTCTGCCATTTCATCCAGGAAATCTTTGCTCTAGACCTCGAATTATACTTGCTGAGTAAATGGGAGGAAGAAAGAAGGGAGGAAAGAGAAAAAAAGAGGGAAAGAAAAGTGAAAAAGGATTCTCAGTTTATGCATGTCAAGTTGCACACCCTAGTTGATTTCAGTCTTCTTCCTTGGAGGTTTTCTGTTACAACTGGCCAAAGATTTAGCTTCTTCAGTTTGATACCATTTGTGTAGGAAAGATATTTCCTGGAAAGCCTAAGAAAAAGGCATAAGAAGAAACATGGAGTGTACAATATACTATTATGTAACAAGAAAGAATTGGCAGAGACACATGAAATTTAAAGACATTTTTAGTAAATGTTATGAAACTTCTGTAGACAATCTAGAGCACTTCTGTGTCCCAATAGGGGGAATGTGCACCTTGGGGTAAGACATAGACATTATTAACAGAACGGTCTGGGTTCAAAGGCAATGTTTTTGAAGATTTTCAGAAGATCATCCATTATATTTTGCAAAGACCATCAGTTCATCTGGCTGATAGACTGAGATAGCAAGGTTCATTTTGATGGGAAGTATGGATTCCAAAAGGTCCGTGAAGAGGAATGGCCTTGGGGATGGAGAGTAGGAAGGTAGGCTGGGTCAGCTGGGAATGACCGGGTGGCAGCATGAAAGCAGAAAGTGCCTGGTGAGAGGAAGGAGCTGCAGAATAGGAGGGGGAGATAGACTGTGATTTATAGGCTGCAGTTGGTAGACTAAGAAGCAGACAATCACACTAAGTAGGATAAGTATGCAATGCTAAGGGAACTCAGAAGCAAAAGCAAGGAGGGGATGAGAGTAGTGTCCAGAGGAGAGAGAAAACTTGATATGAAGATTAAAAGGACAGTGGGAATTGCCAAATGGCTTCAGGGGAGGGAGAATATTCCAGGTGAACAAAGGGTACAGAAGTAAATGCAAGAAAGCTAAGCTTATTGAGAGAACTGCAGCTAGTACAGCATGACTAGAAATTCAAGTGCTGTGGAGACCTGATGGGGAATAAGATTGGAGAGGGAGGAGTTCCCTGGTGGCCCAGTGGTTAGGAAGCCGCAGGTGTGGCCAAAACAAACAAACAAATAAACAAACAAACAAAGCCTCTTTGCTGCTGCACTGAGGGAGCTTTATCTTGAAAGTGATGGGCAGCCATTTAATATCTTAAGTAGAGAAGTTTTACTTATCAATTAATCAAATATTTTTTAATCACCAGTTGCCTACCATGTTCCAGACCCTACGCTAGATGCTAGAAATTCAAACAAGATTTTTAAAAGAAGGGAAAAAAAGATTTATAAGGAATTATTCCATAAATAATGTGACCAGTGCTTAAAGGAAGTATTATGTACAAGGTGCAATAGGAACATAGAAGTTGCTTGTTCTGCCTGCCTCCTTCACAGCCTAGGTGAAGCTTGAGCTGTGTTCTGAAGGGTGAAAAGTTTTCTAGATGAACAGAATGCAAAGATACAGAAGTATAAAAGAGTGTGGCAAGCTCTGGGGATGACCAAAGAGTCAGTATGAAAGGAGGAGAAGATGGATGTATAAAAATGGCAGGTGAGGCTGAATAAGTTGAAGACAGTCAGATCATGAAGATTCAAGTGGGTGTGCTAAGGGATTCAGACATGATGTATAGATGATGGGTGTATTAGTCACTGTTCTCCAGAGAAATAGAACCAATAGGAGATAGAGAAAGAGAAAGAGAGAGGGAGGGAGGGTGGAAGGAAGAAAGAAAGAAAGGTGGGAGGGAGGGGGAAGGAAGAAAGGATTTTAAGGAATTGGATCATGTATTTGTGGAGGCTAGCAAGTCCAAAGTTCATAGGACAGGCTGGCAGCCTAGAGATTCAGGTGAGTTGATGTTGCAGTTTTGAGTTTGAAGGCTGGAAACTCAGGCAGAATTTCTATGTTGCAATCTAGAGGCAGAATTCCTTTTAATTTCTTTGGGAAACCTCAGTCTTTTGCATTTAAGGCCTTCAACTGATTGGATGAGGATGAGGCCCACCCATATTATGGAGTGTAATCTGCTTTACTTTAAGTCAACTGATTGTGTAAATGTTAGTCACATCTGGACAAACCATGACACCACTTATATGAAGAATCTAAAATAGTCAAACTCATGGTGGTTGCCAGGGGCTGGTTAGGGGAGGAAGCAAGAAGGTACAAGGGTACCATGTACTCCTTTGATCAAAGGATATAAGGTTTCAGCTACATAAGATGAATAAGTCCTAGAGATCTATTATACAGCATAGAGCCTGTAGTTAACAATATTGTGTTGTATACCTAAAATTTGACTCAGAGGGTAGATCTTATAATTGTTCTTATCACACACTCGCAAAAAGTTAATAATCGTAAAGAAGGCAAGGAGAATATTTTAGAGGTAATGGGTATGTTTATAGCATAGATTGTGGTGATAGTTTCACAGGCATATACTGATCTCCAAATTCATCAAGTTGTATACATTAAATATGTACTGGTTTCATATGCCATTCATACCTCAATAAAGTGGTTTAAAAAATGTTAATCACATCTACAAAAACACCTGTAATCTAGCCAAGTTAACAAATAAAATTAACTGTCACAATGGGGAAACATACAGACATAGGTGACTAGTGAGCTGTTTATGTATTTATTTATGTATCTGGAGATCTGGAAGGAGTACTGGGCTGAATAACTTAGAGCCCAGGAGTAGTTGAAGTTATGAATGAATGAAATTTCCTGCGGAGGGTAACAGCGTGAGATGGGGAGAGCACTGAGGGTGGACCATGGGAGACATCAACATCTTAGGGAGGGGGTGGATGAAGAAAGTGATATCCTTGAAGGTGACTGAGAAGGAGCTATCCACGAAGTTGGAGAGGTACCAAGAGAGCATAAAGTCACAGAAATCAAGGGAGGAGAAAGTTCGAATGGATGCTAGAGAAAGGCCAAGGGAGATAAAGACTGAAATGTCTCCACTGGATCTTGCATTTAGGAAATCCCTGGTGACCTCAGCAAGAAGAGTCACTCCTGAGAGAGAGGTGAGGAAAGAGAGACCCTGAATTTAAGCATTCTATTAAGAATGTGAAGGAATCTTGCGTGTGAAAGGATAAAGGGCAAGAGAGTGATGGTAAAGGAGGATATGGGATGGACAAAGTTGGGGGGAGGTATGTGTTTAAGATAGAAGAACATGTTCATGTTCAGAGAGGAAAGGGCAATAAGAGAGAGACAGAGATAGAAGTTACAAGAAAAAAAGGGTAATTGACAAAGCAGGGTTCCTGATGAGGCATGAGGGGATGGGATATAGAACACAAGTAGCCTAGGACTAAAAGAGAGATGGGTGGTGATAGATAACAACTCTCAGAGGAAGACACAGCTCTATGAGTGTTGGAGAATAATAAACCCTAGAGTTGGAATGGACTACAAAATATCTTTAGCTTCAGTCAGGTAGTGCATTAATGTCTCCACTTTATAAATAAGAGGGCTGTGGCCTGGAGAAGTTCATAGTTTACCTATTCATATGACATTATCTTCAGAACCACTTTCTAAACCTTTGGGTAATAAGACTGCCAACTCGTGGGGCTTCCCTGGTGGCAGAGTGGTTAAGAATCCACCTGCCAATGCAGGGGACACGGGTTCGAGCCCTGGTCTGGGAAGATCCCACATGCCGCAAAGCAACTAAGCCCGTGTGCCACAACTACTGAGCCTGCGCTCTAGAGCCTGCGAGCCACAACTACTGAGCCCACGTGCCACAACTACTGAAGCTCGCGTGACTAGAGCCCATGCTCCGCAACAAGAGAAGCCACTGCAATGAGAAGCCCGTGCACCGCAATAAAGAGTAACCCCCCGCTCACTGCAACTAGAGAAAGCCTGCACGCAGCAACAAAGACCCAACAGCCAAAAATAAATAAATAAATAAATTTATTTTTTAAAAAAAGAAAAAAAAAAGATTGCCAACTTGTGCCTTCCAGAAAGAACATTACTGCCTAACAGATCTGTGACAAAAACAGGCTCTGCCTTATTTCACTATTTTTCTGATTCCCTATAAGAGAACCCACTTCTGTTCATAAGCTCTACTGACTCTTTTGCTGTATTTAAAATAAGATGCTAGTAAAGAGGTTCTGGGAATTCCGTGGCGGTCCAGTGGTTAGGACTCCACGCTTTCACAGCTGAGGGCATGGGTTCAATGACCAGGACCAAAAGTCCTGCAAGCCATGTGGCTTGACCACAAAAAAAAAGAGAGATTCTACTCTTACGTTAGTTATGAAGATGTTTACTTTTTGTTATTGTTATGTATCACTTGTGAAAAAATATTATTTTAATTAGAAATAACTCCTTTTAAACGTTTTTATAGAACCATGGCTATAAACAAAGTTTCTGTTTTGCCAAAAAGTTAAATCCCAGTAAAATGTCCTTAAGTCTGTTCCTGACACATAAACTTAGAAAAGTGATAAATAGAACTCAAGGTGCCCTTTAAAATTAAAAGTGTAATATTGTGTGTGCACCTTCTATATCCTAACAGGTCTTTCTTGCCTTTGAAATGCTGTAGGTGGTGTGACTTCCCTTCCAACTCAACATTTTTCGTGGGGGTTAGAGAAGGTTTGAGCTAGACTCTGACCATCTCATCCTATAGACAAAGAGTTTTAACCAGCAGTTTGCATGTTATCAGCTGTGGACTCTAATGTTTCTAATAATTCTGTAAGCAACAATTTTGTAGTGTTCAAGTGAGACCATTCGTGAATTCATTGTTATCTGGCCCTCATAGACATAGCTTTTTGGAGTTTGTTTCCTATTTTTAACCATATTCCACTTCCTAAATCTGCCTTCTAAATTGTGCTTTCAATTAGGCATTAGCCAGCGGTGGATGACTCTCTTCCCAGAGGATAGCTAACTAGAGACACTTTCTTTTTTTTTTTTTTAATTAATTTATTAATTTATTAATTTATTTTTGGCTCAATTGGGTCTTCGTTGCTGCGCGCAGGCTTTTGTCTAGTTGCGTCGAGCAGGGGCTACTCTTCGTTGCGGTGCGGGGGCTTCTCATTGCAGTGGCTTCTCTTGTTACGGAGCACAGGCTCTAGGCACATGGGCTTCAATAGTTGTGGCACACAGGCTCAGTAGTTGTGGCTCGCTGGCTCTAGAGAGCAGGCTCAGTAGTTGTGGCACACGGACTTAGTTGCTCCGCAGCATGTGGAATCTTCCCAGACCAGGGCTCGAACTCATGTCCCCTGCATTGGCTGGCAGATTCTTAACCACTGCGCCACCAGGGAAGTCCCAGAGACACTTTCTTGATGTCATAAACTTTTCTGCACAAGACGCTGCTTTGGAAATAGTTGTTGTCACCTGAGAAAACTCTGTTATATATGTGAGACATTGAACATCAAGGCAGATGGCTTGAGGATGGGAATTCAGGTAGGAATAAAAACAGGCAAGGAAGCACTGAGGGAGAAACATACAGGTTTTATCACTCTGTGGCCCACTGTTACTGGAATATTATAAAATTGTTGCTCACATGCTAGTATGTGACTTACAAAGCAACAACAGCTGAGATGCACGAGGACATGCATTCCATTTCTTTAATATCTGTTCCCCTGAAATCAATGAAATGATGTAGTGTTGAAGACATGCCTTGCAGTATGCCCAGATGTTAGAAGAAAGCAGCGGTCAGTATTGGGACATTCGCCCACCCTTGGCTCAGGGTCTCTGGTCTGGTCTGACTCTGAAACCTTAGTGCTCTGTCCTTGGACTTGACGCTCAGTGCCGTGTAACCCACTGGATCCTGTATTAACCCAGGAGTGCCTTGCTTGTTTCTGTGCATTTAGCTGTGAACTTAAGTACAATAAACTGAATACATTGTTTATAAACAAAAAAAGCGGGGAGCTTTAGCCCATGTAACTTCCCTTGTGCACCCATGCGTTCTCCTTTGGTAGGGAGGAGTTCATATATTCAAATCTCTTTGTGCTGCCTCTCAGCTGCCCAAAGCCTTCTATGAAACCTTGGTTCTCACAATACTCCCATCTTCTTATCTTCACTTTCCAAATCCTATCAAAATTTACCTGTCCTCTGTTTAATTCTCTCTCTTTAATAGAAGGCTGCCTGATATGGGAAACTAGTTTAACACTAGGAAGAAAGGTTTTTTTCAGAGATGCCCCATTTTCATATGAAGAAATGAATCTTTAATGGTAGCATTTCAAATACTATGATAAGTCAGAGGAGGGATTAAAAATGACCTTGTCTGTCTGTCTTGCTACTAGATAGAAGAACTAAATTAACTGTGGAAAACAAATTGTGGAAAGAAAGCAAGATTATTTCAAAGGCAACACATGTCAGTGAGTCAGAGAGCCATTGGCGGTTCCACAGTTTGTGTATAGGAGGGAGCAGTGGAACTGTTGAAAGGACAGGCTTAAATTTGCTTTTACATGTCACTTTACCAAAAAACTGATAAAAATGTTAACTGATCCCATTAAAGAACAAAGGGGGGGCGTGGTTGCTGATGGAGTGTATTAAAGGGTATTAAACCACTCCTCAATTTTTCCTCTTAGGTGCCAGCCACCTTTACAGTCAGGTGGCATATTCATTGAGGGCCAATTATGTACCAGGCATTAGTTATAATCCTTTAATTATACTTTTAAATCCATAAAAGTATAAATCATTTGATCTTTTCCATACAGTCCAATCATGAAGCAGTGGGGAAAAAAATCTACTTGTGCATTTTTCCCTTATCCCAAATCATCACACTCCTAGACACAGACTGGTAAATAGGCTCATCCAGTCATCCCATTTTTACCTGTGAATATACTATACAAAGACAGGCAGAGACACTCACTCTATTACATTCTGAAATATGCTCACCTCTCTATAGAGGTACTGCATAATCACTGAGATATTTACCCAGTTCACAGACTAATATGACCCACTGAGAGGATGCATGTTCTTACTCTTTCTGCATATCTATATATGCAATACACTCACTCCTTTGTAATAAAAATCTAGCAGAATAACTGACATGGAAGAAACATCAACCAGAATGGCACCCTGTTTTTACACATCTCAGTCACAAAAAGGACCATTAAAAATGGCTTGGGCATTGTACCTCTGCACTTAGCAGATTATAGAATGACATACTGATGGATTTAGAATTTTAAAATATTGCAGAGACAAGATTATATACTCCCCAGTAATGTATAAAGAATCTCATCCTCTAGTTAAAATCTCAAAAATCTTCCATACGATTTCTCACAGACAGCTATTACAAAAGTAAATTCAGATTGAAGAGAGTGTTTTGTCATTTCTTCAGGGGTAGTTCATGACCGCCAGCATCGGTATCACCACAGATATTTTTAAACGCAAATTTGTTGTTGCTTTTCCTTATCTACTAAATGTAAACTAGAGGTTGGTTCTTATGCACATTTGAGTAAAGATACACTAGTCTGTCTGCTGGATAACCCGGGTGCTCTCATTCTCTTTCTGCAGCCTAGCAACAAGCTAGCTCAGCAGGGTGGCTCTAAAGGCTCAGGCAGAAACTAGAATTGACAAGGAAAACTTCACAGGCGATTGGTCTCAAAAACCTTGTTTTTTAAACTGATAAAATTGTAACCCCAATAGAAAAGCTTAGTTTTCCAGATTGGCTGGGTGATCCCTGCTCCCTCTCCACTCCTCCAGAAGTATGTGATGAGGCAGGGAGTTGGGATCCCTCATCCAGAACATTTCCCAAGGTGCATCCAGTTGTGCCACGCCCAGGCACAACTCTCCATGTGTTGGCTAGCAGCTGGGGGATCCCAAGCATTGGGCTAGCCCGGAGTCTGTAAATTTTTGTTTTGGGCCTGCATTGTTGTTGTGTTTATTCAAGCCACATATTGCTTGATGATGCTGAAGTTTGAACCACTGGGCACGTATTATTTAACATATTTACCTATAACTTGGAAGACGTAAATGCCACATCAAAAATCGTACCCCTATTCCCATAGACATTACATTACTTTAGATAGTTAAGAGTTGTATAAATGGGAATAAATTACAGAAAGACTTTTTTGGAATTTTGACTTAAAAAGTATCTTCTTTAAATTAGGTGCTTCATTAAAATGTCATTATATCGAAAGCTTAATAAGTTTTTTTTGTAAATATGTAGAAAAGGCTTAAGCATGTGTGTTGATTCTATGATCTCAATTCAATACACTGATAGCTCACCAGTTCCTGTGGTTATTGAATGGGATTCTCTTTCTGCCAGTTAGAGTTAGCATGACAAAACTGCAGAGACAATTCTTAAGAAGTTTAAGTAACTCTTTGATGACCTCACTCAAGTAGGTGAAAATTCTGTGATAGGATCAACAAACTGAAAAATTTATCTTGTTGGGATAAAACCATGTGCATCACCATTTGTAATATTGTATTCTGAGTATTACAAGGAAATATCTTTCTGCAAGGAAAATCTAATGGAAGCAGGAAGATCCAGAAGACAACATTACAATGGGGAACCACTGAAGAACATAATAACCAGATTAAAACTTTTCAGTTTAGATAGAAAATCAAAGGGAGAAAGGAAAGAAGACCTAAATCTGTAAAATCATTCAGGATTGAAAAAAGTAAGTATAGTTGTTCATTAAACCCTGAAATCATAGAATGAGGACATATCTCTAAAACTTAAAGTTTAGGCCAATTAGATAGAAGTATAGGGACTTCCCTGGTGGTCCAGTGTTTAAGAATCTGCCTTCCAATGCAAGGGACGCAGGTTCGATCCCTGGTCAGGGGACTAACATCCCACATGCTGCAGGGCAACTAAGCCCACAAACTGCAACTACTGAGCCCGCACTCTTGAGAGCTCACGTGCCACAACTAAGGGCCCACGCGCTGCAACGGAAGATCCCACATGCCACAACTAAGACCCGATGCAGCCAAATAAATTTTTTAAAAAAAGATAGAAGTACAACTTCACATTAAAAAAAAATAGAACTCAAATCACCTTAAGTGGTGATATAGTAAATCTTTTACAACTTAAGATAAACCAATCTGGTAGGGTCTTAGTGAAGTGCAAAGATTGGTGAGTGCCTAAACTTTGAAGTTGATAACCAGGAGAATAGCCAAGACTTACCACCCCTTTTCTGGTGATGCATTCCCTAGAGATAAAATGTTTGATGGGCCATGCAACTGGCCCAATGCGATGATCATTATGATTTTAGGAAATAAAACCCAGATGAATAGAAAAGAATAAGTGATTAATAAAAAAAAACCACAAGACACTTGTGCTTTGGCTAAAAGATAATTGGGATGAACATTTGTACATAATGTAAATTTTATTATACATATGAAAGCTAAATTTTCTCATAAAATATTAACTTGTGATTCACTTCTTGTGTTAGTTTGGGATAAACATGTTTTATTGGCTTACAAGGCCTATATAATCTGTGCTCTAGTCTCTCCCCACCCCTTTGAGATCATCTCCTATCACGATCCCACTCATTCACTCTATGCTAGCTATACTGTCCTCCTTGCTGCCCCTCCAGCACACTCTCCTTTTCCTCCCTCACTGCCTTCACCTGTGCTGCTCCCAGTGCCTGGATACTTTTCCCCCACACGTATCCATGGCTCGCTCCCTCTTTTCACTAAATGCTCTATGGAAATGTCACTTTGTCAGAGAGCTCTTCCCTATTTCACCGAAAATACCACTGTCTTTGCTGGCCATTTACCCTGTTTTATTTTTCTTTTTAGCACTTAACAACACCTAACATAGTATACAGTTGACCTTCGAACAACACAGGGACCAGGGGCACCAAGCCTCTGCAGAGGTGAAGATTCGAGTATAACTTAGAGTCGGCCGTCCATATCCCAGGTTCATCTGGATCCACCAGTTCAGTTCCGCAACCACAGATTCAATCAATGTCAGGTTGTGTAGTACTGTAGTATTTACTATCGAAAAAAATTCACATTTAAGTGGACCTGGGCAGTTCAAACTCATGTTGTTCAAACTCATGTTGTGCATGTATTTGCTTATCATATTTCTCGCCCATCAGAATGTAAGTCAGCTCTCTGTTGAGGAGGGACTTTATAACCCAAGCCCAAAATAACCCCTGGCATAGTATACATATTCATCGTATACTTGTTGAATGGATGGAGGATGAATCAGGTTCAGTACGTTTTGGACTACTGCTTATGCTGGATGGCCTGGGTACCATAGATACTGCCGCCTGGTTTGTTACAGTACAAATTTGAACAAGAGTTAGGGTTTATAATTCCATTCAATAAGCATAGTTTCATCTAGGTAACCCTGCTCCTTAAGAACTCTCATTCCACTAATTTTGAAAAGTCCAGAGCCCGTCCCCAGATTTTTGTGAATTTCCCAGGAATGTTTTGTTTTTTCCTGCTTTCACCAACTCAGTTCAGTTTTGGAATCAGCTTGTCATCTTGTGCCTGGTTTCTCTACCACACCTGTCGACCCACATGTGGGAACTTCTTAGTTTTCAAAAAAACGCACGCAAATGACTTATGTTTTAGCAAACTTGACTGATGCTTTAGGGAAGTTGGGGAATTCCACTTACTGGGAGGATGGGATTGGGATTGGGGCAATTACATCAGAGCAACAAAAATAACTTTAGGTGAATGTTAAAGAGTCCTATTTATTAAAACCTTTCTGTCATCCCACCATAGGAGACTCTTCACTGGTTGGTTCATTCTTATGGGCTTCGATCTTTATCACCTCACATTCCTAGGATCCTCCCTCTCCGAGATTGTCTTCAGAGAACTTTTCTTCCTCTGTCTTTGTTTGGTTCCTACTCCCAAACTCAACTCTGGATTTTTCTTTGCATACTCAAATTCATCAAGATGCTCAGCAGACCAAAAACAAACCAAAAAAAGCAAACAACCAATAACCAATTTACTTTCTTAAGATCCACCCTCGAAAGATAGATGCAATTTTTCCCCTTAGTTATGAAAAATTTGCTAAGGCTTCCTAGTTAGCAGTCTCAGGTAGTATAGTATACTTCATATTATATGTCTTAAACCTTTTGGGAAAATAGTGTATAGCTTAGGTATAAAAGAGCTACCGTATTTTTGCAGGTATTTCATTGTGATGGAAAGGAAATTACCATTAATGGAAAGACCACTATATGTGAAACACTATTGGGTTAGGTCCTTTCATTTATTCATTACACGTTTACTGAACACCTATGTGGCACACACTTTGACTTAAAGCATTTGCTAGACCTCGCCTTCCAGCTTTTCCATCCAGGAGACACTTGGACTGTCCCTGGGGACTTAGTGACCATGGCCCGCAACTCCATCCAAGCAACTTTATGTTTACAGATAATCGGAGCATTCAATCACCTACAAAGAATCACCTCGCGAGAAAGTTCAGACCTCTCGTTTTGTTTTTGTAAGATTGGGTTTTTAACTGTGTATGTGTATATATAATGTGCTTTAGAACTGTGTCTATTCTTCTCTTACCAGAGGCGTGGCTTCGGAGAACGTTAAACTTTTAATCAGATTTGAGATTCAAATCCCTTTTCTAGTCTGCCTTAAATCTCCAACCTGAAGAGGAAGAGGCGTAGCTAAGGCGTTAAGAGCAGCCCTGCTTCCTTCACAGCAAGGCCCAGGATGCGAGTAACACCAGGGTGACAGAACTAAGCCCGAGAAATGCAGGGCGCAGGGGACAGGCGGACAAGCTCGCCCCAGCTCAGTGTAGCCTGGACACTACCCAGACCGTCCATCCAAAACGTCCTCCTCGGCCCTCCCCCGCCCTCCCGTGCAGCCCTCACAGGGTAGGATGGGGCTGGGAAACAGCAAATAGTCAAGGGCACGCGCGCGCAGCCCCGCCCCTGCGTGACGTCAGAGACGCGACGCGTCGCAACGCAGTGCAAATTGGGAAAGAGGGATGAGCTGAGCTGAGTTCTGTCGGGATAGAGATTTTTCTTCGGGTTGGTGGGAGATGGGCCTTTGGCGAGGAGACCGGCATTAGTGAAGCGCGCCCGGCGCCAAGGTGAGTGCGGGGCTGGTTCCTGGCCTTTGTTCGTCGGGAATCCGTCCGCAGTGAACCCCTTTCCTTCCACCAGCTGCTGGTCACCCGGGAGACAAGCCGTGTCCTCGGAGGGGGTGGGACAACCCCGAACATAGAATCGGCTTTTGGAGGAAGGGTCCTACCTCGAGTCTTTCCCGCTACCCACCTAGGGTTGCCCAGCGAGTTCCGTGTGGGCTCCGGTTTTTCCCGTCTTAGAAGGTGGCCTTGACCATTCTTCCACCTTCTTGGACACTCAGACCGACTTTGATCTCTTTCCTCTTGCCTCCGTTTTCAGATTTTCTGCCCGTCGAGCTACATTCCCAGGCCTTAATACAATCTCTCAGAGTGTTTTCCAATCCCTCCTCTGATCCAGTCAAACTTAATTGTAGTGAAGTCCAGGTATGAGTTTAAAGAAACTGCGAGCGCTTCAGAGTTAAAACTGTGACTTCCCCAAATAAAAGCTTGTCTTTCCTAAAATGTGGCCTCTCTCCGAGAGTTGTGGGACGAGTTAATTTAACCTCCACTCCACCTTGGAAATTATCAGAACCCTGAATTTGTACTTAAAGCTGCAGACCACACTTTTCGGTTTATTTCTTGCCTCCAGTTCATTTTGTGACCTTGGAGCAAGTCCCTAATCACTAACAAAATATTTACCTGGAGGCAGAGGTGTTGCAGAGTCTAAGGAATTTAATATTTGTTAAGAGGCCTGAGGGTTTCAGCTGTAGGGGATGCCGAACTGAGGATTTTACTCTCTCTGCATCAGCAAGCATCCTAATTTTTGTGTACTTTCTACGGCAGCCATGAAAAATGTCAAGTGATTTTTGTTGGGGAAGTGTTCCTCTTCTAGGCTTGCTCTGCGGCTTTGCTATGTAAGCAGATTTTGCATTTCAACAGTTTCTGTTTAAGATTCATTGTTGAGTGTCTTTCATGATGGATTTAGATCGCTTCTCATGATTCCAGAGTACTGGACCAGTCTGTCTGAAAGGTTCCATAGGTTGTGCTATGTCTTTAACACGTTGAAATGTGTATTCCTTTTCTTGTGACACATTAGGTGCATCTTTTAAATTAGATAGTAAGGACCCTATAATAAAAAACAACAACCTGTCATTAATGACATAAATTTATATTAATTGCACATAGGTATGCATTGTAGTTTTTGAGAAAACAATGCGTGAGAAAAACAAAAATATTTTAAAGATGTCTTTCTAGAATTTAATTTTTAATATATTTACTTGAACTTTGTCATTATGGTCATTTGTTTATTAGTGTGAACATAATGGGAAAGAACCAAAATGGCTTTTGTAAAGTAAGAGAGTCAGTACATCAGATTATTTTCCCATAAAATGTCTAGCATTATATTTTATTATGAACATTTTCTACATAAAAACGTACTTATTTTTGTAGAGATGAAAGGGAAAAAAGTGTCTGTTAAATATGAGGTGTTAATAAAATTAGATATTATTGAGTCTTTTTTGTTTTAATCTTGGTCATTGTCCCAGTTGCCTATTGCTATATAACAGATCACTCTAAAGCAAAGTGGCTTAAAACTACAATTCATTATCTCATGTTTCTGTGGGCTGACTGGACTCAGCTGGTTGGTTCTCAGTGAGGGTTTCATGTATTTGTAGTCAGATATCTAGCTAGGGTTGGAGTCATCTGAAAGCTCAGCTGGGCAGGACATCCGAGATGGCTCATTCCCATGGATGGCAGTTGATGTTGGCTGGGAGTTCAGCTGGAGATGTCGACTCTAGTGCCTACAACATAGCCTCTTCATGTGTCTTGGACATATCATAGCATGGAGGCTGAGTTCCAAGACAAGTGTTTGAAGGGTCAGGAAGTGGAAGCTTTCTCTTAAAGTCTTTTAAAGCCTGGACCCAGAAATTGGCACAGCGTTACTTCCAACATTCTGTATTGGTTAGAGCAGTCAGAGCCCTCCCCCAACCAGATGATAGACCTTTTGAAGAGGAGAATGCTGAAGAACTTGTGGCCATCTTTAGCCTACCATAATTTTGTTGACTGATGCTTGGATATAGTAGTAGATGCAGAATAAGTTACGCTTTTGATTTCTTTAGCCATTTCATGGCATGTTATAATTTTCGGAGCACTTTTTATGTATATTTTTTCATTGACACCTTTGAAAACGCTATAGAAGCAGATGGATTATTCCCATTTTGCAGATGATAATAAACTGAGCAGTGGCAGTGGTTGTGGTGGAGGATTTAAGGAATTTGCCCAGAGTTGTATGATAGTAAGTGGAAAATGAGACTGACTTTTATAATATAAAATTTATTAGTAAATGATGAAATGTTAAACTTATTTGTAATAACATTTATAACCATACTAATTCAAGTAACACAGTACTCAATGTACAGTGAATAAAGTTAGTGTTGAGATAGCTAAACCTTGCCTCTTCTAACACATTACAGTTTAGTCTTTCATAATACTGAATTCTCTGAAATGTACCAACAGTGATGTGAACCTGCATGTCTTTCTTGTTTTTTAAATTGAAGTATAGTTGATTTACAATGTTTCAGGTGTACAGTAAAGTGATTCAGTCATATATATGTATACTTTTTCAGATGCTTTGGCATTATAGGATATTACAAGATGTAGAATATAGTTCCCTGTGCTACACTATAGGTCCTTGTTATCCTCGTTGTTTATCCATTTTATATGTAGTAGGGTGTATCTGTTAATCCCAGATTCCAAATTTATCCCTCCGTATCCCCTTTCCCTTTGGTAACCATAAGTCTGTTTTCTGTGTCTGTGAGTCTATTTCTGTTTTGTAAATAAGTTCATTTGTATCATTTTAGATTGCACACGTAATATCATATAACATTTGACCTGATGTCTTTGTAATGTAGTAAAATGAAATTATTATGCATTTTAATACCAATTTCAAAACAAATTGAAAAGCTGTGGGTATAGGAATCCTGGGGTTTTTAATTTCTTAATTACAAAATATTAAAAATTAAAATAATTCTTCATAATTTTGGTAGGTTGGGAGTTATATAACTTAAGATGTTGATTTCATGTAAAATAGATAGCTAGTGGGAAGCAGCTGCATAGCACTGGGAGATCAGCTCAGTGCTTTGTGACCACCTAGAGGGATGGGATAGGGAGGGTGAGAGGGAGGGGCAAGAGGGAGGGAATATGGGGATATATGTATACGTATAACTGATTCACTTTGTTATACAGCAGAAACTAACGCAACATTGCAAGGCAATTATAATCCAATAAAGATGTTAAAAATAAATAAATAAATAAAAATAAAATTCTACCTTAAAAAAAAGAAATGTTGATTTCAGCTGAAAACTAATTGTCATCTTCATAGTGTTTGATTGCTTCTAGTAACATGCTTATATCCATTCTTTATGCCTATGGTTCCCTGTCTTGATTGCACGCTAGAATTCACCTGAGGAGCTTTATAGAAGTACCTATGTGCAAGTCTCACACTCAGAGATTCTGATTGAACCATTTAGGAATGGGTCCTGGGCATCAATATTTTTTTAAAGTTCTGTAGGTGATTCTAATATACAGCTAGGGTTGAGAACCATAGCTCTTTTTTTGGTACTTACTAAGTACAGTTGGGTTCCCAGCTCATCCATTTTGCATCTGCTAAAAAAAAATTAAAGAGGTAAAGAGGAAGAGGAGATAAGAACTGGATCAAGGTTATATAGGTAGATAGACACCTATTGTGTAAAACAGTTACCCTCGTGTTTTTTCTAGGAATGGTCCTTAATAAAACCAGAAAATTTGGGCATGGTACGTTAGTGCCTGTACTTTGCTTTGTATTACCACTGTGTACTTATCTTTCATCCTAAGAGGTAGAAACTATGTTAGGAGGTATATTCTTTGTATCCCCTGCAGCCCCCAGTGCTACACTTTGAATAGTTGTAGGTATTCTAAATGTTTACCACACTGAAGCTGGTTTTTAATCACTCCTCAGAACTAGGGCTAGTTATTTTACTCTGTTTTTCTTTTTAGCATTGTAAGAACTTTGTAACTTTGGACTTCTCTTTTTCTTTGGTTTCCATGATATTGCACGTTCCTGGTTTTCCTTCATTCTGTGTTTCTTTCCTCCTTTAGGAACCACCCGCATCCCCCGCAAGTTCTGAGCCCTTTCAGGTATCTTGTCAGCTGTAGAGAAACAAGATCTCATTTCCTTAGTGATTCATTCTCCTGATTTTAGTTACTAGTGTAAATGATGTTTATGTTTTTAAAACTATTACAGAAGTTTAAAAATATACATGAAAGTGAAGAGAATAGAATTATTTAAACTATATCCTAGATAGCATATTATTTCAATGTCAATACTTTGTTGTCTCCCAAAACACTAAGGATTATCAAAGTAACATTAACGCCTTAATAGTTGATTTAATATCTGGTCTTTCTGTAAACCTGATGTCTGATTACGTATTTACATCTCTATCAAGGCATCCTTCTTTAGATGTTATTCCTTTTGCATACACTCAACATGTTCAAATATTTTTGTAAATCAGTGGTTCTTATTTGGGGGTAATTTTGACACCCACCACCCCCCAACCCCCACCCCCGCCCAGGGGACATTAGGCAATGTCTGGAAACAGTTTTGGTTGTCACAACTAGAGAAGGGTGGATACTACTGGCATCTAGTGGGTAGAGGCCAGGGATGCTGCTATACATCCTACAATGTGTAGGGCAGCCCCACAACAAAGAATTATTCAGTCCAACATGTGAGTAGTGCCCAAGTTGAGAAATGCTGCTGTAAACTGATCAGTGTTTTAAACTTTTTATTTTTGTTGACAGCACTACCATTCTTCACATTTCTCAGGGTTGAAAGTGTGTGTGTGTGTGTGTGTGTGTGTGTGTGTGTATACTCAAGAGAGAAAATACTGTTTCAGTCAAAGCACATTTCTACCTTTTTATGTTCTTTTTGCCATGGCCTGCTAGTTACTCTTTTCTAAAGTATCATTCCCTTGCTCCCATTTCCTTCAAATCTGTCTTGCATATCCCCACTTTGACCTGCCCAGAGATACCATTTGCCCTTCAAGATCTGGCTTCTTATTGCCTGCTGAATTAAATATAAACAATTTGGGTGGCTTCAAAAGTCCTCCATCACGTAATTCCATTTCCTTACCTAATAGAATTTATTATTGTTAGCCAACAGTTATTAAGGGTTGCCTATAAGGACTACTAAGGTAGATGTTAAGAGATCTAGCATGTTAGAGTAATGACTTATATTTTATTTATTTATTTTTGGCTGTATTGGGTCTCTGTTGCTGCGCGCGGGCTTTCTCTAGTTGCGGCGAGCGGGGGCTACTCTTCGTTGCGGTGCGCGGGCTTCTCATTGCAGTGGCTTCTCTCGTTGTGGAGCACGGGCTCTAGGCACACGAGCTTCAGTAGTTGTGGCATGCGGGCTCAGTAGTTGTGGCTCGCGGGCTCTAGAGCGCAGTCTCAGTAGTTGTGGCGCATGGGCTTAGTTGCTCCGCAGCATGTGGGATCTTCCCGGACCAGGGCTTGAACCCGTGTCCCCTGCGCTGGCAGGCGAATTCTTAACCACTGCGCCACCAGGGAAGCCCAGAGTAATGACTTATAAAGACATGTTAGTATAATCCCTTGATCTAATTTGATTATTTCCTAATAATCCCTATAGCATTCTTTATTTTTCTTATTACCTTCCCATACTGATTTCTCATTTTGTGTCTTTGTTCGTGTTGATTTCCTCTTCTGGCATGCCCTCCTTTCTCACTCTATTCATAGCTAACTCCTATCCTTAGGGCCAGTTTCTGTCTCTATCACAGCATCATGAAACTGCATGCTTATAAGGTATGAATATCTTAAAGCCTAGTCATAATTGTCATTTGGTCCAAATTCTGTACTAAAGGAATGATATAGATAACAAATACTGATAGTATAGGATTTAGATCAAGAAATAAACTCCAGGGCTTCCCTGGTTGCGCAGTGGTTAAGAACCTGCCTGCCAACGCAGGGGACACGGGTTTGAGCCCTGGTCCGGGAAGATCCCACATGCTGCGGAGCAACTAAGCCTGTACGCCACAACTACTGAGCCTGCGCTCTAGAGCCCGTGAGCCACAACTACTGAAGCCTGCACGCCTAGAGCCCGTGCTCCACAACAAGGGTAGCCACCGCAATAAGAAGCCCTTGCACTGCAACCAAGAGTAGCCCCCGCTTGCCGCAACTAGAGAAAGACCGTGCGCAGCAACGAAGACCCAATGCAGCCAAAAATAAAATAAATAAATTTATATATACTAAAAAAAAAAGAAATAAACTCCAAGAACTGAGACCATCAAGGATGGAAGAGGTGGAACTTAAGTTGGTTTTTGCAGGACGAGGGATCAGCACAGAAGAGTACACTCTGGGCTGGAAGAAGCTCCCCCCTCGCCCCAAGTTACAGTGAATTTTTCCCTCCTTTTGACTTCCCAGTGACTGGAGTCATGTATTAATGTACAGTGTAGGGATTAATTGTTGGCTTATTATTTAATGGGTTATTAGTTTGGTCTTGATAAACAGACTAAGGTATTTGTGATCAGAAGCCCTGTGATACTCTCTTTATCTCCCTAGAGCAGTGTTACTCAAAGTAGCCAGTCTCTTACAGGCTTGCAGCTTGTGCTAGATTATAAATGAGTACATTGCTTTCTTTGTAAAGAACGTCTTGCTGCTATGAAAAATTCAGTGTGCTTAATAGGTTTACATTCTGTTATAAGCTTATTTTATCACAGACTTGTAACCAACAGTTCCTCAACCAGCACTGGTCTGTGGACCACACTTGGAGTAGCATTGCTCTGCAGGACTTTTACACTTTCAATTGTAACCCATAGACATTTCACATTTATACCCAGTGTTCTACATGTGCATACACAGGTACACAGCCAAAACTAAAGTTTCATGAAACAATTCTTAACCTTACTATGTGTGACATGCTCTGATATTTTCTCTTCAGGTTTTTTTTGTTTTTGCTTTTTTAATGGTGATTGTGACCTTCTAAAGGGATTTTAAAAAAACACTGCTATTGTCACTAGACTCATAGTAGATACTCAGAAAATACTAGAGGTTATTTTAGCAGTGATTACTTCTTAAAAGGGTTGGGCCTTAACTTTAGGATTGATTTAAAGCAGATTATTTCATCAGTACTTACTTGTCTCTGGCATTTTAACTAGAATGAGTATAGAATGGATTATATGAAATTTAAGATAGTCAGATGATGTAGTGAATACTGTTGCTATCTGAAGGCCAGAGACGGGGTGAGATGAGATGATGGATGGCCAACAAAGACAAACTGCTTTCCTTTCAGTGTTGCCAGCAACCTTGGCAGTGGCTGGTGTGAAGCCCTAGTTAAGATATCAGGACCAGTTTGAATGACAACAAACCTCAATCTTTACTTTTTTGCTTTTTAGTCATCACTCTGTGGTTCAGGTCATCCAATCTCTACTCCTTTCTTTGGAAGGATCAGAAAAATGTCAGAAAGAGAGAGAGTGGTATATATGCCTTCCATTTTCTCCCTATTGTCAGCTCATTTTCAGCACTGCTTGTATTTCATTTTTGGAGCATTGCTGTTTGATTAAGCTGTTCTTAAATCTTTATCAGGTTTACACATCTTAAAATTTTTTTTTTAGGAGAACTTTTTCTTACATATACTTAGTTATTTTATTTTTTGTACTTACAATCCTTTTTGAAGTATAACAGTTTTAGTGGGTTATATGTTGTATTTAGTTCTAGAGCTAAACAAGTAGATTTTAAAATTATTTGAGTTCTGTAGTTATTGAACATTCCTATATAAGTATCAGTGGGTTTGTTTTTACTGTTGCAACCAAAATAAGGAAATTGTAAATCCATTCAGTCATTCTGGCCTTAAGTTATTTTATGCCAGTCTCTTTTGAAATTTCTTTAATGGCAAAATGCAGCAGAATGACTTATCAAAAATTTAATACATTAAAGTTTACATACATTTAAGTTGGATATATATTTTTTGCTTTCTCATATGATTAGGGAAAAATACCCTTTACCTTGTGCTTTGACTTCTGCAGAAATATATGTGATTGTGAGGCTAAAATAGCAATTAAGGCAATGCTGGAAGTATTTTTAACACCAGGCATCTTATTTGACAGCATAACGTATAATTTAATGAATGAAAATGGAAACAACTGTGGTCCTTTGATGACATTATCAGAGCAAGTTCTTCATTTCAGCTGTTCTCAAAAATCAAATAAGGACAGAAAAAGTAACTTTAAAAAAGCACAATCTTTTTCCTGGAAACCCTCATTAAAAACTTTGTTGTCATCATAATCTTATCCCTGTAGTTTCCATTGGTGTATCTGATCGGTTGTCACTAAGTCGGAGTCCTGTCATTCTACCTTTGCAGTGTCTCTAGTATCTGTCTGCCTCCTCCATTCCATCTCTACTGCCCTAGTTCTGACCTTCATCATCTTTCCTTAGGATCATTATTATGGGTAACTAATGTCTTCCTTATCTCCAGTCTTTTAAAGCCTAACCTTGTACTGTTAGTTTAGATCATATAACTCTGTTCTTAGAATCCTGCTCTTGCTCTCTGTTACCTTTAGAAAACAAAGTAAATGCTTTAATATGACGTTCATGGCCTTCCATTTATCTGTTCCTAGACTATTTTTCAGGCCTTAGTGCCTAGCAAATCCTTGTTCATTCTGTATACTAGCTAGTTCCTAAAGATGTTCTTTACTTTTTTGACTTTTTCCTCGTACTCTTTCTCATCTCTATCAAAAGCCTTCTCTCACCAAGACTCACAGAAATGCTATCTCTTCCATGATGCCTCCCAAGATCCCTCTAGTCATACTTGATCTTGTTAATTTTCTTATTGTACATTATTTGTAACTCTTTATAGTTTGATATAATACATGTTGTATTAACACTTCTTACAACTTTCTCTTTCACATTAGTTTTTTAAACTTTGTGAGGAAATGGATCACATCTAATTCTTGAGTTCCTGGGAGCACAATGTCTTCTGTACAGTAGGATGCCTGTGAATGTTCTAATGGAATTTAACTTTGAAACAGCTAATGATTTTATTATTTTAAGTTGCCTAGGTAGCATATATAGTATTAATATTCTTTTGTCTTTTAAAGATCCAAGCTTTAAAGGTAATGATGAGAAAAAGATTTGACTGAGACATATTCTAGACCTTCATTTTAGAGGGTTCAAATAAATAGCTTTCTTTTCCCAACCAAGAAACCTAATTGTCATGAATCAACAAAATAGACTCTACCTGACTTTTTGAATATATGTCCTGTGGTTAGACCACTAATACTTAACATGCAGGTAAAGGATAGAGTAGGAAAAACAGATACTGTCAGACTGGTACGAGGTCACTCTGCCTAACTCTGGCATTAATCCTTATCTTAGTACATTTAGTGTTGCCAGTAAAAAATCATTGGGCTTTTTGGAAATAACATTTCAAGAGCTAGCCTATATCAGGGGAGCATATGTTGGCTTTTCGTGGTTGAGTAAGCTTAAGATCCTAGCTGAGCTAGGTGGGGGCAGAAGAGTCAGGGTTAACTCTTGTTACTGTTATCTTACTGTCCTTTAGCCCTCCTTAATAGTCCAAGCTCCAACATCCCCTGCCCTCTGCCACCATGGTGTCGGTTGTGGCATCACTAAGGCCTCAAGTTTCCTTAAGCACCTTCCTGAAAAGTTAGTTTCTTGGCCTTACTGTGCTTTCTCTTAGTCAAAAGTATTATTTCTCAACTGTTGCTTCTTATGTTTCAGTAGAAATCATGTTCCTGAAGCACCACTCTATCCCATCATTTTCTTTTTCATTGCCAATTTTTTTTTTTAAGTTGTCTACAGTCTACTTCCATTTCTTTATTCCTTAATGCTTGTGCTCTTGCTTCCACTCACACCACTGTATGGAAGCTGTGCTCAACAAGGTTATATATACCAGGCTCTTACAATATTCCAAATCTGTTTTTTTTTTAATGAGTATTTAAAAACATATTTTACATTTGCTTGTTTCAACCATAACTTCCTAACTGTTATATCTGTCTGGGTATTCTTTTCATATTTGTAGACAATTGGATATTTTTATTCATATTTGCATTGTTATATAATATAATTGCTTTCTTTAAAATTTTTTAATGAAATACATTACGTACATTACATATTATTTTATGTTATAAAAGCCTGATAATAAAATGAGCATCTGTACAAACTATTATATGTAAAATAAGCTACAAGGATATATTGTACAACAGGGAATATAGCCAATATTTTGTAATAACTATAAATGGAATATAACCTTTAAAAATTGTGAATCACTATATTGTACACCTGTAACATGTAATGTTGTACATCAGTTATACTTCAATAAATACATAAAACAAAACAGTCATCTGTGAGCATCTGTGAACATACCACCCAACTTGAGAAATAAAAAAAACCTTACATATCGCTGAAGCTCTTTGTGTGTGCCTCCCTTATTGTATCTTCTGCCTCTCCAGAAATAGAATTTTATATTTACCATTTCCTGCCTTTATAAATTTATCTGATTTGTATCCTTAAGCAATATATTGCTCAGTTTAGTTTGTTTTAAAACTTCTTACAAATGGTGTCACGTTATATATATTCCTGCTTTTTCACTCAGCTTTAGGGGGATAAGCAGGGGTTGAGGAGGTGGTGAGCATGGGGGAGTAGGGAATGTTCTCTTGTTAAACTTTATCCTGGAAGGTCAGGGACCACGTCTTATGTACCCTTTGTGTCTTTAACATGTAACATAATGTTTTTTTACAAGGTAAGACACTCAATACTGTTGTCTGTACAAGTATGAGGAAATCCAAGGGATCCCTATCATATTCTTTAATGGATGCTCTTAGCTGTTTTGGTGGTGCATTGTTGATGAATTATATACCTAATCAAGAAATGAGAAAGTATTAATATTTAATATAAAATGTGACAAGAATCAAAGCAAATTGGGGTGCTTTTGGAGTTTCACATAGGTGAACAGAAGCCTTTTCGCCCCTAAAGTTGTGTACCTTACTCAGCATCTTAGGATTCAATGTTCATTGATGTCCATTCGTCTAATAATAGTGAACTGATAGAATGAAGAGCATTAAGGTAGTGGAAATAAGTGATAGAAAAAAATTTGTAATCTCTCTTTTCTTTAAATTGAAGTATAGTTGATTTACAGTGTTGTGCCAGTCTCTGCTGTACAGCAAAGTGACTCAATTTTACGCATACATACATTCTTTTTTTATATTCTTTTCCATTATGGTTTATCACAAGATATTGAATATAGTTCCCTGTGCTATACCTTAGGGCCTTGTTGTTATCCATTCAAAATATAATAGTTTGCATCCGCCAGCCCCAAATTCCTAGTCCATCCCTCTCCCTCCCCCACTCCCCCTTGGCAACCACAAGTCTGTTCTCTATGTCTGTGAGTCTGTTTCTGTTTTGTTGATAGGTTCCTTTGTGCCATATTTTAGATTCCACATATAAGTGATATTATATGGTATTTGTCTTTCTCTTTCTGCCTTAATTCACTTAGTATGATAATCTCTAGTTGCATCTATGTTGCTGCAAATGGCATCACTTTGTTCTTTTTTATGCCTGAGTATTCCGTTGTATATATGTTACCACATCTTTATCCATTCATCTGTCGATGGACATTTAGGTTGTTTCCATGTTTTGGCTCTTGTGAATAGTGCTACTATGAACATAGGGGTGTATGTTTCTTTTTGAATTATAGTTTTGTCCGGGTATATTCCCAGGAGTGGGATTGCTGGATCATACGGTAATTCTATTTTTAGTTTTCTGAGGAACTGCCATACTGTTTTCCATAGTGGCTGTATCAAAAAAAGTTGTAATCTCTTAAATGTATTAATGCAGCTATTCATTCAAATTGTAATTAGTTCTTTACAACTGAAGACCTTGTATAAATTTACTTGGGTTCCTGAAGTTTTCATTTGGTGACACTTATGATCTTGCCAAGATTCCCATTTAGTGTGCTCCGCTGATCTGCCCCATCTATATGCATCCCTGCACAGGTACACACACACACACAACTTAATTGTTACATACCTAGCCTTTCTTCTTCTTCATTTTGTTTACTACCTCCATCTTCCTAGTCAGAATTTACCAGAGCAGATGAGGAAACAAAGAATGTCATGAAACATCAAAGACCTTTTCAAAGTAAACCAAAGTATTTGGGTGTATTCTACCAGAAACATGTTCATACATCCCCAGCTTCATATAATGTGCCCTGGCTACCCCTCCCCCCAACTTGTTTCCTTTTGTAAACTGATGAGGAAGAAATATTTCTAAATGAAACTTCCTTCTATTTGTAAACTATACGTTAATGCAGATTGAACAGAAGAAAAATATAAAAGCTTTTATTATTCTGTTCCTTTGACAGGAAAGATTCCTAATACTTAATGCAAAATGATACAAACAGTAATTCATTTAGTTAATGAAAATTTGGAGGGGAAAGTAAATTGTTTATTGATACCCTGTATATTGAACTCTGAAAATAAATATTCAAGATAATTGAAAATTAACTCTGTTAGCAAAGGACACAGTTTAGGAGGTTTGTTTGTTTGTTTGTTTTTTAAACTGCTCACTTGTTTTATTGTTAATGAGGAAAACTAATGAGATTATTTGTGTTCATTTTGTTTCAGAAAAGAACTACTTTTAATGAAGTACACCATCCATTGTGAAAGTGGAGAAGTAAGGATTATTCATCATGCCTGCTGTGGCTTCAGTTCCTAAAGAACTCTACCTCAGTTCTTCACTAAAAGACCTCAATAAGAAGACAGAAGTTAAACCAGAGAAAATAAGCACTAGGAAGTATGTATACTTTGCTAATTTGAGTCATATACAGGTATCCCCCGCTATTCAAAAGTAGAGTGTTCCTATGAAGGCTTTTGTAGGCCAAAATGGCATAAAGTGAGGAAACAATTAACTTTTTTCATGAAAGCAAAAATCGCCTCTGGATTTCTTTTGATTAGTGAAAAAGGTACTTAGTTAGGTGTTCTGTAAAAGCAAAATGGTGTAAAGTGAACTTTTGAAAAGTGGGGGATAGCTGTTAACTTTTAGTTCATTTCCATTTTATTAAATGAGTTAGAGAAGTTCTTAATTTTATCTTGGCAGAATACATATATATTCTGCTAATAAGCATATTATCTGTTTTCTGGACAGTATGTTACATCATAAGTTTAAGAGGTGAAGACTGCAAGGATTCTACAAAACTCATTCAGCCACAGTTAATGTCTTTTCCTAAAACAGTGTAAAAGTACTTCTTAATTAAAGATCATTTTTATCCTTGTGTATTTCACATATAAGATCTGGTTCTAGCATAGTCTTTGATTAAAAAAGAAGAGATATGTATTTTTTATGCCGTATTCAGCAAAGTATTTAATTTTTACCAATTTGACATGAACTTTTAACCTAATGATTTTTTTTTAATTTATTTTATTTATTTATGGGTGCATTGGGTCTTCATTGCTGCACACAGGCTTTCTCTAGTTGCGACGAATGGGGGCTACTCTTTGTTGTGGTGCACTTGTTGTGGAGCACAGGCTCTAGGCACACGGGCTTCAGTAGTTGCGCCACACGGGCTCAGTAGTTGTGGCTCACGGGCTCTAGAGTGCAGGCTCAGTAGTTGTGGCGCATGGGCTTAGTTGCTCCACGGCATGTGGCGTCTTCCTGGACCAGAGATCAAACCCATGTCCCCTGCAATGGCAGGCGGATTCTTATATATCCTCTTTCTTTCTTTTTTTTTTTTTTTTAAGTCTTGTTTGTTTGTTTTATTATTTATTTATTTGGCTGCGCCGGGTCATAGTCGCGGCACGTGGGATCTTTGTTGTGACATGCGTGTGGAATCTAGTTCCCTAACCAGGGAGCGAACCTAGGCCCTCTGCATTGGGAGCGTGGAGTCTCTGCACCACCAGGAAAGTCCCCTAATGATTTATTTTATGTATTTTTATTTTTGAGGGCATGTAGTCTATCTGTGTTGGGGTAGACTACATGTTGAGGCAGAGGCTAGAGATGATACTTTCCTGATAACAGTTGCAGAATTTGTCCTGAGATAAAATATAATAGAGATGGAGAGGTCCAGCTATTTTGATATTTACTGGAAGTTACTTTGCTAAAAATGGGATATCACTAAAATTGTTAACTTGTTGATAGTTTTATCTCTGTTAAGGAGGGATAGGAGACAATAGGGGAACTTTTCCTCTGAATTTATTTTGACCAACAAAGGAGAAGACTTAGAGATATATAACTATATTATTACAGAGCTGGGAGTAAGAGTTTCAGAAAGAAAGGTGGGTCTAGCCAGCCTTACAACCTACACTTGAGGTAAGCAGATTTTAGGAATCGGGGAAAACAGGTGTTCTTTGGCTGGAGATAAATGTGAGGCTCTAAAAAATGATATGTATGATCCCAAATGAACCTGTAAAGAGGCATCTTAAACCTGTGTTTTCACAGGAACATCTTTATGAGTCATTTTCTAGAGGAAATAAACAAGATGGGAAGGAAATAAAACATTAAGGATGAAGACAGGAGAGTAGTAAGAACTTTAAAGAAGGTCAGGAAGGAAAATCCCAGAATGAACTAATATTCTTAAACATTACTAAGTGTAAAATGGGCTTTTAAAAAGATCTTTGGGTGGGGAAGGGATAGGAAGAATAAGAGAGGGATTGGCCTACTTCTTGAGCTTAGTTGGTAATGTTGATGGGGTGATAGAGAAAGTAGCGCTGTTTAACTCACATTGAATGATTTTCAAATAGGAAATAGTGAGAAGGGTAAAACCACCTTGAAGCTTTCTCAGAGAGCTTCATCTAATCTTAAAACAGATAAATCTGTTTTAGCAATGTCTGGTTTAGCTCTAGGACTACCCTGATCCCACAGGAAGTGGTATGTTGGCCTAAGTGTACCACCACAACATGTAGCACTATTCTAGAGAATGCTAGAATCCTTTTAGGATATTTGGCTGGTTCACTGGGCTCACAGTGGCATTGCAGCCATCTCAGCTGGGTCTGCTACATATGGGCCCATGAGATATACATGCATCATAATGAAAGAAATTTGGAAAAACCTAAGGACTGTTGTACCCACTCCTAAACTCTTAGAGAATCTTCTTACTGGCTTTGGTTTGATTTACCTCTATCCTGGGACTTTGATGCCATGCTTAGCAGGGCATGCACACTGACTGAAATTGTCCTTGTGTAGGACCATCTTTGGTCTTAAAGACCAGTTTGGCCCTGTTCCTTTGTGTGGTGTTCTAGTTCCTTGGCCTGACCAACTTCATCACTAATCCATGTCTCAATCGTAGAGAGCACAGTTTGAAAAATATAGAAAACAAGATGAACTGATTTGTAGAAATAAGTTATTGATAAAGCATATTGTATATCAGCATTGGCACTACAACTTAGTTCCCAAAACTTTAGTCCTAAGTAAATGAATTCCTCTTGCAGAAATGTCTGTTTTATTAATTTGCTTTCTGAAGACTGTTAAACCAGGAAAATGTCCTTAGAATGAATGCCGTAGTGGACTTCCCTGGTGGCTCAGTGGTTAAGAATCTGCCTGCCAATGCAGGGGACATGGGTTCGAGCCCTGGTCCAGAAAGATTCCACATGCCGTGGGGCAGCTAAGCCCGTGCACCACAACTACTGAGCCTGCGAGCCACAACTACTGAGCCCGCGCTCTAAAGCCTGCGAACCACAACTACTGAGCCCACGTGCCACAACTACTGAAGCTCACGCACCTAGAGCCCGTGCTCCACAACAAGAGAAGCCACCACAATGAGAAGCCAACGCACTGCAACAAAGAGTAGCCCACGCTCTCTGCAACTAGAGAAAAGCCCACGCGCAGCAATGAAGACCCAATGCAGCCATAAATAAATAAATAAATAAATTTATTTAAAGAAAAAATAAATGAATGCCGTAGACCCCTCAAATTATTTTACTGAAGTGGAATTTTAAGATGACATGTTTTTAGACTTTAAATCTCTTTTCTTTTCAGGGCCAGTAAATCAGAGTGCAGTTCAGCCATTGTGTAGAAAACTCTAAAAGATTGAGCTCATGTCCCCTTTCCTGTCCCTAGTTTCTTGAGTTTTTAGGTGGGGAAAATTTTACATCATGTTTAGAAAGGAGTCAGAAGAATTGAAAAGTATTTGTTTTAACATTAAAATAATAAATATTTTAGCTCCCCTACTTCAGTACAAGTAGTATGCAGCTATGTTCTTTAATTATAGAGTATGACTATTATATGGATGCCGGAGGACCGTTTGCCTCAGGATTATCTATTGTAGCAAATCTTTTAAAACTGGATTTAGAATGCATTTTGAACAGTTTGGTGACATACAAACAACTATTAATGAAACATAAGTATTTAATTGTAGTATAAGGGGAATTTTCATGTTGCATCCAAACTTATATCTAACTTTGTATAATTCTGAAGTAGTGCAACCTAAATTATGATATGTATTTTATTGAGATTCTCTGTGGACTTTATACATGACTTTTTTCCCCCAGATGTCAAGTGTTTTAATTACTTTTTCTCTAATTTTAAGTTATGTACAGAGTGCCCTGAAGATCTTCAAGACTGCAGAAGAAAGCAGATTAGATCGTGATGAGGAAAGGGCCTATGTGCTATATATGAAATATGTGACTGTTTATAATCTTATCAAAAAAAGGCCTGATTTCAAGCAACAGCAGGTACCTTTTATTTCTATGTTTTCATTTGCTAAGTTATTTTTACACAGTGGAGATATTGATCTCCTCTAAAATTTTTAACTGATACTGAAATTTAGATATTATGTAGCAGCAAGTTCAAACTCTTCTGCAGATAGAAAAAGCAAACTAAAGATTTTGTTTCATTATTTGCAATATATGTGTATATGTATGGATACACTCACACTATATACACGTACTTAATTTGCTTTGGATTAGTACAGGTTTATAGCAACATACAGACCCATGATTAGTCTTCTGTTGTAATAAATCACTGCCAGGTCAAATAGAAGGATTCAGTTTACTCATGCATTCAATAAGAAAAATATGACTATAGTTGTACTTTTTCGAGGGTCAAGGTTTAGTCACTTGTTTTTATGTGACAGCTTTTTGTATTTAATTGACATTATAGCCATATTAAAGATCTCAGTTTGCAAAAATTAATGTTGATTAATCTATTTAATTTAGATAATCATTTTTATCTATTTATTTATTTTTTGCTTTTAATCTTTTGAGCCAGGTGCCTTTCTTCCAATTTGCTGAAGCGTGAGGAGGGAGGGAGGATGGGAGAGGTGTAAATGGGTAAAGAGAACTGATGACTAGTATAACCGTTGCTAGAGAAGATGGTTGCATTTTTATTACACCAGAAACAGACAAAAGAAGAAAATAGAGAGTGGGTTAAAGAAATGGGAAGAATATTGTGTTGGTGGTTCCACCTTTACCTAGGAATGATCTTGCTACTAGAGAATAGTAGCAAAATACTGCTTATAGATTTCTTACCTGGTAGACAAGCCATTGTTTCATTTTTTAGCCATGGCATGTGGCATGTGGGATCTTAGTTCCCCGACCAGGGATCAAACCCATGCCCACTGCGTTGGAAGTGTGGATGGAGTCTTAACCACCAGACTGCCAGGGAAGTCCAAGACAAGCCGTTCTTGAATTAATATTGAGATTTTTATTTAGTTCACTTTTGGCAGAATTGTCTTGCCTCATTTAAATTTTTTTTTTAATTTGTTTATTTTATTTATTTATTTTTGGCTGCGTTGGGTCTTCGTTACTGTGCATGGGCTTTCTCTAGTTGCGGTGAGCAGGGGCTACTCTTCGCTGCAGTGCGCGGGCTTCTCATTGTGGTGGCTTCTCTTGTTGCGGAGCACATGCTCTAGAGTGCAGGCTCAGGAGTTGTGGCATGTGGGCTCAGTAGTTGTGGCTCACGGGCTCTAGAGTGCAGGCTCAGTAGTTGTTGTGCATGGGCTTAGTTGCCCCGCGGCATGTGGGATCTTCCTGCCTCATTTAAATTGACTTATAGAAGTGGAAAAAAAAAAAGTTCTCTTATTCTTCGAAATAACCTTTTTTGGTCCACAGTAGTGGGACTAATAAAATTTCTTTTGGTTGTTGGTTATGGGATAACTTTAATGTTTTATTTAATGGTGACAAATGATTGCTGGTGTTTCTTCTCAACAGCAAAATTATGCTGATAATCTTTATGGGGTTTTAGATGTAGCTTTGGAAAGGTAGCTCCTTGCATTTGGAGATTCATCTTCCTGTCTACAAATGGCTGGGTTGGTCCTGCCCTTGGAACATTCTTGGACATACTTATCTGCAGATAGAGACAGAGGCTTGTCTTGCACACTCTTTGATGGTTTTTACAGTATCTGTTAAAAAGATACTGCTTAGAGCCAGGATACGGTTCATGTGTTTAATACTTTCTGTCATCACTGATATTTTTCCTAACCCCACTGGAAGGTTTCAGAAAACAACAATGATGTAATGGTCGTTTTACTCAGAGAGTCTTTGAGTCATGTTGTTTCTGCCCAACATAAAATTGAATAAAAGCTGCTCTGCTATATACATGATCTATGGGATATGAAGGACTACCCACAACTAAAAGTTTGGCTTATTTATGAGATAATAAAGAGAAACCCAGTGCCGGAAGACCCTGGTGGCATGACAAAAACATCACAGACTGGGGTAGAGTAGACCTGGGTTGGGAATGTGCTCTCTCACCTTGGGCTCTCTTACTTCATCTTTCCTGAGCCCCCCAGTACGTTCATCTCTAAAGAGGACCTCCTTGGTGGGTTGCTATAAGAATCGAAAATAAGTCTTGTATTCGTTCCTGTCATACTATAAGTATTCTATAAATATTGGATGGGTGAATGAATGAATAAATGACTGGTGGCAATTATTCTGCTTATTACTATTGTAAATGTATATTTTATTTATTAAAACATAAATCTGAACCCTGTCAGAAATTTTAAAAAAAAAAGATACTGCTTAAAAAGAAGTGTAAAAGTATTTACTGAAATAAATATTTTTGAAAGATTTGCGAATTTGGAGAACTTCGGAAGTTTTGGTGTTTCCTTTTTTGTCTGTTGTGGTAGGGCCAATTTTTTATATACTTATTTAATTTTTGCTTTACTTTTCTAACTTACTGGTTACCTTTTTTCTTTGGCAAGATTGGGAGTGGTTTTGTAGCTACCTTTTTTTTTTTTTTTTTTTTTTTTTTTTTTAACTTGAGAAGGTTGGGAGTAAATTTTAATCAGTAAGAAATTTTTCCATTTCCACAGAGTATCTATTGCATTTCCAAAGAGAGTATCTAATTGAAAGTGGCAGGAGTTTTTCAGGTTAGGAAGCTCCCTGCAAAGGCTCAAGTAACCCAGGCTGTTACTTCATATGCTGTAGATGTTCAGTTCCTGATATTAGTAAAGGGACTGTTTCCATTTGCTCTGTCCAGGGTACCACATCTGCTTCTGTCTTAGAACTGTTTTTTGTTTTATTTTATTTAGCTCAACGTCTCCAGTGCATTTTAAGTATGTGAAGTGTTAAATTTAGTAACTACATATTTTCTGGTTTTTACCCTTTAAATCAGGAAGCGACAGGATGTAATGTGACCAGCCTTCTTCAGAAACTTACATTTTTCACTTGTTTTACACTAAGATTTAGATAAAACTTGTTAATTTAGCAAGCTCACTAGTAGAAAACACATTACATTATTGTTTACTCATTGAAAAAAATTAGTTTATGAACAATTTTTTCAGGGTTATTTGAAAAGGGGGGGAAGGCAAATATATTGAAAATCTTAGTATAGCAAAGTCTAGATACAGTTAGAATATTTTTAAATATCCATGGCAATCATGATAATTAATGCTAAATATTATTAGTAGTGAACCATTTTGTTTGGGAAATCATGAGAATTGCTTGAATTTGTGTGTTCAGGAGTAGGAAAGTTCTACTAAGTAAACCTAAGAAGCAAATGTTTTTAGTTGTATAAGAGTTGGACTTTTTTTTTTTTATTCTGCCAATTGTCAATACTATTGAAAATTGGAAAAAAATTATACTTACTCCAACTGTGTTCCTTTAAGAGCACAGAGAGAGGTAATTATTGACAAGAAACCTCATTAATATTAGGGGAGTGTCTTCTGGGAGTTTGTACCAGACATGCCCAAACATGATTTTTTCAGCATTTTAGCAGTGTTAAGCTGGGCTTTTAAATGAGTTCATGTCAAAAAAATTAATAAAACAAGTCATATAAAGCAACCATACTCCAATAAAAATTAATTAAAAAAAAAAGTCATAGTGTTTTTTGGTTTTACTTTGTATTTTGTTTTTATCAGAGAAATATTACAGTAATGGCTAATATTGTTTTCTCTTAAAAAAGTATTGCATCAGAAGTCAGGACATTGTGATAATGGAAGTAATTACAGCTTCCACTGTAATTTTTAGTTGATATAATATTGAACAAACTATATACTTTTATTAAAAATTACATAGTGAATGGCCCTTTTATATATTTTATCTCTAATCTAGAAGAATAAAATCAAATAAAACACGATCTACTTTTAGGCTAGATAGATAGACATATGATAACTGTTATCAACAGATCTATCTTACCAGCTCTTCGTAACTGCCTCTCAAAGAGCCAGAGATGGGTATTTCTGGCCTCCTGGCCTTTCTTTTTATAACTTCTGATTACAGTATCATTTGTGATAAACTGTGTTAGTAGGCTCTATTTGCAAAGTCATAGTGATAAGTTGCGGCAAGTTAGATCCACTAGTCAGTTAGCTGAGTCTCACTGCACTACTGTCATGTTAAACCAGCCTTGATTTGGAAATATCTCTGATTGCAAGATCTAATGAGTGACCCCTTAGGGAAGTGATTTATTTTTTTTCAGTTCATTATGCTTGTTAATAAATTATGTGCTAAACCTTTTGTGTACGTGTGTGTTTTAACGTAGGTCATACTATTGATTTATTTTCTACCATTTGATTTTTGGTTACTCCAGGTTTCCTCAAGTGTAAAACTTGTTTTATGTCTAAAGTGATTTGACTCCAGTTGGGAGGTAGGTAGGTATTATAAAATACAGGTGGAAGGAAACATCTCAGTTTAAAACAGGCAAAACAAAACAAATTCTATGCTGTGGATCAATACAGAATTTCCTTTACTGCTTCTGAGACTAAAAGAAAAAACTAAGTAACATATTTACAGTAGGAAAATATATTTTGCTCCTAACGTATATGGTTTGCTTTTTGGCACTTATTCAAAAACAATAAGAATAGTATTTACACTTCATAAAGGTGCCTTACAAATAAGTAAAATTATTACCTACCGGCTTTTTTTTTTTAACATACTAATAGTATGAAAAAATATTTTTGAAACAATTGGAGAATAAGTTGTACACTTTTGTAGGTTAAAAGTTTTAAGAAATATTTTATTCAGTCATAATATTTTTATCTAAACTTTTGTTTATATGAACACCATAATTTTGTGTTTTTAGCATTAGTGCTATGTACAGTGGCTAGTACTAACAGTATAAGATGGTTTTCGTATAATTTTAGGACTACTTTCATTCAATACTTGGACCTGCAAACATCAAAAAAGCTATTGAAGAAGCTGAGAGACTCTCCGAAAGCCTTAAACTCAGGTACAGACACTATTGTGAAATCTTTAAAAGAATGTAAATATAGAAGATTAAAATTATATTTAGAATTTGTCCATTTATATATGACCATGCATATAAATCCCAATTCCTAATAAGTCTTGTATTCATGTGTTACCATTAATGTTCTTTACTGAAAATTTGTAAATGTTTAGACTGATACATTGGTAAGATAAGCATTGGTCTATTAGATTATAGCTCAGGTCCAGTTTTTTCTAAGTTTCTGACAGGATTCTTCGGAAAAACATAATATTCTCATATGCTTCATGTCATAATGTGCTACTGGACACTGGACTTGTGGGAATGAAGTATTTAATGTTAGTTTTGACTTGACTGGTTGCAGAAGTTACGTATTTAAAAAAAAAATCTAACTCTAGTATTTGCCATGACTGACTTACCAGGCTTATAAAATAATTAGAAATTAAAAACAGTATGTTTCAATTTTTAGTCATTAGTCACTCTTTAAATAACAAAATTAAAAGGGAACTATTTTTACTCCAGTATTTTTTTTTAACTTGGATCAGTTAACTGCTATAGTTACACAGGTTTTCCCCTGCTATCTGAAAGTAAAGTGTTCCTATGAAACTTTACCTAAGCCAAAATGGCGTAAGGCAAAGAAGCAACTACCTCAGGACACGTCTTGCTACAAGAGGCACAAAATAAATCGAGATAAAGCACAGATGCTCGCAGACACAGTTCAAAGCTATGGCAGCTTGATGCTGAGATGCTTGTGTAATTCCTGGGGAAGGAGCTTGGTGGTGCCACTCTCTGATCAGGGTGTGGCTACTTCTAACAGCTGGCTGCAAAACAACTACTAAACGCTATTTTCATTTTTCACCTTTTCTCCATAAGTGAATATCCTCTTCAGATTTCTTTCGGTTAGTAAAAACAAGTACTAATGTAGGTCTTTTGTAAAAGCGAAGTGGCATAAAGAAAATGTCTGAAAAGCAGAGACACCTGTATGTATCATAGCTTTTACTTAGAAATTATCTTTTTCAACTAGTGTGTTCCTTGGTCCTTTCCACAATTACTAATCTTGGGGCTGGAATATGTTAAGGTGGATGAAGTCATTTAGAATTACTATTCTCTTTCTCCTTAGCCAGTTAATCAACTGAGTAGAATAGAATTTCTCCTAATCTTTGGGTTACCCACTATTAACTGTTCTCTCTTAGATTGCCTAGTTTTTCCCTAATTATACTACTGCTAGCAATAATCATGTTCTTTACTCCTCTATCTTTGGGGCTTTAGGTTCTTTCACTTATTTATTGTGTGTACTTTTTTGTATTTTGAGCTATTTTATAAGTAAATCGGGCTTTACAGTTGATTTTAGGATTGTAAATCCTTTGAAAAGGAGATCGCAGCATATTTGAATCTTTAAAGGGTTGAAATTAGGGGGAGGGAAAGAGCAAAAAGAATATTGAACAACTTCAACTTGAGAGCACAGAGTTTCTTTTCAAGATTTTTGAGCAATTTGAAATAAATCTACAGAGGACAAATTTGTGAGTTGTGATTTGTAATGGAACACTGGCAGAGTTGAATTTCAACTGGAGGGAGAAAGAATGCAGCCGTAAAATACCTCACGGCAGGATATTAACTTTATGGAACTGGAAATCCTTTACTTTCCACCATCATGCCAATAAAAGACATCCTGACTTCTTTTTTCAACTAGATATGAAGAAGCTGAAGTTCGGAAAAAACTTGAAGAAAAGGACAGACAGGAGAAAGAGCAGCTGCAGAAACAGAAAAGGCAGGAAACAGGAAGAGAGGATGGTGGCACATCAGCTAAAAGTTCTTTGGAAAATGTATTGGATGCCAAAGACAAAACCCACAAGGTATTTCAGATTTATTCTGCTAGGTAAAAAGACTGGTTCTTTTTGTCAGATGATTTGCTTAAGAAGAGTTGAGATACCACTATATCGTTCTTTTGGGCAAAAAGGATAAAATTTAATATGTTTTTATTAGAAATTGAATTAATTATTCTAGCTTTAGTTGATTCCAGGTTTTTCTTGAAACTTCTAAAGAAATATGTTGTGTGTATTTGTTAGTTTTTAGCAGTCACTATAGACTTGACTGGAGCAGTGGAAAGAGCATTTGGGCTGTGATGCAGTATATCTGAGTTCTGGTCCCATATCAAGTCTTGCTTAACTGTTTTGGGACTCAGTTTGGCCAATTAAGATCTTGAAATAGATGATCTTTAAGGTCTCTCCTTTCTAATAAATGTAATTTACATTTGGGAAAGATTTGGTACACTATTTATTTGGTGTGAAACTTTTTTTCTATTTCTGGCGTCTCGTTCTCTCCCCTTTGCTTTTTCCTCCTTTCTCTGCCTCAGTTTCCCCTTCCTCTTTCTCTCGCTCTTGTTCCATTTGTTCAGCGACTACTTGTAGTCTTTTCAGCTACATCATTTGTTTGCCAGAAACTGTTAGTGACTCAACCTGTACCTGCTAGCTGTCACTGTATCTCCCTCCCTTTACCTCCTCAGAAACTATTCTTTCTAAAATATAATTTCTTCTGCACTGTTGAAATTCATGGAAAGATTTCTAATTTAATTTTTCTTAAGCATTTTGTAGCTTTCAACTATCATTTGTATGTGGGTTATCACTGATTTCATTAAGAAGTAGTAGTTGAATTGCTTGTGACATTGGGCTAGGCACTATGTAAAAAGAAGTGAAGAAATCGGTCTTTTGATTTTAGGAACTCCATAATGTAAGGTAAATAGTACTGCCTTAGAGACATGTTCATTTATAGGTCAAATGACTGATATAAAAACATACTAAGATTCCAAAGAACTATATGAAAGGGACTTTTCAAATTCTTCATTTTGTTGCTTTTCCAACAGCAGGGCCAACTACCTTTCGTTACCTTTACTTTTGTTTAGCCTTTTTATGTTGAAAAGAGAATACAGTTAAATCCTGTTACCCAGCTTCAATAATCAACTAACATTTGCCATGTTTTTTATCTGCACCTCTCACCTCTTCAATCAAAGTCCAGACAACATATCATTTTACCCCTAAATATTTCAGTATGCATCTCAAAGAAAGGAACATTTTTTTTAACCTTTTTTTTTTAAAATTTTATTTTTGGCTGCATTGGGTCTTTGTTGCTGCGTGTGGGCTTTCTCTAGTTGCAGCGAGCGGGGGCTATTCTTCGTTGTGGTGTGCGTGCTTCTCATTGCGGTGGCTTCTCTTGTTGCGGAACATGGGCTCTAGGTGCACGGGCTTCAGTAGTTGTGGCATGCGGGCTTCAGTAGTTGTGGCTTGCGGGCTCTAGAGCGCAGGCTCAGTAGGTATGGCACGCGGGCTTAGTTGCTCCGCAGCATGTGGGATCTTCCCGGACCCGGGCTCGAACCCGTGTCCCCTGCATTGGCAGGCAGATTCTTAACCACTGTGCCACCAGGGAAGTCCGAAAGGAACATTTTATTAATAACCGCAGTGCTATTTTCCCACCTCACAAAATTAACAATAATTCCCTGATATAATCTAAAGCCCAGTCTATTCAGATTTTTTACCCACTTGTCTCATAATGATTTTTCAGAGTCAGTATGTTTGAATCAGGATCCAAACAGGGTCCACTCATTGTCTTTTGGTTGCAATTTCTCTTAAGTCTCTATAGAATTCTCTGATTGAGTTTCCTTCTCATTTTTCATTTCCTGCATTTGGCTTTTTAATACTGGATCAGTTCTGTAAAATCAGCCACATTGTGGATTTGTCTGATTACTTCCTCCTTGTGTCACTTAATTTGTTCTTCTGTCTCCTATATTTCCTGTAGGCTGGAAGTTCAACCTAAAAGCTTAATTAGATTGAGGTTCAGTTTTTGTTTTTTGGCCAGAATGCTTCATAGGTGATACTGTGTACTGTATCATATTAGGAGGTACATAATATACATTTCTTTTTTACTTTTAGTGATGTAGAAATTGATCAGTAGGTTCTAGTGGGTCCTTAGTTTTCCCATCTATGAAATGAGTTAGTACCTTAGAGAATTATCTCATGTTATCTTGGTTAGGAAATGCAAATGTATAAAACTTTGTATCACTTCATTTTCCTTTAATTCTGTAATGGAGGACACTGAAGGGCTTGACCAGAATTTTTATTACATTGTAAGAAGTGCTCTCTCGTTAAGTTAAATACTAAATTTCTCTAATAATCTGTGCTTTGAAATCATATTTGGCCTTTAACTGGAGAAAATTTTGAGGAAATGACATATGATTGTGATATGCTACTAGTTATTTTAGTTGTTATCAGGGTAATCTGTTAATGCCATTACTGTTCATCTGTATTTTTATAAAATGCCAGTACTCTGCACATTTCATTTCCTAGAAGACTTTCAGTTTCAAAGAAGTATTAAAGTTGAACTTTTTCTGTCTATAAAAATGTGTGTTTGTATTAAAGTTGAAACTTTTTTTTCCTATGAAATAGATAAATGGTGAAAAGAGTGAAAAAAATGAGACTACAGAGAAAGGTAAGTGTGCACAGAAAGAGGGAGTTCTTTTAGGCTATTATTGAGATCTTTTAATCAGAATAAGCTTCAGATTTTAGACAGTGAGATTCTTAGCATTGCGTTTAGTCTATATATGAGCTTTATCATTTTTCCTAACCTGTACAATAATATTGAAAATGTATTATATTCTGTATTTACATGTCATGGGGAATATTTATGGTAATATGCATTTGAAAACATGAAAACCACAGTTGGTACTTGTCATTGCTTTTTTTCAAGATATAATTTAGCATAGTGGTTAAGAGCATGGACTCTCAGAAGTCAGACTTCCTAGGTTTGAATACAGGCTCCTCTGAGTTTGCATGTCATCTTGAGCTTATTACTTCCCCTTTCTACTTTAGTTTCCCCATCTGTAAGGTGGGAATAATAATCGCATCTATTTCATAGTGTTGTTGTGAGGATTGACTGAGTTAATGTATGTGACATTCTTAGAACACAGTAAACTTCATATAAGTAGCTGTTAGTACTTATGACTTTAAGTGGAAAACTTAAATATTTAAAGGCTTTTTCACTCCCCTCAAAAAAAATCTAAACCAGTAATTTGGATGTTATCCGTAGGTGGTGTTGATGCGCCAGTAACAAGTATGTGACCTAAACAACAAGACTTATTAGGCAATTGCCTAAGTTTTCCTCTCTCAGAAAAGGTTTAATTTAAACATTAATTGTATGTAACACTAAAATTAATTATCTATTTAAAATGTTTCCATACAACAATTTAAAAAATAAAACTGAGTGTAGTAAGGTACCTTCCTAAAAGCTGTTATCAATTCATTCTAAGATTAGTTTTCATCCATATGTTCCTTTGTATCTCACCCTGCTTAGGTGTTGCACGTCTTGGTGGTTTGTTCTCCACTTTAGATTGTTTTGTTATCAGAATGATCTTGATGGTTAGAAAGGGAAGTAAGATGGTTATTAGCAACTGGGTATTTTAGCTTAGGAGATGGTGTGACTGTGTTCTTCGTACAGCTTACTGCTGAAATAGTTCTTTCCATATTTAAGCTTCCTTTTAGTGCTTTTTAATCTTTCACTTCAGGTGGTAGAACCTGGAAGAGGAAAATAGCAACATAGGGAATATTTATTTTGGCTAAATATTAAAGGGCTAGATATTAAACATTTTAGGCGTGGGGGGCCCCGTTGTCCTTGCAAGGAAGCAGCCATAGACAATATGTAAACAAATGAGTGTAGCTGTGTTCCAGTGAAAATAAGTGGCCATAGTTTACCAACCCCAGATGTGGAACACAGATAACAAACTTTTGGCTTATTATTCTAGGAGACCTACAAGTTTTTCAGATAGCCCCCATAAGACCCCATGGAGACTTTTAAAAAAGAATTTAGAACCTTCCAAGAACTTTTGAACCACAGGTATTTCTTCTGGTTGACATTTCTCAAATGGCTTGATTTTTAAAAATAGAATATTTTCATGAGACACACATACTAATTTATTTTACACAGCAGCAGAGCCCACACCAGATGTAGCTGTAACATCACCAGCAAGTTTTGGTTTTTAAGTCTTTATAAACAAAGCATTGAACTAGTTTTTTGATAAATGTCAAAAACATAAATTGTATTTAAAATTAGTTTAAAAAGTAATAAATAATATGACAGACTAGCAAGTATATGACACTTCTAGGAAAAGCTATGCTTGTCCTGTATTTAGTGATGTGATAGCACACGGAACTGGGTGTTTCATGTCACTTATATTGTCTCTCTCGATTCCAAGGAGCAATCACAGCAAAGGAGCTTTACACAATGAGGATGGATAAAAACATCAGCTTGATTATAATGGATGCTCGAAGAATGCAGGATTATCTGGATTCCCATATTTCAAATTCTCTCAGTGTTCCTGAGGAAGCCATCAGTCCAGGGTGGGTCGCTGTATATTTAGATAAAATGGTAAACTGTGGACAGTAGTAAATATTACTACTTAGCATCCAAGCTAAATGTGATAAAGTAGTCTTTTCTTTTCCTGTGGACCTTTTCATTCTTTGCTCCTTAGTGGCACACCTTACCCTTTCTGAAGGGTAGTGTAAAGGACATTCCAGTTTGGCTGTTGTTTCTTATCTGTGGCATTTGGAGTCTTATTAGAAGAGAAATGAAACTCCCTTGTGTGTCCTCTTTCCCCAGGTGTTTGTTGACTAATTTCTCCTGCTATTTTTTATTTGAATTGCTTTCTATTTTGAAATTCCCCATACTATTATCTGTGGTAAAAGATTACACAAATACTTTTTTGAAGAAGAAGCAGGATAGCTAAGTGATTAAGAAAAAATACAGGCTCTAAAATCAGACTATATTCAGACTACATATTATAACTCTGTCTCTAATTAGCTACATTACTTCTAGCTAGTGGCCTAACCTCTCTAAGCCCATGTTTCCATCTGTGAAATGGGAATAATGATAGTACCTATCTCAGAAGTTTTGAGAAGTTTAAATGACAAATTTTGTATATGCACACAGATAACACAGTGCCTAGCACTAGTAAGGACTTACTAAAAAAAAGTACCTTTTTCTTTCTTTTTTGATAAGAAGGCCTTTAACCTATAAAATAATTTAAAGTTACTTGCATGAATGTATGGTATATTAGAAACTATCATAATAATGATAGGGCTAAAACTCCAGTCCAGGGCTATTTTCAACTATTACGAGTGTTATAAAAATTATATAACCTCTCTAGGTCTTATTTTATGGGACTGGATTAGTTAAAATCTATGGTCCATTCCAGTACCAACTTAAGCAACCTTAAAAAGATATATTTTTAAAGTTAGCTAATAAAATTTGCATAGTTTTTAGCATATTGCCGAGGCTTATGAATGTTCGACCTGAAGAATAAAGTGCTTTGTAAGTATGCTATTTAAAAATGAGATTAGAAAGGAAAAAAAAATTAAAAAAAGAAGACAAGAAATTTTTTTTAAATAAAAATTTTAAAAGGAAAAAAAAATGAGATGAGGGTGCATAGTCTAATCAAGTAGGTATGAATATGTTTCCAGGATTTGAAAAGAGAAAGTTATGATTAATCTTTGATGATCTAATCTTTACTGACAGAAAGCTGGTGACTTTTATTAACTGTTTCCCAAAATGTGAGAATTTGACTAATGTGAAACTCAAGATGAGTTTAGGTTGAAGATTGAAGATGAATTGCATACCAAGAAAATTATTACCTTTTAATTTCTGTTTCAGTCCTTCTGAATTAGTTAAAAGAAGTTTCAATTTGGTGCTAGCATTCCTTTTTAGTATTTGATAATATCCCTTTCTTACCAGAGAGCAGGCCTCAGAGCTCACTGTAGGCAACAGTATCTTCAGCTAGCTGATGGTGAATACTATGTTACTAGTTTTTCACTGTCTGTTTTAAAATTTTAATACAGCATAATATACACACAAAATCACTCTTATCCTCAGTATTTAGCCCAGTCAGTTTTCAGAAACTGAATGCATCCATTTACCTAGCATCTGGACCAAGAAACAGAACATTACCATCACTGCAGAAGCCTCTCTTATGCCACCTGTCAGTGGCTACCCTTATCCCCACCCACCCAAGGGAACCACCAACAGAATAGATTTGTTTTTGTAGTTTATATAAACGGAACCATACAGTCTAAAGTCTTTTATGTCTGGCTTCTTGTACTCAACCTTATGTTTATGAGAGTCATGTATATTATTGTGTGTAGTTGTAATTCGTTTATTCTCATTGCTATATGGTGATCTATTATGTGAACATAGCATAATTTACTGATCTGTTTTATTTACTTTTAGGATTATCCTTTATTTATTGGATAGGATGCTATTTTCCATGTATATAGGAATATACATTTTCCTGTTAAAACAAATTTAAGTAAAGTATCACTTTCAGTTAAATAATTAAATTAAAACATTACACAGTAGACAAGGTAGAGCAGAGTTGCAGCAGCTTGTGAAGGGGTTACATGAAAGACTGAAGTCTGGGGAGTACTGACTGATATTATTGTTTCCCAAACTAGTATTCTGCAGAATACTAATGTTGAGTTTTTAGACAGAGTGATTTAGGCAAGTATATCCTTAGTGTCAGAAATTGTCCTTAAGAATATCATGTTTCAATTTTTCTCATTCTTTGTTGACCAAGCATCCTTCTAATCGCTATATATCAAGTGAGACTTATTACGAAACAGTATTTTATATTTCTTTTTTTTTATTTCCTAGAAGGTACGGTAACCAACATTATTATATAGGAACAGGATTTTTTTCCCCTTCAATTAGTTAAACCATTTAGTTTTACTTAAAATACAAGTTTCTGCCCAGCTTGCCAATATCACCAGTTAAATACCTGAAATACCTAGGTGCTTTGCTAGGAATAATATGGAGTTCCTTTCCTGGAGGAGCAAATCTGTATTATTCATTCCATCATTCAGCAGATATTTACTGAGCACTTATTATGGGCTGGGTTACTGTGGTTCTAAGTGCTGGGGCTAAATCATTGAACAGACAAAAATCTTTGCTTCATGGAGCTTATATTTTAACAGGGAGGTGGGATAGGTGAGACAGACAATAAATCTTAAAATGTGTATCTGCTGTTGATAAGTGCTATGGAGATGGTTGTGTCAAGTGTGTATGTTGGGGTGAGCATTGAAAATTTTAATCCATGAAGGCTTCACGGAGAAGTTATTCCTGAGCTAATCTTGAGATAAGGGAAATGAGTGATGCAGTTATCTGAGGGAAGAGGATTCCAGAAAGAGGGGACAGTAGGAGCAGAGGTAATTAGGCAGGCGCATACCTGCATAAACCAGGAATTACAAGGGAGCCAAGGGTGGAGTGGAGAAAAGGGGAGTAAGTTAGTAACTAGTGATGAGGAAGTTGAAGTAATAGGATTGGAGAGAGGGGCCACGCATCGGGCCATGGGAAGGCCTTTAGGTAAGAACTTAAGCTTCTGTGTGAGTGAAGGAGGACGTGAACAGCATGCTTTAGTGTAGAGTTGGTATTGTTCACAGGTGATGATGTAGAAGGCAGCACAGCAAAACAGCTAAGAGCATAGATGTGAGCCAGATTGCCTGAATTTGAATTCTGGCTCCACTTGGCAACTGTAACCTTGGGTAGGTTACTTAACCTCTTTGGGCCTGTTTCCCCATCTATAAAATGAGGATAATAATGCCTGTTTTATAGGAGTATAGTGAGGATCTAGTGAGAGTCAATGAGAATAAAACATTTAAAATAGTACCTGGCACATAGTAAATGCTGTATGTGTTTGTTAAATAAGCTGTATGTGTTTGTTAAATAAGCATTTTGGTATTTGGTTAACTATTAATTATCTCTATAGGTATAAGAGAACTGAAATATAAAGTGTTACCCAGGTGCCCCCCCCCCCCACCAATTATTTATATTTGGCTGAGACATACTCAGATGACTTCCTGTGTTTTCATTTTTGGCCCTTTTTTTTTTTTACATAAAGGGTCAACTGAGTCTATTTCTTTCAGTCTCTAATAATTACTAAAATACATTCCAATATTATGCAGTGGTAAAGGTGTTAAACACTTTAGGCTATATACTATCTTAACATACAGTCTGACCTTAGAAAAGGAAGCTGTCTTAAAGTTTGCTATGGTATGGGGAAATTTCCTGGCAGTCCAGTGGTTAGGACTTCAAGCTGTCACTGATGAGGGCCCTGGTTCGATCCCTGGTCAGGGAACTAAAATCCCACAAGCCCCGCAACATGGCCCAAAAAAAAAAAAAAAAAAAAAAGTTTGCTACGGTATGATAAAGACTGAAGAACAAAACTCAGTGTCTTATATTAGTATGTTAGGACCTCTCATCTACTTTTGCCCCAATACAAATGTTAATACATTTCAGAGTCACTGCTAGTTGGATTGAAGCAAACCTCCCAGATGATTCTAAAGACACATGGAAGAAGAGAGGGAATGTGGATTTTGTGGTACTTCTTGACTGGTTTAGTACTGCAAAAGATTTACAACTTGGAACAACTCTACGGAGTCTGAAAGATGCACTTTTCAAGGTTAGCAAGTTTCCTTGTTAGCTTACTGTAATTGCAAGCCTTCTCTGGTTGTTAGAAAGATATGTCGACTAGTTGATTATCTTAAGGACATGAAGATCCGACATGCTTTGGTTGTAGACTTTTAAAAAATTCAGATTTAAAAGACCAGTTTTGACTCACCCAATAACAATAAACTGATCTTTATAAAGTAGGATATTAGAATTTTCCAAAACATAAATTGTCTGGAAAAAAGTGTAATTTTTTGTTATGAAACATAAAGGCAAAGGAAACAGTCACTAAGGAAAAAGAAATTGATAGATTTGACTTAATAAAATAAAAACTTAGGTGTGCAAAAAAATACCAGATTTGAAGGCAGAAGACAAAAAAAAATATTTGCAACACATATGGCAGTGATTTAGAACACCTAAAATCTGAAGAGCTTTTGCAAATAAATAAGAAAATTACTTAAGATAAAATGTTGAAATAAGCAGTGGACACAGATAGACGTGAACAGAAGAAGATATGCAAGTGACAAAAACATAAAAATGTCAACTTGACTAGTAATCAGAGAAATGCAAATTGAAACAGTAAATGCCACTTTCATGATCAAATTAAAGATAAAAAATAATACTCGGTTTAATTTGTTAAATTATTAAGCAATAATAGCACTGAATGCTGGTGAGCATGGGTAAGTATAAAACTCAGTCTGCTGGTAAGAGGGTCAGTTGATGGAACATTGCCCTCCAGGAGAGTAATCTTAAAAGCCTTGAAACAAATCATGCTTCAAAGTAAGGAATCTAGAAATATACCCAGATATAGGCCAACATATGAGATTGCCAATATTCAACTACAGTTAAGTCCCCTACATACGAACGAGTTCCGTTCCAAGAGTGTGTTCGTAAGTCCAATTTGTTCGTAAGTCCAACAAAGTTAGCCTAGGTACCAACTAATACAATTGGCTATATAGTACTGTATTTTATTAGGTTTATAATACTTTTCACACAAGTACTACATACAAAACAAACACAAAAAAATAAAGAAAACATTTTTAATCTTACAGTACAGTACCTTGAAAAGTACAGTAGTATAGTACAACAGCTGGCATACAGGGGCTGGCATCGAGTGATCAGGCAAGAAGAGTTACTGACTGGAGGAGGGAGAGGAGGTGGGAGATGGGAGAGCTGAAGAATCGTCAGCAATAGGAGACAGAGGGCAAGATGCAATTTCACTCACGCCTGACTTTGATGGAACGCACGTTCGCATCTTTGAAAGTTCACAACTTGAAGGTTCGTGTGTAGAGGATTTGACCTAAAAAAGTGGCAGCTTCATAAAGTTACCTGAAAGTTTAGTGTATGATAAAGATGATATAACAGATCAGTGAGGAAAAGATGGATTGAAATAACTGGTTTGAGGACAGCTGGCTAGCCAGCAAGTAAAAGAAAGGGGATCCCTACCTTATTTCTTAGACCACACTAGATTCCAAATGGGTAAAAGATATAAATATGTTGATTCAAACAATGAACTACTAGGAAAAAGCATTGGTAAGTGTTTTTATTACCTTGATCCTGAACCAAGAGGCTAATATTTTTGACCGTGTTAAAAACACCACAAATAAAGTAAAAAGTCAATTAAGGGAAAATATTTGTAACAAATATGACAAAGACCTATTTTCCTTAATATTCAGAGTACATTCACTGTTTACCAAGAAAATAGCAAATTCTATAGAAAAATGGGCAAAAGATGAGATTAGTTAAGCCATAGACTATAAGGGGTTAATAAACGTATTAAAATATGTTCAGCTTCACAAATAAATACTAACTAAAACAACCTGGGCTTCCCTGGAGGCGCAGTGGTTAAGAATCTGCCTGCCAATGTAGGGGACACAGGTTCAAGCCCTGGTCCAGGAAGATCGCACATGCCGCAGAGCCACTAAGCCCATACGCCACAACTACTGAGCCTGTGCTCTAGAGCCCACAAGCCACAACTACTGAGCGCACGTGCCACAACTACTGAATCCCACGCACCTAGAGCCCGTGCTCCACAGCAAGAGAAGCCACCGCAATGAGAAGCCCGCGCACCGCAACGAAGAGTAGCCCCCGCTCGCTGCAACCAGAGAAAGCCCGCACACAGCAACGAAGATCCAGCACAGCCAAAATAAATAAATAAATTAATAAAATAAAATAAAACAACGCACTTTATGTCCACCAGTTTGATAATAATTATAAAGACTTATAACAGGCATTCTCATACACTGTTGGCAAATGTGTAAATTGGTATTGTCTTTTTGAAGGGCAGTTTGGTGGCATCTACCAAACTTTTAAGCCAACAGTTCTCCTAGGAAATTATTTTACAGAATACACATATTTTTAAAAGATCATTTCAAAGATTAGCAATATACATTAAAAGCCTTAAAATGTTCATGACCCTTGGCTTAGCAGCTCCACTTGTGGGGATTTTCCCTAGTAGAGTTGATTGGGTATGTACATGTATGAGGATCTTTAGTTTTTATCTCAGCATTGTTTACAATTAAATAGGAAAAATAATAATTGTTCAAATGATTGATTCAGTTTTGGCGTGTGTGTGTATGTCTGTTTAAAATACAATATTATCTGTTCATTACAGATGATGAGATAGTTCTTTATTAATAACAGATGTTCATGTAAGAGAAAAGCAGCATAAGTTTCATTGTTTTATAAAAATAAAATTTAAAAAGAAGTATGTCTATGTAGAAAACTGTAAAAATAAACTCTAAAATGTTAAAGTGGTACCTCTGGGTGATGAGGTTATAGAAGATTTTTATTGTATTATTAAGTTGTTTTCCTATTTTTCTTCTAAGATCATGGCTTACTCGTGTGGTTTTAAAAACCTGATCTATCTATTTGTTTCACTTAATGCTGAATTTTGAATTCAGCTCCCTCTTTGTTTTAATCATTTAGAAGATGAATCTTTTAAGAGCAATTTTAACATTCAGTTTTGTTGTGTTTTTAGCTGTCAAGAGGCTGCCTCCATGTTAAACATACCATTTCCTTATTTTATAGTGGGAAAGTAAAACTGTCCTGCACAATGAGCCTTTGGTTTTAGAAGGAGGCTATGAAAATTGGCTCCTTTGTTATCCACAGTATACAACAAATGCTAAAGTCACTCCACCCCCACGAGGCAAGAATGAAGAGGTGTCTGTCTCATGTATGTATGTGAAAATTTTTGTTTAAAATTGCTTCGGTAAAATAAACTTTATTTATGTTCTCAGGGTAATGTTCTTGGTTGTGTGTGCATTTGTCCTGTCAGAAAGCAGTTTGCTTTTAGGCATAAAAATACAAGATGTCCCCATCCTGGAAGTTAATGTTTATTAATTCTTTAAGGCTGTTGTGGCTGTCACCTCTTAGTTTACATTTAACTATCACATATAACATGCATGAGATATGAAGTACTGTTTATGGGGTTTGCTGTTCTTTCAAAAATATTTTTATTCTTTTGGGGATTTTAGTGGATTTTACTTACCCGTCACTGGAAGAATCAGTTCCTTCTAAACCTACTGCCCAGATCACACCTCCTACAGAAGTCAATGAAAACATAGAAGTGGTAAACAATCAAGATGAGAGAGTGGGACCACTGAATATATCAACTCCAGTTGAACCAATTGCTGCTTCTAAATCTGATGTTTCACCCATAATTCAGCCAGTGGCTATTATAAAGAATGTTCCACAGGTATGTTCTTGATTTTCTTTTAACTTTATTGTCTCTTTTTTTTTTAATATTATATTAAATATATAGTATAGAAATATGTATCTAGCATATATATGCCTTCAATATTTTAGAAAGAAAAATATTGAGAAATATCTATATGTTTTGGTACCTTTTTTGCTATAAAAAATTTTCATTATTATTGTCTTACTGCCACAGCAATATTAGAATAACTAATTGGAAGGATTTTAAACCCAGCTGGGTCCATTTAGTACAGGCAGTACTAATGAAAGACAGTATTAGCACAGTGAAGTTGAACAACACTTTCAGGTGTTTTTTATTATAATTTAATTCATAGTATTTTCCCAAATAATTTGGCTTATAGATGATAGATATGTGATGTCAATATTTTGGTTTTGAAATAGTACTTGAGTTCCATTTCCTTAGAATTTGACACATAAATAACAGACATGTTTTAACAATAATTATTTAAAAGAGTTTAAATAAAAGGTGTTACAATAGGGGGCTTTCCTGGTGGCGCAGTGATTAAGAATCTGCCTGCCAGTGCAGGGGACACGGGTTCAAGCCCTGGTCCGGGAAGATCCCACATGCCGCGGAGCAACTAAGCCCGTGCGCCACAACTGCTGAGCCTGCGCTCTAGAGCCCGCATGCCACAACTACTGAAGCCCGCGCACCTAGAGCCTGTGCTCCCAACCAGAGAAGCCACCACGATGAGAAGCCCGCGCACTGCAATGAAGAGTAGTCCCCGCTCGCCGCAACTAGAGAAAGTCTACACGCAGCAACGAAGACCCAACGCAGCCAAAAATAAAATAAATAAATAAATTTATTTTTAAAAAAAGGATGTTACAATAAAAAACTTGTAGCATCTTTCTCTTCATTAGATTTTACTTAAAGGAAGGTTAACTGATTCTTTCCTGTGTGTTTTCCAACAAGATTTTTTAGCATTTACTTTTAATTTTTTTTCCTCAGATATATTTAAATAGTATTTCACATTTGAAGTGGATGACATCTGGTTTGTGGAGCAGGCTCTGATTAGAAAATTAGTCATTTTTTTGTTATAAAATGAAGTGGTTCATTTCTTCATTTTTTACGGCCTGCTTCTAATATTTCTGATTAAATCTTAAGACTAAATAGTATTTGAATAAATTATTCTTTTTTTTTAAAAAAATTTTTTTTTAATTATTCTGTTTATATATATATATTTTTTTAATTTTTATTTATTTATTTATGGCTGTGTTGGGTCTTGGTTTCCGTGCGAGGGCTTCCTCTAGTTGTGGCAAGCGGGGGCCGCTCTTCATCGCGGCGCGCGGGCCTCTCACTATCGCGGCCTCTCTTGTTGCGGAGCACAGGCTCCAGATGCGCAGGCTCAGCAGTTGTGGCTCACGGGCCCAGCTGCTCCGCGGCATGTGGGATCTTCCCAGACCCGGGCTCGAACCCGTGTCCCCTGCATTGGCAGGCAGATTCTCAACCACTGCGCCACCAGGGAAGCCCAATAAATTATTCTTAAAATGGAAATTTAAGGAATTTTAAAAAGAGCTTATGATATTGCACTTCCTTTCAACATAATCAACATGCTATTTGCACCCTAATCCCTTTGTGACTTTCCGAGATATGTACAAGGTATCAAACACATTTTGAGGATTTCCTATATGAAACAAAACATGAAGGTTTACAAATATGGGTAAGCCATGGATTCTGTCTGATGTTTAGGAGAGACATGGACAAAATCAGCCACAGCATAATGCAGAGTATCCTAAATGTTTTTAATAGTCACTAGAGCACACAGCAAGGAGAGAAATTCTGACTGAGAGCGGGTATCATCAGGGGGTCTTCATGGAGGAGGTAGTATTTTTATCTGAGTTTTAAGGATTGAGTAGGATTTGAGAAACAAGTGGAAAATTGTATGACTGAAGGCACAATTATGTTCTGGGGTCAGTGAGTAGTTTTCACATGCTTGGGCACAGCTCTCAGTTGGAGACAGGTGAGTGTGATAGTAGATAAGATTGGAAAAGTGGACAGAAGTCATCAAGAGAGACTTGGATCTCTTTTGGAATTTTATCCTGGAGGCAAAGGGAAACTGTTAAAGAATTTTAAACTTGAAAGTAACAAGATCATAGCTATGCTTTTAATATGAGTGGAAAATGGATTATTGCCAAAATATGGATGAAAACATTTATTTTGGTCTTGTTCACCTTTTATTAACCTCATTCTCATAGTGGTTCTTCCCACTTCATTCTCAAATAAATTTAGAAAAGGGGGTGGGGAATGGTTTTGTTTTTATTTTAAGTGAAGAGGCAAAAAGAGAAGTAAGGAGCAAAGGAATGATTCCTTCTTCCTACGGTAGTGTTTCTAATGGAAAAACATAGTTCATTTTGTAAGAACACTACACAGGTTGTTACTGGCAGATATTCTCATTTTTGTTTCAGTAAACTTCATTCTCAAGAAATGATGTTAGGGTCACTTTTAACACTTTTGTATGGTTAGTATGTTGTTAAATTGAGGTAATTACTCAATTTGTCATTAGTATCTTATCTCTTATGAAAGTTGTTATGAATATTTTATTCATTTGCCCTGCAACATTTATTTACTAAGTGTCAGGCACAATCTCTACCCTCCTGGAGCTTATGTGCTCAGAGGGAGGAAAGATTTTAAACAGACAATTATAGTTGTTTAATCAGAATCCCAGTAAGTACTATGAGGGAAAAGAATAGGGTATTATGAGGGCATGTATCAGGGGACTTGGCTAGTCTTAGGGATCAGGGAAGTGTTTAAGGAAGAGATATTTAAGCCAAGATCTAATGTTGTGGTGGGGATTATCTAGATGAACAGCTGGTATAAAGACCTGAGTTGGGAAGGAGCATGGCATCTTTGAGGAATTAAGTGGAGGGAGGCAAGTATGGCTGGTGTAACAAGTAGTATGAGATAAGATTGGGGAGATAGGCAGAAGTGAGACCACACAGGCATGGCAAGGATTTTAGATGTAATCTAAGTACAGTGAGTGGCTATTTAAAATAAGGTTTTAAGTCGGTGGTCGGATTTGTGCTTTAAAATGATTAGTCTGGTAACAGTGTGGAGAAATAAATTTTCTGGTTTGAGCAGCTATTTGCACAGTGGTCACACCCATGTGTTTGTGGGGCGAAATCATGAATTCACTTTTGGCCGTTTTAGGTTTGTGGTATATGTGAGACACTCACATGAAGATATTGAATAGGCAGTTGGTTATGTAGAAATGGAACTTTAGGTATGCCCAGGTCTGGGTTTTATGTTTTAGAGTGAACTCTTCATATACAGAACATATCAGGGTATTGAAAGTGTGGAATCAAGAGGACGTAAGTGCCAAGTGCCTTCTGAGAAATCTTGACATTGGATAATTTACAAGTAGATGTTTTGGTAGATGCTGTCTCCACACAGTGATGGTTCTTTTATCACAACTTGATATCAAGAACTGAGATTACTGTGTTCCTGGATTTTGACAAAAGTATGTTTTTCTCTGTTTTTGTTGATATAGATTGATCGTACTAAAAAACCGGCAGTCAAATTGCCTGAAGATTATAGAATAAGATCTGAAAGTACAGATCATGAGCAACAGTCTCCTCAGAATGGAAAAGTTGTTCCTGATCGGTCCACAAAACCGGTGTTTCCCCCGCCAACGGCCATGTTAACAGATGAAGAAAAAGCTCGTATTCATGCGGAAACTGCTCTTCTAATGGAGAAAAACAAACAAGAAAAAGAACTTAGAGAAAGGCAGCAAGAGGAACAGAAAGAGAAACTGAGGAAAGAAGAAGAAGAACAAAAAGACAGAAAGAAACAAGAAGCTGAAGAAAATGAAATCACAGAGAAGCAACAAAAAGCAAAAGAACAAATGGAAAAGAAAGAAAGTGAACAGGCCAAGAAAGAAGATAAAGAAACCTCAGCAAAGAAGGGCAGAGAAATAACAGGAGTAAAAAGACAAAGTAAAAGTGAACATGAAACTACTGATGCCAAGAAATCTGTGGAAGATAGGGGGAAAAGGTGTCCAACCCCAGAAGTGCAGAAAAAGTCAACGGGGGATGTGCCCCATGCCTCTGTGGCAGGAGATTTGAGTTCAGGCAAGGTAAGCAGAAACACACAGTACAGGTTGCCAACTAAGTGTAATAAAATGTACATAAAAAGATGACACCAGTAGCATTCCATAAACAGGGCAGGCATTTTAAGTAATTTTCTTAGGAGATGATAGATTTGTACTGATCCACCTACATTTGCTTACCTACTCTTATTTGATTGGTTGGGAATGGAATTGCTTTTGCGTCTATGAAATGCAACATATTTTCGATAATTGAGATAAATAGCTACGTTCTTCTTTTTTTTTAATAAATTTTTAAATTTATTTTTGGCTGCATTGGGTCTTCGTTGCTGCACGTGGGCTTTTCTCTAGTTGCAGTGAGCGGGGGCTACTCTTCGTTGTGGTGCTCAGGCTTCTCATTTTGGTGGCTTCTCTTGTTGCGGAGCACGGGCTCTAGGCGCAAGGGCTTCAGTAGTTGTGGCACGTGGGCTCAGTAGTTGTGGCTCACGGGCTCTAGAGCACAGGCTCAGCAGTTGTGGCGCATGGGCTTAGTTGCTCCACGGCATGTGGAATCTTCCCAGACCAGGGCGCAAACCCATGTCCCCTGCATTGGCAGGCAGATTCTTAACCACTGCACCACCAGGGAAGTTCTACATTCTTTATTTTTATTCTTGATGTATGATCATCAGAAGACTAGAATGAAATATAATCTGATCTCCGAATGGAGGAATTTGCTGCCAAATATTTATATAATGAAGTTTGTCTCTGCTTAGAATATGTCCAAAATCAGTGACATGTGAATGAACCAACATTTATCTTTGTGTATAATGACTTTTTTTGTCACGTCTATGTCATTTTGTTTGTTGATTCATCTAGTCAATAATATTGGCAGTAACCCCATTAATGTTGCCTTTTTCTGCCCTTGGCTATTCCCCAACATTGATTTTCATAATTTTGGAGATTTTTTTTCTTTTTCTTTTTCTTTTTTTTTTTTGTTTGGCTGTCCCGTGCAGCTTTCAGGATCTCAGTTCCCAGACCAGGGATTGAACCTGGCCACAGCAGTGAAAGCACCGGATCCTAACCACTAGACCACCAGGGAAGTCCCCTGGAGGAGATTTTTTTTTTTTAACCTAATAATATCGTGTATGCTTTTCATGGGCTTTTTTTTTGCCTTTTTTTATTTTGTTGCTGTTGTTGTCTATTATGCAATTAACAATGCCTTTCCCTTTTGAACACTAAACTAAATAAGTGTTTTGGGTTTTTTTTAATCCTACTTTGTTTTTATTTTTTTTCCTTCTAGTTATATTGCGATATAATTGACATACAGCACTGTATAAGTTTAAGGTGTACAGCATAATGATTTGACTTACATACATCATGAAATGATTATCACAGTAAATTTAATGAACACCCATCATCTCACAGAGATACAAAATAAAAGAAACTAAAAAAAAAAATTGTGTGATAAGAACTCTTAGGATTTACTTTCTTAACATCTTTCATATGTACCATACAGCAGTGTTGAGTATATTTGTCATGTCGTACATTACATCCCCAGTACTTACTTACCTTATAACTGGAAGTGTGTACCTTACAACTACCTTCATCCAGTTCCCCCTACTCCCACCTCCCACCTCTGATAACCACAAATCTGATCTTTTTTCCTATGTGTGTGTTTGTTTTTGAAGTATAAATGATTTCTAACACTCTGTTAGTTCCTGTTACACAACATAATGATTTGGTATTTCTATACATTTCAAAATGATCACCGTAATGTCTAGTTACGATATGTCACCATAGTAGGATACATAGCTATTGACTATATTCCCCACACTGTATATATTTCATCCCTGTGACATTTATTTTGCAACTGAAAGTTTATACCTCTTAATCTCCCTCACCTATTTCTTTCCTCCCCACACTGTCCTCCCCTATGGCAACCACCTGTTTGTTCTCTGTATCTATAACTGTTTCTGTTTTATGTTTGTTCATTTGTTTTTTAGATCCTACATGTAAGCAAAATCATACAATATTTATCTTTTTGGGGCTGACTTATTTCACTTAGCATACTACCCTCTAGGTCCATCCATGTTGTCACAAATGGCAAGATTTCATTCTTTTTTTTTTTTTAATGGCTGACTAATGGGCACCTGGGTTGCTTCCATATCTTGGCTATTGTAAATAATGCTGCAGTGAATATAGGGGTACATATATCTTTTCTAATTACTGTTCTGGGTTTCTTTGGATAAATAACCAGGAATGGAATTGCTGGATCATATGGTAGTTCTATTTTTCATTTTTTAAGGAATCTCCGTACTGTTTTTCATAGCGACTGTACCAATTTACATTCCCACCAACAGTGTTGTAGTAAGGTTCCTTTTTCTCCACATTCTCGCCAATACTTGTTATTTGTGGTCTTTTTGATAATAGCCATTTTGACAGGTGTGAGGTAATATCTCATTGTGGTTTTGATTTGCATTTCCCTGATGATTAGTGATGTTGAGCATCTTTTCACGTGCCTGTTGGCCATCTGTATGTGTTCTTCAGAAAAATGTCTATTCAGATCCTCTGCCCATTTTTAAATCAGGTTTTTTGTTTCTTTGATGTTGAGCTCTCTGAGTTCTTTGTATAATTTGGATATTAACCCCTTATCAGATATTATCATTTGCAAGTATCTTCTCCCATTCAGTAGGTGGCCTTTTCATTTTGTTGATAGTTTCCTTCTCTGTGCAAAAGCTTTTTAATTTGATATAGTCCCATTTGTTTATTTTTGCTTTTGTTTCCTTTGCCTGAGGAGACATATGCAAAAAAATATTACTAAGACCAATGTGAAAGAGTGTTCCGCCTGTGTTTTCTTCTAGAAGTTTTATGGTTTCAGGTCTTACATTTAAGTCTTTAATCCATTTTGAATTTATTTTTGTGCATGTTGTAGGAGAATAGTCTAGTTTGATTCTTCTGCATGTAGCTGTCCAGTTTTTCCAACACCATTTTTGTTTTGTTTTCTGGGGTTTTTTTGTTTGTTTTACATGTTCTCTCTTGGTTTTTTTGTTTGTTTGGTTGATTTTGGTTTTGGTTTTTTTGGGGCTGCTTCACACAGCTTGCGGGATCTTAGTTCCCCGACCAGGGATTGCACCCAGGGCCACTGCAGTGAAAGCGTGGAGTCCTGACCATTGGACCACCAGGGAACTCCTGGCTTATTTTTAATATTAATAAAATGTCAGTGCTCTTTGAATGCTGAACTTTATACTGCATACATACTTTGAATTATTTCATCCAATAAAAAAGTGTGGAAAAAAATTACTTGCTTCCTTATGTATCTCAAAGACCTGATCCATCAACAACACCATTTATTGAAGAGGTTGTCTTTTCCCCATTGTATATTCTTCCTCCCTTGTCATAGATTAATTGACCATATAAGTGTGGGTTCATTTCTGGCCTCTGTGTTCTGTTCCATTGATCTGTGTGGCTGTTTTTGTGCCAGTACCATACTGGTTTGATGACTGTAGGTTTGTAGTTGAAGTCAGGGAGCATGATTCCTCCAGTTCTGTTCTTTCCCAAGATTGCTTTGGCTATTTGGGGTCTTTTGTGTTTCTGTAAACATTTTAGATTATTTGTTCTAGTTCTGTGGAAAATGCCATTGGTGTCTTTTTTGTTTTTTTCTTTTTTCTTATTAATACAGTATTTATTTGTCTACCTTCTGTCAAACCCTGAGCCAACCCCTTTCCCCAGGCTGCCTGGGGTGGTACAGGAAAAGGAACATACAGGGCAGACAAGACACAGGAGAAAGAACTATGGGAGGTGGAAACAGCCCCTTCACATGGCGAAGAGGATGAGAAAGGCCACCATCAGGCAAAAGAGTCCCATGGCTTCCGAGAGGGCAAAGCCCAGAATGGTGTAGGAGAAGAGCTGTTGCTTCAGAGAAGGGTTCCTGGCATAACCAATGATGAGGCTCCCAAACACAGTCCCAATCCCAGCCCCAGAGCCAGCTACCCCTATTGTGGCAGCCCCAGCTCCAGGAAACTTGGCTGCTGTGTCAGTGTCCCTTGAAATGGCACTGGTTTGGAAGCTGCGGCTAGGAATAAGTGAGGTGGTCAGGGGACTCGGGGCTGCCAAGCTGCTGTGGCTGTCATCTGTCAGCGTCTCTGGTCGTTTCAGCACCACTGCAGACAGTGATCGGCTCATTAGTGGAGAGGTTCTCCTGATCAAGGAGGGGATGGAGACGAACTTGGTGCAAGTGTACATTTTCCAGGGCTGAAGGGCCGTGGCAGAAGAGCTGCTCCCAGTGCAGAGAAGAGAGAGCACCATTGGTGTTTTGATAGAGATTTCATTGAATCTGTAGATTGCCTTGGGTAGAATGGACATGTTAACAATATTAATTCTTCCAGTCCATGAGCACAGTATTATCTTTTCATCTGTTTGGGTCATCCTCAATTATCTTTCATCGGTGTCTTATAGTTTTCCAAGTACAGGTCTTTTACCTCCTTAGTTAGATTTATTCCTATATATTTTATTCTTTTTTAAAAATATTTATTTATTTTCTTTATTTTTTTAAATTTTTTTTTGCTGCATCGGGTCTTAGTCGCAGCATGTGGGATCTCTCGTTGCAGCGCAGGCTCTTCATTGTGGCGTTCGCTTCTTCTCTCTAGTTGTGGCGTGCGGGTCTTCTCTCTCTAGTTGTGGCATGAGGGCTCTGTAGTTGTGGTGTGTGGGCTCCAGAGCACATGGGCTCTGTAGTTTGTGGCATGCGGGCTCTCTCGTTGAGGCATGCGGGCTCTCTTGTTGAGGCGTGCGAGCTCAGTAGTTGTGACATGCAGGCTTAGTTGCCCTGTGGCATGTGGGATCTTAGTTCCCCGACCAGGGATCGAACCCACGACCCCTGCATTGGAAGGCAGATTCTTTACCATTGGACCACCAGGGAAGTCCCTATTTTATTCTTTTTGATGCAATTGTAAATGGGATTGTTTTCTTAATTTCTTTCTGATAGTTCATTATTAGTGTATACAAATGCAACAGATTTCTGTATATGAGTTTTGTATACTGCAACTTTACCGAATTCATTGATGAGCTCTAGTAGTTTTTTGGTGGCATCTTTAGGATTTTCTATGTATAGTATCATGTCATATTCTAACAAATAAGTTTTTATAATAGCAAGAACAGCTATAGCCCTTTTTACATTTCATATAAATGGAAATATATTTTTGGTAGTGTGAAAATGAATTCTAATGGGAGGCGAAATACTGTCTGTATTGAACGTCAATTTCTACACTTCTCAAGCAGCAGTTTATGCATATACCAAAATTAACAATTCATATTAGTGCCACATTTATCCAGGGAACACTTAACCTAGTAACTTTAATTATCAGAGATGTAGGTCCCATGCAAAAGCCTTCTAAACATCCAAAGGTAGGAAAATGAAGCCCATGTTCTAAAATTCTCTAACTTTATTCATAGGAGAAGCAGAACTTAATGAGCTCTTACCTTTTAAATATTATTCATTGTGTAGCTAGTATATGCCAGGTATTTCTTCTATTGATACATAATCTTACTTATTCCTCCTAATGATAACTCTATGAGGAATTCAATTTACAGATGAAATTGAAGCTTAGAGGTTAAGTAAGTTGCCTGTGAATCACATATGCAGTTAAATTCCAAAGCCACCTTCTATCCAGAGGCAGGTAGTCTTAAGAATTTAAAGCATTCGTATTTCTGGGGTCATTTAGTATAGGTGCCAAATATCCATACAAGTCTAAATAGCCCTGAGATGATCACATGTAGTTTTTTTATGTTTCCTATAATGTAACACACTGAAGGAAAGTTAAGATTGTATTCATTGTATGGTCCTTTTAAAAGTAGGCAAAATGTGTGATTTATTCTGGAATAAATTTTATTTAAATTATCACACTTTTAAGTTTTTACTTTGCTGTAGTTATTTTTAAAATCTTTAAAATTAAAGTGAATTTTTTTAAAGCATCTATGAGAAGTTCTAAGAGGATATAAAATGAATTTTGCACTCCTGAATATTGCTCTGTATGAAATTCTATAATCGCTTCATTCTCTTTAATACGTTAGTGATTTTAGATCACGACCACTTTCAAGGTAGCCAAAATCATAAGAGATTTAAATAAAAGGATAATGTTCACAAGAGGCCATGGTGTGTGTACACTAATGACCCAACATCTTATACTTGGCCATGTATTATGAATCAGTGCTTCATAATCCGCTGTGATTGACATCTCTTCCCCACCACTGATTCATCAAAGTTTCTTAGTTCTTTACCTTTAGAGTTAGGAAATCCCTCATGGGCCCTGCCGCCTTTAATTTTAAGTGTCTAATTTGACAATAAAATCAAATAAACTTTTCAGAGCCTCATTTTTTTTTCTCTCTTTTTACATTTGCAGTCTGATGGATTTGCTTGTATTAGCTAGTGATAGGTAGGTTTATGTTGGGGGAAAGTTAAAGTTTTGTTTCACTTCTGATTTTAATAATTTTACAGCCTGTTAAGATTAAAGGACAACCAGAAAGTGGAATTCTAAAGACTGGAACTTTTAGAGAGAATACAGAAGACACTGAAAGAAATAAAGTAAGCAACAGTTCATTGGATAGGAAAAAAAACATGGATTATAACCATGTGGTTATCTCTACCATATCATCCTCCTCCATCTTAAAATCTTCTCTCTGAGGGAATCTTTGCTATCTTCGGTAGCATTTTTTTGCTTGTTTTTACATGATGGATCCACTTACATGCTAAAGGGAATAGATCCTTATCTTCCTATTTAAAGTATGATGGTATGTTCTATTCATTTTATGAAATTAAAAGATACTTAGGCCTTATTGTATGATCTAGCAATTCTACTTCTGGATATATAGCCAAAAGAATTGAAAGCAGACTCTCAAAGAGATATTTATACACCCATGTTCATAGAGTATTATTCATAATGGCCAAAGGATGGAAGCAACTCATGTATACACTAACAGATGAATCTATAAAAAATGTGGTATGTACATACAATGGAATATTATTCAGCTATAAAAAAAGAAATTCTGACATGGATGAACCTTGATGACATTACGCTAAGTGAAATAAACCAGTCACAAGAGGACAAATGTTCTTTGATTCTGTTTATATAGGGTACCTAGAATGGTTAAATTCATAGAGACAGGAAGTAGAGTGGTGGTTGCCAGGGACCTGGGGGTTGGGAGAAGTTGGGAGTTGTTTAAATGGGTACAGAGTTTTAGTTTTGCAAGATGAAGAGAGTTCTGGAGAGTGGTTGCACAACAGTGTGAATATACTTAATGCCACCTACCTATACACTCAAAAATGTTCAAAATGGTAAATTTTACGTTATATTTCATCACAATTTTAAAAATATTTAGGCCTTTTATAAGATGTCTTTGCCTTTGTTTTTATTTAAGAGTTTTCTTGAGGTATAATTTGCATACCATAAAAGTAATCCATTTTTAGTGTACAGTTCAGTGATTTCAGTTCAGAGTTGTGAAACAGTTTTTATTAACACAATCCAATTTTAGGACATTTCCATCACACCAAAAAGATCTCTGTGCCCAGCTATAGTCACTCCCCATTCCAGGCAACCATGAATCTAATCTTTGTCTCCACAGATTTGCCTCTTCTAGGCATTTCATACAAATAATATATATATAGTCTTTTGTATATTTCTTCTTTCACCTACCGTAATTTTTTGACATTCATCTATATTGTACCACGTATCAGTAGTTTATTCCTTTTGTTGCTGAGTAGTATTCCATTGTGTGGATATACCACATTTGATGGACATTGGATTGCTTCTGCTTTGGGGCTGTTATGAATAATGCTGCTATGAACATTTGCATATAAGTGTCTTTGTATGGAAATGTATTTTCATTTCGTTTGGGTTGACACCTAGAAGTGAAATTGTCTTTGTGTTTCTGTTTCTTTGTTTTTTGGGGTTTTTTGATGAAGTCCAATTTATTATTTTTTCTTTTCTTCTTTTATAAATTTCTTTTTTTCTTTTTGGCTGCATTGGGTCTTTGTTGCTGTGCACGGGCTTTCTCGAGTTGCAGAGAGCAGGGGCTGCTCTTCATTGCAGTGGGCGGGCTTCTCATTGCAGTGGCTTCTCTTGTTGCGGAGCACAGGCTCTAGGGCACACGGGCTTCAGTAGTTGTGGCACGCGGACTCAGTAGTTGTGGCTCACGGGCTTAGTTCCTCTGCGACATGTGGGATCTTCCCGGACCAGGGCCCGAACCTGTGTCCCCTGCATTGGCAGGTGGATTCTTAACCACTGCGCCACCAGGGAAGCCTGTGTTTCTGTTTTTCTAGAGAAACTTTTACAAGTCACCGTTATTATAGGCTTGTGCACACACACTCCTTCTCCTTGCTGGGATAATTTTAGGACTTTAAGAAAACATATAAATGGAATATTACTCAGCCATAAAAAGAAATGAAATCGAGTTATTTGTAGTGAGGTGGATGGACCTAGTGTCTGTCAATAGGGAGTGAAGTAAGTCAGAAAGAGAAAAACAAATACTGTATGCTAATGCATATATATGGAATCTAAAAAAAGAAAAAATGGTACTGATGAACCTAGTTGCAGGGCAGGAATAAAGAGGTAGACATAGAGAATGGACTTGAGGACTTGGGGTGGGAGGGGGAAGCTGGGGTGAAGTGAGAGTAGCATCGACATATATACAGTACCAAATGTAAAATAGTTGGCTGGTGGGAAGCAGCAGTATAGCACAGGGAGATCGGCTTGGTGCTTTGCGATGACCTAGAGGGGTGAGATAGGGAGAATGGGAAGGGGATATGGGGACATGTGTATGCATATGGCTGATTCGCTTCGTTGTGCAACAGAAACTAACACAGTATTGTGAACCAATTATACTCCAATGAAGATCTATTTAAAAAAAGAAAAAAAAAACTTGTATAGTTCTTCATCTTTGAACTTGTTTTAAAAAATACTAAGGGCAGCAACACAAGGCTTTTTGGTTGTTTGGTACAAGTAGCTTAAGTTTGTATGTGGCAAAATGTAATTTAAAAATCTTTTACTTTTTTGTTGTTTTTTTTTTAAACTAGTCTCGAGAGCCTTTGACAAGAGCACGAAGTGAAGAAATGGGGAGGATCGTACCAGGACTGCCTTCAGGCTGGGCCAAGGTAAAATTCAAAATTAGCACAGAAATAAATTACATGGTCACTGTTTTTTTAAAAAACAAAACATGTATTTGTTTATTCTGCATCTTCTCTAATGCAGAGTCGATTCTGTTTCTTCATTATAAAGGACATAGCTCATTTCCCTAATTACAGCAGGGTTAGATTTTTCGATATCCATTCTGGGATGCTGGCTACCGTATATGAACATACTGGCATTTGTCATTGAGAAACAGTGTATCACTTTAAAACCTAAAGTTCTTTGAAAGTTTAATTATAGAAGTGATTATCACCATTTTATTCAAATTATTTTAATTCACAAGTAAATTTAGCAGTGAAATACTTTTGAGTGATTTTTTCATTGTTGTTCACTCAATGTTCATCATTTTTTGACCTGTCTTTTTTTTTTCCCCATGTAAGTTTCTTGACCCTATCACTGGAACTTTTCGTTACTATCATTCGCCCACCAACACTGTTCATATGTATCCACCGGAAATGGCTCCTTCATCTGCACCTCCTTCCACCCCTCCAACTCATAAAGCCAAGCCACAGATTCCTGCCGAGCGGGATAGAGAACCATCCAAACTGAAGCGCTCCTACTCCTCCCCAGATATAACCCAGGCCGTTCAAGAGGAAGAGAAGAGGAGGCCAGCAATAACTCCAACAGTTAATCGGGAAAACAAGTAAGTTTATCCTAACTCCTAGAAACAGAGTCATCTGCTGCATTTGAAAACTTCTACTCTAAGCGTATCAGTTTATTAATATCACGGCATCAGAAAATTCTGTGGATGGCTATCCCAGCCTTTATTTACTAAAGAGGAAAAAAGAAATAAATGGATTACATGTCCTTGGTTTTTCTCCCAAGTGCTAACTTTAAATATATCACAGAGGATTATCATACGTAATAATGTAGATATAAAAGTATACACCTTGTTAAGTTTTAAGGCAGTGTGCTGTAGACTGCTTAGATGTGTTTTATAAACTTCCTGTGATCCCTGAATCTCCTTTTGAGGACCATAATTTATAGGATTATTGAGTATGTCTTGTTGCAGCTCTTAAATTCCAAACTTTTTTTTTTTTAACTCAGCCAGTAATGTGGGAGCAAACTTATATAGTATTAAAATAATGAGCATTTTAGTGTGTATCAGCTTCTAATCCGTATTCTGCTTCCTTTTCCTTCATTGCATTTCTGTTACTCTGTTCACAAGTGGTGATCAGTAGGTGATTCATTTAGGTTTCCCCAAAACAGTATCTCATTTAGATGTATTCCTGGCTTTATCCCTTATTGAATACTCTAATGCTCCTAGCTTATGATTGATAGGATTATGAGAAGATAGTTTGCTAGTCTATTTACCACTTCTGATCATTAATTTTGGGGGATGTAGGATAGATGGAAGTGAAAATAAATGGATTTTTCTATTTATTAAATACACTCTCTTAATTGCTAAGGAATTCTAACTAGGCTGTCTTTTTGGCCCCTTCAGAATCACCTCTGCAAAAAGTAGTTAATATATTTTCCTCATGAGAACCTTCCCTGCCAGGTAGGACTTACCTGGAGGAGATTTTGTAAAATCGGTAAATCTAGTTATAGATTTTAGGGCTCACTATGAAAGCTGGTGAGGTGTAATTCCTTCTTGAATTATCATTCTTATGAAAGTTTGTTAATTTGACAGTTTTAAAAACTACAGCATATGCAGTTCATGTATTTTTTTATCTGTGTTGAACAGAGAAATAGCACGTGAGTACATACACCTGAGCCATGTGTAAAGAAACGGTGGTTGAAATATAATCTGTTCTCAGTATTCCTTTCAGAGGTGGAAATATACTTAGGATCAATAATAAAAGAAAGACTTATCAATTAGGAGTTTTCTTAATGCTGTAGCTGTTCTAGAAGTTCCAGATATAAATCAAATACACTAAGTAACAAAAGTCTTGGAGGCATTCTCTAGTCTAGTGCTGTCCAGTAGACATGTTGATAGAAACGTTCTGTATCTGTGAAGATAGAAATGTTCTGTATCTGTGCTGTCCAGTATGGTAGTGGCTATTTTGAATTGTGGCTAGTGTAACTAAAAAGCTAAATTTTAAATTTTATCTTAAATTTATATAGCCACCTGTGGCTAGTGGCTACTACCATATTTGTCAGCACAGCTCTAGACTTTAGGTTATAGTACCCCAAATAACCTCTGCCTGCTTGATAATACACTCCACAGTACCATATATATATACACACACACACACACACACACACACACATATATATATACACATACACTTTTTTTTTTTTTTTTTTTTTGATTCCTTATTTGGCATTCTGGTTGAATACAACATTTGGTAATGCTAAACTTCCTGGGATCATTTAAAGAAGTTTGAAAGAGCCTTCTCTACTAGAAGACTCTACCTGTTCATGAGAAGCCAGAGAAGCTATCTCAGGGTACCTGTAAAAAACCATGGACTCACATAAGAGGTTAAAGGTGTTTGTTTCATGGGAGGGTCACAGAGTATAACCAGTGTTAACCTAGATACCAAATGTCCTGTAAGACCCATTACCTTATGAGCTAACTTAGTAACTATTTGCAAGATTACTGTATACTCTGGTACAGATGCTGGAGTTTACTGCCCTTTGTAGTGTGAACCTTCATTTCAGGTGCTGTGCATTTTAAGGTATCTTGTACACTTTTTTCTTCCTTAGGCCAACAAGCTACCCTAAAACTGAGATCACAAGGCTTTCTGCTTCTCAGATTCGGAACCTCAATCCTGTTTTTGGAGGATCTGGACCTGCTCTCACCGGACTACGTAATTTAGGAAATACTTGTTACATGAACTCGATACTGCAGTGCCTATGTAATACTCCACATCTGGCTGATTATTTCAACCGCAACTGTTACCAGGATGATATTAATAGGTAAAGAAATATCATACTTTTTGCAGTACAGTATTAAAAGGGTGATCTAACCACACTTCCTTACCAGCCAGTTGCAGAGATGTCAAATTAGGAAAGAGGAAAATATTCTTAAGGACAGTGTAGAAATTGCCAGGACATGGAAGCAACCTAAGTGTCCATCGACAGATGAATGGATAAACAAGATGTGGCACATATATACAATGGAATATTACCCAGCCATAAAAAGAAATGAAATTGAGTTATTTGTAGTGAGGTGGATGGACCTAGAGACTGTCATACAGAGTGAAGTAAGTCAGAAAGAGAGAAACAAATACTGTATGCTAACACATATATATGGAATCTAAAAAAAAAAAAAAAAGTGGTTCTGAAGAACCTAGGGGCAGGACAGGAATAAAGACACAGATGCAGAGAATGGACTTGAGGACACTGGGAGTGGGAAGGGTAAGCTGGGACGAAGTGAGGCAGTGGCATGGAGTTATATATACTACCAACTGTAAAATAGATAGCTAGTGGAAAGCAGCTGCATAGCACAAGGAGATCAGCTCAGTGCTTTGTGACCACCTAGAGGGGTGGGATAGGGAGGGGTGGGCGGGAGGGAGACACAAGAGGGAGGAGATATGGGGATATATGTATATGTATAGCTGATTCACTTTGTTATAAAGCAGAAACTGACACACCATTGTAAAGCAATTATACTCCAATAAAGATGTTTAAAAAAAAAAAAAAAGAACGGTGTAGAGAAAAGCCTCCTCTAATTGGTAAAGAACAGACAGGAAAGGAACAGTACAAGAAGGTGGACCTCACTGTCATAAACTGGAGCCTGTTGATAAGGAATAGGAGACCGTGCAGGGCTGGCAGCCAAAAGGAAGCAAGTTGGAGGGGTGTAATCAAAGTAAGATTCAGATAGGTGTTTGGTAATAAACCTGTGAATAAGTATTTTAGTGTAGGGTCACATATTACAGTATGTGAATAGTTTAATGTTGATGTCAAGAACCCACTGTACCTTGGCTTTTTATAATTCCTGTATTGCTTTTTTGTAACTTTAATTTTATTTGCAAAGGTCAAATTTGCTGGGGCATAAAGGTGAAGTGGCGGAAGAATTTGGCATAATCATGAAAGCCCTGTGGACAGGACAGTACAGGTATATCAGTCCGAAAGACTTTAAAATCACTATTGGGAAGATCAATGACCAGTTTGCAGGATACAGCCAGCAAGATTCACAAGAACTGCTTCTGTTCCTAATGGATGGTCTCCATGAAGATCTTAATAAAGTAAGAAATTTTTCTAAGTTGCAAAGGCCCCTTAGGGTTGCTTAACATTGTACTCATTTTTATAGCAATTTAAAATTATAGTTGGTGATTGTTTGGTGCTAATTTATTGAAACCTAGTGACTGTACTATGGCATGGAACTTTAAAACAAATGTATCTGATAGGTCTAATATTTGAAAGGAAGTATATGCAATTTGTATTTACTTATGAAAATGTTAACAGGTTGTATTACTGCAAGAAGTTTGTAAATGTTGTAAATTTGTAAAAATAGTTGTCAGAGATGCTGTGTTTGTGACCCACATGACCAAATGATTGATGTGAAAAGTTATTACTGAGGCATCTTTGTCTGTGTACTGTGGCTTCTTTTTAGCACCAAGCTGTCCTCTTTCAGATACCTTTGGGGTCACCTTTCTTACCAGCGACCATATACATACACAAATAGACACACACACTTATATATGTATATGTATGTGTGTGAATATATGTATGTTGTGTGTGTCTATATGTGTATATGTGTGTGAAGGTAGAAAGATAGATAGATAGATAGAATGTATCCATCCATGAGACTAGGACAGCAAAATAACATCCGTCTAGTTGTAGCCCTAACTCCCAGCTATATGTGGAATGTCTTCTCAAAACCAGACTTTTCAGCTCTTTAAATAAAAATTTGTTAAGAAATTGCAACAAGTTACATCCTTTTGATAAAGTGAGTTTTGGTATTTTAGGAGGTTTTTTTGGCTAGAATTTTTTTGTAGCACTTGATGAGATTAGAATTCCTTTCTGAAAAGAACAAGAAGTGTTTCTAAATCTGCAGTGTTTGTATTTAATATACTCTTTCAATTTTATATTTAAATGTTGACTTTGAGATATTAATATAGAGTCTAAATCTTATTTCCAGGCTGATAATCGGAAGAGACATAAAGAAGAAAATAATGATCATCTCGATGACTTTAAAGCTGCAGAACATGCTTGGCAGAAGCACAAGCAGCTCAATGAATCTATCATTGTTGCCCTTTTTCAGGGTCAATTCAAATCCACAGTACAGTGCCTCACCTGCCACAAAAAGTCTAGGACATTTGAGGCTTTCATGTATCTGTCTCTACCACTAGCATCTACAAGTAAATGTACATTACAGGTAAGTTTAGGATTGAGAGAAAATGATTTGTTGAAGAAAAATTCTGTTCATATGCACATAGAGGTGTACTTTATTCAGTAATTTATTTCTCTTGTTTGCCCCATAAACATTTTATAGGTTAAAACTAAAACAAAAATTTTGTTTTAATTAGGTCTCTGTAGATTAGGAAAAAAACAGCATTTTTTAAAAGATATTTTCCTATAAAATATTCTTTTAGAGTTAATAATTTTTTTTAAGTTTGTATTTATTGAAGAAGTTTTAAAAGTTAATTTGGAAAATTGTATGTTGACTTTAACTTAGGTACAGTTTTTATAGGAATTTGCTCTACATGGGTATATCAAATAAATATGTTTTGCAGGCAACAGCGGTGTGATTTAGAGAGCTTGTTTACACCCTTTAGTGTTGGCTTCCTGTTAGTCAGAACTTCCTGAGCCACCAGGTAGAAGTTGTTCCTCAGTGCTCTCAGGGCATGCAGGACTTCTTCCCTCCACTATAGGCAGCACCACCACTCGCCACACTCTCTGTCACTGTCAGCTCCCATCTGGGTCTGCATTCCTCACTAGATCATAAACTTTGTGGGGGCAGGAACTGTTTTGTAATAGTTTACTGTTGTATTCCTCATGCCTGGCAGAGTAACTTATTGAATAGATGCTCAGGGATACTGTGTTGAAAATATTAACAAGCATCTATCTACTACTTGTTTTTGCCTCCAGGATTGCCTTAGATTGTTTTCCAAAGAAGAAAAACTCACAGATAACAACAGGTTTTACTGCAGTCATTGCAGAGCTCGACGGGATTCGCTAAAAAAGATAGAAATCTGGAAGTTGCCACCTGTACTTTTAGTGCATCTGAAACGGTAAAAGGAACACATTTTTCTAAGTGTTTAGTACTTTTTAGATGAAGGACTTCTAAGTCTTTTATTCTGAACACTTTGTTGTACTACCTGCTTAGGATGTATAACAAAGGAAGATTATCTGGTTAGGGTATCTCTAGGGAAACTAGGCAGAAATAATGAGATTCTAGTTCACCTTAGTGTTTGTAATAACAGGGCAAAGTGACAGCATCACTCTTTCATATAATTCTGTCTTTAAAAATCTGTGAAACTAGCGGGGAGGGATAGATTGGGAGTTTGAAATTGACACGTACACACTGCTATATTTAAAATGGATAACCAAGAGAATTCCTTGGTTGCCCAGTGGTTAGGACTCTGCACTTTCACTGCCAAGGGTGTGGGTTCAGTCCCTGGCTGGGGAATTAAGATCCTACAAGCCATGCAGCACAGCCAAAAAAATTAAAAATAAAAAATAAATAAAATAGGTAACCACAGGGAGCTCTGCTCAATATTCCATAATAACCTAAATGGGAAAAGAATTTGAAAAAGGATAGATACACGTATATGTATAACTGAATCACTTTGCTGTATACCCAAAGCTAACACACATTGTTAATCAATGATACTCCAATATAAAATAAAAAAAAAAAATCAGTGAAACTAAATTATTGCATTTCAAATATGAAAATTTTAAATCATTACAAAGCATTCAGTGAAACTGTATAAAAATAATGTTATACAATATAACTCTAACACACTATTAGATAAAATTTGTTATACAAGCCATAAAGTAAACATAACAAAAAAGAATACTGTGCTGAAAATGAAATATATGAGTTTTTTTAAAGTGTAATTTTTAAAGATAAAACATTAAGGATGCCATTGTAGAGTGCAGACATATTTTTGCCCAGATTTTTCCAGCCAATGAAAAAGATCTGGACCTATAGCAGTAGGAGAATAATGGCGAGAGAGTTGTAAAACATGTGCCAGGTCTTTTGCTCTGATTCTTTGTCTTTATGGTATCCATCTGTGGAGTGATAACTTCAAGTCATTTTTTGGAAAAACTTTAAAAGGAAGTTTCATCTGTTTATTGAGAGCTCTAATTTTTGTTTCAAAGAAAGCATTTCTTTTTAATTTTTTGTTTCATCTTATATTATTGGAGATTCTTAGGCAGTTATTTATGTTAATTTCCACATTGATATGTTCAAATTCCTCTTGTGTAAATTTTCTAACAAAAGCTTATTATATCAGTTGTCCTTTTCTGCTTCTTGCAGATTGTGGAGGTATAAACATTCTATAAATGATTACACATTTGTTCTGTTAAAATTTTTAATGCTGTGTATTACTCTTGGAGAATATCTAAAAGTATAAATGGTTCAGAGTTCATTTTTTTTTAAATAATTCTGAAATAACCATATTACACTAACCAAAATACCAGTATTTTGGTGTTTAAAGAAGCAGAATATGTCAGGATAATGGAATGCCATTATTTCAGTCACTAGTTATATGTGCTTGCAATTACCAGCTCTAGTGTCCCCAAAAGTACAAGCTTAAATCTAGAGCAGCTCTCCTCTGTCATTCCTCTGTTCTTTTGTGGTGATTAGCATTATAAATGGGGGTTTTCATAACTTTTTACCTTTGTAGAAGACTAATCTAACAGCTTTAGCTGGTCTAGGGATTAAGGGACCAAGGTATGGCCCTACCTCTACCACTCTAGCTGTTTGACCTGGGGTTAGATATTTAACTCATTATTGATTGGGGATTTTTGCAGAAACTAACGCCTGCAGCTGGTGATTTGTTATGTAAATGAATATTGAAATGCCTACGGTCAATAACGTTCAGGTAACAAAAGACGTATTAATACGTCTCTGGTCAATAATGTGTTAATATCTGTGTACGTCAGTTTCTTCATTTGTAAAACAAATGACACCAAGTACAGCAAGTCCCCTACATAGGAACGAGTTCTGTTCTGAGAGTGCGTTTGTAAGTCCAATTCATTCGTTAAGTCCAACAAAGTTAGCCTAGGTACCCAACTAACTCCGCTGTATAGTACTGTACTGTAATAGGTGTATAATACTTTTCACACAAATAATACATTGTTTTTTATGACAAACACAAAAAATAAAACATTTTTAATCTTACAGTATAGTACCTTGAAAAGTATAGTAGTACAGTACAACAGCTGGCATACAGGGGCACATTTACATCTTTGAAAGTCCACAACTTGAAGATTTGTATGTAGGGGACTTACGTTATCTTTTTCTTCTTCTTTTTTTCTCTTCTTTTTTTCTTTTTTTGGCCGTGCCACGCGGCACGTGGGATCTTAGTTCCCTGACCAGGGATCGAACCCACGCCCCCTACATTGGAAGCGCCGAGTCTTACTTAACCTTTGGACCACCAGGGAAGTTCGAAACCAGGTGTCTTTAACAGGTCCCTCCACTATTAAAATTCTGATTGTGTGTTTGAAATGGATTTTATGGTCCTGTCTAAAAATCTGGATTGTTAATGAATGAATTAGGGTTCATTCTGATGTCTTTCTTTGGTCTGTCAGTGTAATTGCTGTAATGTTATGCTCTACAGTTTTTCCTACGATGGCAGATGGAAGCAAAAATTACAGACATCTGTGGACTTCCCATTAGAAAATCTTGACTTGTCACAGTATGTTATTGGTCCAAAGAACAATTTGAGGAAATATAACTTGTTTTCTGTTTCGGTAAGTATCTCATTAAACTAAATACGTTTTCTTTCGAAGCAAACTAAAAAACCAAGTTTCAAGTGGTTCCTTACCTCATAGGAAAGTAAGAACAACGTAAGTCTTTGAAATTATTGACATATTTTAAATAATTCAATTTGATTTGATTTTCTGTCTTGTTTGGCACAGAATCACTATGGTGGGCTGGATGGAGGCCACTACACTGCCTATTGTAAAAATGCAGCAAGACAGCGGTGGTTTAAATTTGATGATCATGAAGTTTCTGATATTTCCGTTTCTTCTGTGAAATCTTCAGCAGCTTATATCCTCTTTTATACGTCATTGGGACCACGAGTAACTGATGTAGCCACATAAGGAGAAGTAGGTTATAAGCTAGTTATCTTTTAACAGGCTGAGCAACACAACTCTTGAAATGCTTAAAGATTCTGGATAGCTATAGCTGGCCATTTAAAGGAATTCTAGGACAGTGAGAGTTGTGTTACTATACCATATACTTCAGGTCAGTGCTATTATCAGAAAACTGACCAAGAACATTTAACAAGAAGTATTGCAGTAAGCAAGCATTCCTTACAGGTACCATTTATTTCAAAACAACTTTTTTAGTTTACTCCAAAGTTAAAATAATTAGCTAAGCATAATTATTCTACTGGTCTAAAAACCATTGTATCCTTTATTTTCCTTTTTACTGTTATGGCCTTTTCACATTTCTAAATCCCAGCTTGATCTATGAATACTCTAGAATGATGTAAAACAGATAGGAATGTATGTGTATATATTTATTGCACACTTGCACATCAAATCAATGTACATAGTATAATATGTGGTCCTTTTGTGAAGCCTAGAACTCAGAGGATTGCTTTTTTTTTTTTTTTCTTTCCTTTTGGCCTATTCTGAGTAATTGCAGTGCTTTCTTAGGGAAATGACAGGGCAAAGCTATTTTTCTGTTGGCTTTGGGCTGTATTTGTGCACTAAATCTTTATTCTAAAAAAATAAATGGAAACTTTTCTTTAATTTTTTAAATGAGAATTTTCATTTACACCTACATTAAAATCTTAATGAGAAAAATAATTTAAAACCCTGTAAGTGTTCTGTCTTTAATTTTGTATTATTAAACATAGAACAGTAGAATTATAGATTTTATACATACACTCTTTATACCACTACAATGACTTAGAATTTAGTACACTTATTCCTTTGCATCACTTGATTCCACTCGTCCTTCACCTTGACCCTGAACTGCATATAGCACTTATGATTCTCTCAGAGTTGGGAGTCAGAGTAAGATATAAATAACTTAATGCCCAGACTCATTCTATCAAGAGTAGTAGAATTCTTAGGATTAAGATAAAAAGAGAAGAGTCAGACATGACTGCAAAGTGAACTGCATTATAAACCACATCTTTACAAAGTGATGTATTAAAAGGGATAGAGGAGCTTAGAATTTATCATTTACCTCAGGGACTTAGTTGTCATAGTTAAAGTCAATATATAACACTCCATATAAAGACAAGATTCTAAAGGTGCTTCTGAAAGATGTCACCATTAGTGGACTCCCAGGAAGAAGATGAAAGGATGGTGTTGAATTGTGAAACTGACAACTTTTCATGTTCTACAATTAGTCGGAGAGATTATAGTTTCTTGCCTAAATTATCTGAACAATTAAATATTTTCAAATCACATTCCTAACCTCACAGAGCCACTTGAACAAAAGTTATTTTGGTTTAGCTCCATGAAGTATCTTTGGAAAATAATTTGTTGGATATATATAATTATTATGAGATAGTTTATGATAAAAATACACACTAATAAACACTGTACTTTGAAACCTGAACACAATACTTATAATCTGATTGCTTTGAAGGTCCCCATTCGTTAGCATTGCATCATTTTCATGCTGCCTCTTTCAGTGGGCCAGGACCCATCTTTTTATAGACTTACCTTGTGAAAGGTTGCATAACATGCCAGAAAGACTTAAAAATGTCAGTGATGCAAGTAAGTTGCAAGAGTTTTAATGACAAAGCAAAACTTAAGTACTAGGTTCTAATTGCTAGTTTTGCAGTTTTCAGGAAACACCATTTTCCTAGCTCTTGTGTTTTTGTATAGGTATAGAAAAGGGCTGGCAGCTATAGAACAGGAGATATGCTGTAGCGGTTTGAACTGAAGTATCTGGAACCTCACTGGCTCGTGTGTCATCAAAGTTATACCAGGTGTGAGTCACTGAGTTTTTGCAGAAAGCAGTGTAGTGGCCACCATCCAGATCACCAAAGTGGTTCTACGGGAGAAAGGAATGTCACACAGTATTTACATTTGAATACCTTAACTATTAGAACCAAAACGGTAGGGCCAAGAAATATTTTTATAATTGTCCCTTATACTGGATTAAAAGGAAATCATACGTTATGTTAAATCATACATATAGCCTGACTGGTATATTTTTCATGTCAGTGAAATGGTTATATATTGTGTCCATCGATTATTTAATAGACTCTGTGAATGAAATAGGATAGTATTTGGCATCTTCTAATATTTATCAGTTAATACTGAGCACCAACTGTACATAGACTATTAAACATCAAAGGAAATTTTAAAATAAGAAAATAAGTCATCTTTCCTAAATGAGCCTATAGTTTAATTTTGAAGACAGTCTAAGATAGACATGAAAAAAGACATTTAACATTGGAACAAGACATTAAAACAACTGCATACTCTGCTACCACACAGTTTGAGGAGGTTGTACAGCAACAGCCCCCTTGGTCATCCAAGGCCCAGAAAAGAACCTGTTCTATTCTCTTTTTCCCATGTCTTCCCTAACCCAGTAAAGCAATGTTTGAAACAAAGGCATTGGAGAACCTCACTTCTCAGAAGGTGGTATGGCATAGAGCAGGGGTTGACACACCATTTGCCCATGGGTCAAAGCCAGCCCGCTGCCTGTTTTTATATGGCCTGTGAACTAAGAATGCATTTTATATTTTTATATGGTTGAAAAAAATCAGAAGAATAATATTTTGTGACGTGTGAAATTATATGAACTTCAGATTTTTCAATGTCCTTCAATAAAGTTTTATGGGAACACAGCCATGCTCACTTGTTTATGTTTTTAAGTGGCTGCTTTCACACTACAACTGTAAAGTTGAATAGTTACAAGAGAGACTATAGACTACATGGCCTGCAAATCCTAAAATATTTACTATCTAGCTTTTTAAGTTTGCTGACTGCTGGGGTAGAGGGAAGAAAATGGATTTTTCTAGTCAATTTTATGAATACAGCTCTAATACTACACAATGACCTTAAGGAAATTATTTAACCTTTCTGAGCTTTAATACCCCTATCTTTTAAAATGGGTAATAAGACCTTGTCTTATACAACTACTGTTTCTCTTATAGTGCTAGCACATAGGAGGTACTTATTAAGTGTTCCCTTAGACCTTCATCTTCCCCACATCTCCTGTTACACCTTAGAGAAATATCCCAAAGCTGACATTTTAAAGATTCAGGCTCTGGTCCTGGTGTTGGCCATGTGACCTTAAGCTGATATGCTTAAACTTCCTTATTTATAAAATGGTGCCCATAATAGTGTGATGTAATTTGAGAAAAACAAAACATCTGGTGGATCCAGATGATGAAGTAATGTTCTAAAGTGACTAGACAGATTATGGCTGGAATATGTTCTGTTTTGATGACAATGTAAACAAAAAAAATTGACATAGTAGAATAGGGTAGGGTGAAGCATCATTCTAGACTTCCATTCCCAGTAATTTTGGCAGACAATTAGCTAGCCTAAAAGCCTTAGTTACGAAACTGTAAAGAATGCTCGATAGGGACTTCCCTGGTGGCGCAGTGGTTAAGAAACTGCCTGCCAATGCAGGGGACACAGGTTCGAGCCCTGGTCCGGGAAGATCCCACATGCCGCAGAGCAACTAAGCCCATACACCACAACTACTGAGCCTGCGCTCTAGAGCCCACAAGCCACAACTACTGAGCCCACGCACCTAGAGCCCATACTCCGCAACAAGAGAAGCCACCACAATGAGAAGCCCACGCACCGCAACGAAGGGTAGCCCCCGCGCGCCATAACTAGAGAAAGCCCATGTGCAGCAACGAAGACTCAACCAGCCAAAAAAAATAAAACAGAATGCTGGATAAAACATGGTAAATACCCTTTAAAATATATGGCTAACTTTAAAGATTGTATAGTGAGAGTAATCTCCAGGGGCCAAGAACAGAGGAAATAAAAGATTAGCATGATGTGTGGTTAATGCTGTGACTGCCTGAGAGCAAAGACAGTTCCTGGAACCACAGTGCTTGGGTTTTAAAGGTCACACAAGGGCTGGAGGTAAAGTCTTAAGTCCCTGCAAGATGAGGAGCTGGATTGAAATCCACACACATAGCCACAACCTCTTAAAGAGAGTCACCCTCAATAAAAGAATACACTAGGGGGGAACAAATCCATCCTCCAGTGCTTAGCTTAGGCTTTGGGTACAAAGAATAAAAGTCATTCCTGGAAAGTCGTTTCCACAGACCTGGCTTCTCTTTGGTTTGGGATTCAAATTTATACTGCCGTCTGTGTCTCAGAATCCTGTGAATTTAAGGTGAGAATGAAAAGTATTTTGGGGTTGCTTGGCAAAAGAAAAGAGAATTACTTTCTGATTGATGCACCTTAATTCAGGCTGTACAGGATACCCACGTATAAAACCCAGTGATGCTGAACTCAAAATTCAATATTACAGAACAAACAAGGAAACAATTCACCAGGAGTAAGAGAAGGCAATAAATAGCAAGATTAAAAACTCCAAGGACTTTAGGTAATAGAGACTATACAGAAAGTATATAGACATTTAAGAAAAGGAAGCAAACTGAAAACCTAAAAACTTTCAGAAATGATAAATACTTGAAATTAAAAATTTAATGTACAGAGTAAATAGTACATAGAATTGAAGAGAGAATGAATAAACTATAGAAACAAAACAGGAAATTACCCTGAGTGTAGTAGCGACGAGACATTGAATGAGGGACTTCCCTGGTGGCATAGTGGTTTAAGAATCCGCCTGCCAGTGCAGGGGACATGGGTTTAAGCCCTGGTCCGGGAAGATCCCACATGCTGCAGAGCAACTAAGCCCGTGCACCACAACTACTGAGCCTGCACTCTAGAGCCCACAAGCCACAACTACTGAAGCCCGCACACATAGAGCCCATGCTCCACAACAAGAGAAGCCACCACAATGAGAAGCCTACACACTGCAACAAAGAGTAGCCCCCGCTCGCCGCAACTAGAGAAAGCCTGCGTGCAGCAACAAAGACCCAACGCAGCCACAAATAAAAAAAAAAAAGTTGAATGAGAACATTCAGTATATGCCTAGTAGAAGTTCTAGAGAATATAGGAGCAAAACAGTATTGAAAGTGATAATGACTAGAAATGATTAATGAAAGGCATGAATCTTCAAATTTAGGAAATACAGTGAACCAAGGATAAATAAAAATAATACTGCAAGACAACAAACACAAAGAGAAAAGTTTTTAAAGCAACAAGAAGAAAAGATTACCTACAAAAGAATAACATGATGGTAGAACTCCATGGCAGCCATATAAACAGAAATAATAAAATAGTTTCAAAATGATAAAAGAAAATAATCTAGAATTTGGTCTCTAGTTAAATTATTCAAAAATCAAAGTAAACTAAAGACTTTTTCAATCAAAGACTTGGGAGACTTCAGGATAAGAGACCCTTGTTGAAAAGTCTACTGAAATATGTCCTACACAAATAAATAAAATTGAATACAAATGAAAAAGTAATATATAAGAGAGATTAGTTTGCAAAAAGGTTGGTAAAGATCCTGGTAAATCTAGCCTGCCCCTGCACCCTCCCATGGCCACACTGCAAGGGTGAGGTCCTGGGGAGCAAGGTCCAGTCCGGCACCTGCTATCCCTCTCCCTCTCCTGCCATCCATTGCCTCAACTTCCCTCCACCGACCGGCACACAGAGCCCAGGTCTGTGGTCATGTGCGCGGCGGCAGGCAAGCGCGATGAGGCGGGCAGTGCTGCAGCTTTGTACCCTGAGTAAAGGGCTCCTTGCTCCCATCAGAGAACTGACTCAAGGATCTCAGAATCCCGAGAAACAGAGAGTCTTCCACATTCATGAAATTCCAGATAAGTTGCAGGAGATAGTAGGAGCATCCACAAACTGGAGAGACCACGTGAAAGCAATGGAGGAAAGAAAATTACTTCATAGTTTTTTGGCTAAGTCACAGGAAGGACTGCCACCTAGGAGAATGAAAGACAGTTACACTGAAGTTCTCTTACCTTTGGGCAGTCAGCCTGAATTACGAGAGAAATATTTGACTGTTCAAAACACTGTAAGGTTTGGCAGGATTCTTGAGGATCTTGACAGCTTAGGAGTTCTTATTTGCTACATGCACAACAAAAAACATTCAGCTAAGATGTCTCCTTTATCAATAGTTACAGCCCTGGTGGACAGGATTGATATGTGTAAGAAGAGCTTAAGCCCAGAACAGGACATCAAGTTCAGTGGCCATGTTAGTTGGGTTGGGAAGACATCCATGGAAGTGAGGATGCATATGTTCCAGTTACACGACAATGAATTTTCCCGTTTTGGATGGTGGCTCGTGATTCTGAAAACAAAGGGCGGGCATTTGTAAATCCACTCACCCTTGAAAGCCCAGAGGAAGAAGAGCTCTTTAGACAAGGAGAATTGAACAAGGGGAGAAGGGTCGCCTTCAGCTCCATGTCATTACTGAAAATGGCTCCCACTGCTGAGGAGAGGACAACCATACATGAGATGTTTCTTAACATGCTGGATCCAAAGACTATACGTTTTTGAAGTCGAGTTTTGCCTCCTAATGCAGTGTGGATGGAGAAACCTTTAGCGAGAGTCATCAAGGAAAAAAAGAGAGAGGGCCCAAATCAATGTAAATCACAAATGAAAAAGAAGTCACAACTGACACCACAGAAATACAAAGGATCATGAGACTTCCCTGGTGGTTCAGTGGGTAAGACTCCATGCTCCCAATGCAGGGGGCCTGGGTTTGATCCCTGGTCTGGGAACTAGACCCCGCATGCATGCCACAACTAAGAGTCCACATGCTGCAACGAGGATGTCTGAATGCCACAAATAAGAAGCCCTCGTGATGCAGCTATGAGCCCGCATGCCACAACTAAAAGATCCCGCATACCACAACTAAAGATCCCACATGCAGCAACTAAGATCCCAAGTGCCACAACTAAGACTTTTCACAGCCAAAATTAAAAAAAAAAAAGTACAAAGGATCGTAAGAGTACTACAAGCAACTATACGCCAATAAAATGGATAGCCTAGAAGAAATGGACAAATTCTTAGAAAGGACAACCTTTCAAGACTGAACCAGCAAGAAATAGAAAATATGAACAGACCAATGACAAGTACTGAAACTGAAACTGTGACTAAAAATCTTCCATCAAACAAAAGTCCAGGACCAGATGGCTTCACAGGTGAATTCTATCAAACATTTAGAGGAGAGTTAACACCTACCCTTCTGAAATTCTTCCAAAAAGTTGCAGAGGAAGGAACACTCCCAAACTCATTCTATGAGGCCACCATCACCCTGATATCAAAACCACACAAAAAAAGAAAATTAAAGGCCAATATCACTGATGAACATAGACGCAAAAATCCTCAACAAAATACTAGCAAACCGAATCCAACAACACATTAAAAGGATCATACACCATGATCAAGTGGGATTTATCCCAGGGATGCAAGGATTCTTCAATTTATGCAAATCAGTCAATGTGATACACCATATTAATAAACTGAAGAATAAAAACCATATGATTATCTCAACAGATGAAGAAAAAGCTCTCAACAAAATTCAACACCCATTAATGATTAAAAAAAAAAAAAAAAACTCTCCAGAAAGTGGGCATAGAGGGAACCTTCCTCAATATAATAAAGGCCATATATGACAAACCTACAGCAAACATCATTCTCAATGGTGAAAAACTGAAAGCATTTCCTCTAAGATCAGGAACAAGACAAGGATGTCCACTCTCGCCACTATTATTCAACATAGTCTTGGAAGTCCCAGCCACGGCAATCAGAGAAGAAAAAGAAATAAAAGGAATCCAAATTGGAAAAGAAGAAGTAAAACTGTCACTGTTTGCAGATGACATGATAGTATACATAGCAAATCCTAAAGATGCTACCAGAAAACTACTAGACCTCATAAATGAATTTGGTAAAGTTACAGGATACAAAATTAATACACAGAAATCTCTTAACACATTAAAAGGAACACTCCCATGCTCATTCTATGAGGCCACCATCACCCTGATACCAAAACCAGACAAAGATATCACAGAAAAAGAAAATTAAAGGCCAATATCACTGATGAACATAGACGTAAAAATCCTCAACAAATAACAGCAAACCAAAAGATTAGAAAGAGAAATTCCAGAAACAATCCCATTTACCATTGCATCAAAAAGAATAAAATACCAAGGAATAAACCTAGCTAAGGAGGCAAACGACCTGTACTCAGAAAACTATAAGATACTGATGAAAGAAAGAAAAGATGACACAACCAGATGGAGAGATATACCATACTCTTGGATTGGCAGAATCAATACTGTGAAAATGACTATACTACCCAAAGCAATCTACAGATTCAATGTAATCCCTATAAAATTACCAATGGTATTTTTCACAGAATTAGAACAACAATATTACAATTTGTATGGAAACACAAAAGACCATGAATAGCCAAAGCAATATTGAGAAAGAGAAACGGAGCTGGAAGAATCAGGCTCCCTGACTTCAGACTATACTACAAAGCTACAGTCATCAAAACAGTTGGTACTGACACAAAAACAGAAATATGGATCAATGGAACAGGATAGAAAGTCCAGAGATAAACCCACGCACCCATGGTTACCTAATCTATGACAAAGGAGGCAAGAATGTACACTGGAGAAAAGACAGTCTCTTCAATAAGTGGTGCTGGGAAAATTGGACAGCTACATGTAAAAGAATGAAATTAGAATGCTCCCTAACACAATACACAAAAATAAACTCAAAATGGATTACAGACCTAAATGTAAGATCAGACACTATAAAACTCTTAGAGGAAAACATAGGAAGAACACTCTTTGACATAAATTGCAGCAAGATCTTTTTTGATCCACTTCCTAGAGTAATACAAATAAAAACAAAAATAAACAAATGGGACCTACATAAACTTAAAATCTTTTGAACAGCAAAGGAAACCATAAACAAAGCAAAAAGACAACCTGCAGAATGGGAGAAAATATTTGCAAACGTAGCAACTGACAAGGAACTAATCTCCAAAGTATACAAACAGCTCATGCAGCTCAATATCAAAAAAAGAAACAACTGAAGAATAAATGGGTGTAAGATCTAAATACACATTTCTCCAAAGAAGACATACATATGGCCTAAAAGCGCACGAGAAAGATGCTGAACATCACTATTAGAGAAATGCAAATCAAAACCACAATGAGGTATCACCTCACACTGGACAGAATGGCCATCATCAAAATATCTACAAACAATAAATGGTGGAGAGGGTGTGGAGAAAAGGGAACCCTCATACACTGTTGGTAGGAATGTAAATTGGTACAGCCACTATGGAGAACAGTATGGAGGTTCCTTAAAAAACTAAAAATAAAGCTACTGTATGATCCAGCAATCCCACTCGTGGGCATATATCTGGAGAAAGCCATAATTTGAAAAGATACGTGCACCCCAATGTTCATTGCAGCACTATTTACAATAACCAGGACATGGAAGCAACCTAAATGTCCATCAACAGAGGAATGGACAAAGAAGATGTTGTACACATATACAATGGAATATTACTCAGTCATAAAAAAGAACAAAATAATGCCATTTGCAGCAGCATGGATGGACCTAGAGATTGTCATAATAAGTGAAGTAAGTCAGACAGAAAGACAAATATCATATGATATCGCTTATATGTGGAAACTAAAAAAAGGGTATAAATGAACTTATCTACAAAAAAATAGAGTTACAGATGTAGAAAACAAACTTATGGTTACCGGGGGGTAAGGAGAGGGGCATAAATTGGGAGTTTGGGATTGACCTATACACACTACTATATATAAAATAGATAACTAATAAGGACCTACTGTATGTATAGCACAGGGAACTCTACTCAGTACTCTGTAATGACCTATATGGGCAAAGAAGCTTAAAAAACGAGTCTATATATGTATATGTATAACTGATTCACTTTGCTGTACAGCAGAAACTAACACAACAATCATCTTACTTCAATACAAATTTTTTTAAATAAATAAAATAAAATAAATAGCGTTAAAAAAAGAAAATCCTAAGATGCCATCAAAGAACTACTAGAACTCATCAAAGAATTTGGTAAAGTTGCAGGATACAAAATTAATATACAGAACCTACTGCATCTCTGTACACTAACAACAAACTGTCAGAAAGAGAAATTAACACAAAAACAGACACATAGATCAGTGGAACAGAATAGAGAGCCCAGAAATGAACCCACATTTACATGGTCAATTAATCTATGACAAGGGAGACAAGAATACACAATGGGGAAAAGACAGCCTCTTAGAGAAATGGTGTTGGAAGAGAGGACAGCTACATGCAAAAAAATCAGACTAGATTACTCTCTCACAACATGCACAAGAATAAATTCAAATGGATTAAAGATTTAAATGTAAGACCTGAAACCAGAAAACTTCTAGAAGAAAACATAGGCAGTATGCTCTTGGACATTGGTCTTAGTAATATTTTTTTGCATATATCTCCTCAGGCAAGGGAAACAAAAGCAAAAATAAACAAATGGGACTACACCAAACTAAAAAGCTTTTGGATAGTGAAGCAAACTATCAACAAAACAAAAAGGCTGCCTACTAAATGAGAGAAGATATTTGCAAATGATATATCAGATAAGGGGTTAAAATCCAAAATATATAAGTAACCCATACAACTCAACATCCAAAAAACAAAAACCCTATTAAAAAATGGGCAGAGGAGCTGAATAGAATTTTTTCCAAGGAAGACACACAGATGGCCAACAGGTACATGAAAAAATGCTCAATATCACTAGTCGTCAGAGAAATGGACATCAAAACCACAATGAGACATCACTTCACACCTTAGAATGGCTATTATTAAAAAAGATAAAGTGTTGGTGAGAATGTGAAGAAAAGGGAACCCTAGTACACTGTTGGTGGAAATGTAATTTGGTGCAGCCACTATGGAAAACAGTATGAAGATTCCTCAAAAAATTAAAAATAGAACCAGCATATGATCCAGCAATTCCACTCCTGGGCATATATCCAAAGAAAACCAAAACACTAATTTGAAAAAATATATGCACCCTTATGTTCATTGCAGCATTATTTACAATAGCCAAGATATGGAAGCAACCCAAGTGCCCATCAATAGATGAATGGATAAAGAAGATGTGTGGCGTATATACACAATCGAATACTAGTCATCCATAAAAAAAAAAAAAAAAAAGAATGAAATCTTGCCATTTGTGACAGCATGGTTGGACCGAGCGGGTAGTATGCTAAGTGAAATAAGTCAGCCTGTGAAAGACAAATACTATACAATTTCACTTATATGTGGAATATGAAAAACAAAACAAATGAACAAACAAAACAGAAACAGAGTTATAGCTACAGAGAGCAAACAGGTAGTTGCCAGAAGGGAGAGGCATAGGCGAAGGAAAGATAGACGTGAGGGAGATTAAGAGGTACAAACTTTCAGTTGCAAAACAAATGAGTCACAGGGATGAAATATACAGTGTGGGGAATATAGTCAATAACTATATAATATCTTTGTGTAGTGATATAGCATAACTAGACTTACTGTAATCATTTTGAAACGTATAGAACTATCAAATCACTCTGTTGTGTGACAGGAACTAACATATTGTTTTAAGTCAATTATACTTGAAAAACAAACAAACAAACTCATAGAAAAAGAAACCAGATTTGTAGTTACCAGAGGCAGGGGGGTGGGTGAAGGAGGAATTGGAGGAAGGTGGTCAAAAGGTACAAACTTCCAGTTATAAGATAAATAAGTACCAGGGATGAAATGTACAACATAAGTATAATTAACACTGTTGTATGTCATATATGAAAGTTGTTATGAATAAATCCTAGGAGTTCTCATCACAAGGAAAACTATTTTTCTATTTCTTTAATTTTGTATTTATATTAGATGATGGATGTTCATTAAACTTATTGTGATAATTTCATGATTAAATAATTATGCTGTACATCTTATACAGTGCTGTATGTCAATTATATCTCAATAAAACTGGAAGAAAACAAAAGAAAAGGGCAGAAAAAGAACAAATAATATCATCCAAAAGAAAGCTGGAATAGTTTTTTCAATATCAGACTAGACAGACTTTAAGTGAAAAAGTATGGCTAAGTATAAAAGATTCCCCTAGCATGATAAAAGGAACAATTCACTACAAAGATATAAAATTGCACACATAGCTTCAAACTATGACAACTACTGGAAAATTGTGGCAAAATCACAGTCTTTTTTATCATATATCTTTCAGTTATTAATCTTGTTAAAGCAAACAAAAACTTATTAAGAGTATATATTCAAACAACACAATTAACGAATTATATTTAATGGACATATGGAACCCTGAACCTAATTTAAAAATTCTTTTCAAGCACACACAAAACTATGACACAAAGTGAGTATCAACACGTACCAAGAATGGATACCATTTGGACCATATTTTCTGATAAGAATGCAATTAAGTTAGAAATTAGTAACAAAAAGATGACTAAATAAAATTATGTTTGGAATTTTTCAAATACACCTCTAAATAACATGTTGATGGAAACTCAAAGAAAGTACAAGAAGGAAAATAAAGACCAGAAATTAATGAAATAGAACACAAAGGAATAAAGAATCAACAAAACCACAAGCTGGTTCTTTCAGATAACAAAATAGATAAACTTTGGCAAGACTGACCAAGAAAAAACAGATTAGACACAGATAATATTAAGAATAAACAAAGGGAGAACTGAGAATTCCATAGAGATATTAAAATGTCAAGAGTATAATGTGAGCAATTTTCTGCCAATAAATTTGAAAATGTAAAAAGTGGGAAGTTTTAAATATAATTTTTTAAACCATGCTAAAGTAAAACAAAGCTTTTATAAGATAGAATAGGTAAGTGTCTTCATGATCTTTGGGTAGAGCAATTTGTGGTATTTTCACGCAGTGTAATACTATAGAGCAACGAGAAGGAACAAACTACAATACATGCAACAATAGGAATGAATGTTGCATAATTTTGAGTAAAAGAAGCCAGGCACAAAAGAGTACACACAGTATGATTCCATTTCTATAAAGCACAAGAGCTGGCAAAACCTATTCTGTCAGCAGCCAGTGGTCTCCTGGACTAGAAGGGGGCACAAGAGCAGTTAGGGTGCTGGTAATATTCTACTTGGACTATTTTCTGGTTACATGGGCAGGTTACCTTTACAAAAATTTATTGATTTTTACATTCATGGCTTGCATTTTTCTATATGTATGTTTTATCTCAATAAAAAGTTTATTTTTTCAAAAATGAAAAAACAGAAACTCCTGAATAGTCTCATCCTGGCTAAAGCAAATTGAAAAAATATTTAAAAATCCACCCACCAAGAATAAAAATTTCAGGACCAGATAGTTTTTTTGTTTAATTCTACCAGCCTTTCAAAAAACAAGTTATTTTTATCTTCTGCAGACTGTGCCAAAGAATAGGAAAGAATGACCAGCTTATTTTATGAGGCTAGAAACAGGCTGATCGCAAGACAAAAACAGAAAAGAACAGTATGAGAAAGTTACACGTTAGTTTCTCGACTGTGAAAATAGATACAAAAAATGTGAAAACATTTTTAGCAAAGAAAAAAGAAATTAAGTGTTTTACGTTAATAGATTAAAGGAGAGATTCAGGTCAGTTATCTTCAAAATGTGATCTGGGAGAACACACACACACACGTATATATAAAGGTTCATGTGTTAGCACATGACAATGCATTATACAAAGTTGTAGGAGCAGAATGCTGGAAACAACCTAACTGTCCAGCAACAGGAGAAATGATATATAAATAGACACAACGAATTAGTAAATGCAGGTAAATGTATGCACTAAAGCTAATATATCACTATGGATTAATATCATAAAAATAATGCTGAGGAAAAAAGTTACAGAAGGATATGTACAGTTAATGATACTAGATTTATAAAACACACAAAACACACTATATCACACATGTGTGATAAAAGTGTGAAAGTATAGTACAGACACATATGAAAGAATGCATGGGTATAATTCCCTCCAAATTCAGGACAGAGAAGGGAGAGGAGTGGGGTTGTTAAAGATACACAGGGGCTTGATGTTTTCTACAATATTCTATTCTTAACATCTGTGTGCACACTTACTGTATTCTGTTTTCTGTGCCCGAAATATTTCATAATTTAAAAAAGTTTTTCTAGAAGCCAATCATCTGAAAAGGGTTGAAGGAGGTAAACACTGTTGGTGTATGATCACTATTTTCAAATATTTGAAGGGTCATCATGTGTAAGAAAGAAGAATGTGTTCTGTTTAACTAACACATATGTACAAGCATTTGTTAACCAAAAATCCACGTACATATTACTATTACTACCTCAGAGGACAGAATTAGGACAAATGGAAGGAGTTACAAGGACGAAGGTAGATTTGTGCCCCATACAGAGAGACAAGTTAACAATCAGAGGCAGCATAACATGGCAGTGAGAGCAGGACAGTTTGGAGCCAGCCTGCCTGGCTTCAGGTCCTGGCTCTGCCCTTTGTAGGCAGTAGATTGGAGCAGATTATTTAACCTCTGTTCCTGTTTCCCATTCTGTAAGATGGGGATAATAATAGTGCCTACACTTCACAGGGCTACATTAAGGATTAAATGATTGATAATGCATAAAGTGCTTGGAACAGTGCTTGGTACATAGCAAGCACTATATGTTTGTAAAATAAACCAAACAAATCTGGCAGATAAAGAGCCTTCCTTATAAAGCAGGAAGCTCTTTAAGGGCTTATTCAAAAGCTGGATAAATCTCTGTTAAGGGTGGTGTGGAGGTAATCCTTCCCTTCTGGTCTAGCTGAGTACTTCTCAAACTTCCATATGCATTCGAATCACATGGGGATCTTGATAAAATGCAAGTTTCTAGTCAGTAAATGTGGGGTGGAGCCTGAGATTCCTTATTCCTAACAGGTGTCTCCTGGGGACGACACCTTGAGTAACAGAGCTATGGATGGCCTTTCCCTATGACCATACATTGTAGTTTCTAAGATGCTTAGTTCTTGTTTCTGATCAATCATCAGTTTGCAGCAAATTCTAGATATATTTCTCTTTCAAAACCAATTTTTACCCTTCAATTAACTAATAATTTAAACACTAAAAGGATTAAGAATTTATAGGAAGCTTGGGTGACTCTTTTTATGTAACTGTAGATAATTACCACATAATTTTTAATAATTCTGCTTTTGGATTTTTTTTGAAGCAGAAACACTTATAATGAGATGTTAAAACAGTAAAATATAGGGGGGGACGTATCATTTTGGAATTCACATTAGAGTCTATTATGATAGGGAAGAGGATGTCACTCTAGATTTCCAAATTGGCGAGTGAGAGAAGGAAAATCATGTTTAAGGGCAGGATAAATTAGAAAGGAGAATGTCAAGGCTTGAAGTAAAAAGGAAAAAGTAAAGAAGGATATTTTTTTTAAGTTTGAAGTATGGTTCTGAGAGATGTTAAAGAGAAAGACCAGTGGGATCAACATTTTATATTAATTCAGTGATAAGCCAAAAAGGGAAATTAGACTTCAGTACCCTGGAGGGCTCTGGTGAATCATACTGGGCTCCAGGGGGAGCCCCGCCCATCTGACATTGGACACAACTGGACCTCCAGGTTCAACTGAAATCTGAATGTTCTGAAGCAGATCTTTAACACTGTGATCCAGAATAGAAACCCAGAAAATGGCCTGGTGCTTGGGGTGGTTGATGCTGTGGGAAGTTCTAAACGATTTGGTCTGAATTATACTCCATGCTTTCTTTCCTTCAATGATGACAGTTGATTTAGAGCCAGAGGGAACCCCCAGAGTTTCCTTAGGACTGATGCACACAGGCAGTGAGTCTATGACTACCATGTACCTCGTGTTTGGGGCTTTCACCGTAGAGGGGCTCATGATTATTCAACATAAAGCTATTGGAACCGACTTCTGCTGCCCCCAGAGCACAGCTCACAAATGTCCCTAGATCTGAAATAGCCTCTCTCTACTATTGTTATAGTATTATTTATTAGTATAAATACTAATAAATAAATACTCTGTAGTATTATAGAGTAGAGGGACAGTGGGGAGGCAGCACAGAGGACATTGTATTCTTTCATGTATTCTTTCACTGCTCTACTGTTCAAGGTCAAAGCAGGGAGTTTCCAGGCTCTATATTTTGTTTTAAAAAGGGCAGTATAGGAGAATTCAGGGAGAGATAGAAGTAGTAGTCATTCAAGCAGATAATTCTACAGTTTTCTTTAAACCTGTGTTACTTTAAATAGTTTCAGTATTTTACTCACCACCACTGCACAGAGGTTATATTTAGGATGTTTCCGAAAAACTGGACAAATGTAAGGAGTAAGGTCCAAGTTAGTGAGCGGGTAATGAATATCTGTGCTCAGTTTCCTTTTCATTGTACCCAGAATGTCAAACCTGCAGAGATATAATAAATGTGTAAAATAGAAAGTAAGTTTGTGAACCACTCATGAAGTCCACATACCTTCACAAGTTCCAAGTATAGTTAAAAGTAATTTCTTGGAAAGATTATTTGGTGTAGACCTATACATAAATTATTTTTTTCTTATCTACATATATTTGAATCTCCACAGCCAAAACTGAGGCTGAAGTGGGCCAAGAGCCTGAGTCAGGGAGTGAGACAGGGTAGAGTCAATCTAGCGGGAGAAAAAGAAAGGGATAAAGCCAAGCTCAGCATCGGGGGGAGTAGAAATCACATTGATAACTTCCAGAAGTCTTCCCTCCATCTGATGCTGTTCACTCTAACCAAGCTGACTCAGCTTTTCCTTATGTTGATTTCAGCACACACTGTCTTCGCAGTGTCCTGTTTTCCAACTTGGAGGTTTTAATATATCTTTAATAAGATAAAATTTTGTGAAAATCTTGTCACATTCTCTATGTGTTATACAGATCAGCAGTTCCCAAATCTGAGTTCATATCAGAATCACCCCAGAGCTTTTTAAAGAATAAATTATGTTCATTTTGGAAAAACAGCTGGTTTAGGTCAGGGGAAGGGAAATTACTGGGTGAGGCTGAGATTTTCCTGTGCCAGAAAGCAAGAAATCTTGTTTGCAAAAACTAAGGGAATATCATATCATATGACCCAGCAATCCCATGCCTAGGTATCATCTCAGAAGAAACAAAGACTTATATCCACACAGAAACCTATATGCAAAACTTATACCAGCTGTATTCATATCTGCCCCAAACTGGAAACAACTCAAATGTTCATCAACTAGTGAATGGATCAACAATTTTGGTACATTCATAAAAAGGTATACTACACAGCAATCAAAAGGAAGGAACCATGACTACATTTCACAACATGGATTAATCTCATTGTGCTAAGTGAAAGAAGCCAAACTCAAAAGGCCACATATGGTATAACATACGACATTCTGGAAAAGGCAATAAAGATGGAAATCAGATCAGAAGTTTCTAGGGGCTGAGGGTGGGAGAAGGAATTGATTATAAAGGAACATGAGAAAACTTTTTGGGGTGATGGAAAGAATCTCTGTTGGCAGTGATGGTTACATTACATTTATCAAAATTCATAGAACTATATAAAAGAAGGATACATTTTATATATGTAAGTAAACTTAAATTAACTAATGGGGTCACAGGAGCTGGCTTGAAGGGGATCCCACTGGCCAACTTCGAATAATTTGAACATGGAGAAGAATGATAATAGTAATGGATATTAAACCAATTAAGTTTAAAAATATCCATGAGTCCAGAGTGATACTAGTTACAGAGGGGAAAACTACTATACCTTAAAATGGTGAGATCTTATAGTCACTACCTTAACTAAGTGATCAAACTTAACATTACCAATAGTGGGACAAACTTTTATGATTTGCCTCCTGATGTAATGTAATGACGAGTCCATAACATCAGCTATGGCAAATTCTTGCTAAAAAAAAAAAAGTTTAGCCTGAATCTAACTATGGGGAAACAATTAGACAAATCCAGGATGGGTGACATAATCTAAACAAACTCAAAATGAGAAAAAAATGTTTAAATATGAAAAAAGAGGGAAGGATTCTTCTAGATTAAAAGAAACTAAAGAGACAGCCAAATGCAATGTATGACCCTTGACTGGATGCTAGATTGGAAGAAAAGTTATGAAAGATATTTTGGGGATGGGGGAATTTAGATATGGACTGTATCTTTGGTGATATAAAATTATTGTTAAATTTCTTGGGCTATATGATAATGGTGTTGTGATTATGTAGGAGAATGTCCTGTTCTCAGGTGATACATGCTTAAGTATGTAAGCATGAAATGCCATGGTGTTTGCATCTTACTTTAGACGGTTCAGCTAATAAAATGGAAGGGAGGGCTGGAGGGAGAAAGAGACAGACAGGAAGAACAAAAGGAAATGTGGCAAAGTGGCACCAACTAATGAAGATTCTAGGGTATATGGGTATTCATTATATACCTTTTCAAATTTTCTGTAGATTTGTAACTTTTAAAAATAAAAACTGGGACTTCCCTGGTGGCACAGTGGTTAAGAATCCGCCCGCCAATGCAGGGGACACGGGTTCGAGCCCTGGCCCGGGAAGATCCCACATACTGCAGAGCAACTAAGCCCGTGCGCCACAACTACTGAGCCTGTGCTCTAGAGCCCACGAGCCACAACTACTGAAGCCCGTGTGCCCTAGAGCCCGTGCTCCACAACAAGAGAAGCCACCACAATAAGCCTGCGCACCACAACCCATGCTCCACAACTAGAGAACGCCCGCACAGCAACAAAGACCCAATGCAGCCAAAAATAAATTTAAAAATAAAAAATAAAAATAATAACTGAGCACGGTGTGGGGGCGGGGTGTTAAAAATTTAAATAGTGATGCTTAGATTCCACTTCAGACCTGTGCGAACAGAATCCCCAAGGGTAGAGCTAGGGAATTTATTTATTTAATAACATCTTTATAGGAAATTTATTTTATTTTTTTTAATTTTTATTTATTTATTTATTTATTTATTTATTTATTTATTTATTTATTTATGGCTGTGTTGGGTCTTCGTTTCTGTGCGAGGGCTCTCTCTAGTTGCGGCAAGTGGGGACCACTCTTCATCGTGGTGCGCGGGCCTCTCACTCTCGCGGCCTCTCTTGCTGCGGAGCACAAGCTCCAGACGCGCAGGCTCAGTAGTTGTGGCTCACGGCCCAGCTGCTCCGCGGCATGTGGGATCTTCCCAGACCGGGGCTCGAACCCGTGTCCCCTGCACTGGCAGGCAGACTCTCAACCACCGCGCCACCAGGGAAGCCCGGAAATTTATTTTTTAAAAGCACTCAAAGTGAGTGCCAAATGTCCATCGACAGTTGAACAGACAAACAAAATATGATGTACATACATACGATAGAGTATTATTCAGCTATAAAAAGGAATGAACTTCTGGTACACGTCACAACAAGGATGAACCTTGGAAACATGCTAAGTGAAATAGGCCAGCAAAAAGGACAAATGGTGTGTGACTACACTTATATGAAGTATCAGAACAGGCAAATTTATAGACACAGAAAGTAGACTGGAGGTTACCAGGGGCTGGGAGGGAAGAGGAATGGGGAGTTATTGCTTAATGGTTCCAGAGTTTCTGTTGAGGGTGATGAAAAAGTTTTGGAAAATCGATGCACAATACTGTGAATGTAATTAATGCCAGTGAAACTATATACTTAAAATGGTTAAAATGGCAAATTTTGTTATATATATTTTACCACAGATTTTAAAAAATTAATGTAATATACTCAACACCATTGAATTGTACACTTAAATAGGTGAATTGCATGGTATGTGAATTATATCATGATAAAGCTGTTCAAAAAATCTGCTCACAAAATGTCAAAATCCATACCTTTTTAAGTGAAAGACAATTATTTTTGGTGCTTTAGAAATACTGGCCTTCACAGCTGTTTCTTGCTTGGTTTCGCAAAAGGAACAGTAAATTTGGTTGTTCCAGGTCAGTGTGTCTTGTTGAAAAAAACACTGGAGACAGTCCTGTTGAGGAAAAAAGCATTTGGTGACCAAACTGAATCCACTGCAACCTGGGGTCCTGTCTATATTAGAACTTTGAAAGAGCTGCGGAAATGTAATCCTCGGTGCTTTTCTCCAAGTTAAGTCCAAGAGATGCCAGCGCCGCAAGCTGCAGCTTGGATATAGTCCACCAGGCAAAGGAGGTGCTGCCTTCTCACTGAGTTACCGAAATAGATCCAAATGTCCATCTCATTTCTAATCTCTGAATCAGCATTTTAACACTTCTGGTTTGTTTCAGAATAATACCAACTATGCAATTTCCACTAACAAGTCAGGCAGCTGCTTTAAGTTACTCATCTCATCAGAAAAGTGATCTGGGGACTGAAAAATGACCGTATCCCTGTATTTGGGGGTGGCCCATAATAAAGACAGCAGAACAGAGGGAATTAGATCTCATGCCCACAGGAGACATCCTCAACCAGCCAGGCTCCCCACTCTGCAAACCATTAACCTAAAGAGGAAGATGAGCACAGATTGCCAGCACCTCACTTAGAGGCTTTGGAATTATCTTCAGTAGTGTTTAGCAGTTTGAGCTGAGAACAAAGCCCAGTTCTGAATAAGTAGTAGGATTATTTTCTCTAACTCTGGTACTTGAAGACTTTTAGCAATTTAAGAAGAAAAATATAAATGTGTGTTTTCCTGCAAGGAAACTTATTGCTCCCTGCCTCCTCACAGTTCCCTGGCTTTTACTGCCACCTTCCACCCACTCCCACCACTCCTCCGTTTACAGATTAACTTTTGGTATTATGGTAAAGAAAATTCGAGAGGTAAACTAAGGCACTATTCCATTCTATCTTTCCCCCCAGATTCCTCAGCTTTTGTCCAAAACATAAGAGCTCAAGAATAAGAGTCAAAGTCATTTCCTAATATGTACCTACAGACCTCTGGGATGAGAAAGGGCCATAAAATTTTTATAAGTGTAAATTCCCTATATGCACCAAGCCATCTCAATAGACTGAATAAAGCCCACCCATCTTTCCAGTTTTACAGTGAGGCTCTTTCATTGAGCACATTTAGAGATACATCTGAATTCATAGTAACTTTTGGCTGTATGTCACTTTTCTACAAAACGTTTTCATCACGGGTCTCCAATTTTTTTAAGTTATAAAGTAGCTCCCCTCATACTAGAAAATGTAGGAAACAGCCTTGGGAAAACCCAGGGCTGGGGTAGAGAAAGACAAAAGAAGTCTCCAGGAGTAAGAATCCCTACCTGAAGAGAGCACTCGTATTTGGATGGAATGGGGAGGGAGAGGACGGTGAAGACTTCATTCTTGTAGGTACAGTTCTCACACTTTAAACATATGATGCTATAATTGAGCTGCCCTTCAAACAGCCGGGTGATGATGGAGGACTCGTTGGCAATCATCTTCCTGCAGAATCTCGGAATAGATCTTTTTTCATATGCTCTTCTTCGGTGGTACTGAATAAAGGAACAAATTTACCCCAAATCAACTACTGGTTATCAAAATTTTTTTAATAGAATGACCTGATTTTTCTAACAGAATGCTACCCAAAACCACTTAGTTTTGGATTCAGACAATAAACAGAATAAGATCTTCTTAAGAGCATATAATATGTGTGATTTCTGATAATTCAGTTATTTCCCTCTTTAAGTGAAGCTGAGGAATGAGGACACCCTAACCCTGGTAAAACACATGTCCATGGTGCCATAAACTGACAGTAAATGATAATGTGATATAGGGTCCTGCAGGCAGTTTTTCCTGGGAAGAGGGTAAGCTGCAAACTAGCTTCCGGTCATGCAAGCTGATCTAGAGGTAAGATAAAGGAATTGGATCTCTCCTCCAGTCCCTTCAGGTTATGTTCCTTAGCCTCCTCTTTTATTGTTAGAAAAAAAATTTTTTAAAGAGCAAATCTTAAACTCCAAAGGCAGCCCGATTTCACTAGCCTTGTAGCCTGATTTGAATCTAGCTGGTGCTCAGGAACAGTATTTCCGGGAGCACACCCTGACCCGTGATTCTACAGCCTCAGCAGAATATACATTCTGAAGGCGCTTTAGCTCCACAGTCAGCTCTGCTTTGGAACTGTGCACCAGGCTCCGCTTTGGCTGCTTCTTTCATCACACCCACCTGCCCGTGTCTTCCACCTGACAGTAGTTTGATGCCTCTAACTCCAAGTTTAACCTTGAGAACCAGAATGCTATTTATTTCAGACTGGCTGCAGATGAGGACCTCAGTGATTTTTACTGACCATCACCCTCCCCTCTGGCTAAAAAAAGTGCTGCTGTGAATATCTCAGTAAAAATTAAAAATGGAGCTGAGGATTGCAGATGAGAGGAATTAACAGTAATAGTTTGTGGTCTTTCGTGATAAGTGTCTCCTGGCTATGAGGTAAGCTAACAGCAGCACAAAGACACTGCATAAAGTCTAGGGCATATCTTTGGAGAGTGTGGGTCTCAGATCAAGGCTGAAGGTAGTGAGTCTTATAAATAAAGGCAACCTCCTTAGTAGCTGGCAATTTCATGTTTTATTCAATGTATGTCCTAATCCAGTGAAGAACTCAGGTTAGCCACATTTAGTATAAAGATGAAACTGCAGTTTACAGATCTGTCCTTTCACCTCACACCAAGCTTAATATTTCCTCGGGTTTGTAACTACCAAGAACACTTGTTTTAAGTTGTAAATTTTACATATTATACCTCATGAGGAATATATTTTTATAAAAAAATGTAATTTTCACTCTAAAAAAATACTCAAAGCAGATGTTACCGCAAAGGGAACTAGACCAGTGGTCCCCACACCTGCTGATTACTGGAAATCCCAAGTGAGTTTTCCCAGAAGACAACCCAGACATTCTAATTCAATAACACCAGAGGGCCTAAGAAGCTGTGCCATAAAATCTCCCCAGGTGATTCTGATAAACAGCTAAGTTTGGGAAATACAGGCCCATTCAAATACTAACCTGAATGCTCCCCATAGTGACCCCAGCACCTGTGCTCAGCACAGAGTAGGCAATACTGACTGAACATATGAAAGAATGAAAAGTGAAAGTTGCTGATACAGCTAAAGGTCTATTTCAAGGCCATTAATTCTACTTACCTTTTTCAGAGTTTCATGAAGTTCATTCAGGACATAAATCAAGAATTCCTGAGCATCTTGCTGCGTCTTTTTCATAAATGCTGGGTAGAGTTTGCCAAGAGCTGACCAAAATATTTCTGGTGAGACACAGTCAGAGTCTCCAAGCCACATATCTGTCATCACATAGGCAAAAGCAGTGGCAACCTCACTGCAATCCCTTGGAAGAAGGAAGGGAAATGATTCTGGCTAAGCATGTGGCATCAGACCCCAAACAAAGCTTCATCCATTTCTTCGTTGACCTTGCCGTTTTACTCACCCTAGAAATGGGATCTGGGGCACTGCAGCCTCTCCTAACTGCTTTAGCCCTTCATAGGGACTCCAGAGGGTCCCTTCCCTAACCTCACCTTGGAGAGCAGGGGTGAGGGCCCGGCTGCAGGGATGGCAAATGGTCTTACTTTTGAAGAGCGGTAATGTACTTTCCAGAGAGAAAGTATTCCACCAGCGGTGAGATGCTGCAGAGACACTGTAAGATGGCATTCATGTAGCATGTGTTGCCCAGGTTCCGCAGACCAGTCACGCCCTGGAAATGGGGCCGGTTCTCATCAGCCTCGTTAACTGGAAAGGGGTCATAGTGATCTGTGCACTCTGTGCTGTGTTGGTGCCACATGGAAAGAAAGGAAAGCATTTTGAGGAAACAAAATACGTACAAATGAAATAAGGCCGTCTCAACCTAATGACACAAAGAAGAGTCCTTCATAAGACTTCCACCCAATACATTCCCTATCAAAGACAGAAGTATTCGGACTTGGGAGTCTAAAATTGCATTACTTTGTTTGGGACTCTTTGAACACTGCCTGCAGCCAAATAAGCAGAGATAAAGTTTCTTCCTAAAACCAAAGCAAGAGGACAGAAAAGACTGGCCTTTCAGAGACCTAGAATTGCTTTGCTAAAATGTAGACTTCCTCTCTAAATACCAAAGTATTTCCTTTTTTGCTGGGCAAGTAATTTAATTATTATTAGCAGTAATAATAATAACAATAGATAGTAGTTAATAACAATAGCTATCTTGTATTGACCTGACACTATGTTAAGTACGTAACATGAACTTTCCCATTTAATTCTTTCAACAATTCTATGGGGTAGGTACAGTTATTTTTAAATCCTGTTTTACAGGTGAGATATCATGTGTAAATAAATGGTTTCGTCATTTGCCCATGGTAATATACTAAGGCATGTACAGTGGCACATAGAGAGAAGGGACATCTATCTATCTACCTACGCATCATCTGTCTGTCAAGTTATTTGGATTTGTATATCAAATATTAGGAGTATATACGTGTTTGTATATACATATATATGCCATATATACATTTGAGAGCATAATATATACACATATTGAGAATATATACATATATTAAGAGCACATACATATGTATGTTATGTATGTATATATAATACATACATATATAAACACACACACACATACATAGAGAGGGGGAGAGAAAGAGCATTTAGTTTAAATTTTGACTGTCACTTACTAGTTACATGATCTGGGACTCGTATCTGTTTCTCATCTATAAAATAGGAATAGTGTTACCTGTCTTATAGGATTGTTGGATTGTGAGGATTAAACAATGCAAGGAACGAGGCACAGATTACATAGTTAATGGTAACCTAAAAAAATTTCTTTAAAGAAATGACTGATCCAGGATGTCCTTAACAGTAGCTACGGAATTCGTGTGTCCATGTGGATCAACCAGACCTGCACAGAGGAGAGGGTCCTCTTCTTTCCACACAGAGCTTCCTTTTGTAATTTGGCTACTGTACCAGGCTGCCCAGTATCTTCATCCTTTTGGGTTTTCTTTCCATGTAGTATCTAAAATTGGGACTCCAGGAGACAGCTACCTCATGTCAGTACCTCTACTTACAATTCTGCCAGTTTGAAAAGTGCTCTCTTTTACACGGAGGGACATTTCCCCTTTTATTTACCAATGTCACAGGAGGCCCTGGGCTGTCACTCTTTAGGAATAACTATTGGCTAGATATTAAATAACATCGTCCCATCCCTTCCCTTTGGGAGACCTCCAATGGGTCAACCCTGAGGAATCCATTCAAAATTCGGCATGTACCTCCTGACCCCTTTAAGCATGGCTTCCCCCACCCCACCCCAGCTCAGCTAAGCTTATCTAGAAAACTGTAGTAGACAGAGGCTCACAGGACATAGTAGATACTGAAGTCATCTGCAGTGAAAGGCTGTCGCGAAGCCATTTTAGTGAAATGACGTTGATCTTTCACTTCTATTCAGGAGCTCCGTCTAATCCTTTTAACTTCATTTCTCCAAGCCTGTTACTTTGGCTCTTCTTGTTTGTAATACACAACTTATATGTTCCTTCCTACTGTCAGTAGCTGCAAACTGATTTCATCCGTACTTCAGGTACCTTCCAACTTGGATTTCCCATACATCATAATCCTTTATATTACACTTCAAAATTCTAGAATGCTGCCATGAGATACTGTTACTTGGTTGCTTTAAAACTTAAAAGATTAGATTTCAGAGAATTAACTGAACATATAACCTCTCTTCATCTTTCCAAGTTTCTCTTGTATATATATATTACAGACACACACACACACACAAACACAGAAGATTTGCCTCCATATCAGTGGATACTATGGCAACTCTGCCCCCTTAGGGTACTCATCCACCTTCCCAGTAACCACACCACTCCAGGGACTTTGAGGGACTGTGTCTCACACCGGGGAAAGAGGCAGATGGATTTTGCTGCTTCCCAAAATGCATAGCATTGGGATAGACTGGAGTATTTCCCTTCACGGTCATCAATTATAGTGCAAAAGAGGTATACACACACACACACACACACACACACACACACACACACACACACCACTAATGCCACACTGGGCAAATAAAAATATTCATCAAAGAAGAAGTTATAAATTGAGAAATAGCAAAGCACACATGAGATCCTGAGCTCTCATTTTCTTCACAGAGAACTGTGCTTAAGAAAGCACTTCAGCAGCATAGCACAGGGAGATCAGCTCAGTGCTTTGTGACCACCTAGAGGGGTAGGATAGGGAGGGTGGGAGGGAGATGCAAGAGGGAGGGGATGGGGGATATATGTGTATGTATAGCTGATTCACTTTGTTACACAGCAGAAACTAACACACCATTGTAAAGCAATTATACTCCAATAAAGATGTTAAAAAAAAAAAAGAAAGCACTTCAATAGAGAGGGACCCCCCAACCCCTGCAAAGAACCCTTACCCAATGCTCTGTCTAGATGAAAAGGGGTCAGAGAATACATGCGACCAAAGCAGTGATAGCAACCTGGTCGAGGAAGTGGCCTTGTTAGAAAGGGGGAGCTACTGGAGTTCCGGAGCTAATACCAACATGTTCTTCCTCCGAGCTAACTTAGAATCTGTAGAGAGTAGGTAAAGAAAGAGCCATTAGGGCCAATTCAATTCATCTTTTCTCAACTCTACATCAAGTAAAATGAATGAGGTAACAAAAGGAAAAAACTCTTCAAAATTGTCAATGTCAGGAAAGAAAGAAGGCTGAGAACTATTTCAGATTAAAAAGAAACTAGAGAAACAAGACAAATACTCAATCCTGGGCGGGATCCTTGATCAGGAAAAAAAATAGTATAAAAGGACATTATTGGGACAACTGATGAAATCTGAATATGGATTATATAAGAATAGTTTTATATCTGAATTTTATAAAACTGTATTCTGTTTATTAAAGATAATGTCCTGGTTTTTAAGAAATACACATTGAAGGATTTAGGGATAAAGGGACATGATTTATGCAACCTGCTTTCAAATGGATCAGGAAAACACACACAGACACAGACACACATGAGGAAAGGAGGGAAGGGGGAGTGATAAAGCAAATATGAAGCAAATGCAGCCCAAATGTCTGCAATTGGTGAATCCGAGTGAGGGTATATTGGAGTTCTTTATCCTCTTCCTGAAATCCTTCTGTAAGTTTGAAATTATCTCAAACTAAAAAGTTTAAAAAATAAGAATGTAGTAGACATATTTGTAACTTGGATTTATCTCCAAGATACAGTACTGGTAAGTCAAAAAGCAAGGTGCTTAAGAGTTTGCCTATAGTATGTCCAAATGGTTATACATATACATTTATATTTATATATTTATACTCAGGCTACACAAAGACATTAAGAATAATCACTTTTTGACACCAGGATAAGGGATCCTGGCAACTAGAGGTGCTAACTCTTGCAGCTATTTGATCTTTGCAGCCTATTTACAGAGGAGTTTCTTGAAGTCACCACAGTGGTGGTTCTGGAGGACTTGAATCCTATCATCCTGCTCCTTTTGTCAGTGAAGTTCTCCCAAGACCTTCAGTTTCTCCTAATCAATATAGTCTTGCTAAAATTTCATTTTAATTTGATGCTGGAAGGTAAAAATACAATTCATATTCATATGTTGATCTTGTATCCAGGAACCTTTATAAACTTACTTAAGTCTAATTTTTATTTAGGTTCTTTGGATTATTTCCTTTCCAATTCTTACGACTTTTATTTTTTATCTTTTGAACTAGCTAGCACCTCTAGTAAAACAGTGAATACAAGTGGGATAGTAGGTATCCATAGCTCATTCCTGAACTGAGGAAAAGCTTTGAATAATTCACCATTAAGTGTGATGCTTACTAAAGGCATAGTTTTTTTTTTTTGAGAGTTGCAATCATGAATAGATTGTGAATGTGATCAGGTTTTTCTGTATCTTTTGAGGTAATCATGAGATTCTATCTTCTTTATTCTGTTATCGTGGTTAATTATTGATGATGGTCACGTATTAAACCCATATTCTATTTCTTGGAGAAACCTATCTTATTTGTGATGCAGCATCATTTTCATGAATTGCTGGATTCTATTTGCTAATCTTTTGTTCAAGATTTTTGTATCTATGTGCATAAGTAAGATCACCCATGGATTAGTGTTCTATGCTGTGTAACAAATTACCAAAAACTTAGTGGTTTAAAACAACACCCATTTACAATATTATCTCAGTTTCTGTAGGTCGGAGTCTGGGCATGGCTTAGCTGGGATCACATATTGCATTTTGTTATCACGTCTCTTTAGGATCCTTCAACCTGAAACGGTTCTTATATATCTCCTTGACTTTCAAGAACTTGACACTTTTGAAGATAACTGGCCAGTTATTTTGAAGAATACCCCTTAATTTGGGTTTGTCTGATGTTTCCTCATGATCAGATTCACTTCATGCATTTGTAATACAAATATCACAGAAGTGATGCTGTGTTCTTACTGCATCATATTAGGTGCAACACAATTTTGATCTGTCCCAGCACTGGCAATGTTAACTCTAATCATTCAGATAAAGTGGGGCCTTCCAGGTTTCTCCAATGTAGTTACTTTTCCTTTTTGTAATCAGTATTTTGTGGGGAGGACTTAGAGACAGTGTAAATGGTCCATTCTTCATCAAAGTTTCACACATTAATCAATGTTGCTTGGCTGGATTAATTATCACTATGGTGGTTGCCAAGTGGTGATTTCCTAATGCTGTTATTCCAACTACATTCATTAGCTGATCCTCTACTATAAAGAGAAGTTTTCTCTTTTCCTCATTTGTTTTTTTAAAAAATTAATCATGGTGGACTCATGAATTTGTTTTATTCACTGGATTAGAATCTGTTATTATTATCATTTATTTCTGATGTATAAATCATCTCAAGATTAGCCAGCAGGAGGCCCTTCAATATGTTTTCTGTACCCGTTTGACATGTCCCCATCATTCTTTGGGCACTTCCTTACTTTTTGGTACAGCAAGGTCTTCCAGACTTACCTTGTATTGTCCCTGTCCCAGTCCTGAAGTCAGCCATTTCTCAAAGAGCCCTGGTTCCTGTTAGAGGAGAACAGTATTTAGAAGATCTGGGAGCTAGGTATACTCACACTATTACAGTGTCACAGCCCCCCATTACTCTCAATATGTTTCCTTATTTGATCAACCCCTATGCATGTAAATTTTCTCCTGTTGCTGCCACCCCTGATCCCCACCCTATTACACTACACACAGACACCATCCTTACCCTGCCTCTCTGACACCCCACGTCAAGTCACTGCTGCCCTGCAACAATATGAGGCCCTAACTAGATTGGTCTCAGCTATGGCTTTTAGACTAAAGTGTGAAAGAACGAAGGAAGAAAAGAAGAAAGGAATCAGGCTCTCCCTGTTATTTTCTGCTTCTGATTTTGATGGATTACTTTTTTTTTTTTTTGGTCTCTCTTCTCAGATGGCTTTAAGTTCACTAAAACTGCACCAGAAACTGAGTAATATGGCTTTTTAGCCTGAGAGTGAGTGTACAAGTGTTGGGGTGGGATGAGGCTGTCAGCAATTGTAGGCAAGTCTTAGCAGACTTTCAGTGGGAACAGCCTGCAAAGACGTGTGGGAATAGAATTCTAACACACGTGGGTAGATTGCAAGTGTTCCAACAGAGGCCAGTAATGCCCACAGAGGCCACTCACACTTTGTCATGGGAAGAACCCGAAAAACATGGGTCTGTCCTGCAAATGTCTGTCCAATTTGTTGTTGTACAACTATTTGAAGTATTCTCTTATGATTGTATATCTTATCTGTGATATTGATTGTAACTTCTCTTTCATTTCTAATTTTGTTTATTTGGGCCCTCTCTCATTTTTCTTAATGATCTGGCTAAAGGTTTATCGATTTTGCTTATTTCTTGAGTTAGGCCTGTATTGCTATAAACTTCCCTCTTAGAACTGCTTTTGCTGCTTCCCATAGATTCTGGAAAGTTGTGTTTTTATTTTCATTTGTCTCAAGATATTTTCTGTTTTCCTCTTCGATTTCTTCATTGACCCACTGTGGTTTTCTTTAGTAGCAAGTTGTTTAGTCTCCATATGTTTGTTTTTCCATTCTTCTTGTAATTGATTTCTAGTTTTATCCTGTTGTGGTCAAAAAGAAGCTTAATATAATTTCAGTCTTCTTAAATTTATTGATAATTGTTTTATGGCCTAGCATGTGATCTACTCTGGAGAAAGTTCCATGTGTACTTGAAAAGAATGTGTATTCTGCTTTTTTGGGGTGGAATATCTTGTACATATCTGTTAAGTTCACCTGTTCTAACATGTCATTTAAGGCCAATGTTTCCTTATTGACTTTTTGTCTGGATGATCTATCCACTGATGTAAGTCTGGTGGTAAAGTCCTCTACTATTATTGTATTACTGTCGATTTCTCTCTTTATGTCTGTTAATATTTGCTTTATATATTTAGATGCTCCTATATTAAGTGCAGATAGGCGCCCATTTACAAATTTATAGCCTCTTTTGGATTGACCCCTTTATCATTATATAATGCCCTTCTTTGTCTTTTATTATAGACTTTGTTTTAAAGCCTACCTTGTCTGATGAGTACTGCTACTCCAGCTTTATTCATTTCCATTTGCATGGAACATCTTCTTCCATCCCTTCATTTTCAGTCTGTGTTTTCAGCTCTGAAGTGAGTTTCTTGTAGGCAGCATACAGATGGGTCTCGTTTGGTTTTTTTACATCCAATCAGCCACCCTATGTCTTTTGGAGCGTTTAGACCACTTACATTTAAAGTGATTATTGATAGGTAGGTACATATTGCCATTTTGTTACCTGTTTTCTGGTTGTTTTTGTAGTTCTTTTCTGTTCTCTCCTCTTAGTCTCTTCTTTGTTGTTTAATGATTTTATTTAGTGTTATGTTTGGGTTCCTCTATTTAATTTTTGCATATATATTTTAGGTTTTTGATTTGTGGTTACCATGAAGTTCATATATATCGACCTATAACTATATCTACTTGTTTTAAACTGATAGTCATTTCAGTTCAATACATTTTAAAAGATCTCCATTTTTCACTCCCCCACCACGTTTTATGTTTTTGATGTCATATTTTACATCTTTATGTCTATCCCTTTACTGTTTATCGTAGTTACAGCTGATTTTACAATTTTGTCTTTTAATCTTCATGTTAGCTTATTTCAGTGGTTGATCCACTGCCTTTACTGTTATTTGCATTTGCCACTGAGATTTTCCCTTTCATATATTTTATTTCTTGTTATAGCCTTTTCCTTTTCACTTAAAGAAGACCCTTTAACATTTCTTATAAGGCCAGTTTAGTGGTGATGAACTCTTTGTTTTTGTTGTCAGGCATACTATCTCTCCTTCAATTCTGAATGATAACCTTGCTGGGTAGAGTATCTGAGGTTATAGGTTATTTCCTTTCACCACTTTAAATATATCATGCCACTCCCTTCTGGCCTGCAAAGTTTCTGCTGAAAAATCAGCACATAGCTTTATGGGGGATGCCCTGGATGTACCTCTTTGTTTTCTCTTGCTGCCTTTAAAATTCTCTTTAATTTCTGCTGTTTTAATTATGGTATGTCTTGGTCTCTCTTTGGGTTCATCTTGCTTGGGACTTTCTGTGCTTACTGGACCTGGGTATCTGTTTCTCTCTTTGGGTTAGGGAAGTTTTCAGCCATAATTTCATCAAATACATTTTCTGCCCCTTTCTCTCTCACTTCTCCTTCTGGGATCCCTATAATGTGAACCTTAGTACACTTGATGTTGTCCTAGAAGTTGCTTTAACTATCATTAAAAAAAAATTTTTTTTTTTTTTTGTCTGTTCTGATTGGGTGATTTCCATTATTCTAACTTCCAGGTCACTTGTACGTTTTTCTGTATCACCTAATTTGCTATTAATTCCTTCCAGTGTATAGTTTTCATTTCAGTTATTGTATTCTTCAGCTCTGATTGGTTCTTTCTTATATGTTCTTTGTTGAAGCTCTGAGTTCCTCAATTTTTCTCCTGAGTTCAATGAGCATCTTTATGACCATTTCTTTATACTCTTTATCAGGTAAATTACTTATCTTCATTTTATTAGGGTTCTTCCCCCCTTGAGGTTTTCTTTTGCTCTTTTGTTTGGAACATATTCCTGTCTTCTCATTTTGTTTGACTTTCTCTGTCTCTATGAAATTAGGTGAAAGTTACCTATCCCAGTCTTCATGGTGTATGGGAACATCCCTATGCAGTTTGTGTGTGGCCAGTGGCTTTAGTGCGAGAGCTGGACATGAAGTGAACAGGGGCCATGTCTTCTCCTGGCGTGCATTGGCAGCTGGCTTCTTGGTGGGAAGTAGGGCTGGGGTTGGAGTGGCTAGAGTCAGTTGCAATCTAGGGCTTCTCCTGGTTCAGTGGTGGTTGCTGCCATGAGGGGGGCTAGTCCAGGGCCCAAGGGGGTGGAGCAGGAGCCCTGAGGGAGCTGGGCTTCTTCTAGGAGCAATGGCAATCTCTGCCATGGTTGAGGGCATGGCCGGGGTCTGAGGGGAAAAATATGGAACACTTCACAAATTTGTGTGTAATCCTTGTGCAGGGGCCATGCTAATCTCCGTATCATTCCAATTCTAGTATATGTGCTGCTGAAGCAAGAATTAGATTTTATTTTTCTTTTTGCTTGAGTTTATCCTTAATATTTTCCAAGAAAATTGTAAACTTTCTGAGAAAGCCATTAAATAGCTGGGTTCAAGCTCCCCCTTTTCGCTTAACAATATTGCTTTGTTATCTCCTAGATACTATAGGACAGGAGAAAATTCTTATGTCAATCTGACTTTTCTCCCCTTTGTATACTTACCTTTTTTAAAAAAATTTATTTATTTTTGGCTGTGTTGGGTCTTCATTGCTGCACACAGGCTTTCTCTAGTTGTGGCGAGCAGGGGCTGCTCTTTGTTGTGGTGCGTAGGCTTCTTACTGTGGTGGCTTCTCTTGCTGCAGAGCACGGGCTCTGGGCACGTGGGACTCAGTAGTTGCAGCACGCGGGCTCAGTAATTGTGGCTCACGGGCTCTAGAGCACAAGCTTGGTAGTTGTGGTGCACAGGCTTAGTTGCTCCGCGGCATGTGGGATCTTCCCAGACCAGGGATCGAACCCGTGTCCCCTTCATTGGCAGGTGGATTCTCAACCACTGTGCCATCAGGGAAGCCCTGTATACTTACTTTTTTGCTCATTTGCAGAGTGACCAAAATGTGGCATTAAGTAGGTCTTTTCACTTATTTCCTCTCTTCTAGGTCTTTTAATCTGGAACGCCTATTAAATAGTTATTATATCTCATTTACTAATCTAGAAGATATTTATTGTGACTCTACTTTGTGCCAGTCTCTGTGCTGGTTGTTTAGCAGTGAATAAAATACAAGTCTCTACCTTCATATAACTCACAGTCTATTGACCACTTAGATTTATTCTCTGTGCTTCCAACTCTTCCCACAGATTTTCCATTATTTTGACTTTCGTACACTTGCGCTTGTATGGTTACTTGACTTGAATTCTCTTGATGTTTTAGTTTTACCTTTGTGCTTACGGCAACTTTTTACATCTTTTTTTTTTTTTTCTAATCTCACTCTTAAAGTCTTAAAGGATAACTTAAAAGTGCCTTCAAATGTTGAGATGAAGATGGAAAAGACATACACTTTGAGCACATTATACACATATACATGTCTCTTAAGCAGGTGCTGATATTTTAACTATACTAACAAAAGAAGCTACAAGATAATAAGTCCCTTTATAAAGAGAAAAATCACTCTCAGAATGTTCTCTATTCTTCATCGTACCCTCCTCTATTGGAACTTCCAAGAGAAAAAAAGGTAGCATGAAGAGACCTATTATTTGAGTACTTTTATTTGCTGAGTACTTAACTCACTGCACCTTCACAACAATATGAGACAAATATTGTCAAATAGGCTTGCTCAATAAGTTGGTCAGTCATGGAATAAGTGGCAGAGCAAGAATAAGAATCTGAGTCTATCCAGCTGCATTTTGCACTGTGGTGTATACACAGTTACTACAGAATTGAAAGGCCCATGGGATGTTGTAGGATACATCAGTACTTCCTTTTATAGCCAGACAATATTCTACTTTTGGATATATCATATTTTATTAATCCATTCATCCAATGGACATTTGTGTTGTTTCCACTTTTTGGCTGTTATCAATAATGCTGCTATCAACATCTGCGTACAAGGTTTTGTGTAGACATTTTCATTTCTCTTGAATATAAACATACACCAAAGATTAAAACTGCTTTGTCATGAGCTGTCTTTTTATTGTTGTGTTGTAAGTTCTTTACACAAGTCCTTTATCAGATATATTACTTACAAAATTTTTCTCCCATGCTGAGAGTTGTCTTTTCACTGCTGATGGTGTACTTCGAAGCACAAAACTTAAAAATTTTGACGAAGTTCAATTTGTCTATTTTTTCTTTTGTTGCCTTTGCTGTTGGCGCCATATCTAAGAAACTATCACCTAATCCAATGTCACAAAAATTCACACCTACATTTTCTTCTAAGAGTTTCATGATTTAGGCTCTGACATTTAGGTTTTCAATCTTTTTTTTTTTTTTGGCTGCGTTGGGTCTTAGTTGAGGCCCACAGGATCTTTGTTGAGGCATGCGGGATCCTTCCGTTACAGTGAGCTGTCTGCTCGGGCTCCTCTCTACTTGTGGCGTGCAGGTTTTCTCTCTAGTTGTGGTGCATGGGCTTCAGAGCACATGGGCTCTGTAGTTTGCAGCAAGCAGGCTCTCTTGAGGCACGTGAGCTCAACAGTTGTGGCACGCAGGCTTAGTTGCCCCGTGGCATATGGGATATTAGCTCCCTGAACAGGGATCAAACCCACATCCCCTGCATTAGAAAGCAGATTCTTTACCACTGGACCACCAGGTAAGTCCCTTCAATCCATTTTGAGTTGACTTTTGCATATGGTGTGAGGTAAGGGTTCAACTTCATTCTTTTGCAAGTGGGTATCTAGTTGTCGCAAAACAATTTAATGAAAAGTCCATTCTTTCCCCATTGAGCTGTTTTGGCACCCTTGTAGGGTGCCAAAATCAACCACAAATTTCTGGACTCTTAATTCTATTTTATTAATCTATAAGGCATAACACACTGTCTTTGATTTGTCTAGCTTTGTTTGGGAAGGAGTATTTTAACAGGCTTTTTAGATAGTTGTGGATATTCTTATTTGAGACAATACCAAAATTTGACAAATGGTGGTTTCTTAAAGGTCAGCTGCACTGTAGAATCTGAAACCCCTGTAAACTTCTTCTACCCTGCTAGAGTTTCATTCACGGACCATTTTGTAATCCATGCACAGAGCATCTGGAGAACACTGGTTGTTTTGCAGATCGTCCAAATGTTGACACATTTCATTATAAACTATCAAAAATAACTGTTGTTAAATCAGCACTGATTATATTGGAAAAGTATTGGGAAGCTGTCATGCTACGGTGTTAAGAGGCAAGTTTTCTAAAATTCCAACTTTCTCTTGAAAGTTCAAATTTTAGCAGTAACAAGTACTGTTAGTTTTCTGCCAAACACTCAAGTCAGAAGAACCCTGGTTTGTCTGCCAGTCATTCTTCCAAGTAGACATGTTCAATGAAAAAAGTGACTAGTTCAATTTGTAACTCACACAATTGCATAATTGCCTTTCCTTTGAAACAATCATCACACTTCATTATGTAGCAAAAGTGCTTTATGCATATTTTTCATTTTGTTCCACAGACTATTAAAGACATGTTTTCAAGGTCAAGATTAATTACAAATTGAAATGAACTTTAAAAAAAAACTGTGGCATGAAGGTGAAGACTATAATGAACAACAGTACAGTTTGGTGCTACTGCCTTGATTCATGCTAAGGTACCAGCAGTTTTACCCATCAATAATTTTGCTACATCAATAAAACTTTCAACACATTGAAAAAGGTAAATAATAACTTAAGAGTTATGAGACGTTTTGACCTTGTAGGCCCCGTGAAAGTGTCCTGGGGACTCTCAGGGTCTATGGTCCACTTTGAGAACCACTGACCTAATTAATACATCTAAGCAATGACCACCAAAAAGACAAGACCTGTGTTTCCTAGTGGAAGTATACACCACCACCAATGAAGCATTCTCAAAAAACCAATCTTGAATTTGACCAAGCCTCTAAACCTAACAACTAGCTTATGGCATATACAGGAAACATAAACATAAAATGACAACTAATGAAATAATCAGCAAAACCTTTTATGTGGGAAACTTTTTAGAATGAATGAGCTGGTTCTTCAAAAAATAAACTGGAAAAAAAAAGGTGGGAGGAGAAACCTATATATTAAAAGAGAATTTAAAGACAAATCAAGCAACTGCAAAACATGAATCTTATCTGGGTCCTGATTCAAGCAAATTATAAAAATAATGTTTTTTGAGAATGACTATATTATCTGATATTAAGTAACTTAAGTTTTTTAGATGTGAAGATACTACAGTTCTTGTATTTTAGAAACATATACTAAAACATTTATAATTGAAAGTCAAGTTCCATTAATGCAGGACTCCACAGAAATTCCAATGAAAAAACAAGGGCGAGAGCTAAATGTGGGGTGGGACAGTGCATGAAAGTAAGTACCCTGATGAAAGGTACTGTTTACTGTAAACTGGCGCATGTAGCTTTTCTGAAGAATAACCATACCCTTTCCCACCTCTCTCATGCCCACTGAGGTAGAATCAAGAACCCCAGGAAGAAACTCTGCTTTGAGGAATTTCCAAAAGGCCTAGAAGGAGGAAAACATATTCCAGAGAGGATCAGAACCTTACCTTGGGATTTCTCCTAAGAAAAAGCTCGCAGATCATCTAATATTGGAAATATTCTGTGGTACTTCTTCAATACGTACTTATTGAGTACCTATATTGTATGCTACAAAATCCAGCAAGGCTCCAAGGGAAATACAAAAATAAGACAACTCTTAGCTGGTAACACAGACGATCTAGTTTTGAGAGACACACACAGTGGTTGAGTAGTTTTATTCCAATATATAATTACTGAGTATTTAACTAGGTGGTTAACTGTGACAGATCGGGGGATACAGGTTCCTCAAATACAGATGCCTTGTGTGAAATCTAGCTAGGAAACAATCAGAACAGATGTGGTAAAACAAGGAGATCTCAAAAATCCCTCCCTGCCTATAGATGCACCGCTTCCTGCAAATAATTATTTCATCTGTCTTGTAAGTGATAAACAGCTATTTACTGGGTGCTTTTGCCTTGATTGTCTACTTAAATACACAAGATGGTATCATTTTGATCTGTCTTCCTCAAGAGAAAGTTTGATATTGTGGAAAAACATTTAAAAACTCAATTATTTTTACGAAATGTCTGTCACAAGGCATGTGGTATACAAGGTGGTGGGTGCTACAGGAGCGAAAAATCTTAAGGGTCCTTTCCTCTGTGAACTGTACAGTCTAACAGGGTATAAAGACAGATGGTAACTATGAAAGCAACATAGTCCAACTTAAAGGTCGAAAAGGAGGGTAATTTTATATTTTTCTTTACATTTAAAATTGTTTCCATATGTTCCAATACAATCAACATGCATTACTTTTAAAATAATAGTGGCTCACATATACCACCAGACAGAGGAAGGCATATTATTAGAGAACATCTACAGAAGATATTTTATGAAGTAATATTTGGTAAAGAGGTGGAGTTCTGTTCTAAGTAGGATGAGACTGAGAAGCAATGTTAAAGAAATTAAAGTAAATGACACTTTCAGACCACAGAGTAATAATGATGAACTTGAGTAATCTAAATGTGATTTTCAGGTAAACTGTTACTTTCTAAAATTAACTAAAAAAGTTAATGGAGTAAATTTGTTTCAGAAAAGTGATTAGGAACTGGTACAGAAATCATCAATGGTCATTGCTTCAAAGTTAATATAGCATGGGGCTTAAAAGCATAGATAAAAGCCTATCTGCCACTCATCCACCAGAGGGTAGAGAGCAGAAGCAAGAAGAACTATAATCCTGCAGCCTGTGGAACAAAAACCACATTCACAGAAAGACAGACAAGATGAAAAGGCAGAGGGCTATGTACCAGATGAAGGAACAAGATAAAACCCCAGAAAAACAACTAAATGAAGTGGAGATAGGCAACCTTCCAGAAAAATAATTCAGAATAATGATAGTGAAGATGATCCAGGACCTCGGAAAAACAGCAGAGGCAAAGATCGAGAAATTGCAAGAAATGTTTACCAAAGGCCTAGAAGAATTAAAGAACAAACAAACAGAGATGAACAATACACTAACTGAAATGAAAACTACACTAGAAGGAATCAATAGCAGAATAACTGAGACAGAAGAACGGATAAGTGACCTGGAAGACAGAATGGTGGAATTCACTGCTGTGGAACAAACTAAAGAAAAAAAAAGAAAAGAAATGAAGACAGCCTAAGAGACCTCTGGGACAACATTAAATGCAACAACATTGGCATTATAGGGGTCGCAGAAGGAGAAGAGAGAAAGGACCCGAGAAAATATTTGAAGAGATTATAGTTGAAACTTTCCCTAACATGGGAAAGGAAATAGCCACCCAAGTGCAGGAAGCACAGCGAGTCCCATACAGGATAAACCCAAGGAGAAACACGCCGAGACACATAGTAATCAAATTGGGAAAAATTAAGACAAATTATTGAAAGCAGCAAGGGAAAAACGAAAAATAATACACAAGGGAACTCCCATAAGGTTAACAGCTGATTTCTCAGCAGAAACGCTACAAGCCAGAAGGGAGTGGCATGATATACTTAAAGTGATGAAAGGGAAGAACCGACAACCAAGATTACTCTACCCGGCAAGGATCTCATTCAGATTCGATGGAGAAATCAAAAGCTTCACAGACAAGCAAAAGCTAAGAGAATTCAGCACCACCAAACCAGCTCTACAACAAATGCTAAAGGAACTTCTCTAAGTGGGAAACACAAGAGAAGAAAAGGACCTACAAAAACAAACCCAAAACAATTAAGAAAATGGTCATAGGAACATACATATCGATAATTACCTTAAACATGAAGGGATTAAATGCTCCAACCAAAAGACACAGGCTTGCTGAATGGATACAAAAACAAGACCCATCTATATGCTGTCTACAAGAGACCCACTTCAGACCTAGGGACACATACAGACTGAAAGTGAGGGGATGGAAAAAGGTATTGCATGCAAATGGAAATCAAAAGAAAGCTGCAGTAGCTATACCCATATCAGATAAAATAGACTTTAAAATAAAGAGTGTTACAAGAGACAAGGAAGGACACTACATAATGATCAAGGGATCAATCCAAGAAGAAGATATAAGAATTATAAATATATATGCACCCAACATAGGAGCACCTCAATATATAAGGCAACTGCTAACAGCTATAAAAGAGGAAATCGACAGTAACACAATGATAGTAGGGGACTTTAACACCTCACTTACACCAATGGACAGATCATCCAAGATGAAAATAAATAAGGAAACAGAAGCTTTAAATGACACAATACACCAGATAGATTTAATTGATATTTATAAGACATTCCATCCAAAAACAGCAGATTACACTTTCTTCTCAAGCGCGCATGGAACATTCTCCAGGATAGATCACATCTTGGGTCACAAATCAAGCCTCAGTAAATTTAAGAAAATTGAAATCATATCAAGCATCTTTTCTGACCACAACGCTATGAGATTAGAAATGAATTACAGGGAAAAAAACGTAAAAAAGACAAACACATGGAGGCTAAACAATACGTTACTAAATAACCAAGAGATCACTGAAGAAATCAAAGAGGAAATAAAAAAATACCTAGAGACAAATGACAATGAAAACACGACGACCCAAAACCTACGGGATGCAGCAAAAGCGGTTCTAAGAGGGAAGTTTATAGCTATACAAGCCTACCTACAGAAACAAGAAAAATCTCAAGTAAACAATCTAACCTTACACCTAAAGAAACTAGAGAAAGAAGAACAAACAAAACCCAAAGTTAGCAGAAGGAAAGGAATCATAAAGATCAGAGCAGAAATAAATGAAATAGAAACAAAGAAAACAATAGCAAAGATCAATAAAACTAAAAGCTGGTTCTTTGAGAAGATACCAAAATTGATAAAGCATTAGCCAAACTCATCAAGAAAAAGAGGGAGAGGACTCAAATCAATAAAATTAGAAATGAAAAAGAAGTTACAACAGACACCGCAGAAATACAAAGCATCCTAAGAGACTACTACAAGCAACTCCATGCCAATAAAATGGACAACCTGGAAGAAATGGACAAATTCTTAAAAAGGTATAACCTTCCCAGACTGAACGAGGAAGAAACAGAAAATATGAACAGACCAATCACAAGTAATGAAATTGAAACTGTGAATAAAAATCTCCCAAGAAAAGTCCAGGACCAGACGGCTTCACAGGTGAATTCTATCAAACATTTAGAGAAGAGCTAACACCCATCCTTCTCAAACTCTTCCAAAAAATTGCAGAGGAAGGAACACTCCCAAACTCATTCTATGAGGCCACCATCACCCTGACACCAAAACCAGACAAAGATACTACAAAGAAAGAAAATTACAGACCTATATCACTGATGAATATAGATGCAAAAATCCTCAACAAAATACTAGCAAACAGAATCCAACGACACATTAAAAGGATCATACACCACGATCAAGTGGGATTTATCCCAGGGATGCAAGGATTCTTCAATATACACAAATCAATCAATGTGATACACCATATTAACAAAATGAAGAATAAAAACCATATGATCATCTCAATAGATGCAGAAAAAGCTTTTGACAAAATTCAACACCCATTTATGATAAAAACTCTCCTGAAAGTGGGCATAGAGGGAACGTACCTCAATACAATGAAGGCCATATACGACAAACCCACAGCAAACATCATTCTTAATGGTGAAAAACTGAAAGCATTTCCTCTCAGATCAGGAACGAGACAAGGATGTCCACTCTCACCACTATTATTCAACATAGTTTTGGAAGTCCTAGCCATGGCAATCAGAGAAGGAAAAGAAATAAAAGGAACAGAAATTGGAAAAGAGAAGTAAAACTGTCACTGTTTGCAGATGACATCATACTATACATAGAAAATCCTAAAAATGCCACCAGAAAACTACTAATCAATGAATTTGGTAAAGTTGCAGGTTACAAAATTAATGCACAGAAATCTCTTGCATTCCTATACACTAAGGATGAAAAATCTGAAAGAGAAATTATGGAAACGCTCCCATTTACCACTGCAACAAAAAGAATAAAATACCTAGGAATAAACCTACCTAGGGAGACAAAAGAACTGTACGCAGAAAACTATAAGACACTGATGAAAGAAATTAAAGATGATACCAAGAGATGGAGAGATATACCACGTTCTTGGATTGGAAGAATCATATTGTGAAAATGGCTACACTACCCAAAGCAATCTACAGATTCAATGCAATCCCTATCAAATTACCAATGGCATTTTTTACAGAACTAGAACAAATCATCTTAAAATTTGTATGGAGACAGAAAAGACCCCGAATAGCCAAAGCAGTCTTGAGGGAAAAAAACGGAGCTGGAGGAATCAGACTTCCCGACTTCACACTATACTACAAAGCTACAGTAATCAAGACAATATGGTACTGGCACAAAAACAGAAACATAGATCAATGGAACAAGATAGAAAGCCCAGAGATAAACCCACGCACTATGGTCAACTAATCTATGACAAAGGAGGCAAAGATATACAATGGAGAAAAGACAGTCTCTTCAATAAGTGGCACTGGGAAAACTGGACAGCTACATGTAAAAGAATGAAATTAGAACACTCCCTAACACCATACACAAAAACCAACTCAAAATGGATTCCAGACCTAAATGTAAGACCGGACACTATAAAACTCTTAGAGGAAAACATAGGAAGAACACTCTTGGACATAAATCACAGCAAGATCTTTTTTGATCCACCTCCTAGAGTAATGGAAATAAAAACAAAAATAAACAAATGGGACCTAATGAAACTTCAAAGCTTTTGCACAGCAAAGGAAACCATAAACAAGACGAAAAGACAACCCTCAGAATGGAAGAAAATATGCGCAAACAAATCAACGGACAAAGGATTAATCTCCAAAATATATAAACAGCTCATGCAGCTCAATATTAAAGAAACAAACAACCCAATCCAAAAATGGGCAGAAGACCTAAATAGACATTTCTCCAAAGAAGACATACAGATGGCCAAGAAGCACATGAAAAGCTGCTCAATATCACTGATTATTAGAGAAATGCAAATCAAACTACAATGAGGTATCACCTCACACCAGTTAGAATGGGCATCATCAGAAAATGTACAAACAACAAATGCTGGAACGGGTGTGGAGAAAAGGGAACCCCCTTGCACTGTTGGTGGGAATTTAAATTGATACAGCTACTATGGAGAACAGTATGGAGGTTCCTTAAAAAACTAAAAATAGGATTACCATATGATCCAGCAATCCCACTACTGGGCATATACCCAGAGAAAACCATAATTCAAAAAGACACATGCACCCCAATGTTCATTGCCGCACTATTTACAATAGCCAGGTCATGGAAGCAACCTAAATGCCCATCGACAGACAAATGGATAAAGAAGACGTGGTACATAATACAATGGAATATTACTCAGCCATAAAAAAGAACGAAATTGAGTCATTTGTTGAGATGTGGATGGATCTAGAGACTGTCATATAGAGTGAAGTAAGTCAGAAAGAGAAAAACAAATATCGTATATTAACGCATGTATGTGGAACCTAGAAAAATGGTACAGATGAACCGGTTTGCAGGGCAGAAGTTGAGACAGAGATGTAGAGAACAAACGTATGGACACCAAGGGGGGAAAACCGCGGTGGGATGGGGATGGTGGTGTGCTGAATAGGGCGATTGGGATTGACATGTATACACTGATGTGTATAAAACTGATGACTAATAAGAACCGGCAGTATAAAAAAACAAACAAACAAACAAGTCCACCTGCCTGTGTTTAAGTTCTAGTGCTGCTACTTACTGAGTATAAGCAACTGAGAAAAGTTACTTTACCTAATGCCGTCATCTTCTAATCAGCATCATCTGATAATAATAACACCTATTTCATAAGATTGTTGTAAGGATTAAATGGGTTAATGTATGTAAAGTACTTAGAATAGTACCTGACACATATTAAGTACTAAACACATGTTCAAGTACTATTATTATTATGTGAAAATAATCAACAAAAAATTAAATATCAGTAGATAATTTATATCCCTCTTTTCTGACATAACAAGAAACAGATCCAGAAATAAATAAATAAAGACAGTAGGAAATCAAGATCACTTTAAACATTGTACAGGACAGGAGATCAAAATGCACAGGTGTACAAATGGTTCATTTAACAAAAACCTGATATTCTGAAAAAAAATTAACACTGAAAATATTAATTTTTCAGAATGATTAAACTCAGTAAAACATCTGTAAACAAGAATAAATTTATTTAATTTCTTTTAAAGATTTAATGATATACAAAATGTATATAGTATAATATCTTTAATACATTTTTTCTTTCTCCCCCCCATCAATATTAAACACTATTTGAACAGCTTATCTCTTTTTCCCTTGTCTGTATCTATGAGATACACTACTGAATACAAATAAGATTTACACTGCTCCCTCCCAAATAAAAATTAAAATTAGTACCTAGGGGGAAAAAAAAAAAAAAAGTCAAAGCACAGAACTTCAGACAGATGCAAAGCTTTTCTTGTTGCTGAGTATTCAACAACATCTGGGGCAGTTAAATTACATTTTATTGGCATGAAGTTGCATTGCAATCTCCCAACATCACATAATGATAATCCAATTCAATTTCTTAAGTACCACAAACAATATTCATGTTCAGATGTTCCTACACAATTTTAAATATATGCAAAAATTCATGTTTACATTCTGATTTGATATACTGGTCAATAAAATCTTTTGAGAAGTATGTAACTTCCAAGTTGTAACTATAGTAGATATAGATAAGAAAAAAGCACTTTAACTTTTCTCACAAGGTAACTTCTCTTGAACAGTGAGTTAAGTTTCTCCTTTGATACATTTAGGTTATACCAGTCTACCATGGCTTTCTTCTACTTAACAATGTTTAAAAAAAAAAAAGCACTAATACTTTTGCACAATTTGGGCTCTATTTAACGAAAAATCTGGCTCTATCTTTTAAACAGGAGCCTAACCTGATTCATAAAGTCCCTCTTAGAAAATGGTTTTCGGCTTGGGCTTTCTATATCCCTGTAGATCTAGAATTATAACAAGCCATCTCCTTTCCCATGAGATGGGAAACAACAAGCATCTAGCTGGGCACTAGTGACATCATCACTGAACACACTAAAACACACTGAGGAAGACACCTGACTGCCATTTAACCAAAAGACTGGGTGATTTCTTCATTTCGCTAGCTGAATGGCAGTAAACCAGCTGCCAATAAAATCTGCACGGACACCTAACTTTGGTTAATGGTATTGCACCACATGAAGAGAGGGTATTACCCTCATCAGAACAAAGTCAAATGAAATCCTCTGTTAAAAAGAGCCCTTTAAAAAGTTATAAATACTAATTTTTCTTTACCTTTAAAATTTAACAGCTGCCAGCTGTATTGTATAGGGAGTTCCTGACTAACTTAATCAGGTCAAAAGAATATTGACCTTTTAAATGTGCCAGTTCAGCATATTCAATTAGCACACGCTTTTCTTTATTACCAAACAATTCCCTCCTAAATGAAAAGTGACAGTAACATTTTTGTGAGGTGTAGGCAAAACCAATGATTCAGTAATATTATAACATCAGACGAATAGAATTAGTTGATTCTGATTCTTTGGTGGAATTTCCAGGCTGAAGAGTCAAATCAGAAGGCTCATCCTGAGGAAATATAATTTTGTCAGGTGTATAGTCATTCCTCTTCAGATCTATATTCATGACCCCCAACAAAAAAAAGAAAAAAAGAGTCAGTATTGCTTAGAAACAGAAAATTAAGAACATTTTCTAAATTAATTTCCCTCTAAACATGCCAGATCTATTTTCTACAAGGCTGTTATAAATTCAAAAGTCACAAAATTTATACACATAAAAATGAAATCATTCAACAAATAATTATTACACTCCGACCATGAGTCAGTAACTCATGTAAGTGTAGAAACGCAGCAGTGAACAAGGCAGGTAAGGTCCCTGTTCTCATGGAGCTTATATTCTTGTAGGTGAAGAAAAACAAATAGAAAAATGACAATTTTAAGTAGTAGCAAGTGCTTTGAAGAAAATAGTGTGATGAGGGTCAGGTGGGAGACGGTATAAGGTGATTCTTTTAGATAGGGCTGGGCAGAAAAGCCACAGGAGGTAACATATAAGACCTGAATATTAAGAAATGACCGATCAAAGTCCCAGGAAGAGTACTCTATGCAGAGAAAGTTAACTGCGGACTGCAAAAAGGAAATGCACTTGGTGTGTTCCAAGAATGGCAAGAAGCAGCATGGCTTACATGTAGTGAATGAGGGAAAGACTAGGAGAAAATGAGGTCAAACAATCGTTAACGGTCAGCAGTTGTCAAACTACAGCCTGTGCGCCAAATCTGGCCTGCTACTTGTTTTTGTAAATAGTTTTATTGGAATGCAACCATAGAAATTTGTTTACAGATTGTCCCTGGCTGTTTTTGTACTACAATGGGAGAGTTGGATAGCTGTGACACAGGCCATATGGCCCACAAAGCCTAAAATGTATACTTCCTTTGTTTGCCTTTTACAGAAAAGTTTGCTGACCTCTGATTCATGGTTTGCAAGCTAAGTACAGAATACGGTGAAAATCCAGTGGAAGGTATTAAGAAGTCTTAAGGGAGGAATGTAATCAAATTTGTTTAAAATGACCATTCCAATTGTCACATGAAGTCTTGTTAGAGGACAACTGGTAAGAATCCAGGAAACAAAATGGTGGCAATGACGATGAAGAGAAATTGATAAATTCTAGGGAGATTTCAGAATTTGAGCAGACAGAATTTGACAGATTGGTTATGAAAAGTAAGAGAACAAAGGAACTGGCTAGCTTTTAGGTTTTCAGCCTGAGCAACTGGGTAACCATTAATGAGACAGGGAAGCAGAGTTTCGTGGGTAGGGGTGGAAAATGAAAGTCAAGAGCTCTGGAGCGAAAGTGTTACTTAAAAGTAATTCAAGGGCTTCCCCGGTGGCACAGTGGTTGAGAATCTGCCTGCCAATGCAGGGGACACGGGTTCGAGCCTTGGTCTGGGAAGATCCCACATGCCGCGGAGCAACTAGGCCCGTGAGCCACAACTACTGAGCCTGCGCGTCTGGAGCCTGTGCCCCGCAACAAGAGAGGCCGTGATAGTGAAAGGCCCGCGCACCGCGATGAAGAGTGGCCCCCGCTTGCTGCAACTAGAGAAAGCCCTCGCACGAAATGAAGACCCAACACAGCCAAAAATAAATTTAAAAAAAAAAAAAAGTAATTCAAGTAGCAATGTAGGAAACTCAATATAGAAACAAGAGCTCAGGAAAGAAGTTAGTCTTCAGTTAAATTTGATACTATCAGTATATAGACTGCCTTTATAGCTATGGGATAGGATGAACTCAGGGAGTAATAGACATATATGACAATGGTTGCAGAATTGGAAAACAATACAGTAGTATCAAATTTATACTTTATAAACAAACCACAGTCGTGCATATACCCTTATACTTTTATCTCCATGTGAAACAGAACCAACACGCAGAATATGAACTGTTAATTTTAATTTCAGTAATAGTCTATATTCAATGGTCCAAATACATATTTGCTACAGTATGAACAATTTTTGATAAACTTTAAATTCAAGACTTTGCCAGTAAGGCCTTAGGGAATGCAAATTAATTTGTAGCTGAAGTGTACACAAAGAACAATGGATAGAAACACAATTATAATTCAATTCACAATTATAATGCTGTTAACTAATGGTGTAACCATGGGCAAATCATGTAAACTCTTATTTTATGTTCTGTAAAACGATGGACTTGGACTGGGTTGCTTTTAAGGTCCCTTCCAAGTTGTAAAATCCTTTAAATGACAATTTAAAAAACAGATATGCTATTAAATATTGCATTGTATCAAAACCAAATAAAAATTATATCTGGGCTGCCTGTTAAATTCATCATTGTGTGTTCTACTGCTGGCTTAAATGGACTAAGCATATTCCATCCTCTCTCTTTCTCACTGATTACAAGTAAAAACATGATACATAAAGCAACTATCTCAGATTTCTGAAAAGTAACAGCAGACATATAGGAGAAGGAAATCAGAACTTGGAGAACGATTTATATGGTGGTGAGCTTCCTGTTTTTTTCCCATCTCTTATTTCTGGGCTTAGACTTGAAGATAGCTCAATCACAGAAACATACAGTGAGCGTGGACACAAAAAGCTCCAAGACCTTCTGGCCACAGGATAAGGAAGGAGGACCCTGTGGGATGGAAAATGTTGAGGGGAATTCCCTCTTTTTAATTATTCTTTTTGCTCTTCTGCCCTTTACCTAAGCCCTGGTCATGAAGAGGCATTCCTACAGTGGTGGCAGTTGGGCAAGAACCTACGACTCCAGGAGAAAACCCTTCTCTCTGACCAGAAGAACTGAGAATAGGTACCTCTATGATCCCAAAAGTATTATTTTCAGCACCAGAAACAGACCTAATTGCAGAATGTGTGTGACAGCGCAGGGATGCCAAAATCCTGGCTTTCTAGGCAGTGTACCAAAAAAAAAAAAAAAAAAAAAAAAAAAAAGGAAAGAAGAGGCTCCTGGGAGTCACAAAGTATGGAAGAAATCATGGAGAGGAGGAAAAAGGAGAGAGAGACACCCTATATTTATGTATGAAATCCCAGACTCATGCTTGAGTGGCACATATGTGGAAAGATGGCATAGCATAGGCTTTGAGAACTAAACTATGGTGCAGACCTTCACTCATGTCCCAGACTTGCCCTTGTTTGACACACATGTGAGAGAGACCTGATTAATAATGCAAAGGCTTTAAAAACTAAACTGACATTAGAGGCACAGCCACACAGAAGATAGACTGGGACTTGTGAACTGAATTTAACTGAGTTGATTGCCTACTAACACCAAAAATCTCAAGGATTCAAAATTCAAAAATTCAAAATTCTCTATAGAGGATTTTTAATAAGACCTCAAATCTCATAACATAATATTCAAAATATCCAGGACACATTCTAAGATTACTAGAGATACAAAAAACAGGAATATTTCAAAGATTCTCAAAGAAAAAGACAACCAAGAGAAGCCAATCCCAAGGTTACCCAGATGGTAGAATAATTAAAGACTTTAAACTAGCTACTAGAACCATACTCCATGACGTAGGACAAACAGACTTGAAATGAAAGGAAAAATAAGTTTTCAGCAGAGAAATAATCAGTATAAAAAGACCAACAGGAAATTATAGTACTGAAAAATATAACTGAAATAAAAAATTCAGTGCATGAGCTTAATAGCAGAATGAAGAAATAAAGAATGAGTCAGTGAATGTGTGTGTAGATCAACAGAAATTATCCAACCTGAACAAAAGAAAAAAATTAATTTTTAAGGAAGTAATCAGAGCCACAGGTTCCTGGGTGACAATATCAAAAGGTCTAACATTCTTTTTATGAGAGTCCAGAAAGAGAAGAGATTGATGCAGACAAATATTTGATGAAATAATAGCTAAAAACTCCCCAAATTTGATAAAAGTCATAAATTGGCAAATTCAAGAAGCTTAGTAAAGCTGAAACAGGATAAACTCAGAGAAAGCTACAACTAGACATACTGTTAACTGCAGTTAACATAACCACAGAATCAAACCGTTCAAAACCAAAAATAAAGAATAAATCTTGAAAGAAGATAGATTATAATGATACATCATGGAAAGAACAATTCAAATGACTGTGGAGTTTTCATCATAAATAACAGAGGCTAGAAGACAGCAGAACATTTTTTAAGTGCTGAAAGAAAGAAATTTCAACCTAAAATTCTAGATCCAGTGAAAATACCCTTCAGGAATGAAAGTGAAATACATTCTTAGGTAAGGGGAACTAAGAGCAACCACTAAAAAACCTAAACATAAAGATAAAATAGAATACTAAAACAGAGCCGGGGGTGTGGGGTGTGGGGTGTGGGATGTGGGTGGAGAAAACAACTAAAAAACCAAACCAGAGACATCAATCTGAAAACAATAAAACAGCAGATCAAAATCTAACCATATCAATAATTACATTAAATGTAAAGGGTCTAAATCAGCTATTGTAAGATGGAAATGGTTAGATTTTTAAAAACAAATTAAACCTAGGAACTAACTATATGCTGTCTACAAGAAAACCACTTTAAATAGAATTAATATATACAGGTAAAAAGAACGGGAAAAGATACCTGATGAAACCACTAATCATAAGCTATGTTAATATCAGACAAAGCAGACTTTAGAACAAGGAGAATTACCATGGCATTAATTTAATAAAAATTAAATCACCAAGAAGTCATAACAACTGTAAATCTGTATGCATCTAAGAGCAAAGCTTCAAAAATACATGCAGGAAAAATTGATAGAACTGAAAGCAAAGCAGATAAATCAACAATTATACTCTTTAAGAGACCTTTTTTCTAAGTAATAAACAGAATAAATAGACAGAAAATCAGCAAGGATATTAAAAACCAGAACAACACTATCAAAAAACTTTCCTTCATTGGGACTTCCCTGGTGGCACAGTGGTTAAGAATCCTCCTGACAATGCAAGGGACATGGGTTTGAGCCCTGGTCTGAGAAGATCCCACAGGCCGCAGAGCAACTAAGCCCGTTGTGCCACCACTGCTGAACCTACACTCTAGAGCCTGTGAGCTACAACTACTGAGCCTGCATGCTGCAACTACTGAAGCCCGCGCACCTAGAGCCCCTGCTCCACAACAAGAGAGGCCACCACAATGAGAAGCCTGTGCACCGCAACGAAGAGTAGCCCCTGCTCGCCACAACTAGAGAAAGCCCATGCATAGCAATGAAGACCCAATGAAGCCAAAAATAAATTTTAAAAAAAAACAACAAAACACTTTCCTTCATTAACATTTATAGAATACTCCATCCAACAAGAGAATATTCTCTGCAAGTGTATGTGCAACATTCACTAGGGACAGTATCTTTTTAAGGTTAAAAAAATTTTTGATATTGAAATCATATAAAGTATGTTCTCTTATCAGAATGGAATTAAGCAAGAAATCAGTAACAGAAAGATACCAGGAAAATTTACAAATATTTGAGAACTAAAAAAGACACCTGTAGGGGCTTCCTGGTGGTGCAGTGGTTAAGAATCCGCCTGCCGATGCAGGGGACATGGGTTCGAGCCCTGGTCCGGGAAGATCCCACATGCCACGGAGCAACTAAGTCCGTGCACCACAACTACTGAGCCTGCTCTCTAGAGTCCGCGAGCCACAACTACTGAGCCCACGCGCCTAGAGCCCGTGCTCCGTGACAAGAGAAACCACCGTGATGAGAAGCCCGTGCACCACAGTGAAGAGTAGCCCCCACTCGGCACAACTAGAGAAAGCCTGCGTGCAGCATCGAAGACCCAATGCAGCCAAAAATAAACAAACAAACAAAAAAGACACCTGTAATTAATCCATAGGTCAAAGAAGAAATCTCAAGGGAAATAAGAAATATTTAAAAAATAAAAACAAAACTAAAACATACCAAAAAAAATTTTTTTTAAATACCAAAATTTGTGGGATGCAGCTAACACAATGCTTAGACGATTTACAGCACTAAATTTACAGCACTAAAATGTTTTGTTAGAAAAAAAGTCTCAAATGAATATTTTAAATTTTTACCCTAACAAACTACAGAAAAAACAAACTAAAACCAAAGCAAGCAGAAACATGGAAATAATAGAGAGTAAGTCAATGAAACTGACAACAGAAAGTAGAGTAAAACAATGAAAACAAAAAGTGGTTCTTTGAAAGTATCAATAAAACTGATACACCTCAGCCACACTGACCAAAAAATAAAAAGCACAAATTACCCTAATGAAAGAGAGGATTCACCACAGACATTTAAAAAAATAAGATAGTAGTATCATTGACTCTATGCCCATAAGTTTGACAATTTAAATAAAATGCAGACAAATATTGTATGATCTCACTCATACATGGAACCTAAAAAAACAAACAAACTCACAGAAACAGATGACTTGTGGTTACCAGAGATAGAGGGGTGAGGGGAGGGAGAACTGGAGGAAGGTGGTCAAAAGGTACAAACTTCCAGTTATAAGATAAATAAGTACTACGGATGTAATGTACAACATGGTGACTACAGCTAACACTGTTGTATGATATGTAGGAAAGCTGTTAAGAGAGTAAATACTAAGAGTTATCGTGAGGAAAAACATTTTTTTTCTTTCTTTTTATTCTATCTATACAAGAAGATGGATGTTAGCTTAATGTAGTGTGGTAATCATTTCACAATATATGTAAATCAAACCATCATGCTATCCACTCTAAACTTATAGATATGTATATCAATTATTTCTCAATGAAACTGGAAAAAAAATAAACAAATAAAATGGACCAATTCCCTGAAAGACACAAACTACTAAAACTCACTCAAGAAACTGACATCTATTTTAAAAAATTAAACTTAATTAAAAAGCATCTGACAAAGAAAACTTCAGACTGAGATGGTTTTGCTAGACAATTCTATCAAACATTTGAAGTGGGGATAATATCAATTCTATACAATCTATTCCCCAAAACAAAAGAGGTGTAAACACTTACAACTTATTTTTAAGGTCAGTATTATCCTGACACCAAACAAGACAAAGAGAGTACAAGGGAAAAAACCCCATAGATGAATATTCTTCATGAACATAGATATAAAAATCATCAACAAATTAGAAAATTGAACCCAGCAACACATAAAAAAGATAATATACCATGACAGGGACTTCCCTGGTGGTGCAGTGGTGAAGACTCTGCACTCCCTATGCAGGGGACCTGGGTTCAATCCCTGGTCAGGGAACTAGATCCCACATGCATGCTGCAACTAAGAGTTCACATGCCGAAACTGAGGAGCCTGTGAGCTGCAACTAAGAAGCCTGCCTGGCACAACAAAGACCCAGCACAACCAAAATATATATATATATATATAAAATATATACCACGACAAAGTGGAGTTTGTCCTTGGAATACAAGACTGGCTCAACATTTAAAAAGTCAATCAATGTAATTCTAACCAATTGAAGAAAAACCAAATGATCATATAAATAGATGCAGAAAAGACATCTGACAAATTCAGTGAACATTTAGGATAAGCATCTTCAAGAAATGAGGCATGGAAGATGTCTACTCTCACTACTCCTATTCAACATTGTACTTGAATTCCTTGCCATTACAAAAAGTCAAGAAAAAGAAATAAAAGGCATACAGATTGGAAAGGAAGTAAAGAACTGTCTCTATTGTCTACCCAGAAAATTCCAAGGAATTTACAAACAATAAACAAGAACCAAACAAACAAAAACCTCCTAGAACTAAGTGAGTTTAGCAAGAATACAGAATACAACGTCAATATACGAAAATAAATAATTTCTGTATCTATTAACAATGAACAATTTTTAAAAATTTACAGATAGTAGTATTAACATGCTTACTATGTGCCTGTCACTGTTCTAAGTACTTCACAAATACCAACTCATTTACTCCTCAAACAAACAAAAAACAACAAACCTCTATGACATAGGTATCTCTGAGGCCCTGGAGTCTGGCTCCCAGGTCCAAGCTCTTAACTACTACTATATTATTGGTCATAATGCGAGGGACTTTTAAAAATACAGCTCAAGGGTGAGTGCCAGGCACCTGTAATTTTGAAAAAGTTCCACAGGGGATTCTGACACACACCAAAGGGTGAGAACAACTGGTTTGTGATATAACTTATGATTCAATAATAACTTGTAATTCTTCGAATATAAAGATGAAGTTACTATCATGAGAGACTGTATCTGCAGTTCCTCTTCCTGTTTCACAGAATACTCTTTTCCCAACTCTTTTCCAGGCTAACTTGAAAGTCTATTCATCCTTCAGTTTTAGGCAAATCTGTTAGTTCCCCAGGTAGCATTCCCTGACTTCTAAGTTTGTGTTAAGTGATCTGGTTACCTGTTCTATTTTTTCTGCTTGGCATTTATGATAGTCCTATAATTCTCTGTTAATCTTGTCAGTATCCAAGACCTGGCTAAACTCCACCAAGTGCAGGGACCATGTTTGTCTTGTTCACTATGTATTGTTAATATCTAACACAATTCCTGGCATCCAGCAGACACATAATAAATATGTATTAAGTGAATGGACTTTGTGGTTTTATAAGTAATGAATGAAAGCATAGATCCATTTATAACCAAAAATATGTATTTATGCTTCTGGCCTTATGAAGTTCTGTAGTAATTAACTTTGCTAACAATTTATATATTATACTGGTTAAGAAAATGCTTACCTGGAAGTTTAAGCTTTCTACAGCAAGAATTACAGTGATGTTTTGCTCTGAAGTTTTTTATTGCATCTTCTCCTAGGTTTGCTGGGCCAAAAACCATATCACAGGATCTGTGAAATTGGTAGTTAAAAGAAAAAGTCAGTTAATGCAAATAGAAATGTAGAATTTGAAATTACAAAAATGTCTTAATGAAATTATTAAAACTTATTACCTCTTTTCTTCTGCCTTTATCACAGATGGGTCAGTCAAATTTTCACCCACACCTTTATATGTATATATTAAAAAGACAATTTATATTATGTAACTGATATAAATACGTAAGTATAATAAAAAGTCACAAGAGATTCTATAGCATCATCAACCATTACACGATGTTAAATTATTCAAAAGAGGATAGTTTTTCTCTCTTGATATTTCATAACTTGACTTATGACTTCAACATTGCACTAGGAACAAACACAGTTCCTACGACATGAACAACAGTTAAATGTCAGAATAGGTAGGTAGGCATGTAAGCTCCTGGTGACACCAGTTTCTGATGCAACAAGGCCAAGCTGGAAGTAAATATCTCCTCATTTACAATCTGCCCTTGTTTCACCTTAGTTAGCAAAGAACAATTAGGTACATGAAGGCATGATCTACAGGTCATTTTAAAAGTCTTGGAGTTTTTAAAATCACAGGCTAACATATAAATACATTTTCTTGCAAAAGATTCAGATTACATAAAGAGTAAGATTGTGAACATCTTCCTTCACCTCCAGCCCTCTCCAGAGGTGTTAAAAGTGTGGTTAAATCTTTTCAGTCTCATCTATTCATTCATATAAAGAACAACTACTGATATTTGAATAATCATAAAATATTTAACCCATTAGAATGAAACCTAATAAAATGGGTAGAATTTCACAACAGGAAAAGCTAGAATTAAAACATGAGTCTAATTTCTACTCAGATTGGCAAAGATTAAGTAAATATTCAGTAATGAAGAGATGGTGAAGAAATGGGCACAGTGATGGGTGCTCACAGTGCTGAGTATGAATTCATATAACCTTCTGGAAAAGTAACCTGGCCGTCGCTATTGAAATTGTACTCATCTCTAAAACTAAAAATAGGGTGACTGTCTCATAACAGAGGATGCAAATCATGCTATGCCTCCATACTACAGCTGTTAAAAGGAATGACTCAGATTTATCAATAATGATCCAGAAGATGGCCATCATGTATTATTAGGTAGAAAAAAAAAAAACACAAGTGAAATACACACACACACACATACATATATATATAGCATGATCCCAGCTGGAGGAAAATCACAACACAAAATGATTAAAAATAAGTTTAAAAATTTGTAATTTGTCTTCACAAAGGTAGAGGAACAGTAAAGATGGGAACATTTTGTTCTTTATATATTTCTATATTGTTTAACTTGTTTGTAGTAACTGTCTAAAATATTTCTATGAAAAAAACGGCTCCATGAACACATTAATTTTGTAGAGAACATCACTATTACTCTGCTTATTAAAAATAACTGCCATCTTTTAATTAACAGTTTGGCCTCACTTCCTAGGCATATTTGAAGATGGATTGGCCCATCTAATAATATACATCAGAGATTTCACTATATATATCACTTAATCATTTACGTAAAATGATGAATTTACTGAAAAAAGGATAGGATAGCTATTTTTACACAGATTTTCTTTCTTGAGTTGGTATTGAAAATCAATACCAACTGTTTGTTTTTCAACAAACTGTTTATATTTGGGAGTATCTATATAATGAAAGAAGTCATCAAGTGATAAATATTCTAAACAACTGTTTTTATGTGATTTGAAATCTGGTCTATGTTGACATTTGAAATTAAAGCTGCTCTTTAGGGGAAAAAAAAATGGAACCTATAATGTGAAAGTATCATCCAGGCAGAGGTGGCAATTTGCTCAATTTCATTTTTCTTTGACCCTGCTGTGAAGCTGCATAAACATTACTCTAACCAAATCACTGCTCTCTCATAGCCATAATTTCTTTTTTTTCCCCTTTTACATGTATGAAGGAATCTGTCTACAAAGATGGCTATGCTCAGTTTTTCCCTCCTTGTATACATGTTGCTCTACCTACCAAGTGCTTGAATCTATTCCCTACCTCTTGAATCTGAGCTGTCCTTATAACTTACTTTGACCAGTAAAATGTGGCAGAAGGGATCTGGGCCCATTCTGGTCCCAACCTAAGAGTTTCTGCTTTCTCTCTGGAGGAAGCCAGCTGTCATGTAAGAAGTCTAATTACCTGAAACTACCATGCTACAAAAAGTCCAAGCTACCCAGCCATGTGGAAAAATCACTTGGTGGAGAACTGAGGAATTCAGCTGTCTTGAACAGAGACCTAAAACATTTGGCTCCAGTCAAGCTGTCCAAACTAGTCTCCAGCCATTCAAACCCTCCAAGGGGACAGTAGAGATGAGCCATCCCCAAATTCCTAAACCAAAGAAGTGTAAGCAAGCAAAATGGTTGTTTTAATCCACTATTAAGTAGTTTAGTTCACAGTAATAGATAACATAAACACCAGGAACAATACAGATAGTTGTTATTGTTTTAAAGAAATGGTCTTTATACTTTTAAAGAAATTAAGGCAACAGATCTATGAGTAGAATAGGGGATTTCACATGTTTTTGCTTATTAAAACATCTGTATTACCTAAATAACAATTAAGATAGCATCCCACTCTTCAGGGCCCTAATAGCTATATACTATGGCTGTTATTGACTTGCTTTTTTAACAGCTTCTGCTGACCTAAGATTTTACCTATCCATAAATTAGATTTCTGTATATTGCTCATATCACATGAATAGATGAGAACCTAATGCATAATTCCCTTTTAGGAATATTTTAATAAATTTACCTTGTAAATCAAGTACCAGTAACTCCCCTCTTGTATATTCGTAAGTCCAATGGCTAAAGGCTAGCATGATCTCTTCCAGTGTATTTGTTGGAATAATCTCATCACCATTATTGTTGTTGTATTTTCTAAATTCTCCAGTCATACATTCTTCCACAGCAAACCACTGTCCTGCTGAATGGCAATACAGCAGGAAAACTTCAAGGAACCTTATGAAAAACAGTTATAGATATTACTAGTAGTTTTCTTTTTCTTTTTTTATGATAAACCGAATGACAATTTTTATTGATTTAATCTTAACCAATACACAATCTATGCCATATATAATTTTAGCTCTGCAACCACCTACACTTATTCACATTTTTTAACTCAAGTTCAGTGCCCTCAGAAAGGTTCCTGCTCATAGTCATTTTATCCTATACTAATAGTTTTCTTAATAAAATTCTAATCCATCTTTAAAATGGCTAAATAATGAAATATTCAGCATCAATAATGAAGATCAAAAGAGAATGCTGTCCACATAACACTAAAAGATCTCAAAAATTTTAAAAGATTTACCTTGGAGAATATGGTATGGATTTGGGTTTCATTTGGTTGAAGGCAAATGTGAGCTTTTGTGCTGCTCTCTGTTGCTGAATTTCCTACAGAACAGAAAAAAGAAACCCTCGTTCAACACTGAAATTAAGACTATTTGATTTATCATACTTTAGAAGTGAAAACATGAAGCTCAAATAATGCTTCACTGTATGCATTCACTAGCACTTACTCTAAGACAAAGATGCAGAACTGTATCTTCTTTATAAATACTTGACCATGTATTAACCACCTCAGGAAGAAAAGATTTGATAATATAAAGATGTCCTGATTTGAGGATATCATGTTCTGACCAAGTACACTGTACTTTGACAGCTCTTCGTAAACCTCCTCCCATCTCCTCTTTACTTAAAAACTCTATTTTGGCACAGAGGCCTAGCTGTGACCACGAAGACATGCTGTTATTCAATATGTTGGGAGAACTCTCTTCCAAGCGATACACTGTGACAGGCTCACCTGCAACATGAATAGACATATTTTAAGGTCAAAGTATGACTCTGAAAATCACAAGGTAGAAATTGGCAGGTATCTTTGGTTAAGATTAAGTGAGGAATAGAAAACGAGATGGACCAAGTTGTAGTTTTATAAAAGAAGTTTAAGGGCAAGAAATACTCAGAAACTAAGGATCTAATATCTCTAAATTCACCTGTATTTGGTAATGATAAGCATTTTTGAAATCGTGAACATTTTCGACAAAAACTTTTAGAAAGCAATTAGACTTCTAAACACTTCTAAGCTAAACTTTTTAACAGGAGGTTAGATCTGTTCCACAAACCCTGTGATATCAATTTATCAACGCTTTCATTGCTAAACTACGGATCAAGAGCTTTTCTGAATTAAAATACACCACTGCTTCCAATATGCCAGAAATAGAGAAATCAATACTTCTGATGCTTCCTTCAGTTTAAACATACCTGAATCTTATAGTAATCAGTCTGATTAAAATTTATATAAAATTAACAATTCTTAATGTGATCCTTCCTCTTTCTGTCACCACCCGTGTTCTATATTACAGTTAAAACCACATGTTAATTAAGGGTTTATTTTCCCTCTTATTTCTTTACTTTTTGGATTTACCTCTTGGAGGCACAGGTGTAAATGGAATGCTCTGGGATAATCTCATCAAGTTATTTCTTTCCACAGCTGCATAAAAATGAGAGAGAAATAATGAAATCCCCAAAAGCTCAAAGAACTACTAAATTTTGTTTTTAATATTTACTATTACTAACCTGAGTAATAGTAATTTGTATCCATAACTGGCTTAAATGGAGAAGCAAGACCTAAAATGGTAAATAAACAAATGAGACCCTTTTAAAAGTACTAATGCAGCATAAATTTTTGTTCAAGCAGTCTCATTTAATCATCCCAAGTTTCCTTCATGTAAGCTCTGTTCACAAAAACAGAAAAAAACAAGTAATAAATTATGTCCATCATGTGCTTTATTACCCTATTTCATTATGCCAGATTAGTGGTAACTGTGTAGTCTGACACCTGGAAGGGAAAAAGCACATGATGGTTCACACTCTCCTGTTATAAACTGCATTCTTCCCTTATTCCCTACTCAAAAAGAAAAGTATCAGACCTTTGGGGTGTGGGGCTGTAGCCCTGTAACCATTTTAATGGGTTGACCATGAGAAGATATAAAATAACAAAAAAGCCCCTTTTCCATCTCTAAGTATATCTGAGGACTTTACTTTTTTTTAATTTTATTTTTTTATTGAAGTATAGTTGATTTACAATGTTGTGTTAGTTTCTGTGAGGACTTCACTTTTTTTTTTTTTTTTTTTTTTTTGGCCACGCCGTGCGGCTTGCAGGATCTCTCAGTTCCCCAAACAGGGATTGAACCTGGGGCCACAGCAGTGAAAGCCCAGAGTCCTAACCACTAGGCCACCAGGGAACTCCCGAGGACTTCACTTTTTAACTGTAGTGAGAAAGATGGATAATAAATTGAACCTGCTATGTGTTAAGTTTCTAGAATAGAAATGAAAAAGAACCTATCGTCTTGCAGAAGAAGAAAGCTAGTTAACAGTTATATCATTGTGTGAGCGGTATAAAATATAGTGTGTGTGTGTGTGTGTATGTGTGTGCGTGTGTGTGTTTTCACACATGCACACAATACAGGACTGTGGAGGAGGGGTACCAAATGTCTCCTGGTTGAAGAAAGGTTGAAGGATATCTCAGAGGAAGAGGGCTTTGTGAGTGCAAGGTCAAGGGAGTCAAGAATACCTCCTGCTCAGGTTTCACCTAGCTGACTGAAAGAGTACCATTCACTAACACAGGGAATATAAGGGAAGAAGCAGCCTGGGTAGCAAGCATGAAGGGGAGTGGGGAGACTTTTGTAAAACGATCATCATTCAAACGGTGAGTTCTTGTATTTGTGAAACACTTATAATGAAGAGAAACAAGCTGAGGGGAGAACTTTCTACTACCTTGGCTTTTTCAAATATGAAGTCTAAAATTTCTTACTTAGGACAATGTAGTATTTGCTAAAGTAGATCATATACAATCCTCAGTTTTTCACATTAAATCTACCACACAGACTCACCATTTAACGTTCCTTCTTCAGATGGCCTAAAGAAACAACAAAAAATATAAGTTATAATTTTAGTAACTTAAAATTAGTTTTGGCTACCACAAAATTTTTTATTTTATGAAGTTACTGTTATTTAATATAACATTATTAAAGGAATTCTGAGATTCAGATTCACTTTTGTTGGAATATTTGCCACTTCCCTTAAGCTTGTACCAAATTCATACACGGATATGTATAAATCCATATGCATATACTTTATCAACAACTTTTACCTCCAATTTATGCCTACATAAATATTATTAGTAGTTTGATGCCAAACTGAAGGTTCAGTCCTAATACAGTAAAATATTCCATGACTCCTCTATTTGTGGAGATTCATTCCAGTACTTTAATAATGCCTTGAAATGACTTTGCAGGATTCTAAAAATACTTCAACAGAATTGATGGGCAAAGAATAGCGAGAACAGCAATTATATATCATTTTGCAAAATTCAACTGCTAATGTTGAAAAAGTTTTTTTCCAATGTTGAATATATTTATTTATAACAACATATACTGGTACCAAGTGTAGGTTCTATTAATCCCAAAGATTCCAGTGCAAATTAGAGACAAGTGTAGTGGAAAGGAAAGGGGAATGGGAATCAAGAAAAATAGATTAGAAGCTTAGCTCTCCCATTATACAGTTATGTGGCCTTGCTCAGGACTAAAAGGACTAGATCCAGAAAGGACCACTTGAGTAGGAGACCTTGCTAATCTCTTTCTAGCTCTTACATTCTATCTGATCCTGATATTTCCTGTTGGCTTTCACCTTAGTAACATAAATATTTCCTATAGGAAATACTTTGACCCTAGCATCAGCCCTTTGTCTACTGCTGATAAACCACTCTTAGCACCCAAAGAGTACTGACCAACTCCACCTTTCTGGGTACTTCCATGGGTCAGCATTCTGTAACTCAATGTTCTCTTGTTAGCTGAATTAACATCAACTTTAAGTACTGATTCTGCATTTACATCCTACAGTTCTACTTATAAAAGACATTATTCTCTGAAGAGGTCTGATTATAAACAGGTCTTCCAAGTGCCATTCAGGGCCAGGATACCTCCACAATTTGAACAACTGCATACCCACATATAGCACCTGGTTTATTTTCTTCTCTATATATTCACATCTATTTCTGATACAGAGAAGGAAATAGGGAAAACACTGTATAATATATAATAATTACCCTCAAATTGGCTTCCCTTCTCAAGCAGTTCACATTGGAGAGTAACTTTACCATGCTTCTAGTATCAACTGGGTGTCAAAACAAGATTACTCTTTTTTAATGTCCTTTGGAATCCTAAAATACTAATTTCCAGGCTGGAAAACAGAGAGATTATCTTTGATTCTTCTTTATCTTTATGTTTAATCTGTACTGAAAATTTTCACTTTCTGGGGATGACTACTTGTAAGATTGCCTTTTGTTTCTACTTTTGGTTCTGGATTACCACATCAGCTTTCTCGTGGATCTTCCTGTATGCAGGCTTTCTAATGTACACTGTGTATTACTGCTCTAATTATCAAAGTCCTTTCCAAAAGCAGAAGAAAGGCTTGTTGATTAGAACGACGGGCAGAGAAGTTATTAACTAAAGTGTCAAACTAAGTTGTTGAACAAGTTTATTCAAAAGCAAGTTGGAAACAGGACTAAATAATAAAATCATAATTGTATCATTATAATGAAAATTTTAGTTGAGTTGTGGTTATAATATGACTAGTATAACTGTATAAAATCATAAATTTAAATATATACATTAACTTATAATAAGTGATTCCCCAATCTCTTCTATGTAAAGACAGGAGATCACAAAATAAATAATCAGCAATAATTTCAAGAAGTGTTAAAAAGATGATGCAAAGAGCAGGAAAAAAACAACATTCAATAACTATGATACTTTTCACACTAACGATGAGAAAAGGCTTACTTACATTTCTCTATTTGATGGTCTATCTTGTAGCCAATCCTTTAGTCAGAAACAAACACAAACAAAAAGTTAAAGAAAAAAGTCTCTAGATAAAGCATAACTGTTTATCTCTGTTTTGTATCCTACATGTTTCATGAATGAAGGGTTGAAAAGTTAATATGAATTTGTTTTATACAACTGAAATAATAAAATAAAAAACTGGTATAAAAGCTACCATAAGGCCATTCCACAAGGTAGAATAAAGAATTTCATGAGTGTTATTTCCTACAACGTAATTGTAATTGTCTGTTGACAATTTTATTTTCTTAAAATACATATATGTTTCTATGACTCTAAAAAAAATGTATGTGCCTGTTGCCAAAACACATCAAAGTATAAAGAGAAAAATTAAAATCATGCAAACTGTGACAAAGAAATCACTAATAACAGGCATATTTCATTGAAGCCCTTTTGTGTGTGTATGTGGTGGGCTTTACTCTGCAGTTTTATATTTCTAGGTGTGGATTTATTTTTACCTCCCCACTTTGGGACTTATGCTTCCTGAATTTGAATCTTCATATATTTCATCAATTTGGAAAATTCTAAGTCATTTATAATCTCTTCAAATTGTCTACTCTCTCAAGGCCAATTTAGAGGTATTTTTCCATCTCTTTATGTTTAACCCATTTTCCACCTTATTATAATTCTATGTTACATTGTGGTCCAATTTAGCAAAATTCTCCATTCAGCTGTGCCCAATCTGTTATTTTAACCCCCATCAAGATTTTTTTTTTAATTAATTAATTTTATTTTTGGCTGCGTCGTGTCTTCGTTGCTGCGCGCGGGCTTTTATCTAGTTGTGGCGAGCAGGGGCTACTCTTCGTTGTGGTGCGCGGGCTTCTCATTGCAGTGGCTTCTCTTGTTGAGGAGCACGGGCTCTAGGCACGCAGGCTCAGTAGTTGTGGCTCGTGTGCTCTAGAGCGCAGGCTCAGCAGTTGTGGCACACGGGCTTAGCTGCTCCGCGGCATGTGGGATCTTCCTGGACCAGGGCTCGAACCCATGTCCCCTGCGCTGGTAGGCAAATTCTTAACCACTGCGCCATCAGGGAAGCCCCCAACTGAGATTTTTAATTTTTTCCCAAATTTTCCAGTATTTTTGAGTAGTATCTTTGCTCTTTTAGAAATATTTATAATACTTTTTAATGGCTTTAATCAGACTTATTTTATAATCTGTAACCAATAATTCTACTATCTCAAGTTATCAGAGATCTAATACTGTTTGTATAAGCTGGCTCCCACAAGTTTTGTAATTTGGCATTGTGATGTCATCTTCAATGGAACCTTATTTGTAGCAAAACTGTGCAGCTTAGGTTCAGGATGAGTCCTTCCAGAAAGGAGGATTTGTTACTGTGAAACTCTGCGCTCACTAAACCCCCTTCCCATTGAAATAATTTTTTTAATAAGATGATTTTTAATAATACAATCTATCTCCTTAATATGGTTTTTTTCTTTTCTTCAGGCTTCTACAATGTTTTAATAAGGATGGGCATCTGGGGGACTTCCTTGGTGGTCCAGAGGTTAAGAATGCGCCTTCCAATGCAGGGGATGCAGATTTGATCCCTGGTCGGGGAACTAAGATCCCACATGCCACAGGGCAACTAAGCCCGAGTGCTGCAACTACTGAGCCCACACGCTGCAATGAAAGATCCCGCACGCTGCAATGAAGATTCCACGTGCCGCAACTAAGACCCAACGCAGCCAAATAAATACATAAATATTAAAAAAAAAAAAAAGAAGAAGAAGAAAAAAAGAATGGGCATCTGGGACAACCGGCAGGCGAGTGAGCAGGGCAAATTGGGATCACTGGGTGGCCGGGACTCCTTGCTGGACCTGATCCTCCTGGTGAGCATTTCTCCGCTCAGGGTCACAGACTGCAGACTGGGCAACACTTTTCTCAAATGTTCCTGGGCAAGGTACGACTGCCAGGGAGGGGATGGATTCCTCACTCCCCATGCTGGGCCGGTTCTGGGCACCGGAATTCACTTCCAAGGTTCACTGCTGGCTGGCCTCAGCTGGTGCGAGCACGTCGAAAAATTTTTCCCATCATCTTCAGTAAACATCACAACCTTTGTGCATGCATGAAGAAAGTTTCCTCTCCCCCAACCCCCTTGCTGTGGCCACAACAAAGGAACATGCATACATAAATGAGATGAATAAAAATACAGTAATATTTAAAAAAAAAAAAGAATGGGCATCTGAAGGACTTAGAAGATCCTCTTGTTTCCTTTCTGCATAAGATGATGGAAATGAGTGAAACAATAGCAGCAGCAGGTCAAAGGCTTCTAACAGGATAAGATAAAAAAAAAAACAAAAACTGGTGTACAAATACACTGACTGGAATATCCAAGGGGTTTCCCTTTCAGTTTATCACAGAGATGAATCCACATCCCATTTGCACACTGAACCACTTATAGTGCCCAGTTCTATGCACAACCTGGGATTTCTCCCCTGCCTGCTCTGGCAGCTTCCTGGAATCTTCTCCATCACCTTTGCTTGCCCCACCTGGGGCTGATAACACCTGGTTGAATGACCTCTTTGTCTTCTGAAGAACCTCCAGGCTCTCATGGTTGCCTTGCTTGCCAGGGTGGGAGCAAGCAAGAGGGTGTGAGTACATGTGTAGCGTTCAGTCCAGGGGGATGGGGCCAAGTTAATACGTTCTTGATGATCCAGGATCATAATTATGAGCACTAATTTCTATACTTGACTAGAAAGGAGCAATGGTTTTTGCTTTCTCCCAAGCTATTTGTCTTGGTTGCCAAAGTCTGCTTTTAAAGAATGCTTGTAAAATCAAATATTACCCCAGTTGGCTGGGAATAATTTCATATCATTAGCTTCAATTCAAACAGAGATTCCTACCTTTCTTTCTTCTGCATACATTTTTCTTTAATAATTCCTGACTATTCACTACAGGAAGAAACTCTTTTCCATAACTGCTACTATGCACTGAGGTCAGTTTTCTAACGTTAAAAAATTTTTGAAAGCTAGATGTAATCTCAGATAAAATATCACCATCTTTCAGCTCTTCTCTAACAAATAAGTATTTTTAAATATGCATATGTTTAATTGAAATGTACAAACCGGTAGTAAAGCTGCTTTGGAATCTACTTCATGAGTATCTTCTATAGATGGCCTTCTACTGTTACTTTCCACTAAAAGAAAATTTTAAAAATAAAAAAGTTATACAACTAAAAAAATTTTTTTTAATACCAACTAACCAAACAAAGTGTTTCGAGGCATAATATAACTTTCCTAAGATAACTTATCCTCTCCCCAACACTGCTGAACGTAAGAGTTATATGAGTCCCACGGGTCTCTTGACAGGATATCAAAATTATTCAATTTATTTTTGTGAAAAGGCAATATGAAATAAAAGAATATGGAAGAAAAAAGCCTTGCTCTTCCTCTGTTCCCAAATTTCTTGTGTATCCTTCCAAAGATATTTTGTGTTTCTACATATACCCCTGAATCTTCTTTTTTTAACATAAATGCTAGTATAATATATATATCTTCAGGTTTTTTTGTTGCTGGTTTTTTAACTTTAAGCTTGGAGATCTTTCAATATCAGTACACAGAGGATTTCTCTATTCTACTTCGATATTATGCTGAACTTCATACAATGGATATACAATAATTTATTTAACCAAACTCCTTGATGGACATTTGGCCTGATTGCAATCTCTTGCTGTAACAATGTTGCAATTAATAATCTTATATAAACATCATTTTACAGTAATGGAAAAAAAAACCAGTTCATCTTTCCCCCCATTTAAGATGCCACTTTTGTCACATTTTGCTTGTTTATGCTAAACAAACTTTAGAATTAAGCCTATTTTCCAAAAAAAGTGAGGATGTTAAATTTTCAATTAATTTAGAATTTACAGCCTCATGATACAATAAAGGAAAACCTCAGAATGAACAGTGAAGAGAAACCTTAGAACAAAAGAATGAACGGTGAAAGGAAATCTTAGAACATTCCAAGTATAGAGGGCAAAAAGAGCAGATTGAGATATATTAGGAGACTCTGGGCACAACTTTTTCAAGATGATGAAACTGAATATTTTGAAGAAATTTATTCAAAGAGCAGAGAATCCAGTGTTGATCTAACCAAAATCATGACGTAACTACACTGGTGGGAAAGGGTAAAGACATCTGTGCACGCATGTGGGCTAGGGAACAGAGAGGGGTGGGGACGGTGGTGGGGAAGAGCTCAATCCTTGTCTTCTTTAGTGGGAGGTCAACAGATACTGCCTAAAACTGAAATATGAGGATATAAAATTACAGGCATCCTAATTTTAGAAATAACATCCACGTTATCCAAAAATAGTGAGTTTTATTTCTTCCCTCCTAACCCTTCTACCATTTATTTTTCTTCCTTTTTTTCCTTTGGCTAAAATGTTAAATAGAATCCTTGTCTTGTTCTCCTTCTAGGGTGTTCAATATTTCACTATGAAGTATGGTATCTGTGGTAAGTTTTTGTTAGATACCCTTTATTCATATTAAGGACACTCCATTCTATACTTACTTTGCTAGGAGTTTTAATCATGAATGGATGTTGAATTTCATCAAATTCAGCCTTTTCTGCAGCTATTAAGATAATCATATGATTTTTTTCTTTAATTTGTTACTATCATGCCTTATATTTTTGAATGTTAAACTAATTTGCACTCCTGGAATAAACCCAACTTGAAGAGAATAAAAGGAGAAATGATGGTGAGGGGAATAAGGAAGTACTGCTTTTCTTAAGGAACCTTATAAAGATTCCATGTACATAACTGAAAAGTTAGATAACAATAAATTTATATGCATGTAACTATGACCCCAAAAAAGCATGATATGGAAACATCTCCAGATCATTAAACTTTTTAAATGAAAAATTAAAGGTGCAGGACAACATGTATGGTATGCTACCTTTTGTGTAAAAGATGAAGAGGTAAAAAAGACTATTGTCATATATGACTACATAAGCATGAAACTCTAGAGAAAAAACAAAAATAACAGTGGTTACACATGGGGTTGGAGTGAGACTGAGACTGATCTTCAAAGTGCTTGTGTGTGTGTGTGTGTGTGTGTGTGTGTGTATTTTAATTTTGAACCAAATAAATGTATTAGTTATTTTTAAAGGTTAAAGCTGAAAAATAAGTTGACTAAATGACTATACAGATTAAAATACAACCGATTCATTTGTAAAAGTTAAAGTCAGCAGATTTGTAAAAAGCGAGTCTTTGCCTTTCATCTTTTAAGTCTAAACAATTTGTTGAAAAATATTAGAATGTTCAGATTATGTATTATTCAAGGTTAAGAACAACAATGATGGACCAGAATCTGCATTTTCTGACTTCTGAAACATTCACTGCTCAAGTGTGTGACATACATAAAATACATTTAAAGTTTAATGATGTCCATAAAATACCTGTAAAGCTTAAATGGGTATGTTTGTTAGCATAATTCATGAAGTCAAAACACTCACCTCGTTCTGAATGAAGAGGAATAGAAGTTCTGTGACACTCAGTAAATCCAGCATGAGAACTCACGTGTTTCAGAGTGTTTTCAGAAGGAATATCATTCTGCATATTGTACATATAGACAATTTTAAAACAATTGAACTAAATTTCAAATCATTGCTCTAAGTAGTATAAGAGCCTCTGGATCTCTTTAGTTCAATATGCTTTAGTCTACCTGGACTCCAAAGGGTATATTACAAATTACAGTTATTTTCTTCAATGTCAATTTCAAAAACTGCCATCAAAACACCCTACTTGCTTATTATTCATAAATCCATCTGAATGAATCCTTTTTCATAGCAATACAAGTTCATTTAAAAAATTGGAGGAAAATAGGAAACTATAGGGAAAATAATAAAACATTTATCAATTCACCTTAAAAAGAAAAAAACTACTATTTTACACTAAAATTGAAACAGCAATACTTTCTTCTTTGGAGAGTAAAGAAGTGGAGGGGAAATTTATTTTGGGGAGTTTTGGTAGCTTTCTTATTGCTTTGTATAAGCTATTTGTATAACAAAGACCTATCTGATCATTATTTGTCAAATTTCAATTTTTTTCAGATTTGTTTTATCTATGCTTTATATTTTTAGGTACTCATCTCTTTACATCCTTCCCTTAATATTTGTTTAAAAAGCCCTGCTGGCTTTACTGACTTAATATTTCTATTTTCTTAAGTTTTTTTATACTTTGAATTTTTATATTTAAATCCAGAATTCATCTGAGCTTATGAAGTGATATGAAACAGACGTTTCCAAATTTCTACCCAGTTGTCCAATTTGTGTGTTTACTGACAAAGCATTCCTTTTCTCATCAATTTCTAATCCAACCCTTATTAAATTTGTATTTGTAGAAGGGTTATTTTGGAGTCACCAAAATGTTTCACTAAATATTCATGTTTCAATTGTACCACCTTTATAGATATTTAGTATCTAACAACTAATTCTCCCCCATTTTCTTCTTTTTACCTATTTGTTTTCCCAGATGAACAACTAATTCTCCCCCATTTTCTTCTTTTTACCTATTTGTTTTCCCAGATGAACTAATGAAATTCATTAAAGTAATGTGGAAGATCTGATACCTTCACCCTGTTTCTTCTTTTCAGCTATACACAGGTCATACTACCATGTAACTTTAAAATATTTCCAAACCTCTACCACCCCTCAGAAACAATGAGTTTTAAAATGTTACTACCACAATAAGCTATTACTTTCATTAAATAAATTTAACTTAGACATCTCAAGAAAATTAAGTTTCTCTACCTTTGATGTTTCACATTCTTCACATTACAGCTGATTTATTGATATATAGCCAAGCAAAAAGTGCTAACCTTTTTCCTATTGTCACAAGGCAACTCTGATTTCCTTTCTGATTTTAGTTGTTCCTTTTGGAACCAGTTCTAGCTATTTCTTGATTGTTTTACTTAAGTACTTTCCTTGATATATACTCTTTGATGCAATGACACATCAATTTCATAGAACCATCTTTGATAGAAATTCTAGTGTGGGACTGATGAGTGGGCTTCGAGGTATTTGTAAAACTCTATATTTTAAAAGAAAAAAATTTGTATATGTGCACGTGCCTGGGAAGGTGGTCTGTAGTTTTCATTACATTTTCAAAGGGATGTATAACCCACAAATGTTCAAGAACTCAAAACCTCTAACCGTCACGAGCTAGAGCTCATTATTCTATCATTATAGTTCTTTTCCTCTAAGTGAAGTACTCACAGTTGTTAAATTTAAAACATAGCCACCATTTTTCTTCCCACTCACAGAAACTTGTTATTTCTTCTTGTTTTTACCAGGAAGTTATTTGCTCACTTAAAAATTTTCAGCATACTCCTGTTTTAAGTTCATTTAATAGGTTCATTGTTAAAAGGTGCAATCTGTGGGGAAACCCTAACATCTACCATTTACCATTAGGAAATGTCCATTTATTATAAATGATTTCCCACCATATATCAAGTGCTTCACAACAGCAAAATGCCATCAGGGTGTCGTGACAAATTCCTTCAACTGCTGTTGTGACACCTTGTTAAAGATACCTTAAAAGTTCAATGAAATATAAATTAGATAATTAACAGCCTAAGTCAGGGTAACTATAACTAAGGATTGAGAAAAGTAGAGACACTAAAAAAGTATTTAGGAAGCAAAACCAAGTAGACTTGGCCATTGACTGGAAGGGAGAAGTAAGAGTGCAAGTTTGTCCTGGTAAACTAGGATGCTGATGCTATTAACAGAGGTAGGAAATACAGGAGGAAAAGAAATATGTCTGCTGAGCGGGTAGATGATGGTGAATTTGAGGTTTTGACATGATGAGTTTGACAACTCTAAGACTGCTAGTTAGCAGTTCTAACTGCTAGTTAGCAGTTCTAACCTTTTACTGTGGTGTCATGTCAATTCTCTAAGTCAGAATCACTCCAAAGATTTACTTTCTCCATATCCATTCCCAGCCCTCAGAATTTTCCTGGCTAAAATTCAAGTGTACAGGTTTAGAGTCAAACTTGGGGTCAAATGCCACTTAGGCACTAATGCCCCTATTACTAAGTTGTTTTTTTTTTCTTTAAAGACAATCAGATGTATTTATTTATTTATTTATTTATTTATGGTTGTGTTGGGTCTTCGTTTCTGTGCGAGGGCTTTCCCTAGTTGTGGCAAGCGGGGGCCACTCTTCATCGCGGTGCGTGGGCCTCTCACTATCGCAGCCTCTCCCGCTGCGGAGCACAGGCTCCAGACGCGCAGGCTTAGTAATTCTGGCTCACGGGCCCAGTTGTTCTGCGGCATGTGGGATCTTCCCAGACCAGGGCTCAAACCCGTGTCCCCTGCATTGGCAGGCAGATTCTCAACCACTGTGCCACCAGGGAAGCCCTATTACTAAGTTTTATTACTAACTGCTAAAAGGTATCAATAACTATCTCTAAAATTCTAGGATACCAAGTACCCAACTATAAAATTTAAACATTTAAAAAATTACTTTCACTAATAAAAAGTGAACAAATATACTACCCAAATTATCACGTACATCTCTCTTGAACAACTAATTATACTATAAGGAAGGACTAAATTAAGAGGCACTGGGCTCTCTTACACTGACACAAATGGACTCTACAATTGAGCACCATAACATACTGGGTCCATATTTTTAATTAAAGGGTATTTGCATATAGGAGAAAGAGAGTGTGATAAGAAATTTTATTAAACTTAAATAATTCCAAATTACAAAAAAACTCTTAAAAGTTACGAAGGTCCATAAAACACTTCATTTACTGTAAAACACACTTCAGTTAAAACCTTTTCAAGAAAAACCCCATATGGAATGTAGACATATCATGTCTACATTTTAAGAATTATAAAACCAACTCTGGTAGAGCTTTGTCAGTTCTTCTTTCTACTTATTACTTTTTCTCATTCGTTTCTTCTTCCCTTGTTTTTCATCATCATGTGTCAGCTAATGCTACCTAAATGCATTCAACCTATTTATTTAGTTTTCTCCTTCTCTGTAAGGCATCATATATAAAGGAAAATTCAGACCTTTAGAAGTATGTCACAGAATTAAAATGGTTAGAATACATCATACAAATTATAGTCTTATGTTAAGTTTATCTTACCTACTTCCTCTATCTAAATGTATATGTATATTTTAAGTTAACTTTTTTTTTTTTAATAAATTTATTTATTTATTTATTTATTTTTGGCTGTGTTGGGTCTTCGTTTCTGTGCGAGGGCTTTCTCTAGTTGTGGCAAGCGGGGGCCACTCTTCATCGCAGCGCGCGGGCCTCTCACTGTTGCGGCCTCTCCCGTTGCGGAGCACAGGCTCCAGACGCGCAGGCTCAGTAGTTGTGGCTTACGGGCCTAGCCGCTCCGCGGCACATGGGATCTTCCCGGACCAGGGCATGAACCCGTGTCCCCTGCATTGGCAGGCGGATTCTTAACCACTGCGCCACCAGGGCAGCCCTAAGTTAAGTTTTTGACTCCCACAAGTAAGAGACTTTACCTGATATTTAGGCATCTTTGAATACTCCATAATCGTATTTCTTACATCATTCTGATGGTCTTATTTGAGGTAAGAGATACAAACTTAAAGGCAAATATGGAACGAAAGGGACCTCCTGGAATCACTACATCTCAATTTCCATATAGTCACCAATTCAATCCAAAGTTAACAAAATCTAGTTAATAGACATTAAAGTAAATTATTCACTTTAGTACAATAGTTCAATCAAAATGTATGCTATTAAAAATACAAATGTTGGGGAATTACTGGCGGTCCAGTGGTTAGGACTCTGCACTTTTACTACCAAGCGCGCAGGTTCAATCCCTGGTCAGGGAACTGAGATCTTGCAAGCTGAGTGGCACGGCCCCCAAAAAAAAAAAGTTGGTATTTATATTACAAAAAATGCACTTGAGTCTACCTTTTAGATGTAGGGTAATAAGTAACATGTCCTGACAGCAATTTCACAATTAACTATAGATCATATGAGAAATAATCATTTATAAAAGCTTATATCATTATCATTTCCTTGGCTTTAGTTTTAGGAAAAACTTTATTTCCGTTGTATTTATCACTTGATCATTTCCACAACTTAAGTTCTTAAGGGATGGAGAAGCTTAATTAGCACTTTTCCAGGTCTTCTTAATTATCTTGATGTAGCTGTTATTACCCTTAAAGCTCAAATTAGTTATTGGTAATTTATGAAAGCAACAGTTAAGAAATAAAAATTTTCAGCCAGGAAACACACCTTTCTGCTAGTTGTTCTGTACACTTTAAAACTCATTTAACCAACAGTTATTGAACATCTTACACTTGCACGCGATACTGTAGTTACTGGCATATTCAGCTTTTCATTGCTAGACCACAGGGTCCTTGAGAAGCAGGGTTATATTCTAATGAATTTTGGGGCCTGGGAAAGAGTTGAGCTCAATGAGTAGTCCGTGGAAATCATACAGGGAGAAGCATTTTTTAAGAGAAATGTTAAATAGGTGATTTTTTAACTTCAGTTAAAAAATGCAAGCTATTTGTACATTTTTTCATATTCCTCAACTGTTTTTTCTTTTTTTCAAATTGTGTATAAGCTTCAAATATTTGGAACTCTCATGTTGATGATGGTTTCTGCTAACACTGTATTTTTCCTGAAAAATATGTTTAATTCTATTTTGAACTAAACTCCAAAATAGCAAAATAATCACACTGCTATAAGGATTTACTTACGGATAATATTTCTTTTATCTTGTTTGACGTTTCTTTAAACCTCTGTAAATCCATGCTATCTCTGTGTCCTTAAAAAAGAAAAAAAAAACGATTACAACAAAAAATACTTGTTTTTTTTTAATTCTATCAAAATAATGTCATTGCCTAGTCTATTCAAACAAGTGACGTATGTTGTCTTGTAAGTAGTTTTGATGGCTCTGAAGTTTCCTGTAGCTTTCCTGATAAATACTGAAAATAGGTGTCAAAAAGCTGGAGAAGATGAGTAGTTCAAGTTTACAGTAACAGGATCCTAAAAGAATCCAACATGTGATATGAAGTGAACTGCTTGAAATTTAGAAGAGGGGGAGCAATCATTTTTACTCTCAATAAAAAAAAGCATTATATACATTTATTATACATATATACATATTACATATAAATATGGACATCAAACATATAGATATCTATATCTACATATCCATACCACTGGCAATATATTAACAAACAGACTAAAATATGTTTTTTAAAAATAAACTGGGATAGATTTTATGTAGGAAAAGTTGTCTCTATAAACCCACAGTGAACTCACATAGCCTAGCAGTAGAGATCAGCATGCTCAGTACCTAGATAATCCATGGGGTTGGCCCTAATTGTGGAGATATTTACATAGACATAACATTCTGTGAACCATCTCTATACATGTTCCGTGACTAGGTAAATTCCTAGGCTGGGAAGGCTCATATAAGTGTTAAAGACAAGGTTAGGAAGCCACCTGAAGGAAAAATTCAAACTTGAAGAGACAGAGGGCCTTCTTCAAACCTTGGAATATTCTGGTTATGTCCACGAACAACCCAAGTTGTTTTCTAAGAATTCTTTGTTAAATACTTTTATCTTTAATAATCTAAGAGGAAGGCTGTTAGAACACTATATTCTACAAATATTTGGGGCTTAGCTAGCTCTACAAAGCATTCCCTCTTCACCTTTTCCTTCCACGTGGCATAATGTCAACATTTAAATAACAAAACATCATCACTAAAAACAAAACAAATAAAACCTTAAACATACAAACCACAATATTAGTTCTTTCTTTTTGCCTTCACTGCCAAGCTTTTAAGAGTCGCCCCCCCCAGTCACTCTCTACATTCACTCCTCCCATTTGTACTTTATTTCACTATAATCAGGCTTCTTCCTCTATCACATCCTTCACTGAAACAGTTTTCACCAATGTTATTAACATGTTATCATTGCCAAAATAAATATATTTTCAGTCCTTATTTTACTTGAGGTGAGGTATAAGAATGAATCACTCCTGGGCTTCCCTGGTGGCGCAGTGGTTGAGAATCTGCCTGCCAATGCAGGCGACACGGGTTCGAGCCCCGGTCTGGGAAGATCCCACATGCCGCAGAGCAACTAGGCCCGTGAGCCACAACTACTGAGCCTGCGCGTCTGGAGCCTATGCTCCGCAACAAGAGAGGCCGCGAAAGTGAGAGGCCCGCGCACCGCGATGAAGAGTAGCCCCCACTCGCCGCCAACTAGAGAAAGCCCTCGCACAGAAACAAAGACCCAACACACCCAAAAATAAATAAATAAATAAATACAAATTAAAAAAAAAAAAGAATGAATCATTCCTTTCTGAAGTGATCTCTGGGTATATACTCTCTGGGTATATAAATGGGTTGACCATAAATACTCATTTTCCAAGTAGAGTCTTGGCTTTCCCTATTATCCTAATGTAAATATTAGTAACACACCCTTTCACTCTCAGAAGTGTACTGGTTTGGATGAAAAACTATATGGTCAGCCTATTTATAAAACACTGCTCTTTTCCAGTTACTTCTAGCCTCCCCTATACCTTTGTCTTGCAACACTTACAAATCACTCAAGTTCTTTCAACAAAAGTTGATCAAATTCAACAGACTGTGCTTAAATTCAAAAGACAGAGTCCAAATAAGTTTTCCATACAATTGTTATTATAGTAAGTTGCACCAAAGAGGTATGTGCTAATATAACTAGTATAGCCCAATTCAACCTACTTCCCTGACTTCTGACTCCTTAAAAAATTTTTAGAACTATACTCTATGAAAAGGTAGTCCACTTGTCACACAGTACATGATTTCAATAATTAGCAAGTTATTTTTATTTCTAAGGTGATAATTATAATTAAAAAATAAATAATGCTGATGTACAAGTATCAGTTTGCCAAACTTACCTACAAATGCTCCAAATTCTACATTATCTCCTTCTGCAGCTTTAGAACAAACAGTTTCTTGATCTTTGGTTATAGTTTCCAAGTGGCTTTTGCAACTTGGCTGGGATGGTGTACTAACAAAAAATTTGGTTGGTGGGGATAATACATGTGGTATGCTATTAGATGAACTGCCTGATTTTTGATTTTTACTAAACATTTTTAAGGTTTCTACTCCATGTTGTCTCTGTCGCAGTTCTGGAGGAGAGACAGCACTTGGGAATAAGGCACCACAAGAGGAACCAGCCTCTGGAAAATTGAATTCTTTTCTCTGGGGTATTACAGGTAAATCCTGACCAGATATGTTAGATTGGGAATCTTTTTCATCTTTCATAAAAATATTACAAAGAAAAGGATTATTACTTTCAAGACCACCTTGAGGAAGAGAGGAGCTAAGTGTATTTACAACACTGTGCTTTTTCCACACAGAAGGTCTTACAGGACCATCATCAATAAGGTTTTGAGCCAAATGTTTGGAAATGCTCAATTCTCGTGTGATTTCATTGTGAACTTTGCTAGCTTCTGAAGCTTTCTGGGCAGTGAGTGTTTTTAATGTATCTACAGTCAGGGCTGAAAGATCTTGCAAATGGCCAATTTGAGAATCTAATGATTGTAATGATCTTTTGATATAGTTGACGCGATCTCCAACTTCTTTAATCTGAATGGACATCTGTTCCACTCTGTAAGGGAAACACAGGAGTTTTACAAATGTTAAAAATTAATGGTTTTGAAATATCCGCCTGCCAATGCAGGGGACACGGGTTCGATCCCTGGTCAGGTAACTAAGATCCCACGTGCTGTGGGGCAACTAAGCCCGCGTGCTGCAACTACTGAGCCCACAAGCTCTGGAGCCCACGCGCCACGACTAGAGAGCCCACACACCACAACAACTGAGCCCGCACACTCTGGAGCCTGCACGCCCCAGAGCCCGCACACTCTGGAGCCTGCACGCCCCGGAGCCCACACGACCCAACTAGAAAGAAGCCCACATGCCACAACTAGGCAGAAGCCTGCACACTGCAAAGAAGAGTCCCCGTGCCGCAACTAAGACCCAACACGGCCAAAAATAAATAAATAATTAATTAATTTAAAAAAGAAGGATCAAGTGTTAATCCTATTATAATAAAAATATAAGATTTTAAAACACACTTTTGTACCATAGCTATTTATTCCCCCATCAGAGTAACACAAAACTGTGTATTCAGCTACATACACATAAACTACTATTACCATTATTGTACCTACACAAATACCATATACTTTTAGAACGTAGCAAAACTAACGGAAAGAAACATGTTTTAAAACAATTAAGACAGTTTAACTTTTCTCCACCAACTCTTTTCTGCTCTCTGTAACAAGGGTCAAAAAACAATTAAGAGACTGACTTACTGACTTACATGAAGTCTTAGAAGTAAAGAACTGAACTGTCTCCCAATATATTATGTAAAACCATTACTAAACTTACTTGTTTGACAAACATAAATTGAACAATGACCATGAGTAAGAGACATAACTAACAGAACCCACTCTGACATAAAATCAGTTAAAATTAAAGAGTTTCTGAACCTTTCAAAAGTGACACGAATTCTCTCTTCACTCCCAGAATGGAATTTGTCATCTTTTTCATTAAAATACATCTCAACACACTGCTCTTCAAAATCATGAAGTTTCTTTTGATCTTCTTCTGTTAAAAAAAGTTCTAAGGAGGGAAAAGAAAAAAAAAAATCAACAGAGACATCGAGAAAAACTTTAGCTCATGAGTTTTATGTTATTTAGAGTTCATAAGGCTATGTAAATCATCTGCATTTTTTTTTCTCTTTTTACTGGTGTGTTTCTAAAGCCCTAAACAAGTATTTCTACTTCTTTCTTCACTCACAGTGTGATGCTGGAAGAATAGTTTCCAGTACTTCCTCCTTTTCCTATAAAATACCCTTCCCCATCTCCCTCTCACACCTCTCCTTCGCATACCTAGGTAGAAGAATATAAGAAATGATTTGGTAGAATAAAAAGCCACTGTAAAATTTTAGGCAGAGTTTATTATGTCTCACGTAGTATACAGAATGTACTAAAAGTGTTATTGTTTACACAGCAGTCAAAATGGTTTGTAGAACAGCAAGTGTTATTATGGTTTACACTAGCATTTTAACAAAACCGAATTGAGATGCCATACCAAAAAGGAAGTTTAATACTAAATTTACTTTTATAGATAACCATATTGCACTTTAAATTCTTTTACGTTTAGGCAAATTCAACAAAAGCCTTTACAATAACATTAACCAGTTAAGTCTTCTGAATAAAATTAATACTTAGCTTTCAGGGACTTCCCTGGTGGCGCAATGGTTAAGAATCTGTCTGCCAACGCAGGGGACACAGGTTCGAGCCCTGGTCCGGGAAGATCCCACATGCCGCGGAGCAACTAAGCCCGTGCGCCACAACTACTGAGCCTGCACTCTAGAGCCCGCGTGCCGAGAGCCCGTGCTCCACAACAAGAGAAGCCACCACAATGAGAAGCCCGCGCACCGCAACAAAGAGTAGCCCCACTTCACCGCAACTAGAGAAAGCCCGCGTGCAGCAACGAAGACCCAATGCAGCCAAAGATAAATAAATAAATAAATTTATTTATTTAAAAAAAATACTTAGCTTTCAGTGTAATACTGATAAGTGATAAAATAAAAACATTTGCCTTAATATATTTTACTTACTTGGTCCAGCCGAAGTCTTGTCTTTTTTTCTTCTTTTACATATGCAGCAAAACAGAGAAACTATATGGCTGAGAATGATAAGTGGTGGAGGCAGGACTGGTTTCTCATGATAAGCCATAATAAAATGATAACGTTGGTACTTCCATACAATATTGGAAATTGCCTTCACTTGTAAATACACATTGCTTGAATAACAAAGAATAAAAATAAACAAACTTAGCTAATCACATTTTAAAGTTTTAAATACTAAAATTTTATTGTAATTCTGCTCTAAACAAGGATTCAAAGAAGTACCCCACCATAAACAAGACTAAAAGGCAAATGCGAAACTGGAAAAAAATACATGCAATAGTATAAGGCAAAGTTTGATATTGTTGAGGGTCTTAATTATAAACTCCCAGAAAAATCGGCAGAAAAGATGATTTTAAGCTTTTAAAATTATATATAAATGACAAAAACAGAAGAAAATATTCAACCTGAGTAGTAACAAAATAAGTGCAAATAAAAACAAGACTCTTATGTACTGTCAAATTAGCAACCATTAAAAAGATAATACCTACTGTTGGCAGAGATTTGGAGACACAGGCCTATTTTGACTTAAATAGAAGAAGTCCGAAATATACATATATTGAATAGTTCTACTTTTAGGAAAACACTCTAAGGAAATACATAAGGATTAATAAAAAATTTAACCACAATGTGGTTTTGGGGAACAAAAAATTATAAACAATCGAATGGAGCAATATAACATATTGGCTTAAAAATTACAGTCTATATCATGGAATACGAGGTAGTCATTAAAAAACTGGAGAGGGATATTTATTAATGTAGGATAATATTCATGTTTTGCTTAGTTAAAAACAGTATACAGAATATAAAAACATTATTTTTGAAAAGAAAAAGTGGTTCATATATATAAGAGATAAAAAGGATGTATACCAAAATACTAAGAATGGGATTACTGAAGAATTTTCTATTTGCCTTTCTGTTTTGTATACTGCCTGTGTATTCCCTGGCCACCTTGTAATAAATACCAAATAAAGATTAAATTTATAAAAAAACTGCATGTTGAAAGATAGAGTCTCAAATTTAGAATGAATTTGATTTTGAAAATGCATGCCTTCTTATTGGTAATTTTCAAAAATAATTTTTAGTAGTTTAAGCCTCAATAAAATCTTTATATTTTAAATTTTGTATAGTTCCTTCAAAAAGAGAACTATATATTAAATGATCTCATTACAATAAGCAACCAAATAAAATTCTTACTTGAAAAATGCAATAAGAAGATTGACCATAATGATATACTGTACAAAGAGGTAGACTGCTTGAAGAAATGGAGTCAACCATGTCCCAGGACCACAGATTTCAGTGATACTGGAATCCTTTGCACAAACTTGAGAAAGGAAAAAAAAAAAAAAATTAAAACAGTAATTTACCAGTTACTGCTTCTAGTCAATATCTGTGTAGGTTTGTTTGAAGGAAGTTTTGATTATGTACATATCTGTTTCACAGATTCTAGCAAAAGCTTCTGGGCAGGCAGCCATACAAACACCAACTTAACAGTATTCCAAAAGAGAAGAATTTTGTGAAGGATGTGGGTACTATTCTACGACTCTACTCCATACAAGGAAGTGTATTTCTGTATTATGTCTACCCTCCAAGGTAGGGTTTAGCCAGAGGAGCATTAAGAAGAATAAAACTCCCAGATTCAGCCACACATTTCTATAAGAAAAATAACTGAACCAGAAAAGAGTATGATAAACTCATAGTAAATTTACAAACATAATGATTACTGACTTTAGCTTATTAGGCCACAAAGGAGGGTTGAAGGAATGGTTAAAGTGCCTCTTAAATACACAATGATTAGATCTGAATTCCTTGCATTTCATTGCCTCCATCTGGAATGTTTCTGAAGCCATAACACAGCTGAATTAAGGAAGGGAAGAGCTTTAATACCCACCACAGAGTTATGAGGAATAAAGTAAAATAAATTCAAGTAGGGCCAGGATTTGAATTAAATAATCTTGAACTAGTGACAAGTTTTATACAAATCTTTATAATACACTTAGCACCTGGTGTTTTGTAAGCATTTAAAAAATATACATCGTTGAAATTCTCATCATGGCTGTATCATTCCTTTCACATAAAATGGTTTTACGAGCAAACTGATGCATAAGGTCCTTTCACTCCTAAAAAATTTTATGAATCTATTTCCACTCTATTCAGATTAGTATGATGAAGCAAATACCCAAGAAAGAGAATGCAGGAGAGTGAAAAACTATATCCAATGCGTTATAACTAAACTAGAGCCACATAAGAAAAAGCAGACGATAAAAACCTGGAAATGACACTAAACAGGAAGCCATTAAACACAAAATTTTACCAGGCTGGTAAAACCTCACTGTTTTAACCAACATCTCGTAACAACTGATGACTACTATGTGACCATCCCCTGATCTAATCACCTATAAATAGGTGGGTAAGGAGCAACACAGAATGGGGGTGATGGAGGAGTAAAGTTAAGATGCGAGAGAGAGAGAGAGCAAGAGAGAACATGAGCAAACTAACAAAATAAAGATTCCATAACTCAATGTGAAGGTCAGAAGAACATCCTTGAAAGTTGGCAGTATCAACTATGTTCACAAGTTATCTAGCCTTTTTAACTAAAACAATAGAATAGCTTTATGCAGAGAATGTATTCAGGGTTGAATTTTACAATTCAAGAGTATATACAATCCAACTAATCAATGTAATTCCATTACCCCTGCCCTGTTTAAAGACAGGCAGACTGAAGCCAATTTGAGCTAATGAGATTAAAAAACCGGTTCAATAGAAGGCATCTGGGAAAGGGACTTTTTCCCCTGAAGAGAACCAATGGAAAACAGTGTCTCCTTCCTCCTGTTGCTTGTGACAGAGTCTTACAATTGTAAAGGAAAACCTGTATGAATCAGACACTTATTACAGAGGACTGGGATGAAAAAGAATGTGTCCTTAGCATGAATTAACCAATCCCAAAGACCACTCTACCTCTGAACTTTCTGTTATGTGAGCTAATATATGTCCTTACTGTGTAAGCCAGTTTAGGCCAGATTCCATTAATTACAGCTAAAAAAAATTCTGAAATACTTTTTTTCAATTAATTTTTGTTATGTTTCTTCTGGGATTAACTAATGTATCGTGGGAGGACTTAGGTTGGTAACAGTTTGATTTGTGAAAATTTGTAATATTACTATAATGCAATTTTGACTTTGAAATATGAAATAACCAAAAGATATATTTGTACACATAAATCCTTACCATCAATTTCATATGCATAAACTTCACCAAAAATCATCCAGTATGGATGAAAAACTATGTCTTTAGCAAGAGTCCAAGATGGTGCTTCGCGAGGATAAAGTATTGCCTTTCTGGGAACACCAAAACTAAGTAATACAAGAGCCATAATCACTACAATGTAGAACATGTTGGCCACCTGTTAAAAAATGAACACTGTTAAAATACATGGGAATTTAAACACAAAGACAATTCTTCATCTTAAAAAACAGTTTCTAATGTTCCAATAGATAACTTGAATCTTTGAGTTTCTTTTTATTCCTAGCATTAGCATTCAGGAAACCTCATCACTACATAAACCTTAACATCAAGGAAATTATGTAAAAACTGATCTGTAACATCAGATAAGTCATAGGCATCTTCTACATAATGAACCATATCACAGGCTCAAACTGGAGTCTGCCTATCTCATGTCCATGAAGATTTTAAAGAAGTATAGACATAAGGGGCAGATTCAGGGAACCAATTTCCATGAGAGTTCTTTCCTAAAACTGTTCTGTTCTTATACAGGAGGTGCAAACTATCTTTTCTACCTTCCTTTGATAGTACCTTTTGCCCACTTCACAAAAGAAAGGCATTCTTCTCACCCATCCTGAACCCTACCATGGTGCCTTGTCTCCTGGGCTGTGAAAACCTCCTAGGAGGTAAATAAAACAACAAACTGAATTATCAGTATGGGTGTTGAAAAAATAAGTGATACCCGTATCTGGTTAACAAATTCTTTTGCAAGTCACGTAGTTTGCAATTCTTTAATTTCAGCAAAATTGAAAAAGAGCCTAGCTGAGCTATCACATAATAAATCATTAAAAAACAATTTTTATTGCTAAATCACAATGTGAATTTTGACATCATTACTCAGGAATTCAAAGAATTAAGTGAAATGCTATAATGAAACTTTAATTTCTATCCACTTATTTATGTGTACAAGTGTTCAGCACTTACATCTAAGAAAGTGAATGTAGTGTCACTCTAGCAATATGTAATAATATTCATCCACAAATAATAATCTAAGGGGAAAATCCCATGGAGATCAAGAGACTACATGTACAATAAATCTGTACTTTAATCTACTATGAACTAACAATAATTGCAGTACTAAATCAATCTAAAAGAAGTTACTAAGACATTTTCATATGTTTTGAACAAGTATATAGTGAGAGTAGAAATGGAAGGCAGGACTGTGAGAAGTAAAGAGGACAGTAAGTCTAGACTAGATGGAGAAATTATAAAATATTTATTTATATATAATCATTTAGTCTTGATCCTTTACCTTTAAAATTGTTAGATCTGCCAATACATTTTTTTTTTTAGTTAAGTTAGAGTTGAGTCCCTGTGACTTACAATAAAAAAATCCCATAACCCCCCAAGATTCAGTTTTTTTCTTTGTAAAATGGTTAAATAACGCCTTATTTGACCACTTAAGAGAACTACTAAGAGAATATATGTTTTCAATAAACAAAATCTTGGGATAAAAGATTTTTAAAAGGCAAATAATTCATCAAAACATTATTCACGGCATTTGCTGTAATTTGGAATCCAAATTAAGTAAAGAAAAAGCCCAACTCAAAAATTCAAATCAAAACCCAAACCTGAAATATTCTAAAATTATTCAAGGTCTGTTGGCTGATGATTCAGAGGTCTCTGGATTTCATACCTTTCGCATAAAGCCTATTTGACAATCTTCCTTATATTTGATCTAAATTTTAACTAATTAAAATATCTGAATATTCCATTTCTTATATCTAAAATGAGGGTTCCTAGCTTGAATGTATAGGTATATGGAGTGAGTAGGACGAGTTCAGCATTTACCATGTAATTTTCATTAGTCTGATCTCTATTAAAGATGTCAAATGTGAAGATTTCTTCTACTTTAATCTTTCATATCTTTATGAAAGATATGAAGCTGTTTTCTCTGATTAGAAATTCCCTGCTCAAGAAAAATTCCTACCTATTTTCTAAACTTTTTTCAAATACCATATTCCTTGTGAAAGCTTTCAGTCTTCACAAAACAGTTTACCATATCTTTCTCTATCTGCTCACATGCTTGTCTTATATACTAGACTGTGAATTCCATGAGGATCCGGACCATGTCTTATTCATCTTTGTAGTCTCAGCTTAGTATAATGCATAGCATATAACAGATACCCAATGATTAAAAAATGTTAAGTTACTCTAGGAATCTACTACGTACTATAAAATTCATCTTCTTTATTCATTAAAGGTATACTTTAATGAAGGATTTCTTATACTCTGCAGCATCTACTTTAAGCAGATAATTAGAACAGTAACCATCTGAGAGTACTGAAGGAGGTAGAAAGGGAAGATGGCACTAGGAGAAAAAAGATAATGATATGATAAATAAATGGCTGACAAAGGGAAAGACATAATCCTGGTGGAGGGTGGTTCTAAAGAAGATCAAAGGTAAAGAAGAAAATGAAATATATATTTCAGCTCCCTATAATTGGGATGGGAGAACCAGTGGGAGTGTTGGGAGTACATTAGAGGTAAGATTCAGATGGAAATCCAGACAGCTCCACTTTCTCTTGGCTTCCTTACTTTTCCCATCTCCATCTGTTATTAAGATTGTTCACTTTTATACTTCCTGCACCTCCCATTTACTGTATATCACCATTAAATTAACCCAATAACACTAAGTCACTAAATAATCTGGTAGACAATGAGAGCTAGAGCAGTTTTTTGCCCTAAAACGTTAGGCTAAAACCAGTCCCTCCCCCAAAACCTTAACTCCCCTAACTTTTCCTGGAAATACCACTACTTCATGAAAGAATGCAAAATGGATGAATAATAAGTACTTCTTTGATGTGACAAATAATAAACCAGTAATTCTTAACTGGGGAGAGTAGGATACACTCTCCTAGAGGGAAAATGTGTAGTGTGGAAAATCAAGTATAATAATGAAACTTTGTATTCAAAAAATGTAAAAACTTTGTCTTCATGATGCAAAGCAATGCTGATAATCCTGTGAGCTAGTGGGGCTACTTAAAAGATAAATTTAATCTAGAAGACCAATTTTAAAAAGAACTGAGAAACAGCATACACATAATGAGCCCATTTCGATAAAACTATTATATACATTTATTCGTGTGAAGTTTGACACAAATAAACACATGTATTCATATATATGTCTTGAAGGATGGAAAGGTATACATCAAACTGCTAATACTGGATGTCTCTGGAGGGTAGTTTGTCTGCACTTGCTAAAATTTTTTACAATGAATAGTAATTTTAGAATAAGGAAAGAGAAGTTACTTTCACAAAAGCAACAGAAGCATAATAGAGTTTGCCTTTTTCAACTGAAAACTGAAAGTAATTTATGGCAGGAATAGGCCCAAATTTATGGCAGGAGTAGGCCCAGTACATTTTAGATTTTTTTCAGCTCAGTGCATAAAAAATTGCACATTAAACCTGACATGTATTTAAAAAACAAAACCTGCCAGTTGGTTAAGCCTATGGGAAAGAGCAAAATATTGGGCATATTATATCAGGAAAAGATTAGATGTTCTGGATATAAATTTTAAAAACAGTCTGGATCAGTAAAGATAGAAGGAAAGAGGTACCTAAAGACATAAACCACTGACAGTATTTGTTTAGTTAGCATTATCTTGCAAAGTGCATTAATAAGGGACAAGATTAGTGTGGTGGGTTGGAATTGAGCATGAGGAACCCTTGTGAGACTTTTTCAGACTGCCCCACTGGTTGAAAATCATCATAATGAACAATCTGACTAGCTGCTTTCAATATCCATACACTGAAAAGTCACTCCAAGATGATAAGGAAAGACAGAGAAATGTCAACCTACTTCTTTTATGGTAAAGAAAAATAAAAATTTGGGGGAAAAACTCTTCAATGGTTTCCCCTATATTTTTCTTCTCTAAAGTCCTAGTTTTCAATGTTCTATATACTCCAAGCTACTACGCCCTGTCTATCCAATTTGCTAACAAACTATACCTTATCACAAAAAAATTTCCAGTCAGGCTGTTCCTTTTTACTCCCATCTCTCTCAAGCTTTCGAAGAATGGCTCAGATTCCATTGCTTTAACAAAAACCTCCACAAACTTCTCTCTTTTCATGAATCCCTATATCCCCTACTCATTAACTTAATCAATAAACCACATTGATAGTTTACTAATATCTCATATAATTTCCTAAAATACTTTATGTAGGATAGGCTCCTCAAGCTAGATTATGCAACTGTTAAAAATAACTACAGGACTGATAAAGTCAAAAAAGAGAAATGCGGTTTCACAAAGTTCAGGGACAATATCCTAATAACCAATCTGCATTGTCTTGCATAGCAGTGAGAATATAATAAACATTAAAAACTACTTGGTGAACAATTACAGTTTTTTAAATTTATAATCTGCTGCTAAGGATATAAAAATAAGAGAAAAAAATCTTAACTACCAACCTATGAAAATACAATTAATGTTCAGTGTTTTTATGTTGTTTTTTTCCTACTTGAAATGGCTTTATCCATCCAACCAACAAATATTTAGTAAGGAGAAATCTACTATGTGACAGGGACTGTGATAAGTATTGAGATACTAGAGATATAAAGGTGACCAACACCAGACAAGGTTCCTACTCCAAGGAATTTAAAGTCTAGAGGAGAATATAAATAATCCAGTAAGAATGTAGTTTAAAATACAGTTAGACACAGATAAATATTCTGAAGGGAAAAACATGGGTCCCATAAAATTATACAGCAAATAAACTTGATCTAGTTGAAAAAGGTCAAAAAAGCTTCCTTGAAAAAAAAACATGTTGAAGCCAAGATCTGGAGGACAAAACTAAGTTAATTAATGAAAAAAGCTAAGGATATGAGTGTAGACGAGGGTGATCATTTTACGCAGAAAGAACATGAGCTATTCTTGGTTCTCTGATAGGGGCTGTGTTAAATGAAAAAGACAAAGGTTTGTGTGACTAGAACACAAATAAGAGGTCAAAAATGGTAAGAGGTGAGACTCAAGAAAGCAAGGAAGATGTTACTACTGGAGGAAACTAGGTAAAGAGTACACAGAATCGCTCTGTGTTATTTCTTACAACTGCATGTTAATCTGTAACTATCTCAAAACTTAAAGGGAGGGAGGGAGAGAAGAAGGGAAGGAGGGAGGAAGAAAGGAAGGAAAGCAACAGTCAAACTGGGCAAGGCTTATGGGTTTCATTAAGTACACTGATTTCTAGCAGTAATGCAAAATCATTAAAAGATTTTTTTAAGAAGGAGAACTGACATACTCAGATTTGCATTTTGAAATATTACTCTAGCTATAATATAGATTGAAGACAAGCCAGAGTGCTTGTGAGTAAACAGATTACTATACTACTGCCAGTGCCAGATGATGACAGATTGGGTTTAGGGTAGTGGTAGTAAAGATGAAAAGAAACTCATAGATTGGAGCTAGCAAGTTCATATTTTTCAAATAGCCCTAGCAAGTAACATTTAAAAATTAAAGTATTTCAAGAGAAAACAAATAAAATAAGCTTTCCTAACTTTATCCCATCAAATATTTTCTTCAAAAGTTAATATCCTGGGCTTTCCTGGTAGCACAGTGGTTAAGAATCCGCCTGCCAATGCAGGGGACACAGGTTAGAGCCCTGGTCCGGAAAGATCCCACATGCCACGGAGCAATGAAGCCTGTGAGCCACAACTACTAAGCCTGCACTCTAGAGCCCGCGAGCCACAACCACTGAGCCCACGTGCCACAACTACTGAAGCCCGTGCCTAGAGCCCGTGCTCTGCAACAAGAGAAGCCACCGCAATGAGAAGCCCACGCACTGTAACAAAGAGTAGCCCCCGCTCACAGCAACTAGAGAAAGATGACGCGCAGCAACAAAGACCCAACTCAGCCATAAATAAATAAATAAATAAATAAATAAATAAATAAATAAATAAATAAATTTATTTTTTAAAAAGCTAATATCCTTAGGAATGGGTCTATTTGCAATATGAGGCAAATAAACATGAACTATCATTCTCTGGTTCAAGTAAAACTACATTAATAACATATTTTTATGATTTTAAGAAAAAATATCAATAAACCCATGAGTATTATCAGACACCTCTCAACTTACCATTTTTCCAATCATCATTACATAAGGTCCTGCCTGTTGATTTACAGCTAGAAAATCTAGCAAACGCACATACCAAAATATTATGTTAAGACAGTAAATTAATCTTCCAGCCACAAAAACATGATTATCATATGCATTCTCAAAGTTCCATTTTGCTCCAAATCTTAGTCCAAATCCAATGAAGAAAGAAATTATGGCAATTGTATCACTGATATTGAAGTAATCACTAAACCACACTTTAATCTTCTGGCTTATTTTTCCAGCTTCAGACATAAAGATCTACAGGTTTAAACAAAAAAAAAAAAAGTTTCATCACTTTCTTCCCATTAAAACATATACCAGAATTCAATTATACTGTCATAGCAGAATTTTATATATCATTTAATATTTCAAAGTATTTTGACTGTCTTGGCATTTGATCACCAAAACAATTCAATAAGATATCAAAGACAGATACTTCTTATCCTCATTCTCTATATATAGGGGAAAAAAAAGAAAAAAAAAGACCCACAAATAAATGACCTGCTCAACCAAGGTCATCCAACTAAGACACTGAAAATTCTGGATTAGAACACAATTCTCTAGACTTGGAATGTGAGATACTTGTCAAAAGTTGTTTTATTTTTCACTGAAACAACACTAGGATATCCAGGTAGGATCTTCCAAAGGTGCCTTATTTGCAGAAAGTAAACAACTCAATGGTTTAAGTAGCTATACTTAGCTCTTTAATATAAAAAATATTTTAAATTTTTTGTGGGGAATGGTAATACATTTACAGCTTCAAAATCATAGTGTATCAAAAGCAAATAGTGAAAAGTCTCCCTTCCACTCTTCACCCCTAGCCAACTAATTCTCCTTCCCACTACAGGCAATCACTTTTATTACTATCTAATAAATCCTTGCAGAACAGTTTTATGAATAAAAAAATTATTTGCAACTTGCTTTCACAATTTAACAACTTAATTTCTTCAAACATGTTAGCAAAACAACAGATTTCATAAACATATGGGCCGTGGCACTCAAAGGCATTTAAAATGCATAAGCTATTAAATTCCTATTATACCTAAGTGGGAGGGAAGTACAATGCCTTCTATCTATTTTTGCAATTTCATGTATTCTCTAAATGTAAAGTAGAGACATGAAATAATTCATATGTATTTAAATAACTGTGTTATAAAACAACATTTATATAGGTACTAGACTAAACAGAAAGTATAAAAAAATTTTAAAAACCTTTTTTTCCAAAATCAGGATATTAGAAAATTTACAGTTTTAAACTGAAAACTCTGATAGACACAGGGACAGAGGGATCTAAATCTAAACGATAATTCAATGGGCAATACAGTACACTTTAGAGCAGTATAACCTAAGAGCAAAGTAAGAATATACTTATAATTTATCTACCTGATTGGCTATATGTATATTTAATACTTTTTGAGAATGGCAAAGAACATAAACATGAATGTTGAGAAAATAAAACAAAAACAAATCTATTATTTGAGACAAATCATTATCTTTGTAATTGTGACAAAGTTAACAACACAATCTCTATTCTATGGCCATCACTTTTAGAACAGCAAAACCAAACAATCTATACTTCAATAACATCATCACCTACTGGGTGATGTAGGTGGGTATATGAATATACCCACCTACATCATGGTTATGTGTGTGGGTATGAATAACACATACCCACACACATAACCAAAACAAAACATAACACCCTCCATATATACACCAAGTTACTGGTAGGAAAAACTAAAGACATACCTCACGGACTTTCTCAATAGCATACGTAAAAATATAAGCAATAACAATCCATTCTTGAACTGAAGGTAACTGTTCCATTTGTACAAGAACCACAAATGTATAAAGCATCAGAAATCCTAAGTATGCCAACTAATAAAAAAAGAAAATACAAGATATGAATAAAATTTATTATAAAATACAATTTCTTTACTATGAAAATTTCCAAGCATACACAAAAAAAGAGACGAAATGAGCCCCTGTGAAGTATCTCCCTTCAATCATTAAAAAAGTTTCAGAAGTAACTCTTCTTCCATGCAGACATTGCATTTATCAATCAACCATTTATAAATGGTCCCCAAGGTAAAAATGTGTTATTCTAGACTTTAGTTGACTTTTTAGTACTTCTCATAGGAAGAATTTTATAATACCAGGTTTATGTTCTCAGTATAGTCCACATAATTTCACTTATATTATACCTCAGGTATCATACTATAGAACTTCATCACCATCATCAAGAAACACATACTACGTGCCTCCTCCTTCCCCCGACCACGTAGTATTCCTAAGAAAGACAACTGGTATTGGATTAGCCAAAAAGTTCCTTCGGTTTTTAAGTAAAAATAAAAGACACATTTTTCATTTTCACCAAGAACTTTATTGAACAACATATTCACCCTTTTGTTCCACTACCTTCTGACATTTTTCAGGCAACTTCATAATTCCATCTTCCCCAAATTTTTATATTTTTGAGCAAAGAACTGTTCCAGATGCCTTTTAGAGTCTTCCAGGGAATGGAAATTTTTTCCATTAGGAGAAGCTTGCAAAGACCAAAATAAATGGAAATCCGAATGTGCAATGTCTGGTGAATACAGCAGATGCATGAGAACTACTCAGCCAAGCCATAACAGTTCTTGCCTGGTCATCAAAGAAACATGCGGTCTTGTGGTATCCTGATGGAAGATTATGCATTTTCTGTTGAGTAATTCCAGAAGCTTTTCATTGAGTGCTGCTTTCAGTTGGTCTAACTGGGAGCAGTACTTGTTGGAATTAATTGTTTGGTTTTCTGGAAGGAGCTCATAATAGAGGACTCCCTTCCAATCCCACCATATACACAACATCACCTTCTTCGGATGAAGACCGGCCTTTGGTGTGGTAGGTGGTGGTTCATTTCACTTGCCCCATGATCTTTTCCATTCCACATTATTGTACAGTATCCACTTTTCATTACCCATCACAATTTGTTTTAAAAACAGAATGTTTTCACTACGTTTAAGTAGGGAATCGCATGCAGAAATACGGTCAAGAAGATTTTTTTCACTTAACTTATGTGAAACCCAAACATCAAAGTGATTAACATAACCAAGCTGGTGCAAATGATTTTCAACGCTTGATTTGGATATTTTGAATATGTCGGCTATCTCCCATGTGGTATAACGTTGATAGTTGTCGATGTCTCGATTTGATCGCTATCAACTTCAACTGGTCTACCCGACCACGGAGCATCATCCAGTGAGAAATCTCCAGCATGAAACTTCGCAAACCACTTTTGACATGTTCAATCAGTCACAGCATCTTCTCCATACACTGCACAAATCTTTTTTGCATTTCAGTTGTTTTTACCTTTCTTGAAACAATAAAACATAATATGCTGAAAATGTTGCTTTTTTTTCTTCCGTCTTCAATATCAAAATGGCTACACAAAAATTCACCAATTTTGATAAGCTTTTTTTAAATGCACGCTGATATGACAGCTGTCACAATACAGTCTAACAAAACTGTTTCGAATGAAGTTAAAGACAACTAAGCGCTACTAGAGCCATCTTACAGAAAAGACCCAACAAATTTTTTGGCCAACCCAATATTTTCTTAGCTCCCAATCACTGAGGTTGAATCCCAAGAAATGTAAACAAATATGAAAAACATTCTCCCTAGGTAAGAGAACATCCCACCTTTGAGACTCTTAACAAGAAAGGTTATAAGGAGATGATAAGGAACAATATATAATAACATCTGAAGAGTCATTTCATTTCAGAGGAAAACCCAGACTCTCTGACCCTTGAACAATTGTGGCTGAGAATTCTCTCACCGTTTTCCTTGCCTCTACCAGTTTTAAAATAAGCCATATCTTTGATTTGAGCTATAGCAGAGTAGGGAAGTAAACTGCAATAAGCAAAGAAAGAAAAAAGAAATTCCCTCAGTCACTTGGGGGAGGGAGCAGAATGCACGGCCCCACCCCTAGGGGCGTCCTGGAGGGGGTGCCCCAAACCGGGGGTGGGTGGCGGGTACCCACTGCGGCCTCAGCCCCAGCCAAATAATACCTAAATGTTGGAGTTTGGAGCAGAGAAAGGTTTACTGCAGGGCAATGCAAGGAGACCGGTGGCTCATGCCCCCAAAAACCCAAACTCCTGAAAGGGTTTCAGCAAAGCATTTTTAAAGGCCAGGAGCTGGTTATTCCTGTATTTCTCCTGAGACAAAGGATGGGAGAGATTGGCCTTTTCAGCATTTCAAAGTCAACTTTGAAAGTTCGGCTTGTGGGTAGGAGCTGGTGAGGGAGATGTGTTGACACCTTTGAAGGTATATTCTCAAGATGCTGATGTGTTTCTTCAACATAATATTGATGAAAAAACAACCCAGAGCAGGAGGAAAAACAGGAGGAAATGGCAGCTTCTCAGGGACTGCTGACATTGCAAGATGTGGCCATAGATTTCTCTCAAGAGGAGTGGGAATGACTGGACTTTGATCAATGGGAATTGTACAAGGACAGATGTTAGAGAACTATAGGGACCTGGTCACCTTTTTGAAGCAAAAGAAGGATCTCTAGGATGTGAAGGGAATGGAGACAGTAGCCACACACCCAGCTATGTCTTCTTACGACACCCAGATTTTGATGACCACAAAGCAGGCATGGAAGATTTATTCCAAAAAATGCTGCTGGGAAAACACGAAAGTTGTCGACTTGGAAATTTAAACTGCAATAAACTGTGTAAGGTCTTAACCAAGAGCTCTATTTTTCAATAACTACAACAGCATTTATAATGGAGCAACAAGCTATCCCTGCATTGAATCAGACAATAACTTTGACCGAGACCCAAGTCTTATGAAACATCAGGGCACTGAATTTTCAGAAAACCATTCTAAAAGTAATAAATACAGGAATGTCTTTTATCAAAGCTCATATATTACTACATATAAGAGGATTCATATTGGAGAGAAGACTTACAAATGTAGTGAATGTGATAAAGGTTTTAATCAGTCTTCAACATCAACTTACTCAACATCAGAGTATTCATACTAGAGAGGAACATTAAAAGTGTAATAAATGTAGGAAAGCCTTTAATCAATCATTAAATCTAAGTAGACAAAGGAAAATTCATACTGGAGGGAAACTTTACAAATGTAAAGACTGTGGTAAAGCCTTCAAATGGTGCTCAAAACTTACTCAACATCAGAGAATTCATACTGGGGAGAAACTATACAAATGTAAAGAATGTGGCAAAGCCTTTACCCAGGGCTCAAATCTTAAGCAGCATCCGATAATTCACACTGCAGAGAAGCCTTACAAAAGTACAGAATGTGGCAGTACCTTTAATCAGCATTCATATCTTATACAGCAGAGATCTCATACTGGAAAGAAACCTTACAAATGTAGCAAATGTGGCAAAGCCTTTAACTGGTTCTCAAAAACATCAGAAAATAACAGTAGAAAAAGTAGAAAAAAACCATAATAGCAAAAAACGTACAAATGTAGAGAATGTGACAAAGCCTTCAACCAGAGCTGTTACCTCGCTCAACATCAGAGAATCCATAGTGGAGAGAAACCCTACAAATGTAATAAGTGATGAAAGACATCAGTCCTAAATATATACTTCAGAAAACACCTGAAGAGTTCACAGTGGAAAGAAACTTGAATGATGAAAAAAAATGTAAAAGTACTTAATCACAAATCAAATCTAAATAAATATCAGAATACATAGTAGAAAGCATTAAAGTCAGTAACTTTTCTGGCATTACTCTAATTGAGACTGTTACAGAAAATCATCTAAAGTTAAAACACTTATAAAATTTGTTTGTTGGTATTGATCACAGGATCACAGGGAATGATGTTTGGACAGGTGTAATTATTATCAGCATCTTTTTTATATTGGCATTATTTGAGATTATTTGAAAATACTATTAGGTAGCAATCATTTATTTTTACTACTCCATGGATGTTTAAAGACCCTGTAATGTAAACTGTACAATGAAAATCTAAATGGAAATGACATCTGTCATTGATTTAAATCATTCCTATAGATCACCATTAGTTAAGTGTTCAGGGAATCATTCTTTGTATTAAAGACAGGATCACTGTAAATCTTAAATAGTTGTGACCATTTGCTTTTAAGGATAAAAGGATGTTAGTTCATTAAAATCTTGATAAACATTCATTAAATCAACAGATAGAAGTCATGAATATTAGTTGGCATATTTGAAACAAATACATCTTCATCAATAACTAAGAAAAATATAGGGAACCCTTCCATAAGAAGTTATAAAATTACTGTACATCCATGTTTACTAAATAACTAGGCTTCTTTGTGTAAATCATAAAAATCACAATTCTCAGATCATTCTATCCAAAGAACAAGAATTCTTCTGAATTACTATAATCTGTATTTTGATAGAGAATCATAGATGGATTGTTAAAGGTTTATTTAGACCATGTGTGAACTTAATATGTTAATTAATAAAACTGAATGGTTTTTAATGTGGTAAAAAAAAATTTTGCTCAATTTTAAAATATACCATGTTACTAATTCGAAAAGATACATGCACCCCAATGTTCATAGCAGCATTATTTACAATTGCTAAGATATGGAAGCAACCTAAGTGTCCATCAACAGATGAATGGACAAAGAAGATGTGGTAAATATATACAATGGAATGCTACTCAGCCATAAAAAAGAATGAAATTTTGCCATTTGCAGCAACATGGATGGACTTGGAGGGTATTATCTTAAGTGAAGTAAGTCAGACAGAGAAAGACAAGTATTGTATGATATCACTTATACGTGGAATCTTAAAAATACAACAAACTAGTGAATATAACAAAAAAGAAGCAGACTCACAGATATAGAGAACAAACTAGTGGTTACCAGTGGTGAGAGGGAAAGTGGGGAGGGGCAATATAAAGGTAGGGGATTAAGAAGTACAAACTATTAGGCATAAAATAAGCTACAAGGATATATTGTACAACATGGGGACTATAGCCAATATTTTATAATTTTATAAATGGAGTATAATCTTTAAAATTGTGAATCACTATATTATACACCTGTAACATATAGTATCGATTATACTTCAATAAAAAAAAATCATACCGTGTTAAACCAGAATTTTACAATTGGTGCATGATAAAAGGCATAAAACTTTCGTGTGATTGGAAGCTTTTTTGATTTTATTTGTATCTCCATTTCATTCTTCCCTTCATTCCTGTCCAATATTCTTACTTCTTTAAATACTTCCTAAAATAAAAAGAACATTTATTGTACATTTATTCACAACAAATTTATATTTACTTTAAATTTTTTTTCCTTACCATGGGAATCTCTTCTGTTATGTTTTGAAAGTTGTTCTCACTATCTTCCATTGTCATTTGATGAGCATCTTGAGATTGTGGAATATGAGACATTTCAGCCTTAGTTTTATATTCTAACATTAATATGGCAGGTGGAACTAAAATGCTTAGTATGACCTAAAAATTTTAGAAACACAGAAGTTTACATTTTAAAATTAATGGCCTTCAAGAATATAATAAAAGCAATAAAAAGGTATAAAATCTCCTAATTATTAGTTAGCCATTTTGTCCCTGGTGGTGCAGGGAAAAAACAAAAACTTCACATTTTACTTATATAGAAAGAGGCCAGGTTGAATTGTTTTAAAGAGTAACAAAACATTTGAGTATTACGATATAAGGGTATAGAAAAGATTTAATAATTATTATAGACTTGTCCTGTTAAAAAATCAGGTTACTATTTGTTCAGAAAATACATTTTTGTTTAAATAAAATGTAAGCCTTATGAAGTTAACATGTGCTTAATTTTATCCTAAATCTCTCTGCAAGTGTTCCGTGTCACAATGTGATTACTCAGCTTGTGCCTCTATAAACAAAAAGGTTTATTTCTGAAATTTTATGTATTACCTGCAAAACCCTCAAGCACAAAGAAATTATAATTGTGTGTCAGGGTTTCTATTATAATTGTATATCAGGGTTAATCCTTCACCATTATTTTTAGTATATGATCAGTATTTATTATCCACTTACAATGATCAGTGATTAAACTACTTGCCTGATTTCTGCCTTCTATATTCTATACCTTTTTTCAGACATAAAATAACAAAAAGGAAAGTTTAAAGTAAAATCTCTCACTGTAATGAAACTGAAAGTACCAGACAACATTTTATCCCAATTTTTAACCATAAAAACTGAGCAGATCCAATATACTTCAAGCAAATTAAAAGTAACAGATTATTAAGTTAGTAGATAGGTCCTGAATTTTAGAATTTGGGAATCATCTTTTCATAAAGCAACAACTTTTTTTTCATGGCTGCTATAAATGCCAATACTCCCATTTGTTGCTCTCATGCTTCTGGCTCAGACTGGGGAAACAATCACTATACACCACACCTGAAAAGGATTCAGAGTGAAGACTAAGAGGGATAAAATGCCAACACCACAACCCCTACCCTCACAAATCAAGGCATTTTACTATACAGCTGAGCTAATTCCTCTGTTCTTTTTTATCTAATCACACACTTTATATTATTTCTAAGGTATACCTTGTACCAGGAATTTTTCCTCATATTCAGCCTTCCCATCCACATATCAGATAACAACATTTGTGTACAGGTGTGGGCTACGAAAGGTCTAAGTCTTGAAGAAACTGCTAACTTAAGACAGGTGGAATTACTCCAATTTTTCAGTTCATAAGTGAGCAATTTCATAGCCATGGTTTCATCTTGTCTGAAGGATTGTTCTAATAATTCAACTGCCAGTTGACCAAAATCACTATCAAAAGATAAAAGCCAAAACATATTCAGATTACCAAATTGCAGTTTTAAACCATTATCCTTAAAGTCATTCATAACATGTTCCAGTTTTCAATATTTTCACACACACACTTAGGGAATTGTGAGGCCCTATGTTTTCAGATATCCACTACTATGTGAAAATCACAAAATATTAAAATATGCCACATTAGGAACAAGACTGAAAATGTGACTCCAAAGCACTTTCCCCTGGTCCTAGAAATAAACCTATAGACTCACAGGAAACCCAAACTGACAATATTCAGATACTCTGTTCAGAAAGTCTCTAGACAATATTTCAAACATAGAAGAGGGTTGGTACCCAGTAGAGAGGAAGAATAATGTGAATAGGGACTAACCTAATATGAAAAACATCTTAATCTTAAATCCCTGGTAACATGATCACAGGATCTCTATTTGAGTTATTTCCAGTAACAACTCTTACTCTCTTCCAAAGACAGCCCATTTTGGGGGAGGGTGGTCCTATTCTCTATTATAAAGCTTCCTACAAACTACCTTTCTAGCTTAATATTCTACTACTCCCCTAAGTAGACTGTAAAACTTGTGAACTATTTTATTCTTCTACATATGTAGTTCCACCATCTGAAATGCCCTTCCAGCTGAACTAAATTTATTTCCTTAGAACACAGCTCAAACCTCACTTTCTTCCTTTCCCTACCACTTCAAATGGAACTTTTCCTAATCTAATTGCTATTATGTACAACTAATTATTAAACTTATTTCTGGCATTTCTTCTTTCTTGTTGAGATATTTAACTCTTGAACTGCAAACAATATACATGCCTAGGCAGCAAAGTTTCTTTCTGAGTTTTTTTTTAAAAACTTAAAACATTTAGAAAGTGGGTTTCTCTTAATTTTTCCAATAAAATTATAATACGTAACCTAATTAGTGCGTGGCACTATAATCTCCACTTAAACCTCATCTATTTTGTATTTTTAAAATGTTTCAAATGATAAAATGTAACTTACTTGGAATATTGTTTCAATTCCTCTGAAGTATCATCTACGAGGTCACTCTGCTTTGCTTCATATGCCATTGAACGATAGATCTTACAGGCAACTAATGCTTTAGCCATTGATTCTTCACCATGCTGCCACAAAAAACGGGCCATGACCTGCCTCTTCATAAGGCAAGCCCAAATTAGCAGTTCATTAAGTGGATAAGGAAAGCGCTTGGTTTCTGGATCATCAATATCTACAATTTCATCTTTGGTTCTTTTCTTCTTTCCTTCTTCCACAGCTGTATCAATCTTTAAGAGAAAATAAATGTTATAAGGCTCATCAAAATAAGGCCATATGACATTCATGTGAGAATTTTAATAAAATACCCTTTATTCTTCAACTTCATACAGCTGCACAAATCAAAATAGTATAAATTTTACATACTTGATTTTTATTATAGCTCATATTCATTTTATAGAAATGTCATTTCCAAAAAAATGTCTTTGCAACAAAGTTTTCCAAGATTAAAGGGCCTAAATATTTCAACTAATATCCAATAAAACACAGTTTTAATGAAAAGAAAGTTTGGATAACACCTCTGGTCTTGCATGTTGTTAATCAAGTAAATATAGAATAAAAGGAGGCAGTTAAGCAATAATCAAAACATCTAAAAATTTTGGTCATTATCATAGTTAAATACTAAAAAATAACAGAATCATTAACCAACAATGAATATCTTTTGGCATATAGGAAAATGAAGAATCAAGGATATAATACCATATCTAAAAACAAAAGATAATTCTTACTAAAACAAGGAGTTTTCTGTTTCATAATACTAAGTAATTTAGAAAGAACAAAATGCGAAAGCCAGAAAGGGTAATATTTAAACAAATATACCTTTGGTCGGTAGGGCTGTGCTGTTTTAATGAAATGATTATGCCTCATTTTTTCCTTTTTATCTGCTCTATTGCCGAAAGATTCCTGACTCTTTCGCAACTGAGGAGTGCTGCTGGAGGTATTTCTGCCAGACCTCTGAAAATAAAAGCTTATTAGATTTTATAGATTTAAATATGCTGATATGCTATAAAAAATCAGTTTTTACATATGTATGTATATATAAATATATGTGTGTACGCACACCAAAAAAAAATATAGTTTCTTCAGGATTTCAATTACAAAATATTTCTAAGTACTCTTAGTTTAAAATCTCATGTTTTTAAGGCAATCCCACTTTTACCATTCTAAGTAATTTTTAACTTTTAAAGTGTGTAAGTTCATTTTAAAGCACATCTATAGACTTCCCCCCAAATATTACGTACCCGATTATTTCCACCAAGACTATTATATATTAATCGAAAACGTTTCCGAGTGTAGGTGCATCTATAGGTTCCTCCCATAAGATATTCAATAACAAGTCCTATATCAATTAGAGTGATCTTATATCCTGGAGGAAGATTTCCCTGAAAACAAAGCATTAGTTTTAAAAAGACAAAATAGTATTTCTCAATATTTCCACGCCATGCCTAGAAATGTGCCTACTACTCTCCAAAATAACAAATGTTTACTTGTTACAGGAAGCTGGAGTTGCCAGCAGCTACCTTTACAGAAGAAGGGAGTGACTTGTTTCTGTTTCCTTTTGTAAGAAGAGAGATTCTGAGGTTTTGAAGTCCCAACGGTGTGGCTCAGGAAAGGAGTATGGCTTACAACAGGAAGATAATTTGATCTCTCCACTGTACTAATACTTCACACACACAGGCAAAGAAACCTCTAAGTGCCAAGTGTTCTGTTTCACCGTGGCACATAAGTTGCATTTTCCTGCATAAATAATGCTATAAATGTTTCCTGAGGGGCCCATTAATACTTATAAATATTTTTAACCAAAATTATATTGGCCATATTGTAGATTACACGTTTTTATAGCCTTGACTAGAATTCAACTACCACCTATACATTGTTCAGAGATAAAACTTCATTTTCCCAGGGCATCAATTTACAAATGAACTTTTGGAACATAAGCCATTTGTGAGTTTGGAAAGACTGTTTCAGAATGAATTATTGGTTAAAGGGTTTAATCATAAGATGAGTTATATATATATTAACCAATTCTGCCCTCTTATACCATCACCATTCTTTTCATTTCCCTAATTATAATTTCATGAACTTAGTACTTTTTAAAATGCTTATACTTTTTATATTTTGGCTTCATCTGTGAAGTTTCTAATTTCTAGATATCTATATTCTTTAGATCGCTAATTTAAAGATATCTATATTCTTTAGATCGCTAATTTAAAAACTAGGGGGCTTCCCTGGTGGCGCAGTGGTTGAGAATCTGCCTGCCAATGCAGGGGACACGGGTTCGAGCCCTGGTCTGGGAAGATCCCACATGCCGCGGAGCAACTGGGCCCGTGAGCCACAATTGCTGAGCCTGCGCGTCTGGAGCCTGTGCTCCGCAACAAGAGAGGCCGCGACAGTGAGAGGCCCGCGCACCGTGATGAAGAGTGGCCCCCGCTTGCCACAACTAGAGAAAGCCCTCGCATAGAAACGAAGACCCAACACAGCCATAAAAAAAAAAACAAAACATAAATTAATAAAAAATAAAAATAAAAAAAAAACTAATCATAGAGTCTGTCATACAGAGTGAAGTAAGTCAGAAGGAGAAAAACAAATACAGTATGCTAACACATATATATGGAATCTAAAGGGAAAAAAAAAAGGTCATGAAGAACCTAGTGGCAAGACGGGAATAAAGACACAGACCTACTAGAGAATGGACTTGAGGATATGGGGAGGGGGAAGGGTAAGATGTGACAAAGTCAGAGAGTGGCATGGACATATATACACTACCAAATGTAAAATAGATAGCCAGTGGGAAGCAACCGCATAGCACAGGGAGATCAGCTCTGTGCTTTGTGACCACCTAGAGGGGTGGGATAGGGAGGGTGGGAGGGAGGGAGATGCAAGAGGGAAGAGATATGGGAACATATGTATATGTATAACCGATTCACTTTGTTATAAAGCAGAAACTAACACACCATTGTAAAGCAATTATACTCCAATAAAGATGTTAAAAAAAAAAACTAGTCAAAAAACATACTTTCATCTTAAATAGAAGATTTTTGTTTTTATTTCATCTTAAGCAACCTCAAAATATGCTCTATGATTAAGGATGTCATGTATGATAGATATTTTAGTTCTATTTTTTTTTAAATCTGACAAATTCCCTTATGTTATGAATTCACTTGAATGGGGAATACTTAATTTAAGGAAAATAATGTGAGTTATCTAAAAAAATGATAAGCAATTTCTCAAGCTATACAACTAACTCTTAGAAAACTCATTAATTTGAATTAGAAAATATTCAATTACTGTTTTTACTTCAGGATTTTTCACTTATGCAAGTAGAAAAACTGGGCTTATTATTATAGCCATCAATGTAAAAGACGTTAACATATAACAAATCTCCTATGTGAGGTTCCCAGAATTAACAACTATAGTTCTGCTAAACCACATAAGTAAATCATAATGCAAATGTGTTTAAGAAATCCCCGGACTGAAGGTCTCCCTCATTATTCAAGCTTTCTGGGAAGGAAAAAAAAAAAAAAGAAAGCTTTAGTTATTTAAACAAAACAAACAAAAATTAATGTGAACTGTCCAGAATAGGAAAATCCACAGAGATAGAAAAGAATTAACAGTTGCTTAGGGCGGGCTCAGAGGCAAGGAGTAGAGAAGCAGCAGGAATGGGGAGAGACTGCTAATGGGTACAAAGTTACTTTGGGGGGTATTGTAAATACTCTAAAATTGTGGTGACGGTGGCACTACCCTGAATATAGAAAGTCACTGAACTATACACTTTACATGGATGAATGTTATGGTATGTGAAATACATTTCAATAAAGCTACAAAGAAAAAGCACATGGAAAAAAATAAAAGAAAAAAATTTTAAGTATGACAAAGTCTAAGTTCTTTCTATGAAATGTTAGTTTAGTATTAAACATATTACAAAACACAGAAAATGACATTTCTATCAAGTTTTCCATTTTTTAATAGTACACTCACACTTAATGGCAAGTAAAACATTTGAATGAAGAATTCTAGAAGGAAAGCATTTTAGTTCAGAAACTTTAAAAATAATTCAATTAACTAAATATGAGTACTTTTTCATCAAGGGAAATAAAACTATTGGATATCAATAGTTTAAATTGTTATAATTTTTAAATAAGTGTTTAAAACTATTAATTCACAGAGAATCCAGTAGAAAAGAAGAGGAATATCAGTGTGTCAAATTTAGTCACCACAGAATGGCTTCAGACCATATGAGAGCATTATATAGGAAATCACTACCAATACTGAATATAAAAGAAGGGGGAAGAGGGAGAGAGAAGGAGAGAGACAGAGATGGAGGGGGGGAGAGAAAGACATAAACAGAGAGAAAGACAGAACATTTTCAGCCTTTTTATTGGCAAAATCTGCCATTGAAGATCACCAATCTGTGTTTCTCTCAATGTCCTTTACATGCCCAGGGAACAAATTTCTTCTTAACACAGAGAAAGAAGATCTTCCTTTATGAACAAATAAGCATTATGAACTTCATCATACTGTATCCTGGATGACTAGAAGCTCAGGTCTTAATTCCATAAACTTTCCTTTCTCTTGATTTCTGATATATTATGTTCTTTACTCCTGTATTACTACAAATTTATCCCTTATTTTAATCTCGATCTAAAAAAAGTCACTTTATTGCTAATTTTAAGATGCACTGAAATGCTTTCTAGAAACAGATGAAGTATAAATGACTTTTTTAAAATAACATTTTTCGAAAACAAAAATAATCTCTTACCTGTTTGACATCTCGAACAAGATGAAATAGCATTGGATTAGTTGGGCCTTGTTTCTTTAAGGAGAAAATAATTAGAGGAAACTATTATTTTTCTTCTAAAATAACTTAAACAATTTCCTTTTTGTTACAGGACTTTTGTTCTTACACAAATTATATTGTTTTTGAGTTATACAAGTTCTGTTCATAAAATGGAACAAAGAAAAAGATGTAACTATTACATGTTGTCATATTTACCTTTAACAAGATATATAATTTCTTATGCTCTTACGTTTTTACTTATGCAAAACACAAAAGCTTTTCTTTTCTAAAAGTCATGCAAACATTGCAAGCTTCACAATTATATGTTAAATTTAATTTATATTCCATTGATAATGGAGGCATTCTCTTTCCTCTTGTTAAAATGTCTGTACCTCTGTTTCTGCCACTAATCATCAAGCTGTAGCAATACATTAAATATTTTGGGTAACAAACTTTTAACATTTATATATGCCATCTTTTTCCCTATTATCTTAATTCTATTTAAATATTACAGTAGACTAATGACAAGTTTCATTTTTACATTAATCTTATTTTGATGGTATCCTGTATTTTGAAAAAATACCCAGGAGTATATCTCCCCCCATCAAAACTGAGATAAATGGGCCAAAAAGATATTCTTCTAAACTTTTTAGACAGTGCTCTGACCTATATGAAATTTACTGCAATTGATTCTAAGCAGCACAAATCAAGAGAATTATTGTCAATACTTTAAATCTATTGTTTAAAAGAAATATCAAATGAGATTTTTCTCCCACCATTGTGTTACTGTTAATTTTTATGAGGTTATTGTAGTAATCAATTCAATGTACTTCTCAGTTTTGATTACATATACTTGGTAATACATTCTCAAATCTAAGTGGGTAAACTTATTATTCCTTTGAAAACAATATTATTTTCTTTGATATTAGTGGCTTTCAAATTCTATATAATATCTAAAGATGGCTATAACTGATACTGCATTCTTTTTACAGTATTTAGTCTATAGACTTAAGAGCTGAGTTCCCTCAGCTCATTCTCCTCGTAAGTTAATTTTTTTCAATTTAAAATGTCAATTATTTTTAACATAAAGAAACAAACTTAGTAGAAATATTTACAAAAAATCGGTAATATTTTAGTGCACTTAGATAGACTTACAAAATATTTACAGCTCAAACATTTCTGAAATGCAAAGTATTATAAAAAATAAAGACAGAGGCCTGTAAGTTAATTTTTAAAAAATAAATGTGTCTTCCAAGTGAATGTGAATTATTTCATGCTTTTTAAGTATTAGGAAGCTTCATTGTATCTTCTCTAATAGTATATAATCAGAGAGAAACACAATTTTTGTAATTCTATTTTATCTTAATCCATTAATGTTTATTCATTAAATATGACTTCTTAGTAAAAAATAAGTACACTTTAACACAGCAGTTCTCAAAAGTGCAATCTGGGGACTCCTGAAGGCCCCCAAGACCCTTTTAGGAGGCCCATGAGATCAAAAGTGTTTTCAGAATCATGTTAAAATGCTATTTGCATTTATTCATTCCCATTCTCTCAGGAATTTGTACTGAAGTACAAATTAATAAATATGTTTAAAATTTCTTGGTGTTACATTCCAATATGACACATATCAACACACATAAGCAAAACCTCTCTAGAACAGCTCTTTGATGTCCTCAATAATTTTTATGGATCTTGATAACAAAAAATTGAGAACCACTGCTTTATCATGTTATATACAATCCCTTAAACTTTAAAAAATTTTACCAATAATTGATGCTGAACGTTAACTATTATCTTAATAACTTTGAGTTATACAGTTAAAAAAATTACTTGCCTTGCTAATGGGATCAATTTTTATTTTTAGTGTTTTGTATTTGCTTTACATTTCAGGGATAAACCTTACTTTGGCACAATGAATAATCCTTTTAATTTTTACATCTATTTGCTAGAGACAGTAGAACGCCAACAAATCCCTACTCAAAGGAAATTTACAATCCACAGTGGAAGACATAACTGTACTTAACAAACTGCACCACTGGGCTTCACTGTAGCACTGCCTTGGCATTTGAACTAGGTTCCAAACAAAGAATAAAATCCAGTAAGTGGGTAGTAGTAGCTGGAAGAAAAACACATACCAGCAGTGTGTAAACAACTAATGCTTTTTAAAAAAGTTTATATTTTGGGGAAACAGTAGGTAGATGACATAGTTGAAATATCCACTATGCAGAGGTGGGAGATAGGAATTAAAAGGCCAAGTGAGAGAAATAGCTGAGGCAAAATTTCAAAAGCTGGAGAGCTTTGAAAACCAAGTAAAGGGTTTGAGTATTATTCTATACACACTGGGGAGCCATCAAAAGTTTTTAAACTGGGGAAAGATATGATAAAGTATGTCACTATAAGAATATTTAGGTTAAAGATTTGAAAATAGACAAGGAAATTAGATTACTGAAATAGTACAGGCTGGAAATGATTGAGTAGTACAAAGACATTAGGAATGAAAAGAAAGAGATAAATAGGTAGAAACTGATAAATAAAAGGAAACAGCTTTGCAGAGAAGTCAAAGTTAGAAAGCTAGGATTTGGTCATAGTACTCCTCAAGGTATACTTCTATTAGTAATGAAAAACCATTAAGAAGAGTAGTATTTACCCTCTCCAATGTTAGTGACATGAAATTTGAAACAAAATGAGAAAGGCTTTGTAAAAGGAATAATTAGTTTTCAGGAGCTCTTTAAAAGAAAAACTGAAAAACAGTATGTAAGCTGAAAGTACGACACCACAAGGTCAAAATCATGAATGTAAACACCAAAAAGGAGAAAAGAAAAAGCAATGTGTAATTTCTCCATTGGTCAAAGGAATCAAAAGAAATTTGGTGTAACAAATGACTACCAAGAAAAAGAAGAAATATAATGACTCTATAATTAAGAACTTGATCTTATAGTTTTAAAAAGGGGTGAGGTGAAGGAAAGGGTTGTTAACACTACATCTCTTTCCTATGTGGCTATGGTGACAGAGAAGGTCTCCAGAAATAGGGAAAAGGGTTTCAGACTGTCATATAAACAATCTATACTAAGACTGGCTGTAATTTTTCCACATAATCCAGCAAAACATTAAAGGTTTTACCAATAGGAATGAATATACTCAGGTAAAATGACACTTTCCAAAGATGATAAAACTTAGTCCACAAAGAATTTTAACATACACTTACAGTGTTGTAAAGTTCTTCCAGTCTAGGAATGGTAAGGAATTTATGCATGCTTACTCCATTTTCAATAAGAAGTTTTACAAATGCAACTCTATCCATTACAAGAGCATCAAGCATAGCTTGTTCCAAGGATCCAACCTAAAACAGTATCAACATTAATAAAATTATACAAACAGTTCTACATGCAAGTCCTTAGGATTTATACATATTTGTTCCTACACAGTTTTAGAACAAAATTAAAAAGATGCAAAGTAATAAAAGGCTAGGACTTAAGGTATATAGGGAATAGATAAAAAGACCTCACTAGAGTAGCATTCCCTAAAAAACATTCTGTAGGACAGCAAGGGTTATGTGGAGGGGGGAAACAAGAAAGAATCCACCATCAAGTAAATTTTGGGAAAAATACCTTAGAGCAATGGTTCTTAGTGTTTAAGAAAGGTTTTTTAGAGGGATCATTTCAATAATTGGGGGCCACTACTACATTTAATGGACACGGTCAAAAGATACCAGAAATCATACAATATGCCAGACAATGTCACTCAAAGAGGAATTGCCTTGTATCTCATACAACTTTCTATTATCCTGTTAGATTCTCACAAATGAAAATCCAGTAATTCTGCTTTACATATAAACACAAAGTATTCTGTCACAAACTTTCCAAAAATACAACTGCTATGTAAGTCAGAAAAGATTGTACTTAGTTTTCTTTAGAACTGTAACAGAAACCATTCACCGTCAGAGAAAAATCATATCTCTTAACAGCAATACAACATGTGGCACTGCAGTTTAATGTAACACGTGTATCAGTCAGCATTTGTAGCGCTCCCTTGTAAGTTTTTAGAGACACTTTTACAGACTTCAACAGACAATGAATCAAATACTCTAAAACCAGTGAAGACACAAATACAGAAATTTCACTAAGAAGCATTATAAAAGTCATCTTATTAATGTAATAATATTAGTATATTTAGTATTACTGATATATTAATATTCTAATAATACCTCATTGCTTCTGTATAGTTTTAAATATTTTGGTATCATAGGATAAAAAATTTTGTGGTGAAAATCAATACCAAAAGCACTGGGTTTGGGCTTCCCTGGTGGCGCAGCAGTTAAGAATCCGCCTGCCAATGCAGGGGACATGGGTTCGAGCCCTGGTCTGGGAAGATCCCACATGCCGCAGAGCAACTAACCCTGTGCGCCACAACTACTGAGCCTCCACTCTAGAGTCCATGAGCCACAGCTACTGAGCCCACGTGCCTAGAGCCCGTGCTCTGCAACAAGAGCAGCCACTGCAATGAGAAGTCTGTGCATGGCAAACAAACAGCAGCCCCCACTCCCCGCAACTGGAGAAAGCCCGTGTGCAGCAACAAAGACCCAACGCAGCCAAAAATAAATAAATAAAAGAAATACATTAAAAAAAAAATCATTGGGTTTTTTCACCTTTTGTTTTCTAATCTTTATTGTCTTCAGAAGTTTACCATACAACTATACAACTTCTCTATAGCAGTTTCTTTTACCATTTCTTTACCCAATCTACCCTTGATTTCTATTACTTTGCAAAGGATAGGGTCTCCAAAATCTTTTTAGTATACAGGCTAAATACATGCCTTATGCATGATGGATGATGATCAGAGGGCAGACATGTTTTCTGTCACTTTTTTTTTTCACCACTCAGTTCTATTTCATAACAAGGAAAATATTTTGGCATTGCACTTAAAAACAAGGCACAACTAACTTATAAGAATGTAATACTTATTCAATTTCTCATATATTAACAGCCTGTAATTTATCATGGCATTCCTATTTTAGTTAAGATTATCTCCTACTTTCTCGTATCACATACAAATCTGATTTGTTATTAACTTATTCTAACATTAACAACATTTACTCTATTGCTCAGTTGGTCCTCTCTCCTTTCTTTTCTTATCCTGTACTTGTAAGGGGTGTTCTTCTGTTCCCCATGGATTTTAAGTTACCAACAATAACATTCCTGTATTAGTCTGGTTAATTAAAAAAATCATCACCAACACCTATGTCAAGGATCTTACTACCTATGTTTTCTTTTAAAAGTTTTATGGTTTCAGGTCTTATGTTCAAGTCTTCAATCCATTTTAAATTAATTTTTGTGTGTGGTATAAGACAGTGGTCAAGTTTCAGTCTTCTGCATGTGGCTGTCAAGTTTTCCCAACATCAATAATTGAAAACACTGTCCTTCTCCCACTGTATATTCTTGACTACTCTGTCGTAAATTGATATGTGCATGAGTTTATTTCTGGGCTCTCTATTCTGTTCCACTGACCTATTTATGTAATTTTATGCGAATACCATACTGTTTAAATTACCATAGCTTTGTGACACAGTTTGAAATCAGGAAGCATAATGCCTCCAGCTTTGTTCTTCTTTCTCAAGATTGTTTTGGCTATTCAGGATCTTTTGTGGTTCCATACAAATTTTAGAATTGCTTGTTCTATTTCTGTGAAAAATGCCATTGGAATTTTGATAGAGATTGCACGGAATCTGTAGATTGCTTTGGGTAGTATAGACATTTTAGCAATACTGATTCTCCCAATTAATGAGCACAAAATATCTTTCCATTTCTCTGTATCTTCTTCAATTTCTTTCATCAACATATTATAGTTTTCAGTTCACAGATCTTTCACCTCCTTGGTTGAATTTATTCCTAGGTAATTTATTCTTTTTGATGCAATTGCAAGTGGGACTGTTTTCTTAATTTCTCTTTCAGATATTTTGTTATTAGTGTATAGGAACACAAATTTATGCATATTTATTTTGTATCCTACAACTTTGCTGAACTCATTTATTAGTTCTAACAGTTTTTCGGTGAAGTCTTTAGGGTTTTCTACACATAGTATCATGTCATCAGCAAAGAGTGACAGTTTTATTTCTTCCTTTCCAATTTAGATGCCTTTTATTATTTTTTCCTGCCTAACTGCTGTGGCTAGGGCTTCCAATACTATGCTGAATAAAAGCAGCAAGAGTGGGCATCCTTGTCTTGTTCCTGATCTTAGAGGAAAAGCTTTCAACTCTTCACCATTGAGTATGATGTTAGCTGTATGCCTTTATTATGTCATATATGCCTTTATTATGTTGAGGTGCATTCCCTCTATACCTGCTTTGTTGAGAGTCTTTATCATAAATGGATATAGAATCATGTGAAATGCTTTTTCTGTATCCACTGAGTTGATTATACGATTTTTATCATTGTTTTTCTTAATGTGATATATCACGTTGACTGATTTGCAGATCCCCGGAATAAATCCCACTTGATTATGGTATATGGTCCTTTAAAAGTATTGTTGAATTCAGTTTCCTAAATATTCTGTTGAAGATTTTCAAAAGCTGTTGTCTGAGGGTCTGGATTCCAGTCAGTCTGAATCTGGATGCTGAAATACTCCCCTTAGGGACACTGATAGGTAACTGCACATTCTCAACTACTGGGAGCTAGTAAAAATACAATACATTGCTTCAACAAGCAGAAAGGTTTGAGAGAGAACAAAAAGCTGAGTCAAGGTTGACTGACAAGGCTCATCCCCTACACAAGGCTACTTCTTCAAGACTGGAAGAGGTGGTTATTTCATCTACTGTATAGAAACCAAAACACAGTCAAGTAAAATGGAGAAACTGAGAAATATGTTCCAAATGAAAGAACAAAATAAAACCTCAGGGAAAAACCTCAATGAAATGGAGATAAGTAATTTACCTGATAAAGAGTTCAAAGTAATTATTATAATGATGCTCACCGAATTGTGGAAAAGAATGAACACAGTGAGAACTTCAACAAAGAGATGGAAAATCTAAGAAAGTACCAAATAGAAGTCACAGAGCTGAAGAATAAAAAACTGAACTGAAAAATACACTAACAGGGTTCAAGAGCAGACGAGATGAAGCAGAAGAAAGGATCTGTCAACTTGGAGACAAGGCAGTGTAATTGACCAAGAGTAGCAAAAAGAACTTTTAAAAAAGTGAAGTTAGCTTAAGGGACTTATGGGACAACATCAAATGGACTGATACATTTTAGGGTTCCCAGAAGAAGAGAGAGACAAAGGGGCAGAAATTGTATTTGAAGAAATAATGGCTGAAACTTCCCTAACCTGGGGAAGAAAACAGACATCCAGATACAGGAAGCTCAGAGAGTTTCAAATAAGGTGAACCTATAGAGACCCACACCAAGACACATAATTGAAATGCCAAAAGTTAAAGACAAGGAAAGAATATTAAAAGCAGCAAGAGAAAAACAACTTGTTACATAGAAGGGAACCTCCATAAGACTATCAGCATATTTTTCAGCAGAAACTTTGCAGGCCAGAAGGGAGTGGCATGATATATTCAAAGTACAGAAAGAAAAAACTTCCAACCAAGACTACTCTACCTGGCAAAAATTCTTATTCTGAATTGAAAGAGAGAAAGACTTTTCCAAACTAGCAAAAGCTAAAGGGGTTGATTACCACTAAACCAGCCTTTCAAGAAATGTTAAAGGAGCTTCTTTTAAGCTGAAAAGAAAGGGTGGTAATTAGTAACAAGAAAACATATGAAAGAAATCTCACTGAAAAGGTAAATATACAGTAAAAATAGTAGATTAATCACTTATGAAGTTAGAATAAAGGTTGAAAGACAAAAGTAGTAAAAATAGCCATGATTACGATAATTAGTTAAGGGATACTCGAGGTAAAAAGATGTAAACTGTGACATGAAAAACAGAAAACAGGAAAGGGGAATATAAAAATGTTGAGATTTAGAATGGGATCAAACAAGTGGTTATCAACATAAAATAGACATTATAGATATAAGTTATTATATGTAACCCTCATGGTAAACACAAAGCAAAATCCTATAGTAAATACACAAAAGACAAAGAGAAAAAAATATAAGCATATCACTAAAGTCATCAAATCACAAAAGAAGAGAGCAAGAGAGAGAAAAAAAAAGGAACAGAATGGAACTACAAAAACAGCCAGAAAACAATTAACAGAATATCAGTAAGTACATACTTATAATAATTATTTTAAATATAAATGGACTAAACTCAACAATTCAAAGACACAGAGTAGCTGAACGGATAAAAACACAAGACCTATCTATATGCTGCCTACAAGAGACTCACTTTAGACGTAAAGACAACATATAGACTGAAAGTGAAGAAATGGAAAAGGATATTCCATGCAAATGGAAACCAAAAGAAAGCTTACTTATATCAGACAAAATAGACTTTAAAAAAAGACTGTAATAAGAAACAAAGATGGATGGCACATAATGATAAAGGGGTCAATTCAACAAGAAGATAAAATATATGTAAATATTTATGTACCCATCATAGGAGCATATAAATACATAAAACAAATATTAACAGTCTTAAAGGGAGAAACAGACAGCAATACAAAATAATAGGGGACTTTAATACCCACTTACATCAGTGGATAGATCATCCAGACAGAAAATCAGTAAGAAAACATCAGCCTTATATGACACATTAGACCAATGGACTTAACAGATATACAGAACGTTCCACCCAAAAGCAAGAGAATACACATTCTTCTCAAGTGCACATGGAAAATTTTGCAGGATAGACCATCTTAGACCACAAAACAAGTCTTAATAAATTTAAGAAGACAAATCATATCAAGCATCTTTTCTGACCACAATGGTATGAAAATAGAAATTACACAAAGAAAACTGGAAAATTCATAAATACATGAAGATCAAACAACATACTACTCAACAACCAATGGGTCAAAGAAGAAATCAAAAGAGAAATTAAGAAGTATCTTGAGAGGGCTTCCCTGGTGGCGCAGTGGTTAAGAATCTGCCTGCCAATGCAGGGGACACGTGTTCGAGCCCTGGTCCGGGAAGATCCCACATGCCACAGAGCAACTAAGCCCGTGCGCCATAACTACTGAGCCTGTACTCTAGAGCTCACGTGCCACAACTACTGAGCCCGCATGCCACAACTACTGAAGCCCATGTGCCTAGAGCCCGTGCTCTGCAACAAGAGAAGCCACTGCAATGAGAAGCCCACACAGTGCAACGAAGAGTAGACCCCGCTCGCCGCAACCACAGAAAGCCCGCACACAGCAACAAAGACCCAACGCAGCCAAAAAAATAAATAAAAAGTACCTTGAGAAAAACAAAAATGGCAATATAACATACCAAAATTTGTGGGATGCAGCAAAAACAGTTCCAACAGGGAAGTTCACAGCGATAAATGCCTACCTCAAAAAACAAGAAAAGTCTCAAATAACCTAACTTAACACCTCAAGAAACCAGAAAAAGAAGAACAAACCATACTCAAAGTTAGTAGAAGGCAGAAAGTAACAAAAATTAGAACAGATATAAATGAAACAGAGATTGAAAAGACAACTAGAATGAAACTAGAGCTAGTTCTCTGAAAAGATAAAATTGACAAACCCTTAGCTAGACTCAGGAAGAAAAAAAAGAGGACTCAAATAAATAAAATCAAAAATGAAACAGATGTTACAACTGATACCACAGAAATACAAAGGATCATTAAGAGGTTAATATGAACAATTACATGCCAACAAACTGGACAGCCTAGAAGAAACAGATAAATTCCTAGAAACATACAACCTATCAAGACCAAATCATGATGAAATAGAAATTCTGAACAGTCTGATTACTAGTAAGGACCAGACAGCTTCACTGGTGAATTTAACCAAACATTCAAAGAACTAATACCAATCCTTCTCAAACTCTTCCAAACTCATTTTATGAGTCCAGCATTACTCTGATACCAAAACCAGACAAGGACCCCAGAAGAAAATTACAGGCCAACATTCCTGACAAACACAGATGCAAAGAGCACTATTTCTAAAACTTTTTTCAGTTACAGGATTTTTAAAGATCTCTACCCTATAAAAAACACAGTTTTTATCAAGAGGCAAATAGAACTTATTAAATCCTAAATGGATCTGAATGTTGCAGAAATGTTTAGCTACAGTAAGTCTGCACTTTTGACTGACAGGCAAATGTCAAGTTAGGTCACAGTTTCAGCAAATACTTTGTTATTAACTTAGCTTAATTTAATTACACTGTTTATATAGATTATTTACATACCAGCCACTGCTGTCCATAAACAAATACATGATTTTTGGCAATGTCAACTCTATCCCATGCCAATGTAAGGATGAGCTGGTCAAATGCAGATGCATTAGTGCCTAATCGAATAAAGAAAACAGTCGACAAGTTCAATTAATTTATCTCCATTAAAATATGAACACTTATGAATTCTCCCCCTTCCCCTTTAATTAACTTACACAGCTGGTGTTAGTCACTATTCAGAGGTAGCCTGCCTCAGAAACATAAGGTTACCCCAGGGTTGAGGACTTTTATTTTCCAACTATAGAAAAGACACAGCCTCATCCATCGCAAACAATTCAGAATGCACAAGAATGAACAGAAAAGAAAGATGATCTGTTTCTATCACAGCAATAGTATTGACTGTTAATATTATGAAAAATATCCTTACAGGTGTTTTCTGTGCATATATAAGTTCATATATATACTTTTAATTGTTTATGCAAAAGTAGGTCAAACTATACAAAATACTCAGCCTGCTTTATGTATCGTATTTAGTTTTCAATAACAGTACATATAGATGTACCTTATATATATATAAATACCTTTTAAAGGTGAACTAAAATTTATTCAACAAATATTCTAACTAGTGGACATTTCATGTTATTTTGAATTTTCTGGTGAGTGTATCTTTGTGCACATATTTAACAGGATGAATCTGTAGAAGCCAAATTGCTGTGTAGAAGGGTATATAATTTAAAGCTTTTGATACACTGCCAAAATATATTCCAGAAAGGTTATACCATCCATCAGGAGTATACAAATACCCAGTAGGAGGACAGAAAGCTTCTTTTTTTTTTTAATTTATGTTTTTTTAAAAATTATAACATCTTTCCATCATTTCCACATTTCCCCCAAGCATTTGTACTCTGCTAAAATCTTTTACTTAAATTTTGACTCATTTTTCCATGAGGTATTCATCTTTTTGTTACTAATTTACAACGCCTTTTTGTGATCCTTCCACATTCCTGTTCTTAGTTTTCTCAACTATAAAATGAGGACAATAATAGGAAATCTTCCTCTTAGGGCTGTCACAAGGGTAAACAACATAAACCACTAAAGCACAGTAGCTAGTACACAGAAAGTATACAGCAAATATTAGGTGCTCTCTTTTTATTTTTTATTTTTATGCAATCGCATTTATTGATCTTTCCCTTTATGGTTTCTGGGCTTCCTATTACTTATGATCTCTTATTCTCAGATGATGTAAATATGTTATATTTTATTATAGTATTTTTCAAATGTTTCATCTATTGGCAATTCATTGTGGTCTAATATTTGGGAAATTCTTGTGAATGATAAGACAGTGCTCTCTTGCTCTGCTTCTGCCACCTCACTGCATACTTGGACTTTCAGGTACTCAGATGGAACAACATTTTAGTTTCTAATTTTTGAAAAGATTTTTCACTACAGTATTGTTTGTCTTATCAGTTAGATGTCTTTGGAAAGATAATGAGAGGAAAACAATTCAACTGCGTGTGCATTAACCCCTTAGTCCTAGAAGATACCATTAGTGTTCTTTCCAAATTTTCCTTCCTAATGAAAATGGCACATTTAAGAATGCTATCCTTAATTTCTATTAACTAATACTCTATTACTTTTAAACACTTATTTTTTAGCCAATTAAAAATGTGACATGTTTGACACATTCTTAACAGGATAATTAAACAGGTCTAATGGCATAAATCCTGGTATGAACTTTTAAAAAAGTTATAAGATTAAAAACAAAAGAAAATTTGTCAAAGAAAGTGAACATTGTGTCCTTTTCAAAGAAAAACTATTGAAAAATTCAGTTATCAAACGTTTAGTCAAATTAAAAAATCCTAACATATAAAAACACTATAAATGAAAGATCTAACAAATAAATTTTAAGTCTTACCTTTAAGCAGCGCAGTAAGTATTGCTACATCTATATCTTGATGTTCATCTGATCCAATGTGGAAAACAGTAATCTATTTAAAGATCAATTCATAATATTATGTCTTTATATTTTATAAGCTAAGACGTAAGGCATATAAATCACAAAGTAACTGCAAACTACTTGGCAGATATAGTTTTTTTGGGTCAGAAATAATTTCATTACAATCAAAACACAGAAAAGTAAAGAATTTGTATCATTTACCAAATAAAGTTCAAGTAGGGACTTCCCAGGTGGCACAGTGGTTAAGAATCCACCTGCCAATGCAGGGGACATGGGTTTGATTCCTGGTGCAGGAAGATCCCACATGCCGTGGAGCAACTAAGCCCGGGCGCCACAACTATTGAGCCTGTGCTCTAGAGCCCGTGAGCCACAATTACTGAGCCCACGTGCCACAACTACTGAAGCCCGAGTGCCTAGAGCCTGTGTTCCGCAACAAGAGAAGCCACCGCAATGAGAAGCCCACACACTGCAACGAAGAGTAGCCCCCACTCGCCGCAACTAGAGAAAGCCCACACGCAGCAACGAAGACCCAACGCAGCCAAAAATAAGTAAGTTATAAATTTTTTAAAAATTATAAAATAAATAAAATTCAAGTATATGCAAAATGTTTGGTTTCATATTATATTCATTTTTTAATATATTTTATGTCCATTACTAGAATAAGCAATTTATGAGCTAAGGCTATAGATTACTAATCTGAGTAAATCCTGCTGTTTCTTCTGCAGAGTGGACATTTACTCAGTTCAAGTAAATATACGTGTTCTTGAATGCGAAATGTTTTGTTGAATCCTTTTACTGGAAATTTATTTAAAATTTGAAACATAATACCATTAGAGAGAGGTTTTCATTTAATAATCTTTTCATAAAATAAAAGTCTATTGTTATAACCCCAATACAAATTTTTCAACTAACTTCATTTCATAGTATACGAAAATGAAATGCATGAAAGAAAACAGCAAATCAAACCATGTTATCATCCACCTACTTAGAGAACTGCTAAAATTTTTTGTCTCTGTAAACTGAAGCCCATGTCTAGATGACTGAAATTAAGCAACACTGGTCTCTATTTTTTTTTTATTGGAGTATAATTGCTTTACAATATTGTGTTAGTTTATAATGTACAGCAAAGTGAATCAGCTATATGTATACATATATCCCCTCTCTTATGGGATTTCCTTCTCATTTAGGTCACCACAAAGCACTGAGTAGAGTTCCCTGTGCTATACTATACAGCAAGTTCTCATTAGTTATCTATTTTACACAAAGTATCAATAGTGAAGCAGCACTGATCTTTAATTTGAGCACTCACTCAGAGGAAAATAGAGTTTTTTCCTCCAAATATATTTTAGAGAAGCCAATAATAACTCTTTAGAGTTCTTCCTTGATCCTGGACATAATCTACTGAGGCTTAGTTATGAAACTTTTCCAAAAATAGAAGTGTAATACCTGTCTCCAACACCATATAAAAACTATATTCTAGGGGCTTCCCTGGTGGCGCAGTGGTTGAGAATCCGCCTGCCAATGCAGGGGACAGGGGTTCAACCCCTGGTCCAGGAGGATCCCACATGCCGCGGAGCAACTAAGCCCGTGCGCCACAACTATTGAGCCTGTGCTCTAGAGCCCGTGAGCCACAACTACTGAGCCCGCGTGCCGCAACTACTGAAGCCCGCGCACCTAGAGCCCGTTCCACAACAAGAGAAGCCACCACAATGAGAAGCCCGTGCACCACAACGAAGAGTAGCCCCCGCTCACCGCAACTAGAGGGAGCCTGCGCACAGCAACAAAGACCCAACACAGCCAAAATAAATAAATAAATAAAATAAATTTAAAAAAAAAACTATAATCCTTCTATGCTATCTCTTAGGTTGAACAAAATTATAAATGACATCTTTACATGGTTAGAAAAGATTTTAAAATTTTAAATCTGAAGTTTTAAAAAAAGTATTTCTCCAACTGGGAATTCTCTGGAGGTCCAGTGGTTAGGACTCCATGCTTTCACTGCAGAGGGCCTAGGTTCAATCCCTCGTCAGGGAACTAAGATACCATAAGCCATGGGGAGCAGCCAAAAATTAATTAATTAATTAAAAAGCATTTATCCAATTTAGAATGTACTTTGAATGAAATAAAAAGGTTTATTCTGGGCCCCCCTGGTGGCGCAGTGGCTAAGAATCCACCTGCCAATGCAGGGGGACACGGATTCGAGCCCTGGTCCGGGAAGATCCCACATGCTGCAGAGCAACTAAGCCCGTGCGCCACAACTACTGAGCCTGTGCTCTAGGGCTCGTGTGCCACAACTACTGAGCCCACGTGCCACAGCTACTGAAGCCCGTGTGCCTAGAGCCCATGCTCCGCAACAAGAGAAGCCACCGCAATGAGAAGCCCACTCACCACAACAAAGAGTAGCTCCCACTCGCTGAAGCTAAAGAAAGCCCGCACACAGCAACGGAGACCCAATGCAGCCAAAATAAATAAATAAATTCATTTTTTTTAAAAAAGGCTTATTCTGTGAAATCTACTTACGAGCTCCTTTCTTTTCATACACTCCATCAGTGTTTGAAATAAATGAACTGCTTCACTCTGGCCAAAGTTAAATGTTTTTTTGATGGTTGAAATAATATCAGGCTCTGCTGCATCATGAAGATTCCTGAAGTAAGAGGAAACATAACTCAATCCACTGATTTCAAATTCCATTATTTGCAGAATCTAATATCAAGTCCTAGTGGATCCAGGCAAGACATTTAAAGATACTGTATTAATATTAAATACTTGACCCTGAGTGAAATTTTCTCCTTCATTAGACTCCCACTATAAGTCATAAGGGTGGAAAATGGAATGGAGTGATTTTTCTCTTTGAATTATTTCTAATTTTTTGTACAAGGCCATGTGTTAATGTTATCAGTTATACAATACCTTATCATGTAAGATATTGTATAAAGATAATTTTAAGATATTATGGTGTAAAAAGCAGTATTTTAACAAAATGTGTTAAATATCAGCACATTTGCATTTTTATCTCTTTTTCTCAATATGGAATATATTTACATGGCTCAAAAATATGATATAAAATATAAACCTGTGAAAATTCATAGTGAAAGTGTCTTTCCCACTGTCTTCCATCGGCCATTCCATCTCAACTGCTTTCAAGAAACACTATTACTTTGTATAACTTTTGAGGATCTCTTTCAATACATACAATTATCTCCTTTTCTTTTTTCCTACATAAAAGGTGCCATAATATACATGTTACTGTACATTTTCCTTTTTTTTACATATATATTTTGGTAATCTTTCCAAACCTAGTATACAGATTAAAACCTTATTTAACTACAAACTACTCCATTGTGCAGATGTACCATAAGTTATTTATCTAGTCTCCTTGATATAAATGTTCTATTTTGTTCCAATCTTTTACTGTTACAAACCACACTGTATTGAGTAACTTTATATATGTTATTTCACATGTGTGCAAGAACATTTGTAGGAACAATTATCAGAAATGGAACTGTTGGGTCAAAAGATACATGCCTCTGTATGTTTAACAGATCTTTGAAAATTGTCTACTACAAAGACATATTTTAATTCATTCCAATAATGTATCAGACAGGCTATTTCCTCAAGACTTAAGAAGGTATTTCCACGTTGATAAAACACTGAAATGAATCTAATATTCTAAAAACCACAGCCTCTTTACATAAAATTATTAAAAATATGTTGTAATCATACACTTACCCTCCTTCTTCTGTTTGTTTATGAATATATGCTAGTAGATCTGCAGCCCTGCCTGTTCCTTCACATATGACGACTGGAACAGGAGGACTTTCCTGAAGGTATTCTAAAACTGTGAGGATAACGTTTGGCCCACCCTCAAATATAAGTGCCACCACAGGAACACCTTGACCAATTCCTTAAAAAAGGTAAGAGATTAATTATGATATTAGGCAAAATTCAGTAATTTAATCTTAGTTTTCACTCAATCAAAAATAAAATGCCAAAATATAATTTCTTATAAGACTGTGTTGACTTAATTTTATGTCCTCAACATGATATATAGTCTGATATAAATAAATTAAATACTGAATAAATTACTTTTACACTGACTTTAAGTCTGTTCTAAATAACAAAATTAGAAAATCCAATATATAATGAGGCACACACTATGATTTATATATTCACTGAAAAGCAATAATTATTTTGTATATTTCACTACTTTAACTCGACAAGAAATTAAAACACCAATTTGGTTTTCAGTTTTTTAATACTTTGAGTTGAACTTCTCATATGTATTTGTTTTTAATCACTTTTAAAATGTCTATTTTTGATTCCAAATGCATTGAGACATTAATATAGAAATTAACAACAGAATCAGGACTACATAGACAGAACAGATCAATAAAATCCAAGACCTCTATTAAGAGTAACAAAAAATTCAGTGAATACCAATTTTTGTTTTACAATAACTTGCAATGCAGTGAAAGAATCCAAAATATAGGCATTCCCTAGTGGGGTATGAAGGATTCTAAGACATTCCTAATTTTTAGGAGATGCTATGACTCCATCATAATCTGAAAATACTGTTCTATGAGTTTGTATTTCTATTTCACTTTGTCATAGAGCTCACCTTCTTGGTGTCCTAAAATTATAAAATTTCTTTTTTTTTGAAATAAAAATCCAGATGTTAAGCCAGAAAGTTTGACCATGGTCAGAAAGGAAGATCAGTGTCAAAAATACCAACTTTTAAGACATATCTACCAAAGAGTGATACATACTCGTGTTATCAACTTTAAGCAAGGTGATTCTTACTTCACAATAAAGTATGTTTTTCCTCTTCAATCTTGAATTTCAAAGTCGTGTATTGGTATATATCATACATTAAGAATATTTCTGAATTCCTTGAGCTGCAGTGGGATTACAATAGCAACAAAGCTTCCAATGAACCTCTGTGGCTTTGGCTTTGTTATCTGAGTACCCTATTTAATCTCAGACTTCCTTTCCTATATCTTATTTTGTGTAAGGTCAGTCATTCCTGGTTGTTTTGTATGTTATCCTGCTACATAAGGAAATGAGAACTTAAAGAACAGTCTACCTTTTTTAGAATGCTGCTCGCAATTAATACAGCCCAGGATAATTTCAACAACAACAAATTTATAAATTCCCTTACTAGCATGAATTCTTTGCTGATTAATAGTTTTTTCAAGTTCTCTTCTCAGTCTGACTTCTGCCCCATACTTTCCAACAGTGCCATCATCCACCAGTATGAAATGGGAATGTAGATTATTCAGAACATTCAATTTGCTCAGAGGGTTCAATAAGGTTTGGTAAGGAGCAACCACCTAAACAATAGCAAACATGAGAGTTAGTGGGCAGGATTAAATTTAATATAAAGTAAAAACAAATTCTGAAATAATCTGTAAAGGCAAGTAGGAGGTAAGATTCTATTTATGCATAGCAACAAATAGAAAATGTAAAAGAATATATCAAAAAGCATGAGCTTTTAAGCAGCTGAAGATTATTCAATAATGGGTTGAACCACAGTATTATATTTCAGCTCTCATTGCAGAATATACCATATTTCATCATCCCATGCAAAGGAAACAGCAGCAAACAAGCAAATAAACAAACAATGTGAAGAAACTATTAAGTTATTAGTGAATAAAGTGAAATATATAAAGGACACTGAATAAAAGCAATCAAATGTCATATTGTTATTTTTCCAGTCATAAGTAGAATCTTTAAAATTGATGTTAGAAATGTAATTGCACTTGAGAGTGATCATTATAATTCAGTAATTCCTTTTTAATAATCTCTTGAAAGATATCTATAACCAATTCACATGTCTTTAACCCACTTGAAAAAAACACCGGTATTTGATTACTACTCTTACAGACAATACAATTAATTCTTAATAGAATGTCATCATTAAAAATTTTATTACAAAGACTGGCATGACATGGAAACGGTGTGAAATAGTTATACAAAAAAAGGCAGAAACAAGATGTATTAACACTACTTTTTGTATCTATGAATGCATTTTCGAAAGGGTCATGGTATGATCATGAATATTTTAGGTTGACTTCGCATTATTCTTGCTCTAATTTTGTTTATACATAAGTTTAAATGTAAGAAATTTTAAAAAGCACTCTTACATCTCTCCCAACAAGATCATTTCTGTTTTCAATCACTCCCCATGGAGCTATTCCGATAGTGCAAATCTTTCGAGATGATCTGGAAGCATGTTCTTTAAGGGCATCACCAACGTGTTTTGCCACACCTGTTCATACAAAATTTAATTCACTTTATTTGAAAGTCTTTACTGTGTTCAGAACAATCCTTTGCTCAATAACATTACAATTGGTGGTATTTTTCTTTACATACACTAGATAAAAGGCAACAAGGTCCAAAAGACAAACTTACAAAAGAAAACACAAGGACAAAAAAGAAAAAAAACCCCACAATGTCAAATCACTACAACTGCCTGAAACACACATAAAACTAACTTTTACCATGTTGTTAGGCCTAGTCTCCTCTCTTAGATTCCTCATGTTAACTGTAGCTTTTGTTACTGCTCTATACATCATCTAAAAAAAAAGAAGAGTATGGCTCAGGACTATAGGCAAAACACACACGCTCACAAAAAACTACAAAAGTTTTCCAACTGAGTCAAAATTGGGAGGAAAGTAGAAAAGATAATTCAAGAGGGCACATAACTTCTATCACTTGTTATGGACTGAACTGTATCCTCTCCAACATTCGTATGTTGAAATCCTAATCCCAGTACCTTAGAATGTGACTGTATTTGGAAATAGGTTCTTTAGGTTATCATGTGAAAATGAGGCTGTTAGGGTGGGCCCTAATCCAATCTGACTGGTGTCCTTATAAGAAGGGGAAATTTGGACACAAAAAGAGACACCAGGGATGCACATGCACAGGGGGAAGGCCACGGGAGGACACAGTGAAAAGAGAGCCATCTGTAAGTCAAGGAGAGATGCCCCAGGAGGAACCAAACCTGCTAACAACTTGATCTTGGGTCTCCAGAACTGTGAGAAAATAAATTTCTTTTGTTTAAGCCACCCAGTCTGTGGTATTTTATTACAGCAGCCCTAGCAAACCAATGCATCATTCGATTTGATTTTTATAATGCATTAGATCTCATTCCTAACATAGATTATGGAAACAGCACCTTCACTGTTCTTCCAAATGATGCCTTGCCTGTTTACAGTCTATTTTTAAAGCATCACTCAAGTGACCTTTGCTCTTGTCAACTCTCTGCTTAAAACCTCCCCTTCTCATTCGATTAAAAGTCATAGTGCTTATAATGGCCTACAAGGCCTTATATGATGATCTGTCTATTGCCCCTGCTATTCACCACACCACCCCACGCCAGGCCTACCACCACCACCACTCACCCATAACTTTCTGATTTCATCACTTGGCACTCCTTGCTCATTCCACTCAAGCTATACTGGACCTTTCTTACTGTTCTTCCAACACTTGCCACTTCTCCTTTAAATGCTCTGCCCCACATTACTCTTATCTTGCTCACTTCATTTCCTTCCATCTCTACTCAAATGTCACCTTATCAATGAAGTCCCCTCGACCATCCCTCACTATCCCTCCTCTGTATTTCATGTGTCTCCAAAGCACGTATCATCTAATTTATTATACATTATTTAGTTATCTGTTTGTTGTTTACATCTTCCCCACTAGAATATAAGTTCCATGAAGGTAAATATTTTATTTTGTGGAATGATATATTTTCAGCAGCCAGAAGAGTGCCTGACACACAATGAGGTTCAAAAAACAGTTGCTGATAATGAATTAGATTTTTCCAAGCTAATTTAAATAGTAACTATGTTTTACTTTGGATATTAAAATTAATTTGCCTTCCATATATCCAACTGGTATATCTGATAGGGAAGACTTAGAATGAAAGATTATAGTACATTAAAAATTAATTTGAAAAGCTATTTCTTACCAGTGTCTAGGCAATGAATTGCCATTCTTCTCTCAATTTACCAGTAGTCACAGAGTGACAAGAACAACACTTTGCTTTACAGTAGGGAGTCAGCAAACTTTCTTACAAAGGACCAAATTGTAAATATTTTAGGCTTTGCAGGGCATACAGTCTTTGTCAGAACCACTCACCTCTGCTTTTGTAGCACAAAAGTATGATACAAAACAATACAAAAACAAATGAGTGTGGCTGCGTTCCAATAAACCTTTATTTACAAAAATAAGGAGTAGGCTGGATTTGGTGCATGGAGCCACAGTTTGCAAACCCCTGCTCTAAAGCATATTATTCTTGGGGATTCCCTGGTGGTCCAGTGGTTAGGACTTGGCACTTTCACGGAGGGGCGGGGGTCCCGGATTCGATCTCTGGTCCGGGAACTAAGATCCCACAAGCCGCACGGCATGGCCAGAAATAAATAAATAAATAAAGTCTTAATAAAAAAAAGTGAATGATAAAGCGTATTATTCTTTTAAAAGAATAAATGAAAACCAAATACTTTTCCAGTTAGCATTTATACTTAGGAACTGTAGATTATTTAACAGAAGAATTGAATATATTTATATTCAGTGTTGACTTTTCAAATATCTAACTGATATTATGAAGAATTTACAAGCACACCAAATAAAATTGGTATAATTACCTGTGTTTACTCCTCCTGTTAAAATCCAGGCTCCGGTTGTAACTGCAGCTTTAATAAGACCCTTTCCAAGCAACTGTTTGATTCGTGGGTGAAGCTCAAATTTCTGCATGCCACCGTGTACAGAGATAACAAGTTTGGGTAATTCCATTTGCCATTCTTTAAGCAGAAGTTGTAGAATGACTTCAGGTTTGGTATCATATGATAGCCTCACATACTAATAAAAAAGATTTTAAAACAATAATTAATAATTGAATATTCATAGGTTTCAAAATGCAACATTATATGACTTAAGAAAAATTTTGTTTGGATCAGATTATTATAAAATAGATTTCATAGGCTACTTGCAATATATTTACACTTCTAGGAATAAGCAATAGCAAACGATTTTAAAGTTGGAAAATCATGCCGTAAGAGCTGTAGAAGCAGTGGCACTGTAATTTTTAAACTAAGACGTAAATTTGTTACTCTTTCTGTTTATATAAACTTAATTACCATTCATCTGATTTACAAATTTATCCACAGTACTCATTGCCTTGTTTAACTATGAGTATGCATTGAGTGAGAAGTGTTAAGGATAGGTATGATGATGGGAAAAGGGAAAATAAGAGAAGAATGGTGAAAACGTGGAGACTTCTACAACTCTTGCAACTATGAGAGGCAAATACTGAATTATCTGTTTGAAAGTTTGATCAATGATCTAATCCATTGATCAGAATTGTGACTATGCAGTAAATTACCACAGATTTTTTAATACAGATGATTGTTTCCTTCACTGGAAGTAACTGTGGATTTGACTCACAAATTACTGAAAATAATAAATTTTGCTCAGTATTTCAAGGTGTTCAGATGGAATCACCACTTTAATTTTTGAAAAATCATTCTATAAGAAAATAAGCTATCACATCTGAGGAGTAAGTTCCTCTGGTTTGAAAGATTAAAAAAATGATCTTTCTGGTAAGTGACATCACAAAATTTACTTGCTATGACTACTGTAATTCATTTTCTTTATCTAAAGCACCTATGACTTAGCTCATAAGAAATCTAAAATATTCAGATGTTAGAAGAAAAACACTTTTAATCATCTCTAATAAAGGTTCTTTGCAAAACAACATATTGCCAATTCCTGTACAAATAGAGATCAAACACCAAGGAAAATTATCCCAAAATATCAGAATTATATAAAACTGAGAAGACTCCAGAATCCCTTAAGAATGATTTGTAATGAGATTTGTTCTGTACTAATAAGTCTTTCTGCATTAGTTCTGTTTAACTCATTATTATACTTGGGTACATTAAGTAGTGTTTGGAAAACAATCTAAAGTTAATATTTTTTAAAAAAAGATTATGTTAGTAATAAAGGAGGAATTCCATTTCCAACAACGATGGACTAGGCTGTTTTCGACTAACTGCCCCTGGGAACTAGAGAAACTAGAAACTAGATAAATAACACCTGTTGTTAAGCTATCAGTGAGCTACCAAAGCAGTGACAACTTGTGGGATCAGCATCCAAGAGAACAGAAAAAATGAAGAGACAGGCCCAGCATTTGGCACTGCTTATCAAGTCAAGGCAGGGAGGGAGGCAGGTGGAACAATCTACAGGGTAATATGTTGATATGTCTAAATGAATAATAATTATGATTTGGAGGTTTAAAATACACGAAGAAATAAAATTCATGCCAACAAGAGCACATTAGTCATGAGGGAAAAAAAATGTAGTCACAAGTATTCTAAAGTTTCTTGCATTGTCCAGGAAGTGGTAAAAGTACTAATTTATATTAGTAACAAGTTATAAATGCATTTTATAGTATTTATTATAAGATTAATCTAAAGAATAGAAAAAGAATGTATAAATAAGATGCTTTAAGAAGGAAAGCTTAATAAAAAAATACTTAATCCAAAAGACCAAACAAAAACAAAGAAAAAGTGAGATAGTAGACTAAACTAAAAAAAAAGGTTCAATTCAACAAGATATAACAATTCTATATTCATATATGTACCTATATAAAGAACTTCAAAATACATAAGGAAATGATTGAAACTAATTTTCTGACACAATATTATTGTCAGGTAATAAATGTACATTATTAGGTAATAAGGTAAATGAAGAAACTCAAATACATGACATACCTTAGCTCTGTAGGAATGAGAACCCCCTTGAAAATTTATGACTCCATAAGCATCAGTTGGGCTCTGTTCTGTATGTTTTTCCACAGACCACTCTTCTAATGTCTGATTAAAATGGTCACCCAATTTCACATCTGAGTATTTCATGGCAAGACTTGCAGTAAAACAAGCATGTTGCTTGACCAAGCGACCACAAAAACACCTAAAGGAAAAAAGTAATAAAATTTTAAAAAGACCTTCTAAAAAATTAGTCACTGAAAAACCATACAAAAATAAATGAACTCATAAAGAGTATGAAAATTAATCTTTTTGATTTTAGGATATCAGTAAATTAATACCTTCACCATAGAATTAAAATAGTATAAATACATTAATATTTGATGATACAGTCTTCTAAATTTAGTTTGGGGCATCTACTTCCTACTGGATGGGCAAAACAGCATTGGAGACTGCAGAAAATAAGTGTTAAGTGAACCTGAAGACAGATCAATACAAACGATCTAATTTAATAAATGGGAAAAATTATTTTAATTAAATAAAAATGAAACAGGGCCTCAGTGACTTGTGGAAAATATCAAGCAATCTAATATATGTATAACTGGAGTCCCTGAGGGAAGAGAGATAGAGAATGGGGCAGAGAAGTATTTTAGGAAACAATGGCTGAAAACTTATAAATTCGGTGAAAAATATGAACTTGCATATATTTATGCAAGAAGTACAAAAAGAACCATTCTTAGGCACATCATAGACCTGCTGTTGAAATCCAGAATTACAGGAAAAAAAAAAATCCTTAAAATAGCCAGAGGAAAAAAAGACCCATTACACACAGGAGAGCAACTACACTAACGACAGCTGACTTCTCACTAGAAACCAACGGCTAGAAGACAATATAATGGTATCTTCAAAGCACTAGAATGAGAAAACTGTCAACTCAGAATTCCACATTCAGTGAAAATATCCTTTAAAAATGAGAGTAAAATAAATATATTTTCAGATAAACCAAGCTGAGAAAATTCCTCGCCAGTATATCTGCATTATACCAAATGCTAAAGGAAGCTCTTCAGCCTGAGTGGAAAGATACCAGACAGAAAACTTCCCATCTAGAGGAACAAATGAATAGGACTGGAGATGGTAAAACAACTCGATATATCTAAATGAACGTATTCTATGCACTTCTGTTCCTAGCCCACCAACAAGAGACCTTCTCAACTTCCTCTTGTCTTCTTTCATCACAGCTTAAAAGAACAACATTACTCTTTAATTAGCTGCCCAAGTAAGAAATTTAGGTACCATCCTCAAATCTTCCCTTTCTCCATACATCCACCAAATCCTATTGAACTTATCTGATTAATCCCTTCAAATATGCCTACTTCTCCTTCATCACCATAGCCAGTATCTTAATTCAGGCTCTCATTTTTTGCCAGAATTACTCCAAAAGTTTCTATTTTTTTCTCCCAATCCAATCTCCTCAAAATACCAACTGCTTTTATTGAGGGGAAAAAAAAAAACAAAAAAACTAAACATGCTAGTTCCCTATATAATATCCTTTTAACATGAAATCAAAACTGTGTGGCATAGTACACAAAGAGCTTAAATGATCCGGCCCTACTTATTTCTCCAGACTCAGATCTCTCCAATATCCATCTTACATTCTACAGCCTGCAGTTTCCTGACAGAACCATCATCTCTTTCACTGCCAGGCCTTCCCACATCCTGTTCTCTCCGCCTAAAATCCCTTTCCCTCAATCTTTACCTGACTAATTCACATTCAGCTTTAGAACTCTGCTCAGATACCTTCACTTGAGTTTCAAGCAGCTTTGCCTGAGCCTTCACCTCCGAAGTCTGAGTAAAGTAACCCTTAAACATAATGGCCTGTGAATTTATCCCAATGTATTGATTTTTTTCATACATTAGTTTTATTTTTCAAAATTTGTGCAATGGAGTTATGAAAATTACCTGACGAGTTGTTGACATATTTGACATCCTGGAAGGCATCTATAAAACAAGGTAAATCTATTACTTAAAGGGAAAACATTTTTTTAGTTTAAACTATATAAAATCCATTAAAAAGTACAAAACAAAGGAAAATTATGTATTTAGTTTAATTTTTCAGTAGATAGCACAAGTCATTTATACCTTAATTTACATGTTCAAATAACTACTTTTAAAAACTAACATGGTTTTCATATTTTAAATATAATTAGTTGTGACTTAAAACCCAGAAACCATAAGAGAAAAGACTGACAGATTTAACTACATAAAATATACAACATTTTTATGTGGCAAAAATATGTCACATAAAGTCTAAAGGTAAACTGAGAAAAAATATTTGCAGACAAAATGTTAGTTTTCCTAATATATAAGAGCTTCATTGAATCAATATAAAATAGGAAAATATATGAACAGATAATTCACAGTAAAAACAAACATGAAAAGGTATTCGATTAGAAAAAAAATTTTTTTAATCCTTTAAGACAATATCTTGGTGAGAATATAGAGGAAAGTAGCCTCGTATCTGCTGGGAGGAGTATAAATTGATAAACTCTCTATGGAGGGCAATTTGGCAATACTTATCAAAATGAAAAATGCAGACTCTTTCTCTAAGTATAAAGTACTAAGAGTGAAGGTTAAAAAATATCTACAGCATATGGGTAAAATGATTCATTTATAAGGTTATTCACTACAGAATTTTTTTTCATTCATTCATTCATTCGTTTGTTTATTTATTTATTTATTGTGGTGAAGGAAAGTGCAGCGTTTATTGTAAGGCGCCAAACAAGGAGTCAGGGACAGCTAATGCTGATAAACCCCAACAGAATTTTTTCTTCTAACACCAAAAAAACAGAATAGCTAAAATGTCCTAAGGGAATACTAAAATTATGATCCAGATATATAATTAAAAAGGATGCAACAATTAAGAACAAAGTGGTTATTGCCAAGATAACAAACACAATGAGATAAACAGTATGTATTTAAAAGGGAAGAGGGAGGAATAATACACATCTGCTTGGTCAGGCAAAGAGTATATCTATTTCTAAAAGGTATCCCAAGGAATAGGTAACACCAGTTTCCTTTAGGGAGGGGAACTTATAGTTAAGGCACAGTGGTAAAAACGAGGCTTTCACTTATAACTTTTGGTACCCTGTAAATCAATGATTAACCTATTCATATTAAATTAATTTTAAAATCCAATTAGTGTAGGAAAAAATGACCAGCTAATGGTGTTTGTAAATTAGGTCTCATATGGATGGCTACAGGCAAGGGTATTTAATAACAGCTTGAGATTTCTTTAACACCTAATGAGGACTTCTATTATTTCTACTGTAAAGTAAAATTAACAAAATTACAAGAAATAAGCTCCTTAATGATAATACAATCTATTTTTTTTTCAATCTATTTTTTAATAAAGCAAAACCGTAATTTTCTCTCAATGAAAGAACAACACAGTCTTATTTAGAACTGGCAGATCTAAATTCTAATCCAATCTTTATGAATTATTAGCCACGTGACCTGGGAAATGTCACTTATGCTCTCTGGTTAAGAAATGTGATCTTATCTTGTAACAAAACCTATCTTTAATAATTAGTAAGAAATACAAATAAATCATAGAATAATGATTGGAAGAGACATTAAGGTTATCTATTTTAATGATCTAAAAAGACATTTACAGAAATTACCAAAAATTGGGGGAATATTAAAGAATATTAAAAATGTTTTCTCAACAGTAATCAAATAAGTGCAAATTTAATACATATACTATTTTCTACTCATCACTTTTTCTTGAAGATGATGGGTCATATTACTCTAGTCAATATTCAGGCATTCTCATCACTACTGGTGATAATGTGTATTCTTTACTCTTTTGGAAAGTTTTTTGGCATTACACGTACTAAGCGGGAATAAAACTTTAAACACAAAAAAGTTTTATCCACTAAGATCTCCATTGTGACCTAATTTTAATTTATAATGCTAAAAACTAAAATAACTCAAACGCCCAAGAGTAGGATAGGTATATGAATTGTGATACATACACTAACAGAATATTAACTACCATTCTTATAAAATATCTATATCATGAAAAAATGTAATTACTATAATATTTTGTTAAAAAGCAGATTCAAAGTTTTACATATAGACTGAATTTAGCAATATTTTAAAACTAAAGCTATGCACTGAGAAAAGATTAAAAATAGGTGCAATAAATGTTATTAATAATGACTGTCTTCATGTTTTGAAACTCTGAGTATTGAGCCTACTTTCTTTTTTTAATGATAGAGTAACTTTTTTTATTAAATAAATAAATAAATAAATAAATTTATTTATTTTTGGCTGCTCTGGGTCTTCGTTGCTGTGCGCGGGTTTTCTCTAGTTGCAGTGAGCGGGGGCTACTCTTCGTTGCGGTGCGTGGGCTTCTCATTGCGGTGGCTTCTCTTGTTGTGGAGCACGGTCTCTAGGCGCACGGGCTTCAGTAGCTGTGGCTCGCAGGCTCTACAGTGGAGGCTCAGTAGTTGGGGCACACGGGCTTAGTTGCTCCGCGGCATGTGGCATCTTCCCGGACCAGGGATCAAACCCGTGTCCCCTGCATTGGCAGGTGGATTCTTAACCACTGCGCCACCAGGGAAGCCCCTGAGCCTACTTTCTGCATCTCAAAAGTTTCCAAAAGTTATCATGCACATTCCTCTTATAATGGAAATCTGTTTAAGTGAGAGATATATTCAAAATAGGTATTTTTTGCTGTTAAATAAAAGATAAATGTTGAATTCAAACAGCAGGTTTATGTAATGTAACAAACAAAAGGTTTAGAAATTCTATTCAACAAATATTTACCGAAAACTCACTATGGACAATAATGGTGACAGGTGCTATAATTTAAAATACATCAGTTAATAAAAGATTACCTACTTGGCTGTATTTTCATAAGGGCCATATAGCAAATGGAAGTAAAAGTTGCAGAGAAGATAACTACATAGAAAACAAGGTTTAATAGGAGACAGGAAAGGTAAGAAAACTAAAAATCCTTGTAAATGCCTTTTTCAATTAATTTTTCCTAAGTGCCTGTGAAAAGAGGTGCTCTGTAGGCCAGAAAATAACTATATTTTTGATTTACCCTTTTAAGCTTCTTGCTATTTTTAGGTCTCAAGAAAAAGAAAAAAATTAGGAAAAATGTTTCTTCAATAAATACCTCAACAGGTCTTTTTCTTGAATTCTAACTACTGTCCTTTACTTAAAATTTTTCCTATTATCAAAGCCATTTTAAAGACCAAAAGACAATCAGAGATGCCAACAGAATCTCTGGTGATAGGTTTTCCAATAAGTGCTCATTATAGCTATATTTTGGCAAACAAAAACAGCAACTATTAGGTTCATATTGGTTTCTTCAGCATAAACCATAGTGTTGGGTACTCAGTAGATGCCCATTAAACCAATACACAAACTTTTTTAAGTTCTCAGTATCAGTGAATCAATTAAAAAAGAGAGCCTTAACTGTCTTTGTAATACACTAGTATGATATGGGGGAGATTAGGGATGGAGCAACACTTTGAAGAAGCGGTTTTATGTTGTGAAATGTCATTAAGAACTCCAGAATACTGATATTTTGCTAATGATAGCTCCTTCTCCTAATCCTAAAAGAATAATTAACAGTAAACACAAAAGTTAACAGTAACTACAAATAATAATCTAAATTTTTAATATATAAATAGCAATATAATTTACATCTAAATTTCTAGAAGAGGGACTTCCTTGGTGGTCCAGTGGTAAAGAATCCGCATTCCAATGCGGGTTCAATCCCTGGTCAGGGAACTAAGATTCCCACATGCCGCGGGGCAACTAAGCCCACGCACAACAAGAGAGCCCGCGCACCGCAACTACGGAGCCCATGCACCCTGGAGCCCTCGTGCCACAACTAGAGACAAAAATCCCACACACCGCAACTCAAGAGAAGCCCAAGTGTCGCAACAAAGAGACCGTGCTCCGTAATGAAAGATCCTGCATGCCTCAACGATGATCCTGTGTGCCGCAATTAAGACCCAAAGTAGCCAAAAATATAAGGTAGGTAGGTAGGTAAATAAATAAATAAATAAATTTACTTATTTAATAAAACTAAATAAATTAATAAAAAACTAAATAAATAAATAAATTTACTTATTTAATAAAATTATTTATTTATTTCTAGAAGAACCCAGAAGAAAGAGAAGTATGCTTACCTGTGAGGGTCTTTTGAACTTGGTATAATGTATACACATTCCCTCTTGGTCAAAGTGCTTTCTATCCAGGATTTCTGGGACTAAAACAGAAAGTTTAAAAAAGATGGTTTATAAATTAACCAACAAATATTACAAGGAAAAATTTAATGATAAATACATGAAAATAATTCAATTTTTAATTCACTAAATATTTACTATATACAACATGTTTACTGATGACAGCACACCTAAAATATTAGAATCATTCCATTTAAGTCCAGTGAGATTGAGACTACTAAATCAACAGTACTATGCAGATACTGTGGCTTCAAATAACCAGAGAGGAGGGAAATCGAGTTTCAGCCAAAAACCTCAAGAGGGGCTGGTATGATCCTGGGAAGTGGATCATTTTAAGGCCAATTAAAAGTGACCGTTACATTCAACTAAAAATAAAATAAAACCTAGTAATAGCTATACTCTGTTTCTAAGACAAATATCTAAAGCATAGGGCATGGAATGGCTAATGGTACAGGGATAGAAAGAGATATCAAGCAAATTCTAATCAAAAGAATGACAATACTAAAAAAAATAAATGCTAAACATCAATAGGGATAGTGCAGGTTATTTATTACATGATTTCAAATATCTGATTCACCAGACTACAACAATCTTAAATATGAATCACCAAATAAAGTAGTCTCAAGATGCATAAAGCAAAAACATCAATACGGAGAATAAGACAAATCTAGGATGACAATGGAAGATTAACACATTTCTGTCAATTACTGTAAACCTGAAATAATTTCAAATTTAAAGGTTTTTTTTAAATTACTTTTTATACCACCACTTAAGCTTCTGCCTGGATCCCTAGACTCTGTATCCTGCTATTGGTGATTGATTAAAAAGGGATGAGGTGGACTTCCCTGGTGGCTCGGTGGTTAAGAATCCACCTGCCAATGCAGGGGACAGGGGTTCGAGCCCTGGTCTGGGAAGATCCCACATGCCGCGGAGCACATAAGCCCGTGCACCACAACTACTGAGCCTGCACTCTAGAGCTTGCACGCCACAACTACTGAAGCCCACGCACCTAGAGCCCATGCTCTGCAACAAGAGAAGCCACCACAATGAGAAGCCCGTGCACAGCAACAGAGTAGCCCCTGCTCACTGCAACTAGAGAAAGCCCGCACACAGCAATGAAGACCCAAGGCAGTCAAAAATAAAATAAAATAAAATAAATAAATAAATTTATTTTTTTAAAAAAGGGATGAGGCATCACATACTGAGATAGGTGAAACTCCATAAATTCGGACTGAGTAGATTGAAGATCTTGAGCTTCAACCTCCACATAATATATATATTAGACATATAGATAAATATTAGATATCTAATATATCTATAGATATTAGATATATATTAAATATAGATATTAGCATGCTCTCTCTCTCTCAAAATCTCTCCCCCCCATCACCCTCTCTCTTACCAGTACAGTACAAAACGGAAGAGCCTGTATTCCAAAAAGAAACCTCTAGGGAATTCCCTGGGGGTCCATTGGTTAGGATTCTGTGCTTCCACTGCAGGGGGGCATGGGTTCGATCCCTGGGTGGGGAACTAAGATCCTGCAAGCCACCACCTTCTTTTTCTAACTAAAGTCTGGTAGTACTCCTTTGAAGAATCTGCTTCCCTACATACTCCTCAGGGGGGGGGAAAAAAAAAAAAAGGAATCTCTCCAGCTTTACTGTACTAGGAATACACCTAGCAAACCCAACCCTGATTCAATCCAATTCCCCACCTATTCCATAACTGCCTATATTAATATGACTACAGAAAAAAACAAACAAAACAACACCCTCTGGTTTGACTTTAAAACCATGACCACAAACCTCAAATGTCCCTTAATGATGCCCAACAGTCACACCATATTTCCCTGGTCCATTTTCTCATTCTTCTGTATGATTTCACACCATCTCCTCCTCTCCTCAAACCTCCAACCCTCCTTCACCATTCTTACTCTCAACTGATGACCTACTTCCCATTTCACTCAGAAAACTGAGCAGCAAGAAGAGAACTTCTACAAATTTCTACCACATCTGTCCACCAATGAGTATCTATACCCACACATTCTGCCTTCCTTCCTGTGACTGACTGTGTTCCTATTTAAGTCTAATCACTCCTCTCGTGCTCTAGACCCCATACCCTTACTAACTCTCCACCAGTTCTCCCTGATTTTTTCCCCTTCTTTATTAACTTATTCCTATCAGCACGCAACATGCTATTATTCTGCCCATTTTAAACACAACAAACTTTGCATGACTCCACTTGCTCCTCAAGCTAACACATAATGTTTCCGCTTCCATCTACAGTAAAGATCATTGGAAAAAGTGTTTCCCTCTTTTCTTCTCCTCCTACACTTTCTAAAACCCACTCCAGTCAGACTTTCAAGGCAAGCACTCTCCTGAAATAAGTTTCAACAAGATCACCGATGATTTTCTCTAAATCCAAAGGTCAACTTTCAGGACTCACCTTCATTGATATATCAGCAGCATTTAACAAAATCAATCATTCTCATCTTCTTAAAACATTTTCATCAGTTAGTTTGATTTTCTTCCCTTCACTGGCCACTCCATTTATATCCTTGCTGACTTCTCCTCTTCTCCTCAATCTTTAGACTTCTTTTTTCCAATTATATTCACTCAGACTTTGGACTTCTTTTTTCCGGTTATATTCACTCAGACTTTGGACTTTTTTCCAGTTATATTCACTCTTCTAGTGCTCACATCCACTTGCCATCAATACACTGGATGACTCTCTAATTTGCATTTCCATGTCAGATTTTTCTCTGAACTCCATGCTCACATATCCAACTGCCTACTTAACAGTTTCATTTTGATGTCTAACAGGCATCTCAAATGTAACATGGCCAAAAATGAGCTCATCTTTCACCCAAATACTATTTCTCATAAAGTCTTCCCCAGCTCAGTAAATGGTAACTCGATTCTTCCAGTTGTATTCTTTCTTTTCTTTTAAAAGCAAAAATCTTTTTTTTTTTTTTTTTGGCTGCGTGGCATGCAGGATCTTAGTTCCCCAACCAGGGATTGAACCTGTGCCCCCTGCAGTGGAAGTGTGGAGTCTTAACCACTGGACCGCCAGGGAAGTCCCTTAAGGCAAAAATTTTAATGTCATCCTTGATTTCCTCTTTTTATGTACTTCATATATAATCCCATGGCAAAACCTGTCAGCTTGCCTTCAAAACATATCCAATATCCAACCACTCCTCACACCTCCACTGCTACTATTCTGGCCCAAGCCATCATCACCTCTTGCCTGGCTTACTGCAGAAACCACTCATGCCACCCTTGCCAAAAGAAATAAAATAATCTTTAAAAAAATTTTTATTTTATTTATTTATTTTTGCCCATGCCACACAGCATGTGGGATCTTAGTTCCCCGACCAGGGATCGAACCCATGGCCCCTGCAATGGAAGTGCAGTCTTAACCACTGGACCACCAGGGAAGTCCCTAAAGTAATCCTTTTAAAATATGTCATTACGTCACTTCTCTGCTCAAAACTCTCCAATATTTTCACATTTTAGTCAAAGAAGTTTTATAAAAGCCAAAGTCCTTACAATAATCTTTAAGGTCCTAGTGCTCTGCATCTCTGCATCCTGCCTCATTACTTTCATTCTATCACCTCCTTCAAGTCTTTGAGCAAATGTCACCTTCTCAATGAGACTTACACTATTTAGGAATGCAATCTCCATCACCCCCTACTCCCTTATGCACCAGTAGAGCAATGGAACCATCCCCAGGATCACATTTAGAGCATTCTCCTGAGAACCAAAAGATCTGGCCATGTCAGTTAGACCGCTGGTATATTATTGCTATCCTGGCCCCTTCTCCCACTCCACAACCATAGTACACTGAAGGTAGGCAGAGCATCTGGACCTGAAGACATTTATTCATGTGACTTCTGCTTGTAACTTGAAAAAAATATCATTTGGTAGGCTTCTCTGACACATGATAACGTGAGGTTGAATTTCTACCAAAACCAACTTAACCTACTGCTTTAAACTCATGAAATTTTCATTATGCTCCTATTATTAAAAATGCAGGGTTTAGGGGTAGCACTAAAATTATACTGTGATTTATCATTTAAAGGGTTGCTTCTCTCTTCTAGAAAAAATTGGAACTGGTTTGGGAGGGATAAAACAGATTAGTGGTTGTACTTGCTGCTATATTTTTACTGGTTGTTAAAGCAAGACAAAGATTTGTTTGGAATTTCTCCCTGTGAGCTTATTTGCAAACAAATGGCAATGACCGCAGCTCAGTCCCATGCTATGGTAATGAAGTCCACCAAAATCAGATTCTAGAACTAGACATTTAACATATGCAAATAACCTACTAAAATAATGGCAATATACATGCATGAGAAGCACTCAGATTACTCTGGTATGAATTACATATATATGTTTTTAACTAAATCATTTGCAGTTCATGAGCATACGCCTAAAGCCTAAAATATGAATTAAAGATGGGCAAAAAGTGAACACAACATGAACAAATTTATTAATTAACAGTGGACCTTTCTAAGGAGTTCTGTCAAAAGACAACTACTTGACAAAAGAGGAAAACGTCTCAGGGAGAACTTGGAAATATATGGGCATAGATAAATGCTATAAAATGCAAACTTGTACAATTCACATCTTCTTTTTTTTGTTTTTTTTAACCTCGTCTTTTTCTTGATAGGAAAACTAGAAAGAATAGAGTAGACTTAAACAACACTGTCAGTCAATTTCACCTAATGGAACTTATAAAATACTCCACCCAAAATAGCATATACTGACTTAGGACTTATTTGCAAATAAGATAAAGGACTCAGAAAACTCAACATTAAAAAAAAAAATCCAATTCACAAATGGGCAAAAGACATGGAGAGACATTTCACCAAAGAGAATATGCTTATTTTACCAAATAAGCATAAGAAAAGGTGCTCAACTTCACTGGTTATTAGGGAAATGCAAATTTAAAACTACAATGCAATACCACTTCACAACCACTAGAAGGGCTTTAATCAAAGGCTGACAATACCAAGTGTTGGCACGGATGTATAAACTGGAAGCTCATACTTTACTAGTCGGAATGCAGAATGGCATAAATACTTACAAAGGAAAAGTTTGGTTGTTTATTGAAGTGTTAAACATAAACTTACATATGACTCCAAGATTCCATTCTTAACTATCTTCCCCCAAAAAATGAAAACATGTCCACACAAAGACTTGTATTTGAATGTTCTAGAAACATTATTCATAATAACCAACGAAGTGATATATCCATACAATGATATATACTACTTAGCAATAAAGACGGACAAACTAAAGATAACATGCAACACTGCTGGACCTCAAAAACATTATGGCAATGGGAAAAGCCAGATATAAGATATTATGATTTCATTTACATGAAATCTCTAGAAAGGCAAAACCATAGAAACAGTAAGTTTAGTAATTGCCTGGGGCTGAGAGTGAGAGCAGGGATAAACTGCAAACAAGTACAAGGGAACTTTGTGAGGTGTCTAAAACTGGATTGTGGTGGTTATAAAACTAAGTTAATTTATTAAAAACCATCAAATGGGGAACTCCCTGGCAGTCCAATGGTTAGGACTCTGTGTTTTCACTGCCGAGAGCCTGGGTTCAATCCCTGGTTGGGGAACTAAGATCCCACGAGTTGCACAGCGTGGCCAAAAACAAACAAACAAAACAAAAAAAACCCACCAAATGTGTATACTTACAAACGGCAAATTTTATAGTATGTGCATTATTCCAGAACAAAGCCGTTTAAAAGGCAGGGGAGAGTTACAAGACATGTAAAACAGAATGAGAAGATCAAACGTAAGTTTAATCAGAGTTCCAGAAAGAGAAAAGACAAAGTATGGGCAGAGACTTAGACATGAAAGTTACAAGACTGTCCAAAGTCACACAGCTAGTAATTTACCCTGACTCCAAAGCCTCTACTAGCTTTTTTTTTTAAGCTTTTTAAGAGAAATTTAAGGTAAGCATTTCAAAATCATTTGATGATATGCTTTAAATAAGCACCTTTCTTACATCTTTTTTGAAACCAATGAGTAGAAGTACATTAATTACTTTCAAAAGTGGAATTCCTATGTAATCATTATGTATATAATTTTCTGAACATGGATTAAAATAAAAAGAACAGAGGGCTAACATACCTCTCCTAAAAGGTATTGTTAATTGCTAACTACTGCTAACCAGTATTAGCTTTTCCCCTTTTCTTTCTCCAATTCCACTCCTCAGCAACAGTCTACCTGAAGCAACTCTAATTATAGCTATTCAAACCCAAGTGGCGATAGGGATGGAAGAATTATATCAATAGATTTCAAAATGACTGTTCTACAGCAACGAACTAATGCCCCAGTTAAGTCTAAATGCTGGCTTGCAAAACTTTGGATAGTTATTAATTGAAATACTCATAAAAGTGAATCACAGGTATATATACTTTTCATACCTTATGCCTTCCTATTAAATGTAAATATAAATATTTTCATTGACATTTTAATTTACATACGGAAGAAGAATGAATCCCAAGTAGCATTTAACATAAGGAATCATCAGAGCTCTCTTCAGGAAAATTAATCAGGGAGATAAGTAAAAGTAAGCTAGAGCCACCAGTCTTTTGGGGAGGGGCAATGGGAGCCTGGACTAGTAAAGGAATGGATACAACAGATAATTTCCAAATCCTTTATAATTTAACACGATGCCTTACAAAAAAATAAACACTACAGATCAATTATTAATATAGTCCTGGTTTCTCATCCTTTCTTCAAATTCACCTCTGCAATTATCTTTCCAACAACAGACAACTCATCAGCGCCCAAAGGAACACCCTTCCCCTTAAACTGATGCTTCCTTCAATTTCCCCGCTTCTTAGAGAAGTATGGCTATACTCTAAATGGGCAATCAGTAAATTTTTTCTATTAAGAGCCAGATGGTAAATATTTTAGGCTTTTTGAACCACATACTGTCTCCATCACATATTCTTTGTTTTGTTTTTACACCACTAAAAAATATAAGAACCATTCTCAGCTCAACGCCATACAGAACAGGCCTTGGCCAGATTTGGCATACATGACCCAGTTTGCCAACTCACGCTCTAAATCACACAAAACCTTCCCACAAAAAATCTCACCATTCCACTGAGTCAATTCAATCTAACAAGTATGTGCCAAGCCCTTCAGATTCTTCCCCTACACTGTTTCTTGGATATTACTAATGTCCCTTCTACCAGCCCTACAATCCCAAAAGATCCTTGCATTAAGAATTGCTTCCTAGAGGAGGAACCAAGATGGCGGAGTAGAAGGACATGCTCTCACTCCCTCTTGCGAGAACATCAAAATCACAACTAGCTGCTGGACAATCATCGACAGGAAGACACTGGAACTCACCAAAAAAAATACCCACATCCAAAGACAAAGGAGAAGCCACAATAAGACGGTAGGAGGGGTGCAATCACAGTAAAATCAAATCCCATAACTGGTGGGTGGGTGACTCACAGACTGGTAAACACTTATACCACAGAAGTCCACCCACTGGACTGAAGGTTCTGAGCCCCACGTCAGGCTTCCCAACCTGGGGGTCTGGCAACGGGAGGAAGAAATCCTAGAGAATCAGACTTTGAGGCCTAGGGGGAATTGATTGTAGGACTTTGACAGGACTGGGGGAAACAGAGACCCCACTCTGGGAGGGCACACACAAAGTAGTGGGTGCATCGGGACCCAGGGGAAGGAGCAGTGACCCCGGGGGAGACTGAACCAGACCTACCTGCTAGTATTGGAGGGTCTCCTGCAGAGGCAGGGGTGGCTCTGTTTCACCATGGGGACAAGGACACTGGCAGCAGAAGTTCTGGGAAGTACTCCTTGGTGTGAGCCCTCCCAGAGTCTGTCATCAGCCCCACCAAAGAGCCCAGGTAGGCTCCAAGGTTGGGTTGCCTCAGGCCAAACAACCAACAGGGAGGGAATCCAGCCCCACCCATCAACAGTCAAGTGGATTAAAGTTTTACTGAACTCTGCCCACCAGAGCAACAGTCAGCTCTACCCATCACCAGTCCCTCCCATCAAGCCTCTTAGATAGCTTCATCCACCAGAGAGCAGACAGCAGAAGCAAGAAGAACTACAACCCTGCAGCCTGTGGAACAAAAACCACATGCGCAGAAAGATAGACAAGATGAAAAGGCAGAGGGCTATGTACCAGATGACGGAACAAAACCCCAGAAAAACAACTAAATGAAGTGGAGATAGGCAACCTTCCAGAAAAAGAATTCAGAAGAATGATAGTGAAGATGATCCAGAACCTCAGAAAAAGAATGGAGGCAAAGACCAAGAAGATGCAAGAAATATTTAACAAAGATCTAGAAGAATTAAAGAACAAACAAACAGACATGAAAAATACAATAACTGAAATGAAAGCTACACTAGAAGGAATCAATAGCAGAATAACTGAGACAGAAGAACGGATAAGTGACCTGGAAGACAGAATGGTGGAATTCACTGCTGTGGAACAAACTAAAGAAAAAAAAAGAAAAGAAATGAAGACAGCCTAAGAGACCTCTGGGACAACATTAAATGCAACAACATTCACATTATAGGGGTCCCAGAAAGAGGAGAGAGAGAGAAAGGACCTGAGAAAATATTTGAAGAGATTATAGTCGAAAACTTCCCTAACATGGGAAAGGAAATAGCCACCCAAGTCAAGGAAGTGCAGCGAGTCCCATACAGGATAAACCCAAGGAGAAACACGCCGAGACGTATAGTAATCAAATTAGCAAAAATTAAAGACAAAGAAAAAATATTGAAAGCAGCAAGGGAAAAATGACAAATAACATACAAGGAAACTCCCATAAGGTTAACAGCTGATTTCTCAGCAGAAACTCTACAAGCCAGAAGGGAGTGGCATGATATACTTAAAGTGATGAAAGGGAAGAACCTACAACCAAGATTACTCTACCCGGCAAGGATCTCATTCAGATTCGATGGAGAAATCAAAAGCTTTACAGACAAGCAAAAGCTAAGGGAATTCAGCACCACCAAACCAGCTCTACAACAAATGCTAAAGGAACTTCTCTAAGTGGGAAACACAAGAGAAGAAAAGGACCTACAAAAACAAACCCAAAACAATTAAGAAAATGGTCATAGGAACATACATATCGATAATTACCTTAAACATGAAGGGATTAAATGCTCCAACCAAAAGACACAGGCTTGCTGAATGGATACAAAAACAAGACCCATATATATGCTGTCTACAAGAGACCCACTTCAGACCTAGGGACACATACAGACTGAAAGTGAGGGGATGCAAAAAGATATTCCATGCAAATGGAAATCAAAAGAAAGCTGCAGTAGCTACACTCATATCTGATAAAATACACTTTAAAATAAAGAATGTTACAAGAGACAAGGAAGGACACTACATAATGATCAAGGGATCAATCCAAGAAGAAGATGTAACAATTATAAATATATATGCACCCAACATAGGAGCACCTCAATACATAAGGCAACTGCTAACAGCTATAAAAGAGGAAATCGACAGTAACACAATAATAGTGGGGGACTGTAACACCTCACTTACACCAATGGACAGATCATCCAAAATGAAAATAAATAAGGAAGCAAAAACGTTAAATGACACAATAGAGCACATAGATTTTATTGATATTTATAGGACATTCCATCCAAACACAGCAGATTACACGTTCTTCTCAAGTGTGCATGGAACATTCTCCAGGATAGATCACATCTTGGGTCACAAATCAAGTCTCAGTAAATTTAAGAAAATTGAAATCATATCAAGCATCTTTTCTGACCACAACGCTATGAGAGATAAGAAATGAATTACAGGGAAAAAAACATAAAAAACACAACCACATGGAGGCTAAACAATACGTTATTAAATAACCAAGCTATCACTGAAGAAATCAAAGAGGAAATCAGAAAATACCTAGAGACAAATGACAATGAAGACACGACAATCCAAAACCTATGGGATGCAGCAAAAGCAGTTCTAAGAGGGAAGTTTATAGCTATATAAGCCTACCTCAAGAAACAAGAAAAACTCAAGTAAACAATCTAACCTTACACATAAAGGAACTAGAGAAAGAACAAACAAAACCCAAAGTTAGCAGAAGGAAAGAAATCATAAAGATCAGAGCAGAAATAAATGAAATAGAAACAAAGAAAACAATAGCAAAGATCAATAAAACTAAAAGCTGGTTCTTTGAGAAGATAAACAAAATTGATAAACCATTAGCCAGACTCATCAAGAAAAAGAGGAGGAGGACTCAAATCAATAAAATTAGAAATGAAAAAGGAGAAGTTACAACAGACACCGCAGAAATACAAAGCATCCTGAGACTACTACAAGCAAATCTATGCCAATAAAATGGACAACCTGGAAGAAATGGACAAATTCTTACAAAGGTATAACCTTCCAAGACTGAAGGAGGAAGAAATAGAAAACATGAACAGACCAACCACAAGTAATGAAATTGAAACTGTGATTAAAGATCTTCCAACAAACAAAAGTCCAGGACCAGATGGCTTCACAGGTGAATTCTATCAAACATTTAGAGAAGAGCTAACACCCATCCTTCTCAAACTCTTCCAGAAAACTGCAGAGGAAGGAACACTCCCAAACTCATTCTATGACGCCACCATCACCCTGATGCCAAAACCAGACAAAGATACTACAAAAAAAGAAAATTACAGACCTATATAACTGATGAACATAGATGCAAAAATCCTCAACAAAATACTAGCAAACAGAATCCAACAACACATTAAAAGGATCATACACCACGATCAAGTGGGATTTATCCCAGGGATGCAAGGATTCTTCAATATACACAAATCAATCAATGTGATAAACCATATTAACAAATTGAAGAATAAAAACCATACGATCATCTTAGTAGATGCAGAAAAAGCTTTTGACAAAATTCAACACCCAGTTATGATAAAAACTCTCCAGAAAGCGGGCATAGAGGGAACCTACCTCAACATAATAAAGGCCATATATGACAAACCCACAGCAAACATCATTCTCAATGGTGAAAAACTGAAAGCATTTCCTCTAAGACCAGGAAAAAGACAAGGATGTCCACTCGCACCACTATTATTCAACATAGTTTTGGAAGTCCCAGCCACGGCAATCAGAGAAGAAAAAGAAATAAAAGGAATACAAATTGGAAAAGAAAAAGTAAAACTGCCACTGTTCGCAGATAACATCATACTATACATAGAGAATCCTAAAAATGCCACCAGAAAACTACTAGAGCTAATCAATGAATTTGGTAAAGTTGCAGGATACAAAATTAATGCACAGAAATCTCTTGCATTCCTGTACACTAATGATGAAAAATCTGAAAGAGAAATTATGGAAACACTCCCATTTACCACTGCAACAAAAAGAATAAAATACCTAGGAAGAAACCTACCTAGGGAGACAAAAGAACTGTACGCAGAAAACTATAAGACACTGATGAAAGAAATTAAAGATGATACCAACAGATGGAGAGATATACCATGTTCTTGGATTGGAAGGATCAATATTGTGAAAATGACTATACTACCCAAAGCAATCTACAGATTCAATGCAATCCCTATCAAATTACCAATGGCATTTTTTACAGAACTAGAACAAAAAATCTTAAAATCTGTATGGAGACACAAAAGACCCCGAATAGTCAAAGCAGTCTTGAGGGGAAAAAACGGAGCTGGAGGAATCAGACTTCCTGACTTCACACTATACTACAAAGCTACAGTAATCAAGACAATATGGTACTGGCTCAAAAACAGAAACATAGATCAATGGAACAAGATAGAAAGCCCAGAGATAAACCTATGCACTTATTGTCAACTAATCTATGACAAAGTAGGCAAGGATATACAATGGAGAAAAGACAGTCTCTTCAATAAATGGTGCTGGGAAAACTGGACAGCTACATGTAAAAGAAAGAAATTAGAACACTCCCTAACACCATACACAAAAATAAACTCAAAATGGATTCGAGACCTAAATGTAAGACTGGACACTATAAAACTCCTAGAGGAAAACACAGGAAGAACACTCTTTGACATCAATCACAGCAAGATCTTTTTTGATCCACCTCCTAGAGTAATGGAAATAAAAACAAAAATAAACAAATGGGACCTAATGAAACTTCAAAGCTTTTGCACAGCAACGGAAACCAGAAACAAGACGAAAAGACAACCCTCAGAATGGGAGAAAATATTCGCAAACGAATCAACAGACAATGGATTACTCTCCAAAATATATAAACAGCTCATGCAGCTCAATATTAAAGAAACAAACAACCCAATCCAAAAATGGGCAAAAGACCTAAATAGACATTTCTCCAAAGAAGACACACAGATGGCCAAGAAGCACATGAAAAGCTGCTCAACATCACTAATCAGAGAAATGCAAATCAAAACTACAATGAGGTATCACCTCACACCAGTTAGAATGGGCATCATCAGAAAATGTACAAACAACAAATGCTGGAGAGGGTGTGGAGAAAAGGGAACCCTCTTGCACTGCTGGTGGGAATGTAAACTGATACAGCCACTATGGAGGACAGTATGGAGGTTCCTTAAAAAACCAAAAATAGAATTACCATATGATCCAGCAATCCCACTACTGGGCATATACCCAGAGAAAACCATAATTCAAAAAGACACATGCCCCCCAATGTTCACTGCAGCACTATTTACAATAGCCAGGTCATGGAAGCAACCTAAATGCCCATCGACAGACAAATGGATAAAGAAGTTGTGGTACATATATACAATGGAATATTACTCAGCCCTAAAAAGGAAAGAAATTGAGTCATTTGTTGAGACGTGGATGGATCTAGAGACTGTCATACAGAGTGAAGTAAGTCAGAAAGAGAAAAACGAATATCGTATATTATCGTATATTAATGTATGTATAATGTATTCCATGTATGTGGAACCTAGAATAATGGTACAGATGAACCAGTTTGCAGGGCAGAAGTTGAGACACAGATGTAGAGAACAAACGTATGGACACCAAGGGAGGAAAACCGCGGTGGGGTGGGGATGGTGGTGTGCTGAATTGGGCGATTGGGATTGACATGTATATGCTGATGTGTATAAAATGATGACTAGTAAGAACCTGCAGTGTGAAAAAACAAACCAAAAAAACAACTAATACTAAACTCTCTTTGGGTTATTTGTATGGAAATATGTTAATATAAATGTTTCAGACATTACATAAAATTTCTAAAAATCTTATATGTTCTGGTATAATGTTATAAATCATAATTCTAGTTATTACTTTAAAATGTATATCTCAGAAATAACTAAATTTCCTTGTCAATTGAATTATTATGAACTTTCGTCATATCTTTAACCATGGTCATTTTTAAGTCTTTTGTCATTTACAGACAGTTCTGGGTGTACTCTGATGCTTTTGCAAATATGTTCCTATAAAAGGGTTTCATCTTCAAGGAATTCATGGAAAAGACTCTGAGAAGTACAGGTTTCTGGTAACTGACTATACTGCTGAACTGAATGAATAAGCATTTTCAGAACTCTAACGGAAAACTGATGAATTCATAAAAGTGCTAACAAAAGATCAAGATAAAAAAAATATTAATTACATGGGACTGAGTGAACTGATGAGGATGATTATATTTTTGTGACTTTCTGTTTGAATTAAAAAAAAAAATCCCACAAGGACTCAGAGGCAAAAAATATACAAATCAATTTTCACTGCAAAGTAAAGAAGCTGTTACAGTGGAGGATTACTGGATTGAATGTCAATATTATGACATAGTATGAGTGTGTTTCGTGTTTGGTAATTGCAATCATTGTTGCTTTTCTTATGGTCAAAAATAAATAAATAAATAAATAAATATAAATAAAAATATTTTTAAAGAAAAAAAAAGTTGCTTTCTAATGAGGTGAAAAAAGAGGTGGGGCTAAAGAGTTTTAGATGTACATTAACAAAGTTATTTTTCCTGCAGGTTTCCTACACCTGATAGTCACATATCCCAGCTGATAATTGCAAATCCTTCCCAATGATTGGTTTCTGCAATTTTTGAAATTCTGAGTTTCTGCTCTGCCATCAGGTATCCAATCAAATGTACCCTGGATTATAAATATATATATTTATATTCTTGATTTTATACTTCTTTTGCTAGACTGCATTACTGAATTTTACCAAAAGGTGGCACACTACAAACACAAATCTGAAAATTCCTAAACTTAAACGCTCTAGGTAAAGTAAAAACTAACTATATCCACAGAACGTTAGCAAAAGAGGGAAACTTAGGGATCACTTTGTGATCTTCAGTGGTTAAAGAGAACAGATTCTGGAGTCAGATTAACCTGTTAGAATTCTAGCTTTGTTGTTTATACTGTCAGTGCAACCTTAAGCAAGTTTCTGAACTTGTATCCTCACCTATAATATAAAAAAATAACAGTACCTAACTCACAATGTTGCTTTGAAGACTATGATCCGTGTTTTAGCAAAATGCCGCACACACAGTCATATTTCACAATTCTTCAAAATTCAGTTATAAATTCTTCCTATCTGTCTCATAGCAATAAGGGGCACATATGCTATAAATAAACCTTCTAACCACATAATACTCTTCAAACAAGTCAGTAATAGCACATCCTTCTTGCCTATATGCTGATAGCAAAAACTGGGGGAAAAAAAGATTGCTTTAAAAATTCTACTTCAAGGTAACGTGAAAATCAATCTATTTTTACAACTAAATACACTCTATGGTTCTATATATTAATATTAGAAAGGAGCTTCCACCTATGGAGGTTCTACTGGATTAACCCTCCCACAGATAACCATAAACTCTGGACAAAATAAAAATTAAAAAAAAAAAAAAAACAACTACTTAATGGCACTGGAGAGGCAACCAAAAGCAAGCAGAAATCAGATGAAGTCTGTACTTAGGATAAAGGAACAGCACTGAGTGAGTTTCCCATTTTTTGCCTAAGACAGGCCCCACTCCACACCTACTAAGTAGCTAAAACTCCAATAGAAATCCCAGTCTTACTCGCTTGAAGAACCAGAATAGCAACTTCAAGGTGACAACAGCAGCTGGAAAGTGATGGAAAAAGTGACTCTGCAAAGGACAGAGTCACAGAAAGGGAACCTTAAATGCTGCACATTAACTCTGCTCAAATCTAGCTGACCCATGAAGTAGGTATACATGGGGCAGATTTCAAGCATGTCAGTTAAGAATAAAATAACTGAACAGATATTTTTGCTGCCCACTGAAGGAGACACAATTTGGAATTTGAGTACAGTCAAGTTAATCAACTACTATCCTAGTCTGCTTTGACTGCTGTTAACAAATACTGGAAGACTTAACTTTGGTTTCAACAACCAAAATTCATTTTCTCACTTCTAGAGACTGGAATCCAAGATCAAGGTGCTAGTGAGGTCTGTGTCTGGTGAGAGCCCCCTCCTTGGGTTGCAGACAGCTGTCTTTTCACTGTGTCGAGGAGAGGGAGCAAGCTCTCTGGTCTCTTCGTATAAGGACCCTACCTTCATGACCTCATCTAACTCTAATTACCTCCACAAAGCACCATCTTTAAATACCATCAACACTAAATTCTGGGAGGACACAAACATTCAGTCCATAACAACTACTTTAAAAAACAAAATCAGTAGTCTTCAGAGGACTATAACAGAACCCAGAGTCTCTCCAAGTTAACATTCACAACACCTATGATAACAATCCAAAATTACTAGATATAAGAAGAAACAGGAAAGTGTGACCCATACTCAAGACAAAAGGCAATCAAATTAAAAGGAAGTTTGCCTACTAATAAAATGCAGTAGCTTAAAAAAGTTAAATGACACTACAGATTTAGAAATTTTGAGTTACATGATAATTTTGTACAAAGGTCAGCATGCCTGCCAGCAACAGCACAATGACAAAGAAAAATTAAGGTTAGCCTGAAGCAAAATGTTGAAAACAGCTGGCACTCTTTGACTTCCTCTGTCAGAGTCCAATTTATTTGATCTCCTGGCACTCCTACAGGCCCTTACGCTAGAGTTCTGCTCTTGTGCTTAATTGGCTGCCAACCACTTAACTAATTAATAATTAGATATTACTGATAATTCAAATGTGAACCCTCTGAACAGGTTTTAAAGACACTGTTGAAAAGCTTCTGTGGAATGATAAACAGTTGGGAAAGTTTTATATATTAAAAAATAAACAGAATCAGATTCAGACCATGACTATGTTTGTAAAAAGTCCAACTACTACAACCCATCTTATTTTCTGTTGGTTTTGCTGTCCTGCTGACCTCGTGGAGATTGCTACCCTGACTGCTTACCAGCCCAATACTGCCCTCAATTTAAGGGATAGAAAATGTTTGATAAAGATAAGTATGAGCAGTTGCCATCATGCCATACTATGGAGCCCAAGATATTAAATAACTGAAGACTAGACATTGAGTCTAAAAAGTGACCAACCTCAATTTAGCTCAAACAGCAGTAATTTTTTCCTCAGGTATTCTAGATAAAGTCTTACCCAGAATAATTCATTTTTACCATAAAGAATTATTATTAAAATGAAAAGGGATCAAAATTCATCATTTTAGGAGAAAAAAAGATAAGTATGTTGGCAAAAAAAAAAAAAAAAATTTAAATTTCTTACACTAACTCAAGAAATTTTACCAGACTGCTAAGATTGCTAAAAAATCCAAATAAATATATTGACACAAAAGACAAACAGAACAACTGAGTAAATCACTTAGAAACTTGCACTTAAGGAAACTTGGTGTGTGACAGACACAGCAATACAAATCAGAAGATAATACCAATATACTATATGTATATGAACTATCACACTAGAATTCAAAATGAATACTAGACGGGTTAAAGTCGTAACTTTAAAACTACTACCAAAAAATAAATAACTTTATGACCTCAAGATAAGAAAAAGCACAAGCTATAAAGAAAATACTGATAAATTATTACACTAAAATTAAAAACCAATGTACACCAACAACCTAAAAGTAAGTAAATAGCCCACCATTAACAAAGTAAAAATTTTAAAAGCTAGAGACTGAAGAAGGTATTTGTAGCTTATAAAACAAAAACAAACAAAAAAAAAACAAAACAAAAATTAGTATCCAGAATACATAAAGAGCTTCTAGAAGTAAATAATAAAAAAGAAAAAGATAATCCATTAGAAAACTGAGCAAAGCAATTCATCAGAGAGGAGGTAAACACAGCCAAAAACTTGTAACCTGAAATGATACACAACATTATCGGTGGACAGGGACATGCAAATTAAAACAATGAGGAACTACTACACATTCATGAATCTGGCAAAATAAAAGAACCTCATCAATTAAGTGCTGGCAAAGATGTTGGGGGGAAAAAAAAAGAATTCTCATATATTTCTAGAGGGAGTGGACACTGCACAACTACTTTGGTCAACACTTTGGCAATATCTACAAAGATGAAGATGCACCTACCCTATGACCCAGCAATTCTACGTCTAGATATGTACTTCCTAGAAAAATTCTCACATGTGTACATAAGATGATACATACAAGAATGTTACATCACTATTCGTAAAAAAACTGGAAACAACCTAAATGCCCAGTAACAATAAAATGGACAACATACAGCATATTCCTATAATGGAATAATATATAGCCGCTGAAAGGGATAAACTAAACCTTACATGTATCAACATGAATTAATCTCCAAAATCGAATGTTCATTAAAAAGAAAAAAAAAGGAAAAAACAAAGCTATAAGGATACACTGTTCAGCACAGGAAATATATCCTGTATTTTAAAATAACTTTATTTTTTAAATATCTTTATTGAAGTATAATTGCTTTACAATGTTGTGTTAGTTTCTGTTGTACAACAAAGTGAATCAGACATAAGTGTACAGATATCCCCATATCCCCTGCCTTATAATAACTGTAAATGGAGTATAATCTATAAAAAGATTGAATCACTATGTTGTACACCTGAAACTAATATTGTAACTCAATTATATTTCAATAAAAAAGAAAAAGAAAAAAAAAATCCATAAAAAGATGTACATCATTTTATATATATCAAACGTAGAAATACCAGAAGACCACTATATAGTATACATACTCTAGGTAACAACATTACAAAAGCATCCAAAGGAACAATAAAGGCTAAATTTAGGATAGAAGCTATGTCTGAAAAAGTGGAAAGTGGAATGGGATTTTGATGGGGTACATCAAATTTTGTCTGCAATATTTTATTTCTTAAGCTGGGTGATAAGCACTGTCTGCTATATTATGATCTACACACTTATACATCTGAATTCCATAACAAAAAAAACTACCAAAGAACTCAAATTATATACATTTATTTTAAAATATTATGTACTTTCAGTCAAATAGTACAATTTAAATTCTGCACTTTTTTCCCTGGCTCCTTATTACCTAATAAAATATTTTTTCAAAAGCAACAGAATCTGTTGAATTAAATGGATCTATCACATATACCTAATTCAATGACCATTGATTGATATGTTTTCAGATGATGCCACAAAAATTGATCTGAAAAAGAGAAATCTAAAGAAGTATTGGACATTCTCTATTACAAATCTTGAGCCTTCATATTGGAGTAAACCATAACAACCTATTCTCTGTCCCTGAGTAGTGTGATGATACTTTGTTGATACACTCATTATAAGCATCTATGGTTTTTATTAACCAGTTCTACCTATAACAAAATCTATTTAGTTTAGTTAATGACTTTTCCAATCTATTAAGGATCCCCTCAGAATAGTAAATCTCTGCACTTCGTCAAAATACCATGTATACAACTGAGTTATAAATAACCTATCCTAAAGTTATTACATAGAAATTTGGTAGTAAAGGAAATTCTACTAAGCTTTATAGCATTTAAAGAAAATATGGTATGACAAAATTTTTTTAAAGGTGACATTTTTTTAAATGACCTTAACTTTTTAACTTAACAGTTAACACCTGTCATCTGACATCTCACTAATATACATGCCCCTGAATATCAAGATCCTTCTCCAGGTTTCTATAATTTGGCAAGTCAACACCTACTCTTCCACTTAACAGCCTTATGACCTTTGGTGAGTGTTTCTGCTTCTCTGTTCTTTATATAAATAATGGAGAGCGAAAAAAGTGTCTACTTCATAATGGAGTCTTGAGAGTGATATATGTAATCGATATATGTAAAGCATTTAGAACAATGGCCACAAAATGCTAATACATGTCAGCTAATATTGTGAAAATTTGTCTAAAGTCTATAACACACTTTGTTTAGTCAGGAGTACCTTCTGGGTAGAGCACCTTCCAGGTACTGGGTATGGTAAATTATACTCAAAAACAAAGAAGACCGCTAGTTCACATACTGAAGGGTAATTTACAGTCTTATCTTTCTATTCTAGTTAATGTTTCTCCAGTCTCCTCCTTACAGTAATAGTCTGCTTCCCAGATAACTTTCCTTCTATGATTCCTAATGTACTACCAAACTGTCAGAGAAAAGTAGGTAACTAAGCCTATTAAATTTCACTTTGCACATATTTTTCAACCAGTGAACTCTGGGCTTAAGGGTGCTATATTTCTGATAATGGCTTGGCTCAAAAGCTTTTTTTCTTTCTATGAGGAGTTGGGTTTCCAAAGGTTGAAGTTTTCAGAAGTCTGGCAGCTGGGATAGTTGAGGTGTTAAGTTATTAACATGTTTTCATGACGCAAGGAGGGACAAATAGTGTTTCACAGACTTTAATCCTAGTACTGCTCCTGAGGTGAAGTATAAAAAAGATTACCATCTGCCTTTCACAGAGTAACAGTGATGCTCATAAAAGAGTGTGACTTGGCAAAGATGCTTAGGTGAACAGGCAAGTCTGTCAATTTCAAAGAACTGCTTACCTCCATACACCAAAATTTCTTCAACAGGGTTCTAAAACCTTTAGGTAGTCAGGAAACTAAACACATATTCCCCCAAAAGATCCAGAGTAACTTTCTAAATCCTAGGTGAACCGAACCAAAGGGTCAACAAAATATCTAAAAGTAGTAACTTAATTCAAATTAAACCAACATTTTTATAAAGATAAACTAGAAGAGGTCCAATTCTCCAAGTCACACATTTCACTCATATTCAAACTAATCTAATAATTACAAAGCCCCTTCTAAAAGTGACACACATCTAAGTGTTTTTATACCAATTCATATAAATGACTCAGTTCAAATTCCCATAGATAGCCAAATGTTGCTCATGTTCTAAACTAATCTCAACTACTCTGAACTTTGCCTCCAGGCACCAGACTTAAAACAGGCATTTAAAGAACAATCTCTTTTAAAAAAATAAAATAAAATAACACTGTAAAATTTAATCATATGCTGAAAGGTTCCCCCAAAAAGAAAGGAGAAACAGAAACCCAGAGTGAAATAACTGAGCAATGGCAATAATCATCAATTGCTACTATTATGTGAATGTATGATGGGGAACTTCACAACTCAAAGATCAGGCAGCTGACAACACCAACCCACTGGCCAATCTTAACATCAAAAAAAGAAAAACAACCAGACAGCATGTGCCTCTTAATGTAATGCAATACAAAGTAAACAGCACTACCTGTGAAGCAGTCTTGCCAAAACATCAAACTAGAATCTGAGTCTTTAGATTAACCACTCGTTCACAGGAAATACAGAGGAGAAAGGAACATGTTACAGGATGCTATACGGATACATTCAACAAAATCCAAACTGTGGGAAATTCTACAGGGCAAATGATCTGGATTTTTTTTTTTCATTAAATAAATGTTAAATGACAAGACCAAAAAAAGGGGGTGAGGGGATACAAGAGACTGAGACTTATTTATCAACCAAATGCTGTGTGGACTTCTTTGGATCCTGATTCAAACAAACCAACTGGGAAAAAAAAACATGAGACAATTAAGGAAATATGCTGAATATTTAATGATATTAAAGAATTATTAATTTTAGGTGTGCTAATAGTACTATGGATGTGTTAAAGTTTTAGAGATACACATAACGAAGTACCTGTAGATGGAACATGTCTGGGATTTGCTTTTAAATTACCCAGTTGAGGAGGAATCAGAGGGATAATAGCAGAAACAATATTCACATGTTTCAAACTGTTGAAAAGGGTCATGGGTATATGGTGATTCATTTTACTATATCTTTGTATGTTTGAAATCTCCCACATTAGAATGTTAACGAAAGAGAATATCAGAGTACTGTATCAAAAATATCTATGGTTGGCAGAACTCTCAAACTTAAATTTTAGAAGTGTTTGCTTCAACAGACCTTCATTTAAAAATCAAAACCAGGGACTTCCCTGGTGGCAGAGTGGTTGGGAATCCGCCTGCCAATGCAGGGAACAAGAGTTCAAGCCGTGGTCCGGGAGGATCCCACATGCCACGGGGCAGCTAAGCCCATGCGCCACAACTACTGAGCCTGCGCTCTAGAGCCCGCGAGCCACAACTGCTGAAGCCCACATGCCTAGAGCCCATGCTCCACAACAAGAGAGGCCACCGCAGTGAGAAGCCCGTGCACCGCAACGAAGAGCAGCCCCCTGCTCACCGCAACCAGAGAAAGCCCGTGCGCAGCCATGAAGACCCAATGCAGCTATAAATAAATTTGTAAAAAAAATAAAAATAAAAGCCAAAAACACAATTTTAAGTACTGCCTTTAAGTATTATATTTGCACATATTAAGTAATGACTTCAACTACTACATGTTTTCATTTTATGTCTGGTTCTTATTACTGACATTTGCTAACACACACACACACCTCCTCCAAAGGAACCAAGTTCTAAATATTCTAAATATTCTAACTCCTAAACATCTCAGTCAGTTCCTTCTTTTCTTCTACTACTTCTTTACTTCAAGCCCTAAATATTTTGGTCTTGTTACAGCCTCCTTATGGTCTCTCTTTTCAGCTTAAACACACACCAAGTCACTCTCCATACTGATTCCTTCAGTGGACCCCCTCATCTCCAGAATAAAATCCAAACTTCTTTGCATAACATACATTGCCCTCAGAAATCTGGTCCCTGCCTATCTTTATAACACTCCCAGACTAGTACCCCATATATCATCCCATACTCCACTCTTTCTAAACTACATACAGTACTCGTACAACAGATCTTAGGATAAACTATGGATGCTCTTCTCTCTTTTTTTTTTTTTTTTTTTTGGCCGCACTGTGCAGCTTTCAGGATCTTAGCTCCCCGACCAGGGGTCGAACTCAGGCCCTCAGCAGTGAAAGCGCCAAGTCCTAAACACTGGACCAGGGATTTCCTTGGATGCTCTTCTCTTCTAAAGCTCAGTTCCCTTAGACTAAAACCACCAATACCAAATTCTACATACCTTCTATTTCCAAGTTAATTAATTCCTATTGCCTCTACGACACTCACTTCTCCTATCAGCTCCTTTGCAAGCCTACCCAGACTTTCCTTTCTCTCTCCCTGACTACCCTATACTTTCACAGTAATCTATGCAGTAATATCACACTACCTTTTTGCTTTTTGCATATCTATACTGCCCTTCAAGACAGAGTATCACAGAGCCTGCTAGACACTAAATGTTTGTTTTGTGATGTATGCATCTTCCATTGACAACAGACAGGTAGTTCTTTTATAAATAACTGGAATGTAAGCGGTTTGAAAGTGGGAAACTTGTCTAACACATCTTTGCCACTCCAGTGCTTGGAATATATTAAACACTAAGTGTTTACCAAATGAATGAAACAAATATTTCTAATAGCCATGGTTTTTAATTTTGTAACAAAATTTATTCCACTCCAGTTTACCTTGTGTTTCTTGGTATTTTATTTGTTTTGTGTTGTTTTTTGGTCTGTTGGCTGATTAGTTTTAAAGCAAAGACCTTAAACAAGAGTTTACAATAAGAATTATACATTGTAGCTACAACATACTTAGGGAAACTTTCAGGTCACAGTGTTGACCTTAAAGTCGAGGAGGCTCAACAAATTATCATTATTGGAGAACCTCAGTATTAGGTTATCCTAAGGTTTCACTGTAAGTTAATTGGAAATTGTAGGGAAAATCACAAAACTCAACAGCAGTCAGAACCCAAGCAACGTAAAAAATAAAATCAGATTCTTAATTTCAAATTTTAAAGTGAAAATTTCTCCCTGTAGAAACAACAATGCTGCATACAAACGTTGTTTCGGGGGCGGGGAGTGCATCTGCTAGAAAAATGGAAAGACAACAAACACAAGAGAAACTCTGACCACATCAATTTTTGAAGGCTAGATTTCAAACTGTGTGGATAGCGACATTAAGAGGCTGGACTTAAGAACAACACCTGAGGTAAGACTAAGAAATTGACTTTCACTAGAATGTCACTAGAAACAAAGTCATCTGGTTGTTTTAACCAAACAGTAGGAAGCAATGGCTTTTAAGATGATGAATCGTCTTCATTTCCACTTTCTAACGTATCTAAATTTTTTTTCTAAATACTTAAGTGGTATGTTCAAATGTATGCTATTTACCATCTAAAAAAAGGAAAACTAGACACATCACTGAACAGTATTAATGGTTTGCTTTTTTTTTAATGAAAGGCACTTTGATTCAACTTTCTCCCCGCCAAAATAGATTCCCTTAAAATCCACGTAAGTAATAAATGTTAAAATTTAGCGTCGGTAGAGGAACTTAACAAATCTTTCTTTTAAAAATTACGAAAAAAGGTAAAATGACGTTTTTATTGACTTTACATTACCGAAGAATGTGGGAAATAATGGAAAGGTGTACTATTTATTCAAAGCATAACTACTTTCGTGGTTTCAATTTGTATGGTACCTGAATTAGTTTCTAGAGAAAAGTAAACCTGCCAGACTCCAGCAGAGGGAGAATTGTTTGCATGAAGCATATCTAGTTCAACTACTGACCAGGAATACCTACCCGCTCTTCAAGTCTCTGATCTAAATGACTTTCTTTGTGAGAAATCTTCTAATTTTATTCCTGCCCTTAACAAAAATCTCTATCAAAAGGTGAAATGCGCCGCATCCCTCTCGCAACTTTGGTTTAAAACACGACCAACCGTTCTCTAGTGCAACGAATGAGGCGGTTCGACATAAATCCAGACAACACATCACCTCGGTATACAGCAGCGCCCCAATAAAACCCTTAATTCTTGCTGAAGAAAATTCCAAACCAGATCTAGCGTCAATATCGTCTAATCGCTCCTCTTGGGCTCCAGAGGAAAATGTACCTGTGGAGTACACGCTGCGCAGCAAACAAGGCACAGCTCCAAAGCCGTATCCTCTATCCCGTTTTTGCTCCCTCTCAGCCCTCCCTCCGCTTCCACGCAGAACTTGAGCAGAGCATTTGGCTGCCTTATCTGCCAGCAACAAGCGCCAGGAGGAACGCGCTCCTGGGAGATGCGGAGCTTGCAGGCTGAGCGCTGCCTCTGGCGCGCTGCGGCCGCTCCGCTCAGCCAGGTCCTCCGCGGCTCCCGCCTCTGCCGGCCCGAAGAGCCCTCGCCTGAGCCCGGGCTCCGCTCAGGGGATTCCCGCGACGAGGTGTCGCGCCAAATTTGCTACCTGCTTCCTGCTCCTCACCCGCGAAAGAACTGCGCTCCCGTCCCGCCAGGGCAAGTCCGGAAGCCTCAAGGCAAACCGGCGGTCCATAGCCCCAGAAAGAGCGGCTCCGCGCACACACTTGCCAGCCGAGTCCTCCCACTTCCCTGCCCGCAACCCCCAGGGCCATTCCCCCGCCGGGGCCTGCGTGGGTCCAGTACCATTCTCCTCACGGGGCGGACTCCGGAAGGGTAGCAACTCCACCTCCTCCTCCTCCGCGGCCTGTAGCCATCTATCGGGAAGCGTCTCCGGAGGCGGCAGCAGAGGCCGCCGGACAAGGACAGCCCAGGGAAACCTTCTCAGAACTAACTCAGCTCCGGCGCTAGCAGCAGAAACTGAGTCTTTCATAATTGTGCGACCAACTCCGCCGGGTGACTGGCCACAGGGACGCGCCCGCGCCCGCCTCCGCCGGCGACGGGGCTGGCGACAGACCACGTGAGGGGCGCGTCGTGTGCGTAGCCGCCCGCGGGCCGGGTCACGTGAGGGGCGCGCGCTCCCTCACTTCCAGGCCGCCTCCCTGCGCGCCGCGCGCACGCGTCGGGCACGAGCACTCCCAGTCCCAGCGCCGCGGGTCTGCCGAGTTGGGTGGGGTGTTCTCTCCAGATCTCCGTGGGATACCTAGGCGGGACTTGCACAAACATCTGCCTCAGCTCGAGGAGTGGAACTTAAGGAAGCGATAGTTGAGAGTTAAGGTTTCAGGCCCCTGGGATCCCGCCGGGAGTTGTGGCGTGGTCTCGTCTCTGCTAACTGGGCCTGGCGTCTGCCTGCGCTCTGCAGCAGCGTTTCCCAGCCCCGTAGCTGTGCCTCAGCGAGGGTGGAGGCCTTCCGTGTTGCTGTCTCCTAGTCCAAAATGGAAAATTATCTTGACCCAAATCATGTTCTTCCTCTAGCTTCCCCTGTTTGTGCCAGCAAAAATTCTTCTGGCTTTAACTGTGGGCACTAGCCTTCCCCTCCAGAGATATCTCCCACCGGCGCGGACACACCACACACCTGAACCAAAGACTGTGGCTTTTCTGTCTTTCCTTTTCTTTGGCTCTCACACCAGCCCAGGTTTGACTATTAGGGATAGTTTACTAACTGTTGCTTTTCACACTCCGGAAAAACGTCCAGAGTTCCTCTGTCTGATCCTGATCTTATCTCTTTTTTTAAAAGAGCTTTATTGGGATTTCCCTGGCGGTGCAGTGGTTAAGAATCTGCCTGCCAATGCAGGGGACACGGGTTTGAGCCCTGGTCCCGGAAGGTTCCACACGCCAGGGAGTAACTAGGCAGGTGCGCCACAACTACTGAGCCTGTGCTCCAGAGCCTGTGAGCCACAACTACTGAGCCCGCAAGCCTAGAGGCTGTGCTCTGCAATGAGAGAGAAGCCACCTCAATGAGCATCTTGTGCACCGCAACTAGAGAAAGCCTGTGAGCAGCAACGAAGACCCAATACAGCCAAAAATAAATAAATAAAATAAAATTATTTTTAAAAACAGCTTTATTGAGGAGTAATTGACATGTCAGTAAGTAACCTATGCCTATTTAAATGTACAATTGGACAAGTATTGACATATTTATACACCCATGAAATCGTCACACTCAAGACAGTGAACGTATTCATTACCTCACACTTTCCTTCTGTCCTTTATAATTCTTCCATCCTGTCCCTCCCCATCTCCATCCCTTAGCAACTACTGATCTGTTTTCAGTCACTATAGATTAGTTTGCATATTCTAAAGTTTTATGTAGTGGAATTATACCATATGTACTTTTTTGGGGAAAGGGAGAGGAGGTCTGGCTTCTTTCACTCAGCATAGCTATAACCTTGTAAACCTTTTAAAACACAATTCACTGAAGTAGGATCTTCTCTTCAACAAAACTGATCCACCCATTTTCCCTAACAAGCTTTAGCCATACTTGTGAACAATCTTCAATTACAGACATACCCTGGAGATATTTCAAGTTCCATTTTAGACCACTGCAATAAAGTGAATATTGCACTAAACTGTGTCACATAAATGTTTTGGTTTCCCACTGCATATAAAAGTTATGTTTACACTATACTGAGGTCTGTTAAGTGTACAAGAGCATTATGTCTAAAAAAAACTACATACCTTAATTTAAAAATACTTTATTGCTTTAAAAATAGTATCTTTGAAGAGCAATAAAGTGAAGTGCAATAAAACAAGGTACGCCTGTATTGTATATTCCTTCCCCATCTGGCAGGTCCAGCAGGACCAAGGTTAAAAAAATGGGTTTTTTTGTTTTCTTTTTTTTTATTTTATTTATTTATTTATTTATTTATTTTTTAATTTATTTATTTATTTTTATTTTTGGCTGTGTTGGGTCTTCGTTTCTGTGCGAGGGCTTTCTCCAGTTGCGGCAAGCGGGGGCCACTCTTCATCGCGGTGCGCGGGCCTCTCACTGTCGCGGCCTCTCCTGTTGCGGAGCACAGGCTCCAGACGCGCAGGCTCAGCAGCTGTGGAGCACGGGCCCAGTTGCTCCGTGGCATGTGGGATCCTCCCAGACCAGGGCTCGAACCCGTGTCCCCTGCACTAGCAGGCAGACTCCCAACCACCGCGCCACCAGGGAAGCCCTCTTTTTTTTAATTTTTGGCGGTATTGGGTCTTTGTTGCTGAGCGCAGGCTTTTCTCTAATTATGGAGAGTGGGGGCTACTCTTTGCTGCCGTACGTGGGCTTCTCATTGCAGTGGCTTCACTTGTTGCGGAGCACAGGCTCTAGGCACTCAGGCTTCAGTAGTTGTGGCACGCAGGCTCAGTAGTTGTGGCGCCCTTAGTTGCTCCGCGGCATGTGGGATCTTCCCGGACCAGGGGTTGAACCCGTGTCCCCTGCGTTGGCAGGCGGATTCTTAACCACTGCGCCACCAGGGAAGTCCTAAAAAAATGTTTTAAAACACGTGTCATACCCTTCCTACTAGATTATCAGCCCCTTGGGGCAGGGATCTAAATGCTTATTTTCTAGATGTCAGCTGGGCCTACGCACTTCCTGCCTTTAGGGAGTTTATAATCTAGAAAGTGGAAACAAACCAGAAAATCAAAATAAAATGAGATAAGAGTGCTTTGTTCTCCTTGGTCTTTGTGTCTCTGGCCTTTTTGTACCCACAAGTCCCCTTGCTTGGATGGTGTAGAAAGGAAACAAGAATAGCTCCATGATAGTTGGTCTCCAGAAATTTTTGGTAAATTGGAGCATTTAGTTTAGAGTTAGAAATGTTGCTTGCCATTTCAGTAAACAGCGAATGTTGCCCATGATCAAGCCATCAGCCACTACCACTTTGTGCTCTGAGGGGAATTCAGGATAGAGAAAGACAAGATACTGGCTCTAGATAGTTAAGATGCATATCAAAGGAATAATTTCAATGAGCCCAGACCCTTATTTATTTATTTATTTGGCTGCATCGGGTCTTAGTTGCAGCATGTGGGATCTTTCGTTGCGGCACACGGGCTTCTCTCTAGTTGCGGCGCTCAGGCTCAGTAGTTGCGGCATGTGGGCTCTAGAGCGCTCAGGTTTAGTTGCCCTGCGGCATGTGGGATCTTGTTCCCCCGCCAGGGATTGAACTGGCATCTCCTGCATTGGAAGGCGGATTCTCAACCACTGGACCACCAGGGAAGTCCCTCAATGAGCCCAGACTCTTGCATCTTCCCATACATAGAAAAGCCCTAACATCATTAACTTGAGATGTCTGTTTTTTTGTAATTAGCAGTAATGTTTTGATGTTCGACTACATGTCTTTTTCTAGCAAAAACTCCTACATAATCTGGCTCCTCCCTTACCTCTTTGAAACAGTTTCTCAAAGCTATCTGAGACTCTGTTTCCAGGCTATAGTACTCAGTAATGTTCTTGAATAAAACATAATTCTCAACTTTTAGGTTGTGCATTTTTTCCCACTGACACCTTAATTGAACTACTGAAAATAAATTCTTTAATTTACAGGTGATCAGACAGCCCTGAAGTTCACATATGCTGACCTTCAGTGAGAAATCAATTCTGGAGGATGAATATATTCATTCAAAAAAAAGTGTTGGGACTTCCCTTGTGGTCCAGTGGGTAAGACTCCGCGTTCCCAATGCAGGGGATCCGGGTTCGATCCCTGGTGGGGGAATTAGACCCCACATGCATGCCGCAACTAAAACTCGCCACAGCCAAAGTAAATAAATATTTTTTAAAAAGACACTCAAACAGCCTCTGAAGAGGTACATGTGGCAAGGGGCTGAGACCTCCCAACAGCCAATACCAAGTTACTGGCAAGAAAGTGGAGCAACAGGAACTCTCATTCATTGCTTGTGGGAATACAAAATAGTACTGACACTTTGGAAGATAGTACGACAAAAACTAAACATACTCTTTTGATAGGATCCAGCAAGTGTGCTCTTTGGTATTTACCCAAATGAGGTAAAAACTTTTGTCCACATAAAAACGTGCAAACGGCTGTTAATAGCAGCCTTATTTATAATTGCCAAATATTCAGAGCAATCAAGATGTCCTTCAGTAAGTGGATAGATAAACAACTGTGGTACATCCACAGAATGGAAGATTATTCTGTGATAAAAGAAATGAATTATCATGCCATGAAAAGACATGTAGGAAACTTAAATAAATATTTCTAAGTGAAAGAAGCCAATCTGAAAGGCTACAAACTGTATGATTCCAACTATGTGACACTCTGGAAAAGGCAAAACTATGGAGACATTTAAAAGATCCGTGGTTGCCAGAGGTTTGAGAGGAGGGAGGAAGGGAGGGATGTATAGGTAGAGGACAGGGCGTTTTTAGGGCAGTGAAACTACACTGTATGACACTGTAATGTGGATACATGTCATTATACATTTGTCAAAACCTGTAGAATGTACAACGCAAAGAGTGAATCCCAATGTAAATTATGAACTTTAACTAATAATAAGGTATCAATATTTGCTTATCAATTGTAACTAATGTACCACACTAATGCAAGACGTTAATAATAGGGGAAACTGGGGGGAGGGGGGAGGGTTGTGAAAGGGGTATACGAGAACTTTCTATACTTTCTCACTCAATTTTTCTGTAAATATAAAACTGCTCTAAAAATAAAGTGTATTAATTTTTTAAAAAGCATATGGGCAAAGTAGAATAGAAACACAAGTTAAGGACAAAAAAAGAATAATGCAAAATTTCCTATTCTTGAGAAGTTTACCTTTCTTAAATGAAATGATGGGTATCAAATCATATTTAAAATCTAAGTGATAAAATTTACATTTTAAAATCTCTAAATTTTTAATATTCTGTTAATTACATTTATTGCAAATATTATAAATTATGATAAAATATACAAGAGTTACATAGTGTTTTTTACATTGATACATATTTTATTGAGATATAATTGACATATTAGTTTCAGGTGTACATCATAATGATTTAATATATGTATATATTGCAGAATGTTCACCAAAATAAGTCTGGTTAATATCCATCCATCCATAGTAGTTTCTCAAAATTATTTTAAGTGCTTTGTAAACAAAAATATTTGAAGACCATCACTCCAAGTCTCTTTCATTATTTTGGAAGAAGATAGATACAGCCATAGTGTTTTAGACTTCAAGTTTCATAAGGACATTTAAAAAAGTAAGATTAAGAACCATGAGAAAAGAAATGGTTTATATAACTCCCAAACTGTAGAGAGGAGAAATGGATTAAAACAAAAACAAAAACTCAGTCAATCTAAAAAATGTCAGTGATTAGCCCACAATTTCCTCTTGGTTTTTGTAATTTAAATTTGTTAAGAAAAATATACAATACTTGGTGTTGTATTTACATTTAGAATGTTTCAGAAGCACATTTTGCTGTTTTAAACACATCAACAGCTGCGGTAGGGATGTGTCAATTATAAAACAACCATTTTAAACATTAGCAGATTCTTTGTGGTTTTAGGGTATTTAATAATAAAGAGGCTAAATTTTAACCTAGGAAAAGTATTTTTAGAATGCTGCAAGTTTATTGTAATTTATATCTAAAGTGACCAATAAGTAGTACAGTTTATGAGTGATGACTATCTCTGACACTAGCCAAGTTTTATGACTTCCCACAATTATTTAAAACATGTTTCACCTTGATGCCCACACAAATGTGTATAGAGGTTTACATTCAGGTAAGTAAAAGCAGGCTCCATAGTAAAACAGTTGGAAAGCATCAGAGTCCTTACTTCCTAACACTGAAGAGCAAGCATTTATTGAATGGTTTCTCCCTGCCAGGTATTATTCTAGTCACTCAACATGTATTAACTTAAGTCCTCTGAACTCTATGAGCTACATACTATTATTATCATCCCTATTGTACAGAGGAGGAAACTGAGGCACAGGGCAGAACCATGGTTTCAACCAAGGCAGCGTAATTCCAGAGTTTATGGCCTTAACCCTTCTGCTATATTACCTCTTGTGACAGTAAAACACACTGAGAAAGCTGTCACTAATAATAGAGAACAGATTATATGATTCAGCCTTTCACAAAATCTTTTCTTCAAACTATTTAATCAGCTAATCAAGATTCTTTATTTACTTCACTAGGTCCAAATATTTGGCTTATATGATTGTTTTCACATTAATCATGCTCTAACTTCTCCCTAAACGGATTTGCCACCAGCGTTAAGTCCCTGAGCAACCTGAGAAGGGGACACTGTGTCTCAAAACTGAAGAACACTGGCAACATTAAAACAATTAAAATTGATTAAAGCATCAAAACAATTAAAAAGAGAGCCAATATATGAAGTATCTGTTTTATGTACAATTTCCCTGTCACTTAAAATTAGACCCTCATAAATGTTTGGCAAATCCTTTGTTTGTATAAGCAGAGCGATTAAACCAGTTCCAAGAAATTTTGCAGTAATTTGGATTGAGGATTAATGGATTTTCTTTCTTAGGCATTCTTTCAAAAGAATTAACCTGTTTTGTAAGAGGAAAGCTAATAAAATGGCACCAAAAATACCTGGAATGTTTCAAATATATTTTTTTAATTAATTTATTTAGTTTTGGCTGCGTTGGGTCTTCGTTGCTGCGCGCAGGCTTTCTCTAGCTGGCGGTGAGCTGGGGCTACTCTTCGTCGTGGTATGCGGGCTTCTCATTGCGGTGGCTTCTCTTGTTGCGGAGCACGGGCTCTAGGGCACGTGGGCTCAGTAGTTGTGGCACACTGGCTTAGTTGCTCCGCGGCACGTGGGATCTTCCCAGACCAGGGCTCGAACCCGTGTCCCTTGCATTGGCAGGCGGATTTGTAACCACTGCGCCACCAGGGAAGACCCTGAACTATTAACCTCTAACCCCAATAGTTTAGTACAGTGCCTGGCATATCATAGGTATTCAATAAATAGTTCTTGAATGCTTGAGAGGATGAAAATCAGGCTTCTTGAATTAGAGTGTATGCAAATATGTTACTTATTTATGCAATATACAAGTAATAAACATTTTTTATAACTGTTTTCTTTGGCCCTAGTTTATTTTTAAAGGAAAAAAATTTCTTCCTAAAGTTTTAAAACTCTACTCCAAGTGACTAGATTTGGGTAAACGCTGGAACAAATTACCAGTAAACATAGAGAGAAATTTCCCTTTGAATTTAGCAAAACCTTTGTGTTGATAAAGAATGTTATTTTGGGGACTACAAGAACTTCTCTGAAGCATATGTGAGTGTACAATGAATGTATTACTTTGGTTGAACAGGAAATTTAAAGGGGTCTAAGACTAAATGCATTAAACTATGATAAACAATGATAATTTCCTAAAACTAATTTAGATGGTGTAGTTAGCCCTAAATCATTTGACTCCACTTCCCCAGAAAGTGGAAAAAAAAAATAATGAAGTTTATGTAAAAAACTAATCTTTAAATTTCAGTCTGAGGCAGAGACTTAAGCACATGAAACTGGGGGATGAACAATTAAGTTGTACATAAAAGTGATTTTGAATCTTAGGGATCATGAGTCTGTGCTATATATTTTAATTTTCATGGTCAGTTTTTAAATTATTAATTGATGGTTCTAGTTGTGAATTCTTATTCATTTCCACTGGTACATCAATATTTTTAAGCAAATTCAGGTAAGATACATAAAAAGGTAAGTCTGTTTAAAGTTGATTATCTAGGGACTTCCCTGGTGGTCCAGTGGGTAAGACTCCAAGCTCCCAGTGCAGCGGCCTGAGTTCAATCCCTGGTTGGGGAACTAGATCCCACATGCTGCAATTAACAAGTCCTCATGCCACAACTAAAGACCTTGCCTGCTGCAAGGAAGATCCCGTGGGCCACAACTAAGACACAGTGCAACCAAAATAAATAAATAAATATAGTTTTTTTAAAAACTTGATTATCTAGTTTGACACTTAAGCTGTTTGCTTTGATAATTATTTTGGATCGCAAAAAACAAAGTTTTCTTTAAATAGGATATTGGTAACAGTTGAAAAAAGGGATCTCAAAAAAGATCTGATTTTCTGATACTGGATACCATTATTTCTACTATGTATTAGCATTGCTAATATGTATCTCCTAACTTAATACTGATTTATTAACATTTTAACATTATAAGGTTATCTAAGGAAGATCCTAAAATGCAAGTTAAATGGCATTAAAATGGAATTACTATAAGTATATATTTTTTTTATGTGTATGAGTATGTATATACTTGCCTCACAATTAAGAGATTTTCATCTTGTTTCATGAAGATCTCAAAGGGGTAACTTTCAGGTAGCTAATCTTAACCTAATATACTTTAAGATCATAAAAGCCAATTACAGTATACCTAACACTCTGAGGAAAACTAAAACGTGTAAACATAAAATAACCAAGCAACCAGGTATTAATTGGATTAATTGGCTCTGTGCTTTGAATACTATTGAAATACAATATAGGTGCTTAACACCAAATTATTACAAATGTATAGCTGAAGAAAAGAGTTAAAACATAAGGAGAGCTGCACGTGAAAGGTGATGAATTAACACACATCTAATTTGGCTCCCTTGTGAAAAACTCCATAAAACAACATTTTTCAAAGATATTTAATTAACGCTTTCATACATATACAAGAGTAGAAACAAGCACCCACCCCCTAGATTCAGTGATTATCAAGATTTTACTGCAATTTACTTTATCTGGTTTTCTTTTGAATTTTATTTTATTTTATTTTTTACACAGCATGTCCTTATTAGTCATCAATTTTTTACACATCAGTGTATACATGTCAATCCTAATCGCCCAATTCATCACACCACCACCCCCAACCCCCGTCACTTCCCCCCCTTGGTGTCCATACGTTTGTCCTCTACATCTGGTTCTCAATTTCTGCCCTGCAAACCAGTTCATCTGTACCAATTTTCTAGATTCCACATACATGCGTTAATATACGATATTTGTTTTTCTCTTTCTGACTTACTTCACTCTGTATGACAGTCTCTAGATCCATCCACGTCTCAACAAATGACTCATTTTCGTTCCTTTTTATGGCTGAGTAATATTCCATTGTATATATGTACCACAACTTCTTTATCCATTTGTCTGTCGATGGGCATTTAGGTTGCTTCCATGACCTGGCTATTGTAAATAGTGCTGCAATGAACATTGGGGTGCATGTGTCTTTTTGAATTATGGTTTTCTCTGGGTATATGCCCAGTAGTGGGATTGCTGGATCATATGGTAATTCTATTTTTAGTTTTTTAAGGAACCTCCATATTGTTCTCCATAGTGGCTGTATCAATTTACATTCCCACCAACAGTGCAAGGGGGTTCCCTTTACGCCACACCCTCCCCAGCATTTGTTGTTTGTAGATTTTCTGATGATGCCCATTCTAATTGGTGTGAGGTGATACCTCACTGTAGTTTTGATTTGCATTTCTCTAATAATTAGTGATGTTGAGCAGCTTTTCATGTGCTTCTTGGTCATCTGTATGTCTTCTTTGGAGGAATGTCTATTTAGGTCTTCTGCCCATTTTTGGATTGGGTTGTTTGTTTCTTTAATATTGAGCTGCATGAGCTGTTTATATATTTTGGAGATTAATCCTTTGTCCATTGATTTGTTTGCGAATATTTTCTCCCATTCTGAGGGTTGTCTTTTCGTCTTGTTTCTGGTTTCCGTTGCTGTGCAAAAGCTTTGAAGTTTCATTAGGTCCCATTTGTTTATTTTTGTTTTTATTTCCATTACTCTAGGAGGTGGATCAAAAAAGATCTTGCTGTGATTGATGTCAAAGAGTGTTCTTCCTATGTTTTCCTCTAGGAGTTTTATAGTGTCCGGCCTTACATTTAGGTCTGGAATCCATTTTGAGTTTATTTTTGTGTATGGTGTTAGGGAGTGTTCTAATTTCATTCTTTTACATGTAGCTGTCCAGTTTTCCCAGCACCATTTATTGAAGAGACTGTCTTTTCTCCATTGTATATCCTTGCCTACTTTGTCATAGATTAGTTGACAATAAGTGCGTAGGTTTATCTCTGGGCTTTCTATCTTGTTCCATTGATCTATGTTTCTGTTTTTGAGCCAGTACCATATTGTCTTGATTACTGTAGCTTTGTAGTATAGTGTGAAGTCAGGAAGTCTGATTCCTCCAGCTCCGTTTTTTCCCCTCAAAACTGCTTTGACTATTCGGGGTCTTTTGTGTCTCCATACAGATTTTAAGATTTTTTGTTCTAGTTCTGTAAAAAATGCCATTGGTAATTTGATAGGGATTGCATTGAATCTATAGATTGCATTGGGTAGTATAGTCATTTTCACAATATTGATCCTTCCAATCCAAGAACATGGTATATCTCTCCATCTGTTGGTATCATTTTTAATTTCTTTCATCAGTGTCTTATAGTTTTCTGCATACAGTTCTTTTGTCTCCCTAGGTAGGTTTATTCCTAGGTATTTTATTCTTTTTGTTGCAATGGTAAATGGGAATGTTTCCATAATTTCACTTTCAGATTTTTCATCATTACTGTACAGGAATGCAAGAGATTTCTGTGCATTAATTTTGTATCCTGCAACTTTACCAAATTCATTGATTAGCTCTAGTAGTTTTCTGGTGGCATTTTTAGGATTCTCTATGTATAGTATGATGTCATCTGCAAACAGTGACAGTTTTACTTCTTCTTTTCCAATTTGTATTCCTTTTATTTCTTTTTTTTCTCTGATTGCCGTGGCTAGGACTTCCAAAACTATGTTGAAAAATAGTGGTAAGAGTGGACATCCTTGTCTTGTTCCTGATCGTCGAAGAAATGCTTTCAGTTTTTCACCATTGAGAATGATGTTTGTTGTGGGTTTGTCATATATGGCCTTTATTATGTTGAGGTAGGTTCCCTCTATGCCCACTTTCTGGAGAGTTTTTATCATAAATGGGTGTTGAATTTTGTCAAAAGCTTTTTCTGCATCTATTGAGATGATCATATGGTTTTTCTTCTTCAATTTGTTAATATGGTGTATCACATTGATTGATTTGCGTATATTGAAGAATCCTTGCATCCCTGGGATAAATCCCACTTAATCATGGTGTATGATCCTTTAAATGTGTTGTTGGATTCTGTTTGCTAGTATTTTGTTCAGCATTTTTGCATCTATGTTCATCAGTTATAGGTCTGTAATTTTCTTTTTTTGTAGTATCTTTGTCTGGTTTTGGCATCAGGGTGATGGTGGCGTCATAGAATGAGTTTGGGAGTGTTCCTTCCTCTGCAGTTTTTTGGAAGAGTTTGAGAAGGATGGGTGTTAGCTCTTCTCTAAATGTTTGATAGAATTCACCTGTGAAGCCATCTGGTCCTGGACTTTTGTTTGTTGGAAGATTTTTAATCACAGTTTCAATTTCATTACTTGTGGTTGGTCTGTTCATATTTTCTATTTCTTCCTCGTTCAGTCTTGGAAGGTTATACCTTTGTAAGAATTTGTCCATTTCTTCCAGGTTGTCCATTTTATTGGCATAGAATTGCTTGTAGTAGTCTCTTAGGATGCTTTGTATTTCTGCAGTGTCTGTTGTAACTTCTCCTTTTTCATTTCTGATTTTATTGATTTGAGTCCTCTCCCTCTTTTTCTTGATGAGTTTGGCTAATGCTTTATCAATTTTGGTATCTTCTCAAAGAACCAGCTTTTAGTTTTATTGATCTTGCTAATGTTTTCTTTGTTTCTATTTCATTTTTTTCTGCTCTGATCTTTATGATTTCTTTCCTTCTGCTATCTTTGGGTTTTGTTTGTTCTTCTTTCTCTAGTTCCTTTAGGTGTAAGGTTAGATTGTTTACTTGAGATTTTTGTTGTTTCTTGAGGTAGGCTTGTATAGCTATAAACTTCCCTCTTAGAACTGCTTTTGCTGCATCCCATAAGTTTGGATTGTCATGTTTTCATTGTCATTTGTCTCTAGGTATTTTTTGAATTCCTCTTTAATTTCTTCAGTGATCTCTTGGTTATTTAGTAATGTATTGTTTAGCCTCCATGTGTTTGTGTTTTTTATGTTTTTTTCCCTGTAATTCATTTCTAATCTCTCATAGCGTTGTGGTGAGAAAAGATGCTTGATATGATTTCAATTTTCTTAAATTTAGTGAGGCTTGATTTGTGACCCAAGATGTGATCTATCCTGGAGAATGTTCTGTGTGCACTTGAGGAGAACGTGTAATCTGCTGTGTTTGGATGGAATGTCCTATAAATATCAATTAAATCTATGTGGTCTATTGTGTCATTTAAAGCTTCTGTTTCCTTATTTATTTTCATTTTGGATGATCTGTCCATTGGTGTAAGTGAGGTGTTAAAGTCCCCCCCCCATTATTGTGTTACTGTCGATTTCCTCTTTTATAGCTGTTAGCAGTTGCCTTATGTATTGAGGTGCTCCTATGTTGGGTGCATATATATTTATAATTGTTACATCTTCTTCTTGGATTGATCCTTTGGTCATTATGTAGTCTCCTTCCTTGTCTCTTGTAACATTCTTTATTTTAAAGTGTATTTTATCAGATATGAGTGTAGCTACTGCAGCTTTCTTTTGATTTCCATTTGCATGGAATATCTTTTTCCATCCCCTCACTTTCAGTCTGTATGTGTCCCTAGGTCTGAAGTGGGTCTCTTGTAGACAGCATATATATGGGTCTTGTTTTTGTATCCATTCAGCAAGCCTGTGTCTTTTGGTTGGAGCATTTAATCCCTTCATGTTTAAGGTAATTATCGATATGTATGTTCCTATGACCATTTTCTTAATTGTTTTGGGTTTGTTTTTGTAGGTCCTTTTCTTCTCTTGTGTTTCCCACTTAGAGAAGTTCCTTTGTAGAGCTGGCTTGGTGGTGCTGAATTCTCTTAGCTTTTGCTTGTCTGTAAAGCTTTTGATTTCTCCATCGAATCTGAATGAGATCCTTGCCGGGTAGAGTAATCTTGGTTGTAGGTTCTTCCCTTTCATCACTTTAAGTATATCATGGCTTGTAGATTTTCTGCTGAGAAATCAGCTGTTAACCTTATGGGAGTTCTCTTGTATGTTATTTGTCGTTTTTCCCTTGCTGCTTTCAATAATTTTTCTTTGTCTTTAATTTTTCCCAATTTTATTACTGTGTGTCTCAGTGTGTTTCTCCTTGGCTTTATCCTGTATGGGACTCTGTGCTTCCTGGACTTGGATGGCTACTTCCTTTCCCATGTTAGGGAAGTTTTTGACTATAATCTCTTCAAATATTTTCTCGGGTCCTTTCTCTCTTCTCCTTCTGCGACCCCTATAATGCCAATGTTGTTGCGTTTAATGTTGTCCCAGAGGTCTCTTAGGCTGTCTTCATTTCTTTTCATTCTTTTTTCTTTATTCTGTTCTGCAGCAGTGAATTCCACCATTCTGTCTTCCAGGTCACTTATCCGTTCTTCTGCCTCAGTTATTCTGCTATTGATTCCTTCTAGTGTAGTTTTCATTTCACTTATTGTATTGTTCATCTCTGTTTGTTTGTTCTTTAATTCTTCTAGGTCTTTGTTAATCATTTCTTGCATCTTCTCGATCTTTGCCTCCATTCTTTTTCTGAGGTCCTGGATCATCTTCACTATCATTCTTCTGAATTCTTTTCCTGGAAGGTTACCTATCTCCGCTTCATTTAGTTGTTTTTCTGGGGTTTTATCTTGTTCCTTCATCTGGTACATAGCCCTCTGCCTTTTCATCTTGTCTATCTTTCCATGCATGTGTTTTTTGTTCCACAGGCTGCAGGATTGTAGTTCTTCTTGCTCCTGCTGTCTGCTCTCTCCTTATCTGTTTTTTTTCTTATTTTCTTAGCTGAGGTTGATTTATTTTAACATAAATAATAGGGCTTCCCTGGTGGCACAGTGGTTAAGAATCTGCCTGCCAGTGCTGGTCAGGGAAGATCCCACATGCTGCGGAGCAACAAAGCCTGTGAGCCACATACTGAGCCCGCGTGCCACAACTACTGAAACCCGCATGCCTAGAGCCGGTGCTCTACAACAAGAGAAGCCACCGCAATGAGAAGCCTGCGCATCACAACAAAGAGTAACCCCTGTTCGCCGCAACTAGGGAAAGCCCATGCCCAGCAACGAAAACCCAACGCAGCCAAAAATAAATACGACCCAGCAATCCCACTACTGGGCATATACCCTGAGAAAACCATAATTCAAAAAGAGTCATGTACCAAAATGTTCATTGCAGCTCTATTTACAATAGCCAGGACATGGAAGCAACCTAAGTGTCCATCATCGGATGACTGGATAAAGAAGATGTGGCACATATATACAATGGAATATTACTCAGCCATAAAAAGAAATGAAATGGAGGTATTTGTAATGAGGTGGATGGAGTTAGAGTCTGTCATACAGAGTGAAGTAAGTCAGAAAGAGAAAAACAAATACAGTATGCTAACGCATATATATGGAATCTAAGGAAAAAAAAAATGTCATGAAGAACCTAGTGGCAAGATGGGAATAAAGACACAGACATACTAAAGAATGGACTTGAGGATATGGGGAGGGGGAGGGGTGAGATGTGACAGGGTGAGAGAGTGTCATGGACATATATACACTACCAAATGTAAAATAGATAGCTAGTGGGAAGCAGCCGCATAGCACAGGGAGATCAGCTCGGTGCTTTGTGACCGCCTGGGGGGGTGGGATGGGGAGGGTGGGAGGGAGGGAGATGCAAGAGGGAAGAGATATGGGAACATATGTATATGTATAACTGATTCACTTTGTTATAAAGCAGAAACTAACACACCACTGTGAAGCAATTATACTTCAATAAAGATGTTTAAAAAAAAAAAAACAAGACCCATATATATGCTGTCTACAAGAGACCCACTTCAGACCTAGGGACACATACAGACTGAAAGAGAGGGGATGGAAAAAGATATTCCATACAAATGGAAATCAAATAAATAAATAAATAAATAAATAAATAAATAAATAAATAAATAAATAAAATTAATAAAATTATTTAAAAAATAAAATAAAATAAGTCATAGACATCATGTCATTTTGCTTCTCTATACTTCAAAATACATCTGTTTAAAAAAAATGGACATGATGCCGTTATCACATCTAAAAATAACAATAATTATTCGGTATTGTTTTATATCTGATTCATAACCAAATTTTCCCAGTTGGCTCACAAATGTCTTGTTTAATTGGATTATTAAATTGGGATCCAAACAGCGTCCACGAAAGTGATTTGGATGTCATGTCACAAAAGAGTCTTTTAATTTAGAGCAGCCCTTCCTTCCACACTTTTTCCCCCTATGGTATTGATTTATTACAAGAACCAATTCAGTTGTCTTTGAGAATGTTGCATATTCTGTATTTGTAATTTTGCTCCCTTGAGTGTCATTTAACTTCTCCCTTCATCCTCTATATTTTTCATAGTTGGAAGTTTGTGCTGTAGATTTGATGAGATTACAGGTTATCTTTTTTTTGAAGAATACTTCATGGTGCTTTGTGCTTCATACTATACCATGTTGAAAGGCCTACAATGTTTGGTTGTCCCACACTTAATAATGCTAAGATTAATCAATGATTTCAGGTGCTGACAGATTAAGCCCTCCTCTCATCTAATGGTTTTATACACTGATGATCATTGCCTAAACCAATTATTTCGTTTGGGATTACAAAATTGTTATTTTCTAATCCTATCATTCATGAAGAGCCACACATCTCCTCTTATACTTCATGTAGCTGGGCAAATATTTTTCCCTGACTCTGGCAGAAAACTGGAGCTTTGTTCTTTGGAGAGAGTAAAACAGGGGTTTTACTGGCTGGGATGTTGCCAGTTACAATCGAGGGTGTGCATGGGTAACAGACTGAAAATTGTGTTTGAGTGAATGTTTGCATGTAGAATGCTTAGACCCTCAACACTTTCCCAACCACATGACTTCAAGAGATTGGGAGACATTTTTCTGAGGAATCTGATCAGCCCAAGAGAAAACATTTTAATATACTGGTATTGGGGTTTCCCAGCAGCAAAACCAGATCATCCTACAATGTACCTCACATTTAATAAGCCCATTTATGTGCTCAGAGTGTCCAACTGTATTTTTAGCCTCTCACTCTTAAACATGAGCAGAAAACTAAAGATTACCTTCTCTCTGAAGAAAGCTTCTAAGAAATAACACACAAAAATGGAATTGGAAGAAAACGGTGGTTATACACAGAGGACAATTTCAAAAACAAGCAAACAGAAACACTATGATTAATATTTTCAGAGCATTAAGAGAATATATGGCATCAATGAAACAGCAATAGAATACAATAAAAAATAAAGTGTTAGAGAGCAAAAAGAGCTCTTGGAAATTTTTAAATGTTAGCAGAAATAAATTCAATAAAAGGATTAGATAATGTTAAGGAAATCTTCCAGATAATGGGCAAAAAGACAAGAGGTGGAATATTTGAGAAAACAGGTAAGACAGGAGGTACAACATCAATATATTAGGGATTCCAGAAAGAAAGAACAGAGAAAATGAAGGGGAGGAAATAACCAAATAATTTAAGAAAATATCCCCAAATTGAAGGACAGAGGTTACTAGGCTGAAGGGTCCCATTGTAAGATCAGCATAATGGATGAAAATAAACCCATTCTAAGTATACTTTGGAACATACTTATACTAAGAAGTATCCGTTGTCTATCTAAAATTCAAATTTAAATGGGCATCCTGTATTTGATCTGGGAAACCTTCATTGACCTTATCATTACCAGTAATGGCAATTCCTCATAATTTCCATTTCTAACAATCATCTTGGACCACCACTTTCCATCTATTGAACTTTTTCTACTATTCCAAACCCAACAATCATTCAATTCTATAGGTATCTATAATGCATTTATCCTAACACCTTTTCACTATCATTTACTGCCCCCCCCCCAAACCCTCATGTTCTTCTTTACCTAGCTTAAATTTCATGGTTAATATGTTATATTCACTCCTTCACACACATCCTAAATTCCCTTGCTCCTCTTTTGCTTTTGAATTTGCTTGGCTAGATCACAGCCCTGGTTCAAATCAATATTATACCTGTATAACTGAATGTGGCTGGGGAAACACACACATACATACACACACAAACAGAAAGTCCAATTTAAATTTAAGACCACGGACCTCATGATATGCCCCTGATGCAACTGTATCATACTACATTTCCTTAGACCAGTAGTTTTCAAAGTGTGGTCTGCTGGCCAGCAGCACCAACTTCACCTGGGAACTTGTTAGAAATGGAAATTCTTGGTTGGGTCCCACCCCAGACCTGAATTAGAAAATCTGAGACTGGGACCCAGCTCCCTGTGGTTCAATAAGCCTTCCAAGTGAGTCTGATATGCCTGGTCTCAAATTTTAGCTTGTAAAAGAATCACCTGTAAAGTTTGTTAAAAACCAGATTGCTGTACCCCACCCTTGGAGTTTCTGATTCAGGTCTGGGTGGGGACCAAAATTTTGCATATTTAACCAAGTGATGCAGTTGCTGAGCCAGGGACCACACTTTGAGAACCTGTCCCTATACCAATCATTCTTACTTTTGAAAGATTAACTTTTTTCTTTCTCTTCAAACTTCCTGCATCTGCTCCTGAAACTGACTCAGCTGATGACCCTGATTAGCACTTCATTGTCAGACTATAAAAGCAATCAGAATAGAACTTCCCATGCTCACACCTATCACATCTACCTCCCTATTATGCATTTATACTTACATACACTACCTTATCTCCAGTTACTGGAGGCGAATGCTCCATATTTCTATTTAATGCAAGCCCTTCCACTTGGGCACTAGATCCCATCACCTCTGGCCTACTCAAGGAAATAAATTTAGTTAATTCTCCAATCTCTTTCCAACATCATCAAAATATCCCCTTTTATTGGATCTCCATTAACATTCAAAAATGCTGTTATTTCTTCCCTTGTCAATACCCTACCCCCATTCCAAACTTCTTTCTTTTTTAAAAAAAATTGTAATTTTTTTAAACTTTTAATTTTATATTGGAGTATAGTTGGTTAACAATGTTGTGACAGTTTCAGGTGTACAGCAAAGTGATTAAGTTATACATGTACATGTATCTATTCTTTTTCAAATTCTTTTCCCATTTACCAAACTTATTTCTTGAGCCCATTTCTCGTCTTCCTTTTTAATAAAACTCCATAAAGGAATTGTATTTGTTCTTTCCACATTTATCTCTTCCCATTCCAAACAGTGATACCTAAACTGAGATTTGAAGGGTCTATAGGGGATGGCTGGGTGTGGGAGGTGGGACTGTGTGCAGAAGAGCTTCCTAGGAAGAGTGTAAGGGGGCAGGAATGAAGGAGAGGAAAATAATGGGAGATTAAGTTGGAAAGAAACAGGGACTAGAAAAACCACATTAAGGTATCTAGACTATTCTTAAACAAATTTGGTGCTATTAAAGGTTTTTTTAAAGTGCTTGAATTGCATGATCAGATTTTCATCTTGGAAAGATCACTGGCTATGATATGGAAGGGGGATTGATAGTGAAATTAATATTTGGAAGACCAATTAAAAGTCTGTTACAGTACAGATGAATTAAATTGAGTTAGTGGCAGTGGGGATGGCGAGTACCAGGATTCTTTGAGAGACGTTTGGAAGAGTATGGAGAGGACTTGGCACTTGCATTTGTCTATTTTATTTCTCTGCACTGAAAGGGGCTGGAGTAGATTTTATAGAAAAAAATAATAATACGTGAGGCTTCAGTGTTCCAAACACATATAATAAATTTTTGGATGAAGCACTCTTCATTTGTAAAAAATTACTTGGTTTTCTATAGCTAGCAGAGCCTATTAACACGTAACTATTAATTAGAATCCAATTGATACCTTTCCCACTTATCTAAAGAAGTGACCCTATGATCTAAATTGGAAGGTTGTTTTTAACATAATGACATGCCAAACCATAGACTTTCATTTACAGCTAAGGTTAAGAACTATTTACAGTAAACTTTCAAGTTGTGAACTTTCAAAGATGCAAACCTGTGTTCACATGTCCAATCACGTAAGTTAGTTCACATGTCTGGCATACATTGTCACGTGCATGCATTCTCTACACGTGGTTGTGCTTTTCTGTGCTTACTTTGTGTAGCTTACTAATGAAGACCTGATGGAATTGGAGGCCCAGAGAAAGGACGAAGAGAGACAAGAGGAAGAAGTAACTGAATAACTAAAGAGATTCACTATGCAGGAAATGGCAAGGGGATTGTCTTTATTTGAGGAGGCACTATTAGTTCTTTTTTGTTTTTGTTTTTGTTTTAATTTATTTTTGGCTGTGTCGGGTCTTAGTTGCCGCACGTGGTATCTTTTGTTGCAGCACATGGGCTTCTCTCTAGTTGTGGTGCATGGGCTCAGTAGTTGTGGCGTGCCTGCTTAGTTGCCCTGCAACATGTGGGATCTTAGTTCCCTGACCAGGGATCAAACTCGCATCCCCTGCATTGGAAGGCAGATTCTCAACCACTGGACCACTAGGGAAGTCCCGAGGCACTGTTAGTTTTTGAGGCACAGGACCAGAACATACAATGGTACACGAAGTTTGCAGCAGCCGTTCAGAATGCAATCCAGTGCTACCATGTCATCTATGACGAGAAAAAATGAGCTACTACCCAGACATCACTGGATCGTTTTTTCAAGAGGGTAGATAGAATTGAATCCAGCAAGGAAACAGAACCTGTGCCATCAACGTCAGGCATGAGTGAAATTGCAGCTTGCCCTCCTTGTCTCCTATTGCTGACGATCCTTCAGCTCTACCATCTCCCATCTCCTCTCTCTCCTCCAGTCAGTAACTCTTCTTGTCTGTTCACTCGATGCCAGCCCCTGTATGCCAGCTGTTGTGTTATACTACTGTACTTTTCAAGGTACTGTACTGTAAGATTAAAAATGTTTTATTTTTTGTGTTTGGTTTTTTTTAATGTATTATTTGTGTGAAAAGTATTATAAACCTATTACCCTATATAGCCGATAGTGTTAGTTGGGTACCTAGGCTTTGTTGGACTTACAAACAAATTGGACCTATGAACACGGTCTCAGAATGGAACTCATTCGTATGTAGGGGACTTACTGTACCCATAACCTCCTAAGAGAGCTGTTAAGAATTAGTGCCTTACTGCAGTTTACAGAGCTCTCTCTCCAGAATTCTGCCGAGTCTGGCTATTGCTGCAAGTGCAAAGTGTCTATTCTAAGAGCTCATATGCAGGTAGTTGAAATTTCCAAAACTTTTAGGAAGGATACTTTGTTATCATTAGCGTTGCCTGGAATTGGACATTGTTTTCCATTGTCAATGCTTTTCAGTGATTCATTATTTTTACTTTTGCCTTTTTTTTGGCCGTGCCACACAGCTTGTGGGATCTTAGTTCCTGGACCAGGGACTGAACCCTGGCTCCGGCAGTGAAAGCACTGAGTCCTAAGCACTAGACCGCCAGGGAATTCCCACTTTTGCTTTATTTTTAATTTGTTGTGGGTCATTTGGTTAAGGGCCACAAAGAAATATTAAGTTGAGAACTTCTGATCTCAATTCTAGAGTCTTCATGGGATTATAGAAATGGGAATGAGCTTATAAAATTTAGTTCTACTCTTATTTTCTAGCAAAAAATGAATTTCAAGCTAATAAATTTGTACAGAACATAAATTTTAAGACAAAAAACATGACAAGTGGTTAAATATTTCTCCCTTTACTCCCACTATACATATTAGACTGTTTCCAAGGCTTACTATCTTAAGGAAAATATATGAGTAATTTATTAGTTAACCATCTGTTAGTATGAATACCTATTAAGAGGAAAATAATTCAATAGATTTTTATGATTTGTATTTTGAATCTTAATAGACGTATATGATAGAAAATGTAAAAGGTACAAGAGTATACAGTGAAAAATAAGTCTCCCTCTCACTCCTGTGCTCAACCCATCTTATTCCCTCTCTTCTTAAAGAGAGCCTCTCTTTCCAGTTTCTTATGCATCTTTTCAGGTATATGGGCCTGTGGGATGAAACAAGGCTCCTCTGAACAGGACTTCTCAACATATGGTCAAGACAAAACCACTACAGATACATATCTGGGTCATCCACATCTAAGTTAAAAACAAAAAATTACCCCGTACAATGGCAGCAGGGATCTTAGTAATTTGTGAGAACATAAGCAAAGCTGCAAATGTCAGGGATGCTCATTACAACAGGTAGGATAGTTTCTTGGTAAAAGAAAGTCTATAGATATATCAATTCAATAAATATTTATTAAGAGCTATTATGTATCAATATAAATTTCCAGTAAATGACACTTATGGAGTCTAGGTTTTATGGATAATTTGTCAGATTTAAAATAGCCACACAATTTCATAAGTGATTATTATCATTTTCACCTTATGTGAACATGATCTAGTAGCTTTTAGTTCATTTTCAATTATTTTTCACCATTCAAAATAAAACAAACTCAAATTTTATTTTAAAATAGAATTTATTGAATACCATAGTGAATTCAATACATTAAAAAAACCTGTTTTTCTTGTCAGTATTGGCACATAATGAAGAGTTTTAAAGCACTGCCAAATTAACACTTCAAAAAATTTTAAATCATGTTCCATAAAAAAATAAAGCCTAGTAGTGCTATAAAAGTACTAATTTACACTAACATATCAAAGTGTTAAAAGAAAAGAATTTCACACTCAAACCTCCATCTAAGAAGTAAAAATTCAATCATGTACTTTAAAAAAGGTTCTCATATGATCAAAAGACAACAGAAGGTATAAAACAAGCAAAACCCACCTAATTTACATTGACTTGTCTGATTGGGAAATCTCAAGGCTAACCAGATAAACTTTAGACACTGAAAAAAAAATCCATATTCCAAAGGAAAATAAGTTGTTTACTTTTTATGCCTAACCAAAGAAACAAATAATGACATTAAATATTTCACATTTTTTTCTTTTAGTTGCCCCTTAATTGCAAATAATGTAGAACTATTCTAAAAAATTTAGTTAAAAAAATTTTCCCCAATGAACATTTTCTTAGATACAAAAGCTGTCCTTATGGAAACATTAAACAAGAAAATTTACATATATGATTTTCACTGTAATATGGCCTGTATATTACTCTTATAAATCATTTTCTTTACTCTGAAAATTCAGTAATCCAAATTGTGAGTACTACATAATTTCTTTCAATTCCAAAAGGTTAAGTCATTTGATTCAGATCTCTTGAATTTATAGAGTATCTTTCTTCCAGAAAGCATAAACTGATTTTTATTCAGTATTTTGACTTTATTTTCATTACCCTCCCCTACCTCCTTTAGAATTACCTCTGAGGTAAATAGAGCACTGAAAATAAATTTTTTAAACTGTAAAACGGGTTGTTTGGCATAACAACTTTTTTCCTTGTTAATGGGAAAATATAAAGCCTTTCAAACTAGTACAATCCACTAGTCTGAAAAGCAATTCCTGTTTGTGAAGTCTCATTAGCTGAGATCAAGTTGACATTTTAGAGACCAAACTTAAATAAATTAGTTTTTGCTTATATCTAAGGCAGAAATTAAAAAAACAAAGGAAAACTGGAAAGCTCATTTGTATTTACTCTAAATGTACCATTTCATCAAAATCTCTATGAACATGTAACTAAAATCAATGAATGCCAACAGCAGATGGGTTAAAATTTTCTTCCTTCAAAAGAGAAATAAATTGCCGAGTCTACTAATAAGGTATTGCTAATCTAAAAAAAAAAATCTACAAGCTAGAAGGAAACATAACGTAGTAAAATATCAAAGTCCTTTCCCACAAACCTCATATTTATCTTTGTCGAACTAAACTGAAATAAAAATCATTGACTTTACAATTTGAGGTATTTAATAATTTCTGTTTGATAAACTACAAAAATGTACATAGGGAATTTCTCAGACTTTTTTTTTTTTTTGCAGTAAGTAATCTCCTACAATATATCTTATTGTTTTAAAGACATGTTTAGGAAATAAACTTCTCTTCCCCTTAAAGTTATTGGTGATGGGAGGGCAAGAGAGGACGAAATGATACAGTCTTCTAAAGCCAAATTTCCATCTCCACTATCTTTTGCTTATATTTTGATTCCCCAAATAAAATATTTCTGCACTTTATTGTAATTTCTATAAATATTTTCAGTTCAGTTGCTAGAAGGACTAAGTATAATATAAAGTTGATATTGAAGATGGAGAAACTTAAGAAATTTCACTTTTTATGTTATTTCTATTTAATCTGTAAGATTTAAATAGCAAACTAGAACAAGGTTTTACCTTCTTGATAACTAATGGTTGGATAAAGTAGAATTTGCATCAAAGAATTAAGATTCCAGATTTCTAGATGTAAAATTTTCTCTTAACATTCTTCATAAAATGTCGTTGAGGCTTTTGAATATTCTAAAGCTGGGATAAGGGTGCAGATAATTTTACTTAAAAGAGCTGTATTTTGGCAAACATTTTATTGATATTATAAATGAAAATATAGTTGGAGCTTTAACATGGCACTTAATCTGTTCTCTCTATCAGAGTCTGCCAAATAAATTAAATTCTTTGGAAAAAATTCAAACTTTATATTATAGAGGCAAAATTAACATGAACTCTTACTTGTCAGATACTTATTTGTCATTTGCCATAAACCAAATGACCCATAAGTGCATTAAGTAGAAAGAAGGGCTGACTGTCAAGGGAGCTTCTACATCTATAAATTACTCAGCAACTTAACAATTAATCAAAAGCATCTAATTCCCTCAAATACTAAATTTAGTTCAAACATCAAAGGTCTGATCCATTTTTAAAGGCATTAGCTTTATCTTTTAATCAGTTAAACTGGCCTTAGGATGAAAAATCATGGATTTGTTCACATATCTTGTACATTATTCACAGAGAAATACAAAATCCTGCTGTCTTTGCAATCACTTTTCATTTGGGAATTTCTTAGAGAAAATAAAAGAAAATGGAAAGATAATGTGACCTATGACTCCCAGGATAATGTTCAAGTCCACATCTGAGATTTAGCAAAGAATGAGAAAGATTTTTTCAAGCTGGAAGATACCAAAGTGATTAGTTGGTATAACATACTCATTTTGCAGATGAGAAAGCTGAGATACAGTTTTATTGAGCTAATAAAATTTACTCAAATTCTTGTAATTAAATTGAGACTAACACCCAGTCTCCTGTCTTCTGTCTCCAATTCTTTTCTCTGAAGCACACTTTGTATATTAGTAAACCATTCTCCATCCAAATTTTAAAAAGTTAACAGTGGTTTCCTATGGGGAAAGGAGTAGGGATCAGGGGAAAAAAAGGTAGGGGAGGGGATTATTAGGGATGTTAACACTCAAACAATGAGTCATATGTATTAATACATAATTTAATAAGAAAAATAATTTTTACAAAATATTATGTCTTAACATTAGCAGAACCAAACTTCAGAGATCAGAAATACCATAGTGGAATTAAATGTTAGTTTAGAAATTTAAGCTACATCTTCAAGGAAACAGCAGAACTGAAAACTGTGGATTTCAGTTTTTGTTTCCTTTTAATGACTAGTTCTATATATTATGTTTCTCTATATCTGGAAAAATATTCTACTATAATACATATGCAGTCTGAAGTAATTTAGGTTCTCAAGTTTAAAAAAGGATTGGGATTTTTTTAAACTTATGCTACAAAAATACACATTTATATATATTCCCAAATTATATATTTCTAACCTCTGCAGTGATAAAAGGTCTAAAATTCCATTGCTGAACTGCCTTCTTACATGGTCTTAAACAGTTATTTCTATAGAGCATAAAATTTGCATAATTCTTTACAGTAAAATCTGTTCAGAAACTCACTTTGACAAATACTTTTAACTATCATTAAAGTTGAAAGAAAGAGATTTCAGTAAGAAAAGTACAGGGGTGGATGAAGACTTTTTTTTAGAAAAATATACTGTATATATTACATCTTGAAAATTACACAGACCATATGCTTTTATTTAATGTGAAGGCACAACTTTAACATAGTTAAAAGCAAATGTATTTTAATTACTTATCATGTAGTCGTCAGTACCAGCTCTTAAAAATACATATTTGCAAGCACATCATTGAAGTTTCTTTCAGATTGTCAATTCAAAAGCCAATTTAAATCAGCCAACTTTATTTGTAGAAAATCAATTGACACATTATTGCAAGTCCACATAATATTATTATTGGACAATCTGTTCACCAGCAGTCACAGGGTTTTCTTCATTTGTTGCATAGTCCAGATGGTCCATCATCTAGGCATAAATAAAAGATGTTAGGAAATGCAAATTTTCAACTTGCCCCCAGTATTCACTAATTTGGCAAAAGGAGTCCCAGTTTTTAAGAGACACAGAGTGCTCCATGGAACCGAGCACTCCTTTTGGAGCAATGTACTGTTTCAACATCCACACTCCTAAGGAAGGACATGCTCAGGGTGACAATGACTCTTTCAGGAAGCTTAATCATTAGACTAGGGCCAATCTGATAAGTGCTTTCTCTGGATCTTTCACTATTTCCATCTCCCAATATGAATACTGCCCTGCATGGCAGTGGGAATATCCATCACAAGATATTCCTGATGCTTATTCCAGGACACTATTCCAAGCAGTGTCCACTCCTACAGGTGGAAAAACTAAAAATGGCACCACAAATCACTGTGAGAATACCTGCTGGTTCAGGGACAGTATAAACTGGTCGACACCTTGAATTGACCTTAGGATAATTTTTAAATGATACATGAAATATTAAAAAGACTGTATGACAAAAACTTCTACTAAGGGCAAAGAAATTAAAGGTACTTAAAAGTCAAATGATATCTGAAAACAAAAACAAGAATATACTTTCCATAGACTATTTTAGGGGAATTACCATGAACTTCTCTCAAATGATCACTTCAGTTCCTCCCATATTCTCATAAAAATCTTTGCATGTTTGGGAATGAAGGAAGAAACACTTAAATGTTTTCAGTGTTTTTACCCTGTTCTTCAGATAAAACTAATTAAAAATAGGAAAAAAGGGACTTCCCTGGTGATGCAGTGGTTAAAAATCCACCTGCCAATGCAGGGGACATGGGTTCGAGCCCCGGTCCAGGATGATCCCACATGCCACGGGGCAACTAAGCCCGTGCACCACAAATACTGAGCCTGCGCTCTAGAGCCCACGAGTCACAACTACTGAGCCCACGTGCCGCAACTACTGAAGCCTGTGCACCAAGAGCCGGTGCTCCGCAACAAAGAGAAGCCACCGCAATGAGAAGCCCGCGCACCACAACGAAGAGTAGCCCCTGCTCGCCGCAACTAGAGAAAGCCCACGTGCAGCAACAACCCAATGCAGCCAAAAATAAATAAATAAATAAATTAAAAAAAGTAAAGTGTGACCTATAAAAAAAATAGGAAAAGAAAAAGTACTTAATGTCTTTCTGAAGATTGTCAAAGATTTTTAGATTGGTGATTAAATTTAAGTATTGTGATGTAGTTTTTCCCTTCTCCTTTACTAAGAAGTAGAAGACAAGCAAGATAAATGTTCCCATTTTTATAAACTGATTCTAAAAGCTTTAGTGTTTTTTGGAAGAGGAAGCAGAGAGAGGAATAATTTCCAGATGGGGTCTCTGGACGTGCCAGACAAAGAAGACTACAAACATGAGCTGAGGCTTTCAGCTGACAACTGTCTCAAGTGATGGAGACAGCTTATAAAACCCAAACCTGCTGATACTCTATGAGTCATTTCAAGCCCCTAAACAATCAGTTTTGAGGTCCTCTATTTGCCAAAGATATCCCCTGGATTAATGTAGTTGCATATTTATAGCACTTCTGTGGCAGGTGGGGGGGGCGCATAAATGCCAAATCAAGATAGGTAACACAAAAGACGAAGTTGTTGAAGAGCTGATTTTAGTCACAATTTAAATGAGAGAGGGAAAGAAGAAGCACGTAAGATATATTTAGCCCCCCTTTTTTTCTAGCAATTTATAGACACTCCGGTGTAAGAGGCTGGAGCTGTGGGGACAGAGAACTGCAGAATGGATGTTGGGGAAAACCCCTCTTTCTTCCCCAAGACCTGCTGACGCTGGTAACTGTAACCTAATGAAATAATAGCCTACATAACTCTAAGTTATAATGTGCCTCTTCTTTCCTAATCCTCTGGTACCTCATTGGCACTGTAATCTAATCTCTAAATACAGAAATATATTAGTTAAAAAGAAAAAAACTTGCAAAATCAACTTATTGAGAAATGACATCTCTACTCTGTATTTACTTTTCTTTACTGACTTTTCAAAAAAAACAACACAAAAATAAAGAGCACACTTGAAATAGGATTTTAAAAACACAACAAAAATTAACATAGATAATAAAATTAACCAGAAAATTCATGTAAATTTTTTTCTTAATATTTGTAAATAGGCAAGCTCAATTTAGAAAAGATGTTCTCTGAAACTGGGTCGACTAACCTGGCATTTATTGACAGCTCTGAACCAATCGCCAGAAACAGCCTAATAAAATGCTCATTAAAGTGCAGTAACTGGAGAGTTGTTGATACTACAGCAGAGTTGTTCTAAGTATCTCTGTATTCTGACTTGTCAGTTACAGCTTGTGACTTCTAAAAATAATTAGAAGCACTAGTGACATTTAACAGAGACAAACCCACTGTTTACTGGATATTAACAAATTGAAAACTTACTTCCCACCCAGAGTAAAACAGCCCATTGGAGGTTGCTGCATAAATCTAACTCCACTGATTTAGGATTAGAAGCAAAAAATTCTCCCCAAAGGATGATTTCTATTAATTGTTCTATATGCCAAAGTAATTATGCCACCACTTAATTTTTCTCCTTAGAGAAAAAACACCTTAACTTTCTCTACACTCATTATAAAACAAGGGAAACTGAATATTGTAGCTCTTAAAGCACTCCAGAAAAATAGTTCATAAAAAATATAGTGTAAGTAGCTTTGAGCTATAGAAAATATACAATTAAGATTTCCAAACTGGTATCATTTAATGAAATCCTATAGAAAACTTTACTTTTTTGACTAGAGAAATTCATGGAAGGGCTGAATGACTCCAAGTAAAACACTAAAGTATTTCTATGAAGTCTCTAAGTTTCAGCAAAAAACAAGGTATAATTTGCCCTTCGAAAACAGTATAAAAAGGCTATCAGGGCTACCCATGACTTTTAAAAATCTCCAGTGGAAAAGTCCTGCTTTCTACTACGCTTACACTCAATGCTAATATCAGGCATTAGAATGAATCAAATGATAACAGCATAAACAAATGTGCTGTTAGATTCTGATTTTAATTTATATTACTTGCTTTACATTTGATTTTTTTTCAAAACAGTAGCAAAAACTTTTGGCACTTGCAAAAAATGGTTACATATAAAGACTGTAGAGATATGTCTAGTTTAATGTTTCAAAAGTGCCACACTTTTACAACACCTTATTAACATTTTTGGTAATTTTATGAAGGCTGCTAAAACACAACTCAGAAGCTTACACACACACACACAAAAGTGATTAAAGGTCAGTGCCTTAAGGACTGAACATTATAATTGCTGTGCATGAAGAATTTCAATAACATAGACTGAGAATTTACAGTGTATAAAACACTGTTATCATCACTGTGGGTTCCTAACACCTAGGAGCTAATAACTTAAGTGAGGGAAGCATACACAATATCTACACTACAAGGCAGGTGTCAATAAGTATTTAAAGTCAAAGTCTAAAAAAAATATGGGGAAAGGTGAACCTGATTTCAACTGGAGAACTCTTGGATATCTGCTTGGAGAAGGCAGATTTTGAGTTGGTAGTTATATAAGGGATATTCTGGAAACAGATAATGGAGGTAGGGGGAGAAGAGGGAAAGGATTATTATACTGTTAGCCAAAGAGATGAACCAGTAATGGCCTGAGGGTTGTCTTCAGGGCTGATTCTCAGGCCTCTCCTACACTAAGTCCATACCTAGTCCCCCTTTATTTTCCCAGGCTTGTTGAGGTTCCCTGTTCTACTTCCAAAGCCTCTGCTAGCCTTATCTGATTTCAACATCCACTTGCCTCACTAAGCTTTGGACTAACCTACCTCTATAGATTAGATTCTCCTACCTCCCTGTAAATCCAACCTCATTTTATGAACGAGGAGTCTTCAGAGATTAAATAATTTGCCAGAACTGATGCCAAAGCTATAATATACTGTCTTCCACAAATGACAACATTTGAGCTAAATTAAGTTGGACTTTAAAGGTTGGACAAAAGGAATGAGAGATTTTCTTTTTCACATTAACAGAAGGCATTACATTCTATAATTTTTTAAAAGGCTAGTTTTATGGAAAAATAGACTCTCTCCTGGCAGCAGTTTATAATATTCTGCAACTAGCTTGCCTAAAATTTCAGGAAATGTCCATGCTTAATATTTTCTGTGAGAAAATGACCATGTTTAACAAAATCTTTTCTCTGAGGCTTGTGATGGCCTTTTACAAATAAGTTAAAAGGAAGCAGATTTAACAAAGACCCAAAGTTTTAATATCCAAACCAGGAAAGTAGAAATCAGTTAATGAATTGAAAAATAACCACCAAACCAACAAATAAACCAAAACAAAAAAACTCAATTCCTACAAATAATAATAGCAAATACATTTATAGTGCTAACAACGTGCCAGGTACTGTACTAAGCAATTTGCATCTATTACAGCAAACTTCTGAAGTAGGCTGATTATTATCCCATCTTACACTGGAGGAAACTGAGGCACCGAGAAGCTAAGTAACTTGCCTAAGGTCACATGGCTAATAATTAACAAAATCAGAATTCAAACTTAGGCAGTCTGGCACCAGAATCCATGCTTTTTATTACTATGTGGTATTTTATATTCTGAATGTCTTATGTAATAAAATTATGATACCACACTACAAAAGTGAGAAGTGTATAACCAAAATTGTCCTATTTTTTGACACTTTAAAATGGATTTTCCTACAATCAACTGTCTTATTTAGCGTCTATGTCTTATAGTGAAGGCCCTGGAGTCCATCCTTCTGTAACTATTTACTATAGCATTGTGTCCAGCTGCAATGATCTTTAACTTTATATGTAGCTGCTGTGAATCAGAATCATCATTTCTTTCAAGGTCACAATTTTTAAGAATGAAACTTGAATGGTCCAGGGCAGAGCACTTATTCATAGGGAATATAAATGCATCCCTTGGTTGAAGTCCATTCTTACCTACCATCCCCATTCTCCTCAATAAAAAGCATGGAGAGAGAAAGGAGGAAAGGTGCTATAATAAACCACCCGACCCTTAAAGCTGCATTAAAGGGGAAGGAAAAATTTACAAGTAAAAATAAAATGCTGCTGATGAAAATAACAACAAACATACTTAATTCTGTAAGATAGTACCACGTGCTCTCATTAACTGTCCCAAATTTAAACTCTAACCCTAAACAAAGTTTCCCCATGTTGCTCATCCTCTTTGTCCTGATTTGCCTCATAATCAGTTAATAAGATAAGTGCCCCTAAAAGGAGAAACCTCTTGGTCACAGTTCTGTCCTGAGCCTTTTCTTCTCCCTCTACATTCTCACTCACGGAGTATGCTAGTGACACTCCCAAATTTCTGTCTCTAGCTAGGCCTGTCTCCTGCATATCAGGAGATGTTTATTCAACTGCTTACTTCTCTTTTCCTGGTAGTCCCATAGGTATTCTGAAATGTCCAACATTGAATTCATCATCTTGTCTCTCAAATCTGTTGCCCTTCTTAATCTCAGTGAGTGGTGTCACCATCCACCCACTCAGCTACCCAAGTCAAAAATCTTGGACTCCACTTCCTCTCCCTACACTGAATCTATCACCAGATCACATTAATTATGTGAAATTAGGTCAATTTCTCTTGACCTTGTTCACTTCTCTCAATCTCACTACCTTTCTAATTCTGGCTACCACTGCTTCTAATTGTAATAGCTGCCTCAAGCTTTGCTCCCTCCTCCAATTCATTTTCTAGATTTCTTAAAACTCTTAAAATGGTCTCCAATATTCTTAGGATAGAGTCCAAGCTCTTGAACGTGGCTTACAAGACCCTACAGACTCTTTCCCTTGCTTCCTTCTCCAGTTTTCATCTCCTACTGCTCCCCTATTGTTACTCAATAGGATAGCCATCCTAAACTTCATTTCATTCCTAAATCTGTCAATGCTCTTCTCTCCAAGCCTTTGAAGTTATGGTTCTCTCAATATGGAACACATGGCTCAGTCTTAAAGTCTCAACATAAACTTAACATTCCTTTTTTTTTCTTTTTGGCTGCGTTGGGTCTTTGTTGCTGTGCACGGGATTTCTCTAGTTGCGGCGAGCAGGGGCTACTCTTCGTTGCGGTGCACAGCCTTCTTATTGTGGTGGCTTCTCTTGTTGCAGAGCACAGGCTCTAGGCGTGCAGGAGTCAGTAGTTGCAGCATGCGGACTCAGTAGTTGTGGCTCGCGGGCTCTAGAGCGCAGGCTCAGTAGTCGTGGCGCACAGGCTTAGTTGCTCCGTGGCATGTGGCATCTTCCCAGACCAGGGCTCGAACCCCTGTCCCCTGCATTGGCAGGTGGATTCTTAACCACTGCGCCACCAGGGAAGTCCCATAAACTTAACATTCTTTAAGAAGCTTCCCTTCCCCAAATCACCTTTGACTGTCTCAAAACCATAAGAACTGGGTGTCCCACTTCTAGTTTTCATGGCACCTGCCATAACTCACATTCATCACACTTTATTGTTAGTGACTCTATTTGCATCCTCCACTAGACTGTAACTTTCAAGAGGCCGTGAGAGTAGGCCTGCTTCTAACTTGTTCATCTTTTATCAACAGCACCTACAACAGTACCTGGCTCAATAGAACTGCTCAATAAACATTTGCTAAGTGAAGAAATAGAAAACTATTTTTAAAAAATGATGACAAAGAGCACTTCTTGGGATGTGACTTTCAAAAACTAGTATTAGGGACTTCCCTGGTGGCACAGTGGTTAAGGCTCCGTGCTCCCAACGCAGGGGGCCCAGGTTCGATCCCTGGTCAGGGAACTAGATCTCACATGCACGCCACAACTAAGAGTTTGCATGCCACAACTAAGGAGCCCACCTGTTGCAACTAAGTAACCTGCCTGCCACAACTAAGACCTGGTGCAACCAACCAAATAAATAAATAAATATTAAAAACAAAACAAAATGAAACAAGTATTAGAGTGTGTGTTATAGGACATACCTTAACTTTTCAAAATCTATAAAACATTCCATGTGGGTGTCCTCTTCATGGAAGTTACAAGCTGTCTTACTAGTTTAGTCAAGGACCTTGTGGCCATAAACTAATTCTATGTGTATAAATACAAGTTGAGACAATGGCATTGTGAGGTAGGAAAGGCAGGTATTTATCCTAATCTTAAATTATAAGACTTACCCCAAAGAATTCTAAGCTGGTGCTTTTTTCAATTATAGTAGTCTAACTTAATGTGCTAATCACCTCTTGTTAAATAAAGATGACACTACAACCACCCACAAGGTGGATATGAACTTTGAACTGTTTATCTACTAACAGAATTGTAGCCATCTACCCAAAGTATCTCTATTTTTGTTCATGTGATCACTTACATGCATGCATGAGGGTGGATGACAGAGGGTAGTTTGTTGTAATAGGGCAAAGAAGAGCTAACTGCCTCATGAAGGGATCAATGCCATGACCATGACCTCAACAGGCAAGGGTTTCCCAACCCTCTTTAATTTCGAAGCAAACAAATAAACTTTACAGGAATACCAAGAACATTTAGGAAAAGAAGAAAGGGGTTTAACTTCAATGAAGAAATAATTCAAACATGATAGATTCTGGTATCTGATATTCTCTGTTCTAGGAATTTTACAGAAAGGTTAATCTTGATCCATTTAAATCTGAAATGAGTGCCCTCTTTCATTTCGTTAGGCCCATTTATATGCTGGAGAGAGTACTTTTTATCTGCAAAATCTCAGGACTCTTACTATAAATAGCTAATGTCAGTATCAAAATCTAGTACTTAAACAAGGGTTTTATCTTTCATGAAGGCGACCTTTGTGTGGATTTTGAAAACTCATGTTGAAATGCCGTTTTGATTTTCCCTGATGCCCTCCCATGCTTCTTGGTAGTTTTATCTTGAGTCACCAGAATTTTGGCAACAGATTGCAGTGGGGATGAGAACTGATGATGCAGAAGGTGAATAGTAAGAGGGTAGTAGTGGAAAAAACTTAGGACATCCTGACAAATTCAAGGCAACTTTTTGGCATGTAAAAGCTTTGATATATACAAGCAGTTCCCATCCAAAGTTAGGCAATGTCATAGGATAACTTGGTAACCAAGATATAAGCACATACCTGATAGCCATTACCTTTCCAGAACTTTTTCATTTCCTTACGTCTCCAAGCAACAACTGAGGCAGTAATAAGTGTGCAAGGTACTAAATAGAGGAGAGCAGGTTGCCCCTTTTTCATCAGCACCAGAACAACAAAGGTAAGTATCATACCGACGGCATAGGCTGCAAGAAGAATATCAAGTATCAGCAATTTCTACATGCTAACAAAGGTGGATTTTAACTCTGTCACTAAAGTACTGGTTTTCGAATATTTCTAAGGAGGTTTTTGCCCTATGACTTCTTTTCATAATTTCATTATTTTCCTAGACAGTAGTTAGGAGAGACATTCTACAGAGCTTTTGAAAACTTTGGAAACTGGTTAGTATTTTCATTATAATTACCCTAATCATTAATCACTGATAAAGATAATAATTCAAGGAAGCCTCAATTATCTGCCACTATTAAGGATGCTGAGTTGTTCCACATTTTAGGTAACTAAAATCTGTGCCTGTAGGTACTAAAGGTTGCTTTGAAAAATCTTCCTAATATTGATTATATACTTCCTGGTCTTCTTCAACAAGCACATACCAAATGTCATTTGATCTTTTATTAATGATTCAGGGTCTCATTATGAACACAGGATCTCAGAATATTGGAGCTAGAAGGGCCTTTATGGACAATGCAGTCCACCTTCTTGCTTTAGAGATGAGATAATGGAGGACCAGCGAAGTTAAGTGAGTTGCCCAAAGTTACACAGCAGAGTTGACAGTCCTATTATCTGTCTTTTCATTGAGTTCTTTTATTCTATCACACTGATTGGTGCTGGACTCTAATATGTTAATGCCTTTTGGGAGTACTATACTTAATGGCCTCAGACTGCTTTTCTTATTTCTTTATAATTTCCCCTTTTTCATCCTTTCACTTACTTAGCTGTTCTTTCTTACTGTCAGGGTAACTATTTCTAGCAACACCTTTTTCCACCACTAATGTACACTTTTAATTTACTAGATTTAATTCCACTGTGGAATTGAAAACCTTCCTAGAACAGTATCTAAATGGCTCTAGTGCAGGCCATTTACCTAAGAATAAAGAACTTTGGTGTACAGACTTTGAGATATCTATTTGATATGTTCAGAAGCAGAAAAGTATTTTTTGGCTTACAGCCTGTTCCTGTCTGTTTTCGATAATAGAAATAAAAGGATGAGTGACAACTACTGCTGCTGTCCCAGGTGAAATGTTATTGTGCCATAAATTTATTTATATTAATATGTAATTATTATACCGTATTTTTAAAGATTTATTATTTATTTATTTATTTATTTAATTTATTTTTGGCTGCATCGGATCTCAGTTGGGGCACGTGGGATCTTCGTTGAGGCACGCAGGATCTTTCATTGCAGCGTACGGGCTTCTCTCTAGCTGTGGTGTACAGGTTCTCTCTCTCTAGTTGTGGCACACATGCTCCAGGTTGCATGGGCTCTGTAGTTGTGGCGTGTGGGCTCTGTAGTTTGCTGTATGCAGGCTGTCTAGCTGAGGTGAGAGAGCTCAGTAGTTGCGGCACGCGGGCTTAGTTGCCCCACAGCATGTGGGATCTTAGTTCCCTGACCAGGGATCGAACCCATGTCCCCTGCATTGGAAGGTGGATTCTTTAACAGTATAGGGACCACCAGGGAAGTCCCTATACTGTATTTTTAAAAAATCTAGTATTATAGAATTTATTGACTACTTACGTGCCATGTACTTTAATAAGCATTTTATGTGTAGAACCTAAAGTTTTTCTTTCACATATAATTTCCTTTTTAAACCTCAAAAACCTTGTGATATAGGTAGTAAAGTATAATTATCTTTTTGATGGAAAAAACATGTCTGATTCATTAATGGTGAAGAATTAGAATCCAGGACTCCTTATTTTTAGACCTTTTCCTACAGACAGTACAATTCAATATAATAAAAGAAAAAACAAAAACTTACCAACTGTGGAGGAAACATAGTATATAGAAGAACCAGCCTGAACATCAAATCTTCTACAGTATGCAATCAACAGGCCTAAAAAAACACTCTACATTATTTTCTTAAAACAACAACAGCAACACAAATTCAACTGTTAACTATGGCAATAGAACATGTTGTATTGTATCTAACCTTCATTTTTGCATCATTAGAACATTAAACTACCTCAAATTCTGGACAAAATTTTACATGCTGATGTGTTTTTTTTTGTTTTTTTTTTTAAACTTTTTTTTGGGGTTTATTTATTTTATTTATTTATTTATTTATGGCTGTGTTGGGTCTTCGTTTCTGTGTGAGGGCTTTCTCTAGTTGTGGCAAGCGGGGGCCACTCTTCATCGCAGTGCGCGGGCCTCTCACCATCGCGGCCTCTCTTGTTGCGGAGCACAGGCTCCAGACGCGCAGGCTCAGTAACTGTGGCTCACGGGCCTAGCTGCTCCGCGGCATGTGGGATCCTCCCAGACCAGGGCTCGAACCCGTGTCCCCTGCACCGGCAGGCAGACTCCCAACCACTGCGTCACCAGGGAAGCCCCATGCTGATGTTTTTAAACTTAATACCATATATTAAACATTTTCCTAAGCCATTAAACAGTCTTTAAAGATATGATTTTTATTAGCTGCTTAATATTCCACGTCATGGAGAAATTTTTCTAATATTTCTGTGGTATCAGTTGTAATGTCTCTTCTTTCACTTATAACTTTATTGATTTGGACCCTCTCTCTTTTTTTCTTGGTTAGTCTAGCTAAAGGTTTGTCAATGTTGTTTATCTTTTTAAAGATTCAACTCTTAGTTATGTTAATCTTTCCTATTATTTTCCTGTTCTCTATTTATTTTTGCTCTAATCTTTATTATTTTCTTCATTCTGCTAACTTTGGGCTTAGTTTGTTCTTCTTTTTCTAGTTCTTGTAGGTGTGAAGAAAGGTTGTTTATTTGAGATCTTTCTATTTTCTTGATGTATATGCTTATCAGTATAAACTTCTTAGAACTGCTTTTGCTGCATCCCATAAGTTTTGAAATGTTGTGCTTCTCTTTTCATTTGTCTCACAACACATTTTTACTTCTCTTTTAATATTTTCTTTGTTCCACTGGTTGTTCAGGAGTGTGTGTTAATATCTATGTGTTTGTGAATTTTCCAGTTATCCTCCTGTTACTGATTTCTAGTTTCATACCACTGTGGTCAGAAAATATACTTGGTATGATTTCAATCTTCTTAAATTTGCTAAGATTTGTTCTGTGGCCTAACATATGATCTATCCTAGAAAACGTTCCCTGTGTGTTTCGGAAATATGTGTATTATGCTGTTGTTGGATGGAATATTCTGTATATGTCTCTAGTCTATTTGGTTTCTAGTGCTGACAAAAATTTTTACATGTATTATCAAAAAAGAATGTATTGAAAGAGCATCAGGGAAGACAATTTCAAATTGTGAGCAAAGAATCTCTTTTCCAAGGAGAATAAAATAATTTGGAATTTTAATACAGAGAGTTCAAATGGCAATGAAATATAAGCTCTAATTTGTAAGCATGCAAGTATACAGGAAAAAAAACATTTTATTACCTATTTACGAAATGTGTTGAACCTCTCCGAAGAAGAAATGTCAGACTGTATTTATTTGCTAAACACTATTATGAAACAGTAAGAATGACATTCAACTGCTTAAAAAAATCAGAAAATAATTTTACTATCTTTATTAGTTGTTTCCGTTAATTAGTTTTGGTCCTTACATAATTAATCAAATACGTTTCTTGGTAGTTCCTTGTTATTTTTTCCTATATTTGCTGTTTAATCAACATTTCCATACATTAAAATCAGTGATACCCATCCCCCCAAATTAGAATTTAGCTTTTAGAATTAAGTCACATATTATCAAAAACTCTGCTTTTTGGGGAAATATTTGTTAGTGACCTTCGACATTTACTTCAAGAATGCAGTATTTACATACGATCACACTATTTTCACCAATTCTATGCTATGTGCTTTTTATAGCACATGGTGTGGGACTGGTAAAGTTGGGGATAAGTTTAAAGATATTCAAGAAACCTTAAGTTTACTCAACAGAATGCTTTCCCTACTTTATCAATTATGTGAACGGAGACTCACTGAGCTAAGAGAGCGGCTACACTGGTCTTTGCCATCCAGCTCACACGGCAACACTTTTTGCTTATCTCTCTATCCAGCTTTACTATGTCAATGAAAGGGCTTTTTCAGAAGAGCCAGTACCCTTTACCCAGCCACAGGCAGTTAGTACATAAGGAGACTATAAGAAAAGTGAGGAAGGAAAAACTCTCAGCTGATTGAGAAACATTATTAATTATTTCTACACTATATTATTCCTGGGCTGGGATTAACTTTATTCTACAAGTAGCCCAGTGAGGAAAATAATGCAGAACTGCAAAAACTGTCAGAGAAGACATGCTAGGAGAAGGTGATCAATTTCCACCACATGCTGTATTTTTTTTTGCATTATAGGGCCTTACAAGCTGTTGTTGTTCTACTATGTTTTTCCTCTTGGTCATGACCTTGCTTAGTATTCCTAAACCACTTTTCCTAGAATATAACTATTATTTTATTATGATACATTTGGTAATATTAAATTCAACTTTTAAAAGGGGATTTGTTATATACTTTCTTGGGAAAGAAGGTCAAACTGATACTAGTTACTTCTTCTAAGACACTTTTTGAGCCATGGAAAATATACTTTGGTTGTTACTATTTCGGCTTTATCTTCTACCCCCCAGAACACTTTTTCTCCGTCTCTGTCTCTGTGGCTGATCCCAGCTCTAGCTATAGCCAGAAATACTTAATACAGAGTAGGTAACTTTTAACATTTGACATTTGATACTATAGATTTGACAATGTTAAACCATCGGTATATTTCCACTCAAATTGTTACAGTCACTTACCTGGTACAATAATGTCTCCAAAACCCAATATTGAAACTGGCATGAGGCACACACTCATTACTGAGAAATAGGCCAGCTTTGGTACTCTGATGACTACTGGTAACTGTAATTACAAAAAAAAAAAAGAGGCCACCAATAAACCTCTTAGGAATCTTTACCCATATCTTTAGAAATGGAAGGATTGATATTAGAATAATTGTTTTAACATTTGAGAATTAACATTTTAGAAAAGCTTAGAATCAGAGAACATAAATTAGGCATATATATACTCTGAATTTATAGAAAGCTTGAAAGAGATAGATATGTAGTTTTGGAAAAACAAAACCCAACACACATGTAGGGTTAACAGTATTAATCCAGTATCCCCATATCTAAACTTTTTCTCTTTCCTTTTTACCAAAAATAGGACTCAGGCCTTGAAACTTTTTTTTTTTTTTTTTGGCAATCTGGATTTTTTTTCCCCAAAGAAGAGTCTTGTCTCAGAGGGTATGATTTAAAGTCCAATGAACATATCTGAAATACAATCCTTACTTTCTCATGGGGAGCTGAGGGTTGAGCAGTGGCTTCCACCAAGTTTCCATCATTCTAGGATGAAACCCAAGTCAATAGGTATTTAATAATTTAGAATAACTAATAAAAGGGCTATATTTTGTGAGAAATAAAGTTTTACAATACCTTAACATGCACTACGTGACCAATGAATTACACAAGAAGGCAAAATTATTAACTGGACACACACACATACACTGGCAGCCATTTGTATTTAATTGCCATCCCTACCTTTTCATTATTTCCAAAAGGTCCGGCTGCAAGTTCAACCATGATACTCTCACCATTCTAAAATTGAGAAGAAAGGTGAAAGAAATTGTTCAATCACTTAAAGGGAACAATCTGCCAGTGTTCAAGAAAGATTTGACCCCATGGCTTATGGCCTACTGTAAGCTGATGAAAAATGGGTTGTAGACTGATTTTTTTCCTAAAACGGTCTCTGTAGATAGCAAAAATTGGAGTCATCTAAAACAAATTTCATCTAGCATGCTGTTCCACTTTATCAGAGCTCAACAATTATCAGAAACTTACAGATAAACCACACAAAGATTATTCAATTGAGTTTAGCACTGATTTATGCTGACAACTAATATCTAGCATTTCTAATGGGCTATAAATTTTAAGTGCTTTTAATTACATGATGTCATATACTATGTGCCCTTAGTCATTCTTAGCAATAACAACGAACAGAGACACAAGAAATATTGCAATTTTTTATATTTAGATTTGTAATAAATATTGGTAACTTTATTTGCATTGGACCTTCCGACTACTCACCACAATAACAGTGAAGCCAAACTTGAAAAGACCCAGCCCTAAAGAACTTGAGAACATTTCTCTATCCTGACTCCTGTTCAATTTCGGCCCTGCCTACTTTTTATGCACCAATCAAAACATTAACCTTAGCCGAAGTTTTTCTTTGTGTATGCCTAAGGTCTTTTTATGTGGGCTGTGTTTATTAAAAAGTTATTTCCTGACAGCCAAATCTACTGGGGGGAGGGAAAACATTTAGATGTAGCTAAGACTGCATGAGCACCCATCTTACACTTCACATTATGATAAATACATGCCCCAAATAGGTAGTGGGAAGATAAATAAATGCTGAATTTTAGGAAAATTTGATTGATTAGCTATACTATTTGCCATGTGGGTGGGGTGCATAGGAGAAATTACTTGAGTATTTTTAAGAAGACTTAAAAATATTTTTAAGACTCACTGATACCTGAGCTGAGTAGAAAGAAGGATAAAATCCTTAGCTACAGAAATCTTTTCCTCATGTTAAGCTTCGGGTTACAGAAGGGTTAAATCACAGGAGTTTATGAAAATAAACTAATATTAAATACAGTTCTTTACAGCAAACTCCCATGATATGATTCAATTTCCAGATAGAGTTCACGTTGGTTCATTTTTGAATTGTTATTTAAAACATTTAACTGAAGACCATTATTGACATCCTCTTATACATTCAAAGATATCTATCTGAGTAACTACTATTGCAAGATACTATACCTAGTATGGTGGTAGATGAAAAAAAAAATGAAGACAGGCTCTTATTACCTGTACTCCTATGGCTACCTGCCCTGCCAACTCATTAGCAGTCTACTAATACCAGGGTCAAGAACATGTTTAGAATGTCTAATATTTAATCCTTGAAATTTTCAGTGAAAACCACAAAAATCAGAAATCACGTATCTAATTTTCATTTTGAGTTGCCTAACAAACAAACCAGACTGAGAAGAAGGTGTTAAGGTAAATCTACAACAGTGAACGCTAAAGAGCACTTCAATCTTTTCCAGTGGATCAGATTACTAGAAATCACATTCCTAGTCACTGGGAACAAAGAAGGAAAAAAAGAAGATGAAAAATTCCCTAAGCACAGAAGAAAGAAGACTCAAAGACATCTTTATTATTACCATATACCTTTTTTTTTATGGATGTTTGCAGTTTTTTTTTTAACATCTTTATTGGAGTATAATTGCTTTACAATGGTGTGTTAGTTTCTGCTTTATAACAAAGTGAATCAGTTATACATATACATATGTTCCCATATCTCTTCCCTCTTGCATCTCCCTCCCTCCTACCCTCCCTATCCCACCCCTCTAGGTGGTCACAAAGCACCGAGCTGATCTCCCTGTGCTATGCGGCTGCTTCCCACTAGCTATCTATTTTACGTTTGATAGAGTATATATGTCCATGCCACTCTCTCACTTTGTCACAGCTTACCCTTCCCCCTCCCCATATCCTCAAGTCCATTCTCTAGTAGGTCTGTGTCTTTATTCCCGTCTTGCCCCTAGGTTCTTCATGACCTTTTTTTTTTTTCTTAGATTCCATATATATGTGTTAGCATACGGTATTTGTTTTTCTCTTTCTGACTTACTTCACTCTGTATGACAGACTCTAGGTCCATCCACCTCACTACAAATAACTCAATTTCGTTTCTTTTTATGGCTGAGTAATATTCCATTATATATGTGCCACATCTTCTTTATCCATTCATCTGCTGATGGACACTTAGGTTGAACAGTATGGAGGTTCATTAAAAAACTAAAAATAGAACTACCATACGACCCAGCAATCCCACTACTGGGCATATACCCTGAGAAAACCAGAACTCAAAAAGAGTCATGTACCAAAATGTTCATTGCAGCTCTATTTACAATAGCCAGGACATGGACCCATATACCCTTAAAATACTAAAACTTTTTATGTGTAGCGAATGGACATAGTTTGCTGGCAGACATGTTTGGCATTTATAAAGTGATACTAGTGTTAAAACAGAATGGAAAAATTATTTGTTAAATAGTTAGGGGCTTCCCTGGTGATGCAGTGGTTAAGAATCTGCCTGCCAATGCAAGGGACACGGGTTCGAGCCCTGGTCCGGGAAGATCCCACATGCCGTGGAGCAACTAAGCCTGTGTGCCACAACTACTGAGCCTGCGCTCTAGAGCCTGCGTGCCACAACTAGTAAGCCCACGTGCTGCAACTACTGAGCCCATGTGCCGCATCTACTGAAGCCTGCACGCTCTAGAGCCTGTGCTCTCCAACAAGAGAAGATACCGCAATAAGAAGCCCGTGCACCACAGTGAACAGTAGCCCCCACTCTCCGCATCTACAGAAAGCCCGCGCACAGCAACGAAGACCCAATGCAGCCAAAAATAAATAAAGAGTTTAGTTATAGTTTATAGCTATGTCCACTGTGCAATATATGTATCATATGGTATGACTACGCGTTGACTTATGGAAATGGCTTTGTAGAGAGAGTGCTTTACTTTCATTATGAGATCTCTGATGGAGTGACTTATAGAAACATTTTTTTTTTAACCAAATAAATTGACACAAGCTAGAACAGCTTTGGATAGAACTTTAAAATATGCGTTAGTAAATTAACAATTTTTGTTATAATCCATAATACTAGTGCTATGCTTTTTTAGGTTACTATTGCAAATGAAGTCAGTGAGCCAGATGGCTCATCATTAAAGCATGGAAATGTGCTAATGTTTTGGGACAGTTAACTACATTCGTTACCTAGTTGCAATTTTAGCTCCCCAATGGAGCACATGTTTGTCTTAGGCCATTATAGCAAATATCAGAAATGCAGAGATTTCACAGATAGTAGGGGCTAAAGAATAAAGAACTACTAGGGAAAAAAGCAGTGATTATAATATCAAACACTAAATATATGAGAGTGACAAAGGATAATGAAATGATATAAAGTTACAAAGCAAGACTCAAAGTGGGGAAAGTGGAAGAATTAAGCAATAATTAATAATATGTTCATGAGACAGGAATAGGCACAAGGTAGAAAAACTGGGCAACGAAGGACTACCACACTCATCCAACACCTCTCCCTGATTCTAAGAACAGCACCAGGATTTTATTGAGGAGCCAGTGGTAAAGCTGGGAAGAGATGACCTATTTTTTTTTTTAATTTACTTTCATTTATTCCAAGGATATTTATTGATCACTTATGAGGGTCAAAACACATGAGAAAAGTAAAAATACAAATATGAGGACAAATATAATTTATAAGTGAAGGGACTATTATTTGTGTTACAATAATTACTTTCAAATTCATTCATAGCAGAATTAAGATTTAAAACGTGACAAGTGATTCCAGATTTTTTTTTTTTTTAAGATCAGAAAAATTGTTTTTTTATTAGTCATCCATTTTATACACATCAGTGAATACATGTCAATCCCAATCTCCCAGTTCATCACACCACAACCCCCACCCCCTGCTGCTTCCCCCCTTTGTGTCCATATGTTTTTTCTCTACTTCTGTGTCTCAATTTCTGCTCAGCAAACCGGTTCATCTGTACCATTTTCTAGGTTCCACATCTCTGCATTAATATGCGGTATTTTTCTCTTTCTGACTTAGTTCACTCTGTATGACAGTCTCTATATCCATCCATGTCTCTACAAATGACCCAATTTCGTTCCTTTTTATGGCTGAGTAATATTCCATTGTATATATGTGTCACATCTTCTTTATCCATTCGTCTGTCGATGGGCATTTAGGTTACTTCCATGACATGGCTGTTGTAAATAGTGCTGCAATGAACATTGGGGTGTATCTGTCTTTTTGAATTATGGTTTTCTCTGGGTATATGCCCAGTAGTGGGATTGCTGGGTCATATAGTAATTCTACTTTTAGTTCTTTAAGGAACCTCCATACTGTTCTCCATAGTGGCTGTATCAATTTACATTCCCACCAACAATGCAAGAGGGTTCCCTTTTCTCCACACCCTCTCCAGCATTTGCTGTTTGTAGATTTTCTGATGATGCGCATTCTAACTGGTGTGAGGTGATACCTCATTGTAGTTTTGATTTGCATTTCTCTAATAATTAGTGATGTTGAGCAGCTTTTCACGTGCTTCTTGGCCATCTGTATGTCTTCTTTGGAGAAATGTCTATTTAGGTCTTCTGCTCATTTTTGGATTGGGTTGTTTGTTTTTTTAATATTGAGCTGCATGAGCTGTTTATATATTTTGGAGATTAATCCTTTCTCCAATGATTCATTTGCAAAAATTTTCTCCCATTCTGAGGGCTGTCTTTTCGTCTTGTTTATGGTTTCCTCTGCTGTGCAAAAAGCTTTTAAGTTTCATTAGGTCCCATTTGTTTATTTTTTGTTTTTATTTCCATTACTCTAGGAGGTGGATCAAAAAAGATCTTGCTGTGATTTATGTCAAAGAATGTTCTGCCTATGTTTTCCTCTAAGAGTTTTATAGTGCCTGGGCTTACATTTAGGTCTCTAATCCATTTTGAGTTTATTTTTGCGTACGGTGTTAGGGAGTGTTCTAATTTCATTCTTTTACATGTAGCTGTCCAGTTTTCCCAGCACCACTTACTGAAGAGACTGTCTTTTCTCCACTGTATATCCTTGCCTCCTTTGTCATAGATTAGTTGACCATAGGTGTGCGGGTTTATCTCTGGGTTTTCTATCCTGTTCCATTGATCTTTATTTCTGTTTTTGTGCCAGTACCATATTGTCTTGATTACTGTAGCTTTGTAGTATAGTCTGATGTCAGGGAGTCTGATTCCTCCAGCTCCGTTTTTTTCCCTCAAGACTGCTATGGCTATTCAGGGTCTTTTGTGTCTCCATACAAATTTTAAGATTTTTTGTTCTAGTTCTGTAAAAAATGCCATTGGTAATTTGATAGGGATTGCATTGAATCTGTAGATTGCTTTGGGTAGTAGAGTCATTTTCACAATACTGGTTCTTCCACTCCAAGAAAATGGTATATCTCTCCATCTGTTTATGTCATCTTTAATTTCTTTCATCAGTGTCTTTACAGTTTTCTGCATACAGGTCTTTTGTCTCCCTAGGTAGGTTTATTCCTAGGTATTTTATTCTTTTTGTTGCAGTGGTACATGGGAGAGTTTCCTTAATTTCTCTTTCAGATTTTTCATCATTAGTGTATAGGAATGCAAGAGATTTCTGTGCATTAATTCTGTATCCTGCAACATTACCAAATTCATTGATTAGCTCTAGTAGTTTTCTGGTGGCATCTTTAGGATTCTCTATGTATACTATCATGTCATCTGCAAACAGTTTTACTTCTTCTTTTCCAATTTGTATTCCTTTTATTTCTTTTTCTTCTCTGATTGCCGTGGCTAGGACTTCCAAAACTATGTTGAATAGCAGTGGTGAGAGTGGACATCCTTGTCTTGTTCCTGATCTTAGAGGAAATGCTTTCAGTTTTTCACCATTGAGAATGATGTTTGCTGTGGGTCTGTCATATATGGCCTTTATTATGTTGAAGTAGGTTCTCTCTGTGCCCACTTTCTGGAGCGTTTTTATCATAAATGGGTGTTGAATTTTGTCAAAAGCTTTTTCTGCATCTATTGAGATGATCATATGATCTTTATTCTTCAATTTGTTAATATGATGTATCACATTGATTGATTTGCGTATATTGAAGAATCCTTGCATCCCTGGGATAAATCCCACTTGATCATGGTGTATGATCCTTTTAATGTGTTGTTGGATTCTGTTTGCTAGTATTTTGTTGAGGATATTTGCATCTATCCTCATCAGTGATACTGGTCTGTAATTTTCTTTTTTTGTAGTATCTGTGTCTGGTTTTGGTATCAGGGTGATGGTGGCCTCACAGAATGAGTTTGGGAGTGTTACTTCCTCTGCAATTTTTTGGAAGCATTTAAGAAGGATGGGTGTTAGCTCTTCTCTAAATGTTTGATAGAATTCACCTGTGAAGCCATCTGGTCCTGGACTTTTGTTTGTTGGAAGATTTTTAATCACAGTTTCAATTTCATTACTTGTGATGGGTCTGTTCATATTTTCTATTTCTTCCTGGTTCAGTCTTGGAAGGTTATACCTTTCTAAGAATTTGTCCATTTCTTCCAGGTTGTCCATCTGGTTGGCATAGAGTTGCTTGTAGTAGTCTCTTAGGATGCTTTGTATTTCTGTGGTGTCTGTTGTAACTTCTCCTTTTTCATTTCTAATTTTATTGATTTGAGTCCAGATTCCAGATTTTTGATCAGTCAACATTCGACAGATATTTGAGTGCTATGATTCTAACCTCATGGGAAAAGCCAGTCTGAGACAATGAACAGATGGACAGAAGCAGAAAGGAAGAGCATGTGCCCCTGAGTCTAGTTTCTCCTGAGGCCAGGCCCACCCTGGCCTTTGCACATGTCCTGGGTAGATGGGACCTCTTTCATATAGAAAGGTTAGGTCACACGTCCTGGGTAGATGGGACCTCTTTCATATAGAAAGGTTAGGTTGGGTTCTGGCAGTGGCAACCAAAAGAATCCTACTGATGGAAAGAGAGGATGGAATGCTAGCAATACTCCCTCACCTAACTGATTAGGAAACTGAGGGCTAAGTGACTAGCAGCCCAGGGTTATAAAGTTACAGACCTACACTTTAGGTCTTCAGACTTTCAGTGTGGTGCTCTTTCTTAGTCTCACACTAGGGTTACAGAAATGAAAGTAGCAATGACACTTTTTTATTCTTTTTGCTGTCTGTATTCTCTATAGCACATATTTATTGGTTTACAATAAGAAGAAAAGTTACTTTAAAATGGGTAGGAAGAAAATTTATAGATATTCTCATGTTTACATCAATCAGGACAGATTTTTTTATTTAGCAGAATGGCTTAAAGGCTTAAAAATATCCTCTATTAAAAGGCCAATTTCAATGATAATTCTCTTAAGAGAATTAAAACTCAGTCAGTGGTAAACATCTGCAAAATCAATACGCTAAGAGCATGTTTAAGACTCTCATCTTTTAGCATGTTTCTCATGGATTTCAAAAATATCATACCTTTGTGATGAATGGTGTTATGAAAACAAAAAATACATCATAGAGGAGAAGAAGGCTTAGAAGTATCACACATGACTGTTGAAGAAAGAAACAAATTTAAAGGTCAAACTTCCCATATCTAAATTAAGAGATATTATTTTACAAATACAAATAAACATGTAACATACATTTGAACACTTTTTAAAGGCATTTAATGTTATTACTATTTGTAGTTTTATTCTACAAATCACATTCAAACTTTTATCTGCTTTAAGTCATTCTTTAAAAAAAAAATCACTGAAGGACTTCCCTGGTGGTCCAGTGGTTAAGACTCCGCACTCCAATGCAGCGGGCCTGGGTTCAACCCCTGGTCAGGGAACTAGATCCCACATGCATGCCGCAACTAAGAGTTTGCATGCCACAACTAAGGAGCTGGTGAGCCGCAGCTAAGGAGCCTGCCAGCCGCAACTAAGGAGCACACATGCCGCAACCAAGGAGCAGGCAAGCTGCAACTAAGGAGCCCATGAGCTGCAACTAAGGAGCTGCCTGCCGCAACTAAGGAGCCCACACACAAAAAAATCACTGAATCAAAGAAATGTTCTTCCCTGATATTTAGTCTTGCACAGATTATATGAATTTGGCATATTATATGAATGATTAAAAATATTTTAGCTAGCAAATCAGTGGTTGCTTGGGGTTGGGGATTAGGATTGACTGCTAAAGGGCATGATAGAGCTTTTGAAAAGATAAGGAATATTCTCTAATTGATTGGGATGGTGGTTACAAAGTTACATATTTGTAAAATTTCAACAATTTGTACACTTGAAATGGGTGCATTTAATTATATGTAAATTATACCTTAATAAAGTTGTTTTAAAAAGAAAAAAATTATTTTAGCTAGCAAAGTAGTATACTTTACCTTGAAGTTGGGTAACTTCAGTGTTTTAATTAAATTCAGACAGAAAGCAATCCCTAAGATATCCTGTAAAATCCAAGCCCACCTAAAATCAAAAGAAATTACTCTATTGTTTTACTCAGTTATTTTTAAATGGAACATTTCAAAAGAAACGGATCACTAAAGTAATACTGTTCAATTGCTATGATATGAGTATTCAATTATTAAGCAGCAATTATAACAACAGAAAAACCTCTTATATTCTCCATATTTAGTAATTTACTGTCCTAGTAGAATAATGAATACTACTACTACACTAAGAAAAAGTTGAAAGGCTACCTCAGAAGAATGTATATCAGACATAAGTGCATATTTATCCTTAATCTTTGAATTTATACATGTCTCTTTTAAGAAAGGTAGCTCATAACAAAGGACATTGATGTTAATATACATCCAGATAGCTAAAACATAAAGGAAATGAGAGCTATACAACATATTCTAGCAGAAACTGACAACTGACATGAATAATTATCAATTGATTATCATATCTGAAGCTGCTTAAAATTGTATGAGCTTTGCTCCCAAACTTTAGGCTGTTAAATCCTTTTGGGTATTAATAATTTTATTAATAAACTGTTAAATTTTTTTTTCTGGTTATTCTTCCTGCAAATGGACAGATACCTGTATATTTTCTGATATTTCCTTTCTCACATGAAAGGCAGCATACTCTAGATATTCTTTCATATTTTGCTTTTTTCACTTAAAAATATATCCTGGAAATCATTGCATATTAATTCAGAGAGATCTTCATTCTTTACAGCTGCATTGCACTCCATTGTGTGGCTATGCCATAATTAAGTACATTTTTGAAGCGTATTTCAGCTTAGATGTTTAAATCCTAATTCATTATTTCCTTCTCTAGACAACCTGAAATCCATTAGCACAAGATCTGTTTATTTAAGAATATATTTAGCATGTTTCAAGACTATGATGTTCTGGGATAAAAGCCAAAAAAATCCATAATAATCATAATGAACAATTATCAAGGCAAGATATAAAATAATCCATCCTTAGACTAATCTAAAAGCAAATACAATGAGTATTCATACCTATCTTCATTTCGAAATACAGCCCAAACAACAGCTATTGCTATGCACAGTCCAGAGAGAAAAATAAGTCTCACTTCAATGCTTTTGCCACGACACATAATCCTAAAAGAGAGATTGAAATAGGTTAATTTACCCTGTAGATGAAACACAATGTTCAGTTAATGTGACAAATCAATGTTAGCTACAGTGACAAGAAAACTTTTTAAATATCAATTTAAAAGTCTTGATTTTAAGTACAACAAATGATACATAATAAAATATTTATCAGTTCAGTAGAACTATGATGATGAAAATGCTTTATATCTGTGCTGTCCAATACTGTAGCCACTAGCAACATGTGGTTATTTAGCACTTGAAATGTGGATAATGGGCAACTGAATTTTTAATTTTATTATTTTAATTATTTTAAATTAAAATAGCGACATGCATATTGGACTGCACAGGTTTAAAATAACGCTCCTATTTTTCCTTGTATTATTTTAAATTACAAAAACCAACATTATAGGCTTCCTCATAAGAGATACATACATGCACTGTCCACATGGTATCTTCTGAATTAGTGCAGCAAGACAGTTGTACAGACTCATCGCTGATGCTATGCAGAAAATTGCTATCATAACATAAACTAGAAAAAAAAAGACACTAAATTATATGAGAACAGAAAGAAACATGATAAGAAAATATTTATACAATCAATATTAATTCTTTAGCTTTTCTACTGGATCATAATACTTTCAATGCAGAGACCATACCATAATCTGAATTGGTTACTAAACTGAAAATATTTAGATCTTGAGCTTTAAGGGTGGGTATTTTATGTGTTGTTTTAGTTCCATTACACACTGGTAGGATTTCTTTAGGGGCTGAAGCTGGCTCCACATTTTCTTTTTTAAAAAATTTACTATTTTTTTTTTTAATTGAACTATAGTTGATTTACAATATTGTATTAGTTTCAGGTGTACAGCTTCAGATTCTTTTCCATTATAGGTTATTACAAGATATTAAATATAGTTCCCTGTGCTATACAGTAAATCTTTGTTTATCTTTTTAATATATAGTGGTGTGTATCTGTTAATCCCATACTCCTAATTTATCCCTCCCCCTTCCCTTTCCCCTTTGGTAACCATAAGTTTCTTTTCTATGTCTGTGAGCCTGTTTCTGATTTGTAAATAAGTTGATTTGTATTATCTTTTAGATTCCACATATGTGATATCATATAATATTAGTCTTTCTGTCTGACTTACTTCACTTAGCATGACAATCTCTAGGTCCATCCATGTTACTGCAAATGGCATTATTTCATTCTTTTTAATGGCTGAATAATATTACACTGTGTGTGTGTGTGTGTGTGTATATATACATATATATACCACATCTTCTTTATCTATTCATCTACAGATGGGTACTTAGGTTGCTTTCATAATTTGGCTATTGTAAATAATGCTGCAATGAACATAGGGGTGCATATAACTTTTCTAATTAGGTTTTTGTTTTCTTAGAATAAATACCCAGAAGTGGAATTGCTGGATCATATGGTAGCTCTAATTTTAGTTTTTAAGGAACCTCCATACTGTTTTCATAGTGGCTGCACCAATTTACATTCCCACCAACAGTGTAGGAGGGTTTCCTTTTCTCCACACCCTCTCCAACATTTATTTGTAGACTTTTTGAAGATGGCCACTCTGACAGGTGTGAGATGAAACCTCATTGTAGTTTTGATTTGCATTTTTCTAATAATTAGCGATGTTGAGCATCTTCTCAAGTGCCTATTGACCATCTGTATGTCTTCTTTGGAGAAATGTCTATTTAGGTCTTCTGCCCATTTTTGGATTGGGTTGTCTGTTTTTTTGATATTGAGTTGTATGAGCTGTTTGTGTATTTTGGATATTAACCCCTTGTTGGTTGCATCTTTTGCAAATATTTTCTCCCAGTCCATAGGTTGTCTTTTCATTTTGTTTATGGTTTCCTTTGCTGTGCAAAAGCTTGTAAGTTTGATTAGGTCCCATTTGTTTATTTTTGCTTTTATTTCTTTTGCGCTCGGAGACTGATTTAAGAAAATATTGCTACGATTTATGTCAGTGGCTCTGCATTTTCTATCATTCAATGATTCAAACTCACATGTTTGTTAAAGACGTCTATAAAGTGAGTTGTAGACATTTGTGAGTATTTAATTTAAATGTAACGAATGGAGCAATTAATAAAACATTATAAATGCTTTTTAAATTGCAGCTTAAGGATGAGAACTGACACCTACCTTAGACGTTAATCATGATGTCTATATTTTCCTATGGTAGAATTTATCTCTAACAACTTTATATGTGGTAAAACTAAATCCACTTAAACAAACCTCTTTGTCTAGATACCATACTAAGGTAGTTAAAATTCACAAATGTTTTTTTATATTAGCTATACTTATTTGAGAATTATTTAAAATTAAAAACATTTGATCTCACTATTGTTAAAAAGGGGGAGAAATTATTGTACTCTAAAAGTGTTCGTTTTCTGAACTTTCTCAAAATTTCACAATGGAAATACAAATTTTAACTGAATTTTGCAAATTCCACTAGATTTCAGAAAACTATAACTGTTTTGTATGTGAGAAAAGAGAGTAAACTAGAGACAGTAAATAAGGGATAGACACTTTCTAATTGGTGATCTTGGACAAATTATTTTTTCGTTTCCTTATTATTCGTTATTGTTATTATTGGATATATATGGTAATCTGAGTAGTAAGATTGACAGTCAAAGATTGCCAAGTTGAGTTTGGTTAGTCATCCACCAAAGGTCTCCAACCCAACATTAAAACTCTGGTGGAAATCATGCTCTGGAGGCCCTAAGAGAGTTTTAAGGTGTCGCATTCAATGTCATACTATACCTAAGAAAATGATTTGACATGAGAAAGAATTTGGTTAATATAACTATCTTTAGTTACTTTCTTGAGTATGACAACATAAAATGGTAAGGAGAACCTTAGCAATTTAGTACATTGAACATATTAAGAAATGGCAGCAATTTTAGCCATAACAAACCATTTGAAAGTATATTAAATCTTGCAATATCACACACCCTTGTCAGAGTCATAATTAAATCCCATGTCCTAGGATAACCATGAGGTTAATTGATCTTCCTCCTACATTGAAAATTACAGTTATAAGCAGGGTTAACTTTTTAAATAAGGATGAGTTTAAGGAAATTCCTTACCAAAAATGAACACATGCTTTAGGGTAAGGTAGAAAAATCTCTTTTTTCTGTCATAGACCACTATATATATCAACTGAGGGTCAGACACAAACAATTGAAAGCTGAGAATTAAATCAGAAAAATTAGCTGTACAATGACGACCTAATACAAATATCACCCTGGTATCCACTCTCCCAGCAACATATTGAAATATGAGTGATATTCAAAGAAAAAATTTTCTAATTGGAAATATATGTCCTAAGTATAGTTTTAAAACTGCTGCCATAGGACAGGAGAAATTGAACAATAAGCTGAAACTAACCTTGGGGCCTCAGTTTTCTAGTCCAGAAACTTATACTAATATTCTCTAAATAAGCATTGTAGCCTGTGGTGGTTTTTACAAAGGTTTTAAATTCTCATCAGGCACACTCTCTTTTTCCCCGGGCTCCCTCCTCTTTTTGCTATATGTTGGCCACAAATAGCAAATTTCCATCCTATCAGACCACTAAGAAGACTGGCCAGGGGATGGGCAAGCCATTATCCTACCTTCTTAAAGGAAAAAGTATAATTTATTCTCTAGACCACAGGCAAGTACCTGTGTGTTTTTAGATGTAGTATGATCTTAAATGTTTATATAAGTAAAACAAAATTGGAGCAATACAACATCTTGGTTTGCAAAATGACAAAAAGAACAAACCACACTTTGGGGGTAAGCACAAGCAATAAATTCGTAATTTGAATAATCTTCTATTTCATATAACTATGTATAGCCACCAAGAAATCCTTAGTCTGCTGCTTAGATACTGGCCTATTATGCTTTAACTGCAGAGAGGGAAACTTAGGGGCCATAGCAATTCTTTCAAGTCATCCATGAAGAAGTGTTCTTATTTCAAGACACAGTATATTTTTTTCCTTTTTTTTTTTTTTAAATTGGGGTATAGTTGCTTTACAATGTTGTGCTAGCTTCTGCTGTACAGTGAAGTGAATCGGCTATACGTATACATACATCCCCTCTTTTCTGGATTTCTTTCCTATCTAGGTCACCACAGAGCATTAGTAGAGTTCTCTGTGCTATACAGTAGGTTCTCATTAGTTATCTATTTTATACATATTAGTGTATATATGTCAATCCCAATCTCCCAATTCATCCCATCCTCCCTTCCCACCTTGGTGTCCATACGTTTGTTCTCTACATCTGTAGGACACACTACTTTTTAATTTATACTATTTAAAAATTGTTTTCTTTTTTAAAAAAATTTTTATTGGGGTATAGTTGTTTTAAAATGTTGTGTTAGTTTCTACTGTACAGCAAAGTGAGGTAGAGCTCCCTGTGCTATACAGCAGGTTCTTATTAGTCATCTATTTTATACATACTAGTGCATATATGTCAATCCCAATCTCCCAATTCACCCCATCCTCCCTTCCCACCTTGGTGCCCATACGTTTGTTCTCTACATCTGTAGGACACGCTATTTGTTAATTTTTACTATTTAAAAATTTTTTTTCTTTTCTTTTTTAAAAGTTTTTTATTGGGGTATAGTTGTTTTAAAATGTTGTGTTAGTTTCTACTGCACAGCAAAGTGAAGTAGAGTTCCCTGTGCTATACAGCAGGTTCTTACTAGTTATCTATTTTATACATATTAGTGCATATATGTCAATCCCAATCTCCCAATTCATCCCATCCTCCCTTCCCACCTTGGTGTCCATACGTTTGTTCTCTACATCTGTAGGACACACTATTTGTTAATTTTTACTATTTAAAAAATTTTTTTCTTTTCTTTTTTAAAAATTTTTTTATTGGGGTATAGTTGTTTTAAAATGTTGTTAGTTTCTACTGCACAGCAAAGTGAAGTAGAGTTCCCTGTGCTATACAGCAGGTTCTTATTAGTCATCTATTTTATACATAGTAGTGCATACATGTCAATCCCAACCTCCCAGTTCATCCCACCACTACCCCCACACCGGACACAGTATTTTTTTAATTGGAATATTTTTTTCTTATCCCAAAGTAATAGGGGCCTAACACTTCTGACAGTTTAAAAAGTTCATATCACTCTTTAACTATTCACTTAAGTTCTCCAGGTAGAATGCCTTAAAGGAAAAGATGAATCTGGCAAAGTAAATAAAAAGATGTATGCTAAAAGTAGCAAATATAAAATATGATTTCTTACCCAACCATTTGTAGAAGAAATAAAGTAAGACCATCATAATACAGCAGATGACCACAAATATTACAACTGTTAGAGGACTAAAAGTAAAATATTCTTCCTTCTTTTTCCTCATTTCTCTATCTTCAGTGTTTGTCACTGCCTTCATGCTTTCCCTGCATAAACATAAACAGGAACTTCAGCAAATCTCTGCCAAGTATAGCTATTTTAAAAATCTATCTCTAACACCAACTTAGATTTGTTTCTGATTACAAAGTAATATACTTAAAAATTACACACCAAAAAGAAATATTTAATCTAGAAAGTAAAAACTCCCTATAATTCTACCCTCAAGAGTTGATCTGTTATTAACCACTAACTTTTGAAATAAAATTTTTTTCTGGAGGCATAATTGTTGAAACAGATGACATTTATTACATAAACAAATTAATGTTTATATTATCTAATTTGGAAACTACATTGACATAATAAGTTTCAAATGATAACCAATTCTTTTTATACACTTAATATTACCAACTTGCAGATAGGAAAGTACTTTTAAAATTAGCTTCTCTTCAATGTAAAACACTAAATTCTTCTCTCAGTCAACTCAGTATTTTCTATATGTCTGTTCAGTGCTCACTGACATATTATGAAGGATTCAAAAGGAGTTCAAGACATAGCTTTGTCCTAACTTGATATAAGATAGCAAAATAGTTTCTAATTCTCCCAACAACCTTGCTGGGTCACACAGCTAATAAAAGGCAGACACAGGAGTTGAAGAGGAAAGGGTCACAAGCTTCTTCTGTTGAGCAGTCAGTCTCTGTTCTGTCACCTAATTGTCTCTTCCCAGTTATATGGAACCCACTACGTACTTTTCCAGCTCCAGTTCCTTCAACTCTGGTCTACTAAATTCTGTTCCCTTTTCGTATATCCTGACCCTTTTCATCAGGTCCGGGCTCAATACAAACTTTAGGTTAAAAAAAGATTTATTTCTATGAAACTGTACATTTGCCAAACTGCTTATTTACCAACATGCCACTTTCTTATTAGAAAACTGTGGATTGGGATGGTTACTATTCTAGGCATCTGTGACTCTAGGGAGGCTGCCTGGGAAAAGAGCTGGGAGAGGGTTTGAGGAGAGACACACAGTACCTCCCTGAAACTGTAGAGCTGGATGACAGGGTATTAACAAAAGTTTCAATGAAAGTAGTATCTGAGTGGGAAAACATGCCAACCTTTGGTATCTATCATTGCAAACAGATTCATTTAAAGACATTTCTATCACAGAACATATATAAGCCATAATAATCAAAGAGTCATATATTCATATTCAGTGTACTAAAAAGCACCAGGCAATTTCTTGAAGGAAAACATATACTAGATTTATATCATGTTAAAATAATATAATTCATCTTTTTAAAAAATTGTACTCTTAAATCAGCTCAAGAGCCACATGCAATGGGAAGCTAAGCTTTCTTTCCTGCCATCTTGAGTTTATGATGAGAACCAGTTATAAGAAGGACTCATTATAATAGACTTTAACTCTCTACTGAAAAGTCTTTATACAGAATCAAGGCATTTTTCCCTTTTGCAAAAAGTACCTCTTTCATTTGGCAGGGTAATTCTGGGTTATGAGATCCTGTTCTGATAAATTTTCCATTCCCTAAGCCTTATTCTCTTTTCCCTTTTCTTTCAGTCTAACTCTCTTTACTTGCTAAATAACAGTCCTTGTGTTATTTTTTAAATTAAGATATAATTGACATAACATCATATTAGTTTCAGATGTATGACACGATTTGATATTTGTATACATTGCAAAATGATCACCACAATAAGTCTAGTTCACATCCATCACCACACAGTTAAAACATTTTTTTTTCTTGTGATGAGAACTTTTAAGAACTATTTTCTTAGTAACTTTCAAATATGCAGTACAGTATTATTAACTATAGTCACCATGCTGTACATTACATCCCCAGGACTTATTTATTTTATAACAGGATGTTTGTACCTTTTAAGCACCTTCACCCATTTTGCCCCCTCCCCACCTCCCCACCTCTGGTAACCACCAATCTGTTCTCTGCTCTATGAGTTCTTTTTTTTTTTTTTTTAAGATTCCACACATAAATGAGATCATTTGGTATTTCTTTGTCTGACTTATTTCACTTAGCATAATGCCATCAAAATCCAGCCATGTTGTTGCGAACGGTCCTTATGTCCTCAATAATTCTACTTTTTAAGAAACTTTCTCCATTTTATTACTGATTCATACTCTCTTTCTCTATACTGTCACCCCACCACCACCAACACACACACTTAGTTCTTTCTATCTTTATCCTGCTCTTAGAATCAGCCTCCTCAATTTCAAAATCCATAATCCTGCAGGTAAAGGACATCTCCTCTCCCAACCTGGCTACTGAAGGCAACACATTCTTTGTTTTTGCCCATCGTGTTTTATGAATAAAACAACTTATACGTGCTGCTCTCCCACCTCCAATTTTCTTGAGGAGGAACCTGCCCTGACATATATATGAAGCTTGCCTTGTTAACTCAAAGTGTGGTCCATGGGCCAGTTTGTCAAAAATGCAGTCTCAGCACGCATCCCAAGCCTACTAAATCTGAATTTTTAAAAATTTTAATGAGCTCTCAAGACAGTTTGTATGCACATTACAGTTTGAGAAGCACTACTCTAGAGAAGAAACAATTTACATAATAATGTAAGTATAGTGAAGATGTATATTAAATGGAAAAACATTTTCAATGAATCAGTAGCTTTTGGGAAATTATTTATAATGTTTCACCATATAATCTAGAAAATGATTTTGGAGATCTTACATACTATGCTTTATAAAGATTAATAATGAAGAAAAATAATGCTTACTCATGTGAAATCATGTGACTAATACATGCTGAAATGTGTTTTCCAAATATGTAAAATATTTTAAGCTCAATACTCTAGGAATCTACACTTGTTAAACCCTAGACTTCTCTCTTGATGAAAGTCAATCAAATTTTAGTACTTTAAGAAATTACAAATAAGCTTATTAGCTTCGGCTAGCATCAAGTAAGCCCTTTTTAATGGAATCTATAGATCAATTCACAAGTGAATATATCGTCCTTTATGCATAAAATAATATGCTCCGAGCACAATTTTTTACTCAGAGTTATAAATATGAACTGATCCTTCTAAACTACATTGCTGGGACTTTCCTGGTGGTCCAGTGGTAAAGAATCTGCCTTATAATGCAGGGAATGCGGGTTCGATCCCTGGTCAGGGAACTAAGATCCCAAATGCCGCGGGGCAATTAAGCCTGTGTGCCACAACTACTGAGCTCATGCACCACAACTAGAGCCCGCATGCCGCAAACTACAGAGCCCATGTGCTCTGGAGCCTGTGTGCCACAACTAGAGAGAAGCCTGTGCCCCAACAAGAGATCCCGCATGGCTCAACGAAGATCCCGCGTACCACAACTAAGACCCGATGCAGCCAAAAATAAATTAAATAAATAAATAATAAATAAATCTTTAAAAAAATAAACTACATTGCTTGTTTTAGTCTATAGCCAAAGGTACGTAACTGTAAGAAGACTGGGCCTAGGTTGTTATTAAATAGAGAAATCTAAATTTCACATACATTTGGCATTTCTGTATTTAAATTAAAATATGGACATGTTTAATTAATATCCTTAGAATTCCTAAAGCATTAAATAGAATGATGAGGTCACATTGTAATGACTCAACTCAGGAGGAGCTGAAAAACTTCCCACCTTCTCTGTTTATTTTCTTCCAGTCTAAATAAATAGGCACATTAGAATGTTAACTATCTCCACCTTTTCTGGGAGAGGTAATTAAACATTTTAATTTAAGAGTCTTTGGTGAAATTTCAATGTTTCCTTGCCAGCAGAAGAACAAGAGGAACCTATGACTCCCTTCTTCTCAGTGAAAAGTTAAAGACCTGTATGAGGACAAACCTGCAATCTAATCGTCAGCACTATATTCTAAGAACAAGCAGAACTTTAAGTGTTGTTACACGATAAAATGATTAACAAACAATTTTTAACCATTTATCTTAAAAACAATGAAGTTTAATTAAGCTTACAATTCAATTAGCCCACTCCAGTATCCTCCTAATGCCACAGTGAACACAGCAATTACAAAAATAACCACCATAGTATAGTCAAAGTTAGGCCACGATGGAGAATACATTTTCACAGTAATGTTATCTCCGAGAGTCTGAAAGGCAAAATAACAGTTAATACACTGGAATTAGTTTTCTTTTTACTATAGCATATGGCAGCAATATTCCAATTTCATTCTGGAATGGACACTATACATAAGATAGCCAAGAATAATAGAACTGTTTTGACAACATGATATATAGTCTCTTGTCAAAATTATGAGGCTATGCTTTGGTTTATTAAATCTTGAAAGTGCAATGTTCTACACAATCACATTTTGTTCAAGGATTTAAAGTTAAATGATACAACCCAAAGATTTTTAAAGAGGTCAAAGTAAAGAAATATCCCTTCTAAAGTCAGGACTCTAAAACACCTTGTGCTCAATGGGGGGTGAATACTTTCCAAATAAAAACTTGATAGGCCTTTATAACTTCTTGTTAGCAAATGGAACATATATAATAATTTAAATTAAATATCATGGTTAAAAGTAAGAAGTTGTACTATTTATAAACTTTATCTAATATATAATTACTAATTTACCTGCTTCATATCTTTAAAGTCTTTGTGGTTTATAAATGCAATCAGTATTTTCACATCATGAAATTCAGATTTGTTCCCTGAGGGAGGAAACTAAAAGAAAAAAACATACTGTGAAGACTTATGAACTACTAGTGTATTTACAGAATAAAATACAAGTTATTCATTAAATACAAACATTACATCTTTTTAAAGTTATAAAACGAAGTTTCATGTGTTCTTAATGTTATAGTAAGAGTTCTCAAACTGGAATCCTTTTAGCATAAACTTAAACTGATACTTTACACACACATACACACACACACATTCCTAACATAGTCTTGTCTACTTTAGGAATGGAAAAGAAACAAAATTTTCCAATTAAACACCTATCATAACCAGAATGTTTATTTAAAAAGAATCCTACCATCAGATTATTCAAAACTCAGCCCCTACACCACACACAAAGAAGGTAGTTCAATTCCTGTGAAATTTGATATCATGAACTCAAAAGAAGTTATTATAGTTTTATAACTTACGAGGACACTGTTATTGGCAACCAACAATGCTTCAGCACCTCCTGTTTGTGCAATTCTGGCTTTTTCAAGAAAATGGCAGGTTCCCCACTGTACCACAACTGCTTTGTTCTTTATTCCATCAGGAGGAATATCAGAAAGGTTGCACAGTGGTGTGGTAGTCAGATTCATCAAACTAATGGAAGTCTGGAAAGAAGAAATGTCTTTAATATTATAAATATCATATTTCCCCCTAAAAGCATTCAATGGCAAAGTGTCAACATTGGTTTAATACAAGGTTCTTTTTTTTTTTTTAATTTTATTTATTTACTTATTTTTGGCTGTGTTGGGTCTTCATTGCTGCAAGCGGGCTTTCTCTAGTTGTGGTGAGCGGGGGCTACTCTTCATTGCGGTGCGTGGGCTTCTCATTATGGTGGCTTCTCTTGTTGCGGAGCACGGGCTCTAGTCACGCGGGCTTCAGTAGTTGTGGCACGTGGGCTCAGTAGTTGTGGCTCGCGTGGCTCGCGGGCTCTAGAGCACAGGCTCAGTAGTTGTGGAGCACAGGCTTAGGTGCTCCGTGGCATGCGGGATCTTCCCAGACCAGGGCTCGAACCCGTGTCCTCTGCATTGGCAGGTGGATTCTTAACCACTGTGCCACCAGGGAAGTCCCAAGGTTCTTTTAAATTAGAAATATTTGATGACAATCAGGCTTTGAGGCAAGTATTTTTAAATTCTCTAACTTGCTTTTCTCACAGAGAGAAATACTTAAGCAAAAGCAATAAATATTTATTAATCATAATATAACTAGTTTACATGCTAAAACATAATAATCACTCATTCTTACCATTCAATATTTTTATGTTTATAAATAAATAGAAGCTGTGATTTACTTACTGCATTTTCTAGGGTACTTGGAAGAGCTGTCCAATAAGGGTTATATAGCATGCAGTAGTCCTTAGATGGTGAAGGCATGTCATTTCCAGATGCATGCAGGATTGCTTCCTGAGCAGCTGTCTAGGACACAAACAATAATTTTCACGGTGGCAATAATTCGGCTTGCCAAGAACTAAGGATTTTAATAAAGCTATTTATATACAGGTTTGACCACATTTCCTTAAGGGGGAAGGTCCTCCAATAAATTGATTTCTTCTTGTTTGAGGAAATGGTAAAACTGTACATGGTTGCCCAGAACACACTCTTTAAGGAAGGTAAGTCACTTTCTTACAGGCCCTTGTTATAAGGGCCATATCCCAGGGAGGAATCTTGTTATGATTTTATAAGTTCAATACTCCCTTTACAGTCTGAAACTTTATTTCCCAATCTCTTATGAGTTATTATTCCATTGTTCATATTCTATAAAAGAAAATGCACTTGAAGTCCCTCAACCTATATTACCTTCCATATTCTACGAGTAACTAGAGCAAAAAAAAAAAGGTATCATTATTTCTAAGTTCTATCTTTGGAAGAGAACCAGAGAAACTGGAAATCTCAAGTTTTCAAGACCCTGCAACTGCCTATTCCAAAAGACCAGTCTAGAGTTTAGAGTGGAAAAAGAAGATATAGAAAAATGTTCTTTCCTTTTGCCTCATTTCTCACTACCTAGAAAAGAGAGACAAGAGGTAAGAAGTGACTAAAAAGAATATCCATTGTACATGGGGGTGGGGAGTGGGAGTGGAGCCTATGATATGAAGAAACAGCCTAAGATAACTAGAATACCACTCCACATCCCAATTCCCTTCAAACTTGGATCAGTCCAGATCCTTCCTCTCTCCTCCTGTGAGAAAATCTTACTCTACAACATAAGGGAGAAAAATAATTGTTTGGCAGATAAAGATGTTGTTCTACTAAGCCTCTGCCACTAAAGCATGCATTAGATCGAGCTACAGGAAACTGCTGATATTTGACCATTTTTGATCTATAAAATTGTTTATTACCTAGAAGTCAATCTAAATGTCTAAGAAGTACAGAAATGCTCTAATCCATGCTCTCCTACAAGAAATCTCCCTTGAACATTCGAGATTAGAAAACTTTCTAGCATACTTGGGACTTTATTAGCTTATGGATCTAAGCAAGTATAGGGAATTCTTGAAACATGCCATCAGATATTTACATAAAGTAATTACATAAGGAAACTACTTCTGGAAAAAAGAAATGTAGTTTTCATTCAGCTATATACTTGGTGGCTATGAATGGATTCTGACAGGAGAGGTAAACTGATATGTTAAATTCTTACTGTACACAAACTATTTTTAGGTTGTAAACAAACTACAAAAATTCAACAAAGTATATTTAGGTTATTGTCATACATTTACTTGATTCAGTGTCACTGTTTTATAAATGATGGCTCTGAGACTCAGAGTAGTTACTAACAACCTACGTAAGGTCACACTAACATCATCTACAGTTCTAACTATTGCTGGTAATTCTACAGATAATCATAAGGGTTGATTAGACTTAGGTTAAACATTTTTTAAAGAATACTATGTAAGTGAATTGGGTACTTCTTATTGCACCCAACAAAATGGGTACTTCTTATTGCACCCAACAAAATGGCGCATGATATCAGGATGTCCCGCCATTAGCAATGCTGAGTTTGATTATTTGGTTAACATAGTAACTGCAGGGTTTCTCCAGTGTAAAGTTAAATATTTTTTTCCCCTTGTGATTAGTAAGTAATCTGTAGCACAATGTGAACAGTTCAGCAACTTCTCACCTAGTGTTTTAGCCTCCATGCCTGATTTAATTTTACATATTATGTTTGGGGTTGTGAAATGGTGAATGTCAATCCTCTACATTTATTAGCTTGTACTCTTCTTTCTTTTTTTTTAATAAATTTATTTATTTTATTTATTTATTTTTGGCTGCGTTGGGGTCTTCATTGCTGTGCGCGGGCTTTCTCTAGTTGCGGCGAGCGGGGGCTACTCTTCGTTGCGGTGCGCGGGCTTCTCATTGCAGCGGCTTCTCTTGTTGCGGAGCACGGGCTCTAGGCACGTAGGCTTCAGGAGTTGTGGCACACGGGCTCTAGAGCACAGGCTCAGTAGTTGTGGCACGTGTCCTCAGTAGTTGTGGCTCGCAGGCTCAGTAGTTGTGGCACGCGGGCCCTAGAGTACAGGCTCAGTAGTTGTGGAGCACGGGCTTAGTTGCTCTGCGGCATGTGGGATCATCCCGGACCAGGGCTCAAACCCGTGCTCCTGCATTGGCAGGCGGATTCTTAACCACTGCACCACCACAGAAGCCCCTGTACTCTTCTTTTCTAAAAAAAAAAGAGCTTTACTCTCTCTCTCTACCACCTTTTGCTTACTATCACTAGAGATTAATTGATTTTTTAAAATTCAATGTAGTGCAATTACAATTATTCGTTTGATGTTCAAATTATCCCAAATTTGGCCAATAGAGCCTCTTCCACCTTGCTCTTTGTATCCTTTTGGCAAGACCCCATTAGTCTTTGAGGACTTCCTTGTTTTAGGCTGACTTTATCCTTTACCTGCCATAGATTGGAACCAGTCATTCTATTAAGCTCCTTTTAGAGAGAACTGTATTTAAATTAGGATTTGGGTTTTAACAATGTACACTGCTGAAGTGGTATAACATTTACAATAGACAATTGGCAATATCAATCAAACTTTTTTAATACTTATAATTCTCTGATTCATATCCTACAGATGTATTACATAATGCACAAAGATTATACAAAGATAAATGTACAAGGATATTCACTGCAATATGTTATAGCAAAAACAAAAAACATCTTCCACAGATAAGAATCCATTACATTATGGTATGCATAGTACACAGCTATTAAAAAGAAAGAACTAGAGGACTTCCCAGGTGGCACAGTGGTTAAGAGTCTGCCTGCCAATGCAGGGGACACAGGTCCGAGCCCTGGTCTGGGAATATCCCACATGCTGCGGAGCAACTAAGCCCGTGCGCCACAACTACTGAGCCTGAGCTCTAGAGCCCGCATGCCACAACTACTGAAGCCTGAGCACCTAGAGTCCATGCTCCACAGCAAAGAGAAGTCACCGCAATGAGAAGCCCACGCACCACAACAAAAAGTAGCCCCACTCGCCGCAACTAGAGAAAGCCAGTGTGCAGCAATGAAGACCCAACACAGCCAAAAATAAATAAATGAATAAATATATTAAAAAATTTTAAAAAAAGAATAACTAGATCTACCTGTAGAAATAGATGTCCATGGTGAGAAAAGCAAGTTCCAGAAAGATATTTATAGTGTTTTCTATTTTTATAAAAATGACCCCCCCCTCAGAGCTCCCTATATGTATTTGTACTGTTATGTGAACTTAAAGAATGATGTGGAGAGAGACCAGGCTATTAAAAAAAAGGAGAGGAAAACAAAAGCAAAGATGAGGGTGTAAAAAGATTGGAAGGAGAAAATTTAAAAAGGAAAAAACAATCAAAACAAAAAAGGTATGAAGTCCCTCTCCTCTCATCCTGGTTCTCACAGTCACCCCTTAGGGGCTTCTTTTATGTCTTTCCAGATACTATCTATGAATATTTAAGATAGATAGATATTGGGTTGGCCAAAAAGTTCCTTCAGTTTTTAAGTAAAAATAAAAGACACATTTTTCATTTTCACCAAGAACTTCATTGAACAACGTATTCACCCTTTTGTTCCACTACCTTCTGACATTTTTCAGGCAACTTCATAATTCCCTCTTCCCAAAATTTTTTCTATTTTTGAGCAAAGAACTGTTCCAGGTGCCTTTTACAGTCTTCCAGGGAATGGAAATGTTTTCCATTAAGAGAATTTTGTAAAGACCAAAATAAATGGAAATCCAAAGGTGCAATGTCTGGTGAATATGGCAGATGAATCAGAACTTCCCAGCCAAGCTGTACAATTTTTGCCTGGTCATCAAAGAAACATGAGGTCTTGCATTACCCTGATGGAAGATTATGCATTTTCTCTTGACTGATTCCAGACACTTTTCATCAAGTGCTGCTTTCAGTTGGTCTAACTGGGAGCAGTACTTGTTGGGATTAATCGTTTGGTTTTCTGGAAGGAGCTCATCATAGAGGACTCCTTTCCAATCCCACCATATACACAACATCACCTTCTTTGGTTGAAGACCGGCCTTTGGTGTGGTTGGTGGTGGTTCATTTCACTTGCCCCACTATCTCATCTATACCACATTATTGTACAGCATTCACTTTTCATCACCCATTACAATTTGTTTTGAAAATAGAAACTTCATTACATTTCAGTAGAGAATCGCGTGCGGAAATATGGTCAAGGAGGTTTTTCTCACTTAACTTATGTGGAACCCAAACTTCAAAGTGATTAACATAACCAAGCTATTGCAAATGATTTTCAACGTTTGACTTGGATATTCTGAGTATGTGGGCTATCTCCTGCACGGTATAACGTTGATTGTTCTCAATTAATGTCTCGGTTTGATCGCTATCAACTTCAACTGGTCTACCCGACCATGGAGCATCATCCAGTGAGAAATCTCCAGCATGAAACTTTGCAAACCACTTTTGACACGTTCGATCAGTCACAGAACCTTCTCCATACACTGCACAACTCTCTTTTTGCGTTTCAGTTGCATTTTTACCTTTCTTGAAATAATAAAGCATAATATGCCGAAAACGTTGCTTTTTTCATCCATCTTCAATTTAATAATGGCTACACAAAAATTCACCAATTTTGATTTTTTTTTTAATGCACGCTGATATGACAGCTGTCACATTACAATCTAACAAAATTGTTTTGAATGAACTTAAAGACAACTAAGTCCTACCAGAGCCATCTTATGGAAAAACCGAATGAACCTTTTGGCCAACCCGACAGATAGATAGATAGATAGATAGATAGATAGATAGATAGATAGATAGATAGACAGACAGACAGACAGACAGACAGACAGACAGATAGATCTCAAACATATACATTGTTGTCTGTTTTACACATATGGGATCATACTATATATACTACTGTGTAGCTTTTCTAAAATTTTATTTTTTAAAGTTTATTTCTTTGAAGTATAATCAATTTACAATGTTAGTTTCTACTGTATAGCCAAGTGATTCAGTCGTATATACATTCTTTTCCATTATGGTTTATTACAGGATATTGAATATAGTTCCCTGTGCTATACAATAGGACCTTGTAGTCCATCCTATATATAATAGTTTGCATCTGCTAATCCCAAACTCCCAATCCTTCCCTCCCCCACGTCCCTCCCCCTTGGCAACCACAAGTCTGTTCTCTATGTCTGTGAGTCTGTTTCTGTTTCATAGATAAGTTCGTGTCATATTTTAGATTCCACATGTAAGTGATATCATATGGTATTTGTCTCTTTCTGACTTACTTCACTTAGTATGATAATCTCTAGGTCCGTCCATGTTGCTGCAAATGGCATTATTTCATTCTTTTTTATGGCTGAGTAGTATTCCATTGTATATGTGTACCACATCTTCTTTATCCATTCATCTGTTGATGGACATTTAGGCTGCTTCTATGTCTCTGCTACTGTAAATAGTGCTACTATGAACACTGGGGTGCATGTAACTTCTTGCATTATAGTTTTCTCTGGATATACGCCCAGAAGTGGGATTGCAGGATCATATGGCAACTCTATTTTTAGCTTTTTGAGGAACCTCCATACTGTTTTCCATAGTGGCTGCATCAATTTACATTCCCACCAACAGTGTAGGAGGTTTTCCTTTTCTCCACACCCTCTCCAGTATTTGTTATTTGTAGTCTTTTTAATGCTGGCCATTCTGACTGGTGTGAGGTGGTACCTCATTATAGTTTTGATTTGCATTCCTCTAATAATTAGCGATGTTGAACATCTTTTCATGTGCCCGTTGGCCATCTGTATGTCTTTTTGGAGAAATGTCTATTTAGCTCATTTGCCCATTTTTCAATTGGGTTGTTTTTTTGTTGTTGACTTGTATGAGCTGTTTGAATATTTTGGAAATTAAGCCCTTGTGGGTTGCCTCATTTGCAAATACTTTCTCCCAGTCTGTAGGTTTGTCTTTTCATTTTGTTTATGATTTCCTTTGCTGTACAAAAGCTTGTAAGTTTGATTAGGTCCCATTTGTTTATTTTTGCTTTTATTTCTATTGCGCTGGGAGACTGACCAAAGAAAACACTGGTATGATTTATGTCAGAGAATGTTTTGCCTACGTTCTCTTGTAAGAGTATTATGGTGTCATGTCTTATATTTAAGTCTTTAAGCCCTAAAATTTAAATTTTATACGTTAGATTTTCCATATTGATACATATACACTACCTCCTTTTACACAACTGTATAATAGTCAGTGTTACTTTTATAATTACAAAAGCTAACGGATTTTTTAAAAAGCTTAAAAGTACAAGGAAGTACAAAGATATCCAACTATGAGTAACATTTATTGCTATAGACAGATTACAGTCTTTTCCACAGTGGTAGAAAATTTATCATTGATATAAGCAAAATTCATTGATATGGGAATTACTAAGGCAAAACACAAATTTTAGTGGAAGATTACTACGAGAGAGGAAAGTATAACCATACATAATTGTAGAATAGTTTGTATTGGATGTGGAACATGCAGCAAATTTCATGAGCAAGCTAACAAAGCCAAATAACTTAAGCATTTCCACTACATTTTAATATCTTAGTAAAATTTCTCATAGAGATTATATAGCTTTGAAAATTCAGTTTATCAACAATAGATATCGTATGTTCTGGAACTAGAGACCTGGGACAGAATGGCAGTTTCACCATTTATTGGCTATGTTACAAGTCATTTAAACTGTTTAAGCATCAACATCTTATTTTTTTTTGTTTTTGTTTTTGACCCCGCCTCAAGGCTTGCAGGATCTTAGTTCCCCAACCAGGGATTAAACCTGGGCCCTGGCAGTGAAAGCACAGAGTCCTAACCACTGGACCTCCAGGGGATTCCCTCCTCAGCTTCGAGATGACAAAAAATGTCCAGACCTCACAGAGCTGTCATGATGATTAAGTTAGATGATGCAAATGTTTACCCATATTAAGCTCTTAATAAATGGTAACTATTATTATTAATAATACATCTAGCACCCTGCCAAGTACTTGCACCATGCAGAAGAAATACAAGATGATTAGTGGTTGCTTAGGGTTTGGTAGGATGTAGGGATGGGGGTGATAGCTACAGAATATGAGGTTTCTTTCTTTCTTTTTTTAAAATGGACTTTATGTTTTAGATCACCTTTAGGGTCACAGCAAAACTGAGCATGAAGTACAGTGTTCCTACATATTCCCTTACCACACACACGCATAGCCTCCCTCCAACCTCCATTATTAACATTTGTTACCATCTATGAACCTACACTGACAATTCATTACCACCCAAAGTCCACAGTTTATATTTAGGGTCTCTCCTGGTGTTTTACATTCTATAGGTTTTGACAAATATGTAATGACATGTATCCACCATTACAGTATCATATGGAATATGAAGTAGTTTTATTGCCCTAAAAATCCTCTGTGCTGTACCTATTTGGTTTCTTTTTGAGGTGATGTAGATGTTTTAAAATTGACTATAGTAACGGTTGTACATATCTGTAAATATACTAAAAGCCACTGAATTGTACACTTTAAATGGGTGAATTTTATGGTATATGAACTATATCTCAATAAAGCTGCCCCCACCAAGAAACACTAAACAAGAAATTATAGTCTTACTGGGAAGATTAAAAAGAAACCTGAAAAAGATAATCACAAACAGAATGTGATTTAAGTCAGTCTCTAGTAAAAGCTTTAGTAGTTCTTAGGGTGTTGGAAATGCAAATTCTTGGACCCTATTCCAGACCTACTGAATCAGAAACTCTGAGAAGTTTATTTTTAACAAGGCCTTATGGAGATTTTGATGCTTGTTAAGGTTTGAGTACCATAGCTATAGGAGCAGTGTTTCTCAAGATTTAACGTGCATACAAATCACTTAGTGATCATATTAAAACGGAGATTTTGATTCAGTTGGCCTGGGTGGAATGTGGGATTCTGCATGTCTAACAAGCTCCCAGGTGATCCTGATGCTGCTGCTCTATGGGCCCAACCTTGAGCAGCAAAAGCTATGCGGGAACAAGAGCACAGTCACCCCTCGGGATCTGAGGGAGACTGGTTCCAGGACAGATAACAAAATCCAGGTATGCTCAAATCCCATAGATTTGATTCCACACAAATTCAACAAACTGTAGATCATAAACAAAGTGTACGTATCGAAAAAAATCCAAGTATAAGTGGACCCGCGCAGTTTAAACCCATGTTGTTCAAGGGCCAACTGTAGTAGAAACCACATCACTGTGGGCCAGTTACATTGGTAAGCACAGAGGCCTGAAGCTCAGTGTCCCTTCAAACATTACAAGTACCAAATCAGGTGAGACTTGTGGTCTACCTGTGTTAGTATTAGATCATCTGACAAAGACCCTATGGTGGAAGGACAGGATATCTTCCTTTACATTTTTCAAGTTAGAAACATGCTTCAAGACATCTGAATTTTCCTCTGTAATCAACTGTGGTCTGGCCTTCTATGACTTTACTCAACCCTTAAAAAATATCTGTTTATATTTTCAACCAATAATGAAAATATTCTCTTAGTAAAAAGCTTAGTATCAAGAGCTTGAAGGGATTTAGGGATAACATAATCTAGTCCCTTCATTTCATAGCTCAAACAGGTCCAAAATGATCAAAATGAAGTCTCAGGGGCCAGATTAGAATTGAGCTCTCTAAAACCCAGACCAGTGGTCTTTCAGCTCTGCTATCACTTCAAGTTCCCTTATGCAGCTAGATCCGCCAGCACCCCTTAGTACCCAATCATCACCCTCCAGTTTTAATACTGGTCATATATATCTCTGCATTAGCTGTTAACTCCCTCTCTGCTGTGATTCTGGGCATGGGTCTCCTACCACCACTCAAATTCCTCTAATACCCAATTAGTTCCTCCCACACCCTAAACATCCCAAACTCTAACTCCTTTCCTTATACTCTTCCAAGTACCCCCACTTCTAGGACTCTATAGTTTCATGGAATTCCTTTCCCTATGACAAGTGCTCCTTACTGCTCACCCCAAATCCTGCCTCTTAATGGCAGTTCCTACAACCACTGGCGGTGGAATCAAGTGTTCTTCATGGCCATCAAATCATGAATCTCACACCCGTGTCTTTATATTCCGCATCTTGCTTGATCCTCACACGCAAGGGAAGCAAGTTTACCAGCCCACAGTGTGAAGTAGTACTTCCTGTTTTTCTGATTCAAATTTACCTCCCATAAAACTTCATCGGATGCCTGTTGTTTGTGAACATTTCCAAATTTACTTTATCCAGATCACTTGACTTCAGTCTTATTCCATGTCATCTTCTTTTTAAATCAATGTTTAAGTCTATCTTAATGTCAGAGTTGCCTATTCTTTTGATCATTTTTCTCCTAAATAATTTTTGGTATGATAAGTGCCAAATGATTACTCAAAGTCTAAAAACACCTCAACTGTAATGGAGTACACTATACTCACATCCCTGCAAGTGTCCTATTTCCTCATTTTCCCAGACCAATCAGACCTTAAACAATGGGACATATATAAGGAGCTGTATTTCATCAGTGTACTTACACTGAGTCAGTCTTGCACTGACCTTCACGTCCCTATCTCTTGAGGCTATATCTATGCTTTATACTCCAGTCTCTTGGTAGTCCCAAGCATGGGCATTTGTATTCCTGGCCTCTGTTCAAACGGCCTCCTGATGCTGACTCACCAGCCCAATATTAACCTAGGAAACAGGCCTTTCTACTCCTGTTCAAGCTAATAGCACAGTTCGATTCTTCTGTGACTTTGTTTCACAGGTTTAGTTTGCCTTCTACTCTTCTTTCTCCTTCAAAAGGTATCTACCAGCACTGGATCTACTTTCCAAATTTAAGTCTTCACACATTCCTTTTGAAAATAAAAATTATTTAGCTAAAAATTTATCTAATATACTACCCCCTACCCTGAATCCACGCCATACTTTGGGTCTGCCAGGACTCTGTATCTTGGCCCATTTTCACCTGATCACGATGGAGCTCTGACTAATACAATGCTAACTTTTACCCATGTATATATTTAATTCCCTTTAAAAGCCTTAACAGATTAGTCAAGCATGGTTCTTCTTTTTTCTTAGAGATTATGGTGGGTAATTTGGGCAACAATTTCTTACCCTTTATTATAGATCAGTGCTTCTTGAATTTAATGTTCTGTTAAAATCAGATTCTGATCCAGCAGGCCTTAGGAGGAGCCCATGATTATACATTTCTAACCAGTTTCCAAGTGATGCTCTGATGTTGGTCTGCAGAGTACATGGTTATAGACTTCATCATGAATAGCAGTGAAACTCATCAGATTTCCAGACATTACTGGGGTTCTCCTAGGAATTTTCTTAAGAGGTGAAAGTCACACCGTACCTGCAGTATGCTGGTATAGCCAACGTTCATGTATTGGCCAGCAGTTCCCCCATTTCACCCATAAGTTCACTCAAAACTCTTCAGCATTTGTATCACTGGGTCCCAGCTTCCCCACCCACCTCCACAGTCTGTCAATTAAACCTGGTTCACATTATTCGTATTGTTATCCATTAGATATACTTAATCCTTTGGTTTCAAGGGACAATGTGTGAATATGATGAACTCTCTCTCCAATTAACCCCCCCTGCAATCTTTCTTCATAAAATCTACAAATTAAACTACTCCTCTATCTTTAGATACCGAATATGAGGGCTGGGGGTTTGGGGTAAGTTTTGCTAATAAACAGAATGTATTTAAAATGAGAACTAGCAATTAAAAAAAAAAATCTTTGTTTCTAAACCAGAAGATAAAAAGTTAAAATGTAATCACTGAGTGCTAAATGCCAAAGAGTAATAGTCATCTACCCATTACCCTTATATCATAGCAATGTAGGAGATATCCTTTCCTTTACAAACATCTTTCTCTTTACACAGATTGAGTTTTAAGTCAATAGCAATACATTAAGAGTTGAAAGCAGCCTCTACAGGAAAGGCAGAATTGGGGTTATATGTCTGAATGACACATGTTCCAAAGTCAGGTCTAAATAACTTCCTGATTCACTATTCACTATTATATTTTCTACGCCTCTTTCCTCACTAATAAGTTATATAATCAAGACAATCTATGTTCTTTCTACTCCTACTTCCAATATTCAAGGTTTATGGAAACCATGCACTGAAACTGACTAGACTCAGACCCTCAGAGATGAAGTGAAATCTTAATTACTTAATTAGTCGCTCAGTGGGAGCTAGGGCACCAAACAGGGATTTATAGAGAATCAGAGGAGTCTGTGGGACATGGGGAGAGTAGATCCCCAGGATCATTCCTTACACTTGGAGAATCTGGGGGCATGTAACAGGCTAAGATGTACTAGGGTGGAGGGAAGAGACAAGGTAACCACTGATTCATTCAATACTCTGCAAACTATGAGGTGCTAGAGGAGACAGCAGAGAATGAGTCAGGTAGCTTCTCCGTCATGGGGCTTATATTCTATGTTACCTAGATCCAGCCTTCTCCCTTGTTTTCCTTAAGTAATCTTACTATTTAACTATTATAGAATTTACGATTTACACTAGAATTCATAAACTCAAATGCCTAAAAGGCCAGGCAGGTAAATCAGAGTTGATTTAAGACCATAGGACATGGTAACATTTGGCAAATTCTGGCCTAAAGGCAATGAAATTTTTGAAAAAAAATTTAGTATCTTGGGGTAAGAGTCCATACCTGGAGACTTTATGGTCTAGATTTCTGTAAACAGATCCAATTTCAGGTAAATTTTTAACAAAGACAAATTATTAAATATATTATAAATATGACTTCTATCTTTAAAACTTTTTTCATGAAAATAAATTCACAAATTTATCCAATCAGTATTGTGATCTATTTTTGATCCAAAAAAAAAAAAAAAAAAAACTTAGTGGAAAAGTATAAAGAAATGTCTAGAAACTCTGGGTTCTAGTCCTCTTTTTCATGACTTTCTATCTGGTCTAGGACAAATTGTAATCTTCCTGAAACTTCTCTCAGGATCATTTTGAGATTCTAAGGAGATGTATGTTTAGGTGTTGTATTTTGGGAAGGCGATAACACAGCAATTAGTGACTTAAAAATTGGACAACGGGATGCAGAATCCACAGAGACAGCTCTGATTGTGAAGAATCTGACAGTTAAAGGAGGAATGTGACATAACCAGCATGTCTAAGCTTGGGCTTAGACATGTACCACAGACTAGGTGGTTTAAACAACAGAAATTTATTTTTCACAGCCTGGAGCCTAGAAGTTTCAAGGTGCCAGCATGGTCCAGTTCTGGTAAGGGCTTTCTTCCTGGCTTGTAGATGGCCACCTTTTCACTGTGTCCTCACATGGTGGGGCGGGGGGAGAGAAAGAGAGCAAGGCAATAATCCCATTGTAAGGGTCCCACCCTGATAACCTTATCTAAACCTAATTATCCTCAAAGGCCCAATCAATCTCCAAATACCATCACACTGGGAGTTAGGGCTTCAACATGAGAATTTAGAGGCACACAATTCAGTCCACAGCATTTCTCCCCTGGCTCCCAAAATTCATATCCTTCTCACATGCAAAATATTTACATTCATTCCATCCCACAGCCCTAAAAGTCTTAATTCATTCCAGCATCAACTCTAAAAAGTCCAAAAGCTCATCTAAATGTCATCTAAATCTGATATGGGTGAGACGCAAGATTCTTCATAAGGTAAGATTCCTCTCCAGCTGTGAACCTGTAAAACCAGACAAGTTATGTGCTTCCAAAATATAATGGTGGGACAGGCATAGGATAGACATTCCTATTCCAAAAGAAGAAATCAGAAGGAAGAAAGGGGTGAGGGGACCCAAGGAAGTCCAAAACCTAGTAAGACATAGATCTTAAGGCTCAAGAAGTATCCTTTTTGGCTCTATGTCCCACTTTCCAGGCCCACTGGGGTGGAAGTGTCACCCCCATGGCTCTGTGGGGTAGCCTTTGGCTCTGTGGGATACCACCCCCCAAGGCTCCTGGTGGAGGCCAAAAGGCTTGTTGAAACTGAAGTTGTAGCCCTGATGATCTCTGAATCACCTTGGGGGTCATTTCTCCCTCTTCTTGAAGAATAATGCACGTTCACAGCCAAATAGCTCTATCATCCCATCCTGTCAGATCCAAAAAGTCCAACAGCCTTTCTTCATTTCATCCTGTCTCCTTCCCCCAGAGTTAAAAGTGGCAGTGCTTTTGCTCATAGAATCCCATAAGCTACTTATCAAGTTATTGTTCAGCCACACTCTTAGCGTTCTTTCCAGAACAAACTTTCTCTTTTTTTTTTTTTTTTACAACATGGATAGGCTGAGAATTTTCCAAATCTTCAAATTCTGGTTCCTTTTAGCTTAACAATTCCTTCTTCAATTCCTCTCTCTCCTTTGCATTTCACTAAAAGCAGTTAGAAAGAACCAAGCTGCTCCACCAACGCTTTGCTTAGAAATCTCCTCAGCTAAATATTTGATTTCACTGCTTACAATTCTTCCTTCCACACAACACTAGAACATAGTTCAGCCAAGTTCTTTACCATTTTATGACAAGAATTGCCTTTTCTCTAGTTTCCAATAAGCTGTTCCTCATTTCCATCTGCGATCTCACCAGAATCACCTTTAATGTTCATATTTCTAGCCTCTACCCATTACCCAGTTACAAAGCTGCTTCCACATGTTTAGGTATTTGTTACCACAGAACCCCACTCCCGGTACCAAAATCTTAGTCAGCTCGGGCTGCCATAAAAAAATACGATAGGGAGAGGGGGAGGGGGCAGGGAGAGCAAGCTCTCTGTCTGGTGTCTTTTCTCATAAGGGTACCAATCCCATCACAAGGGACCTACTCTCTGACCTCATCTAAACCTAATTATCAATATCTCCCAAAGGCCCCATCTCCAAATACCATCAATACTGGGGGTTAGTGCTTCAAGATATGGATTTTGGGAGGACACGATTCAGTCCATAGTACAGTAGCTCAGCATGTCTCTGATAGGTTGAGTAGCAGAACACAACTAGTTTCCCCAGGAGGCTGAGGGAGGAGGGCAGAAGAGAAGGAATTAAAGAAGACTTTGAGTTGGTGTAGTATACCAAAGGAATGCAGATTTCAGCAAGAGATTTTTCTGTTGGGGATTCTGATCACCACTTCATTTTCATAAGCTCAAGATGTGGCTATATGACACTTCAAATTCTTTGAAGTAATGAAAACATGAATACAACTTTTATAAAAACATTATGAGAAAGACTCAGGATTCTTCAGAGAACTTTGAAGCAATTTTAGAAAACAGGCTAAATTTCACTCATTCTCTTTGAAACAGAACCCTGTGACTGGGTCCGAATAACACTAAAATAAAGGTCTAACAGTTGGGGCTAGCGGTGGGAGTCGAACTAGGGAAGGACAAGTGTGATATGGAAATATGGCAAAGCCAAGAGAGAATAAATTACCTGCCAGGCACTCTTTTCATGTCTAGACTTAAATGTTTAATGGGTTTAGAAGTCATTAAAACAGCCAGATGTGCTGTAGCTTGTGTTCAAGATACACAGTAAGGTCACTCTGATGTGATGAGGACAAACAGAGTAGAGTAGGCTACATGATGTTGAAGGGGCTTTCCAATGTTAAATACTCTGCCTCTTCTACAAGGATGTGACACTTTCTGGAGATTAAATGCTGCTTCTAGATGAGGATGATGACCCTTTTTTTTTTTTTTTAATTTTTGGCTGCGTTGGGTCTTCGTTGCTGCTCGTGGGCTTTCTTTACTTGGGGCGAGTGGGGGCTACTCTTCGTTGCGGTGTGAGGGCTTCTCATTGCAGTAGTTTCTCTTTTTGTGGAGCATGGGCTCTAGGTGCGCGGGCTTCAGTAGTTGCAGCATGCAGGCTCAGTAGTTGTGGCTCACGGGCTCTAGAGTGCAGGCTCAGTAGTTGTGGTGCACGGGCTTACTTGCTCCGCGGCATGTGGGATATTACCGGACCAGGGCTCGAACGCTTGTCCCCTGCATTGGCAGGCGGATTCTTAACCACTGCACCACCAGGGAAGCCCATGATGACCCTTTTCTAACATGACCAAGGGGAAAGAGGCTCAGTAGGGCCAGCTTCCAGAGACCAGAAAGAAGAAATGAAATGATTAAGCTGGCATCATTCATTCAAATGAACTCAGAGAGGCCACCTAGGGCTGTAAGAGTAGGGAAGAGGAGTAAACAAGGGCTTCAGGGAGAAAATGGTTAAAATTACAAAAAACTTAAAATAGTGGAGGAAAGGAACTAGGTATCTGGTAAAGAGAAGGAAAGAGAGAGCTCCTGCTGAGAAAAAGGATACCAGATTTATTTGAGTTCCTCAGAAAAGGAAAGGAATGAGAAAGAGACCCTTTCAGGAATTTAAAGGAAGAAAGAGTGGAGAAGAAAAAAATCCACTGAGAAATCACTAAGAAATAGAAAATCAATAATACTAGTTAGCACTGAAAAAGATCTTCCCAGTTTCAAAACATCTTGTCAGTGTATTCACAGTTACCTGCACAGCTCCTGGCACATAAGAGATAGCACACTAAATATTTGTGGAGTGAAAGACTGTTACTGAGTCCTCACAACAACCCTGCAAGCGGGGAATACAGAACTCAAGATTAACATGGCGAAATATGACAAAATATATATGTACAATATAAAAAGAATAAAATCTAGAATATGGGAGACAGACTAGCTACAATTTAGAACACGGACAAACTTTAGACTTGTGAAGCACTTGAAATTACATGAAAATTTTGCTTCCATTTTTCTAGTGAGAGGCTTCAGAGCTTTTATTAAGAATTTCAATATGAGTTTATGAGCAATTGATGTATTATTAGGTTAATTATTAACTTGTGTTGAGGAAGGACAGGTGGGATTTATACACACATGTATATACTCTTACAATTAGCTTAAGAAGTTCAAATGAAAATGAGTGCAAAAACACTCAAAAAATTTCATACCTAGGTTATAGTTTTATGTGTATTTACATACTACCTGAATTATCTTTTGGACATGTCTGATTACAAGGTAAACAACACCTCAAAGATTCAGACCAACACTGCCACTTTGCTATTCTCTTTATATCCTACTCCTCCCCCTGACCCACCTCAAGCAATTTTTAGATACATTCTTCCTAATGCTGCCTAGCAAAGTTATGAATACAATAAAGGCACTTAACCACTTCAGGCTTTGAGTTTGGTTTCTCAATAAATGTTAAAAACACTTTCATATTGAATATATTCACTGGTAGTAATCCTTTAAACTGGAGAGTAAGCAAAATATACTCTTTCAGAGAAGTTACACATTCTAATGGAAAGAGCTAGACAGGCATACACCATACCAATTCTGTATAAAGCTCATAAAAGTTTCCAACCTGAAACTCCCTAAGTTAAATTTACAAGAAACAAAAAATGAAACACTGAACACTGGCATCCTTACCACCCATTCACTGAAGCTTCTGCTTGGTGTTGGATTTTAAGACATTATTGCTTTTTTCTAATTACGAAAGCAAACTGTGTACACATATTTGTTACTGTTACTTAACCGGCTCTCCTCCCCTTTAAACTAGGCAGAGAATTGAAACCCACTGAAACCCACTAAAAGAATTACACTTTGGTGTGTTCTTTAAAAAATTATTTTAAATTATTACTGTTACCAGAAAGCCCCAGAATGAAATCAAATGAGCCCTAAGGCGAAGCAGAAACTACAGCGGAGGAAGAAAAAAATCTGTATGAGAGCAATTAAACTAAAGCGCAGTCCTTGAACCGCTAAACATCCAGGGATCGGGTATACGTTTTTTCCTTCTTTCGGGGTTGGGGTTGGGGGGAGTGCGGGTTAAGCAGCGGTAAGAAAGGCTGGACAATAAAATTCAGAGGTCAATTCAAAACGCCTGGAACAGTGAAAAACTATAGAGGAGAAGCACCGAAGTCCGAGTCGTATTAGGGGCTCGGCAGGTAGCTTTCTCGGGGGTAGGTACCGGGACTTCAAAGGACGGGAATGGGGGCTGGACGGAAAGGGAGTAGTGGGACAGGGAGGGGGATGAAAGCAAAAAACCAGAGCAGGCCGCGTAGGCGCGGGAGAGGGCAGGCCGGCAGGGAGCCCGGGGTGGGGGCGACGGGGGGGGCGGGGGGGGGGCGGCGGCGACGGAGGGTGGGGGGGGCCCGGCCCCGCCCCCGCCCGGGGGGGCCCGGCCCCGCCCCCGCCCCGGGGAGGCCCGAGAGTCCGCCCGTCCCCCTTACCAGAGGGAGCAGGAAGCCCCACAGCAGGGCGGCCGCGGCGGGGGTCAGCGGGTGCTGCAGTCCCATCGGACTGCCTGGTGAGCGCCCGGTGGCGCGGCGCGGCGCGAGGCGGGGCGGGCTCCGGGTCCCCTCGCGGCGCTGCTTCGGTGGCTAGGCCGGACAGGGGCGGCCGGCAGGGTTAGGCTGGAGCCGCCGCGGCTGCTGGCGCCGCCACTGCAGCGCCGACTTCCTCTTCCGGCCCCGCCCGGAGGCCGCGGAAACCCCCACGGGGCACGTGGAGTCCGGGTCCGCGCGCGCCGCCCGCCGGGCTCTCTGAGGTTCCCGGCGCTGGCCGGCACCCGCAGCGGGTCTGGGCGTGTCTCTTTACAGCTGCGTGACCTGAACTGTTCCCGGGTCCGGGCAGGCGAAGGGACTTTTTCAAGGCCTTCTTCTTCCTAGAAGAGGCGGAGCGCCTGTTCAGTTCCTCACTAACCACCCAGGTGCTCGAGCCAAAAACCTACATACTCTGAGTCTTAATTCACCTGCTCATCAGCAGTCCTAGGCTCTCTCACACGTATGTCCCCCAAACGCCCACCTTCTCCTAAACCGCAGTGACCACCCCCAGACCACTGTTGTTTTTCTCCTCCAAACTGGTTTCCGCTTCCACTCCCCACAGCCCATTATCCACACAGCTGTCCTGGAGAGATCTTTTTGAAAGTGTAAATCAGATCATGTCACTCCCAACCACACTTAGAATAAAATCAAAGATCTACTCTGGGACTTCCCTGGTGGCCCAGTCGTTAAAAATCCACCTGCCAATGCAGAGGACAGGGGTTCGAACCCTGGTCCCAGAAGATCGCACATGCCATGGAGCAACTAAGCCGTGTGCCACAACTACTGAAGCCCACGCGCCTAGAACCTGAACTCTGCAACAAGAGAAGCCACCGCAATGAGAAGCCTGACACTGCAACGAAGACCCAACACAGCCATAAATAAATAAATTTATTTTTTTAAAAAACGGAAACACTCTACTCTGGAGGATAAAGTTTATATAACATGGTCCGTGCCTGCTTCTCTGACCCCATCTTCACTGTTTTCCCACGCTCGCTTCAAGCCACATGGGCCGCCTTCGGTTCTTCCGGCCTTTGTACTGGTAGTCCTCCCTGCTGGAATGCTCCTCTCTCTGAATACCTGGCACGCTGGCATTCACTTATCAGCTTAAATGTCACTTCCTCAGAGGGAACTTATTTATTTACTTTTTTAGTTAATTTATTTATTTTTGGCTGCATTGGGTCTTCGTTGCTGCATGTGGGCTTTCTATAGTTGCAGTGAGCGGGGGTTACTCTTCGTTGTGGTGCGCGGGCTTCTCATTGCGGTGGCATCTCGTTGCGGAGCTCGGGCTCTAGGCGCGCGGGCTTCAGTAGTTGTGGCACTTGGACTCAGTAGTTGTGGCTCGCGGGCTCTAGAGCGCAGGCCCAGTAGTTGTGGCACACAGGATTAGTTGCTCCACAGCATGTGGGGTCTTCCAGGACCAGGGCTCGAACCTGTGCACCCTGCATTTGCAGGCGGATTCTCAACCACTGTGCCACCAGGGAAGTCCCGAGGGAACTTATTGACATACCCAATCTAAAGTAGCCACCCAGTCACTTTCATATCACATGATTTATTTTAATTCTCTGCACAGCACTTTTCACTCTCATATTCTCTTACTTATTTATCTCATTGTTATTTATGATGTAGATTCCCACTTGATAGAAAGGTGTATCTTTGCTTTGGTCACTGCTGTATCCATTACAACATTTAGCTTAAAGTTGGTTCTCAAATATTTGTTGGATGAATATTCAATACCAAACACTGAATAGAATGCTGTCCCTGCCATCCCACAGCTCATGGTTTAGTGAAGGACATAGATGTGTGAGCAAACAGTTCAGGGTGAGTAGTGACCCTTTTGTTTGCATAAGATGCTATGGGAGTATCAAAGGAACATTTTAAAGGGGTGCCAGGAAAAATTTCAACCTAAGCTGAGTCTAGAAGGCTGAGTTAATTTTAGCCAGGCAATGGGTAGGAGAAGGGGGAGACTTCCAGGAAGAATGAACCATTAGTGTCAAAGCCAAAGGTGACATTGGAGGAACTGCAAAACTTGGGCTTGGCTGAAGTTTTGAGTGATGATAGATGAAATGAGAGAAGAAGGCAGAGGCCAAATCACAAATAGAGTGGGGCATCCTGCTTGGAACTTTAGGCTTCGTCTAGTTGGTGATGGAAAGCAGAGTGACAGACAATTTTTGTTTTAGAAAGCTCTCTGTAATGGCAGGCAGGGTGGCAGATGGATTGAAACAGGGCAAGAGTAGAAGCCAGGAGACCTGTTGGACAACAGTAGTAACCTAACCCAGGCAGGGATAGTGAGGGCCTGAACTGAGACAGTGGCAGAAGAAATGGAAAGGAGGAGGAGGTGGTGGATCTGAAAATTCGTAGCAGAATTTGGTATAACTGAGGGTACATGAGAGATGATGGAGAGGGATAATTTCCAGGATTCTTCCCTGGGCCCTTTATTGAGATGATCATCACAGGAGATGGAGGAGGTGCGGGATGGGTGAGGAAGAGGAAATAATTTTGGACTTGAGTTTGAAATGTTTGTGGGACATCCAACTGTAAATGTCTGTAGGTTGATGGCTAAGTGGGTTGGTCTGAAACTTAGTGGCACAATGAGGCCAGAACTCAGGTCTCCTGCCTGTCAATCCAAGACTCTTTTCACATTTTCTAGCTGCCTAGGGCAAGCCAGATTTCCCTTTTGTAAAATGACTGTGATTAGATGACTTCATCTCTAAATATTCCCTTCTGTCCATAATGGCCCTTTGTCTAGTGAATCTCCAAGGTGGCTCCTGAGGCTGAAGATCTCTGGTTTTCCAGTCTAGAGTTATGCCCATTTTTTCTTCCCCTCAGTAGGAGAAAATTTTGTACCTGCAGTCAAAGAACCTGTGTTATAGGCTAGTTCCTTGTGCAATCTCTCTTTGCCTGCTTTAGTTTTCTCAGCTGAAAAATATGGACAGTAACACCTGTTCTGCCTGTCTCAGATGAGTATTGTAAAAATTACATGACTTGTAATTTGGGTAAAATTACTCTGAAAATTTTTAAAAAAAGAAAAAGAGGGAGAGGAGAGGAAAAACAGAAGGCTGTGTTATTGTTGCAGTCCAGTGTCAGCACTGTTTGCCATAAATCTTCTGCCAGAATTTTTTCTTCTTGGTCAAAGTCCCTGCGCATGATGAAGGAAAATGGGAGGGTTAATGGAATATTGAAAAGATTCTTATTTCTTGACTTTACTGTTGGAATGGCTGTTAAAGGATATTTGGAGCATACCTCTATTACACATGAATTTCCCTGGAAGTATTAGGTAGGATAAAATTTGCCTGCATAATTTTTAGTCAATATTTTTCTTCTCTAAATAAGCTATGTATAAAAACCCAATTATGGAAAATAACTATCATTAAAGATTGTTTTAGTTTCTAAATATATTTAGTTAATGGAATTTTTTCCCCAATGATAAAAGATAGAATGTTATTGGTTGTCAGAACCTTTCTATAGTCTAAGAAATGGTCAGGAACTATTGGCTTCATTTTACGAATGTGCTAGATGACAGCAGAGGAGGAGGAGCTAAAACTCAGTCTCCTACCCTAGTACACTAACAGTAAGTAACCTGTTGTTTGCTGTACTTCCACAGTGTTTTTTACTCAGAGGACATTGATGAAGTGTTGGTAATGAGCCCCAAAGACTTTCCTGGGCAATCTAGATCATTACTTTAGTATAGAGCAGTGATTCTCAGTCTTGATTATTTATTAGAATCACATAGGAGAGCTTTAAAGGCTACTGATGCCTGGGTCCCACTACTCGCCTTTCCCAATGCAGATCCTAAATTTAATTGGTCTGGATGTAGCCTGTGCATCATAATTTTTAAGGCTCCTCAAGTGATTCTAATATGCAACCGAGGTTGAGAAACTGGCTTAATCAGTGATTTTTAAAATGTGGCCTCATGGACCAGCAGTATTGACACCACCTGGGAACTGTGAGAAGTGCAAATTCCTCCAGACCTATAGAATCAGAAACTGGTTCTTCTGACTATAGAATCAGAAACAAAAGCAATTTGTGTTTTAATAAGTCCCCTAAGCAATTCTGATGCATGTTAAAGCTTGAGAACTATTGGTTTCAGAGCAACATTCCTTAATTCTGCCTGCATATTAGAATCAGATGCGAAGTTAAAATGAAAAGCAAACCCTTTGCTCCAACACTAATCAAACTGAAAGGAAAAATAGACAAATCCACAATTACAGTTAAAGATTTCAACTCTCCTCTTTCAATAATTGAAAGAATGAGTAGGCAGAAAATCAGTAAATACAGAAGACTTCATCAACATTATCAACCAATTTGACCTAATTGGCATTTATAGAACACACCACCCAACTTATGCATGATACACATGATTTTCAAGTGTACATGGGACCTTGACCAAAATAAACCATTTGGCCATAAAACAAGTCTCAATAAATTTAAAGTTTCCAAATCATACCAAGTATGTTCTTTGCCCGCAACATAATTCAATTAGAAATTAATAACAGAAGGATACCTTGAAGATCTTCAAATAATTAGAAACCCAACACACTTTTCTAAATTACCCATGAACCAAAGAAGTCACAGGAATTAAGAAAATATTTTGAATTGAAGGAAAATGCAAACATGACATGCCAAAAGTTGTGGGGTGCTTAAAAGAAATTTGTAGCACTTAACAATAGAAAGGTATAAACATTTAAAATCAATGACCGGGACTTCCCTGGTGGCGCAGTGGTTAAGAACTCATCTGCCAATGCAGGGGACGCGGGTTCGAGCCCTGGTTGGGGAAGATCCCACATGCTGCAGAGCAACTAAGCCCGTGCGCCACAACTAATGAGCCTGTGCTCTAGATCCCGCGAGCCACAACTACTGAGCCCACGTGCCACAACTACTGAAGCCCGCGCGCCTAGAGCCCATGCTCTGCAGCAAGAGAAGCCACTGCAATGAGAAGCCAGCACACCACAACAAAGAGTAGCCCCCACTCGCCACGACTAGAGAAAGCCTGCGTGCAGCAACGAAGACCCAGTGCAGCCAAAAATAAATAAATAAGTTTAAAAAATAAATAAATTTATTTATAAATAAAATCAATGACCTAAGCTTCTATCTTAAGAAACTAGAAAAGAAGAGCAAATTAAATCCAAAGGTGAGCAGAAGGAAATTAAAATATCTGAGCAAAAATCAACAAAATAGAAAACAAACAAACAAAAAACAATAGGAGAATTGGTGAAGCCGAAGAATGGCTTTTTGAGAAAATTGGTAAGTGTTGGGAAAACTCTAGTCAAACTGATTAGAGGAAAAAGAGAAGATCCAAATTACTAATATCAGGAACAATAAAAGGAATATTACTAAACATCCTAAAGACATTAAAAGGATAACATGTAAGTATTATGAACAACTTTATGCCAGTAAATTTGACAACCTAAGTGAAATGAAGAAAGTCCTTGAAAGACAAACTACTCAAAAAGAAATAGATATTAGTGATAGATTATCTATTTAAAAATTTGACCTTGGGGAATTCCCTGGTGGTCCAGTGGTTAGGACTCCATGCTTTCACTGCTGAGGGCCTGGGTTCTATCCCTGGTTGGGGAACTAAACTCCCATAAGCTGCATGGTGCAGCAAAAAAAAAAAAATTAATTAATTTGTCATCAAAAACTTTCCCACAGAGAAAACTCCAGGCTCATGTGGCTTCAAGAGTGAATTTTACCAAATATTTGAGGAAGAAATAATATCAATTCTACACAAACACTTTCAAAAACTTGAAGAGGGGGTAATACTTCCCAATTCATATTTTGAATCCAGCAAAATATAAAAATGATATATCAGTTCTAATTAAGATTCATCCAAAAAATGCAAGATTATTCAACATTTGTAAAGTAATCAATGTACCTCACTATCTCCACACTACAAGGTCAATAATAAAAGAATCAACTGTATTTCTCTACACTAGAAACAAACATTTGGAAATTGAAATAGAAAATACCATTTACTATAACATCAAATACTTAGGGATAAATTTGGCAAAGATGTGCAAGATTGAAACATCAAATACTACAAGACATTACTGTGATCTCTTGATTATTAAGTAGTGTATTGTTTAGCCTCCATGTGTTTGTATTTTTACAGATTTTTTCCTATGTTCATTGCAGCTCTGTTTACAATAGCTAGGACATGGAAGCAACCTAGGTGTCCATCAACAGATGAATGGATAAAGAAGATGTGGCACATATATACAAGGGAATATTACTCAGCCATAAAAAGAAGTGAAATTGAGTTATTTGTAGTGAGGTGAATGGACCTAGAGTCTGTCATACAGAGTGAAGTAAGTCAGAAAGAGAAAAACAAATACCGTATGCTAACACATATATATGGAATCTAAAAAAAAAAAAAAAGGTTATGAAGAACCTAGGGGCAGGACAGGAATAAAGACACAGACATAGAGAATGGACTTGAGGACACGGGGAGGGAGAAGGGTAAGCTGGGACGAAGTGAGAGAGTGGCATGGACTTATATATACTTCCAAATGTAAAATAGATAGCTAGTGGGAAGCAGCCGAATAGCACAGGGAGATCAGCTTGGTGCTTTGTGACCACCTAGAGGGGTGGGATAGGGAGGGTGGGAGGGAAATGCAAGAGAGAGGGGATATGGGAGAGAGGAGAGAGGAGCAATGAAGACCCAACACAGCCAAAAATAAATAAATAAATTTATTTTTTAAAAAAAGTCAGTTCTTTCTAAATTGATCTTTAGAAATAATGCAATTCCAATCAAAATCACAGCCAGATTTTTGTTGTTTTTGAAACTAGGATGCCACTTACAAATTTATATGGAAATATAGAAGAGCTAGAGTAGCGAAAATAATTTTGAGGATCAAAAAGAACCAAATTGAGGACTTAAATACATGATTTCAAGACTGTATAAAAGCTCGACAGTAATCGAGTGTGGTAGTGGATATATATATGTGTATATATATATATATATATATATATACAGACACACACATATACACATATAGATCAATGAAAGAGGATAGAGAGTCTGTAATTAGACCTACACATATATAGCCAATTGATTATTGATAAAGATGCTAAGGCAATTCAATGGGGTAAGGATAATCTTTTCAACAAATAACTGGGTTATTGGGTACATGCCTCCCAAAACAAAACTTCCCCCAAAATGAAACTCAGTTCTTACCTCATGACATATTCTAAATTTAACTTGAAATAGATCATAGACCTAAATGCAAAGGCTAAAACCAAAAAATTTCCAAGAGAAAACATAGGAGAAAATCTTTTTCTCTGCTACCTTTTGTTAGGCAAAGATTTCTTAAATAAAACACAAAAACCAGAAACTATAAAAGAATAAAAATTGATAAACTGGACTTCATCAAAATGAAAATTTTCTTTTCTTTGAAAGATAATGTTAAGAGAAGTAAAGGCTAGCCACAGACTGGGAGCAAATAGTTGCAAAACATCCAACAAAGACTTGTATCCAGGATATATAAGAAACTCTCATATCTCAATAATTAGAAGACAAAAAACCCAATTGAAAAAATGAAGAAAATATTTGAAAAATATAATCTTACAAATAGTCACCAAAAGCAGATTCATCGTTCCCTGGGGAGGGTGTGGATGGAGGGATGGGATACGAGAGTACATAAAGAAATTTTGGAAGATGATAGACATATTTGTTATCTTGATTGTGGTGACGGATTCACAAATGTATATTTACATCAAAACTCGTCACACTTTCAATATGTACAGTTTATTGTAGCCATATATACCTCAAAAAAGATGTAAACACACACACACACACAAACACACACACACACACACACACACAGTAATAAACGATACTAAAAAAGATTCTATGCCCAAACCTCATCCCCAAGAAATTCTGATTTATTTGGTCTGGGGTAGGGCCAGTCGTCGGTATATTTTAAAAGCTCCCTAGGTGATTCTACTGTGCAGCCAGAGCTGGGAATTACTGGTAGAGAGAAATCAACTCGTTATTACTAGTAAACTCAGACTTTCTAGGCGTTTCCAATCGAGGAGGCTATAGGCCAGATCTCATTACTTCCTTCTTCTCTAAGAGTGGGAAAAAGTATCCCACGAGTTTTCATTTAGTGTTTGTGTTGTTGAGGCTGGGTACATGTGTTGGTATCTATCTCTGAGCACAACTTATAGGAGACAATCTTTTTTTTTTTAATTTTTTTTTGTTTATTTATTTTTGGCTGCGTTGGGTCTTCGTTGCTGCGTGTGGGCTTTCTCTAGTTGTGGTGAGTGTGGGCTACTCTTCGTTGCGGTGCGCAGGCTTCTCACTACGGTGGCTTCTCTTGTTGCAGAGCTCGGGCTCTAGGCACACGGGCTTCAGTAGTTGTGGTGCATGGGCTTCAGTAGTTGTGGCTCGCGGGCTCTAGAGCGCAGGCTCAGTAGTTGTGGTGCACGGGCTTAGTTGCTCCGGGGCATGTGGGATCTTCAGGACCAGGGTTCGAACCCCTGTCCCCTGCCTTGGCAGGTGGATTCTTAACCACTGCGCTACCAGGAAGCCCAATCTTTTTTTTTTTTAAAACAGCTCTTTTGAGGTGTAATTGACATATAAGCATTGTATATGTTTAAGGTGTACAACTTAGTGCTTTGATACGTATACATTGTGAAATGATCACTACAACAAGCTAATTAATATATCTATCACCTCCACATAGTTACCATTTGTGTGTGTGTGTGTGTGTATGTGTGATGAAAAAACTTCATTTAAGATCTACCCTCTTAGCAAATTTCAAGTATACAATACAGTGTTGTTAACTGTCATTACCATGCTGTATGTTAAATCTCAAGAATTTATTCTTCCTGCATAATTGAAACTTTGTACCCTTTGACCAACTTCACCCCATTTCCCCCTTCCCCCAGTCCCTGGCAACCACCATTCTATTTTCTGCTTCTATGAGTTTGACTAATTGGATTCACATATAAGTGAAAGCATGCAGTATTTGTCTTTCTGAGTCTGACTTATATCACTTAATATAATGTCCTCTAGGTTCATCCATGTTTTTGCAAGTGGCAAGATTTCCTTCCTTTTAAAGGCTAAATAATATTCCATTGCGTGTGTATCTATTTTATCTATCTACCTATCTATCTAAATGTGTATGTGTGTGTGTATCACATTTTAAAATCCATTCATTCATTGAAGGACATCTGAGTTACTTCCATGTCTTGGCTATCGTGAATAGTGCTGCAATGAACGTGGGAATGCAGGTATCTCTGTGAGATCCTGATTTCAATTTTTTTGGAAATATACCCAAAAGGGGATTGCTGGTACATATAGTAGTCCTAATTTTAATTTTTTTTCAAGAATCTCCATAGTGTTTTTCATAGTGGCTTCATCATTTTACATTCTCACTAACAGTGTGCAACTGTTCCAGTTTCTCCACACTTGTTATCTTTTGGGGTTTTTTGATAATGGCCATCCTAACAGATATAAAGTGATACATCAATGTGGTTTTGACTTGTATCTCCCTGATGATTAATGATGTGGAGCATCTTTTCATATACTTGTTGGCCATTTGTATGTCTTCTTTGGAGAAATGTCTGTTCAAGTCCTTTGCCCATTTTTAAATTAGCTTTTTAACTATATAGAGTTTTAGAAGTTCTTTATACATTTTGGAGATTAACCCTTTATCAGATATATAGTTAGCAAATATTTTCTCCCATTCCATAGGTTGCTTTTCATCTCGTTGTTTGTTTCCTTTGCTGTGCAGAAATTTTTTAGTTTGATGTAGTCCCACTTGTTTGTTTTTGTTGCCTGTGCTTTTGGTGTCATTATCTACGAAATCATTACCAAGCCCGAAGTCGTGAAGTTTTTCCCCTATATTTTCTTCTAAGAGTTTTATAGTTTCAGGTCTTATGTTTAAGTCTTTAACCCATTTTGAGTTTATTTTTGTGCTTATAACACTTTGGTAGGAATAATCAGTGTTGCCACCTCAGCCTCAGTAATTATCCTGTCCGCAGATTAAAAAGCTGCTTAGTTTCCTGGTATTGTTTTTCTGTAGCAACTACGCGGCTTTGGTTAAACACTTTCCTCCTCTAATACCTGTTTCTGAGGTATTTATCCTTGAGCAGAACATGTGATTTGAATGCTTCCTGGGTCATAGGAGGTGACTAGGGGCAGAGACGCAAGCTGACAGCTGTGGTTTCATCACCAGATCTTCTGTTTACCTGTGCAACATATATACTGTTCTTGACAGAGCTCCCTCTCAGTTGGAATTTTGTCAGTAAGTGAAACATAGTAGACACTTCCTACTGAGAGGCGAATTTACATATTAACTTGAATCTCAGGGCATGCAGAAGAGAAATATGCAACGGATGGAAATACTCTGAGAAAAAATTCATGAAGCTCACAGTTGTCGGGGAGCAGGTGACCCAAGGTGACAGGACCAAAATGCAGGCTCTGGTCACCTTCTCTTGGGAAATCTTTGTAAGCTCTTAGAAAGGGAACTTCTTGAATGCAAAGCCATGCAAAGTTTAATAATAATGTCTTATAAACTACTTTATTATCATTTTAAAGCTCCTATTTACTTCTGGGTTAGATGCTTTGTATACATTATCTAATTTAATTCATTTGAAGCAATTTTATGAGATAAATTATTGCTCCCATTTTACAGATGAGGCAATTTAGATATCAAATTATGCATATGAAATCTCCCAGCAAGATACGGAGCAGGAATTGAAACCCAATCAGAGAGGATTCTGGAAAGATAGCAGAGTAGGAAGCACCGGGAATCTACCAGTTGGATTCCTATGTGTATCATTGTAGGTGCTCAATAAATGTTTCCTAAATTAGTAAAATTTGTCAATAATTAAGAAGCCTGTATTCTGGTTTTGAATATTTTTGGGTTCAACTAAAGCATCATCTCAAGCTTACAGAAATCTAGTCTTTTGAGGAATAGCCAGATCTAATTTTTCAAACAAAATCAGTTCTTTGGATTTTGATTTGCCTGGAAAATCTGAAAGTCTCCTCACTGACTGGTAACAAGGAGGAAGAAACTTAAGTTGCATATTCAATATTAAGATGAATCATTTTGACCATTAAGACTTATTAAATCCCAGAAATTTTTTTAAAGTTTTGCAACTTTCTGAACAGTTTAAATATACCAAGTGAGTCCCTAATAATAGCTTTGATTTTTTTCCTTCCAGGACATATTTCCACACTAAAAATGAAAAGATAACCTGATATATACATAAGATAATCTTAAAGATTATATATATTATATATATAATTTATTCATATAAAAGAATACCCATATGTGTATATATACTTTTGTACGTATTTGTATGAATGAATTTTTTAAAGTAAACTTTCTGAAAGTGATAACCTATTGTTTTGTAAACTAGAGTTATATTGTTCTTGGTGTTGAGGCATAACAAGAGGTGCTATTGTCTGTATAAATCAGTGTGAGGAGCAGTGGTTGATTTTAGATGTTTCTGGGAAAGACAAAGCCTATCTCTTTTCCAAGCTTCCCAGGCAGAGCAGATTGACTCACATGTTGCTAAAATCCCCCTCTGGCTCCAGATGAATGAATGAATCGACACGGTATTCTTGCTTGGGCACTACAGTATTATCTATTGACATGTTGAGACTACTCTGGGCTTTTAAAACCAAAGAAGCTTATTTATAGGAGCCTCCAGATTAATAACCTATCACCCTCAGCAAGTAAATGCAACTAGATGCTCTTTGATACACAAGGATGCTTTCAAGCCTCTAAGGTGCCATACATTATACAAGAGAGTACTTTCCACATGACTCTTCTGGCTCTATTTTGCTGTGATTCTATGAACTATTACCTGCTCAGAAGAAAACAGACTCAGGACTTTTTGGCTAATAGTGCAATTCAACAACAAAACTGTATTCAGCCTCTATTATGTGCAAGATGAATAAGAGATATTTTTGGTCATAAACCAGTGCCCTCCCCACTGCCAGATAAAGGATGACACAAATTCACAAAAAGAAATTAACATTTTAAGTCAATGTTTTACCAACTGTCTGATTTAGTAGGAAGATTATTACATTCATCCCAATGTGTAGGCTGACCTCCATGAGTTATTTGCTGAAAATGCAAAGTATATAATTATATTTTCTCATTAACAAGCCTTGACAGTATTGAGCTTTCCCCCCGCCTTTCCTTGTTTTTCATTAACCTACACCTGGCATTCTGTGCCAGGTGTACATGCCAGAGATCCTGAAGATAGGGCCATGTGATATTGACAGCCCAGCCTAGGCATTAGTGTGCAACCCAGTCAGCAACTGCAGCTGGTCATTTCCAGCCACTTGGATCAGCTGAGATGAGAACATCAATTTAAATGAAAGTGTAATTAGGGTGGTGACCCACTGTCACGAGATACAGACTTAAGGCCAGGAGTTTACAATTCAATAACGAAAGGGTGGAGCACAGGAAATAGGAAAGAGTGAGAGAAGTATTTTACAACTTATGAAGATAAAAGAGCTCTCTATACATTTAAATTAACTTTTTCTTCAAGTACAATACACAGACAGGAAAGCGCACATATTGTAAGGGTACACCTCAGTTCTACACATCTGTGTATCCGGTACCTAATCAAGAAACTGAACATAACTAACTCCTGAGAAATCCCTGTTGTATTTCCTTCTAGCTAGTATTCGCTCCCAAGAGTAACTGCTTTCTGACTTCTTTATTTCCCCAGTGTTATTGAGATATAATTGACGTACAGCATTGTTTACCTTTAAGGTGTACAACATGACGGCTTGATATTTCTGTATATTGTGAAATAATTACCACAATAAGTTTAATTAACACATACATTTCCTTACATAGTTACCTTGGGGTTTTTTGTTTGTTTGTTTGTTTGTTGTTTTGGTGGTGAGAACATTTAAGATCTTCTCTCTTAGCAACTTTCAAGTATACAATACAGTATTGTTAACTATAGTTACTATGCTGAATATTAAATCCCCAGAACGAATTCATTTTATAACTGGAGGTTTGAATCTTTTGACCAACATCACGTTTCCGCCACCCTCCAGCCTCTACTGTTTCTAAGAGTTCAACTCTTTTAGATTCTACATATAAGTTAAATCATATAGTATTTGTCTTTCTCTGCCTGACTTATTTCACTTAACATAATGCCCTCAAAATTCATGTTATCACAAATGGCAGGATTTCCTTCTTTTTTTACGGTATTGTATCATATTCCATTGTATATATATGCCATATTTTCTTTATTCATTCATGTTTTTCTTTTTCTTTTTTCTTTTTGGCTGCGCTGGGTCTTCATTGCGGCACACAGGCTTATCTAGTTGTGGTGAGTGGGCTCCAGAGCGTGGGCTCAGTAGTTGGGGGGCTCGGGCTCTCTAGTTCTGGCAAGCGGGCTACAGAGCACACTGCTAGTGTGGGCTTGGTTGCCCCGAGGCATGTGGGATCTTAGTTCCCCGACCAGGGATTGAACCTGCGTCCCCTGCATTGAAAGGTGGATTCTTAACCACTGGACCACCAGGGAAGTCCCTATTCATTCGTCTGTTGATGGACACTTAGATTGTTTCCGTGTCTTGGCAATTGGGAATAGTGCTGCAGTGAACGTAGGAGTGCAGATATCTCTTCAAGATCCTGATTTCATTTTCTTCAGATATATATCCGTAAGTGGGATTGCTAGGTCATATGGTAGTTCAATTTTTAATTTTTTGATGACCCTCCATAATGGCTCTATGAATTTATATTCCCACCAGCAGTGCACAAGCGTTCCCTTTTTTCCACATCCTTGCAAACAGTTGTGATCTTTTGGGGTTTTTTGGTAATAACCATGCTAACAAGTGTGAGGTGATATTTCACTGTGGTTTTGATTTGCATTTCCCTGATGATTAATGATGTTGTACACCTTTTCATGTACCTGTTGGAATTGCTTTCTGATTCCTATCACCCCATATTTAGTTTTGTCTCTTCTTAAACTTCAAATAATTGAAATCATACAATTTTTACTCTTTTGTGTTTTGCTTTTCTCTCAACATTGTTTGTGAAATTCATCCACATTGTTGCATATGGTTGTAGTTTAGTCATTTGCGCTGCTGTATAGTATTCCATTTTATAAATGTACTACAATTTTTTATCCATTCTTTGCTCATGAGTATTTGGGTAGTTCTCTACATTTGGTTAATACAAAAAGGAAAAGTACATATCTTAAACAATGAAAAACTTGATTTTACAAGGTCCTGGTGACCTGGCCTGAACTCATTTCTCCAGCCTCAGGTCTTGTCATTTCCCTGGTCTCATTGAAGTTCCAGTTATACTGAACTTTATGTTGTAGAATCCATCTCTTGCTCATTTCCTGGCCTTTGAACATTCGGTTCTCTCTTCCTGGAATACGTGTTTCCCACCACCTATGCCTTAACCTGGATAACACCCACTCCTCCATTGGGTCTCAGTTTGGATGCCTCTTCCTCTAGAAAACAACCACCTCCCTCTAAACGACTAATTAGGTTATTCTTCTGCATTGCCAGTTTACTCGAATGTGGCCCCAGGAGACTGCGGAGAGAGGCTGCCTTAGTCTCTGTGTATTCTATCTCTGGTGCTTAGTGTAGAGTGGGCACAGGTTTTGCTGAATACATTTATTTTTCACAATCTAATAAGTAATTAATCCAGTGATACACACTCATCATTTTAAGACCTCGTAAACTTTCATAGAAACAGGACATGATCTGGTTATTTTGTAATTTCTCGTCAGTTTTGATGAATACAGAAATTGAATATGCACATTTTCAAAAGGAAAATATGTTTCTTTTCAAACATCATTCTTGAAACACAGCCTTCTACATATCCTGCTGTTTCAATGGTATTTTATACTTGTTGGTTAGAGAACTGGGACCATTGTGAAGCTAGATTCAAAACATGTCTGGAGTACTCTCAAGTCTCCACGTTCTCTGGAAAAAGTGGTGTGTTGAAGGGTTGTCAGGAGTTTTCCCACCTGAGTCTCTGTATTTCTGTTTGGATGATAGGCTGATTTGTCCAAATTCTCTGGCCAAAGGCTAGTTTTCAGCTTTGGAGGGAATAACCTGAGTTGGAAGGTGAATGTGGATTGGGCTACCTTGACAATAAGAAGCACGTAGGGTATTTGTTAAAAATATAAATTCCTGGGACTTCCCCGGTGGTGCGGTGGTTAAGAATCAGCCTGCCAATGCAAGGGACATGAGATTGAGTCCTGGTCCAGGAAGATCCCACATGCTGCGGAGCAACTAACCGCGCATGCCACAACTATGGAGCCCGAGTGCCTAGAGCCTGTGCTCTGCAACAAAGAGAAGCCGCCGCAAGGAGAAGGCTGCACACCGCAATGAAGAGTAGCCCCCACTCGCCGCAACTAGAGAAAGCCCGTGCGCAACAACGAAGACCCAACGCAGCTTTCTCTTTGTTGCGGTGTGTGGGCTTCTCATTGCGGTGGCTTCTCTCTGTTGCAGAGCACAGGCTCTAGACACGTGGGCAAATTTATTTATTTATTTATTTTTGGCTGCATTGCATCTTCGTTGCTGCGCACGGGCTTTCTCTAGTTGCGGCGAGTGGGGGCTACTCTTTGTTGTGGTGTGTGGGCTTCTCATTGTGGTGGCTTCTCTTTGTTGCAGAGCACAGGCTCTAGGCACATGGGCTTCAGTAGGTGTGGCACGCAGGCTAATTTATTTATTTATTTATTTTTGGCTGCATTGGGTCTTTGTCGCTGCGCGGGCTTTCTCTAGTTGCGGCGAGCGGGGGCTACTCTTTGTTGCGGTGTGCAGGCTTCTCATTGTGTGGCTTCTGTTTGTTGCGGAGCACAGGCTCCAGGCACGCGTTCTCAGTAGTTGTGGCACGTGGGCTCAGTAGTTGTGGCACACGGGCTTAGTTGCTCCCTGGCATGTGGGATCTTCCTGCACCAGGGCTCGAACCTGTGTCCCCTGCATTGGCAGGTGGATTCTTAACCACTGAGCTACCAGGGAAGTCCTAAAATACTGACTCTTCAATTCCATTGACATATAATTCCATGATCAAATTAAATTTATATATATATATATATTTATATATATATATATAAACTCCCAATGTAAATTGATGCAAGCACTATGGAAAACAGTATGGAGGTTCCTTAAAAAACAAAAAATAGAGCTAGCATGATCCACTCCTGGGTATGTAGCCAGAAAAAAATGAAAACACTTTTTTGAAAAGATACGTGTACCCCAGTGTTCATAGCAGCAGTGTTTAGAATAGCCAAGATATGGAAGCAACCCAAGTGCCCATCAACAGATGGTTGGATTAAGATATACACATATCTATCTATCTCTGTATACACAATGGGATATTGTACTTAGTGAAATAAGTCAGTCAGAGAAAGACAAATACTATATGATATCACTTACATGTGGAATCTAAAAATAAAATAGAAATGAATGTATATGCAAAGCATAAACAGACTCTTAGACATAGAAAACAAATGTGTGATTACCAAAGGGGAGAAGAAAGTGGAGGTGGGACAAATTAGGGGTATAGGATTAACAGATACAAACCACTACATATAAAATAGATAAATAACAAAGATATACAGTTACAGCACAGGAAATTATACCCATGATCTTTTAAAAACCTATAATGGAGTGTAATCTGCAAAAATACTGAATCACTATGCTATACACCTGAAACTAACACAACTATACTTCAGTTTAAAAAATCAAATTCCCAGTTCCCATCAGTGCCTCTTAATCAGAATCCCCAGGGGAGGGGATTACCTAGGTTTTAGCCTGTTTTAAGAGCCCCTGGTAATTCTTATCAAGAGCAAAGTATAGGAAATGCTGTTTGAGAAATTCCAAGTGTTTTAGGAATTGTGGTATAGTTAGTAGTGTGCTGGAGCTGGCTTGATTTGCAAGCTGATTGTGCATATCTCTTCCCAGATCCACGTTGGGTAAATTCTTGTTTGTAAACTGAAATTGTTCATAGTAGGAGTACTTATACCACAGAAATTGGCAAATGCTACAAATAAGGGCATTTCCCCCCCAAAAAAGCCAGTTTTTAAACATTTATGTGCATACCACTGACTACAGAAGTGAACAAAGGAAAATCGTTGCCCTCGTGGAACTCACATTCCATTCTAACTGGGGTGACGGACAAAATAAGTAAGTGAATTATGTTAGAAGTATGTTAGAAGGAGATAAACACTAAAGAGACAAAGTTGCAGAAAGAGATAAGGAGTATGCGAGATGATGGGCATTGCAATTCTAAATAAAGTGGTCAGGAAAGTCTTCACTGAGAACATAATATTTTAGCATTAATTTGAAGTAGAGGAGGGAGTAAGCCATGCATATAGCTAAAAGAACAGTGGTTGGGACAGAAAGAAGCATCAGTGGGAAGGCCCTGAAACAGGAATGCTGCAAGGGGCCCACTAGAGCTGGAGCTAAGTGAGGAAGGGGTAGAGTACTAGGAGATGAGATCCTACAGGTAATGGATGAAGAAGCAGGAGAGGGGTGGAAGGCCAGAATATGAAGGGTCTAGAAGGCCGTTACGAAGACTTGAGAGAAATTAATAGGAGCAATTGCAGATTTTTACAGAGTTAAAATATATTATCAAATGTTAACTTGTTAGATTCCCTGCTGAATTCAAAGGTGACTTCCAAATTGCTTTCTTTCTGCTAGTTTAACCTCTAGACTTGCCTTGGTAGCCACTAGTCACAGATAGCTATTTAAATTTAAATTAATTTAAACATTAATTATTAATTTAAATCTATTAATTTAAGTTAAATAATATTAATTTAAATTATTTAAAATACAATAAAACTAAGAATTTAGTTCCTTGCTTGCAGTGGCCAAATTTCAAGTGTTCAACAGCCACAGGTGGTTAATAGCTACCATGTAGGACAGCACAGATGTAGAACATGCCCATCATTGCAGAAGGTTCCATTGGATGGGGCTGCTCTAGGCAGTAACCTTGGTGAGATTAACTATAGACTGGGCACTAAGAAGAACTACAATCCTGCAGCCTATGGAACAAAAACCACATTCACAGAAAGATAGACAAGATGAAAAGGCAGAGGGCTATGTACCAGATGAAGGAACAAGATAAAACCCCAGAAAAACAACTAAATGAAGTGGAGATAGGCAACCTTCCAGAAAAAGAATTCAGAAGAATGATAGTGAAGATGATCCAGGACCTCAGAAAAAGAATGGAGGCAAAGATCGAGAAGATGCAAGAAATGATTAACAAAGGCCTAGAAGAATTAAAGAACAAACAAACACAGATGAACAATACAATAACTGAAATGAAAACTACACTAGAAGGAATCAATAGCAGAACAACTGAGGCAGAAGAATGGATAAGTGACCTGGAAGACAGAATGGTGGAATTCACTGCTGTGGAACAGAATAAAGAAAAAAGAATGAAAAGAAATGAAGACAGCCTAAGAGACCTCTGGGACAACATTAAACGCAACAACATTCGCATTATAGGGGTCCCAGAAGGAGAAGAGAGAGAGAAAGGACCTGAGAAAATATTTGAAGAGATTATAGTGAAAAACTTCCCTAACATGGGAAAGGAAATAGCCACCCAAGTCCAGGAAGCGCAGAGAGTCCCATACAGGATAAACCCAAGGAGAAACACACCGAGACACATAGTAATCAAATTGGCAAAAATTAAAGACAAAGAAAAATTATTGAAAGCAGCAAGGGAAAAATGACAAATAACATACAAGGGAACTCCCATAAGGTTAACAGCTGATTTCTCAGCAGAAACGCTACAAGCCAGAAGGGAGTGGCATGATATACTTAAAGTGATGAAAGGGAAGAACCTACAACCAAGATTACTCTACCCGGCAAGGATCTCATTCAGATTCGATGGAGAAATCAAAAGCTTTACAGACAAGCAAAAGCTAAGAGAATTCAGCACCACCAAGCCAGCTCTACAAAGGAACTTCTCTAAGTGGGAAACACAAGAGAAGAAAAGGACCTACAAAAACAAACCCAAAACAATTAAGAAAATGGTCATAGGAACATACATATCGATAATTACCTTAAACGTGAATGGATTAAATGCTCCAACCAAAAGACACAGGCTTACTGAATGGATACAAAAACAAGACCCATCTATATGCTGTCTACAAGAGACCCACTTCAAACCTAGGGACACATACAGACTGAAAGTGAGGGGATGGAAGAAGATATTCCATGCAAATGGAAATCAAAAGAAAGCTGCAGTAGCTACACTCATATCTGATAAAATAGACTTTAAAATAAAGAATGTTACAAGAGACAAGGAAGGACACTACATAATGATCAAAGGATCAATCCAAGAAGAAGATGTAACAATTATAAATATATATGCACCCAACATAGGAGCACCTCAATACATAAGGCAACTGCTAACAGCTATAAAAGAGGAAATCGACAGTAACACAATAATAGGGGGGGACTTTAACACCTCACTTACACCAATGGACAGATCATCCAAAATGAAAATAAATAAGGAAACAGAAGCTTTAAATGACACAATAGACCACATAGATTTTATTGATATTTATATGACATTCCATCCAAAAACAGCAGATTACACTTTCTCCTCAAGTGCACACAGAACATTCTCCAGGATAGATCACATCTTGGGTCACAAATCAAGCCTCTCTCCAGAAAGTGGGCACAGAGGGAACTTACCTCAACATAATGAAGGCCATATACGACACACCCACAGCAAACATCATTCTCAATGGTGAAAAACTGAAAGCATTTCCTCTAAGATCAGGAACAAGACAAGGATGTCCACTCTCACCAGTATTATTCAACATAGTTTTGGAAGTCCTAGCCACGGCAATCAGAGAAGAAAATGAAATAAAAGGAATACAAATTGGAAAAGAAGAAGTAAAACTGTCACTGTTTGCAGATGACATGATACTATACGTAGAGAATCCTAAAAATGCCACCAGAAAACTACTAGAGCTAATCAATGAATTTGGTAAAGTTGCAGGATACAAAATTAATGTACAGAAATCTCTTGCATTCCTATACACTAATGATGAAAAATCTGAAAGAGAAATTATGGAAACACTCCCATTTACCATTGCAACAAAAAGAATAAAATACCTAGGAATAAACCTACTAGGGAGACAAAAGAACTGTATGCAGAAAACTGTAAGACACTGATGAAAGAAATTAAAGATGATACCAACAGATGGAGAGATATACCATGTTCTTGGATTGGAAGGATCAATATTGTGAAAATGACTATACTACCCAAAGCAATCTTCAGATTCAATGCAATTCCTATCAAATTACCAATGGCATGTTTTATGGAACTAGAACAAAAAAATCTTAAAATTTGTATGGAGACACAAAAGACCCCGAATAGTCAAAGCAGTCTTGAGGGAAAAAAATGGAGCTGGAGGAATCAGACTCCCAGACTTCACACTATACTACAAAGCTACAGTAATCAAGACAATATGGTACTGGCACAAAAACAGAAACATAGATCAATGGAACAAGATAGAAAGCCCAGAGATAAACCCATGCACCTATGGTCAACTAATCTATGACAAAGGAGGCAAGGATATACAGTGGAGAAAAGACAGTCTCTTCAATAAGTGGTGCTGCGAAAACTGGACAGCTACATGTAAAGGAATGAAATTAGAACACTCCCTAACACCATACACAAAAATAAACTCAAAATGGATTCGAGACCTAAATGTAAGACAGGACACTATAAAACTCTTAGAGGAAAACATAGGAAGAACACTCTTTGACATAAATCACAGCAAGATCTTTTTTGATCCAGCTCCTAGAGTAATGGAAATAAAAACAAAAATAAATAAATGGGACCTAATGAAACTTCAAAGCTTTTGCACAGCAAAGGGAACCATAAACAAGACAAAAAGACAACTCTCAGAATGGGAGAAAATATTTGCAAATGAATCAATGGACAAAGGATTAATCTACAAAATATATAAACAGCTCATGCAGCTCAATGAATGCATCTAGAGACTGTCATACAGAGTGAAGTAAGTCAGAAAGAGAAAAACAAATATCGTATATTAACGCACGTATGTGGAACCTAGAAAAATGGTACAGATGAACCAGTTTGCAGGGCAGAAGATGAGACACAGATGTAGAGAAGAAACGTATGGACACCAAGGGGGGAAAGCCGTGGGGGGCTGGGGATGGTGGTGTGATGAATTGGGCGATTGGGATTGAAATGTATACACTGATGTGTATAAAATTGATGACTAATAAGAACCTGCTGTATAAAAAAGTAAATAAAATAAAATTCAAAAATTAAAAAAAACAAAAAAACAAAAAAAAATATAGGCTGGGCACTTGTTCTTAGCCTTTTCATGGATGGTACATTTTTTAAAAATTGAAATATAGTTGACATACAATGTTATATTAGTTTCAGGTGTACTACATAATGATTTGCCATTTGTATACATTATTAAATGATTACCATGGTAAATCTAGTAACTATCTGTCCCTATACAAAATTATTACAATATTATTGACCATATTCCTTATGTTGTATATTACATCCCTATGACTTACTTGTTATATAACTAGAGGATTGTACCTCTTAATCTCTTTCACCTATTTTGCCCACCCCTCACCCTTTCCTGCTGGCAATTGCCCATTTGTTTTCTGTATCTATAAATCTGTTTTTATTTTGTTTTGTTTGTTTGATAGCCTCTAGATCTAGCCATATTGTCATAAATAACAAAATTTCTTCTTTTTTATGGCTAATATTCCTGTGTGTGTGTGTGTGTGTGTGTATGTGTATATACATACATACATACCACAATTTCTTTGTCCATTCATCCATCAATGGACACTTAGGTTGCTTTCGTATCTTGGCTGTTGTAAATAATACTGCAATGAACATTGGAATGCACATATCTTTTTGAATTAGTGTTTCTGGGTAAATACCCAGAAGTGAAATTTCTGGATCATATGGCAGTTCTATTTTTAATTTTTTGAGGAACCTCCATACTGTTTTCCACAGAGGTTGCGCCAATTTACAATCCCACTAACAGAGGGTTCCCTTTTCTCCGTATTCTCACCAACACTTGTTATTTCTTGTCTTTTTGATGATAATCATTCTAACAGGTGTGAGGAGATATCTCATTGTGGTTTTGATTTGTATTTCCCTGATGATTAGTGGTGCTGTGCATTTTTCATATGTCTGTTGGCCATCTCTATGTCTTCTTTGGAAAATTGTCTATTCAGGTCCTCTGCCCATTTTTAATTTTTTATTTATTTATTTTTTTGGCTGCACCGTGTGGCTTGTGAAATCTTAGTTTCCCAACCAGGGATTGAACCCAGTCCCTTGGCAGTGAAAGTGTGGAGTCCTAACCACTGGACCACCAGGGAATTCCCTCTGCACATTTTTTAATTGAGTTGTTTTTTTGATGTTGAGTTGTATGAGTTCTTTGTATATTTTGGATATTAACTGCTCATCAGATATATCATTTGCAAATATCTTCTCCCATTCAGTAGGCTGCCTTTTCATTTTGTTGATGGTTTCCTTCATTGTGCAAGAGCTTTTTTAGTTTGACATCGTTCCATTTGTTTATTTTTACTTTTGTTTCCCTTGACTGAGGTGACATATCCAAAAAAATATTGCTAAAACTGATGAACTGATTACTGTAGCTTTGTAGTATAATTTGAAATCAGGGTGCATGATACCTCCAGCTTTGCTCTTCTTTCTCAAGATTTTTTTGGCTATTCAGAGTCTTTTGTGTTACAAATTTTAGAATTATTTGTTCTGTTTTGTGAAAAATGCCACCAGTATTTTGATAGGAATTGCACTGAATCTATAGATAGCCTTGGGTAGTATCGTTATTTTAAAAATATTAATTCTTCTAATCCATGAGCATGGTATATCTTTCCATTTGTTGTATTGTCTTCAATTTCTTTCCTCAATGTTATAGTTTCCCAAGTTCATGTCTTTTATCTTCTTGGTTAGGTTTACTCCCAGGTATTTTATTCTTTTTGATGCAATTGTACATGGGATTGTTTTCTTAATTTCTCTTTCTGATAGTTTGTTGTTAGTGTATAGAAATACAACAGATTTCTGTATATTAATTTTGCATCCTAAAATTTTACTGAATTCATTTATTATTTCTAATAGTTTTTTGGTGGCATCTTTAGGATTTTCTATATATAGTGTCATGTCATCTGCAAACAATGACAGTTTTACTTCTTCTTTTCTAATTTGGATTCCTTTTATTTCTTTTTATTGTTTGAATGCTGTGGCTAGGACTTCCAATACTACGTTAAATAAAGTGGTAAGAGTGGGCATCCTTGTCTTGTTCCTGATCTTAGAGGAAATGCTTTCAGCTTTTCACCACTGAGTATGATGTTGGCTGTGGCCTTTTTTATGTTGAGGTACATTGCATATACACTCACTTTGAATTTTTATCATAAATGGATGTTGAATTTTGTCAAAAGCCTTTTCTGCATCTATTGAGATAATCATGTGATTTTTATTCTTTGGTTTGTTAATATCATGTATCACATTAATTGATTTGCGAATACTGAGCCATCCTTAATTCCCTGGAATAGATCCCACTTGATCATGGTGTATGATCCTTTAATGTACTGTTCAATTTGTTTTGCTAATATTTTATTGAGGACTTTTGCATCTGTGTTCATCAGTGGAATTGGCCTGTAATTTTTTTGTGGTGTCTTTGCCTAGTTTTGGTATCAGTGTGATGTTGGCCTCATAGAATGAGTTCAGAAGTGTTTCTTCCTCTTCAGGTTTTTGGAATAGTTTGAGAAGGACAGGTGTTAACTCTTCTTTAAATGTTTTGTAGAATTCACCTTCTAAGCTGTCTGGTCCTGGACTTTTGTTTGTTGGAAGTTTTTAAATTGCTTTGTTAATTTTCTTGCTGGTAATCAGTTTCTTTGTATTTTCTATTTCTTTCTGATTAAGTGTTGGGAGATTGTACATTTTAAGGAATTTATCCATTTCTTCTAGGCTGTCTATTTTATTGGCATGTAATTGTTTGTAGTAATCTCTTATAATCCTTTGTATTTCTGTGGTGTAGGTTGTAACTTCTCCTCTTTCATTTCTGATTTTACTGATTTAGGCCTCTCCCTTTTTTCCTTGATGAGTCTGGCTAAAAGCTTAGCAGTTTTGTTTATCTCTTCAAAGAACCACCTCTTAGTTTCATTGACCTTTTCTATTTTTTTAGTCTTGTATTTATTTCTGCTCTGATATTTATTATGTCTTTCCTTCCACTAACTATGGGTTTTGTTTGTTCTTCTTTTTCTAGTTCCTTTAGATGTGACATTAGATTTTTTATTTAAAGTTTTTTTGTGTCCTGAGATAGTGTTGTATTGCTATAAACTTCCCTCTTGGAACTGCTTTTGCTGCGTCCCATAGGTTTTGGATTGTTGTGTTTCTATTTTCATTTTTCTGCAGGTATTTTTGATTTACTCTTTGATTTCTCCAGTGACTTATGGATGGTGTAGTTGCCCTAGCAGAACTTTTGGCAAGGACAACTTGGTACAGGCATCCTGGAGCCATTTGATTTCTGCTCAGATTGTAAGTTTCTATTTCAGGACCTTATTTCTTAAAGCAGCTTCACATAAAACCTGTAATCTTCTCCAGAGACATCCTCCAGTTCATTTATGTATTCATAAAAAGTGAGTGGTCACTGGCTATTACCTGGCTTGTATAACCTGTTGTTGTGAAAAGCAAGGATGAGGTAGATGCAAATTACTGGTCAAAAATGGCCCAAATTATAGCCTAGAGACTTTAATTTATTCATTTATTTATTTTGTGGTTGTTTTCAATACTAAGGATTCATATTAAATAGTGATTAAATCTAAGATGTATATTGCTCAGAGTCAAGAAATGCAAAACAACTCTTTAAAAGAAAGGATGTTTTGGAGGGTTAACTCAGGGTTCTTCACCCTCTACTTCTCCAGTGCTTCCTGAATTGGGAATGGAACCATCAAAACTTGGTGGTCTGACCAGGGACTTTTCTCTAGCTGGTTCTGTGTGATGAAGGGAATGCAGTCTCTAAACTTCATAAAAATGGCAGTTATCTTGTGAGCGTCTAAGCTGGCTTATTTGGAGCAAGGTGATTCATAAGCAGCTGGGAGCTCGTCCTTTATATTCTGCTAGAGATGTGTCCCCTCAGGCTAGGTGAGCATAGACCCTTTGGGCCAATGAGGCTTGCCCGGCCCTTGTGGTTCCTTGTGGATATTTCTCTGAGTTAAGACTAGGTCTTATGGTCAGGGTCATCCTCAGACTTCTCCAGCTTCCCTCATGCAGTGTTCTTTCCCTTTTCCCTCAGCCAAATACAGTCCAGAATTCAATAGACTGGCTTTTCCTCTCCCTCCAAGCTTGCCCTCTGGGAAGAATCTGAAAGGTTTATTCATGTTAAACTATAAATTACTGGACTTCCCTGGTGGGGCAGTAATTAAGAATCTGCCTGCCAACACAGGGGGACACGGGTTCGAGCTGTGGTCCGGGAAGATCCCACATTCCGCAGAGCAACTAAGCCCGTGTGCCACAACTACTGAGCCTGCACGCCACAACTACTGAGGCCCTCACGCCCTAGAGCCCGCGTGCTGCAACTACTGAGCCCATGCATCGCAACTACTGAAGCCTGCAAGGTCTAGGGCCCACATGCCACAACTACTGAGCCCACGTGCTGCAACTACTGAAGCCCACATGCCTTGAGCCCGTGCTCCTCAACAAGAGAAGCCACTGCAATGAGAAGCCTGCGCACAGCAACGAAGACCCAACGCAACCAAAAAAAAAAGACAAAGAAATAAAGCTCTAATTGTGGAATTTCAGACATCAGCTGAGGATCTGTCTACTTCCTCAGAAATAACATCATGTTTACAATTAGAGGAATTATATACATCTGATTTGCTTGGGACAGTCCTGATTTATACCTATTACCCTTGTATATTTATTAACCAGTGTTCCCTTTCACTTTCAAAATATCTGGATGATAAATTAGTTACCTTATTTATAACCCTTTCTCTGCCTAAAGCCTGAAGAATAGGTGCAAGGCAGAATCTTCTCAAAGTTACTTCCTTGAGTTGGCCGCCCCTAATAATCTCTAAGCCTTTCCCTCCTTTTTCAAATTTCATTCTCAAATTGGAAAGCACCAGGAAACAAATGACAGCATGTGGAGTATTACTTTTTTACAGCAAGTGGTTAAATAACGTAATAAGTCTTGGTCCTTGAATAAAATCCTAAAGGGGCACATCTTTTCAAGGCTGCTCATCAATTTAGTAATCTTGATTTCAAATATTTTCCTTTCTGCTTGTCTACGAAAACATGATTCCTCTGAGAACTCCCTTTTTTGAATTATTTCCTCATATTGGCATTTTGATTGGATTGATTCCACTTTCTATTTCTAGAACTGCAGTGACTTTATTCACAGATTTTTGTCTGAAGTGTACACAATTAGAATTTGTTATAATCTTGCCTTTGGGCCCCACATCTTATCTGAGATAAGAGCCTGGAGTATCTGGCATTTGCAAAATTCATTACCAGCTAGACTAGCCTAGAGGCAAACTGGAACACCAGTTACTAGCATGAGTTACACCTGCATGCATATAAATGGCATTTTAAGAAGAAGAAAGCATAAAGCCACAAAGTCATAACGTTAATTTACAGCTGGACTGTACCTATAAAAATCATACCATGTAGGCACTTACATTTTTAGCTGTTCTAAGTTCTCCACTGGTTTTTAGGAAAGTATATGTGTATTCATTTGGATTTTTATATCAAGGAAATAGTCTGACAGTTCTCTTTGCTTGTGCAGCTATTTTCCTTAAAAATTTCGTTATATATCTTACAACTTACCTTTATAAGCCAGGCCCAAAAGGATTTGTCTTGACACTTTCCTTAGCACTTTAGATTATAGAATTTCCAAATTCAAGCATGACCTAAGCATTTTCATAATTTTGCCCCTGTAACCCTCGGATTCCAATTAGTTAGAAATTAACCTATTTAATGTCCTTGGGAGCAAAGGGTTAAGTCCTAGCATCAAAGTTAATTTAAAACAACAGTTGGCCTCTTGTGCAAATAGTCTCTTCCACTTAAGGACACACTCCCCCCCTTTTTTTTTCCATTCCAAATGCCAGTTTACAATTCAGTGAGCTACTTTTCTATTTATAGTCTCCTCACCTTAAATGTAGTCCCTCAAATAGTATCAGGAGTTATTTCTAAAACACAAGAAAGGGATATCTATCTTCATACCAAAAAAAAAAAAAAATCTATGTTGGCCAGGAAAATTAGCTGTGGTAGTAATAGCAGAGACAATATGAAAACTATTAATGCAAATGAGAAGATATTAACAGTCTAACTCGTTCCATTAACCGAAGAACTTAGACAATGAAACAGTAACTGAGTAGAAATAAAAATGAACTTTCTATCTGAAGGAAAGGGAGGATGCATTCTAGCTAGACAGAAAGGTGATATCGAACTTTAATAATTAGAATCTCCAAACTTAAGGTTATAGTTAGAGAGATGTGCTGGTTGTGGACTAGGAAGGTGGTTTACTCAGGGGAGTGGACTTTGATGGGTCTTTAGGCCTTGGCTCAGAGTCAGCACAGGCCCTGAGACTCAGTTTTGTCAGGACATCTACAAGAAATCAGAAGAAAGGGAATGAGCAAACAAGAATCTTCATGTGTTCATTTTTAACTTTTAATAATTTGTATCTATATATGTATATATAGATAACTATGTGTATGTGCTTGCCTGCAGGTGCTAAATTATTTATTTGGATCTCAGGTGCAGAAGGTTCAGTTAATGACATTCTTCAGTTACTGGCATGTTATCATTATCGGTCCCACTGAGACCACTCTGTCCTATTTATATATCTATCTATCGATCCATTCATTTTTTTGATCATCATACTCTACTCCCATTCCCCATCCCCATAGGTAATTTAATGTATTTAATGTGTATCTTTTTATTTGAATGTGTTATACAAACTGTATATTATGTGCTTGTATTTTTAGTTTACATGAATAGTATTGCATTCTATATCTTTTGTCATTAAGTATTATATATTAAAGACCTATTCTTGTTGCTATATGGTACCTCTAATCCATTGCATTCAACCTGTTCACTCTCTCAGTGATGGCCACCCAGGTTACCTTCAACTCTCCAGAACCATAAACAAAGCTCTAATGAACGCCCTCCTGTGTGTTCCCTAAGAGAACAGTCTAATTGATGTAAACTTGATGTCTCATTGTCTTTGTGAAATTTTGTTTAAAAATTTTCTCCCATATGGGGAGCCAGTTTTCCCAACATCTCCTAAACAACTTGTTCCTTTTACGGTGATTTGTGTTTCCACTTTTATTGCATAATAAGTTTCAATTTGGACATGGGTATGTCTCTGAGCTCTTCTCTCTGTCCAAGTGCAAGTATTTATTTCCAGTGGGAACTCTGTACTCTCAGAGAAACAATAACGCCTGTAGACTCACCAGGGGAGCTCCCTCTCCCTTCCTGGTTTCTGATTACTTGGCAGATCAAATGAAGAACCAGAAAATTTCCTGGTGAGCATGGAGTCAAGAGAAACCATTTTAAGGGATGTTTTTATGTGTACATCTAATCCAGCTGAACAATCTCTGCCCCATAGAAGAACAATTCTCTGCTGAGCCAAATCTTTGTGAATTGTGCTTATATGGCTCTTCATCTCTAGGCTCCAAACAAATCCATTCCCTTTTTTTATATAGCATACTCATTCTTCAGGCTGCCATGGTACAAGTAATCAAAGTTGAGCATGTTTAGAACAATGGCATTCCAGGTTTGCCTTCTGAGATGACTTTGGGTCACCTCAGCTACAGTTAATTCAACAGATGCAAAGTAGTATATAGCTTTGGATACAGATGGGTTGAATCTTGGCTATACTATTTCTTAGCTATGGCATACATGTTTAATGCCTTTCCCCACTTCCATTCCCCACTTACCTCCATGTCTTCCTTGCTAGATTTTCTTTTTTTTTTAAGCTGGCAATGTGTCCAGTCTCAGGGGGAATGAATTGTGTTTCTAGCCACATACAGATGTGACACTTGGAGCAGAGATGGCCATCTTGTGACCATGAGGAAATAGCCTAAGATAAAAAACTTATTTATGATGGCACATCAGATAGATGGAAAGAGTCTGTGTCCTGAAGGACATTGTAGAGCTGTTGAATCAATCCTGGAACTGCCTACCTCCAAACCTCTCACTAAGTAAACAATAAGTGTTTTTGTGGTTAAACACTTGCTATTCAGCGTATGGTCTCCAGACCAGCATTGGCATCACTTGGTTGCTTATTGAAAATGTAGAATCTCACCCCCAATTCCCAACCTACTAAATTAGAACCTGCAGTTTAACAAGATCCTAGGTGATTCTTATTCACATTAAAATCTGAGAGGCAATCGTATTAGCCACTCCTCATAAGTTTTTATTTCTTGCAGCCAAATTCATCCTAATTGACACACTGTGACATTGACCAAGTTCCCTAAAGCATCTAAACCTGTTTCTTTATCTGTAAAATGGAGGGATAGTAATAATAATAGCACCTACCTTGTAAAAATGCTGCAATGAGTAAAGGAGTATGTAAAATGTGCTGCCCAATGTCTGGCATATAGTTCACACTCAGTGTTAGCTATCTCACTGGATTCTGCAAACATCCTTAGTGTAGATAATAAAGTTTGAGTGAAAATGCAATTCTCTGCCATTCTAGGATGGAAACTGGGTGCTTCCAGGACATCTGTAGGGCGAGGCTTTTATTGTCATTGTTGCTGCCAGGAGTATAGGACAGACTACTTCCAGTAGCTGCTTTCCTGAGAATTGACTATTGGCAACTTGTACCTACATGCAGCAGGTTTGATTTTATTTTTTAATTTCCTTAAGCTCAATAATAAAAGTCATTGTTTAGAAATGACTCGGTCTATTTAGCTGGACAGTAAAGATATAGGCCAGCAAACGAAAGCAAGGCACGTTAGAAAAGACTGTAGGACAAAAATGAGATTAAAGAAGAAAGGCACTTTAAATGCTTGGGTATGTGGTGACTGTGCAATAGGACGACTGGCTGGGACTTTAGTAAACTTGCGTATTAAGTCATCAAATGTTAAGCTGAGATCCCAGTAGACTTGATTTAGTGCAAAAAAATAATGTGTGCATGCCAAGCATGCCCTAAATGTAATGTAGTGTATCCATATCTCATAAAAATATAAGGCTCTAAAACCATTAACCTATTTACTATACTCTAAAATTAAAGTATATTTATCACAATATAAAGCATTCATTGAAATACTAAATGCCAATGGAAAAACAAAGGACCTGATGACACCTGAACTGTGCTAATCTCAGAACGTCCCTGTGAGGCTGCACTGCTTACTCTAGGCTGGAGGGGAATGTCAGGAGGATACTTTGCTCCAGACCCACCCATCCCAGGTGGTGAAAGGAAGGTGTGGGCCCAGCTGAATGTAAAGGCTCTGACAGCTCAGCAGGGCAAAGGTGCCTCAGTGAACTGCAGGAGAAATGGACAAAGTTTAAGCAAATGCTTGGTACGCAGCTAGGTCATCAGGGCAGAGCAAGGTTTCCCAGCATAAGTTAAACTTATGACTAAGCAAAACTCAAGACTACAAACAGACAGAAAGCCAACTTACCATGCTCACCATGGTTAATGAACATGTAATGGCCTCTGGATTAGGGGGCATAGCTCTGGTGCAGGACCCAGCAAAAGCGAAGCAAGGTCTCATTCTTCGGAACTCCTGGGATATTAAGCTAAAAAATCCAAAAGCAGGACTAAGCTTTATAAACAGTGTTGGAACCCAGCCTCAGGAAGCAGTGCCCATTACCAGAACAGGGCAACTCGTGGGCATAAAGAACTGCAACTCCTTAGTTCTCCAGTGGCAGCACTGACCAAGTCCCATTCTAGATCTCAGTCAGGGAGGAAGTGGTGGAAAACACAGGAGCCAGGGGTCAGCACTGCAAGAGGTCCTGCTTCTTTCAAGTACTTACAGATTGGGGGGGATGACTGGTGTGTGCCAGGCTGCTTAAGTGCTTTTTATCCCAGCCCTGGATGGGTGAATATAAGGCTCTGAAGGTGATAAACAATCCAAAATCCCAATGCCTAACAGAATAATCATTTCTTATTAATCTCATAGTCCAATTTGATTGGTTGGGATGAAGTAAATGAAGTAAGTAGAAGTTTACTCCACAAGTCATTCAGGCACTCAAGCTCCAAGCACTTTTCATCTGGTGGCTCCAGCATCTTCTCAGGTATTGGCATCCTCCATTGGTTTCTCTGCATCCAACAGAAAGGACAAAAGGATAGGGAGGATCTCAAGGAAGGTATTTTATGGGCTCAGATTGAAGGAAGATACATCATTTCTGCTTACTTTCCATTGGTGAGAATTAGTCACAAAGCACTGCCTAGTTGCAAGGGGAATGATAAATGTTTTCCAGAAGTATGTTATGGTAGAGGACACAATTTTAATAAATAGGTAGCCGGTCTGCCATGAGAGAAGAAAGCAGAGGTGGCAGCAGGAATGAGATGAGGCTTATAGGAAGTAGGTTAAAATGGTTCCCCTTTGAAAAAGTCAGTTTACTTATGGGGAAAGGCAAGAGATAATCATTTATTCATTGCTCTATTCATCCAATCAATAAAAAGTTATTAAAGATTGACTGTACTGAGCACATCAAGAAGAGTTTACTGGGCTTCCCTGGTGGTGCAGTGGTTGAGAATCTGCCTGCCAATGCAGGGGACATGGGTTCGAGCCCTGGTCTGGGAAGATCCCACATGCCGCGGAGCAACTGGGCCCGTGAGCCACAACTCCTGAGCCTGCGCGTCCTGTGCTCCGCAACAAGAGAGGCCGCGACAGTGAAAGGCCCACGCACTGCGATGAAGAGTGGCCCCCGCTTGCTGCAACTAGAGAAAGCCCTCGCACAGAAACGAAGACCCAACACAGCCAAAAATAAATAAATTAATAAATCAATTTAAAAAAAAGAAGAGTTTACTTAACAAATATTAGTAGAACACTTCTTATTGCCAAACAGTGTTCTAGGTGCTGGGAATAGAACTGCAAACAAAATCAGACAATGCCACTAACTTCTAGTTATTCATAGGTTAATGGGGAATATAGACATGGATGCAAAAAATATAATGGAAGACAGTTAATGTTATAATAGAGGTGCTATGGAAACCAAGAGGAAAATGCATCTGAATTTAACTGGGGTGGTGGAGGCCTGGAAATAATAATACAGCTAGTATTTTTCCTATGTGATAAACATTGCACTAAGCAATTTATACCCCTGATGTTATTTAATCTCACAAATATCCAATGAAGTTATTTTCCTCACTTTGTAGATGAGGAAACCAGAGCAGAGGAAGGTTAAATAACTTTTCTCACGTTGCTTAGCTTTTAAGAGATGGAACCACATTTGAACCTGAGCCTAGCAAATTCTGAAACCCATACTCTTTCCTCTATATGTCATTCTGCATTTCATTAGGCACAAGAAGATACTGGGGCTGGATCCTGAAATAAACAGGAGCTGGCTTGATGGTTGAGGTGCCAGGACCTTTCATGTATTGTGAACAGCGTGTGCAAAAGCATGAGGAGTGAAAGAACAGGTTTCATTTAAGGAAGTATTGTGAGTTGGGACAGACTAAATTAAATTATTGTAAAAAACAACCCCCAAAGTTGCAGTGGTTTAAAACAACAAAAATTTATTTCTCTGACACACTGTTCCAGGCAGGTAGGCAGTGGGTTTTACTCCACATTGTTACTCAAGGATCCATGAGGCCCCTCAAGTCAGAGTGGAAAGAAGGAAATCTAGAGAATCAAGCACTGGTTTTTTTCTGCCTTGGCCTGGAAGTGACACACATCAGTTCCCCTCAAAGCCCATTGACCATATCTAGTCACATGGCTCCAACTACTTGCTATAAGCTGGGCAGAAATGGGAGAAAGTGTATGAGAGAAAATGAGTATTGTGTGAGTATTACTGTCTGCTGCATCTTGCATTTACTTAAAAAATATTTTTTAGTTAATTTTTTAAAAATAATTAAGGTAGAATGCATCAAAGTGAAAAATTCTCATTCCCGACTTAGACCTTGGTCTGATTTTAACTTGTTTTAGGTAAATTCTCATTGGAGTATTTCTGGAGGGACTAGTTCAATTCTAGGCCAAACCAAGGTTTTGAATCTCTTTGAGCTGGTAGAGAGGTCCACATTTTCAGATCGAACCTTCCTTAGGTCCAGAACTGAACCACTATGCTCTGTGCAACACAGATTAACCTGAGCTGAACTAAACCTCTTAGCACTTGAACCAGATAAAAGTGTATTAAATTATAACTTCAGTGTATTTTATATAATTTCATTGAAAGCTTTTCTTAGAATATGACTGCATGATAAATCAGTTTTAAAATAAAAATAGCTGGATAAAAAAGAAAATAGAAATGATTTTTCAAATTTTAATGTTTATGAAATCTCTCAATAGGCTTTCTGTTTAACAGTAAACAATTGGAAAAAAATGCAAGCAATCCCATGATTATAGTTCCTTAATAATATGGAACATTAGTATATTTTGATAAAATATTTCATATTCCAAAATTGTGTGTATAAACTTTTAGTATTAGAAGGGTGAAGGGGTTAGTGAGAGGTTGGGGAGATTAATAAATTGATTATTTGTACTAAAATCTCCTGTTACCAGTCTTGTTTTTGTTTTTTTAAAAACATTTTTCTATTTATTTATTTATTTATTTTTGGCTGCGTTGGGTCTTCGTTGCTGCGCGTGGGTTTTCTCTAGTTGTGGCGAGCGGGGGCTACTCTTTGTTGTGGTGCCTGGGCTTATTGCAGTGGCTTCTCTTGTTGTGGAGCACAGGCTCTAGGTGCACAGGCCTCAGCAGTTGTGCTGCATGGGCTTAGTAGTTGTGGCTCGCAGGCTCTAGAGCGCAGGCTCAGTAGTTGTGGCGCACGGGCTTAGTTGCTCCGCAGCATGTGGGATCTTCCCGGACCAGGGCTTGAACCCATGTCCCCCACATTGGCAGGTGGATTCTTAACCACTGCGCCACCAGGGAAGTCCCCTGTTACCAGTTTTGTGATTAATCCTTCAGGAGTTTTTAGATTGGTATACTTTATTCCAAATTTGTATCAAATTCTGGTTCTTAATCTTTTAACAACAGAGCACAAAACAGTTCCTAGGTATTCACCATCGGTCAGTGCTATTGTGTTCTTATTTTACAGATGAAGAAAGCAATCACCTGAAAAGTTAAATAATCTGGCCAAGGCATAGCTGGAATTTGTATCCAGGCTGACTGATGTCAGAGCCTATAGCTTTTTCCATGTTTACTTGTTCAGTAGACAAGGTGAGGGCAAGCAACAGGGTAATTGGCAAGAGGGTGAATGAAAAGTGCTCTTTATCCTATGGCCTATATTTAAACCTGGGCCATCAAGCAAATTTTCAAAGAAATGTTCTTTATTTTCCCAATCTGCTCATGTAAGAAATGTTCTTGCTGCATACCCTTGGGATCCTTTTTTAATTCCCTGAACCACTGTGGGTGGGCTGGACACATTAACAAGTCATAACATGAAATCAGCCGTGACAGGCCTTTATCTGCCCTGTCATCAGTTTCCCAAGTGTCAGAGAGGTGGCTCAATCTGAGCTTCAGTTTATGTTGTCACCAACTAGAGAAAAAAAAAATGTACTGGGAATACTCTGTGCCAATCATTTCAAGATTAAACTCTAGTAATTTCTTTTTAATAACATAATTATCCCATTAGAGAAAGTACTTATAATTATAAGTTCAATTCAGTAATGGTGAATAGAATTTTTAATGGACTTTAGTTTTTAGAGCAATTTTATGTTCACAGCAAAATTGAGTGGACAGTACAGAGAGTTCCCACATGCCTCATGCCTCCACACATGAATAGCCTTTCTTATTATCAACATTGCTCACCAGTGTCATACATTTGTTTTTTTTGTTTGTTTGGTTTTTTTTGGCCACATTTTGTGGCCTGTGGGATGATCAGGGATTGAACCCCGGGCCTACGGCAGTGAAAGCATGGAGTCCAAACCACTAGACCACCAGGGAATTCCCACCAGAGTCATACATTTGTGACAATTGATGAAACTACACTGACACATCATTATCACCCAAAGAATAGAATTTTTTTAAAATTAATTAATTAATTAATTAATTTTTGGCTGCACTGGGTCTTCGTTTCTGCGTGTGGGCTTTCTTTAGTTGCGGCAAGCGGGGGCTACTCTTCGTTGCGGTGCGCAGGCTTCTCATTGCGGTGGCTTCTCTTGTTGCAGAGCATGGGCTCTAGGTGCACGGGCTTCAGTAGTTGTGGCTCGTGGGCTCTAGAGCGCAGGCTCAGTAGCTGTGGCGCACGGGCTCAGTTGCTCTGTGGCATGTGGGATCTTCCCAGACCAGGGCTCGATCCCGTGTCCCCTGCATTGGCAGATGGATTCTTAACCACTGTGCCACCAGGGATGCCCCGAATTTTTTTACTTGAAAGATTTAGTCGTGTCATTTCAAATGACCCAACCACAGCTGATGAATTCATTGTGAATACTAAGACTAAGCATTATCAAATGTCACCTTTAGTTAGAAATACATATTTCCAGTATGATATTCAGAGATTTTCAGAAGATTTTGATTTTTTTTTTTTGCAATGGCAATAGCTTTATAAATTTTTTGTTGCTGTTTTTCCTCCCTGGTTTTATTTGATTTTATTTAAAAAAATTTTTTTTGGCCATGCAGCTTGCGGGATTTCAGTTCCCCTACCAGGAATTGAACCCAGGCCATGGCAGTGAAAGCCCAGAATTCTAACGACTAGGCCACCAGGGAACTCCCCTCCTCACTGGTTTTAAGTCCCTAGGGGCAGGAGAGAATGTATTGGCAGGACACCCAGAAAACAAGGTCTGTGTGCAGACTGACTCTAACACTGACTAACCCTGAGCCGTTCTCATTCTCATTATCATAAGGTAATCAGAGTGAGAGGAAGCACTGTCTTTTCTGCTCTAATACAAGTTGGAAGAACAGAAATTCAAAGTTTTGTTTGGAACCAGCAGAAAATGTGTTAGAAATAATAACATGAAAAGTTAATAGTATTTATTGATTAAATAGCATTTATACTATGTGCCAGACACTGTGCTTAGTCCTTTGCATATGTTATCTCATTTAATTCTCACAAGCATTCTATAAGATAGGTATTATTATTATTTCCATCATAAAAATGGGTAAATAAAGGCTAAGTACCACACAGAAAGTCACACTAGACTGGTGGATTATAGTGCTGGATTTTAATCTCAAGTGTATTAGGGTAGGGTAACTGGTTTAGCAATCCCAAAATCATAGTAATGTAACACAATAAAATGTGTTTCTTGCTGGGGCAAAGTGCAGCGTGGATGGTCCTCGTCAGGTGGCTCTCTTAGGCAGCTCACCTCTAAGCAGTGACTCATGTACACAGGCCTCTTCCATCTTATGGCTTAAGCATATTGTAGCTTCAAGATCTCCCCATCATCAATCAGCCTGGAGTGACGGAAAGAGAGCATGGAAGACTGAATAGGATGTTTTAAGGTCAGACCTGGAAGTAGTGACATCACTTCTGCCCACATTCCATTGGCTAGAACTCAGTCACGTGGGAATCTAGGATGCAAGGGAACCTGCGAAATGTGGTTTAGCTCCATGTTCTGGAAGGTGAGGCAACCTGTATATTGGTGAGCCCAAGAAATCTCTCCACAGCAGGTTTGTCTGACTCAGGACCCTTAACCACTAGACTCTGCTGTAACTCTAATCTCCACCGCTACCCTTTGACCAGAGGGAAAGTATCAAGTCTCTCTGAGACTTAACACTACATGAAATAAATCCATTTGGGAGTTTAAACAGCAACAAGAAATGGCATAGTGCAGCCATTATGAGCCTAGGAACTAATGCTAAATCTGATGACCTGTTTATTAACTAGGTGACCTTGGGCACATTTCTGAATTTCTGCTTTTCCTTATCTATAAATTGAAAATAATATTTTCCTTTGCATGTCTTGCAGATTGCTGTGAGAGTCAAAGGGAATAGTTTGTGTAAAAATACTTAGTAAAAGGTAAAATGATACACAAAACACAAATGTCAGAGGTTGTTGGTGTTATTATTGTTACTTCCTAAGTGTCAATATGATTGATATAGATAATAATCACTCTGTAATATCGGAGAAGAAATCACTGTGAGTTGGGCTGGTCAGGGAATGCTTTATAGGAGAGTGGAATTTGAATCTGATCTAGAAAGATGAATAAGATTTACGTAGTAGAGGAGTAAGGAAAGGGCATTCAAGGCAGGGAGTATTGGACCACCAAAGAAGTGGAAGCCAGAATGAGCAGAGTGCTCCTGAAACACTGAAAAAACTGTTTGCTCTTGGAGGCTTCTGAGATGGGGTTGGGCAGGAACAAGTGAACTTCAGGCTGCTGCCACCTCTGCTTCACTACAGCCGTCTGTTGAGACGTTTCTCCATGGGTCACTGCCATTTCTGCAAGTCCTGTAAATGAGGCACCAACTGCACTTTGTTGCAGACTACCTTGTCAAGAATGTTTGATGGCAACAGGGTGTCCTTCTGGAGTAAATGGTAGGCATGTTTACTGCCCATTATAAAAGATTCAGGGGAGGTAGAAGCCGTCTCCAACCCAGCATCATGACTGTTCTCAGACACCTTATGAAGCCCAAAGTGATCAAAGAGAAGACCAGGAAGTTCATCCAGCACCAGTCAGGCTGATGTGTCAAAATTAAGTGTAACTGGCAGAAACCCAGAGGCATTGACAACAGGGTACAGAGAAGATTCAAGTGCCAGATCTTGATGCCCAATATTGGTCATGGCAGCAACAAGAAAATGAAGCACATGCTGCCTAGTGGCTTCTAGAAGTTTCTGGTCTACAACACCAAAAAGCTGGAAGTGCTGCTGATGTGCAACAAATCTTACTGTGCTGAAATGGCTCTCATTTCCTCCAAGAACCTCAAAGGCATTGTGGAAAGAGCAGTCCAGCTGGCCGTGAGTCACTGATCGCAATGCCAGGCTGCACAGTGAAGAAAATGAACAGTTCATGTGCAAGTTTTATTTGTGTTAAATAAAACCATAAAAATTCTGCAAAGTAAGACAAAGATTTTGGCTCCCTAAGCTCAGAGTTCTTCGTGTACAGGTGTTAACTGGCCCTATTCCCATTGCCCTCTGGAAACTAGGTCTTGGGGAACTGACTTAAAAAAAGGCAGATGCTCTAGCTACTACTATTGCTATGAGTAATAAACCATTTTTGACTCTGACCCAGGAGTCTCATGTCTTCTACCAGCATCCATGAAACTATGACAGGCTAACTTGTTAACTTGCAAGTAGGGTAAAACTCAGACCCTTTACAGTTCTTGACAGAATCTATCTCTAGGAGGGATTTCACTGAACAGTACTACATACCAGGTGGGGTACTAAGTGCTGGGGATACAGAACCAAAAGGCACAGTTCTTGCCTGCAAGGAGCCTCCAGTGTACAAATTAGGAGCTTACTGAGCTTGGTACTAATAGAGTTTCAGAGTAGTTAAATCACTAAGCTAGTGAATACACACAGAAAAAGGTCAAACTCAGACTAATAAAATTCTGGCCATGATTGCGACTATATCCCAACAACAGGGTGGAAACCATATGGTTTTTCAGTCCTCTGAGAACAGGTGTATTCTCTATAGATGGCAGAAGCTGAGAAACACAGAGGTACGTGGAGCCTTACAGAAGGCTTTAAAACAATACCCTTCAGTCCTCAGTGCCAAGAAAGAAGGTTGCTTTTAGATGTACTCGGCCTTTCTATAACTCTTCCCTAAATAAATTGTCCTGAAGGGTGACAGTAGAAGCATCACTTTCTGGCCCAGAGATCAAAGGGTATCTCTCGTGTGGATACCTGGTGGTGTTGGTAAGGGAATTTCTAACTTTGGGATTGTATCTAGGATGGGAGAGAAGGCAGGTACTATGTTAAATGAAGGGCAGGAAAGTTGCATATAGATGGAGAAGGATCTAGAACCCTAAGGCTGTGGTCTCTGAAACAACTGGTTTCACATACAGGGCCAAAGAAACCCTGGATTTATGATAGGGGCTCTGTCAGAAAAGTGGGATTAGGACTTATGACAGGAAGGGAGTGAGGAAAACTGGCCGGCGAAGTACTTAGTTGTCTGTACATAACAGACAGTGCTAAAGGTGCTAAAGCAATTTAATAAATAAACAGGGTATTCTAGGCTCATCTGACACATTAGATACAAAGAAGTATTATATGGCATTTGGCAAAAATGAGTGCCTGACACTGACACCTAATATGTGACAGCACAAAACCAGGAGCTTTACACAATGTGGCAGGTGGGAGTTTGGTCCTTGGCACTGGAAGCAAGAATCCATTCACTCAACAAAGTGTATTGGCACTGTTCTAGGTGCTAGGGATAAAGCAGTGGGCAAGATAGAGAAAAATCCGTGCCCCTATTTTGTTCTAAATGACGTTAAATCTGGCTCTGAGCCACCTAAGTCAAGGGAGATGAGAAATTCAGGATTTGTCATGTTTACTTTAGGGGGAAGAAAATTTATTAGGGGTTTCTATACCATCCCAGGGTCCTACACATTCCATAATATTCTGAGATGGGCTCTCTGTTCTTCAGACCACATTAGCTACCACTGTTGGTTGTTCATGATCCAAGTCTTTATGGTCCCTTTTCCAGGCCACCCCAAATATTTACAGGGCCTAGGACAAGAATACAAATAGAGGTTCATATACCATATGTTAAATATCTTAAAATTATAAATCCAGCCAAAAAACTGTTAAAGAAAATAGGTTCTATCATTCTATCTTGACAAATACAATGTTGTTACAAGCTGGCCACCATCAGAGGCCCTGGATCCTGCTACTATGTGGGAGTACGGCACATGTCCCTGACTCTCTTGAAATCCATAAATGCATCCCCTCTAAACATGGGGAGGTGTTTCCCAAATAGTTTACTCTCTAGTGTTGGTCCACTTCTTCTCCCAACCCTTAATGTCTCCTGCCACCTGCAACAATCCAGCTGGATCACCTTCAAGACTAGACCAAAGGTTATGCTCTGAGTGTCAGACAACTTTTAATTTTGGCCCTGCAACATTAAAGCCATTAACTACTCCTGGAGGTAGACATGGCTGCTTTCCTTGGATCGGGGAGGCAGAAATACTTATAGCAGCCTGAACAAGATATAAATTAACATCTCAAACAGCTGCCCCACCAACTACATATTATCTCATTCATTTCTTTATAACAGTCTTATTAAGGAAATAAAACTGAAGCTCAGGAAGATTAAACAACTTGCTGAATGCCGTAAAAGGAAAAGAACAAGAATTCAGTCTCAGAGTTGTCACCATCCACACTTCCATCTACCACACCTAAGAGCTTTGAAGAAATTCAGAAACAAATTTGTGAAACTGCCTGCCAAGGTATACAATCTTGTATAACTGTTCCATTCACTAGAATAGATCCTGAGATTTGTTTTTGAGACTCCAGAGTACAGTAGTCCCCCTTATCCGTAGGGATATCTTCCAAGACCCGCAGTGGATACCTGAAACCTCAGATAGTACCAAACCCTAGGTATGCTATGTTTTTTCCTATACTAACCAGTGGGTAGTGTATACTCCATGGATATGCTGGACAAAGGGATGGTTTGTGTCACAGGTGGATGGAGCAGGATGGCACAAGATTCATCACGCTACTCAGAATGGTGCCCAATTTAAAAGTTATGAATTGTTTATTTCTGGAATTTTCCATTTAATATTTTCCTACAGTGGTTAACCACAGGTAAAATAAACCATTGATAAGGAAAGACTACTACATTATAAGGGATGCAGTGAGAGAGAAATCAGAGCCTATCAGAGGATGCATTTCTGTTATGTGATCTTGCAGCATTTTATCAAAATATCGATCAACTCATTTTGCCCTACAGTTTTAGTTCCAAAAAGCCACTAAGAAGCTCAGCAAAGAAGCCAGACATTGTCAAAAATAAAATTAGATAAATATCACTTGTAAATAAAATAAAATCGATTGTGAAATGCTGTTTGGTCAGTTCTAATTGTTTGCTGTTCTTTTGTTCCCTTATTCCTATTATCCTGCTCAGGGCAGAATGTGTCCTCCTAAAGGGCAGGGCAGAAAGACTCCCTAGTCTTGGTTTTGTTGATGGTTTTATATTGCTCATTATGAGTTTCAAGAATATATACCCAGGGTGAAGAATAAACGTTTAAATCTTGGAAGACAAAACTTTTTTTCCCATTATTTTTATGCAAAAACTCAGACACTATCAAATTCAGATCCTAACTGTCTCAAAGACGCCCTTTTTTAAGGGTGTAGAGGGAGTAGGATAGGGATGGGGGAAATGAAGCAAGCACAGTGCCAGTGCCATTTCATGAAGCCCTGGCCTTGGCCTGATGCTGTGAGGAGCTCTGGAGCATAAATTATACCTCAGGGTTTATCCAGCCTTGAGGCAAAGGTTGTGGGCTTTCTATTCAGGCACCAATCAATCAATGGCTATGGTTCCCCCAGGGCAATTCTGAATTTCTGCAAATACTGACAAAGCATCTTCTTTGGAAGCAAAGCAAACATAAGTTAGGAGATAGACCCCAGAATTGATCAAAAGTGATCAGAGGGTCTGTGAGTGATACACCAACAGCGTCAGCTATGCCAGTGACCGTCTATTCTGCAGTTTGTAATTCTTTCACTATAGGTTTGACTCTTCTGATCAACAGACAAAGGGTCCATTAACAATCAGTAAGTGGTGGAGAAAGAAATCTAAGTGATTTGAATTGTTAGAGCAGCGAAGGATTTTTTTTTTAAAGTTCTGCAACAATTTATATATTTTATTTTTTTGGCCGTGCCACGCTCTTGTGGGATCTTAGTTCCCCAACCAGGGATTGAACCCAGCCCTGGGCAGTGAGAGTCCAGAGTCCTAACCACTGGACTGCCAGGGAATTCCCGAAGGAAGTTTTTAAAATCCCCTACTCAGAATTCTAGGGGAGTCAGATTGGCAGGAATATGGTCATATATCCTTGTACAGTGCAAAAAAAAAAAAATCCCTTTAGGCAATTGATCACGAAGTATATACCACATCACCAGCCCTGTAGGGAAGGCAAATTTATCTGACTCAGTCCTTATCTTGAGATGCTTCCACTATAGTTGGGTAGATGAGGTTCACATGCATGAAACAAGTATAAGCAACATCAACACTATATAATTAAAGACTGTTGGATTCTGAGAAAAGAGAAATAGACTTCCCTTGGCTACATTTCTTTTCAGATACTCACCGTAGGAGTGGAGAATAAGGTCAGATCAAGCCCATGCATGCATTGATTCCATCAATCTAAGTGACCTCTTTGTGCCAGATGATAAGCATGTTAGGCCTGGGGAGAGAGATGGTAAGATACTGTGATAAATACAATAATAAAGGGTGTACTTTGGGGGATTATTTGGGTGCTATTAGTATTTTTTAGTAGAAAGCTCAATTACTCTATTTCATTGAATTTAAGATGCCATGAATTTTAAGATGTGCCATTATTTTATTTAGCATTAAGAAAGAAAAAACTCTGCTAGTTAAGCAGTGTAAGACATATCCCTATTGCAGAGGTGTTATAATGTGAAATAAATGTTCACTTTAGAATTGACAAGAGACATGACTTGGCTTAATCCTCTTCTCTGACTATCCTTTGCTTTCAGAGGACAGACAGAAAAGTGCCTGCTTTTCCCTTTCTATAGTTCTTAGTGTTGTCAGTCTCTGCATTTCCTAATGAAAGAGGGAAAATGATAACAGCAAGACCTTTGATTTCTTTCTCTTACTTCTAATTAGAAATACCTCGATAGTGCAATGGAGGCCAACAACAGTATTTGAAATAGTAGCTAATATTGATCAGGTGCTTAATATGGATCCAGGACTGGGCTAATTGCTTTTTACCCATTACTTAATTCTTACTTAATCCATTGGGAAAAGGTATTAATATCTCTATTTTACTGATAAGTAAAGTGAGATTAAAAGATGGTAAGCGGCGCCTTTCCGGCTCTGCACGCGGTACCGGGGGAGAACCCTGGGGGCGCTGTGCTGCAGCCTCTTGGTCCCCGTTACCTGTTCGAGCCCTGCACTCAGGGGTCCGTCCCTTGCCGCCCCGGTACGCTTACGTCTCTCAGCCCCCGACTTTTTGCTCTGAGAGGCCCTGACCGGGCGCCGAGAGGGGGGCAGTGTCGTGTGCTACCGCCCCTCTCCCCCGAAGGCAGCGTCCAGTGCTAAAGAAAGGACTTGAGAGGAAGAACCACCGTAGGAGGGTGAGCTGAAAGTGAGAACCTATAGGCAAAGTGTAAAGGGCAGCTTCCCAAGTTTATTGCTCCCTTGTATCTCCAGAGCAATTAAAACACTGGAGGTGAACTGGAAAGATCTGGAAAGACCTAGATCCCACCACCTCAGATCAGAAGAAATGTCAGCAGCAACCCCTGCTCACCAGAAGGAATCAAGAAAGGACTGCTCTCCTGCTCAAATATTTATCCTGCTCTTTTTACCATCCCAGTCATCATTGCACAGAGTTTATGTTTAGTACCAAATGCTTGTAGGGCTACCAGGTCCCATCTCTTTTTAAATTGTAATCTATTTGTATCTTTAAAGTGCTTCTCTTATAGACAATACAGGTATGCCCTGCTTTTTGAAAGTTTGCTTTTCCTTCACTTTGATGAAAGACCTACATTGGTACCTGTTGTCATTAAATGAAAGAAATCTGAAGAGGATTTTCACTTTTACGAAAAAAGGTGAAAACTGAAAATAGCTTTCAGTGTTTGTTTTGCAGTGAGCTGTTATAGAGGCAGTGCAAACCCTGAGCATCAAGAGTGGCACCTCAAAGCTCCTTCCCTGGGAACTACACTCAGCATCCCAGCATTAAGCCGCTATAGCTTTGAGCATCTGTGCTTTATCTTGATTTATTTTGTGCATCTATTAACAAGATGTGTCCTAAGGTAATTGCTTTTTTGCTTTACGCCATTTTGGCTTACAAAAGGTTTCACAGGAATCCTCCGCTTTTGGATAGTGGGGGAGGCCTGTATATGGTTGAGTATTGCTTTTTCATACAAATTAACAAGCTGTATCTTTTAACTGGAGTCCATTTACACTTAATGTAATTACTGATATGGTTGGATTTAAATATGTCATCTTGGTATTTGTTTTCTAATTGTTCCATCTGATCTTTAGTTTCTCCTTCTTCCTTTCCTGCCTTCTTTTGGGTGAATAGAATATTTTTAGCTATGCTTCTTTGTGTTATTTCAAATAAAAGTACTACTTATCCACAAAAAAATAAAAAAGTAAAAAAATAAAATAAAATAAAAGATGGTAAGCAATTTGCCTGAGGTCACGAAGCTACTAAGTATCTGAGCTGAGATTGGAATGCAGGTTTGCCTACCACGCAAGTTTAAGTTTTTAACCACTATGCCTGTAGGTGACTTGATAAGACCTGATTTCCTGCAAAGGAAAAGAATTAAGACAGTTTCAGTCAGCGTTTACCAGAAACATCTTCTCTCAAGGATCTTTTAGAAAGCAAAACATGGTTATACAGACTAAAAGAAGACTGAGTGACCTATCTTAAACTATGACTATATTTCTGATGTCACTATTGTATAACTAGTCTTTATACAGTCTTTGAGAATTATACTGCTGGATAATGAATTTTAAATTGTATATCTAAGTAGAATAAGAACTCTATAATTAGTGGGTTATATTTAAGTGACCACAAAATAGATAAGGTGCACAATTAAAGAGTACATTTCTTCCAAACCCCTAATTTGTGTTAGAATATTCAACTGCCATCCTCTATGTGCAGGCATGAATTTTGATCCAGTAGCAATAAAGTCAGGCCCAGAAGTTTGCAGATTCAGAATTATTTATCAGCAAGTAGTATTACTTAACCCACATTTGACAAAACTGTTTATGTTCACAGACAATTTTGGGTTTTATCTGAATTTAGAAGAGGTTGGAGATTAGCCTGATTAACCTGAGCTAATGGGTAAAATTTTAGGAGAGAAATGTCATTTTGCAAGCATCTTAATGGGTTTGTCTGATCACCCTATAAACTGGACCAGCAATTCTCAAAATTTCGGGTCTTGGGACAACTTTACACTCTTAAAAATATTGAGAACCCCAAAGTTTTTGTTTGTGTAGATTTTATCTATCACTATTTTCCATATTAGAAATTAGAGAAAATATTAAAATACTTACTAATTCATTTAAAATTATAATAATAATTATATTACATGTTAATGTAACAGGGAAGAGCCAAATCTGACTACATGTTAGATCTGTTTCTTTTATTTAACCTTTGCTTCCCGTTGCTTTTCTTCACTAAAAGAAGAAAAGCAACGGGAAGCTTGCTTATGTATTATGTCTCGGGGAACCCTGCTCCTCTGCCTGAATGTTAAACCAAAGTGCTGTTGTTTAGGGAAACATCTGGACCCTGTCCACCTGTGGATGGCTGTGAAAAAGAAGAAATTAACACATCCCCTCCCCGAGGCTGGCCATTCCAGGGGATATTTGCAAAACTCATGGCCTTTTTACTTTACTTCCTCATCTCCTCCCCCTCTCTGTGCTATAAAAGAAACTGGCATCCAAACACCATAAGATGGTTTTTCGGAGACACTAGTCTGCCATCTTCTCAGTCTGCTGGCTTTCCGAATAAAGTTGTATTCCTTGACTCAGCACATCCTCTCTGATTCATTGGCCTGTCATGTGGTGAGCAGAGAGAGCTTGGACTCGGTAACATTAACATAAATAATATATTTTATGAAAATAACTATATTTTCGGAGACAAATTTGTCAGACAAAAAAATGTCTGACTTAATAAAAGAGAGTAGAATTCTCCTTGCTGCTTCTGAATTCAGTCTTTCGTGATAACGTATGTCATATGACCTTTGCAGAACTCCAGTATTTACTCATGAGAGAATGAAGGTAAAAAAACACAAATAACATCTTCGTATTGCTATGAAAATAATTTTGACTTTACGAGTTTCCTGTAAAGGTATTGGTGACCTCCAAGGGTCCCCAGATCACACTTTAAGAACCACTGAACTGGGAAAATGGGTTATTCAAAGTTCAGAGCTACAAAATAAAGAGCTAAAACAATATCAGATACTTTCTAATGACCAATATTCTTTAAAAATTTTTGTCAACATTTTTTCTTTTTTTATTGTGGTAAAATATATATTACATAAAGTTTATCATTCTAACCATTTCTAAGTATATAGTTCAGTGGTTTTACATACATTTTCATTATTGTGAACCATCACCACCATCCATCTCCAGAATTTTCTCATCTTCCCAAACTGAAACTTTGTACTCATTAAACAATAACGCCTCACTTTCCCTTTTCCCCAGACCCTGGCAACCACGGTTCTACTTTCTGTCTCTAAATTTGACTATTTCTAGGTACCTCGTTTAAGTAGAATCATACATTATTTGTCTTTTTGTGACTAGCTTATTTCACTTTCACTTAGCACCGTGTTTTCAAGGTTGATCCATATTAAAGCATGTGTCAGAATTTCGGGGTTTTTTTTAGTATTTATTTATTTGGCTGCATCGGGTCTTAGTTGCAGCATGTGGAATCTTTAGTTGTGGCATACGGGATCTTTTAGTTATGGCATGTGAACTCTTAGTTGTGGCATGTGGGTTCTAGTTCCCTGACCCAGGGATCGCACCTGGGCCCCCTGCATTGGGAGTGCAGAGTCTTAGCCACTGGACCACCAGGGAAGTCCCAGAATTTCATTTCTTTTTAAAGCTGAATAATATTCCATTGCATGTATATACCACATTAAAAAAAATCCATTCATTTGTTGATAGACATTATGGGTTGCTTTCACCTTTTAGTTATTGTGGATAATGCTGTTGTTACAGGGAAGAACAAAATCTGGCTACATGTCAGATCTGTTTCTTTTACTTTAACCTTTGCTTCCCGTTGCTTTTGTTCACTAGAAGGATACTGTCTATACATAATGGCCTGCCTCGGGGAACCCTGCCCCTCTGCCTGAATGTTAAACCAAAGTGCCTATGTTCAGGGAAACATCCAGACCCTGTCCACCTGTGAATGGCTACAAGAAAGAAGAAATTAACACATCCCTTCCCTGAGGCTGGCCATTCCAGGAGATATTTGCAAGACTTATGGCCTTTTTACTTTACTTCCTCACCTCCTCCACCTCTCTGTTCTATGAAAGAAACTGGCATCCAGACCCCGATAAGATTTTTTTTTTTTTTATAAATTTATTTATTTGTTTTTATTTTTGGCTGTGTTGGGTCTTCGTTGCTGCACGCGGGCTTTCTCTAGCTGCAGCGAGCGGGGGCTACTCTTCGTTGCGGTATGCAGGTTTCTCATTGTGGTGGCTTCTCTTGTTGCGGAGCACGGGCTCTAGGCACGTGGGCTCAGTAGTTGTGGCTTGCAGGCTCTAGAGCGCAGGCTCAGTAGTTGTGGTGCACGGGCTTAGTTGCTACGCGGCATGTGGGATCTTCCCAGACCAGGGATCGAACCCGTGTCCCCTGCATTGGCAGGCGGATTCTTAACCACTGGTCCACCAGGGAAGCCCAAGATAGTCTTTTTGAGACACTAGTCTGCCATCTTCTCACAGTCTGCCGGCTTTCCGAATAAAGTCGTTATTCCTTGCCTCAACACCTCGTTTCCCGATTTATTGGCCTATCGTGCAGCAAGCAGAGTGAGATTGGACTTGGTAACACTGCTGTGAACACTGATGTACAAAGGTCTATTCATGTCTCTGCTTTCAGTTCTGTTGGGTATATACCCAGAAGTGGAATTGCTGGATCATATGGTTGTTCTATATTTAATTTTTTGAGGAACCACTATATCGTTTTCTCACATCAATATTTTTAACACTACTTATTTCTTGCTAAAACTTTTAAAATACATTATTTGTAGTACAGAAATATTTTTTATTTTCATTGGATTTTGTCCAATAACTAACATTCAATGGACTTTATATACATTGTAAAGAATGATGAATTCTCTGGAAGATAGCTTTCCCATAGCTCTAGCTTTCCAGGAACTCTCAAACTACATTTAGAACATGTAAATTAAATTCCACTAGTAAAAGAATAAATATAAGAGAAGAAATAATATTTACTGGGCACTGAGAATATTCCAAATACAGTTCTAAGTATTGGGGATACAAGCAGTGAACATGACGGAGTCCTTCCCTCAAAGGTGAGCTAGAGTTGATCACAAATGTTCTGGAACAGTGACCCTCAGACCACAAGTGATCAATGTACCTTCAGGTGGTCTGGGAGCTGTCAGAAAAATCAACAGTAAATCATCACGACAGTGTGTATCCTTCACCAGTGGTGCAACACTGGGCAACCTTGAGAAACAGTCCCAGTAGCATAAATCCCTGTCCACCAAGAATTCAGGGAGAGATAACCATGAAATGCTAAATATCTATGCTTGCCAACACCCAGAACTCCAAGGGTCAGAGAAGTTTTTAGAAGATTTTCTAGAAAATGCAGAGGAACAGGAGAGGATAAAGAAAAGAGAAAACTTGTCAGAGGGAAGGAGTGGGCAGTAGTTCTAGATGTGTTTGTGCTCCCTCTACCTTGAAGCTCTAAGTCTGGTGGTCCTTAGGTGAGCCTAAGCTGTGACTTCTCTCCAAGATCTGGGCAGCTGGGGAATAGAGTGGGCTCAAATGACTGTCCACCTATCCTATCCTTCAAGGAGTTCGGCTACGGCTAAGTAGCAATGGCGTTCACAGCAGAAATGGTGTCTTTATCTGGTAATTGTGGTAAGAGGAGAAGGTGTTAAAAGTATCCACATATATCTTCCTCTTTCCGTCCCATTTTTCTTCTCTTACTAGCTTTCTTGTCCCCTCAAGTTATCAGTTGCTAATGTGAAATTGCATATTTGAGTGCGATGACTTTTTGTGCATATATTCTGCTATAATTACTCATGTCAAAATATCCTAGTTCAGGACAGATTTGCCACAGAAGAACTTTAGAGTAAAAAATATCAATAAGACTGATTTATATTTGTATGTTTCAAGTGCAAAGTCAACAGGATTATGTGAATTCCGGGAAGGTGAAGAAACAGTCAAGTATGAAAACTATGACTTCTGATTTGGTATCCTTCTGAACAGGTGAGAAGCAGATCCCAGCACTCAATAGATTCTGTACTGTGAAAAGTTATCATTATAAAACAATGAAGCACTGCCTTAACTGTGACAGTTTATATACTCTAATGAAGTTCATTCAGTCTTGAACCTGAACACAAGGAATACATTGGAATGATACAAAAACCTCCCACACTAAAAATACACATTAAAAAAATCCATAAAATAAGCCCTTGATTGCTTATTTTTTCTCCTGGAAGATACGCTAATGTTACACAGAATAAGAAGGAGGTACCATTGATAGTAATAAATGATGCAAATCACACTGCAGGAAAAAAAAAAAAAGAGTACTGTATTTTAATACAATTAAGGTAAAGAACACCACAGAAAAAATTTTGAAATACATTCTATAAGATCAATAAGATTCATGGCTGACAATGTAGAATGTGAGCACTTCACAGGTTATTGTCAGAGACTGTGCATTTCATTTTTTTCCATATCTCCCTTAATACAGAGGCTGATGGTTCTAAGTTTCTGGTCTATTTTGGCTATTCAGGGTCAGGCTATAACTGATGGCTATTCTGCTGGCCATAATGTCCACGACCATGATAGGAGAAGCGATTCTCAAAGAAAACAGTAGAAAATCAGTTCAAACAATTTAGTGTTAGAATCAATTGTGCCTTAACAAAACCCATGTGAGTTGGGTTATTGGTAGCAGTGAGCATTCATTCATTCATTCATCCATTCTTTCAACATTTATTGGGCGCCTGCTATGGGCCAAGCACTGTGGTAAGCACTGGGTATAGAGTGGTGAGCAAAATAAACCTTGACCCTGTCCTTAGATCTGTTTCTTGCTGTTCCAAATTTATTTATTAATTCTGTAATGATATTGTTTTGGCCCTTGTGCCAGTTTACAAATATCATCTCTCACCTCCATACCCACCCTTCATTTCTCCTGGTTTGTGATGCTGGAGCTGGGACCATGCAAACCACATTTCTCCTTTGCCAGTTTCCCTCTGTTAGGTGCTTCGAATAGGAAGTGTCAGAGAGAGACTTAAAAGCTGGAGGAGGGAGGAGGGATTTCCTCCTTTCTTGTTTTCCTGCTCTTTTCAGTGGCACCTCAGCCTCATTTCTTCACTAGGGTAGTGTTGCTTTGATCCAGGAGAAGCATAGTCAGTTACAAAGTCCAATTTACAGTCACTGTTTGTTTAACACTTGCAGAACCAGCCTCATCACAGCCCCTCAAAGACCTCAGCACCAGCTGGTCAGCACCTCTTCCTTACAGGTCTGGGTCACAGTTCTATTGAGCTCCTCTTCTAAGAGTCCCCAGAACCAGCTAAGCAACACTCCCTTCTCAGAAGCCTGGTACTCAGTTCATTGGGGACCCTCCTCAAAGTTGCAATATATCTATATCTATATCTATATATCTATCTTTATTTATCTATAATCTTATTGTTCTTTTCTTCCCTTTCAATTTTTCAGTACTTAGTTAACAATTCTTCAACTCCCTTGGTTAAAATAGCTAGTATGGTTTCTGGCTCCTGATTGGATCCTGACTAAAACAGTCTTAATTTGTTTCCTAAATTCTATGATCTCTCTTGTACAAATCTCATTTTGTTGTTTTATCATTTTATAAGTTCTTATTTTGTCATAAACATGCCAGCAGAAAGAACTCTTACATTTTTTCCATACTTTGTGTTGTTTTCCAGACTGCATGTGGTGTGCCATGTTCCTTTCCTCGTTACTGGGTTGTTTTTTTGTTTTGTTTTATGAGTATATTTACATAGTTGCTATGTGTTTTCTTTCATCTTGCCCATGCATAACATGGGCAACTCTTTTCTAGACATGTTTTGCTCTGATACAAAACAGGTAAATCTCTCTTGACAGCCTTTCTCCCTACCTGACAAGTGTTTGTCTTTTCTTATAGCTGCGGTTTGAGAATTTGTATCAGGAAGAGATTAAGACCTATGAAATGAGAAATAAATACACCATATTTTCTTATTATAGAATCTCAGTAATTGTTACATAATGAAATCACTCCCTGCTGGGCTATCACCTTTTCTAATTTCAGAAGTCACTCTGCAAATATGAATCATGCTGAACAGAGTATGGTCATGTTTTTATTGTATTTTAAAAATGGACAATTAAGGGCAACTTGTATTAAGTGTATAACTAAGTAATGTTCATTAAGAAACTTTTAATTTTGGCTTTCAGGTTGCAAAAATAATGTAACCTCAAGATTAAAGAAAAAAAAGCATATCATACAACCTTGCTATCCTTGCTGCTATCAACTGGACTAGGGCTGTGGACATCGGATCCTGGTCAGAGATCTACAATGTGGTCTTGTGTAAGAGCTCTGCTGAACAAAGACCCCCCCTCACACCCAATATCACATAGCAAATGTCAAAAACAAACAGATACTCTTTTTGAGGGCATTTGAACTTGAGACATAAGAGAAATAGTTTGGTAGTAGTAGGAATAGTAGAAGTAAAGTTACAGAGTATCAAAATCTCCTTAAAAGCAGAGTACCAGAGTTGGGACTGAGAGGTTAACATTGTTTGATGATGACAATACAACTTAATGTCTTATACTTTAAGACTTTCCACTTCTGGAACTGTGATGTTCCTATAAGCCATGCTATTATCTTTCAATAAATCACCATTATTTAACATGGCTTGAAACTTAAAAGAGTATAACTTATAATTTGTTTCTAGTTTTTCACTCTTCTATATAAACAGCTTCATGCACATAATTTTAATCTTCGGTTAAATTATTTCCATAGTATAAACTCCCAGATGTGGTCTTAATGGTTTCAAGAAATAAACATTATGGTTTTTGCTACCTATGTTGCCATATTACTTTCCAAAACTATTGTAGGAATTTATCAGCAAGATTTGAATACAGTCTTAGGTATTGATTTTGTATTTATGCTAATTTTATAGGTATACAATTGTACCTCAAAACTTTCTTAGTTTGTATTTCTTTGATTTATATCCAATCTTGTTGAGAAAATTTTGATGAACTTTGTGCAGACCCCGAAAGACTTGATTAAATATAGACCACAATGTGAGATTGACAGGCTTCTGCTTGGACTAGACATGATCTCATCATCAGTGCTTCAACAAAAGACCACTATTCATTGCATTAATTTTGATATGAGGATTGGCTTTTATTCTCTTTCCTTTTGGTCTTAACTAACAGGAATAATCAAAATGAAATGACTGATCTCAAAAATTTTTGGGTCCCCAGATTGATTTTCCACTTGAACTCAGGTATAATTGCCAAACCAATGCTTTCATATACTTCTACTATCATATAGCTGTCACTTTTAATAGGATGTCTTCAGATTTCATTGTGGTCCTGAAATTACCTGCTCTGAATAAAGAAAAACTCTTCTGATTTTGTTTTGATGGTTTTGATAACTAAGAACTTCCAGCATGGAAGGGCAAACAGACAGAAAGCACCAGTTAATACCTGCTTTTGGATCCACTCTCTGGTTTCTCAAGATAATCTGTACCAAAGTAAAAGAGGTAATGTGGAGGGATTCATCCAAGATGGTGAACTGAGTAGAATCGTTTTACCCCATTCAACACACAGAAATGCTAGATTAAAAAATAATTTTAAAAAATTTATACCCAAGTTCAAAATTGGGAAAAAAAATTCTCCAGAAACATATAGACATAGAGGGGAGAAGGAGTTGACACTTTGCTGCCCGTAGGAGGAACCAAACTGACCTATGCCTTTGGGTTGGACAAATCTAGGCATGGAAGCTGAGGTTGCTGGTCCTGCACCTGCAGGGAGCAGTGAAATTACTACACTGTCCAAGAATGGGGACCAGGAAAGACCAAGGCCCAGAGTTCTTGCAAATGTGAGCCAACTAGCCATGGATGAAAACAGGATGACATGCAAGTGATGGAGACCTCAGGGATTACTCAGAGTGAGAGTGACCCTAAATTTGGACTGCCCAAATCAAGAAACAAACATAAAAATGTGTGAAAACCATAGTACTCAGGCATAAGTTAACAGCGAAACCATCCCATAGGGAGGCTTCCATTACCCTGGTACTCATGGGACACCCTATAATTCTAGCTGAAGAGGAACTCTCAGGCAAAAAATAAAAATTTGAAAAGAGCACATTGATGTTTGAGCTGGATTTAAAAAACAAATTAATACTCAGATATCTGTTATTGAACAGACTTTTTCATATATACAAATACTAAGAGAGTTTATTATCCATAGACACTTGACGAAAGAACTACCAAAGAATGTACTTCAGCAAGGAGAATGAATACAGAAGGAGGAGTGGACCTGGAGAAGCACTGAACTTGGGAAAAATCACAACTGAATTTTAAAAAGTGTGTAACTTTCAATTTTGCCTTGGGAAATACATTTCTATTCAATGTCAAATATAATGTTGAAAGAAAAATTCTTGCTTCTGCAAATTTTTCCAGTAGACACTGAATTTATAGCTGTCATCAGATGGATTTGGTTTTCTTAACATAATGCCCAGACTTGTACCACAAGTATCACAAACTCTTAAAAATGAAAATTATACATTCAACAGTCATAATTAAGCCTATAGCTTGGGGCTGAGAAAAAAAAAGGGTCAGCTTTTAATTTGGACTTAACTGTTATAAATTCCAGTAAGTGTTAATACCTAAAGTGAGACGGAATCCCCAGTATTAATCAAGAATAAATGACATCAATCTTTAAACATCCTAAACTTGGTCTGAGGTGAGTCTATCCTTTGACTTTTTGTAACCTTTCAACTTCTTTCTTGAATTAAAGGGTTTGAAGAAGACTACAATACTTACTACTGTAAACCTATATTTCTGTGGTTGTAACGGGCATATTAGCAGTTCTGAGGTTGACCTCAACTTTTAAATACCTTATCATTTGATATCTCATTTTGAACATGTTATTTTCTACTTGCTTCTGCCATTAGTATTTTTCTTTGTATGAGGTCAGGTGAGTTACTTCAAGGTGAAAAGAGTTGCTCAAATGAATTTTAGCCATTTCATGTGAGGCATGGAGCATTTATTCAAATAGTTTAGTAAATTTTAGTTGACTTAAGAAACATAGTGTCCTATTTGCCTGGTGCTGCAGTTTTTAATCATGACATTTCCCAGGATGTTGATGAGGAGATATGAGTGTAAGACATGGTACCTATATATTTGGAATATACAATCTGCTGGGGAGATGAGAAGTGGGAAACTGAATGAGGCCAGTTTACAGGTTTCTCTACTGACAGACTTCAGCAGTTGGATTTGATCTGATAGGGAATGGAGACCTGTTGACTTTCCAGAGTAAGCAAGTGATGTGCCAAAAACAATGTTTCAGAATGATATAAGTATAAATCCAAACATTATTTTATGATCTTCACAATTAATGCCAGTTTTTTATGATCCATATCAAGGTCATCTACCTATTGTGAGAATTAACTTCAGTAGATATTTAGACTAAAAACTGGAATCAGCCTGTCATTCAGCATGATTGTGGTCTGCCTTCCCTACCATCTGTTAACATGCCCTTTGGAATGCAAATTTTAACATTTGCTTATCTAAACATAATTAGATAGATAACATTGCCGTCAAATTATAAAATCTAATATAAATTTCTGCTATAGTCATCTATTTTGGCTAAAATCTACATTTTTGGCATCATAAACACTATTTATGGCTTCTTCATGACACAACACCATCCTGTTTTTCTTTTGTAATTATAAAAATAATACCAGGAAAATATCATTGTGATCTAGTTGTGAGGAAGGACTTTTTAAACAAGATACACCAAGTGCAATCCACAAGGCAGAAAATCAGGGCTATGTATGGCTGTATATATTATTCACTGCACAACTCCAGGGGGACCATGTACACAGATCTTCATGTGAATTCCTCTCCCAGAGTTGTATAATGTGGTAGTCAGGTGAAAAATGGATGAATTTCTTGAAAGAAACTATAAACAAACTTAAGATGGAGGACAGAGTGAGAGACAATATTTTCGATGTTTAAAACCAAGTAAGGACTGAGGAGAGAAGATGGCGGAAGAGTAAGACGCGGAGATCACCTTCCTTCCCACAGATACAGTAGAAATACATCTACACGTGGAACTGCTCCTACAGAACACCCACTGAGCGCTGACAGAAAACGTCCGACCTCTAAACAGGCAAGAAACTGCCCCCGTACTTGGGTAGGGCAAAAGAAAAAAGAAATAGCAGAGACAAAAGAATAGGGACGGCACCTGCACCAGTGGGAGGGAGCTGTGAAGGAGGAAAGATTTCCACGCACTAGGAAGCCCCTTCGTGGGCAGAGACTGCGGGTGGCAGAGGGGGGAAGCTTCGGAGCCACGGAAGAGAGCGCAGCCACAGGGGTGCGGAGGGCAAAGCGGAGAGATTCCTGCACAGAGGTTCGGCAACGAGCAGCACTCACCAGCCCGAGAGGCTTGTCTGCTCCCCCGCCAGGGCGGGCGGGGCTGGGAACTGAGGCTTGGGCTTAGGTCGGATCGCAGGGAGAGGACTGGGGCTGGCGGCGTGAACACAGCCTGAAGGGATTAGCGCACCACAGCTGGCTGGTAGGGAGTCCGGGAAAAAGTCTGCAGCTGCCGAAGAGGCAAGAGACTTTTTCTTGCCTCTTTGTTTCACGGCGCGCAGGGAGAGGGGATTCAGAGCGCCGCCTAAACAAGCTCCACAGACGGGCGCGAGCCGCAGCGATCAGCGCGGGCCCCAGCGACGGGCGTGAGACGCTGGGGCTGCTGCTGCCGCCTCCAAAAAGCCTGTGTGTGAGCACAGGTCACTCTCCACACCGCCCCTCCCGGGAGCCTGTGCAGCCCGCCACCGCCAGGCTCCCGTGATCCGGGGACAAGTTCCCGGGGAGAACACACGGCGCACCTCAGGCTGCTGCAACGTCACGCCACCCTCTGCCGCCACAGGCTCTCCCCGCCTCTTCCGTACCCCTACCTCCCCGAGGCCTGGGTGAGCCAGAGCCCCCGAAGCAGCTGCTCCTTTAACCCCGTCCTGTCTGGGCGGGGAACAGACGCCCTCAGGTGACCTACACGCAGAGGCGGGTCCAAATCCAAAGCTGATCCCCAGGAGCTGTGCCAACAGAGAAGAGAAGGGGAAATCTCTCCCAGCAGCCTCAGAAGCAGCGGATTAAAACTCCACAAACAACTTGATGTGCCTGCATCTGTTGAATACCTGAATAGACAACGAATCATCCCAAATTCAGAAGGTGGACTTTCGGAGCAGGATATATTAATTTTTCCCCCTTTCGTTTTTTTTGTGAGTGTATATGTATATGCTTCTGGGTGAGATTTTGTCTGTATAGCTCTGCTTTATAATAGCTTTATTTTACTTCACTATATTATAGCCTCTTTCTTTCTTTCTTTCTATTTTTTCTCCCTTTTACTCTGAGCCGTGTGGACGAAAGGCTCTTGGTGCTCCAGCCAGGCATCAGGGCCGTGCCTCTGAGGTGGGAGAGCCAACTTCAGGACACTGGTCCACAAGAGACCTCCCAGCTCCACATAATACCAAACGGCGAAAATCTCTCAGAGATCTCCATCTCAACATCAAGACCCAGCTTCACTCAACGACCAGCAAGCTACAGTGCTGGACACCCTATGCCAAACAACTAGCAAGACAGGAACACAGCCCCATCCATTAGCAGAGAGGCTGCCTAAAATCATAATAAGGCCACAGACACCCCAAAATACACCACCAGACGTGGACGTGCCCACCAGAAAAACAAGATCCAGCCTCATCCACCAGAACTCAGGCACTAGTTCCCTCCACCAGGAAGCCTACACAACCCACTGAACCAACCTTAGCCACTGGGGACAGATACCAAAAACAACGGGAACTACGAACCTGCAGCCTGTGAAAAGGAGACCCCAAACACAGTAAGATAAGCAAAATGAGATGACAGAAAAACACACAGCACATGAAGGAGCAGGGTCAAAACACGCCAGATTTAACAAATGAAGAGGAAATAGGTAGTCTACCTGAAAAAGAATTCAGAATAATGATAGTAAGGATGATCCAAAATCTTGGAAATAGAATAGACAAAATGCAAGAAACATTTAACAAGGACGTAGAAGAACTAAAGAGGAACCAAGCAATGATGAAAAACACAATAAATGAAATTAAAAATACTCTAGATGGGATCAATAGCAGAATAACTGAGGCAGAAGAAAGGATAAGTGACCTGGAAGATAAAATGGTGGAAATAACTACCACAGAGCAGGATAAAGAAAAAAGAATGAAAAGAACTGAGGACAGTCTCAGAGACCTCTGGGACAACATTAAACGCACCAACATTCAAATTATAGGGGTCCCAGAAGAAGAAGAGAAAAAGAAAGGGACTGAGAAAATATTTGAAGAGATTATAGTTGAAAACTTCCCTAATATGGGAAAGGAAATAGTTAATCAAGTCCTGGAAGCACAGAGAGTCCCATACAGGATAAACCCAAGGAGAAACACGCCAAGACACATATTAATCAAACTGTCAAAAATTAAATATAAGGAAAACATATTAAAGGCAGCAAGGGAAAAACAGCAAATAACACACAAGGGAATCCCCATAAGGTTAACATCTGATCTTTCAGCAGAAACTCTGCAAGCCAGAAGGGAGTGGCAGGATATACTTAAAGTGATGAAGGAGAAAAACCTACAACCAAGATTACTCTACCCAGCAAGGATCTCATTCAGATGTGATGGAGAAATTAAAACCTTTACAGACAAGCAAAAGCTGAGAGAGTACAGCACCACCAAACCAGCTTTACAACAAATGCTAAGGGAACTTCTCTAGGCAAGAAACACAAGAGAAGGAAAACACCTACAATAACAAACCCAAAACATTTAAGAAAATGGGAATAGGAACATACATATCGATAATTACCTTGAATGTAAATGGATTAAATGCTCCCACCAAAAGACACAGGCTGGCTGAATGGATACAAAAACAAGACCCATCTATATGCTGTCTACAAGAGACCCACTTCAGACCTAGAGACACATACAGACTGAAAGTGAGGGGATGGAAAAAGATATTCCATGCAAATGGAAATCAAAAGAAAGCTGGAGTAGCAATTCTCATATCAGACAAAATAGACTTTAAAATAAAGACTATTACAAGAGACAAAGAAGGACACTATATAATGATCAAGGGATCGACCCAAGAGGAAGCTATAACAATTGTAAATATTTATGCACCCAACATAGGAGCACCTCAATACATAAGGCAAATACTAACAGCCATAAAAGGGGAAATCGACAGCAACACAATCATAGTAGGGGACTTTAACACCCCACTTTCACCAATGGACAGATCATCCAAAATGAAAATAAATAAGGAAACACAAGCTTTAAATGATACATTAAACAAGATGGACTTAATTGATATTTATAGGACATTCCACCCAAAAACAACAGAATACACATTTTTCTCAAGTGCTCATGGAACATTCTCCAGGATAGATCATATCTTGGGTCACAAATCAAGCCTTGGTAAATTTAAGAAAATTGAAATCGTATCAAGTATCTTTTCCGACCACAAGGCTATGAGACTAGATATCAATTACAGGAAAAGATCTGTAAAAAATACAAACACATGGAGGCTACACAATACACTGCTTAATAACGAAGTGATCACTGAAGAAATCAAAGGGGAAATCAAAAAATACCTAGAAACAAATGACAATGGAGACACGATGACCCAAAACCTATGGGATGCAGCAAAAGCAGTGCTAAGAGGGAAGTTTATAGCAATACAAGCCTACCTCAAGAAACAGGAAACATCTCGAATAAACAACCTAACCTTGCACCTAAAGCAATTAGAGAAAGAAGAACAAAAAAAACCCAAAGCCAGCAGAAGGAAAGAAATTATAAAGATCAGGTCAGAAATAAATGAAAAAGAAATGAAGGAAACAATAGCAAAAATCAATGAAACTAAAAGCTGGTTCTTTGAGAAGATAAACAAAATTGATAAACCATTAGCCAGACTCATCAAGAGAAAAAGGGAGAAGACTCAAATCAATAGAATTAGAAATGAAAAAGGAGAAGTAACCACTGACACTGCAGAAATACAAAAGATCATGAGAGATTACTACAAGCAACTCTATGCCAATAAAATGGACAACCTGGAAGAAATGGACAGATTCTTAGAAATGCACAAACTGCCAAGACTGAACCAGGAAGAAATAGAAAATATGAACAGACCAATCACAAGCACTGAAATTGAAACTGTGATTAAAAACCTTCCAACAAACAAAAGCCCAGGACCATATGGCTTCACAGGTGAATTCTATCAAACATTTAGAGAAGAGCTAACACCTATCCTTCTCAAACTCTTCCAAAATATTGCAGAGGGAGGAACACTCCCAAACTCATTCTACGAGGCCACCATCACCCTGATACCAAAACCAGACAAAGATGTCACAAAGAAAGAAAACTACAGGCCAATATCACTGATGAACATAGATGCAAAAATCCTCAACAAAATACTAGCAAACAGAATCCAACAGCACATTAAAAGGATCATACACCATGATCAAGTGGGGTTTATCCCAGGAATGCAAGGATTCTTCAATATACGCAAATCAATCAATGTGATACACCATATTAACAAATTGAAGGAGAAAAACCATATGATCATCTCAACAGATGCAGAGAAAGCTTTCGACAAAATTCAACACCCATTTATGATAAAAGCCCTGCAGAAAGTAGGCATAGAGGGAACTTTCCTCAACATAATAAAGGCCATATATGACAAACCCACAGCCAACATTGTCCTCAATGGTGAAAAACTGAAACCTTTCCACTAAGATCAGGAACAAGACAAGGTTGCCCACTCTCACCACTATTATTCAACATAGTTTTGGAAGTGTTAGCCACAGCAATCAGAGAAGGCAAAGAAATAAAAGGAATCCAAATCGGAAAAGAAGAAGTAAAGCTGTCACTATTTGCAGATGACATGATACTATACATAGAGAATCCTAAAGATGCTACCAGAAAACTCCTAGAGCTAATCAATGAATTTGGTAAAGTAGCAGGATACAAAATAAATGCACAGAAATCTCTTGCATTTCTATACACTAATGATGAAAAATCTGAAAGTGAAATTAAGAAAACACTCCCGTTTACCATTGCAACAAAAAGAATAAAATATCTAGGAATAAACCTACCTAAGGAGACAAAAGACCTGTATGCAGAAAATTATAAGACACTGATGAAAGAAATTAAAGATGATACAAATAGATGGAGAGATATACCATGTTCCTGGATTGGAAGAATCAACATTGTGAAAATGACTCTACTACCCAAAGCAATCTACAGATTCAATGTAATCCCTATCAAACTACCACTGGCATTTTTCAAAGAACTAGAACAAAAAATTTCACAATTTGTATGGAAACACAAAAGACCCCGAATAGCCAAAGCAATCTTGAGAACGAAAAATGGAGCTGGGGGAATCAGGCTCCCTGACTTCAGACTATATTACAAAGCTTCAGTAATCAAGACAGTTTGGTACTGGCACAAAAACAGAAATATAGATCAATGGAACAGGATAGAAAGCCCAGAGATAAACCCACACACATCTGGTCACCTTATCTTTGATAAAGGAGGCAAGAATATACAGTGGAGAAAAGACAGCCTCTTCAACAAGTGGTGCTGGGAAAATTGGACAGATACATGTAAAAGTATGAAATTAGAACCCTCCCTGACACCATGCACAAAAATAAACTCAAAATGGATTAAAGACCTAAATGTAAGTCCAGACACTATCAAACTCTTAGAGGAAAACATAGGCAGAACACTCTATGACATACATCACAGCAAGATTCTTTTTGACCCAGCTCCCAGAGAAATGGAAATAAGAACACAAATAAACAAATGGGACCTAATGAAACTTAAAAGCTTTTGCACAGCAAAGGAAACCATAAACAAGACCAAAAGACAACCCTCAGAATGGGAGAAAATATTTGCAAATGAAGCAACTGACAAAGGATTAATCTCCAAGATTTACAAGCAGCTCATGCAGCTCAATAACAAAAAAACGAACAACCCAATCCAAAAATGGGCAGAAGACCTAAATAGACATTTCTCCAAAGAAGATATACAGATTGCCAACAGACACATGAAAGAATGCTCAACATCATTAATCATTAGAGAAATGCAAATCAAAACTACAATGAGATATCATCTCACGCCGGTCAGAATGGCCATCATCAAAAAATCTAGAAACAATAAATGCTGGAGAGGGTGTGGAGGAAAGGGAACACTCTTGCACTGTTGGTGGGAATGTAAATTGATACAGCCACTATGGAGAACAGTATGGAGGTTCCTTAAAAAACTACAAATAGAACTACCATATGACCCAGCAATCCCACTACTGGGCATATACCCTGAGAAAACCATAGTTCAAAAAGAGTCATGTACCAAAATGTTCATTGCAGCTCTATTTACAATAGCCAGGACATGGAAGCAACCTAAATGTCCATCGATAGATGAATGGATAAAGAAGATGTGGCACATATATACAATGGAATATTACTCAGCCATAAAAAGAAATGAAATGGAGGTATTTGTAATGAGGTGGATGGAGTTAGAGTCTGTCATACAGAGTGAAGTAAGTCAGAAAGAGAAAAACAAATACAGTATGCTAACACATATATACGGAATCTAAGGAAAAAAAAAAAAAAAGCCATGAAGAACCTAGTGGCAAGACGGGAATAAAGACACAGACCTACTAGAGAATGGACTTGAGGATATGGGGAGGGGGTGGGGTGAGATGTGACAGGGTAAGAGAGTGTCATGGACATATATACACTACCAAATGTAAAATAGATAGCTAGTGAGAAGCAGCCACATAGCACAGGGAGATCAGCTCGGTGCTTTGTGACCACCTAGAGGGGTGGGATGGGGAGGGTGGGAGGGAGGGAGATGCAAGAGGGAAGAGATATGGGAACATATTGTATGTGTATAACTGATTCACTTTGTTATAAAGCAGAAGCTAACACACCACTGTAAGGCAATTATACTTCAATAAAGATGTTTAAAAAAAAAAAAAAACCAAGTAAGAATTAATATCTAGAATAGCACATCCAATAGTAATATAATATGAGCCACGAATGTGAGCCACTTATGTAATTTTAATTTTTCTAACAGCCACATTACAAAAAGTAAAAATGAACAGGTAAAATTAATTTTAACAATATATTTTGTTTAACACAGTTTATCTAATATACTTTTATTTCAACATATAATCAATACAAAATTATTAATGAGATATTTTACATTGTTTTGTATGAGTCTGAAATTTGGTGTGTATTTTACACTTACATTACATGTCAATTTTTGCGCTTATAGCAACATAATGTGGTGAGAGAAAAAAATAACACGAGGAGCTCTACAGCATAATACCGTTTATTTACATTCAAACACACAATTCCACAAAACCCCACATATTTTACAGGAATATATACATATTTAAGAAAATACGATTAGAGTGGATGTCTGGGGTAGAGGGAGAAACTGGGATCAGGAATAAAAATGGAAAAATGTAATACTGTTCACAGTAAAAAGTTCACAATACAAAAGTTCTCACTCTAAATTCCCAAAACCTCTTCTACTGATTCCTTTTTTGGGGGGTTCTCTTTTTTTCTTACAGTTTGGAGGAGAGTTTTCACCATTTCTGCTCACCATTTTATTCTCTAAGAGAGCCTGATCTGACTTCAGTTGTCTTCTCTATGCCAAATCCTCCTACATCTATATCTCCAACCAAATCCTCTTGTACTACCTAGTCTTCTCACTTCCTACTGCACATTTTCACCATCAGCTAAACTCAACGCCATGAGCATTATCTTCACCTCCAACCTAGACACTGCTCTTTCTAAGATTTCTTGCTTCTACCACCATCATTCCTTCACTCTCTAACGGAACATTTATAGTCATCTTTGACTCTCTCCTCTCCTTTTCCTTAATATCTAGTCAGTTATCAAGACTTACTGCTTTTACTTGGAACATCATTGCTATCTTATTCTCATTGCCACCCTCTAAACCTGGAGAACTCACCAACAGTCATTAGATTTTTTTTAAAGATGATTTTTTAAGAGTAGTTTTAGGTTCACAGCAAAATTGCGAGGAAGATACAGAGATTTCCCATATACCCTCTGCTTCCACATATACATAGCCTCCCCCATTATCAACATCCCCTACCAGAGTGGTATGTTTTTTATAATTGATGAACCTATAATGACACATCATAATCACTTAAAGTCCATAGTTTATATTAGGATTCACTCAGTGGTGTACATTTTATAGATTTGGGTGAGTGCATAATGGCATGTATTCATTATTATAGTATTATGCAAGAGTATTTTCACTGGCTTAAAAATCCTCTGTGCTCCACCTAGTCATCCTCCACCCACCACCTTTAGATTTTCATTCCTCTGGTCCATCTGCAAATTGCCAAATCTCCCCGTAGCACTATTTTCATCACATTGCTACCTTGCTCAAAACCTCCAGTGGTGCCAATAATGTGGTTTCATTGTCTTTAGGCTGCTCAGCATTTATTTCTTTTACACCTCAACTCCCTTTGGGGAATTATCTCTTCCCATTGGATATAGTTTGGAAAAACTGTTAATCTAGTACTCATCTTCACCTATGAGAAGGGAATGTGACCCAAGCTAGGGCTTTGGACCAGTCAGTCCCTCTATTTGAATCATTAGCAGTGTGATAAAGAGATCAAACATGGTTGGGTATTCATTCACACTAGCATGGTGCTCGGCCTGCTTTAAGACCACTCTTTTGTTTCCTGCATTTTAGCCCTTGGAGGCCATCTTACTTTCTAATGATTCCAAACCTGGTTTTCTAGCTTTCCCATTGGTTCTGGGAACTCCTGGTATTTTTCCTATATACTACTCTCTTGAAGTTTACTAGAGTTGGTTTCTGACGCTTGCAGGCAGAACCTGACTGATTCCTTCTCTATTATACAAAGTATATAAACTTCTTTCCTGGTTTCATATTCTCCATGATCCCGCCTCAGCCTATTTTGTCTTACTCACCAAATCCTTAGCCAGGTCAGTCACTTCCTGATACTGGAAAATGCCATGTTAGTCCTGCTTTCATGCTTTATGACATCCTGAAATGACCTATTCTCTTTCATGCATCTATATCCATTTACTGATTCTTCAAGGTTTGCTCAGGATTTGTTTTCTCTATGAAAACAAATATTATGCTCTATATTGTTTTCCACTATCTTTGAAATCCATTAATACTTAGTTATTAATTTTTTAGTTGGAATAAAAATAATTTTGCATTTGCAGGGACATTTGATGGACCAATCTCCTACTTTCTCCCCAATTTTTTTGACTGAGAACCTATTGCCTAATTCATCGTTGGGCAACTGTAATTAAGAAGTGTGTCTTACGTGGAACTGAAATTTCTCATCCTATAACCCATTAATTCCTTTGCTCATTTCAGCTTGATATTGCAAACTAAGAATATACTGAATAAAGATTCTGTGCTTTAGCTAGTGGCTAGTCCTTCCATCTTTGTGTCATCTGAGAACTTGGCAAGGCTGCCTTCAATGTCTATATCTAGGTTGTTGATAAAAATATGAAAGAGAATAGGGCTAAAGACTAGCACTCTATTGGATACATATGTCCAGATATATGAATATGATATTTAACTATGAATCACTTAATAATCTGCATTTCATAAATTTTCCAAAATGACTTTGTGAGAAACTTTGTGAAAAGTTTTGCTGAAATCAAAATACACTAAGTCTGTGATATTCCCCTGAGCTACTAATCTAGTTACCCTACCAAAAAGAAAATAGATTATTTTGTCATGGTTTGTTCTTAGTGAATCCATGTAGGCTGCTGATAATCACCACGCGCCTTTTTAAATGTTCACAAACCAACTGTTTAATAATCCATTCTAGACTTTTACTGATCAGTCTCTAGCTTTGTGGTTTGCAATTTCCAGAAGCTATTCTTTACTCCTTTCTGGAAATCAGAACCCTTGACCATTTTCAGCCTTCTGCCACCTCTCACCTTCTCTGTGAAATCTTAAGGTTGTTGATAATAGACTGTGAGAACTAAACATTTTTGTTCCTCCCTTTGGTGCATGCTTTGTCTGGGTGCAGGCATCAGAACGACTTTAAGGCAATTACATTTTCTCTGACTCTTTACTAACCTCAGGCTGTAACACCCTGACCACCTCTTTTTTCCCTTGATTTGCACTTTAGTATGTATTTTAACATTATGGAAATGATATATGCTTATCATAAAACTATTCAAATATTATGGAAATTTACAAAGGAAAAATAAAAGTCTCCCCAGTCAATTCTGGTGTTAACTGATTGGAATGTATCCTTCTAGACATCGTTCATGCACTAACAAACATATTCTTATATAATTTTTAGATGAGATCATACCCTGCGTACTGTGCTGCAACTTAGTTTATTCACCTAACAACATATCATTAACACCATTCTATGTGTGTCATAGTTAACTTATTTTTGCAATGGATACATGGTATTCCTTTGTAAACATTGCAAAAACACACCCTTGTATGTGTGTATATATATATATATATATGACTCTCTTTCTCCACCTCTTTTTCTACATGCTTTCCCTTGAGACTAAAGGAAAACTTCATAGGGAGCTACTTAGAGAAAATAAGGGGAGGAAGGGCGCTACTCTGTCCCAGGGGCTCTGAAGTACACAGTCATGTTGTTATCTTGACATGGCAGTTTATGATTTACAATTGCTTTGACATTTCATTTGATCTTCATACAAGTCTGTGAAGTAGATAGGCCAGACAGTTAATCATCCCATTTTATAAAGTCTCAGAAATATTAAATGTCTTGCTTCATGCCTCACAACTAGTTAGGGGCAGAGTGAGGTTAGAATCCACGTCTTCTGTCTCCTAAATCCTCTGCTTATTACAACGTAGACAGCTACCCGCATGTGGGAAGAAAATAGGACTAACTGAAAAAACCTGTGTAGTGATTCACAGGGACCTCAGGATATGGTTGTCAGGAATGTGCTGCATCAGTCAGCTGGTGTCATGCTGAGCAGTGTTGGTTTGGGGAGTTTTTTTATATGATGAGAAACAAAGAGAATGAAAGTCTCTCCATCTGTTTCTTAGGTTGAGCGATGATTTCTGCTTACGCAGTAGAGACAGTTGTAGTATACATATGAACTTATTATATTCTTATATGTAAGGCTGGGATTATTAACCCTGTCTGCACATTGGAATCACCTGGAGAGCTTTAAAAAATAACCACCGTGGGGGCCTCAAACCCTAAATAGTCTGACTCACTTGCCTGGAAGTGGAAAGTTCCTCAGGTGATTCTAATATGCAATCAGGGTTAAGAACCACGGAGTGGGAGGGCAGCCTGAATTGTGAGTTAAGCTTTACTAAGTCTCTGGGAAGTAATTTCTTCCTACTTCCCTGCAAGTTTGCCCCATCAGAAGGGTTTCCAGCTCCTTGAATTTTTAGACATCCTTCCAGCATAGGACCACATACATAGATGTTGGTTGATCAACTGGCCTGATAGGTAGAAGGTTCAGCTGTCAGCAAACAGAAGAGACAGGAAACAAAAAGCCTCTATTTTGGGAATGGGGAAAAATAAAATAAAATAAAAAGGAAGTATCACAGAGTGGAAAATCAAGATTTTCTTCCTAAGGGAAATTCCATAACGTAGTGTGACTTGATCCTTTGAGTAGACAATAGCCAGTAGTGTCAGGAAGAGTCAGGGAGGTTGTTGTGCAATCTTTCCAGGAAAGGGGGCACTTGTCATTCCCACGGCCTCCACAAGTCCTTAACCCTATGTTCACCTTGAGGGCTAAAACAGTAATGCATCCCGGTTCAGCTCCTGCTTATAGCTCTGGAGTCTTAGACCCTGCGGTCAAATCCAGAACCTCAGAATAGGCCCTAGAAAACATGGCATCCATTTAGAGGATATTCATCTTTTAACTAGGAGCCAACACCCTGGAGGATACAGGTTGAGAAGGCTGAAGTCACTTTATGCTTATGGTGACCCTTAAAGCAAGTTTCTTTATCTACACCAGAAATAATCAAGCAACTTTTAGACACTGATCACCCTGGATGAATGGTCACTCACTGATCCCAAGAAGGGAGGTAGCAAGAAAATGACCTAGATTTTACTTCCATAAACATTATAGACTTAAGAAAACATCTTAAAATGTTACATGGTTTATATCACCAAACAGTTACTGTGTATGACTTCTTCTCACATTGGAAAAGAGATACCACTGGGGTATGAAGGCACAAAACACCAAGGAACAAAGGCACTGAATAAAAATAGATGGAAAAAATCTTACAGAAACCAATAGCTCCCAAGATAAAATCAGGATAGATAGAGAGGAGCAAAAATTAAACAGGTAGTTCAATAAAGGAGTGATAATTATCTGTACCCAGGAATTTTAAATACTAGCATGTGGTTAAATATCATATTAAAAGACATATACAAGTAGGGTAATTAACCATCTCAGTTTTATTGGGACTGTCCTGATTTTAGCACTGAAAATTCCTTGTATTGAGAAAGTACTCAATCCTGGGCAAACTGAAAGTGTTGGTCATCCTATGTACAGGTCCATCTTCCTGGAGAATTAATGAATATAAGAAAGTCTGTTAGTTAGGGTCCCATTGTACACTCAAGTTATAATAATTGGAGGAGAGTTTAATAAAGGAACTATTTTAGAAGATGTGGGCATATCGCAGGAAAATCACAAGGGAGGGTGCAGTACCCTACGACAGATAACAGCAGGACTCCCTGTACCACTCGAAGGCTTAAAGTGGTGAGTGAGAGAGGATCTGGAACTAGATGGATGCTAGAGATAGAGGGATATATGAAGAGGGCCACTTGACTGAGGCAGACATTTTAGATGGAAGGACATAGCTGATGCATAACAATCCTTCAGGGAGTGGGCCAGGGCATAAATATCCTGATGTCTCTCTCCCTCTTCCCTCTGACCTGTGGGTGCTTCCCATTGGCCAAAACCAACCAGAAATTAGAAGGAAGGAAGCTGTTGATCTGCCTCCTGGGGTACAGAGCAGGGTGATAAAGAGTGGAGGGTGTACCTGAAGGACAAATAAAACCTATCCGGCAGAGAAAGAAAGAATGAATAATTATGTTTATCTCTGAAAAATAAGGTGGATAGTACAATGGTTGCTCTCCAAAGATTCAGCTTTGGGGAGAGAAAGGTGAACAGAAGGAATAACAAAATTGACCTTGGGATTCAAAACGGCTAAGAGTCAAAGGCTCCAAATTGTTTAGATCAATGCTGTCCAAGAAAATTTTTTGTGATGACAGAAATATTTTATATCTGCCCAATACTATGGCTGTTGAGCAATTGAAATCCTGGCTAAAGTTACTGAGTATGTGAATTTTAATTTTTATTTAATTCTAATTAATTTAAACTTAAAGAGACACTCATGGCTTCTAGAGACTGTAATGGATGGTGCAGGCCTATATGCAGAGGTCAACTATGCCAGTGTACTGTTGCAGCTGGATAGAAGCCAAAATGAATTGGATTTCACAGTACTCTCAACCTTGTCCTAACTGCTTTGAAACATTTTACACTGTTGACTATTCCTTCCTTCTTAAACTATTCTTTGTATTTGGCTTTCATGATACTACACTCTTCTGGTTTTCTCCCTGCTTCTCTGTTCATTCCTTCTCATTCTCTTTCGAAGGCTGGTCTTCTTCACTTTCCCCTTAAATGTTCCTCAGTATGTGAGGATACTTTGGTCTGCAAGCAACAGAAAATCCAACGCAAAGAAATTTGAAAAATAAGGAGTTCCAGAATCCAGTTGATTTAAGGGTTGCTTAATTCAGTGGCTCAATTAAGTAACTGAAGTCCCAGATTCTTTTCATGTATTTCTTCTTTGCCATCCTTAGTTTGTCAGCTTTGTCCGTGGACTAACTCCTTTCATGGTTGCAAGAAAGCTGCTGCAATTCCAGTCATAATGTTCAAAGGAAGAGGATGTATATTTTCCTATAACTCATTGAAAGATGTCCCAGAAAACCTAGGCAAACTTCTTACATCTTATTGGCGAGAGTTGCACGTATGCCCATGCCTAAATCTATCCCTGGAAAACTAACCATGATTAGCTCAGTTCAGTGGTTATAAAGATTTGCTGCACATTTGGATCACCTAAGAAGTTTTAAAAAATCCTGATATGCCCCAATCCAATAAAATTGCAATCTCTGGGGATAGATCCAATAATATATATAAATATATGGCAGCTTTATGGAGATATAATTCACCTATTTAAAGTAAACAATTGAGTGGTTCCTAGTAGTATATTTACAGAGTTGTGCAGCCATCACCACGGTAAGTTTTAGAGCATTTTTGTCACCTCCGAAAACTCTCACTGTCATTCCCCATTCCCCCTAAGACTCCAGTCCTAGGCAATCACTAATCTTTCTATCTCTATAGATCTGTCTATTCTGGACATTTCATATAAATGGAATCATACAATATGTGGGCTTTTGTAACTGTCTTCCTTCACATAGCATAATGTTTTCAAGGTTCGTCCATGTTGTAGCATATATCAGTACTTAATTCCTTTTTATGGTTGAATAATATTCCATTGTATGGTATGCCACATTTTATTTATCTGTTCATCGGTTAATGGACATTTGGGTTGTTTCTGCTTTTTGGCCATTGTGTATAATGATTCTGTGAACATTTGTGTACAAGTTTTCGTGTGGACATATTTTTCATTTCTCTTGGGTATATGCCTACGAGTAGAATTTCTGGGTCACGTGATAACTCTAGCCTTAACCTTTTGAGGAACTTCCAGACTGTTTTCCAAAGTGTCTGCACCACTTAGAATTTCCATCAGCAGTATATGAGGGCTCCAATTTCTCTACATCCCTATAAATAATTATCATCTGCCTTTTTTATTATAGTCATCCTAGTGGCTGTAAAGTGCTTTTGATTTGCATTTCCCTGATGGCTAATGATGTTGAGCATCTTTTCATGTGTTTATTGACCATTTTTATGTCTTCTTTGGAGAAATGTCTGTTTATATCCAATTCTTCTCATTTTAAAAGTGGGTGGTTTTCTTTTTATTGAGTTGTAAGAGTTCTTTATATATTTTATCTTTTAAATAAATTTATTTATTTATTTTTGGCTGCTTTGGGTCTTTGTTGCTGTGTGCAGGCTTTCTCTAGTTGTGGCGAGTGGGGGTTACTCTTGGTTGCGGTGCGCAGGCTTCTTATTGCGGTGGCTTCTCTTGCTGCGGTGGCTTCTCTTTCTGCGGAGCACGGGCTCTAGGCGTGCGGGCTTCAGTAGTTGTGGCTCACGGGCTCTAGAGTGCAGGCTCAATAGTTGTGGCGCATGGGCTTAGTTGATGCGCAGCATGTGGGATCTTCCTGGACCAGGGCTCGAACCTGTGTCCCCTGCATTGGCAGGCGGATTCTTAACCACTGCGCCACCAGGGAAGGTCCTTTATATATTTTAGATACAAGTCCCTTAACATATACATGATTTGCAAATATTTTCTCCTATATTGTGGGTTGTCTTTTCACTTTCTTGATGATATCCTTTGAAACACAAAGGTTTTTAATCTCTATGAAGTCCAACTAATCTATTTCTTTTGCCACGTGTGCTTTGGTGTCATATCTAAGAAACCTTTGCCAAATCTGAGCTCATAAAGATTTATTCCTTTATTTTCTTCTAAGAGTTTTATTATTTTCACTCTCGTAATTATGTCTATGGTCCATCTTCAGTTAATTTTTGCATATGGTGTAAGGAAGAGGTCCAATTTAATTCTCTGCATGTGGATATCCAGTTGTCCTGGCACAATTTGTTGAAGAGGCTATTCTTTCCTCAATGAATTGTCTCGTCATCCTATAGCAGATCATTTGACTATAAATGAGAGGGTTTATTTCTGGGCTTTCAAGTCTATTCCATTGATCTATATGTCTATTCTTTTACCAGTACCACACTGTCTTGATTACTGTAAATTTGTAGTAAGTTTTGAAATCAGGATGTGAGTCCTCCAACTTTGTTCTTTAACAAAGACTGTTTTGGTGATTCTGGATCCTTACATTTCTATATGAAATTTAGGATCAGCTTGTCAATTGCTGCAAAAAAACGCCAACTTTGATTGTGATAGGGATTGTTTTGCATCTGTAGATCAGTTTGAGGAGAATTGCTTACTCTTAACAATATTGTCTTCTATCCATGAACATAAGATGTTTTTCCATTTAGTTAGACCTTTTAAAATCTATTTTAACAATGTTTTATAGTTTTCAGAGTATAAGAACTAGTGCTAGGATGGTGGAGAGTGGGTTGTTGTTGGTCGTAGGATGCTTAGGTTTCCCTAATGCACGTGAGTTGCATGGGGGAGACTAACAAATAAAAACCTAGATTCTCTTCAGACAGAACAAAAGGATATACAGTGAGAAGTAATTCCTTAGGCTTGATTGGTGCCTTGGGAACCACACTGAGGAAGGGGAGGTGGGGCATAGTTTATTTTTCAGTTTTCTCGCTCCTACTCTTTTGCAGTTTCTGACTTCTCCAGGGCAGGGAGGGGTGAATGGATGACAGGTCAATGGGCTAAGGTTGGTGCTATTTGTAGTTTTCTCTTGGCTGAGGAATGCCTTCTGTAATAGCAGGTGACCAAATATTTGTGGGGCACCTTTATGGGTTCTTTGGCAAACCTGTGGTGGATCTCCACACACCTTTCTGTGCCAAAGGTGATCTTCTCTCTGGGTGACCTTTGGTGATCTCCCCTCCCCTTTTCTGTCCTCTTGTTATACATCCCCTCTTTTTGGTGAGGCGGGGGCTGTCACTCAGAGATCAGTTCTCTTAGACAAGGTTCTTTCAGACAGCTCACAGCTGGCTACCTGTAGCCAAGGTGTCCATTTGGCCCAGGGAATTCATGTATTCTTGCCATGCCGAATGGTGGAAGAGCAGTTTGACTAGTTCTGACTCTCTTCCCCTTGTCTTGCTGTCATGGTAGCTCTAGCCAGTCTCCTGCCTTCAGACCTCTCCAGATAGAGAGCAGGCATCAGGCCTAAGACTCCTGGGACACTTATCAGCTTCTCCCAGGACTCCCAGGCTCTGCTCTGATAGTAAACAGCTTGGTGTGGCCTAAGAGTTTCTGTAACTCAGCCAGCATTCATTCAGGGGCTGATATATTAGTCTTTCCTGTCGCAGGCTATCCCAACTTCTGTGAAGATTCTCTTGGAACTCTACATACTTGGCTTGGGGGAGGGTGTAGAGGAGTTGGAAAAGGAATAGCGTCTTTCCTAGCACATATGACCTTGTGTGAATTAGGAAAAGTACCTTATTCCTCAAGATACTTTACTGCCATCTGCTGGAAATTTGGTATAATACTATACAAATCTCCAATGACTGCGGGGTGAATGGTGCCCCCTGTAGTTGTGTAACATACACTTAGCACAGCTGTAGGGAGTGTTCCCAAGAACAAAAACCTCCACATCTTTTGATTCTATGAATTCCTTTTCTAACAAACTTTTTTTTCTCATATTTATATTATGTGTGCATAAGGGTTTTATCTTTTCGTAAATCCTGCATAGATGTATCTAGCACCTTTCTTCCCAATGTGGGAGTATTTATTACCCTTTGTTTTCAAATTTATGGCCTTAAATGAAATTCTGAGAAAACAGAAGAATCTCATTTTACTTCTTGTTACTGCCAGCTGTTAGTCAGAACGCAAATGTAACTTCTGCAGAATCCAGAAGGTGACAGCTCTTTCGAAGTACAAAAATCACTTCCCTGTTGTCAAGGGCTTTGTAGTTAATAGATATTGTTTAATAATCATCAGGAATGTGTGGCGTCTATGCTCTGTTAGTTCCCAAACAATGATGAAGACTTTTGCTGACGTATTCCCGGTGCTCATCAGACTAGTTACTCATTCAGTCATCTTGACTGAGGAACGCACTTCCTGTTTCCAAGCACGTACCCCCATACCCTAGGTTAACTGTAAAATTGTCCCAGTAGGCCCTTGGCAGAATGCAGCTGCAAATGCTTCAGATCGCTGTCCTCCCAATCCCACTCTATGAGTAAGCTACCCTATCGTAAATTGATCCATTGATTATATGGAGCTGCATGCCTCCTTTTTTGGTCTCAAGATACCATCTCAGTTTGGTGGGTACTTTTCATTCCCTCCATCCTCCAATAATTACACTCACAGGTACCAGGATTAGAACTTGGAAATCTCATTTTGGGGACTATTATCCAACCCACTACACCAGCGAAAATCACTCATACTATGGTCCATACTTGTGTTCTGCAATACAAGTGAATGATATTTTCCACAGACACTTTCCAGCAGACAGTAGGATTCTATTCGGTCAGTGCAAGTGTGGCTTTGACTTTCCACCAATGTCATCATCAATCATGAGGAACACACCCATCACTGCACCCACACTAGTGAGGTCATATTAGGTGTCTGGACCTTGCATGATAACAAGCTAAGGGAAATCACAAATAGAAAATCATCTGTCCTTAATACTCTGAGAGGTACAGTCATCAAATAAATTGTGATGTAAAAAATGACAGTCTCTTTGAAAATACAGAGAAATAAGAGGCACGCTAGAAGATTCCTTCCTTGTTAGCTCAATGGTTTTTCCTGATATTGATATTTTTTAGAGTATTCAAATTTCTCAAAAGCCTCTACTATAAAAATGAAGTAAGAAAAATCTTGTTCTTCAGCAGATATGTATAACCATAGCTTCTGAACTAGAAAGAACCCACCATAATACATTTTTTTCAGATATAGTATCTTTTGGTGAGCATGGAGGCCTTGTTTCTTCACACTGAATTGCAGTTGAAAGTGCTTGGCCACCATGCCGTTCATCATGCTGAATGAGGATCTGTACTGGTCTGAACCAGAATCCTATTAGTCTTTACAGTCCAGTAGGATTCCTCCATGAATAACATTCAGTGTTTCTTGCTAAATTCCTTCTTTCTGAAGAATATCCTTTGTGTTCAAATATACAAAAAGAGGGACTTCCCTGGTGGCGCAGTGGTTAAGAATCCGCCTGCCAGTGCAGGGGACACAGGTTCGAGCCCTGGACTGGGAAGATCCCACATGCTGCAGAGCAACTAAGCCCGTCCGCCACAACTGCTGAGCCTGCGTGCCACAACTACTGAAGCCCGTGCGCCTAGAGCCCGTGCTCCGCAACGAGAGAAGCCACCGCAATAAGAAGCCCACGCACCGCAACTAAGAGTAGCCCACGGCGCCTCAACTAGAGAAAGCCCGCGCGCAGCAACGAAGACCCAACGCAGCCACTAAATAAATAAATAAAATTTAAAATATATATATATACACAAAGATACAGGGAACTCTCACAAAGCCATCACCAAGATTCTAGAATTATCAATATTTTGTTACACTTATGTAACCTATCTATTCTCTCTCTCTTTCTTTGCTGAGATATTTTAAAGAAAATCCTAGACATCATGCCATTTTATTCCTACATACTTTGGTATGCATATCTAAAAATCAGAGACATTTGCTTACATACAGTACACAAGACTAGTATCATGGCCAACAATAATTCTTCAGTAGCATCTAATACCCAGTGTATATTCAAATTTCCCTGAGTGTCTCAAAAATGTTTTTTTGTGGTTTTGGTTTGTTTAAACCAGGATCCAAATAAGACCCAGACACTAAATTAGATTGTTGTGTCTTTTCAATCTCCTTTAGTATAGGCTCTCTCAACAGTGGCACTATTGACATTTTGGACCAGATAATTCTTGTAGGGGTGGGAGTAGGGGCTGTCCTGTGCATTGTAAGATGTATAGCAGCATCCTTGGCCTCTACTCCCTAGATTCCAGTAGCACTGCTCACATTGTGACGATCAAAAATGTCTCCAGACATTGTTAAATGTCCCCCTGAGGATAAAATCATCTCTAGTTGAGAAAACTGATTTAGTTCAATCCTCCTCCTTTTTTTAAAATATGACATTGACTTACAGAATAAATTAGATGAGTTGTCTTGTACAATGTCCCACATTCTGAATTTGCCTGCTCCCTCATGGGATCATCTAACTTACTCCTCTATCACTTATTCCTGTCACTGGAAACTAGGTTAAGGGAGGCAAAGTTAGGCTCAATACTTTTGACAAAAATACTTCAGAGTTGATGCCGTATTCTGGACTTCATATTGTATCAAATCAAGAGGCCTAGCATGTCTGATTCTATCATTATTAGTGATGCTAAGATTGATCAGTAGGTCCAGATGGTGACAGTCTGATCCCTTCCTTGTTCTCCATCAACCTTCTATCTAGTGGTTTCATCCACTGATGAGCTTTGCCTGTATCAACTATTTGATTAGGTTGAAAATTGGAGATTTTCTTATTCTATTTTTGCTTTATATTTAGTAACTGAAGTTCTTTTGTGAAGAAAATTCTCTCATCAACCATTTGGTTATTCTGAGGCATAGCTCCTTCAGGAAAGGCAGGATAAATCCTTAACTATTTTTAATTGCCAATTTTCAAAATAAGCATTTGTACCCTAGTTTTCAATAATGACCAACGTGTGCAAATGGTGTGCTTGTTTTCTCTTGTTTGCTTTTTGATTCTGTAAAATTATGAACTTGGGGATTTTTATATATTTAATGTGTCTTAATCTAATAGTCAATATTCTATTTGATGCTCACTTTTTCTCCTATATTTGGCCAATGGGAGCTTCTTCATGTTTTTAATTTTATTTTTCCCAAATAAGAAAGTTTAGTAGTTCTTTCAATGAGGGTCTGGGCAGTAAATTGCCCTGGTCTTTAAATGTCTCAAAAAGTCTTTATTTTGACTTCATTATTAATTAAGGTTACATAGATTAGTTACCATTATTTTTCCTCAGTACTTTGAAGATATTAATCTACTGCTTTCTGAAATCTACTGTTTTGACAAGGAGTCTATTATCTCTCAGATGACATTCTCTTATAGGTATTTTCTCTTTTTCTCTCTGGTAGTTTTTTAAAAAAATAAATAATACATTTTATTTTTTCAAGTATTTTAGATTTATAGTGGAAAGTACAGAGAGTTCCCATATATCCCCTGTCCCCACTCACCCACATCCTCTCCTACTACTGACATCCTACACCATGTGGTATATTTGTTACAATCTATGAACCACAACATCATTATCACAGAAAGACCATGGCTTACATTCGGTTTCACTCTCAGTGTTGTACATTTTATAGGCTTTGGCAAATGTATCCACCATTGTAATATCATACAGAATAGTTTCACTGTCTTAAAATCCTCTGTGCTCTGCCTATGCACCCCTCCTTCCTCCCTAAACCCTGTAACCACTGATCTTTTTACTGTCTCCATCTTTTTTTACTGTTTTACCTTTTCAAACCTTATCATACGGTTTGAATTACACAGCATGTAGCCTTTTCAGATTTGTTTCTTCCACTTTGTAATATGTATTTAAGGTTCTCCATGTCTTTCCATAGCCTGATAGCTCATTTCTTTTTAGCACTGAATAATATGCCATTGTGTAGATGTACTATAGTTTACTTATCCATTCACCTACTGAAGGATATCTTGGTTGATTCCAAATTTTGGCAGCTATGAATAAAGCTGCTATAAAAATCTGTGTGTAGATTTTTTGTGGATATGTTTTCAACGTTTCTGAGTAGATACCAAGGAGTGTGATTACTGTATTGTGTGGTAGGACTATGATTTGTTTTGTAAAAAACTGCCAAACCATCTTCTAAAATGGCTGTACCCTTTTGCATTCCCAACAGCAGTGACTGAGAATTCCTGTTGCTCCATATCCTTGTCAGCATTTGGTGTTGTCAGTGTTTTGGATTTTGCCCATTCTAATAGGTGTGTAGTACTTTCTCATTGTAGTTTTAATTTGCAATTCCCTAATGACATAACTTGTTTAGCGTGTTTTCATATGCTTACTTGCCATCTGTATTTCTTCTTTGATGAGGTATCTGTTCAGGTCTTTTGCTCATTTTTTATTTTGATTGTTTATTTTCCTAATGTTGAGTTTCAAGTGTTTCTTGTATACTTTGAATAACAGTTCTTTATCAGATATGTCTTTTGCAAATATTTTTCCCCCATTCTGTGGATTGTTTTCTCATACTCTTGACATTGTCTTCCTTTTTCTTTCTTTAAACTAAATGCCTGCCCTTCATAGTGTTTACTTTTTCCCACATTTATTGAGATATAATTGACATATATCATTGTGTAAGTTCAAGGTGTACAATGTGATAATTTGATACATGTATATATTGTGAAATAATTACCACAGTAAGATTAGCTAACATATTCATCACCTCACATATTTACAATTTTATTTTTCTGTGGTGAGAACTTTTAAGATCTACTATTCTCTTAGCAACTTTCAAGTGTTAATACAGTATGGTTAACTATAGTTACCCTGCTGAATGTTAGATCCCCAGAACTTACTCATCTTATAACTGGAAGTTGTACCCTTTGACCAACATCTCCCCATTTCCCCCACCCTCCAGCCCCTGGCAACCACTATTCTATTCTCTGCTTCTATGGGTTTGGCTTTTTTTTTTTTTTGATAGTTAAGAAGTAGATTTATTAATATAGGATGCTTTTGAAGGATACAAGCGGGCAGGCGAGAGGGCTCTGCCCCAAGAACTAAGTGGGCTACATTTTTACAAACAAAAGAAAGGTGGGGAGGGAGAGAAGACTATCTTCCTTCTCTTCCTTTGTAAAGATGTTGCAGGAAAATGGGGCATGAGAGGATGGTCATGTCCCAGGTCTTGGGCAAGTTCCTGGGATGGGCCACCAAGTGAGGGTCCTTGGCTTGGCACAAGAAAGAATTCAAGAATGAGCAGGTAAAGTAAAAGCAGGTTTATTGAGAGAGATATACATTCCATAGGCAGAATGCGGTCTGTCTCAGAAGGCAAGAGCAACCTGGTTTTTTTTTTTTTAAGGTTCCACATATAAGTGAGATCTACAGTATTTGTCTTTCCCTGTCTGGCTTGTTTCACTTAGCATAGTGCCCTCATGGTCCACCCATGTTGTTGCAAACAGCAGGATTTCCTCTTTTTGTGACTTAACAATATTCCAGTGTGTGTGTGTGTGTGTGTGTGTGTGTGTGTGTGTGTATCACAACTTCTTTATTCATTCATTTGTTGATGGACACAGGTTGTTTCTATGTCTTGGCTATTGTGAATAATGATGCAATAAACATGGTAGTGCAGATATCATTTGAGATAGTGACATTGTCTTTTGCAGAGCAGATGTTTTTAATTTTAATGAAACCCAGCTTACCAACTCTTTCTTTCCTGAATCATGCCTGTGGTATTGTATCTAAAAGGTCATTGCCATAGTGCTCCAGCTATTCATCCCTCCGGCCATGGATCTCTTTTTATATGTATTTTTCTACTTAAGGTTCTTACAACTTGCAGGTAGATCTTACACTCATGAATGGCACAGGTCTGGGTTTCTGATTTCTTTTGATTCATGGCATAGGCTCATAGCAGGATTCCTTGATACTTCCACTGAAGTCCACAGTGCTTTAAATTTACTTCATGGGCAGCCCTTTTTGGCTCCTGGCATTATGTAGGGACTTAGGTTTCAGCTCCTTTTCTTGTATTAATATTATGACCTTATTTTAGAAGTTTGTATTTATTTATTTATTTTAAAATAATTCTTATTTAAAAATTGTGGTAAAAATACACAAAATTTTACTATTTTAACCATGTTTTTTAACATTTAAAAAATTTATTTATTTTAATTTATTTTTATTTTTGGCTGCGTTGGGTCTTCATTGCTGCGTGCGGGTTTTCTCTAGTGCGGCGAGCGGGGGCTACTCTTTGTTGCGGTGCGCGGGCTTCTCATTGCGGTGGCTTCTCTTGTTGCGGAGCATGGGCTCTAGGCGCGCGGGCTTCAGTAGCTGTGGCATGCGGTCTCAGAAGTTGTGTCTCGCAGGCTCTAGAGCACAGGCTCAGTAATTGTGGCACACGGGCTCAGCTGCTCCGTGGCAGGTGGGATCTTCCTGGACCAGGGCTCGAACCCGTGTCCCCTGCATTGGCTGGCGGATTCTTAACCACTGCACCACCAGGGAAGACCTGTCTTAACCATTTTTAAGTGTACAGTTCAGTGGCATTAACTATGTTCACATTGTTGTGCTACCACCACCACCATCCATCTCTAAAACTTTTATCTTCCCAAAGTGAAATTCCATCCCATTAAACAATAACTCCCCATTTTCCTCTCCCCTAAGCCCCTGTAAGTGACCAGTTTACTTTCTGTCTCCATGAATTTGACTATTTTAAGTACCTCAAATAAGGGATCATACTGTGTTATGTTTTGGTGACTGGCTTATTTCACTTAGCATAATGTCCTCAAGGTTTGTCCATGTTGCAGCACGTGTCAGAATTTCCTTTCTTTTCAAGGCTGAATTACATTCTATGTATGTATATATCACATTTTGTTTATCCATTCATCCCTCAATGAACACTTGGGTTGCTTCCACCTTTTGGCTATTGTGAATAATGCTGCTATGAGCACTGGTTTACAATTACCTCCCTGATCTCTATGACTTAAGACTTAGTGTCCTTTCCTCAGAGACAAATTTAAACTCTATCTCTCAGCCCCAAAGGCCTATTTCCAACTTCAAAACCCCTCTAAGTGATGTAGCTTCTGTTTCCACTTGTCAGGGCCACTGGGTACAGTTGTATAGATTATATCCTACACAAGGGCACCTGGGCAAGGTGGTGCATTGGGGTGAAATCAAGCTTGAACTCCACTCACCAAGTCCTGCAGCCATGAAGGTAAATCTACTCAGAGGGTGGTCCATTTTCTGATTTATGAAAAGACACCTAAAGGGTTAGCTGCCTTGGCTCTCACTTGCCTCTTCTTATGGCTTTTAGTTTCTGCATCAGTTTTAGAACCCAGAGATTTCCCTCTCTTGCTTTTGAACTTATTTATATATTGCATTTAATTTTTTGTGTTGTTATGTGTGTTTTATTTCTATGCTTTTGGAATGGGAGGAAAGGTCTTTTCATTGACTGGAAGTTATGACCTTTACTGTTATTTTAAAATAATGCATTTCTTCTGTATACTCCTTATTCTTCCAAATTTAAATGGGGGGGGGGGGAGGATTACAATAAAAGAAACAGGAACAGTTAAATTCTAACCTATTAAGAGCAAAAAGATAAAGTGTCAAGTAATGAAGTGTGTATGTAATGCTAGGAACATATTTGTGCTAAGGGGAGACACTGAAAATAAAACCTAGTTGCCTATTTCAAATATCAAGGGAAATATGATGGGCTGTATTTAGGGCATATTATTTGGTAATTGATATGTACACAAAATATTTGTTATTCTTTAATTTTCCCATACAAACAAAAGGATAAACCCCTCTTATCCCCATAACATAGAGGTTCACTGTATACTAGTTATTCTGAATTTGAGTGTTTATAAGTGTAAGATTGGCTCTCCTATGTTTGCTTTCCCATCTCAAGAAGCCAAACATTCCTGATTTATACAAAGTAACTGTCCCTGCCTTCCCTTGTTATAACACCTAGCAGGTAGCAATGGAAGATGTTGTCTGTTCAGTCTCACTGGCTCTATTCACAGTGGAAGTTGAAGGGTTTGCACTCGAGGCAATAATTCTCCCTCTGTGCTTTCCTTTATACAATGTCCTAGAAAAATGGAGACTTGAACGTTGCTTAACTTGTTTGAATGGGATGTGAATGTAGAAGCCACAGCTTTAGGATTCTGAACCTGCAAGTGAGGGCAGACCTCAGAAGTCATCAAATCCTAGTTTTGAAGCCAATGGAGTAGCCTAGAATTTTTTGTGTGTTTTCTCTTCTTGTTGGCCACAGAGCATAAGCAGATAACTTATGGCTGTGAACGCTCCCTAGAGACCTGGTGGCAGAGGTCTATACCTGAATCATATGAGAAAAAAAGTCTAGTCTCCCCAGCCAACAAAAGATGGCCTCACTTTTCAATGGCGCCTTATTCAACCTTTAGATAAGGCACCGACATTCAATTTTGCTTAAGGTGGGTAATTTCAGAGCAGCCAAAGCAGGAGTGAAGTTAACTTGATGAATCTTAAAACAACACTCTATGGGAAACCCATATTCGTGCTCACAGTGGGGTAACAAAAGTTCGATTTGCCTGAGATGGATGTAATCAGAAAGAGAAGGACTAATCAAGAAAGAAGAATGGGGGACTTCCTTGGTGGTGCAGTGGTTAAGAATCCGCCTGCCAATGCAGGGGACATGGGTTCGATCCCTGGTCCGGGAAGATCCCACATGCCGCGGAGCAACTAAGCCCGTACGCCACAACTACTGAGCCTGCGTGCCACAATTACTGAAGCCCGAGCGCCTAGAGCCCATGTTCCGCAACAAGAGAAGCCACCGCAATGAGAAGCCTGCACACCACAACGAAGAGTAGCCCCCGCTCGCCGCAACTAGAGAAAGCCCGCACGCAGCAACAAAGACCCAACGCAGCAAAAAAAAAAAAAAGAAGAATGGGATGAGTCATGGGATACTTTTGGAATGTGAAACAGAAATAGTTTACCTCTGTAGTTTTTTGTTCCCTGGGGAGTTTGAAGATGCAGAATATAATTCTCCCAACCTCAGCTCACTAACCTGTTGCTACCCCTCATGTTAGTTTCTGAAATAGTCTTGGTGGGGATAGGAGACCAGGGCATAATATGGTCTGCTACTGTCTTTCCCCAGGCTCAGAGAAAGACATCTTATATATGTGTCAGAAGAGATCGAGTATTGGGTGGTGATATTTCCATAGGAACCTAGGTCTGCAAATGGGCTTGTGTAGCTCCCTTAAATTACAGGTAGACTAGGTATTAGCAGTTTCCCTGCTCAAGAAATTCCACTAGAAAGAGTCTAGTCCCTAATAGGATTGCTGCTCCATCTAGGCCGCTCTACTCCTTCTGTGAATCCCAGCCCACACCTTAGTCGTGATTCCTCCTCCAATTCCTTCATTCTTCCAACTCCCACACCTGGTGTCCATAAAAAACCTGTCTTCCTACTTCCAAGTGATTGCAGAGTGCCACTTGATTCTTTAGAGGAGGGAAGCAGGCAGATGGGAATGTGTGTTGCTCCAAGTTCATCTCCCACATTCTCTCTACCATGTGGATAGAGTGTAAAAGCATGAGTCCTAACCACATTTAAAAAAATTTTTTATTGGAGTATAGTTGATTTACAATGTTGTGTTAGTTTCAGGTGTACAGCAAAGTGATTCAGTTATACATATACATATATTCATTTTTTAATATTTTTATATAGGTTATCTAAGAATATTGAGTAGAGTTCCATATACAGTAGGTCCTTGTTGTTATCTATCTTATATATAGTAGTGTGTGTATGTTCATCCCAAGCTCCTGATTTATCCCCCCCCCCACCTCGCCCACCATACTTCCTCTTTGGTAACCATAAGTTTTTTTTTTTTTTTAATTTTATTTATTTTTTTAAATACAGCAGGTTCTTATTAGTTATCTATTTTATACATATTAGTGTATATATGTCAATCCCAATCTCCAAATTCATCTCACCACCCCCCCGCCCCGCTTTCCCCCCTTTGGTGTCCATACGTTTGTTCTCTACATCTGTGTCTCTATTTCTGCCTTGCAAACCGGTTCATCTGTACCATTTTTCTAGATGCCACATATATGCATTAATATACAATATTTGTTTTTCTCTTTCTGACTTACTTCACTCTGTAAGACAGTCTCTAGGTCCATCCACGTCTCTACAAATGACCCAGTTTCGTTCCCTTTATGGCTGAGTAATATTCCATTGTATATATGTACCACATCTTCTTTATCCATTCATCTGTTGATGGGCCTTTAGGTTGCTTCCATGACCTGGCTATTGTAAATAGTGCTGCAATGAACATTGGGGTGCATGAGTCTTTTTGAATTATGGTTTTCTCTGGGTATATGCCCAGTAGTGGGGTTGCTGGGTCATATGGTAATATAAGTTTGTTTTTGATATCTGTAACTGTTTCTGTTTTGTGAATAATTTCATTTGTATCATTTTTAAAAATCAGATTCCACACATGAGTGATATCCTATGATATTTGGCTTTCTCTGCCTGACTTACTTCATTTAGTATGATAATCTCCAGGCCCATCCATGTTGCTGCAAATGACATTATTTCATTCTTTTTTTATGGCTGAGTAATATTCCATTGTATATATGTACCACATCACCTTTATCCATTCCTCTGTCGATGGACATTTAGGTTGCTTCTTGGTTATTGTAAACAGTGCTACAATGAACATTGGGGTGCATTGTCTTTTTGAACCATGTTTTTCTCTAGATATATGCCCAGGAGTGGGATTGCTGGATCATATGGTAGCTCTATTTTTAGTTTTTAAAGGAATCTCCATACTGTTCTCCATAGCAGCTGTACCAATTTACATTCCCACCAACAGTGTAGGAGGGTTCCCTTTTCTCCACACCCTCTCCAGCATTTATTGTTTCTGGACGTTTTGGTGATGGCCATTCTGACTGATGTGACGTGATATCTCATTGTAGTTTTGATGTGCTTTTTGACCATTTGTGTGTCTTCTTTGGAAAAATGTCTATTTAGATTTTCTGCCCATTTTTTGACTGGGTTGTTTTTTGTTTTTGTTTTTTTTTTGACATAGAGCTGCATGAGCTGTTTGTATATTTTGGAGATTAATCCCTTGTTGGTTGCTTCGTTTGCAAATATATTCTCCCATTCTGTGGGTTGTCTTTTCATTTTGTTTATGGTTTCCTTTGCTGTGCAGAAGTCAACCACATTTTAAGCAAATATGTTTTCTATATTCCACTGTATACTTTTACTTGCAATACAAAATATGATAGTGATTTATATTACCTTCCAGTAATTGGTAGGAATCACATATTCTTATTAAACTATTCTCAGCAATTTATACTCTATCATAACTTCAGTTTATCACAGTACCTACCTGCAGTGCTACCTGATACTCTCCTCCCTGAAAAGAATTTCCTTCTCTTGTGCTGACTTTGCTCTTTGCTGTATAAACTCCCTTTTATAGAGTTTCACAGTTTGTTGGAATAAAGCTGTCCTTCTCCCTTCCTTTCCCAGCTGGGTTCAGGGGCTTGGGGGGATGTTGCGTTCTATGCTCCTCCATTTCTAGTGGATTCTTTCCTGCTTCCTTTACTCTTCTTCTCTCCTCTCCTGCTCTCATCACCAGTGTCTCCAGTCTGCTTTTTCCTCTCTTTCCTCCTTTGTCAGTCTTATAGCACCCTCTAAGAAATGTGATTAGCAGGAAGAAGGTTTCTGTACACTGGTATCAATTTCTTCTTTGACTGAATTTTTAGCTTTTGTGTAGTCTCTGAGATTTCTGCTACAGCAACATTCATGGAGGACAGCTGGACACTAGGGAAAGGAGAGGGGAAGGCAGGCAAAGAAAGAGAGGAGGGAAGGAGAGGGGCCCTGGGAGGACCCCAAACAAGCTAACATGGAGCATTTGGGAGTAAACCCTAAAAAGAGACACACTTTTGCAATATTTTTCCAGTTACAAAGTACTTTTTACATTTGTTACCCGATTTATCTGGGGCATAGGTATGCTTCACATTTTGCAGATGATGAAATGGGGCTATAAATTAAGAATAATATAAACTATGATGCAGCTTGTAATAGGAGAGTTGGGGTTTGAGGCTTCTGACTTCAGCTCTATTTCTCTGTCTACCATTCCATAGTTTTAGGAAAGGTAAGGGGGGTGAAATCAGGGAGAATTCAAGTCACCTTACAAAAGGCTATGCTCTTCACAAATTCAAAAAAACAAAAAGTCAAGACTTAAACCCTAGATTACCATGATTAGTTTTTCTTGGGGTAACGAGATAATTCAAAAATTAGGTGTGTTTGTTATAGCAACAAGGAGTGAATTACCTTCCAAATTGGAAATATCCCTTAATAGTCAATAGAAGAATGAGTAAAACTGTGGAAGAGTAAATCTGCTTAAAGATAAATATAAGATCAACTTTAAAAAATTCCTGAGGCATTGACAGAGCATGAGACCTAATTTCCAAGTGGGCAGAAAGCTCTCTTTCTGAAACAGCTTTACTTCAGTCCCATGTAGATGTAGAAAGATGGACATGGAGACCATTCAGGGTCCCTTCCAGCAAGGCAGGGATGATGGACATATTCGTGGGCCTTTTTCACTTTTCATGATTTCAGAATCTTACAAGATTCTATTATTCTCCATCCTTTCTGTGCCTTTGTGAACCACTTGTTCTACCTTAAAGCACGTCTGGAATATCCAGGGCAAACATTCTGAGCAAGGAACTTATTGAGTGTAAGGTCTCTAGAAAACAGACTGCTGTGTCATTGCCTTTGGAAAGCAATCATTTTAAGATAGTTTTCAGGTAGGTGAAAGACCAGTGCAACAAACTGATAAAAGCCCTCTGTCATCTGATCTTCTGCAGCCATTCTGATGAGAAGTGTGTTCCTGTTAGGAATCTGAGCAGAAGCTCTGGCCAGGAGGCCTCTATTTTGCTAGAATCCTACCCCAATTTAAGGGTCAGATTGCAGCTCTCCCAAAAAACTGCTCTGTGCTAGGCTGCATTACTTAGAAAATTCCAATAAAGCACCAGAATGTCTGAGATAAAAGAGCTCTTTGTAAATTAAGGAGAAAAATAAAGGACATCAGCATAATCCTATCTCTAAGCCAAATCTGGATAGTGTTAAAGTACTTCCAAATAACACCATTTAACTCCTTCTTTGCCAGAAACACAAGAATCTGCACTGGGAAAAATGTCTCTCAGCAAAGCAACACCTCTTGAACTTACTACTTAAACTATGGAAAGGAGAAGGAAAAAGTGGGAAAGGGTAAAGTGGGAAGATGTCAAGGAAATGTCCCACTCTTAAAACACCTTAAAAAAGGAAAAAGATTTTAATGCCAAGATTTGCTTAAAGAATTTCCTCAAGCCCACTAGGGACCTAGAATCCATTGACCCTGACCTCTTTCATCCCCCCTCTTCCCATTGTGTCCTTACTTCCCTCCTTATCCAACTTCCATTGACAGCCCTTTCATACAGCCCCAATTTCTTTGCCCCTCTCTCCTTTCACAGCACTTGTCTGGCAAACTCTTAACTCTAATTAATACCAGCTCTGCCTACTTCACACTTAAAAGTGTTGGGGAGACACACACAACCATGCTAACTGGACTCAATTTAAATTTGTGGTCATGGACATCACGTGGTCCTCCCTCCATTCTGCCTGCCTATTCCATTGCATCTCCCACTCCCTTAGACGCCTAGTTCACACCTGCCCCCTTTTACTCTGCTGGTCACCTTGCTTACTATTTCCTTATATGCAAAATTAGAGGAAACTTCCATGTAATCCCATTACCCTAATTCCCCCGCAACTCATATCTGTTAAACCTTTGGAAGATGGTGCTCAGCATCAAATTCATGCTCTTAGTTGTCATTTACTTAAAGGCAGTTTCTGGAGGTTAAAATAATCAGAGAGCATCAAGATAGCACTGTCCTGGGCACACTCTCTGGCAGCAGTGTCCCTTTGCCTTGTACTGCTGTGTCTCTTCTGTCTGAAGTTTCAATAAATGAATGCAAGCCTATGTAAACTAGGGACCGAGCATATACCCCATGCCTACATTTCTGCTGAACTGCAGGTCACATGTCTCCCTGGGCCAGCCGTGGGAGGATCTAGGAGTACAGACTACTTTTGATTTTCACTGCTGTGAACCCTGTCCAACTGCCAACACAGAGCCCTGCCTAAGGTTTTCAGGTGCATGTCGCAGGGGTAGGGTGGGACCATTCAGGCCAGCACCTGTATAGTGCTGCCCTGCTTTCTGCCACATCCCCTGATGTATGCCATATGAAGAGACCATGGTAGGACTTGGAAAACAATCTTGGGCATTTTCAAAATAGCTACTATTTGTCAAGTATCTGTTATATGCCAGGAGCCTTACACATAATAGCTCACTTAATTCACACAACCACATTCCAAGGTAAGTTTCATTGTCCTCACTTTCTAGATGTAAACACGCTGCCAACTCCAGGGCCTCGGTTTCAGATTTCTGGATAGCACCTTCTCCTACAAGAATACATGTTTCCCTGGGCACAAGCAACAGGGCTGCCCTGACCCATTTGGATTCATACGAAAATAAAAGCAGCACTGTCTCCACCTCAAAAGTGACAAAGCAGGCAGAGAGAGAGCATAGGTTTGGAAGCTAAAAGCAATTGTGTTACCAATGAGAATACCTAGCCAGGTTCTCCACTGAGAACATCGGTGTTTAGGTTTCCTCAAAGTGCTTTCCACCACCCAGGGAGTTACGAGTTTTACATTTTGTAAAGGGCTTAGTTGGGTCATTTCACCAGGACAAAGGGTGACAACAATGAGTAGTCAAGTTTTTACCTCTTTCTAAACTGAAAAACTCTCTAGCTTCGAAGCAATAGCTTTTCTAGATTCTTTCAATCGACTGCCAACCCTCCCTCACTTAAAAAAATCTTATAAGTTCTGGGCATCCTGCTGAAACAACCCCATTTAAAAGATTAGAAAACTGAGATCTAGAGAGGCTTAATATCCTGCTCAAGATCAGGCAAGATGTGCCCAAATTTTAGATATAAATTCCATGTGTTTTCCATTGTAGAACACTGTAAAATTAAATACTATAAACTCACAAAGAACTTGAGAGATACTCCTTAATAAAGTCCCAAGGTTGAACATGCCCCTATGTATTTTTTTCTGTGGAAGAGAAACTAGCCCCAATCTCTACATGACTATAACTGGAAAAATAAATATTGATCCCATTTCTTCCTGTAATTCTAAATTCTAGATCATAGGAATTTAAAGTTGTAAGCAAATTTTAGACATTAAAATCCATCATAAATTTTAAGTATAAGGGAAAACCCAGAATAGCCTTATTTAAAACAAAAAAAGCACCTTTAGATAAAATGCTTTTTCACATACACATTATTGATAAATGAATCTATTGAGACAAAAATAATATTAGAATAAGCTATCTCTACAGGACTGGTCCTTTTTATGTTAATGGTAAAATTACAGGTTTAAAATATATATGTTAGGATGAAGGTGAAAAAAGTTATTTTACAAAGACCATCAAAGTACAATGAAAGTTTTTGTTTTCATACAAGGTTTGAATTTGTTTTGTAGATTCTTCTTTGTAATTAGATTTAGGGTTTAGATTATCTCAAGTGACTCTCTTATAAAAACAGAGGTTTTAGCCAAGCACTGACTTGCAAAATAAAAACAAAAAATGTTCTCCTTCAGGGACTAGCCTAGCTATAGTTTTAGTTGTAAGTTCAGTAATGCATCTACACATACATGGTAATTAAATCTAGCGTCTAACAAACTTAAACTTTAATGACCTTTTATAGCTGGGCAGTAAATTATATGTAAATAAGTCATGAATATAGACCTTAGTTTATAGAAAATGTCAAAAAACAGTACTGATTGATATACCACAAAGAAAAGAGGCTGTGGAGATCTGCGTTCTAAATCTAACTCTGCCACCATAGGTCTTTCATCAAATCATTTAGCTTCTCTGGGCCTCAGTTTACTCATTGGTAAAACATGAGGGTTACATTTGGTTAATTGTAACTAATGTGTGTATAGTGCTTAAGTCTCCAAAGCTCTTTTCTGTGCATGGTCTATCTTAATTCTTTTAACTCTATGAAGTAAGAAGGACAGATACTGTTACCCTCATCATACAGATGAAGAAGCTGAGGATCATAAAGGCTAAAATATAAGACCAAAGTCATGCAGTTTGTAAATGGCAGAGCTAGGATTCAGATGCAGCCCTTCAGACACAATTCTGTATAGGAAGACACCATGCCTACCAACTCTAAATGTCCGATATAATAAAGTCGTGTTTAGTCATCACTCAAATATAACCAGACTTTCAAAGTACCTTAAACACCATTCAGCAAGCACAACATGTTCTCTAGCCTGCAGGACCGAATGTTTTTATGATCCACTGTAGGAGGATCCAATCAGTTGCTAAGTTAATAGCCAACTTTATAGCCAAGCTAATAGAAAAGCCACATTACACTGGCTCCTTTTTGTCAGACCAGCCACTTTTAAGACTTTGTGCTGATTTATGTCCCCTGATATTTATTGGAATCTCTAGGTTACTGTAAAATAAAAATGCTCCCTATTTCTCTGTTACTAAAATGTGTTAAGTCACAACTGTAGCCAGAACACTTGTAAGTAAACAATGTAGAGTATTCAAGCAGTTTAAGAAATAATGCTAGTTATGTTTCCAAACTCTTTCCTCAGATGTTTGACCCCAGGTATTTGGTAAATCCTAATAAGCCACTTCAGCTTGGTTTCCTCTTCAAGTCAAGCCAAATATTACATGTGCATGGCATGCTTTTGTATTTTTCAAAGGGCTTTCATGTTCATTATTTTGTTCTATACTGATATAACACTAATGTGTAGGTTGAAGCTGTTCTCTGTGGTCTCCCAAAACAGCTATTTATTTAGTCTCTGATTTTCTGTCTGCTTTTAACCCACTGGGGCATTGCAAATGTTAAAGAAGGAATAGAACAGGAGGGTCACAGAACTTTTATGAAGATAATAGAATGAAGAACAGGAGTGTGCGCTAAGTCCACCTTAAGTTAGCAGTGCTTGAAACTAAGGAAGCAACAATAATAAAATAGAGCAACAAATGTTTCAAAAGTTATGAATCAATCTAAAAAATATAACCTAGGTTCAGTCATCAAATTTGTAATTCGAAAGGATAAGAGAAAGTTGTAGGAAGTGGCAAAAATACCTTTGTAGCAGAAATGCCCATAGCACTTAAAGATGCAGAAGGAGGCCAAAATAAATTAATGCTAATTTTTTGAAAGATAAAATAAGAAATAACTGAACACAACTTTACCAAAACCCATAAATGTTCAAAGTAAGAGAAGAGAATGGAGAGTGAGGTTAACAGTTAGATGTCATGGTTTAATCAATAGTCCCTTTTATAATAAAGTTTTAAAGATTATTTGAAAGTGTTAGTTTTTCTTTTTATAAAGAAGAAAACATGCTGGTATGTACTTAGGAAAGAATATCTGGAGGCATATACATCCCTTTATTAGCAGCAATTGGCAAGAAGAGAATATTTATTTGTATAGATCTTGATCTGATCTGACACAGAAGTTTCCAAATGTTCTCAAAATATGTATGAGTGTGCTCTCTTTCATAAGACAGTAAGCTCAGTCTCCTTTAAAAATTCCAGCTGGAGAGCTACTGATCTGCCTGTAAACTTACTGTCCCTTGAGACATTTTATGTCAGTGTGTTTCAATCATGGGCCTATCAAAATTTGGCTTCATGCCTCTCATAAATTGGTTGAGGGAGAAGGAAGAGAGGAGAGAATAAGAACCAGAAGTCACAAGATGGAGGATAAAATACTGGGGTTGTATTTCAACTTATCCAGGAACAGAGCGGGTAGCATTCTAAGTCTATTGCCAGTGATAGCGTATTTCAGAATGCTCAGGGCCTTCTAACCATATTATATATGCAAAGTCTCCTAGAAAAATGCTAATTTGGTTGACTGCCACTTTGGGACGATCCTGGCTCTGGGGCTGGAGTTGTTTTCATCTGTTCCCTCTGGGTGCAGTTAAATGACCACCTATTGACTGAGTTGGGAATTGCAGCTTCCCTACAGCCCCGGAAGCTTTTCAACTGAGCCACTGAATGAGAGAAATTAGCTTGGCAAACCTCTCCCTAACAGAGACCTCCTTAATGACCCACTTTGCAAGTCTTTTTCCTCGTCCAGAAGAATTTCTCACAGAGCCTTCAAGTCTCATGTTTCCTAACAGGGTTACCAAAGGGATAAGCTGAAACTATTGATATATAAACTGAAACACACATAAGTAGTTTAAAAAACTACTGTTGTTTTGTTTGTCAAACCCTTGGAATAGGTCACCAAAGAGCCTTGTGAAATGCAAGTCTGTCATAAAATCAGGAATATCAAGCTAGGCAAGATTTAAGAAATCAATAGTCTGAACCCTTCATTTCAAGAATGAGGAAACTGAGGCTCAGAGAGGTAAAGAGGAGGAACTTCACGGGGCTGTTATACTTTCATTCATTTATTACCAGATATTGTTCACCGAATTTCTACTTGGAGCTAGGTGCTGGGGAAGCAAAGATGCATAAGGTCCAAAGAGCACTCTGTCTAGATGGGAGCCAGACTTGAAAGCAAGAAAAAAGAGTGTGGGAGTGCAGTGGTGGAGCTGTGCAAAGGACCTGCTCATGCCAGATCCACTGGGGACACGGGGTCCCATATAAGTCAACACACTTTAAAAAGCACACAGAATAAAAAAAAAAAACAAACATGGTATATCTGTACAATGGAATATTATTTTGCTTTAAAAAGGAAGGAAATTCTGACACATGCTACAACATGGATGAATCTTGAGGACATTATGCTAAGTGAAATAAGCCAGTCATAAAAGAACAAATACTATATGATTCCACTTACATGAGGTACCTAAAGAAGGCATATTCAAAGAGACAGAAAGTAGAGTGGTGGTTGCCAGGGGCTGGAGGAGGGGCAGGTGGGGAGTTATTGTTTAATAAACAGAGTTTCAGTTTGGGGAGATGAAAAAGTTCTGGAGAGAGATGGTGGTGACAGTTGAACAATCTTGTGAATATACTTAATACCACTGAACTGTACACTTAATTGTTTCGATGGTAAATTTTATATTATACATATTTTACCACAATTTTTAAAGAAGTACACAGAAAGGAATGAAAATGAACCAACTATAGCTCCACACAATATGACATGAAACTCTCACAATGTTGAGCAAACAAAGGCAGGCACAAAAGGATGCAGATTGTGTGCTTCCCTCTATATAATCCATGTATTAAAAGTCAGGGTGTGGCTCACCTCTCGGGGAGGCAGAGATGAGATAGCATGGGCTTCTAGGGTTCTGGTAATGCTTCTGTTGCTTGATCAAGGAGTGACTCTGTAAAAATTAATTGCACTGTGTACATATAACCTGTGCACTTTTCTGTACATATATTAAGCTTCAGGTTTTTGTTGTTGATTTATGGGACATAGACGAACTGAAGAGGAATCAGTAGGAGAGTGAAGGGATTTTAAACTTTCACAGGAGGAAAGGTTGAATCTTTTCAGGATGGTCAGTAGTCTGTAGTCTTCAAATACCTGAAGGAGTGGCATGTAGAAGAGGAAGACAACTTTGCTATACCCAGAGGGGTAGAACTTGGAGGTGAAGGTGGGTGGGAGGTAGAGGAAGACAAATTCAGCTCATTATAAAGTATGCTTCAGGGACTTCCCTGGTGGCACAGTGGATAAGACTCTACGCTCCCAATGCAGGGGCCCTGGGTTCGATCCCTAGTCAGGGAACTAGGTCCCACATGCATGCTGCAACTAAGAGTTCGCATGCCACAACTAAGGAGCCAGCAAGCCGCAACTAAGGAGCCTGCAAGCCACAACTAAGACCTGGTGCACCAAATAAATAAATAAAATATTAAAAAAAAATAAAGTATGCTTCTGTTATAGGGTTAGAATGGGATCTCTTAGAAGATCATACAGTCAAGTGGAATGAGCACTGACATCCAGGCCAACTGCAATAGGTACGAACCCTGGCTTTGCCACTTACTTGGACTAACTAAGTCACCCTATCAAGTCTCAGTTTCATATTTGTAAAATGGGGCTAGTGCTAACTACCTTGCTGGGTTATTTTCAGGATTAGTGACAATATATACAAATGCCTAGCTCAGGCCTTGGCCCATAGGAGATGCTCAATAAATGATAGAAGTTATTTTCAGTAGAACATTAAATAGAAGGTGGATAAAACCTCTGTAAGGTATTAGACTATGTATTCAAGCACTGATCCCTTTCAACCCCAAGAATCTATGATTCTTTGCATCTTTCTTTGTAACTTTCCCAAGATCACACAGCTACTGATTGGCAGGGCCTTATGTTCCTGTTCACTCTGGTAGCTGCCTCAGGCAAGAGGGTTACCAAGCAATCTCTTACCCAGTGGTAATTAGATAACCATCATCTGCATTAGGTCCTGAGGGATAGGGCCCTGTTCCTTTAAATTCTGAGTGTGCTCTGGAAAAGCTCAAAGAGGGGAAAACCTGGGAAGGTTGTTCAAGTGGTGGGCTGTGAACAGACAGTTACAGCTTGAGGATACCATGGATCTCTGGGGCAGGAGAGGGGGGAAAAGGGAGAAGGGAAGGAGAGATGGAGGGGAATTGTTTTTAAAAAGTGAATTAAAGACAAAATTTGAAGACAAGCTTAGCCTGACTCACCATTTTTTAGGGTCCAGTTATTACTGGCCAAATTTATAAAGCATAAATAAGAGATGCTACTTTGAAAACCAGTTTCTTCATTTGTAGGAAAAGCAATAGATTCATTCCACAAAGGCAAGAAAAACCTGTGTTAGTTTAGCACTTTGGGCTAAGTTTTCCCAAAGCCTCTTTCTTATCCTGATTCCAGGCTTACTAACCTTTACATTTCCAAAGGAAATGACTTGCTGGAGTGGGGCTTCTCAGTTTTACTCAAGGTTACCTTCCTGACCTCTGTTGAATATTTCTGCCTTGGATTTATGCCCTGGAAACAAGGTGACTCCTTGTGACAAGAGACCTGAGGAAACAAACACCTAGAAACAGTCTCCCTTTGTCTTAGGCATTATACATTCTAGTCAGACTGACCCTTTGAACTTGTTTATTCTCTATTGGTGCTCAAATGTTATGTCTTGGTCTATACGACTTTCATATTGGATGAAAAATAAATGGTACGGATTTAGCTCGCTATAGCTTTGGCCCAGGCCAAAGGAAAGAAATACCAGCAGCTTCCTTTTGCAAGTAGCAACTTATTTTAGCATTTTCCCTCTTCAGACTAAAGCCCTTGGTAGAAACCAACATTACAGACCAAGCCTACACAAAAACCTCAGATTTTAGTCATATGTCTCACAAGGATATTACATCATTTCTTAGTTTACCAGACAAACATTTCCTGAAACACAGAGATCCACTGCAAGCTTTTGCCTAAAGGATTTTGGGGTGATCTGTAACTAGATCTCCTTACTTGGCTATCCCATCGCAGGTTTTTTCTTTCAGCTTGGTCAGTGGGCCTGTCCTTTTCACAGGCAGAGGACAAAGCAGTTAGCTGTCTTATTTTTTGGATCCCAAGAAGCCCCTTGTTGACATTGTTAGGGTCCTGCAGGAAACCATGGCATATTCAAAATGAGTAATTTGAGGAGAGTATAGTAAAAGGACTATTTACAAAGGTAAACAGAGTTTCAGGGAAAACAACAAAGGACTGGACAGTATCGCAGGGTTAGTAGCTGTGAGAGAGAAAAAAAAGAGCAGTTAGTTACAGCAGTGGTTGTCAAACTGTGTATGAATTACTTGGAGGGCTTGTTAAACATAGATTGCTGGGCCTACCCCTGGAGTTTCTGCCTCAGTAGGTTTGGCGTAGGACTGGAGTATTTGTATTTTTCACAAATTCCCAGGTGATGGCAAAGCTGCTGGTCTGGGGAGAAAACTGTGTGGAGAAGGCAGTTTGATTCTAGCTGTGCCCTCCATAGAGAGATGCAGCCAACCTGAGGAGAACCAGCAGGGAGGAGACCAGGGGAGTCTAATCCAAGCAGCTGAATAGCCCCCTCTCCAGTCTCTTCTGTTGCTTCTCATTGATGAAACTCAACCAGCAGCCAAAAGACAAGGGAACCCATTGATGCAATTCAGGAAGTTCAGCCTCTAGGATACAGATGAGAATGGAGAGTGGATCTGGAAGAGCAAATGGAAAATACCAGCACTTCCACCCCAAAATATCTTCAAGTACCTTGTCCTCACTATTTTTTTCATGCTGCCTTATATATCTAACATGCTTTCCAGTGTACATGAACATTCACATACACGACATAATGTATTTCTCAAAGTAACCCTACAGGGTAGGTGGGAATGATATTTATGCTCATTAAAAATGTGGAAACTAAGGCTCAAAATAGTAAAGGCTGCACATTTGATAAGAGCTGGGACTTCCACACAAGTTTTCTGCGTCCCAATTCATGAGTCTTGCCACCACTTCACACCTCAGACACGAGGGGATCGCAGTGACGTCAGTCTCCCCTCTTCCGGCTCCTGAGAAGCTCTCTCTGCTTCCTCACTGTCCCATGTGCAACTCCCTCATGCTGCATCCTCTTCTGGAAGAGGTGGCTCCCTTGCCCACTGAGGAGCTCAGCTCTTGCTCAAGGGCATATGGTGAATTTAGTCTCCTGCTAAAGTCATTTCTTTGGGTTATTCGCTGGTTTTTAAACTCTTCAGTGGCAGGGCTCCTTAAAGTCTTAATATGGGGCCTTTGAAGAGGCCAATAAACTGCAGCTCTTACCCCCTCTGTGTTCAGAACCTTATGAAAAACAGACATGGAGATAGAAGCTTTAGCTTTGATAGGGTAAGGTCACAGTGCAAGAGCCCCACAGGTCAGGGCTTACAACCAGACTTCCTGACACTTGCCCCTTAGACCTTCTGGGGAGGTAGGGATGGATGCATGTGTGCGGGGGCTCAGGGCTGGAGGCACCTGTCAGGCGGGCAGGCTAGTCCCAGGAGAAGATGAAGAAGGGGCCGAGTGTGCTCAGTTCCTTCCCCAGTGGCCCAGTCAGCTGAGTCCCTCCTGCCCTGGGGAGAACTGAGAGGGAACTATCAGGAAGGCAAATGTCTTTCACAATTTTGAAGAAGTGGAGATTCTATTTTATGGACCTGGGAGAGGGAGAGAATGACCTCCCTCCACAATAATGCCCTTTGAGGAATATCTTGCTCTTAGCAGTAGGAACAATTGATGTAATGAATTCTCTCATATGATCTAGGTACAGTATTTTTAAAGATTTGACTCTCATTAGTATATTAGTACAGCCTCAGGCCTCTTTAGGTGATTAATACCACCTCAGGTGATAGTATATTATCACCTCTTTGGAATGCTACTTTTGTTTCCTTCACCTTGGTTCATTTCTGATCTCTTGACCATTTTCTACAGTGCTTTGGATTAGAGCCTCCTTGAAGATTGAAAAAGTTCCCATGGTTTCCTTCTGAGAAGATCCTGCTTATTGAATCTAGAGTCTATCTCTTTTTCTTGTCCAGGATCTGGTAGACTATTGGGAAAAGTCCTTACAAGGGTTTCCTGGGAACTGGATTTTTAAAACAAGTATCTGTGGGAAAATACTCTCCAAGTACGAAGGGGCTCTGTTTTTGCCTCTACTTATTTCTCAAGCTCCTTGGGGAAAAGAAAGTACTACAGGTCAAATCTTTTTACAAGTAAGCTCCATTGGACTGTTCAAATACACGGTATGGATTAGAATTTTGTTTCATTGACTGTGGCTTGAATTAGGTTAGGCATAAGCTGTGCTGTGGAGGACTCTTGGTTAAATAAAGATTTTCATTGCAAATTTATTTGTTTTAGAGGAACTTACCTGGTAAACACAGATCTCTTCCAGCTAATGTTTTCACCAGGCTGATTCAGACTGGGGAACAGGAGTGGGAAAACACTGTGGACACAGTCTGCTGGCTAGCAGTCAAGGCAGAGGAAAGAAAACATAGGCAAAGGTCTGTGTGAAATATGAATCTGAGTCACAGAGGGAGAGGAAGAAAATAGTATGTGTCATTCTGAAAAAGCTCCTCTAAGGGCAGTTTCTTTTGGCTATAACAGTTGCCTCTCTCCTGGAGAGAGTCACAGGGCCTCAGCTGGCTCTTCCTGCCCCATTTTCAGACTTAAAAGGAAGCCACCTTCAGGCAAATTCCCCCTTCCTCCCAAGAAAGAAAATGAAAGGAAATTGAGAGTACTGGTCTCTGAAGAACCTGGGTGGGGTTTTGAATGAACCCAAGAGAGTGCCCTCCCTCAGCTGAGAATGTCTGCAGTCACAACTGGGACTTGCTCTTCTGGTGCCCCCTTGGGCATGAGGGTGTTCTTTAAAGTTGCCTAAATCCCCACTATTGCAGTCACCAGAACTCTACCCATCATGTCTCCTTTTCTAGGCCTTGCGTCTCAGTGTGGAGTGTTTCCTGACTAACTTTTGGCCGTTCTCAAGGCTGCTCTCTTGAACTTTTTCTCTGGCCACTCCCTATAGGCCCTCCTCAATATATTCATTTCTCTAACAAATTCTTTCTTTCCATTTGACATGCATCTCTGGTCACTAAATCCCAGAAAGATCCTGCAGCAAACTGTGAATCAATAATAAATGAGCATTTCTAACATTCATTTAAATATTTTACACTTTTATTGGGATATAACTTACATACCATAAAATTCACCCATTATTCACTTATAATAGTGTACAGTCGATGATTTTTAGTAAATTTATAGTGCTGTGCAACCACTGTTACAACCTAGATTTAGAACATTTCCAACACCCCATAAAGTTCCCTCATGAGTATTTGCAGTCAATTTCACCTCCAGTTTCAGGCAACTGCTGATCTGATTTCTGGCTCTACAGATTTGCCTTTTCTGATCATATCATATAAATGGAATCATACAATATATAGTGTTTTGTAACTGGCTTCTTTTACTGAGCACAATGTATTAGAGGCTCATCCACACAGCATGTGCTTCATTTTTTTCTTTTTAATATATTATTTATTTATTTTAAAATATTTGTTTATTTATTTATGTATTTATGGCTGCGCCAGGTCTTAGTTGCGGCACAAGGGATCTTCGTTGCAGCATGTGGACTTCTTAGTTGCGGTATGCGGGCTTCTTTAGTTGCAGCATGCGAACTCTTGTTTTGGCATGTATGCGGAATCTAATTCCCTGACCAGGGATTGAACCTGGGTCCCCAGCATTGGGAGCACGGAGTCTTACCCACTGAGCCACCAGGGAAGTCCCTTCATTTCTTTTCATGGATGAAAAATGGTCCATTGTATAGATATACTACATTTTGTTTATCTATCATCAGTTTATGGACATTTGGGTTGCTTCCAGCTTTTGGCTATTATGAATAATGCCGCTATGAACATTTATGTACAAGTCTTTGTGTGAACATACATTTTCATTTCTCTTGGGTAGATACCTAGTAGTAGAATTTCTGGGAAATTTGTTTAGCTTATTAAAAAAAAACTATAAATCTGTTTTACAATGTGGCTCTTCCATTTTACTTTCCTACCAACAAATACATGAAGATTTCCCCACATCTTGTCTACCACTTGGTATTGTCTGTCCTTTTGATTATAGCTCTAGTGGGTATGTAATGCTATCGTATTGCGGTTTTAATTTGCATTCATCTAATGACTAATAGTGTTCAGTATCTTTTTTAAGTGCCTTTTACCCATTCATGTATCCTCTTTGGTGAAATGTGCCTTCTAATATTTCCCCTATTTTTAAATTGGATTATTAGTCTTCTTATTACTAAGTTATAAGAGTTCTTTGTATATTTTAGATACTAGTCCTTTATCAGATATACAATTTGTAATATTTTCTCTCAGTCTATATCTTGTCTTTTCAACTTATTAATATTATCTTTTGAAGCACACAAGTTTTCATTTTGATAAGGTCCAATTTATCAAATTTTTCTTTTGTGGATTGTGCTTTTGATGTCATATTTAGGAACTCTGGGACTTCCTTGGTGGCACAGTGGTTAAGAATCTGCCTGCCAATGCAGGGGACATGGGTTCGAGCCCTGGTCTGGGAAGATCCCACATGCCACAGAGCAACTAAGCCCGTGTGCCACAACTACTGAGCCTGTGCTCTAGAGCCCGCGAGCCACAACTACTGAGCCTGTGCCCCTAGAGCCCGTGCTCTGCAACAAGAGAAGCCACTGCAATAAGAAGCCCGCGCACCGCAACGAAGAGTAGCTCCCACTTGCCACAACTAGAGAAAGGCCGTGCGCAGCAACGAAGACCCAACACAGCCAAAAATAAATAAATTAAAACACAAACAAACAAACAAACAAAAACTCTGCCTAGCCTAAGATCATGAAGATTTTATCTTACGTTTTCTTCTAGAACTTTTATAGTTTTACTTTCATATTTAGGTGTAAGATCCATTTTGAATTAATTTTTGTGTATAGTGTGAGATAAAGGTCTAAGTTAACTTTTTTTTTGCATATGGATATCAAATTGTCCCAGCATCATTTGCTGAAAAGATTGTCCCTTCTCTATTGAACTGTTTTGGCTACTTCATTGAAAATCAATTGATGGGGACTTCCCTGGTGCTGCAGTGGTTAAGAAGCCACCTGCCAATGCAGGGGACACAGCTTCGATCCCTGGTCCGGGAAGATACCACATGCCGTGGAGCAACTAAGCCCGTGTGCCACAACTACTGAGCCTGCACTCTAGAGCCTGCGAGCCACAACTACTGAGCCAGCGTGCCAGAACTACTGAAGCCCGCGCACCTAGAGCCCGTGCTCTGCAACAAGAGAAGCCACTGCAATAAGAAGCCCGTGCACCACAATGAAAAGTAGCCCCTGCTCGCTGCAACTAGTGAAAGCCTGAGCAGCAACAAAGACCAATGCAGCCAAAAATAAGAAAGAAAGAAAGAAAGAAAGAAAGAAAGAAAGAAAGAAAGAAAGAAAGAAAGAAAGAAAGAAAATCAATTGACCACAAATGTAAGAATTTATTCCTGACTCTCAATACTGTTCCATTAATATATATGCCTATCTTTATGCCAATACCACACTGTCTTGATTACTGTAGGTTTACAGTAAGTTTTGAAACTGGCTATTTTAAGTCATCCAGCTTTGTTCTTCTTTTTCAAAATTGTTTTGGATATTCTATATAAAATTTAGGATCAGCTTGTCTGCTTGTGCCAGAAAGGCTGCTAAGGTTTTGCATACAGTCTATAGATCAATTTGGGGAGAACTGCAATCGTAACAATATTGATTCTTTCCAATCCATGAACATGGAATATCTATCCATTCACTTATATCTCCTACCTATCAACAGAAAGAAAAATTGACAAAATTGAAAAGAGAAATACAGTGCTACAATAATAGATGGAGACTTCAATATCCACTTTCAATAGTGCATAAAAAAACCAGACAGAAGATTTATAATGAAATATAGGCCTTGAACAACCCTATATACCAATTAGAACTAACAGACGTATATAGAACACTGTACCCAACAACAGCAGAATACACATTCTTCTTAAGTGCAGATGGACTAGTCTCTAGGATAGAGTGTATGTTATTGTCTTTTGTTATGTTTAATAAATATTTTTTGTATCCCATTTTAATTCCTGTGTTAATTTTTTACTATATTTTTGGTGTTATATCAATGTACCATGAATATCTTTCCATGACGATAGATACAGATTCTGTTCTAGAATTGAGAATAATAAAAACATGCTCTCTATCCCTGAGGGTTCAGTTCTAATAGGGGAGAGAGACATAAAAATAGATCATTTCAATTCAATTTTAGTAGAGGTTGTATAAGGTACAAACATGGGGCAGGGAAGGCTTCATAGAGGAAGTGATGCCTGAGTTCTGTTTTAAAGGATAAATAGCAATTTTCCAGTTAAGTAAAGAGTAGAAGGATATTCCAAACAGTCAGCATGTGCAAAAACATGAGGAGTTAAAAGTGCGGCATGTTCATGGAACTATCGACAGCTCAATATCCCTAAAACAACAACAAAAAATGCTAACCTAAGCCTTGCAGGAAAAGAGGTTAGAGAGGTGGGCAATGGGAAAGTTATCAAGGTCTAGATCCCCCAATAAGGAGTTTGCAATTTATCCATCAGACTATTTTGAACTGAGAATAATATGGTCAGATTCTGAAATAGAATGCTCTCTCTGAAGGATTAGCTGAAAAGAGAAGAAGTTGGTGGTGGTGCGTGACTAATTAAAAGATTTTTATAATAATCCAGGAAAAGATGAGAGAGTAAAGCAAGATGGCAGGGGAAATGGAGCAATGGGGATGTTTTAAGCATGTTATCAGGGGTAAATGGAAGCAATTTAGCTTGAGTGGGAAATCAGAATTATTGGTGAGAGCTCACAAGGGCTTTGCAGGGAAAACACTGCCAAATGTTAAATGCAAAGAGCAAGAGGATGAAGAAAGCTAAATGGAGTTTAGAAGTTGAGGGGGTTGGGAATGGGATGAATGACTTAGAGCCTAGGTGAGAGTCTGGCCAAGGATAGAGGGTGAGAACTGGGGCCGTGGGTATGTGTGTGTCCTGTAATTCCTCTATCAGGTGGTTCCCATGCACATTCCTGGGACAGCCTGGAAACCTTTGAGTAAGAGAGCATGAACAACTGTTGTCTGTCTTCAACAGTCCCATCAACTGAGGGCAGGAATTTTTGGAAAAATGTTAGATGAAGCAATGATTCCCTAGAGATAAACTCTGAAAATAAGTGGGCTGAATTCTCTGTGGGCACAGGGGTGGAATCTAAGGCTTTCAAAGTGAAAGCTAATGTTTATGTATAAAATATTTCTGAAGAAATAGATCATAGCAGTTGTTTCTATTGAAGGGAAGTGGATGGCTGGGGAATGGGAAGGGAGGAAGACTTTTCTGAGTATAACTTTTTGTACATTTTGAATTTTGAATAAACTGAATTTAACATCTATTCAAAATAAAAGTTTTAAAAAAGGAAGCTGAGGAAATGTACTGGAGAAAAATGCTTATCACCCCTTCACACATCTGTATGTATTTTCAGGTGAGACACCCCTGCTTAGACAGCCCTGTTTGTTCCCGTAGGGGAATAAACTAGTTTGCCCTTTACTGTCCTAGGACTACTGCACCTTCTTAAAATGCACTGAGTCACTTCTCTGCCCTATTTTCAGCTCAGTGAGAGCCACCTTCCTCCCTGACTGGAAGAAGAGACAAAGGAAATCCAGTTCTTGAGGGTTTAATTTAATAGGTTCAATCCCTGTGACAGTATGTCATTCTGAGTGAAATTACCTGGGACAGAGGTAGAGATGGGAAAAGGAGAAAGAAGAGCCCATATTTACAGAAAAAATATACAGTCTAAATTTACAAGCTTAAAAAAGAACATCCATATCCCCTACATTTTAGGGTAGGACTTGGAGCCAGAGTCTCAGAACAGGAAGCCACAGACAACCTCTTCACTGTCAATACCATGAAAGTACAGGTGAAATGTTCCAGGCTCAGAATCTAGATTTAGGGCTGTAATTTCAGTTCTACCCCTGAGGTTGTGTGACCTTGGTCAAGTGGCTTCCAAAATCTAAGTATCAGTATCCTTTTCTACAAAATTAGCTGATTGGATGTACAGAGGAACTCCAAATATTCTTTCAGTTTCCACATCTTATAATTCTAAATCTTAGCAGGGCCTGCCATATAGCTCTGTAGCTTCTCCCAATAGGCATTTCACTTCTGGGCTTTCAACATTTGTTTCTTAGCTCTACTTTCAAGTTTTAGTTTCGGGAGGTGAAAGTTAGAGGAGGAATAGAAGGAATTGGTGGGTATTCAATCTTTGTGCCTGGGCCACAGGGTAGGAAGCTCTGGTTGTTGTTTCAGCAATTATTCCTTCATAACCTGGTCAATTGGAGATAATTTTGTATTTTTTCCCCCCCAATTTCTTTTTCTGAGAACTCTTTTGTCTTCTTCCCTTGCAACCATCACCCTACCCCTAAACTCTTGCTGTTCACTGGCCTATACTCATATATTGATTGTTGTGACTGAATTATAAATATAATGATTATTTCAACAAATAATTGAGCACCTACTATGTACTAGATAAGCAGTTTTCAAACATTTTGGTTTCAGGACCCTTCTATATGCTTAAAAATTATTGAGGCCCCCCCCCCAAAGCTTTTGTTTACATGGGTTATATCTATAGATATTTACTGAATTAACAAAGTAAAACTGAGAAAAATCTAAGCTATTGATTTTAAAATAGCAACAGTAAACCTATTACATGTTAACATAAAAAAAATAAAAAACAACTATATATTCAAAATGAAAAAAGTGAGAGAAGTAGCATTGTTTTACAAATCTACAAATCTCTTTATGTTAGGCTTAATATAAGACAGCTGGAATCTCGCATGCTTGGTTTTGCATTTAATCTATCACTTTGGGGTTTGCAATAGTTTCCTGGGGCTGCTGTAACAAATTACCTTGGTGGCTCAAAACAACAGAAATGTAATCCCTTATAGTTTTGGAGGCCAGAAGTTCAACATCGGTCTCACTGGGCAGAAATCAAGGTGTGCTCAGGGAAGCACTCCCTCTGGAAGCTCGAGAGAAAAATTCATTCCTGCCTCTTCCAGCTTCTGGTGGCTGCTGGCATTATTTGTGACTACTTGTTCCAATCTCTGCCTCTGTCTTTACATCAATTTCTCCTCTTTTGTGTGTGGTGGCTAATCTCCCTCTACCTCTCTTTTTTGTTTTCTTTTTCTATAAATTTATTTATTTGTTTATTTTTGGGCTGCGTTGGGTCTTCGTTGCGGCACGCAGGCTTTCTCTAGTTGCGGTGAGTGGGGGCTACTCTTCGTTGTGGTGCAGGGGCTTCTCATTGTGCTGGTTTCTCTTGTTGCGGAGCACGGACTCTAGTCGCGCAGGCTTCAATAGTTGTGGCACGTGGGCTAGTAGTTGTGGCTTGCGGGCTCTAGAGCTCAGGCTCAGCAGTTGTGGTGCACGGGCTTAGTTGCTCCGCGGCATGTGGGATCTTCCCGGGCCAGGGCTCGAACCCGTGTCCCTTGCATTGGCAGGCAGACTCTCAACCACTGCACCACCAGGGAAGCCCTGGCTCTCTCTTATAACAACATTTATGATGGCACTTAGGGCCCACTGGGATAATCCAGGATAACTTCTTTATTGCAAGATCCTTAATTTAATCACATCTGTGCAAGTTTTACTATATAAGATAACATTCACAAAGTCCAAAGATTAGGATATGACCATATCCTTGGGAGACAGTGTCAGCCTACCACAGGTTGGTATGTTGTTTGAAGTTTATGAAGAAAACCTGGTCTCACACAGATATGTAGTTCAGGAAAAAAGAGTATTTTAATAGCCTTTTCAAATAATTGTGGATATTCTTCTTTGATACCATACCAAAACTCAACAAGCAGTAGTTTCTTAAAGGTTTGTTGCAATTTTAAAATATATCAGTGAACTTTTTGTATAGGGTTACATTAAAATCATTGGTCTATATTCATTTTAAATAGATCTTCAGTCCATGCATAATTTTATAACATCATGCATTGATCATTTGGAAAATATTGTTTCATTGAGTTATACAGATCTTCTGAATACTGACACTTTTAATTATACACTATCAAAAAATAACATTCATTAATATCACCACTGATCTTGTCAGAACAGTTCTTACATATTAGAGATGATCAGACTCCTGGTAGCAGATACACATTTTTCAAAATTCCAATTTACTCTTGAAAGTTTGAATTTTATTAGTGGTAATGAATACTGTCAGTTATTTTTCTTGAGGCGACAGACTCACTGCTCATTTTCAAGAAAGCCATTGTTTGTTAATCATTATTTCAATTAAAATTGTATTCCATAAAGAAAAGTGGCTGGTTCAGCTTTCAAGTCAAACTGCACCAGTGCTTTTCCTTGAGAAACCTTGGTTATGTGTCAGAACTGCTTTATGTGTCCTCCCCATTTTGTCACACACAGTATTTAAAAGAAATGTACTCAAGGGTTGATATTTAATAAAATTAAAAATTCTTACTGCTTCATTAAAGATATTCTTTTGAGAAACTGGCTTTTTTTTTTTTTTTTTTAAATGTGAGTGTCAGTGGTGAAGAGTACAGTTGGGAGCCTCTGCCTTGATTTGTGCCAAGGTGCCAGCAGTTTTGCCCAGTATTGCTTTTATACAATTAGTGCAAATATCAGCACAGTTGTTCCAGAATAAACTATGAGATAAAAAAAAATTGTACAATGTTTTATTTCAGCATCACCTTAGTTTATTGCCAGGCATTTATATAGATCTTCAAGTACTAGCTGGTGCTGCCACCTGACAGATACAAGCAAAGCAACAAGACTAGCTACATCTATAATTATATAATTTTTGTCCATCTTAAAGACAGTATAATTCTGCAGATAGGATATGCACTCAGTCTTTATGTTTGCAACGGAATTTCTAATTTGGTGAGTTACTGCATCTTTGGAAAACAGCACTGCCATGATTTCTTTGACTGATTTTTCGTCTAGCAGACATTCACTCAGTAATGTACAGGCTTTATTAGTCTCTCAGCTATCGTATGCCCTTCTCCAGCCAGTGCAATACAATAATTTAACCTGTAAAATGCTTCAGTTGGTTTTTCATTTCTACTTTGAAAAGTGGTAACAAAAAAAGCTTTGGCTTTTAAAGAGGTTATCATTTTTAAAATATTCAATTCCTTTTTCTTTAAACTCTGACTGATTGGTCTCAAAATGATGCCTCAACCTACCTGGCACCATAATAGTGCTTGAAAATATTCTGTTGAATAAGACAAAATAAGGTAAATCATTAACTTCTCTAACGTCAAGGAAAAGAAATAAGCTTTTGTCACATTTTCCTTTCTTATTTACAGTTTCACCCAGATTATTCCCTTTACCTGAGTCAGAATCCTCTGATATTGATGTCAATATCATCTTTTTCAGCATCTTTAGATGTGGGAGATTGAGAAAGCAGGTCTTCTAATCTCCCTCTTGTGAGTCAATGAAAGAATCTAAAATTTAAAAAAAATTATAAACAAAATTTTATTTTAGAATAAAAGATTAAATTCTAAAAAATAACAGTTTTAGATAAAATTTAAATATTTAGAAAAGTTTTCAATAAATTAAAAATATTCTTGCAAAACAAGTAAACAAAATGAACTTTTTTCTTGTGTTTCTACATAGGCACAAGGAGAATTTAGGGATTTCAAAATACCATTTATTGGATGATTAAATGCGGAGAGATAGGGTATAAATGAATGTCGACAAAATTCTTTCTTAGGGAGAAATGGAAATTTTTATTCGAGCCAACTGAGGATTACAACCTGGGAGACAGTCTCTCAGAGAGGTCTGAGAACTGTTCTGAAGAGGTAGAGGGGGAGGCCAGTAGTATATGTGACTTTGGCATAGGGGTATGTGCAATCAAGCATTCATTCACCTTGGTAGAAGGTTAGTGCTATTTGCGAGGAACAGATATATTAGTTAAGGGTTTTAGTGCTTTTCTAAGTATAAGAAGATGCTGGGTTCATAAAATTTTCTCCTAAAAATATCTAACTATCTGAGGGCCAGTTCTGTCAGTTTTCCAGAGCACAAAGTGCCTCATGCTGAATTCTTTTCAGAGTATATTGTAGGTCAGCAACTGCAGTGGCTAATGACTTGATTTTTGTATAACTGGATGATAGGTAACATTCTTTATTTTACAATCCCTTCCCTTTTGGTCTTACTTTTGACTAAGGTTTGGGAGTCATTTCATGACCAATTTGTCCCATGGTGTTAGGAATGCTCATTCCCAGGCCAGGCAAGGATTTCATTGATATGCCCCTCACCGTGCTATTACTGGACTAGGCCCTGTTAACAGTAATCAAAAGCCTCTGGACTGCCTGTCTTACTAGTCTGTTACGGTCCAGGAAACGGTTCCCTCTTGTTGCTTCTTCCCATATTTGGAGTTACACTATTAAGATCATTGATCTTATAGGACTATATATTTGACCAATAGTTTCAAATCACCTAATCATCATTAATTTTATCTGAGGCTCAGCCACACATTTGGTGATGCAAAAAAACAATAATCTTATAAAATATGTGGAATACAAGTAACGTTCTAAGTAAATATTTAAGCAAAGAACTTCCACTAGGTGTGGCCCAGCAGCTCCCCAGGTCACCTGACCAGCCTGTTGTGCACCACCCGCTATCTTTAAGGGAAATGATATACTGGCATTGTACATAAAGTTCACCAAAGTTGTCTGCACATACAAGGTGAGTGGTGGAGCATCGTGACCCCTTACAGGATTGAGAAATGAATGTTATCTTCAAAGAGTTACATGGCTGGTGCCAGAAGAAGAAAAATTGGTCTTTACAGCTGAGCAGATACTTCTGCCATTGGGGAAGTCTGGTTAATGCGTGATGCAGATGCACAATGAACACTAGAGGGGAGAGAGGAGGCCCAAGTGGGCGGAGAAAAATTTTATGTCTAAATTTCTCGTCTTGCCTTAAAATATGAATTTTTATTTCATCATGAAGATAGCTTGTAAGAACACGCTAGAAGTACTGAGGACAAACTGAGTTAATCTCTGAAAACGCACTTATATCCTAACCATTAGACGAATCTATAAAATACAATAGTACTCAAGCACACACTTCATCAGTCAGTTGAGAGGTTGTAAGTCCTCTATCCTCTTGAAAACTTCTCTATACGCTCTGGAGAGGATGAGAGTGAAAACAACAAATAACATTTTAGTAATATTATGAATATAATTTTGACTTCCTGGATCCTTTGTTAGGGTCTCCTTCAGAACTCACCAGACCACATTCTCAAAAGCACTGCACTAGATTCTGTTCTAGATGGAAGCTGAGGTGACAGCAATGAAAAAGACAGGGAGATACATATTTATGTAGTGGCAACTGCCATCAGTTCTAGAATGGAAAAGAACAGAGCGTTGTGAGAGGATAGGACTGCGACCTGCTGGGCAGGAGCAGGGGGTCTGGGGGGCGCGGGGGTGGCCAACCGACCACTTCCCCTTCCTGGCTGCCTCCCCAAACCCCAGAAGGGGGGCGGAGGGGAAGGGACAGTGGCCAAGAGTCCCCCGTACGCGGCGGGCGCTGAACCCGGTAGGATGAGTCCACAGGGCAGCCGCGCCGTCATTCAACACCACCAGGATCCCCGGCACCGCCAGGGCCAGGGCCGCGCGTGGCGCCGGGGCCCAGCATCGATTCCGCTCCTCCGAGTGCAGCCGAGGGAGGTGGGCGGATTGCCGGTGGTCCCCCAGTCAGTGAGAGGCTGCCGAGAGAGGGCCAGGAATGGCCACCTCCCCGTGCGGTCTCGGGCAGCGCGGAGGCGGCCAAAGGAAAGGGAGACTTTTGCGGCCGAAGTGTAAGAGGGACGGACGGCAGCGGCTACCTCAGGAGGACCCAGAGAAGCTCGGGACGCAGGGGTTGCCATCAAAACCGGGAGCGTCCGGCCCTTCTGCTCCACCACAGGAGGACCACGTCCGCGCAGGCTTGGCGCGCGGTCTTTCGCTCGCGGACTCTCGCGCCCTCCGGCGGCGTCTCTCTAGAACGACACTGTGCTTGTCCGCGCGGGACGCGAATAAAGATTTCTTTTTCAAACAAACAGGAAGTGCCTACGGAGGCCGGGGAGGCGGTGGGGCAGGTCCTGGGCATGAGGCCGGGCGGAGACCGGAGGGCGGGTGGCGGCGGCGGCGATGAGCGACATTGTGGAGAAGACGCTGACGGCGCTGCCGGGACTCTTCTTGCAGAACCAGTCGGCTAGCGGGCCCGCAGCCGCCAAGGCGTCCTTCTCCTCCCGACTGGGAGGCCTGGTCCGCGGCATCACCGCGCTCACCTCCAAGCACGTAGGTGTTCTCTGGGCCGGGAGGTCAGGGGCGCCTCGGGGAGGCCCCCTCGCTGGGAGGCTCCGGTCCGGCGGCGAGCCTCCGGGGCTGGCCGTGAGGCGTGTGTGTCTGTCGGTCCTGGCGTCTGTCCGGAAGCGTCACTTTGCTGCCCGGACTGACAGCTGGGAGGTCGGGTTTCCACGGTTGGCCCTGACACTGACTCATTATTATCTGGGGCAGATATCTTTAATCTTTGAGGCCCTGTGTGTTTCTTGAACGTTGACGTAACAGAGTACCAGTACATATTTCATAGGTTGTTTCGAGAGTTAGATGAGACATCGAGCGTGTGAAACTACCAGGTGCCATGGAAGTGTCAGCATTATTCTCCTAAAAAGTTTCTTTCGCACTCGGGTTCTTTCTGTCTCCCGGTTCTTTCAACTGCTAGATGTCATACACTAGAACAGACCCTGCCATTTGAACCTGTTGTTCAGTATGTTTGGGGAGCTTGAGATTCTTAGGTTAGACCTACGGGTTGGGCAAAGAAAAAGCATAATTCTCCCTAAATGCAGTATTTGCTGAGTAAGTCTCTGCCTCTGCAGTTATAATGGAAGTTTTTAAGTTCCCACAGACTTTTCAAAGCTTCAGGGATTTAGTATCTTAAAAAAAGATCATATGGTAGGTCAAAATCTGTTCAAAAGATATTTGTGGAAGAGACTATGTGTTAGACCCTAAAGAAACAGTGTAAAACACATTTCCTTTTCCCAAGGAATTGTTCCTTCATCTTGGGCTTAAGACAGCTGTAAGCAGTATACAATGAAATATGTGTCAGGAGAGAAGAAAAGACAAAGTTTTTCTTCAAAGTGCTCTGAGCGTTTAAAAACGTTCTTTTTTAAACTGAAATAAGATGATGTTGTACTGGGGAGGATCAGCTTCACATTCAAAAATCACAAAAAACAATTATTTGTAGACTTGATATTGCTTGTCTTAAAATTTTGTCCTTTGCTCGTTTTTATGAGGTGGCTGAATGAAATAAAATACTTTTGGTTTTAAACTGCAGTTTGAAACCGTACATAAGGTATCTAAATGTAGCAGTACTTCACTAGCATTGTTAGTTCTTGGTTAGTCACCTAATGGGCATCTGCTAATTCAATGTGTAATTTAAAGATAGCATGATATTCGTCAAAATTGGGGCCAATTTTCAAGTGCTTAAGGAGGTGAAATACAATGCAGACAGTAAAAGTAACCATATCAGTGTATTTATTCCGTGTGTGTGAGAGAGAGATGGGAAGTGAGGGAAAGGATGCAAGGAATAAGGAAAAAAGGATAGGGAAGAAGAATATAGTTTAAGGGAAGAAGAACAGTTTCTGTTTCTGCCTTCTTACCCTGTTTCTGTATTCCATGAAGAAGGAGAAGGTGTGAGAACCTTATTCTGGGCCACTACATAAAGAATTGCTTTTCTACTTTCTCTCCACTGTTAATTTTTTTTAAAAACCATTTTCTGCTAACCCGTCCTTAAGGGGACAGTAACTGAGTGAAAAAAAGAGGAATGGTGAGTTAGCATGAAAATATTTATTCTTTCCAGGAATGATTCTGAGGGTTGGAGAAATGCCTGTAGGCAAATCTTAAGTGCATAATTTTTGTAACTCTCCTTTAAAATAATGTTTCTTTTTTATTGAAAATATTATAAGTTATATTTTTCCCTTTAAAAATACTGTTAGAGTTTAAAAAGGTGGTTATTCATGCATTCAAATATTTTCATTTTTTCAGGAGGAAGAGAAATTAATCCAGCAGGAACTGAATAATCTGAAAGCAACTGTTTCTGCTCCTAATACAACTCTGGTAAGTTTGCATAGTCAGTGCCAGCACGTTTTGAATTTGAAATCTGGTCCACTGTGGACTCAATAGTGGCATTAATTGATCAGTTGCTAAAATCTAATTTATCACAGTCAAAATCAGTTATGGATGGTAACAAGTCAGACATTAACTTTAGCCTTTTATTGCTGACTGGCTGCACCAGAGCAAGACTTGCTTGACTGATGTCAGTTCAATGCCAACATGATGATAGTTACATAAATGTAGGACTCCTGAGACCCCAAGGCTGATCTTATTGTTTTAATGTTGTGCACTGGGAGAAGGTTAGGACACATCATTTAAAATAGTATTTTCAGGGGACTTCACAGGTGGCTCAGTGGTTGGGAGTCCGCCTGTCAATGCAGGGGACATGGCTTCCATCCCTGGTCTGGGAGGCTCCCACATGCCACGGAGCAGCTAAGCCCGTGCGCCACAACTACTGAGCCTACGCTCTAGAGCCTGTGAGCCACAACTACTGAGCCCATGCGCCACAGCTACTGAAGCCCGCATGCCTTAGAGCCTGCGCACCGCAACTACTGAGCCCACGTGCTCTAGGGTCCACGTGCTGCAACTACTGAGCCCGGGTGCTGCAGCTACTGAAGCCTGCGCACCTAGAGCCTGTGCTCCGCAACAAGAGAAGCCTGTGCACCACATCAAAGAGCAGCCCCTGCTCGCTGCAACTAGAGAAAGCCCGCGCACAGCAACGAAGACCCAACGCAGCCAAAAAAATTTTAAAAAAAGTAAAAAATAAAATAGTGTTTTCAGACCTGAATTGATATATTGTAAATCTCTCATTTTACTGTTATATCTTGGAATATAGGTTGGCTGACAAGGTAGAAAAGTGATTTTCTTGCTGTAAAACTGAGTATATTGCACAATAGCTAAATCAGGATCTAGTTTTTAAAAAACTTGGTTCCATATAATTTGATTTTCAAACAGCATTCATCCAGCAACTATTTAAGCTGTGACCACCATATGCAGACCACTGTGGGACTGTGGGACTGTCCCTACATAGTTAGATTAAGGCCTACTTTTTTTTTCTTTTAATTTTTATGTGGTTTCAGATAATGAGATTTTTCCAAGCAACGTTTATTCAGCAAATATTTTGTGAGTGCCTTCTTTGTGTAAGTTGCTGTGGAATACTCTTCTAATAAAAATATTGCGGTGATCATTTTGCATGAATACATGATTATGTATGTGAATAACACTTGTAAAGTCTGAGAGAATGTATATATTTCCTTTTATGGTCATAATAATATGTGGACAAATGAAACTCAAAACATAGTTAATGTGATCTGTGTGTGTATGTGTATATGTATGTGTATGCATAGATATGTATATGTTTTTATGTGTATGTATAAAATCACTGTGTGTCGTGATACTTGGTAGAAATGTTACAGAGAAATAGCTTCTCTCTTTTCATTTAGTTTGATTTCCATTTCCTATAATTGGCATCAGTAAATACAGTTTTCATGTTACCAGACATAAACCTGGTGTTGACAGAATTTAGATAAGTAGGTAGAAGTTAGGGAGCCAGAGTTTGAAGGAAGATTTTATAATATTTATGGCCATCCAACTCTGGGCATACTTTACAGAATAGTCTGTCCCTGAGGTGGTCATGTAGAAGTTGGATTATAATTTGTTAAAGAAATTTTCTAGAGTGAATTCCTGCATTGGGAAAAGCATTTTCTTCTCCAAAAGTAAGAGAATAATAATGTATGCAATAGAATTTTACTTAAACAAACTCCATAATGACTTTTGAAAAGCTATGAGATAAAATATTACAAAATCAAGGTTGATACTTAATGGCCTAAATGAATACTTTCACTCCTCATTGATGTAGAAGCCTTTGAAGAGGCTTCCAGTATACTTTAAGCTTGTTTTCTCAGTGTTTAGTAGTTTTAATTAATGTGCTGATGGATTAACTTTTATTAAACACAAGTGACCTGAATTAAATCATTAAACATTATTCCCTTAAGATTTTCCTGTGGTTTATTTTTAAACTCTTCATATTTACATGTATATATATATATATATATATATATATAAAATCTACTCTCTGTATATAATATATATGAAATATAAATGTTATTCTTACTTTAAAACATTTTATTTTACTGTTTTTTAAGCATTTTGTGATTCAGTAATCCTGTAATACATTAACCCTAATTAATTTTTAGATATTAAAATAGTCTGAGCTTTTCTTATTTTGAAACACATTTATATTTTAAATTTTTGATTAAAATTTGCTATAAATATTGATACAGATATTCTCATACTAATAAAACAGATTTATAGAATCTCTTAAAATAAGTTATTAGCTCCTGTTATAAATATTGAAAGATCCAGTTAGGTTAAATACTGGAATGATTATACCATTAATGAAATCATAATAGTTGTGAGAATTGTTGAAAAAGTAATGCTTATAAAACAAACTGTCGCCTATTATAATATAGCACAGTAATTCTGAAGAAACTCCAGGTGCAATTTGGTCTTTAAATGTGAAAAATATTTTCATTACAGAAATTATTACCAACTTGTGGGAGCTCTATGGATGCGTTCATTTGACAAAGTATATTAAAATGATGTGCTACATTCTAGAAGCCACGTTAGAGTACCACGAGTGAAATTTTGTCTGAGGACCACGTGTCTCACATTATAACCAAATTTTACGCGAGGGACACCTAGAATTAGAAATAGCTACATTTGATTTATTTTGTATTGTTGCCAGTAACAAAATATTGAGATAATTTTACTAAAATGTGTACTGTTGGTAGTTAAATTTGGGAGAAACTCTTTATTTATAAAGTCTGACTTTGGGTGATTAATTTATATATGTTATTTCTTCAGTGCCAGGATTAAAGACTTCTCCTATTAAATGATTACAGCATACTAAAAAAAAAAAGTCAAAGCATTCTATTTATTTATACTGTTACTGGATATTTTGTTTTTCAGAAAATGATGAAGGAATGTATGGTGAGACTTATATATTGTGAAATGCTTGGATATGATGCTTCCTTTGGTTACATACATGCAATCAAGTTGGCACAACAAGGAAACCTTTTAGAAAAAAGAGTAGGTATGTATGTGTTTAAGACTCTTGCACTTAATGTTGTCCTTAAAGTTCTGGCTATTATATAAAGTGAATGATGGCAGGTGTGTAGTATGGTTTTAGAACACTGCCTTGTGATTTCCAAAGCTTTAAAAGATAATGCTTCAAAAACTCACAGTCTAAAAATGGAATCAGTTTTCCTGATTCATAGCGTTTTGGAGTTATAGAAAGGATGAAAAATTGCCTGTTCTTGTGATGGTGGTTAGATGACTTTGTCAAAATTCATTGAACTATGTACTTAAAAGGGTGAATTTTCTTATATGTAAATTATACCTCAGTAAAGCTGATCTTAAAAAGTCTGTCTAACCTCATCAGTTTAATGGTAAGGGATGATTTTTTTATAGATAAAAACGAAATTGACTTGAATAATTTTCGGTATCCTGCTCCTAGTTTCACAATTGTTAACTATGAGGATTTGAGGTATCTTTTAAAAAATTTTATTTCTGTAATCAACCTTTAAGTCTATTAGGAAAACAAGGACTTAAATCTTGTATTCATATACGTACAGCTTTATATCAGAAACTTAAGAAGGAAGCACTTTAGAATAATATAGGAGTAGAACATGTTCTTTATTCAAAGAAGTTGATAGTGTCGTGTTGTCAGGGACCAACATTCTTCTCAAGTTATATTGACCTGTGCTGTCAGATGATGGGTACGGCGTGGGAGATATCTTGGTAAAGACTCTGAGACTATATGAACACACTGTTCCACTTGTTGAATCTCACTCCACCAAAAATACTCTTTTGTCTTCTAGATTTGTTACATTCTTCCCTCCAAGTAGAGTGTCCTCTGGCATCTTGTCTCTCCCTTTCTGTATTCCAAACCAAGTTTTAACTCTTCTGTGATCTCTCAGGTGGCTCCTACCACCTGTTGTCTTACGGTGTTTGTCTTTTCATGTCTTTTCCAAACTAATTCTGAGATCCCTAACAGCAGGAAATTTTGAAAACAATAGATAGTCTATACTTTGTACATCTGTTGCTATATTTTGCTTTTTAGACTTTCATGTAATTTTTCCATTTTCAATTAAATTTTATTTTTATTTTTATTTATTTTTATTATTTTATTGGTTTTTTTGGCCATGCCACGTGGCTTGCGGGATCTTAGTTCCCCGACCAGGGGTTGAACCCAGGCCGTGGCAGTGGAAGCACTGAGTCCTAACCACTGGATTGCCAGGGAATTCCCTAAATTTTTTTTTTTCAATTTTTATTTATTTATTTATTTATTTATGGCTGTGTTGGGTCTTCGTTTCTGTGCAAGGGCTTTCTCTAGTTGTGGCAAGCGGGGGCCACTCTTCATCACGGTGCGCGGGCCTCTCACTATCGTGGCCTCTCCCGTTGCGGAGCACAGGCTCCAGACGCGCAGGCTCAGCAGTTGTGGCTCACGGGCCTAGCCGCTCTGCGGCATGTGGGATCTTCCCAGACCAGGGCCGGAACCCGTGTCCCCTGCATTAGCAGGCAGACTCCCAACCACTGTGCCACCAGGGAAGCCCTATTTTTAAAATATGTAAAAATTACATGTGTACATGGTCCAAAAGTTAAGACCTGATAAAAAGGTATAGTCAGAGAAATTTCATGTTTATCTCTAACCCCTCTACCAGCTTTGCCCCTTACCCCATGGGTAACTATTTTCTTTAGCTTCTGATTAATCTTTCCATTGTTTCATTTTGAAAAAACAAGCAAATTCATGGGTACACACTCAAATACTCTCTCTTACACAGAAGATAGCATGCTACAGAGATTATTCCGCATCTTGTTTTGACATCTTTATACTTTTATACAATTGCATAGTTTTCAGTGGGCAGATGGATGTACCGTAGTATTTTCAACGAGGTCCCTATTGGTGGATATATGGGTGGTTTTTATTTTTTGCTCTAATAAATAATGTTCAGTGAAGGACCTTGTATGTGGGTTATTTCATAGTTACAGTGACTAAGGAAACCTCACAGTCATTTTTATTGAGATTCATGATCTTCCTTAGGAAAGTATTTTATTGACACCTAGAAAGACGTGTCTGTGGGTATCAGATATTCTTTATGTGTGCTAATGAGTGGAAGTTTTTTTTAAGATAGCATTTAAATTTTTTATGCCTTTACTCCAGTACCATTGCCTCATCTACTCTCCTGAGATTTCTAAGGCTTAGTGCTTTCTCTGATGGATAATGCATTCTTATTTTTCACATGAATACTGTTGAGTAAATAAATCTCAGTACCCACTAAGTCAGGAATTATGTTAGGTGCTTTATCTTGTGAGATGATATTTCGTTTGACAGAGGAGAAAACTGAAGCTCAGAAAGGTCAAGTCAATTTTCCAAGGTCATAGAGCTACTAAATGGTGAAGCTAGAATATAAACCCAAGTTTCTATGAGTCAAAGCCTGTATTCCTATCCTGTACCTCACTCTTAGTCATATCAAATGTATTCTCTAATCATTGTTGTTTTTCTTTGTTTTCCTGAAACCTTTTAAATTTTTTGAATAACAGAATATCTTTTTCCCTGTTTCCTGATTATCAAAACAGTTTCCTTGTTTTCCCTGATTGTCAAAACAGGATATTCTTTTTAACAGATAGAATTAAGATTTCATAAGGTTTTGAGGTGGTCTTTGGATTAGTTTGTTGATCTTCTTGTATCTTGATATTGGTGACTTGAGAGGGGGTGATATCTTAGCTGAACAGATGTAATCTGATAAGACCTAATTTCTGCTTTAAATGCTGTCTAGGGTTTTTCTCTTTCGTGATCCTGGTTTGTTCTTTTTTCTCTCTCCTGATTGTGGGAGTGATAGCTCTGCTCCTCTGACCTTCAGTGAAGATGTTGCAGTGGGTCATGCTGCTACTCCTTGGTTATGAGAACAGGAAATTTTTTTAACAGTTTTCCCATCTTCCCCAACAGATACAGTATGGTTGCTGGATAGTAATAGGGGTAGCTAACACTAGAATTGCTAATAAAAAGGCTGGAAGAATTGAGAAGAATGAAAAACAATGGGAATGGGAGTCAGGGAATAAGGTCTCAAAGTAGACTGTGTGAGAGACAGAATAGCATAGGGGTTAAAAACGTGAACTAACTCCTACTGGCTCCGTTGTAGTCTTGGCTCCACCATGTAGTAGCTGTAGACCTTGGGCAGTTATCCTTTTGGGGCCTCATTATTATATTGGGGATAATAAGAATATCTACCTCATAGAGTTGTTGTGAGGATTAAATGAGGTGAGGCTTGTAATGTACTTAACCCACAGTAACTGTCTATCAAATGTTATCAATATTAAGGGTGACAGGAAAATGACATGGAGCATCTAGATTCCATGCACATGGTATTTGTCAGAGTAGTAACGTACTTCCTCAATTTTAAGTTGTATTTTTTAATGTTTTGATGTTATTAAAATAAAAATACTTGAGTAAATGAGTACATTTAATGTGGTAGACATTGTTTCTTTCCGCAACAACTTCTATTCATTCAATAGTTTATCTTCACATTGAGAAAATAAGGTATTGTTTATGGCTAATAGGTGATTTACATCATATGGATTGGTATTAGGTAGCTCATTCAGTAATACAAATAGCTAGTAACTCACTATTAACTGTAGTAGCTATTAGTTTTTGAATAATTATATTTGGCCACAAGACAGAAAATGTTTTGATTGATTGTGTAGAGATTTGCACAGAAGATAGAAGGCATATATTCCTAATGTCATTTACAGGACTTTAAGTTGGTGCACATAGCCTCTTTTCCATTTCATTTATATCCTGTGAAATACCTAATTGTGAAAGACTTCAGGGTGAAGAACATCTGAAATCTTCCGTACTGAATTTTTTGAACCTTGTTATTTTACTATTTGTTTTTATATTTACGTGTAACTGGTATCTTTGACACTTAAATTTTGGAATATATTATTGCTTTGTTTAACTTCTTGGGAAATGTTAATTTTTGGCAGGTAATTATGAGACTTTTCCTCTCAAATTTTATAGGTTATTTGGCTGTTTCTTTATTTCTACATGAAAGTCATGAACTGTTGCTTCTCCTTGTGAATACAGTTGTAAAGGTATTGTATTGTATGCTGGTTAATATGAAGTCTTCAATTATTCCTTCAGGCATCTGACATTTCTCATCAATCGTATTAAATTAGGTATTTTTCAAAGAAGGTGGGCTTATAGAATGGGCTTAGAAAGATCTTTTATATCAGTTTCTGCATCTGTAAAATGAGGATAATAATAGAACTTAACCAAGTTGTAGGGTTAAATGAAACACTGTAGAGAATAATAGTTGCTACTGCTGCTGTTATTATTGTTTCATTTAAAAAAGCAGAGTTAACGAAAATAAACTCAAAATGGTCTAAAGACCTACATGTAAGACCTGAAACCATAAAACTCCTAGAAGAGAACATAGATGGAACACTCTTTGACATAAATTGTAGCAATATTTTCTTGGATCAGTCTCCTAAGGCAGAAGAAATAAAAGCAAAAATAAACAAATGAGACCTAATTAAGCTTCAAAGCTTTTGCACAGCAAAGGAAATAATTGACAAAATGAAAAGACAACCTATGAAATGGGAGAAAATATTTGCAAATCATGGGACCAACAAGGGGTTAATATTCAAAATATACAAACAGCTCATGCAACTCAATATCAAAAAAAACAAACAATCCTATGAAAAAATGGGCAGAAGACCTGAATAGACATTTTTCCAAAGAAGACATATCCATAGCTAACAGGAAATGAAAAGATGCTCAACATCACTAATTAGAGAAATGCAAATCAAAACCACAATGAGGTATCACCTCATTGAGAATGGCTATCACGAAAAAGTCTGTGAACAGCAAATGTTAGTGAGGATGTGGAGAAAAGGGAACCCTTGTACACGGTTGGTGGGAATGTAAATTGGTCAGCTACTGTGGAAAACAGTATGGAGGTTCTTTAAAAAACTAAAAATAGAACTACCATATGATCCAGCAATTTCACTCCTGGGTATATATCTGGAAAAAATGAAGACACTAATTAAAAAAGATACATAACCCCAGTGTTCATAACAGCACTACAGTAGCCAAGACGTGGAAGCAATCCAAGTGCCCATCAGTAGACAATTGGATTAAGAAAACGTGGTATATATACGCAATGGAATATTATTCAGCCACAAAACAGAATGAAATACTGCCATTTGCAGCAATGTGGATGGACCTAGAGAATACTATTGAAATTAAATATTAGTAAATAAATCAGACAGAGGACAAGTACTGTATGATATCAGTTATATGTAGAATCTAAAAAATAATACAAATGATTGTATATGCAAAACAGAAACAAACTCACAGACATAGAAAAGAAACTTGTGGTTACCAAAGGGGAGAGAGGGAGGGACAAATTAGATGTATGGGATTAATAGATAACAAACTACTATATTTAAAGTAGATAAACAACAAGGACAGCATAGGGAATTATACACATTTATCTTGTAATAACCTATAGTGGAGTATAATCTGCAAAAATACTAAATCACTGTGCTGTACACCTGAAACTAATACAATATTATTAATATACTTCAGTAAAAGAATACATTAAAAAAAAAGCAGAGTTGGAATTATAACTCAGATCTCCAGACTCTTAGTCAGATGCATCTTCCATGCTGTTGTCTTTTTCTCTAGGATCTGTTTTAAAGGGATGTGATATAAACTGAATAATTGAAGTCTTTTAGATTCTGAAAGTCAGTTTAAAGAAGAACAGAGTTTAATTGGGTAACTGAAATGTACAGATAATAAAAACACAATTTAATCCATACACAGTATTGTTTCCTGTTAAACGTTTAAACAAAATTGGTAATAAAGTATAATTGCATTGTTGAGCTTTTTCATGTTTATCTTGTTTCAGTCTTTTGATATATGAGAGAGAGTGTGTGTGTGGGTGTGTAGTATCAATACTTTCTGAATTGTTAAGTTATATACTCTCTTAAGTTTACTAGTAGCTTAAACTTTTGCAAACTTTCAAAAATGTAGTTTTGGGTTCTATTAGAACGGTTTGTAAACTTTGTGCTTATGTAAGTATATATGAATGCATGCATTTTATCATATATATTCAAGAATTGCTTCCTTTTAAACTTCCACTGATATTGTTGATTAACAAGAAGAATTCATAAAATTATTCTGTTACTAGTTTAGAAAAGTTTTAAAGGCTGTAATAAAGAAGACTACTTTGGTCATTGTAAACAGAAATACAGTTTCCTTTAGATCAGTTGCCTTTTGGCTACCTTTATCTATTGACTCTATTAAGGGAAATGAAACAGGGATATTCCTATAAAATATGAGGTAAGCCTAAATGTACAAATTAATTTAAAAAGTTAGTAGAAAACTATTAAGTGTGTAGGACCATTGCAATGTTGAACTCAATGTCCCTAGATTCAGAATTTGCACTGAATGTTTTCTTTGCTTAATAATGTTAGGACTTGCAGAGCACTAACCTAGTAGAAGTATGTATGGCACTTACTATCGTCAGCCAGATTTTCCCTCGAGAAATGATTCCAGCTGTTCTTCCATTAATAGAAGATAAACTTCAACATTCTAAGTAAGTAAATTCTTTTTGGATAGGTGTCTACACTATGTATTTCAAAAGGAAAATTTATACTCAGAAGTTTATTCTAACTTTAACTTAACGCTACCAGGACAGAGGATATTCTTTGACTGCCAGGTATAATGCAAAAATCCCTGATATTTGTCCTTTATTGTCCTTTATTTTTATGTGGGTTTAGAAAAATGTTAGGCAACTTTCTAAAGTTAAACTGAGAGTCAGTGAGGCTTAGCATCAGGAATCCTTGGCTTTCTTCCCACTTCTACTGCTAACCATCAGGGGTCCTGTTTTTCTCTTGGCTATATGGGGTTGGTTGAAGCTCCTTAGTTCTCACAGAGTTGTTTTGAGGATAAAGTGAAATAATGGAAAACATATGGAAATGGTTCAAGTGCTATGAATACAGACCTTCAATGTATTGGGGATGCTTTATATCAAAACTGCAGCTTTCAAATTCTGTTTTATAGCAGAATATATCCAAATGAACCTTAACTTATAGTATTTTGCTAATCTTGTATGATTCCTTAACTCTCTCCTTCTCAACTTGATTACTTTTTCACCACACTTGGAATTATTTTGTTTTTGACCAAGCCCCTTAACTTCATAATCTTTAGAGTTAGGGAAGAGTTTACAGTCACTTGCCATTTTTCCTTTGTGATTGCAGTATTTTAGTTATATATACATTTTTGATAAAGATTTCTTTTGTTACTCATATAATATTTCATATGCTTAAGTCAGTATTTTTAGTGTTCTAAGATTTTAAAATGTTGTTTTATGGTTTGTGTTCTTTAAATCTTGGACCATGAATATTCCAGCTAAAAATGATAGCTTTTGCTAAGAATTATGGAATAACTTCAGAGATTTTTCAGACTTGTAATGTTTTGTTTATATCAAATCTGTGTTTAGAACAAATGATGGATATGGAAAATTAATTACTGGAAATAAAATATTAGCCTTTCTTAGATAATTAGAGGTTGATCTGATCATAGCAGAGCATATTTTTATGAAATTTTTCCATACCACCACTGTTTTGTGGTAGCCATACTTACCCTTTGTATGAAATCTTTCTAAGAATTGAATTTTTTCCTTGTTGCTTCCCATTTACCCTTTCAATTTTTTCCTTATTGCTTCCCATCTACTGTCATTTCAAGTCCTGGCCTTTCCTGTCTTCTACCAGTTAGAGTTTAGACTTTCTGAAACTCTGCTTTTGCAATTATGGCCATACCTAACTCCATGCTATGGAATAAAGAGCTAAAGACAGAACTGTGGGACAGAGCTACAGATAAGCCAGTAGATATCACAACGAAGCTATGAGACAGGGCTTGGACTCGACTTTTGAATCCCTGGTTATATTTCAGCATGCCAAACTCACAGCCCAAATCCAGGTTTTTTGATATCTTGTGTTATTGCCACCACTTTGGGCCAGACCTAGGGATTCCTGAGCCTGTTCAGAGTTTGTATTCTTTTTCCTCACCTCATCTTAACTTACTCTCTCCCGGAACTCATATTGGTTAACGCCCAATAGCAATACATTGGGATATAGTTTACAGTTACTGTAGTATTAATACTAATGGCAAATCTTTTGTTAATCTGCTTTTCTTTTTATGTGAAAAGAATTTTCCATCATGACATAGTTTACCTAGGAAGATAGTAGGTTGCTTGTTAATGTAGAGGCTGAGTGACCATTTGTTAGGAATCTTATAAAAAGTATTCTTGAGTGGAACACAGAGGATTGCATTGAATAATCTCAATTTTGAGATTCTATGGTTTTAGGTAACAGAAATACATATTAAGGAACCCTGAAAGTAAATACTTCCGTACTGCTGTTGTGGGCACTGCCAGCATAGTCTGCAAATATGAGCTATGTGGAAATAGGCATAAGAGACAAAAACAAGGAATATAATTCCTTGGAAACTACATTATGTTCGTAGGATAGCAACTCTTTATTTTTGCTTCTTGTGTGCTAGACATTATCTGTTACAAATGAAGTGCAAGACTTGTGTATACTTTCCTCTTCATTGTAATGAGGTTTTTGAAACATGAGCTGGGCAAGGAGAGGAGTAACATCTTTTAATGTAAGTCCCCCTTATACTCCCCTGCCCCCGCAAAGTATTTGGAGTATGTTTGCCCATGATATAAAAAAAGAAATATGAAAAGCTAGAATGTTAAGGAGACTTTTAATATTGATGGAGAGACTGTTTAATGTTACTAGCAGAAATTACCTCTCACTCATTTAAACTTACTGTTGATTCTTTTCCCAATTTCTGGAGATATGGCTTTCAAAAATGGAATTAGGGAATTAAGGAATTTATCTTTCCTGGTTTGTTTTGGTTTCAAAAGTAATATATGCTTGTTACCAAAAAATTTTATAACTAGAGAAATATATAACATGGACAGTTAAAAGTCTCTTGAGGTCTTACCTCCTAGAGATAACCACTTTTTATAGTTTGGTAGATTAGAATAAAAAATTAATAATAAATGTGTAATTCTTTCTTTTTAGATTCAGGTAACAGCTGGTATTTTAAAATCATCTGGTCCATAATCTTTTCAAACTAAATGATAATTCAGATGGTTTATTTAGATTTTATTTTTTATCTTTAGGGAGATTATACGAAGAAAAGCTGTCCTAGCATTATATAAATTCTATCTCATCGCTCCTAATCAAGTACAGCATATCCATATTAAGTTTCGGAAAGCACTTTGTGACAGAGATGTTGGGGTCATGGCTGCTTCCTTGCACATATACCTTAAGATGATTAAGGTAAGTTGGCATTTTGAACAGGTACTGAGTAGCTACCATTAGAAAAATATAGTTATGTAATTAAAAGAAAACTCATATATTTCAGTAAAATGCTTAGGTCACATTTAAATGTGTATTATTGACACTTTAATAGTAATATTTGCATGTTGTTGATCACATGAGTTGTAGACAAATTATAGATTTAGTCTTTTTTTATGCCTAAAATTTTTTCATTGTTACTAAAGAAGCATGGAAAAATGGTAGCTCTGGAAGGTGGTTGAAATTTGCAGATTTGTGGTTTTTCAAGCAGTGCCTCCCTTTTATACAACTTCATGGGGTACATATAACGGTTTATAGAAATGAGGAGAACTGGTGGGGAACGTGCAAGGCATAGTCTACAGTGTTGACTCCATATGTTGATACTGTGTTGGAGGAGGAAGGGGGGTTGAACAGTATGGTAAAAAAATTTTCTAAATGATGATACGGGTTTATACTAATTGAATCCCAGTGTATTGCCTGAAACCCTTTGTGTCTGAAAGTATATATTTGTGAGAGATTTCATCATACCTCATAATGCAATGGGATATGCTGTTGAAATCAATTTAAAATTACAGAAGCTGAAGGTTATCTTTACTTTTATGCATTGTGTGCTCCAAAATAGTGTGGCATAAATAGATAATTGATATTAAATCTTATTTTTCCTCTAATATTTATTAAACTCTGAAAGAGCTATTATTTCCCTTCCAAAAATTTGTCCTTGATACATAGTAAAAATTACAATGAAGAGTCTAACATTCATTTTGAGGAATGTGTATTTAATTTCCCCAGTTCAGGCAGATGGTTACTAGACCTATAGTGGTGATCAATTTGTAATATACATAAATGCTGAATCACTATGTTGTATACCTGAAACTAATATAGTATTGTATGTTAACTATACTTCAGTTAAAAAAAAAAAGATGAAAAAAAAAATTTCTGCAGTCCAAGAGATTAGTCAGATAGATAATCAAGGCACACTCATTCAGAATCACAAATATGTTTAAATACTATAGAGTTAATTAATTTTTGATAAGCAGGCTTACTGATTTTGGGGGTTTTAAGTGTTTGAGTAATTTTGGCTATGCTCTTCCACCTGGAATATATTTAGTTCAATCACATGAGAAGTCTTTTGAAAACAAAATTCAGAGATTGGAAGCAGACCTTGGTTTTTGTCAAAAGTAGAGGTATTACTGCTTTTTTCAGTATGCCAGTTCTTTTCAATTTTTGCTTTAATTGCTGAAACTAGCTTTTAAAGGTTCTAAGATGTAATTATAGAACTTTGGAAATGTGATTAAACTGTATAGGAAGTAGGAAGTGGTGGAAGCTTTTTAGGGCATGATTCACCTCTGGATCTGGTAGCCAGAGGAGTTTCATGGTGGAAGAAATTACACAGTTAGAGGACTGTTTCATTAAATATGAACATGAAACTTCTTAAGTGAGCATGTATTAAGTTAGATTCTTTATGGCATTTCAACCAGGTCTATTTTATTTTAAAGACATTATTATTAACAGAAAGTTTTTTGTTTTGTTTTACTTTGTTTTTTGGATGTAGGAGAATTCATCTGCATATAAAGACTTGACTGGGAGTTTTGTAACTATTTTGAAGCAAGTGGTTGGAGGAAAACTCCCCGTAGATTTCAATTACCACAGTGTACCAGCACCATGGTTACAAATTCAGCTGTTGAGAATACTAGGACTTCTAGGAAAAGATGATCAAAGGTAAACTATTCTAGGTAAATCTGATAGGCTTTAGTCATCTAGAGGTGTCATGATAAACCAGCTTCTCGCAATGCTTAATTGACTTAATAGTGATAAATAAGCCACTATAAGAAGTGTAAAAATTCAGGTTGCTGGGATAATCCTGGCTCTCTGCTTATCTCAATCCTACTCACAGTGCAAGATACCTTTGAAGCTCCATATGTTCCGTGAAATTTTCTTAACCATTTCTAGTCTGGGGCTTGGGAAACTTCTTTATAAAGGGCCAGATAAATATTTTAGGCTTTGTGGGCTATATGTTGTCTATTGCAACCATTTAATTCTGCTGTTGTATACACCTCAAAAGCAGCCATAAATAATATGTAAATGAATGAGCACAGCTATGTTCCAAAAAAACTCTTTAAGGACATTAAAACTTGAATTTCATATAATCTTTTTGTGTCATGAAATATTATTCTTTTGATTTTTTTTTTCAACCACTTAAAAACGTAAAAACCATTCTTAGCCTGTAGCCAATACAAAAACAGGCATCTGGACAGATTAGGCATGCAGACTATAGTTTGCTTACCCTGTTCTAACTGGAACAATTCATTTGTTTGAATTACTCTTTTAGGCAGTAATTTTATTAAACTTTTTATGGGTGCCTTTCCAGTTACATATATTTTTGTAACTTTTAATTTTGCTGTAGTTTTTCAAGCTTACGGAAAAATTCCAAGAATAGTACAGGGAGCTCTCTCTACCTCTGTTCATCAATTATTTGTATTTGCTTTATCATTCTTTCTCTCTCTGTGTGTGCATGTGTGCACACCTGTTATTTTTATTTAAGAATTTTTTTCTGAACTGTTCAAGAGCAACTAGATTTGGTCCCCTTGAGAGCAGGGACCATGCTTGAGCCCCTGATGTGTTTCTGTCTTGAGAAAATATTATTAATCAGGTTCTGACTTTAGAGATGTGGTTCTGTTTTATACAGTAGGGTACATTTATATGCTAATACTTTTTTTAAAAATTTTATTTATTTTTGGCTGCGTTGGGTCTTCGTTGATGTGTGTGGGCTTTTCTCTAGCTGCCACGAGCAGGGGCTACTCTTCGTTGCGGTGCACGGGCTTCTCATTGCAGTGGCTTCTCTTGTGGAGCACGGGATCTAGGGCCCACGGGCTCAGTAGTTGTGGCGCACAGGCTTAATTGCTCTGCGGCATGTGGGATCTTCCCAGACCAGGGATCGAACCGTGTCCCTTGCATTGGCAGGTGGATTCTTAACCATTGCACCACCAGAGAACTCCTATATGCTAATTCTTTAGTCTCACTTTACTAAGGGATTGTCCTCTAGGCTATTATTGCTCCTAGTAATGTCTCCTCAGTGTCATGTCAGCATCCGTCTTTGGTGAGCTCCTGATGAGCGCTAACTGGGCTGTATCACTCTTGGTGTTGCTATTTTACTTTTTTCTATGTTTATGGATCTCAACCTTGATTGAAACCTAGGGTGAAAACCTGGAGTTGATGAAGCAGACACACACATTAGAAATGTTTGTCCTATTGTGGAGCTCTAGTTGGAGTTCACTAGAATTCTGTTTTAAAACCATGAATTTCATAGTAATGCATTCAGACCTCACTGGTCCAAAAGGATTTAATGCCGTCATATGGTGTCAGGAAGTAACTTTGGAGGCATTTAGTGAATTTACTAAATTCGTTAACTCATTATCTTCCTTCTTTCCTTCATGGATGAATTTGAAGAATATGTGCAAAGATGAGTATGTTGAATAGAGTTCAGAGAGTTCAGTTGAATAGAAATTAGGCTTAATTAAATGAATAAAGAGTAGAACTCTCTTATAATGTTATGGAACATTAGAATGTTCGTCCCCTTCTTTGTTGTCCCAACTCTAATAAGATTTTATGTTAACGTAGATTTCTTAAGTTATGATTAGCTCAGTGTGGCAAAGTAAAAATGTTAAGTTATTTTTATAACAGGATTCTAATGTATTTAATTGAAAGAATTAATTTACTGGAAAAATCTCTTATATTTATGGTCTTTTATATCTATAGTTTGAATATTTTCTTGTGTTTTATAGCATTCTGCTTCTTAGGTTATTAACAGTTAGCTCAATCATGTCTGCAAATGTTTCCACATTTCATGTGGTTAATTATGATTCTTATGCCGGACATTGGCTTTTAAAATTGGGCAACTATACCATAATCTAAGTGTAGTATTACCAAATTTGGGGAGGGAAGGATTTGTAATGTCTACTATATGGTTGTCTGTAGAAGAAATGCTTACATAATAAAATGAGGAATTTTAGGATATGGTTCTGGATTCTCACTGGATATTTATACTTTAGTTAAGGTGCAGTAGAAGTACATGCACTTCATATTGAGTTTTACAGCTGTATATTTGAAAAAAAAAGACATTTTCTGAGAAAGTTGTAACATACATGATATGTAATTTGTATAGCCTCAGATTATTTTCATCTTTTTGTTTTGTTTTATAGTGTAGTTTCTCCGCAAGAAACAACTGTGTATTCTATGGGTTGGTTTTTTTTTGACTACGCCACGCGACCTGTGGGATCTTAGTTCCCCGACCAGGGATTGAACCCACGCCCCCTGCATTGGAAGCGTGGAGTCTTAACCACTGGACTGCCAGGGAAGTCCCTGGGTAGTCTGTGTTGATGGTGCTTTTTTCTATTAGTGTTTTTTGAGTTTACAAAACATACAAAAATATCAGCTGAGAAGCCATAGTTTTCACATTGGCCTCTTGGAGAGGACTTTTCCTTGGAGAAAAGGCTTGGTGGCAGAGTGCTAGGGCTCTATAAAACACTGCATTTTTGTATAGTATCTACCTCAACCCAGTAACAATAACTGTAATTGGTGACCATAAAGACACAGGAATGTTATTAATCTGTTAATTCTACAAAATATAATTTCTTTATTATTTAACATAAATGAAAGTTAAAATTTTCTTTCTGATGAACCTGGTACTGCTCAAAGAAAGACTAGTATTTGAATATTTTTTAAAAACTAAGTGTTTGAAATACAGATAATATACTGTCTGGAATAATCTGGTATGTGAAGTATTAGTGTAGTAACTTTAAACAGGTAGAAATATTATATTACGAAGAAAATTATAAAAGATAGCATGTTCAACCAAACAAAAACTTTATTTGTAAGTAGGTTCAGATTGAGGAAAGAGTTGATTGACTTATCTCTTCATTGACTAGTCAGCTTTGATAAAGCAGGAAGTTAAACTCATGAAAAAGAACAAATGGAATCTTTAAGAAGTGAAATTCCCAATTCATAAAATGAATTTCTTTCACTTCTTTTCTGTAGATCCTCAGTTTTAAAGAGAGAGAAGTTTGAAAAACTATGTTTTATTGGGTTATAATACTATAATTCTACTGCAAATAAAATATCTTTTAAACAGGACAAGTGAATTAATGTATGATGTTCTCGATGAATCCTTACGAAGAGCTGAGTTAAATCACAATGTCACATATGGTAGGTAACATATGTAAATGCTGCTCTAATGACTAATAATGTTTTCAGTATTATAGCTAAATCTGTGTTAGAATATTATAAATTTCAATAGAATTTTAAATGTTAATTTTTAAGGTGGTTTTGGGATTATTATTTTTCACTGGAAGCATTGAATAACTAATAGAAATAATTTGAAATTACGCCATTGTTTAAATGTTGACCTAAATTGACTATTATAATTGTCTCTCTTTTTAAGTCTTTATTTTTAAAGAGAAATTGTCTCTGTATTGAAAATGTCCATCAAGCATCTAATTGACTGTGAAGATAACCTAGTAGGTCCATTCCATACTTAAGACAGTTCTTAAATGAAAGAATCAGTCAACTAGTCACCAAATATTTCTTAAGTTTTTGTTATTTATCAGGCCCTGTGCAAGATGCTTGGAATACAGTCGTGAATAAAATAATATTATCGTTGAGCTCACAGCCTAGTTAGATGGAAAGGGACAGGTAGTAGAAATGTTACAGAAGTGAATTTACAAGGTACTCTGGAGAATACAGCAGCTAGTCTTAGATGAGAGGGAGAACAAGGAAGGCTTTTCTGAAAAAGTGATATTTAAGAAGATAACTGAAGGATGAGTACGATATAGATAAGAATATATAGATGTGGAATAATGTACTTTTTAATGAAGAGACAATAGCTATTTATGTTAAATACAATTTTACAAAGTAATTTAGTGATAAGAGACAAGAGTAAAATGGGGGAGGAGGGAGGAGAACTGAGAAAAGTAACCAAAAAAACTTCCAATCTTAATAGCCAGAGGGAAGAACTCTTAGTTCTTTATTGATCAGCCTGAAAAAGCTCATTGAAGAAATTGGGATATTTGGAGATATTTAAAGGATAGAAGTAAAACAGTTTGAATCTCACCTGGTATGGAGAAGGGCAGTAGAAGAAGTATTGAGAGATATAAGTCAAATGAGAAGTCATTTCTTAATCTGGTAAAATACCGTGAAGTAGGGGATGGAGAGCGTTACTTGTTCTTTCAGACAATGGTAAGCTGTGGATCTTTAAGAACAATGGTTGTAGAAGTGCAGAGTATACTAGAGGGCAGAAATTGAACTAGTTTAACTGTAATAAAAGTGCTTGACAAAAACGCAGTAGGAATAAAAAGAAAGAATTGCATGCATAAGACTAGTATGGAAAAAATAATGCACATGGTAGTGAATTGGGATAGTAAATTTTGAAGGATAGATTTATGTTTTGTGTGTATAAATGGTAATTAAGGTAATAAGTGTGGTGTATTCATTTGTTCAACCAGTATTTATTGAATGCCTACAAAACAAAAATTTAATTTGTAAACTAGGTACAGATTGAGGAAAGAGTTGATTGACTTAATGTATTCCTCCATGCTAAGTGTGGGAGCTTAAGGGAAGAATAAGGTAGACACAGGCCCTGCCCTTGTAAGTGTATAGTATAATGAATAGTTGACATCATCTAGGATCCTGCTATGTAATGAGAAGAATAAGGTGCCAGAGATAAGGATGACCATTATTGAGGCAGGTGGTTTGGCTAGGAGCTGTCAGAGTATCCAGAGTAGTGTCAGAATCTTTGGAGGCAGCAAAAGTAAATTAAAAAGTTTTGCTTGAGATATAATCATGGTCTAGGATAAGGGTTTGAAAGGCTCTCAAGGAGTTCTGTTTAAAATCAATTGTCTGCTTTTTTTCCTTGCAGAAAGTTTTTTTTTTTTTCTTTCGGTAATTGACATTTCAGCTTTAATTTTTAAATTTTTTTGAATAGGTAATATATGCACATGGTTCAAAATTCAAAAGGTACAAAAGGGTATACAGTGAACAGTAAGTGTCCCTTTGACCCTTATTACCCACCACCCAGTTCCCTCTCCTGGAGATAACCACTGTTACTACTTTCGATTTAGAGAATACTGTACACCTGAGGAAATATTTTTTAATGTTCTGCATTAGGACATCCTTCTTTTATTAAGATTGCTGGGACCAATGCCAACAATTTATTTCTTTGTAGTCTGTCAGTCCAGTGTTTCACCTTGCCAGAGAAACTTATAGTTTCTATTGTTTCCCTTTTTTCCTTTATTTATCTTCTGTTTGTTCTACATTTCCCCCCGTATTTGTACTGATACAGTTTATAGCTTACAGTGATTTTATCAATGGTAGAGTGTTCTCTAGTAAACCTAATATAAATATCTTATAACTTAAAAATGTGAATTTTAAATTATAAATTTCATAAGGGCAGGGACTGTGTATGTCTTATTGGCCAGCATATCCCAGTATCTGGCACTGGATTACTCAGTGTGTAATATGTTTTAATTGAATTAAAAGAAGAGAAAGTTATTTTACTTTTATCAGTTATCTTATTGGGTTTCAGTCTTAATATTTTCTAAACTGTATTTTTATGAAAGTTTCATTATTATAACTTACCTTAGTGTCAAATCAAGAAATAAATCACATCAGAGGCATTTATTGAGTATCTGCTATGTGCCAGGCATTGCATAAAGTGATGTAGAGGATATGAAGAAGTATTAAATATAATCTTTGCCTTCAAGGAATTTACAGTATAATGGAGAAGATAACTTATTTATGAAAGCATAATACCAGTATAAGGCAGAATGCAAAGGGGAGATAAAGTCAATAAATATTACAGGAATCCAAAGGCGATAAAGATCACTCTGGGCTTCAGGGCACATAAAGATTTATTGATGTAATAGGACCTTGAAAGATAGGATTAAGATAGCCAGAAGGGAGGTTAAAAGTGGTTCTAAGGCAGAGGGAACATGAGAGAAGGTGTAGAAGCGGGGGTGTTTAAAACAGTTTCAGAGAACAGTGACTTGCCAGCCTGATTGGACAGTTCATAGTGGAAGCAGTGGGAAGCCCATATTGTGGAGGTCCTCCCGTGGCAGCCAAAGGAACTTTATACTGTATAAATCTGGAGGTATGGGATAGTTTGGGGCAGGGTACTGATAAGATGAGAAAGACATTTTTAGTAAACTATTTGGTAAATTGGGAGAATTACGTAAAATGGAGTATAAGGGATAGAACCATCAAAAGTAGATAGAAGTACTTTTCCCACTAAGTACACCTAAAAACTCTGGACATTATATGTAAAATAAACATATAAGACTCTGAAAGGTGGATAAATGAAGGTAGACTGGTTAGGGACCTTGGCATGCAAGGAACGACACCAAGGTGAGTACCCTGGGCTTTCTTTTTGCCTCATATACCCGAGACTGGGTACTGGAGAGCCAGCAGTCTGAAAATGCCAACAGGTGCAGACAAAAATGCCCTGAAAAAAGCCTGCTCTCTAGCTAAAGGACTAAGGGAAAAAGAGCAAACTAGCAAGATAGAAAACTTTCAGATAATAGCTCTTCTATTACAGTCAAGCACCACACAGAAAAAACTGTGGACCACCCACAGCAGCAGAGGCTGAATGGAGAGTCAAGATTTCCACCCTCACCAGATATAATGAGGTACCCCAACCCTTCCACAGGGCTAGTGGTGAGGACCAAGAGGGGCAGCTGCAGTTTCATCCCTGCCAGATGTTAAGGGGGACCCTCCCTGGCGTTGCCAGTAGAGATGATGTGGGAAGCCTGGATTTCACATTATCCAGGAGTAGGGAATAATGAGGTACCCCTCCCATCTTTCCTGAGGTGGCGTTAGAAGAAGCCTAGTGATGAGTTAGGGCTTTTAAACTGGTCACGTATACCAGGGCCACCCCCTTAATCTCAATGCAGGTTGTATAGGGAGCAGTAACGGGGTGCCCCTCCCTCTTCCAGGCAGGGTACCTCCATCCCCCATCCAGAAGGAACCAGCATCCCCTGCCTCTCCAAGTGTTAAAGGAGGCAGAACGGAGAATCTGGACTGCCACCCTCATTGCATGGTACCCGCATCTCCCTGCCAGAGTGGTGACAGTAGTTAACTTATTTAAAATGAAAGTAAAGTCTAGTCTGAAGGATACAGTGTCAGTAGAACTTCTTCAAATTTTGTGCATAATCCTACCCAAAATATCTATGATAAAACCACAGTGTCACAAATGTTAGAACGTTATTAATTTTTAATTTGCTAATCTTTTACTTGATGGTATTTTGATTAGGACCTGGCTTGCTCTGGAAGAGTAAACAAAGCTCCACGATGCATTTTACTTTTAGAAATCCTTAGAGGTTCTACAGCAAGTCCCCTACATACAAACAAGTTCCGTTCCGAGAGCGTGTTTGTAAGTCCAATTTGTTCATAAGTCCGACAGAGTTAACCTAGGTACTCAACCAACACAGTTGGCTATGTAGTACTGTACTGTAATAGCTTTATAACACTCTTCACACAAATAATACATAAAAAACAAACACAAAAATAAAGCATTTTTAATCTTACAGTACAGTACCTTGAAAAGTACGGTAGTACAGTACAGCCGCTGGCATACAGGGGCACGTTTGTATCTTCGAAAGTTTGCAACTTGAAGGTTCATATGTAGGGGACTTACTGTATTCTTTTAACCACTGCAGTGAGGAGACAGCAGAGTAATTGCTTTTTCATTTATGGACTTAGACTTTTGTAGAGTTGGAGAATAAAGGCTCTTAGCCTCTAAATTTTAAAATAATTTGAAAACCTATTAAGTTCATTTCAGCTCATTTATGCCTAGGTTGACTAACAAGTGCAATTTTTGAACTATTAATTTTACTTAAACTAGCTTTTCAGAAATCTTATGAGCATCTAAATATAAAAGGTTAGGTTTTAGACGGGTATTGAGAAGCTTTTGCTGTCAGTAAAACATCTTGATAGGAGAGTTCTAAATGGTAGAAATCCATAAAGGAAAATATGTCAGTTATGATAGAAAATGGAACATCATCATTTTTAATCTTACTTAGGACTAGCATGTTTGTTCAGGGTTTGACGAACTTTTTCTGAAAAGGGGGCTAGATAGTAAATATTTTAGGTTTTGTGTAGGTCATATAGGTTTTTGTCATATATTCTCCTTTGTTTGTTTTAAACCTTTAAAAATATATACCTAAAACTAATAATTTTATATGTCAGTTATATCTCAAAAAATGTAAAAATCATTCTTAGTTCACAGCTTACAAAGATAGGCTGAGGGCTGTGTTTAATGATGTGTTGCCTACTCCTGCCTTAGTTGATTAGTTAGTTGACTAAGGCTCTCTCTGTTTTCTTCGTGAAGTCATAAAATCAACTTTTTTCATAGCACAGAGTAAAGACTTTTTACAGCATAACATCTGGATATATAAAGTATCTTTTTAGGTTCAATTGACTGACTTTGTAGGTTTTCCTTTAATTAAAGTCAGTTCCCTTCTTAAAGAGTTGTTTATTTCTTAAAAATCTTTCCTTCTGATTTCCTTTCTCTCTCCTTCTTTAGAAAGTATTTATTTATGTAAAGCTTTTTACCGGAAATTTATATGTGTATCAATTGATAGGCAACTTAGCAGTGTAAAACGTAGTTGAATATTCAGGATCTATCTTATGTCCTGTACACAAATGTTTGATTGTTATGTTTTAAGCTTTTGGAAAAAGAGCAGGAGTGATTCTATCAAAGACACGATACGCTTCAACTATGTAGTAGAACTGTTTTTAAGTCTGCTGATTCTGTGTCTCACTTCTCATTCTGTGATTCCAAAGGACATGCAGGACTTTATGGTGCGTAAATGATTCTTCTTTACCATGGCGAAGCTCCAGCTCTTTGACTCATGCTCTTTAAGAGCGTTTGAGAAAAATTTTAGTATCCACTTTGATCATCTATTATAGTTATCAGATCTTTGATGAGACTAGAAAATCAAATTTGAACACTATTAAGATGTTCAGTAGATTTTCTATATCCTTGGAGGTTAATTGTTAAAAAGTGATTTGAAGATTTTTGAGTAGTGGCCCTATATTGAAATAAATGCTAGAGCATCCTGAAATGATTATGTTGAAATAAACCACACTGAAATAAACTACATATACAGTTTCTGTGTAAAAGTGGTAGAAACTGCCTAAGAATAAATTATTTTGAAGCATTCAAGGAGTGTTGGAAGTATCTATTTATATAGGAACAATGAATGTATTACTTATGTGTCCGTTAGAATGTGATTTCCTTGAGGGCAGGGGTTTTTGTCACCGCTATATCCATACTAGTAGAACAATGTCTGGCTCATAGGAAGTTTCAGAAAATACTTGTTGCGTGACTGAATATATCATTCTTATCTATTAATATATATCATTCTCTTTAAATTGTACTGTGGTAACGTAATCCTAACAACTGTATAAAGCCTGAAAACAATAAAGTTCTTATCTTTGAAAAATTTCCATAAGTAAGATTTTTGACTAAAACTGACCTTCCAATTAGTTTGTTTTGTTAGGAGTTCTACACAGATATATTCTTTTATTATGCCTTAATATGATCCCTGACATTATAATATTTTATTTCTGTAGCTATTCTGTTTGAATGTGTACATACAGTCTATTCTATTTATCCTAAATCGGAATTACTTGAGAAGGCTGCCAAGTGCATTGGAAAATTTGTTTTGTCACCTAAAATAAATCTCAAATATTTAGGTAAGATGATTGGTTCTTTTGATGGAAATTACCAAGAGAGTTTTTGAAATTTGCTGGGTATTTGTCCTATGTCACTTTCTATAATGTAATCTTTGCTTCTAGGATTGAAGGCTCTTACCTATGTTATCCAACAGGATCCCACTCTGGCTCTTCAACACCAGATGACAATAATTGAATGCTTAGACCATCCTGATCCCATTATTAAAAGAGAGGTAAACTGGTATTTTGAGTAATGTATGTGAAGTGTTACAATTTTTAAACTCTGTTGGTATTATGGAGAGAGATTAAAATGGTGGGCAGCGTGTATGTGCACACGTGTGTATTTTAACTTTTGAGTGCATTTTATTCTTTCTATTGAAGTTTAAGGAACTTTTCTAAAAAGCACTTGTGTCAGTAATTACAAGAATGGTTTTATTTTTTTAATTTATTTTTTTAAAACATCTTTATTGGAGTATAATTGCTTTACAATGGTGTATCAGTTTCTGCTTTATAGCAAAGTGAATCAGCTATACATATATCCCCATATCTCCTGCCTCTTGCGTCTCCCTCCCACCCTCCCTATCCCACTCCTCTAGGTGGTCACAAAGCACTTAGCTGGTCTCCCTGTGCTATGCGGCTGCTTCCCACTAGCTATCTGTTTTACATTTGGTAGTGTATATAAGTCCATGCCACTCTCTCACTTCGTCCCAGCTTACCCTTCCCCCTCCCCGTGTCCTCAAGTCCATCCTCTATGTCTGTGACAAGAATGGTTTTAAATTATGAGTTGGGACTTCCCTGGTGGCGCAGTGGTTAAGAATCCGCCTGCCAATTGCAGGGGAACCCTGGTCCGGGAAGATCCCACATGCTGCGGAGCAACTAAGCCCGTGTGTCACAACTACTGAGCCTGTGCTCTAGAGCCCACAAGCCACAACTACTGAGCCCACGCGCTGCAGCTACTGAAGCCCATGCGCCTAGAGCCCATGCTCCACAACAGGAGAAGCCACCGCAATGAGAAGCCTGCACACCGCAACAAAGAGTAGCCCCCGCTCGCTGCAAGTAGAGAAAGCCCGCATGCAGCAAGGAAGACCCAACACAGCCAAAAATAAAAATAAATAAATAAGTTTTAAAAATAAATAAAATAGAAAATGAAACAAAAGCTGTCAAGACAAGAACACTCTTAAAAAAAATAATAAAAAAATAAATTATGAGTTGGAGGAGTTAGGTCCAGTTACCTGTATAGGATTCATTAATATCTTTTTGGTCCAAGAATTGTATCAGTCGGAGACCTGAATTCTATTCCCAGGTCTTCCTGTTAGTACAGTTTTAAGAAGTAATTTATGATGATTAATTTTTTCCATTATTAACATCTATAAACTAGGCTAATGCCGTCCCTATTGAATATGTAGGAATGTTGAAAGAATTAATAAAGATATCCCTAAAATGGTTTGAACTTTTTGGAAGGAAAGGTGTATAATTTACTTAATTTTTTTCAACTTTTTCCTTTTATAAAATTGCTTCAGTATCTACTTGGGTATCCATGTAGATATATCTGTTAATTCTCATGTAGAGAATCACTCTATACCTTCATTTAAAATGGTATATGGGACCTAGGTAAGAAGAGTAGATAGTTTTATTTCTGATTTTAAAAATAATAAAGATAAAAAGAATCTACTAAACATCTAAATTACTTAAAAGCAGTGAATTAAAAGTAGTTTATTGAGAGAACACTGTATTACATTAAACAACTATAATTTTTAAAAGATAAGATTAAAAATTTTGAATTTTAGAAGTACTATTTTTGAAATAATATTTTCAAGAAATTGCCATCTACATATATATACATATATGTTTTTTGCATTCATATTTTTAATCTTCTGAAAATTGTTACCTGCCTTGAATGAATCCAGGAAGTTTACAGATGTACTAATTTCTATGCGTGGACATTGTAGAAAAATGAGAAGATGCCAAGGGACATTAACAAATAATTATATGGCTCTTCCACTTTGAACAGACATAGAGCATGCATTTTCTTTGTGTGGTTAAGTACTAAATTGAACACAGGTGACTTAGATACAGTTTTTTTAGTGCTGTATTTATTTATTAGGATCTCATTTAAAAATGAAGGTCAAAGGGAAACTAGATAACTTTTAAAATTTGAAGTCTGATCTGTAGTGAGAAAAGTAGCTTGAAGTTTTGGGGAAGGGTACTGAGTATCAGTGGTGCCCCAAGAAGGCACTGCAGTACTGTCTCCTCGATGCCACTGTCACTTCTAACCTCCATCAGTAACTATATGGCAAGAACTTTGGTCCTGGGGTATGGAGTGACCTGTTGCTTGGGGCTGGGATTCCCTTTTACCTGATTTTATTACTTTTCTTTCATAGCAGGGAAAAAGAAGGCAAGAAGGAGTTAACAGAAAAGACCTTTAGCCATGCAGTTCATAATACCAGTCCCCATTCAGTCCTGGAAATGCTAAATTTCATGGTCTTAGAGTAGGAAGTAAATTTGGTGTAGATTATCTTAAAATACGTGACGTATAGAGTCTACAGGAAGCATGTCTGAAGCAGCTTCATAGGTTGAAAGCTATAAATACATGGGGGACCTATGTATTTATAGATTTTAAATGGTGTTAAGGATTAACTGGAACAGTTTAAAAAAAATTCAAAATCTGTTGTACTTGAAGTCCTGGGTATAAGGACTGAAAAATTAGAAAGAACCCTAAAGATAGATGAACAAATTTGATGAGAAGGATATGTGGAAATTCTGCTGCAGCTAATATTCTTGATCCTGAAATTCCAGTAAATGATGCTTTCTCTTTATTGCCCTTTGTCTCATACTGATTTCTGGGAACTATGATATTCTTAGAACCCTGATGTAGGGCCTCAGAAAGCCAGCCAAATGGGAGCTTACTCTGGTACTGGTCTTCCTTCATCTTACTTCAGGCAGCAAGAGGTATATGCCTCATCACTGAGAAAGCTGTAAAATGGTTCTTCCTTTGATACCCTAGATTCTGAACGTAGGCTTTGCTGGGCTTTGAAGTGCTTGCACTACCTTAGCCATCCATTAGAGACCGTTTGCCCTTAGCTGACAAATCTATTCAAGTGTGGTTTTCTGTTGTTCTGGTAGTGTGGAAAAAGCATTTTGCAAAACTGGATTTTTATATGTGTATGCATGTATACACACACAGGCGCACGTGCATAGCACACAGGCCTAAGTAATGTAGGTTCAAGAAGCTGTTACATTTTTAGAAAATAGATTATTAACCTTTTAACTTTTTAGTCTTTACATGGCCTGTCATGTAGAGATGTCAGATCATAATTATCTATATCAATAGAAGGCTTTTGGACTTTGGATTACAATTCTTTTTTTTTTTTTTTTTGACAATAGTCTTACCTTTCTTAAGTTCTGTTCAGTTAAAATGTGCATTTCTTGAGCACCTATTAACTGCCCAGTAGAGCTACATAAAAGTGGAAGAATCAACTGTTACAAACCTATATGTTACAGTATTTATTTGTTATCATGCATAGTTTTATAATACTATTTTTATTTTTCTTTCTTAAATAGACTCTGGAACTTCTTTACAGAATTACTAATGCACAGAATATAACAGTGATTGTCCAGAAAATGCTTGAATATTTACATCAGAGCAAAGAAGAATATATTATCGTCAATTTGGTTGGCAAAATAGCTGAGCTGGCTGAGAAATATCCTTTGTTTGGACCATGAGTCATAAAATACCTTTAGTTACACAGTGACTTTTAAATGATTGGTCTAGACGTGGTCACTTGCAGGTTGAGTTCAGAGGCCCAGCAGTAACTTCCATTCCTGATATTCAAGCCTCTCTTGTTGTCAAAAACAAGAATTTGTGTAGACTTCCTAGGGGATGACTTTTTTCCTGGTTCTTTTTATTCCATTGGTCACTGTTATCAGCAGGAGGATACAGGAATCTCTGTCTGATTCCTTTTAGAGCCCCTCCTTGTCTTTGACTTTACTTCCTACTCAGTTTCTTTCCTGAGTAAAAGTTCTTGTTGTTTTGGGGGGATTGTTGAGGGGATCAGGATGCTAAAATTTATCCTTCACACTACTGTTTATACTGGAAATTGTCACAGTAAAGTAGTTGGCAACTCCATTCACATGTTACTTTTCTTCACATTTGTTTTTTAAAAGTCAAAGGAACTTTGCAGGTCACGAGGTTACTCATCATTCTTTTTAAGATGTCTGTTGTTTAAATCTAAGATTGAATGAATGAATAATGCTGATCAAAGTATCTTGGAAATTGCTTAAGTGTAGTTTTGTCCTAACCAGCGCTATAGCTCTGGCCAGCAGAATGATAGAATTTTAGAAGTGAAGAGGAATAGATTAGAAAAGAGGGTAAACTTGTTCAGATAGACATGTCACAACATTTAGCTTCTGAAGTGCATATCATTTTCCATTGTTTTTGTCCATAGTTAGCTGGAACATTTCTTTCAATTATTTCACAGTTATTTATTGGACACCTGTTATGTGCAATTTATGGTGCTAGATAAAGCAACATGAACTGGTTTATTAAGTTTATTCAATAAGCTTTTACTGAGCACCTTTTTACATAAAACTGGAGTATAGAACAATTTATTGGCAGAAGTTAAAGGTATAAATGCCAAACTAGGATGAATTGAGAGTTATTTTTTTTTAAGATTTATACAGAAAGGATAATTTTAATAAGTGGCATCTGGTAGTGTACTTGTTCTTAACACTGTGGACACATATGCTCCTGATAATGCGTGGTTTATTCAGACAATGAATGCTGTATTTTCAGTGGGAGGAGATGTTATGCATCCTGATATTCCCAATAACTTTCTGAGACTGCTAGCAGAGGGTTAGTAAACTATTGCATTCTGCAAAGATTTTAAAATTAAATGTTTTTATTACAGAGTCCTTAGAGAATTTAGTGGAAATTAAAATGGTATATTAATTTCTTTGTAGGTTTTGATGATGAAACAGAAAATCAACAATTAAGGCTCTATGCAGTTCAGTCTTATTTCACTTTACTAGATGTGGAAAATGTGTTCTACCCACAGAGATTTCTTCAAGTTATGAGTTGGGTGAGCAAAGTACATTGAATCATAAATGTTTATAATATTATTTTTTTATAAAGTCAAATACTAATAATATATTTCTTCAGAAATCATTCAGTTCTACTCAGTTAACTCCTTCAGCTGTCAATTTTCTTTCCCAGTGGCTACCTTCTATCACTTAACTATTTACTTATCTATTCATTCTCTCTGCCATCTCACTTGACTAGTCTTTTAAATATGGGTATTTATTTAGATGCCTGTCTGTGTCTACAATGCATTTGTTGTGTTTTCTATGTGAATCTATTTTTGAATATGTGAATACTCATGTATCTGTGCTATGTTAGCTTTCTATTGCTGCATAATAATGTTACCACAAACTTAAAACAACATACATTTGTTATCTCACAGTTTCTGTGGGTTAGGAGTCCAGGCATGGGTTCTCTGCTTAAGGTCTTTCAGGGTTGCAGTCAATGTGTCACTTGGGGCTGCTGTTTCATCTGAAGCTTGATTAGTAAAGGATCTGCTTCCAGGCTCACATGTGGTTGTTGGCAGAAATCAGTTTCTTGCATCTGTAAGACTGAGGGTTTGAGGTTCAGACTGTTGACTGTTGGCTGCCCTTAGCTCCCAGAGCTGCCCTCAGTTTCTTGCCAGGTGGGCCTCCCAACATGGCTGCTTGCTTCATCAAAGCCAGCAAGGAGATCATCTCTGCAAAACAAGGTCACAGTTTTATGTTATATAAACCTACATAATCGTATACATCCTGTCACCTTTGTATATTCTTTCTTGTGCATATGAGTGAGCACTTCTTTAGGGGGAGATTTGGAGAAGTGCAGCTCTGGGTCATAGAATATTCACACTTTAATATTTTATGGTTTTGCCAAATGTTAGCATGTTAACCATAATTTTACCCAGACTTATATTAAATAATTCTTTGAAAAAATGGCATAATAAATACCCCTATACTTTTCACCTAGATTCCCAGTTAATATTTTTAATCACCTTTGCTTTACTGTATCTATTGGGTTCCATAAGATCTTATGGAAAAACCCGAACAAACTTTTTGGCCAACCCAATACATCTATATCTATAGCTAGGTCTACCTGTGTACAGTTTGTTTTGTTGAGCCGTTTAAAATTGAGTTGCAGACCTCATGACACTTACCCTATAAAAAATTCAGTGTGACTCTCCCAAGAGTGACGTTCTAGGTAACCATAAAACCATTATTGCACTAAGAAATGTGACCTTAATTCATTAATATCACCCAATATACGGTCCATATTCAGACTTATCCAGTTGTCCAAAAAATGTCTCTTATGACTATTTTTCTGCTCCTCCCAATCCCATATCAGGTTAAGATTCACAAATTGCATTTAGTTATATCTTTTAGCCTCTTTTATTTTACAGTGATGCTCAGTTTCTTTTTGTTTTCATGACATTGATTTTTTTGGATGAATACTGTTGACTCGCAGAATGTCCAGCATTCTGAATTGGACTATTTCTGGTTCAGTTAAACATTTTTAGCAAGAATACTACATTGTCAGTATGTATTTCTCACTGCATTGTGTCAGGATGCCTGTAATGTCAGTTCCTCCAATTATTGGTGATAGTAAATTTCTTTGTTTGGTTAAGATGGTGACCTTTGTAAAGGGTCTCACCATTGTAAAGGTGCTGTTTCTCCTTACTAATTTAGAACTAATCTGTGAGGTGATTCTGTGAGACTTTGTGAACATCTGTTCTTCAACTATCTTTCATCAATGGTTTTAGCATTGATAATCCTTGCCTAAATTGATTGTTGTATTTGGTGGCCATTTGTATTTTCCTCCATGAACATGACATGTTCATATATTTAGAGTGTTTCTTTTTCTACAGCATACAAATCCTGTACCTGTTTTGTTAGATTTATACTTAGGTACAGATGGTCCCTGATTTAAGATGGTTAAGCTTATGATTTTTCAACTTTACAATGGTGCAAAGTGATATAAATTCAGGAGAAACTTCAAAATCTTTTTTTTTTTAATTGAAGTATAGCTGATTTACAATATTATATTCGTTTCAGGTGTACAGCATGGTGATTCATTATTTTTGCTGATTATATTCCGTTATTGATTATTACAAGATAATGGGTATAATTTCCTGTACTATACAGTATATCCTTGTTGCTTATCTATTTTATACATAGTAGTTTGTGTCTCTTAATCCCTTACCCCTAACTTGCCCCTCCCCGCTTCCCTCTCTCCACTGGTAACCACTAGTTTGTTTTCTTCTTCTTTTCATTTTATTTTATTTTATTGAAGTATAGTTGATTTACAGCATGTGTTAGTTTCTGGTGTACAGCAAAGTGATTCAGTTACACATATATGTACATACTCTTTTTCATGTTCTTTTCCATTATGGTGTAGTACAGGATTTTGAATATAGTTCCTTGTGCTATACAGTAGGACATTGTTGTTTATCTATTTTATATATAGTAGTTTGTATCTGCTAATCCCAAATTCCTAATTTATCCCTCCCCCAACCCCTTTCTCCTTTGGTAACCATACGTTTGTTTTCTATGTCTGTGAGTCTGTTTCTGTTTTGTAGATAAGTTCATTTGTGTCATATTTTAGATTCCACATATAAGTGATATCATATGGTGTTTGTCTTTCTCTTTGACTTACTTCACTTAGTATGATAATCTCTGGGTCCACCCATGTTGCTGCAAATGACATTATTTCATTCTTTTTTATGGGTGAGTAGTATTCTATTGTGTATATATACCACATCTTCTTTATCCATTCAGTATGTTGATGGGCATTTTAGGTTGTTTCTTTGTCTTGACTGTTGTAAATAATGCTGCTATGATCACTAGAGGCATGTATCTTTTCAAATTATAGTTTTCTCCAGGTATATGCTCAGGAGTGAGATTGCTGGATCATATGGCAACTCTATTTTTAATTTTTTTAAGAAACCTCTGTACTGTCTTCCATAGTGGCTACACCAATTTAAATTCCCACCAACTATATAGGAAGGTTCTCTTGTCTCCACACCCTCTCCAGCGTTTGTTATTTGTAGACTTTTTGATCATAGTCATTCTCACAGGTGTGAGGTGGTATCTCATTGTGGTTTTGATTTACCTTTCTCTAATAATTAGTAATGTTGAGCATCTTTTCATGTGCCTGTTAGCCATCTGTACGTCTTCTTTGGAAAAACGTCTGTTCATGTCTTCTGCCCGTTTTTTCATTGGGCTGTTTGTTCTTTTGATATTGAGTCGTATGAGCTGTTTGTATATTTTGGAAATTAAATCCTTGTTAGTTGCATTATTTGCAAATATTTTCTCGGATTATGAGGGTTATCTTTTCATTTTGTTGATGGTTTCCTTTACTGTGCAAAAAGCTTTTAAGTTTAATTGCATCCCATTTGTTTATTTTTGCCTTAGGAGACAGATCCAAGAAAATATTGCTACAATTTATGTCAAAGAGTGTTCTTTTCTAGGAGGTGTATGTCTCAGGTCTTACATTTAGGTTGTTAATCCATTTTGAGTTTATTTTTGTATATGTTGTGAGGAAATGTTCTAATCTCACTGTTTTACATGTAGCTGTCCAGTTTTCCCAGCACCACTTATTGAAGAGACTGTTTTTTCTCTGTCCTATACTCTTGCTTCCTTTTTTTCACAGATTAGTGGACATTAGTGTATAGGTTTATTCCTGTATTTTGTTCTTATACTCTGCAATCTTGCTGAACTCACTTATTAATCTAGAATTGTTTTTTGTAGATTTCTTGAGACCATGTTAAGAATTTTTGCATCTCTGTGCATGAGGGATAGTGGTCTATAGTTTTCTTGGTTTTTTCTACTCTGTTTGGTTTTGGTATCAAGGTAATACTGGCTTCATAAAATGCTTGGGAGTGTTCTTTCCTCTTCTGTTTTCTGGAAAGATTGTGTGCAAGGGTGTTGTTTAGTTTTTAAGTGTTTTGAAAATTTCCTGTTATCTTTCCTGTTACTGATTTCTAGTTTGATTCCATTGTTGTCAGAGAAAGTACTCTATAATTTCAGTTCTTTTAAGTTTGTTGAGGTTTATTTTATGGCCTAAGATATGATCTGTCTTATATGTTCTGTGGGTGCTTGAAAAGAGTGGGTATTCTGCTTATTGTTCGGTGGTGTGTTCTATAGATGTGGATTAATTCTTTTGGTGATGGTGTTGAGATGGGGTGTAGATATCTCTAACTATGTGGCCTCCACTGAGCCTGAGTCTCTGCTAGGCTTCCGCTGACACCACTCCAGCAGAGAGGGGGAGGGCTACCTCTTTAAACTTGGGTGGAGGTGAAGTATAGGCTTCCTATGTAGTCTTCACAGACACTGCAGAAGAGTGGGCCTTTCTACAGCTTGGTGGGGATGAAGTTTCTGGTTTTCACTCAGTCTCTCTGTTACCACCCTTGCTGGGGAGTTGGGATGCTTTTTACAACCTGGTAGGTGTTAAGTCTTGACTCTCCACTCCACCTTTGCTGGTATGGGTGGGGCTACAGTTTTTTCTATTTGGTGCTTGGCTGGAGTAGAGGGATTATTATCTGAAAGTTTTCTGTCTTCCTGGCCCTTTGGTTAGAAGGCAGGCTTTTCTTGGGGCTTTTTTGTCCTTCTCCCACTGGCATTTCTAGGTTGCTGGCTCTCAAGTACCCAGTCTGAGGTATATGAGGCAACAGATAACCCACTGTATTGTTCCTTAGGTCCCAAGGTTCTTAGTGATCTGCCTTTTTTTCTCTACCTTTCAGTCTTTGTATATGTGTTTTATGTATAACATCAAGGGTTTTTAGGTGTACTTAGCAGGAAGAATAGGGGAAAAATTCACCTACTCTATCTTCCCAGAAGCTTAAGTCCATTGATTTTTTTTAAAAATTAATTAATTTAATTAATTTATTTTTGGCTGCATTGGGTCTTCGTTGCTGCGCGCGGGCTTTCTCTAGTTGCAGTGAGTGGGGGCTACTCTTTTTTTTTTAACATCTTTATTGGAGTATAATTGTTTACAATGATGTGTTAGTTTCTGCTTTATAACAAAGTGAATCAGCTATACATATACATATATCCCCATATCTCCTCCCTCTTGCGTCTCCCTCCCACCCTCCCTATCCCACCCCTCTAGGTGGTCACAAAGCACCGAGCTGATCTCCCTGTGCTATGTGGCTGCTTCCCACTAGCTATCTATTTTACATTTGGTAGTGTATATATGTCCATGCCACTCTCTCACTTCGTCCCAGCTTACCCTTACCCCTCCCCGTGTCCTCAAGTCCATTCTCTACGTCTGGCAGGCTGATTCTTAACCACTGTGCAACCAGGGAAGCTCAAGTCCATTGATTTTTGAACTGGGATTTAGGTTACCTGTTCTTCTAGAGCTTCCTTCCATCTTTTATTAAACCAGTCAAAAAGTTATCTTACTATTTAAGGATTGAATTTATGTAGTCCTATTTCTTTTTTTTTCCTCTTCTTGTTACTAGCCATAAATCTTCCCTTGCCTATCACCTCACCTCACTGTTTTTTCTTGCTGGTCCCAGTATTATACATGAATATACTTCATAAATACTACTTAGGAAAGATCTCACACTCCATGAATTATCAGTTTATTAACGACCCTTAGACCAATAGGATTATATATCACCTGAATAAATTAGATGTAGGAAAGAGTATGTGTAAAATAGATCAGTGTTCGTCAGAGTCTCTTCTGTGGATCATCTACATCAGAATCAGCTGATGCTTTTTCAGAATGTGTATTGTAGATCCCCACCACAGACATACTAAATCAGATTTTCTGGGCTGAGAGTATAGAAATGTGTATTTTTATGAAACACCTCAGGTGGCTCTTATGCATACTAGTATGTGAGAACCACTTGTTTAAATGCTTATTGGAAAAAATAGTAACAGAATGTGAAAGTGCTTTTAAAAACCAACATCCAAACCTGGAAGTTCAGAAGAAAGCTAACTTGTAATGGTATGCTACTTTATATATTGTTCACGATAAAGATGTGGAAAACCTTTTTGTATTCACTTCCAATTCTTGGTGTAATTTTGAACCTAAAATATACAATTGTATCTTTAATAATTTCTTCACCATGAGAATATGTTTAGTATAAGTTAAATTCACTCCGGCAGTAGGCACTTTGTTTAGATTTCTGAGTATAGTTGTTATATAACTTGATACTTACATATATACATTTCTTTGTTTTAGGTTTTAGGGGAGTATTCCTACCTCTTAGGTAAGGAAACGCCAGAGGAAGTTATAACCAAGCTCTACAAGTTACTTACGAGTGACTCCATTTCTTCAGAAACAAAAGCCTGGATAATTGCTGCTGTGACCAAGTTGACACCCCAAGCACACTCTTCTAATATAGTTGAGAGATTAATCCAGGAATTTACCACATCTTTGGATACTTGTTTGAGACAGCACGCATTTGAATTAAAACATTTGCATGAGAATGTGAAATCTATGAAGGGCTTGCTTCCAGTTGACAAGAGTTGTGAAGACATGGTGGTAAGATATCTGCATTCCATCTTTTACAAAATTGCATTGTCTTTAAACAGAATAATTCTTGCATTTGTGATATATCTGGAATATGCCAAAATGTCATTTCTGTAGCACTTTAGATGAAGGTTGGCATTTTTCTCACATTAGTGTGAGAGGGCATTTGAGAGCTTCTACTCAGTAGTGATCCTAAATAGTCAGGAAGACTAATCTGTTCTGGAGAACTGCAGTGAAGGGGTTTATAGTCTATGACAGTCTCTTTTAACATATAATAATTTGAGAACTTAAAAATTTTATCTCCTTTGAACTTCTCTAATATGTCATTTTATTATTGCTCTCTTTTCTTTGACAATGTAAGAAAAAAACAGTTCTCCATTTCATTTTGTCCATCTACTATCTAAATTTTTACTACTTTGGAACCTGATCACCCGCCTTTTCTCACCCGCCTTTTCTTCTCCCACCTACTTTCAGCCAGTACTGCTTTTAATCCAAAGCACTTAGTTACTGCTCACCTCTGAGTTCTCTCTCAGATTGGTGTAAATCTGAAAACTTCCAAAAGGAAGTCAGATTTGTTCAAATTTTTATATTAGATGTCATATAGTTGAAGAAGAGGGGAGGATGGGCAATATTCCCACTAATTATGACTCAGATGTTCATGGCTTGTATTCATTTTGAACCTTTGTTCATTAATTTTTTTTCGTTAGCTCCTCATGGGCAGAGGCCTTGGTTTAACATTTGTTGGCATTCCAGAGACTATATGAATAAATATGCTATACATAGTATTAAACTAGTTAGTTACTCTACTTCCCTTTCTTCCAATAAAAGATAATGATGATGACATGGCTTCATCTCTTAAGAATCTTATCGAGGGACTTCCCTGTCGGTCCAGTCGTTAGGACTTTGCCTTCTAATGCAGGGGGTGTGGGTTCAATCCCTGGTTGGGGAGCTAAGATCCCACATGTCTCGTGGCCAAAAAACTATAACATGAAACAGAAGCAATATTGTAACAAATTCAATAAAGACTTTAAAAGTGGTCCACATGGAAAAAAAAACTTAAAAAAAAAACTTATCAAAACTAAACTTTGCCAAATGCACAGTGTGACATGCCACTTAAATTTTTTGAGAATTACCTGCTGTTCTAAATTATCTGAGCTGTTTGTATACACTTGGCTAAATTAGGAGAGGCAAATCTGTGGTTTCTGAGGTCGTTACTGCTATATCCTCTTGTGTATCTCATTTTTATTTCTCCCCTCACTTTTTCTTTTCTCCTTTTCCCCTTACTCTTTCTTCATCTCTTTATTTCTTTTCATTTAAGCATTCTCTTGTACCTTTCTATTCTTGTACTTTATGGAAATCAAGTAATTTTCCACAGGTTTGTAACAAAGCATTTTTAGGTAGAAAGGAATAGGATAGTTAAATCAAAGGCACTGTGAGAGGCTGGATAATGGGCCTCCCCAAGATAATCACATCTTAATCCCTGGAACCTGTGCATATGTTACTTTATGGTAAAAGGGACTTCGTAGGTTTGATTAAGTTAAGGATTTTGTAATGGGAAGACTATCTTGGATTATCTGAGTAGGCATGATATAATCACAAGGGTCCTTACAAAAGTGAGGCAAGAGGTCAGAGAGGAGAAGGCCAAATAACAGTAGAAGCAGAGATTGGAGTGATATAGCCACAAGCCGAGGAATGCTGGCAGCCTCTAGGAGCTGGAAGAGACAAGAAACCTATTCTCCGCTGGAGCCTCCAGAAGGAACTAGCCTTTGCTGGGGGCTTTGTTTTTAGCCCCCAGCAGCAGGAAACTAATGTAGACACTATAGTTCATAGTGTATGTGTCTTCTCCTCTGGTAGATTACAAGTCTCATGAGGCAGGACTTGTGTCTTCCTTTGTCTCTGTTATAGCATCTAACATGATGCCTTAACATTTTGGATGCTCAAAAATGTATTCTGCAGTGCAGTGAAATGAATACTAAGTGCACATGACTTATATTGTTAGATTCTTAGCTGAGTGTTTTGATTATAGATGTTTCAGAAAGAGAGTTGAGTAGCAATTCTAGGGTTGAAGTTCTGTTTTTCACTTAAAAATTATTTTTAGGAAATATGGGCTGAAATCACTTCTGTGAATGTGCAGTCTACTGTTTAGGGTAAGTTTTTTTTAATTCCTAATTTTTGCTTTACTTTAATATAGGTAGATGCTTCCTTATCTTTTCTGGATGGTTTTGTGGCTGAAGAACTAAGTCAGGGGGCAGCACCTTACAAACCTCACCACCAACGGCAGGAGGAAAAGCTTTCTCAGGAAAAAGGTAATTTTTCATGGGTTTATAATGAGCTAGATTGTAGGGATATCACTTTTTAATGCAATTGTATTATAGTCATGTAAGTAAATAACTGAGGAGATTCATTATCTCTCATTAAGTCTGCTTGTGACTTGTTCACCCTGACCTTGTTTGGGGTAAACAGGAAAAAAAAGTTAGCCTAGAGGTGTTCCCAAAGCCATAGGTTTCATGTACATAAGTGCCTAAGATATGGCAGCCATCCTGGAATTTTAAAAGAACTTGAAGGTGGAATTATCATGTTGGTCACTGTGTAAAGGGCTGACAGATATCAGTGTGAGCATATCTGCAGAAGAGTTTCAGAAGAAAACTCTGCTTTCTATGAACTAGTGAGTTTCATCTTATTCTGAACAATCTTGTATAGCTTAAGTGTGTTAAAATGCTTCCTCCAATGAAATATCTGATCAGTGAATTTAGGAACAGCTTAGAAAGAAAAGAATAACTTTACATTTAAAAAATGTAGGCTGTCAGGGAAAGACTTCTGTCATTATTTTAGTAAAGAGGAGATCACTGAGATATTTGATGGTGGATGGGATATATATATATATATATATATATATGAATAAAGGGAGACCATTAAATATTATCTATACAGGAATTCAGAATGTTAATACTGAAAAGTTCAATGCAGAAAGGTCTTTTTTTTTCTCCTATTCATTATTTAATGATTTTGTAGAGTACTTATTATTTTTTAGGTTCTGCGCTAGGCATATGAGTACAACTAAATGGTTGATCCTACAATGAAACCAAAAAGTATAAACACTAATAATAGGCTTGATGTTATTTTTTTGTGGAAGTATTTGCTCTGTTAAGATTTTTGACATTATTTAGCACAATGATACCTAAAGGCCTAGAAAATACAATTTTCTTTCAAAGGGTAATCAGTTTCCTTCCCATTTAACTCCTCATGTATTGATAGAATATGTGGGGGGAAATAAAGTTTTGAATTACAGTTGCCCAACCTCTGACTATAGTGCATATAGAGGCCTTATGACATCCAAGGCATGGAGTGAAAATCTGGAGTTCCAGAGTGGGAGACATGGTCCAGTTGTCATATTTCCTTATTTTCAAATGTCTGGGGGCCATCAGTTGCTCTTTTTTTTTTTTTTTCCCTTTTTTTTTTTGGCTGTGCTGTGTAGCATGCGGGATCTTAGTTCCCCGACCAGGGATCAAACCATGTCCCCTGCAGTGAAAGCACAGAGCCCTAACCATTGGACCACCAGGGAATTCCCCATCAGTTGCTCTTATTACTGCAATTCAAGGCTAGGGTAGGCAAGAGGGGGTAGGACAAGGAGCCTAATTTCTGGCACTGCCTTTCTTCTTTCTTAAAATAAGTTAAATGGCTGATGCAAATATAATAGCCCTGAAACTCCCCAAGCTAGTATATTCATTTGCCAAGTACATTTTTGATCATGGAATCATCATTATAAATGGGGTTAAACTGTCAAATTAAGCTCTTCCCCTCTCCTCCCAAACCTATTTTTCAAAAGTTCTCTAAAGTAAAATTGAAATTTCATGAGCCTAAACTGTCTTTTATATCATGGAAAAGGAAATCAGTTACAAGACAGGGCATAGCAAGTGCTTATGCTATATACTTGAAGAATAAGTTATAAAATCATGTATCTTATAATTGTGGCTATGACAGAAAGTAAAGAGTGGGGGAAAAATAGGTATTTTCTGCCTAAAAAGTTGTTAATTCTAGAATCCTTCAATTGGCAATCAGTTCTGATACTGATATTGTTTGAGATTTTTATAAATCATTTGAAGAGTAGTAGTCAAATGTCACTTTTATGAAGGATACAGTACTTAGCTCTCTTGGGTAGAAAAATGCCAAGTTCATAACAATAAACTTCAGGAAAATATTGTAAGATAATGAGAATTAGCAAACATAGGTGGGATAGTGGGGAACAAACTTTTATTACCAGTTCCTACCAAAGAAAAGCATTGAGGAATCAGTGTGGATTATTCTGTTAAAACGTTATTTGAATATGTTGTGGCCCCAATGTTAGATAAAACCAGAGATAATAAGGGGAAGTAGCAGGATAATCTCCTGTCTACAGAAATATGGATTTTTGAAAACCACATCAAGTTTAGACTGTTAGTCTCTCAAAAAATAAAATTAATAACAGCTGGGGATGGTCAGAGAGGTATAGTGAAATGATCAAGGTATAAAAGAACTGCAGAGAACTTCAAGATGGAGGAGGAGTAAGACATGGAGATCACCTTCCTCCCCACAAATACATCAGAAATACATCTACACGTGGAACAGCTCCTACAGAACACCTACTGAACGCTGGCAGAAGTCCTCAGACTTCCCAAAAGATATATATATTTTTTTCCTTTTTCTCTTTGTGAGTATGTATGTGTATGCTTCTTTGTGTGATTTTGTCTGTATAGCTTTGCTTTTACCATTTGTCCTAGGGTTCTGTCTGTCGTTTTTTTTAGTATAGTTTTTAGCGCTTGTTACCATTGGTGGATTTGTGTTTTGGTTTGGTTGCTCTCTTCTTTCTTTCTTTCTGTCTTGTCTTTTTTTTTTATTTTTAATTTTTAAAAAATTTTTAATAATTTTTTTTTAGTTTTTATTTTAATAACTTTATTTTATTTTATTATTGTTATTTGTTTCTTTCTTTCTCTTTTTCTCCCTTTTCTTCTGAGCCATGTGGCTGATAGGGTCTTGACGCTCCAGCTGGGTATCAGGCCTGTGCCTCTGAGGTAGGAGAGCCAAGTTGAGGACATTGGTCCACCAGAGACCTCCCAGCTCCATGTAATATCAAATGGTGAAAGCTCTGCCAGAGATCTCCATCTCAACGCTAAGACCCAGCTCCACTCAACAACCAGCAAGCTACAGTGCTGGACACCCTATGCCAAACAACTAGCAAGACAGGAACACAATTAGCAGAGAGGCTGCCTAAAATCATAATACGGTCACACACATCCCAAAACACACCACCGAACGCGGTCCTGCCCACCAGAAAGACAAGATCCAGCCTCATCCACCAGAACACAGGCACCAGTCCCCTCCACCAGGAAGCCTACACAACCCACTGAACCACCCTTAGCCACTGGGGGCAGACATCAAAAACAATGGGAACTATGAACCTGCAGCCTGCAAAAAGGAGACCCCAAACATAGTAAGTTAGGCAAAATGAGAAGAAAGAGAAACACACAGCAGATGAAGGAGCAAGGTAAAAACCCACCAGACCAAACAAATGAAGAGGAAATAGGCAGTCTACCTGAAAAACAATTCAGAATAATGATAGTAAAGATGATCCAAAATCTTGGAAATAGAATGGAGAAAATGCAAGAAACTTTTAACAAGGACCTAGAAGAACTAAAGAGCAAACAAGCAATGATGAACAACACAATAAATGAAATTAAAAATTCCCTAGAAGGAATCAATAGCAGAAAAACTGAGGCAGAATAACGGGTAAGTGACCTGGAAGATAAAATAGTGGAAATAACTACCACAGAGCAGAATAAAGAAAAAAGAATGAAAAGAAATGAGGACAGACTCAGAGACCTCTGGGACAACGTAAAACACACCAACATTCAAATTATAGGGGTCCCAGAAGAAGAAGAGAAAAAGAAAGGGACTGAGAAATATTTGAAGAGATTATAGTTGAAAACTTCCCTAATATGGGAAAGGAAATAGTTAATCAAGTCCAGGAAGCACAGAGAGTCCCATACAGGATAAATCCAAGGAGAAACATGCCAAGACATATATTAATCAAACTATCAAAAATTAAATACAAAGAAAAACTATTAAAAGCAGCAAGGGAAAAACAACAAATAAGATACAATGGAATCCCCATAAGGTTGACAGCTGATCTTTCAGCAGAAACTCTGCAAGCCAGAAGGGAGTGGCAGGACATATTAAAGTGATGAAAGGGAAAAACTTAAAACCAAGATTACTCTACCCAGCAAGGATCTCATTCAGATTCGACAGAGAAATTAAAACCTTTACAGACAAGCAAAAGCTAAGAGAATTCAGCACCACCAAACCAGCTTTACAACAAATGCCAAAGGAACTTCTCTAGGCAGGAAACACAAGAGAAGGAAAAGACCTACAATAACAAACACAAAACAATGAAGAAAATGATAATAGGAACATACATATCGATAACTACCTTAAATGTAAATGGATTAAATGCTCCAACCAAAAGACATAGACTGGCTGAATGGATACAGAAACAAGACCCATATATATGCTGTCTACAAGAGACCCACTTCAGACCTGGGGGCACATACAGACTGAAAGTGAGGGGATGGACAAAAGATATTTCATGCAAATGGAAATCAAAAGAAAGCTGGAGTAGCAATTCTCATATCAGACAAAACAGACTCTTAAATAAAGACTATTACAAGAGACAGAGAAGGACACTACATAATGATCAAGGGATCAACCCAAGAAGAAGATATAACAATTGTAAATATTTATGCACCCAACATAGGAACACCTCAATACATAAGGCAAATACTAACAACCCTAAAAGGGGAAATCGACAGTAACACAATCATAGTAGGGGACTTTAACACCCCACTTTCACCAATGGACAGATCATCCAAAATGAAAATAAATAAGGAAACACAAGCTTTCAATGATACATTAAACAGGATGGACTTAATTGATATTTATAGGACATTCCACCCAAAAACAACAGAATACCCATTTTTCTCAAGTGCTCATGGAACATTTTCCAGGATAGATCATATCTTGGGTCACAAATCAAGCCTTGGTAAATTTAAGAAAATTGAAATCGTATCAAGTATCTTTTCCGACCACAAGGCTATGAGACTAGATATCAATTACAGGAAAAGATCTGTAAAAAATACAAACACATGGAGGCTACACAATACACTACTTAATAACGAAGTGATCACTGAAGAAATCAAAGGGGAAATCAAAAAATACCTAGAAACACATGACAATGGAGATATGACGACCCAAAACCTATGGGATGCAGCAAAAGCAGTTGTAAGAGGGAAGTTTATAGCAATACAAGCCTACCTCAGGAAACAGGAAACATCTCAAATAAACAACCTAACCTTGCACCTAAAGCAATTAGAGAAAGAAGAACAAAGAAACCCCAAAGCTAGCAGAAGGAAAGAAATCATAAAGATCAGATCAGAAATAAATGAAAAAGAAATGAAGGAAACAATAGCAAAGATCAATAAAACTAAAAGCTGGTTCTCTGAGAAGATAAACAAAATTGATAAACCATTAGCCAGACTTATCAAGAAAAAAAGGGAGAAGACTCAAATCAATAGAATTAGAAATGAAAAAGGAGAAGTAACAACTGACACTGCAGAAGTACAAATGACCATGAGAGATTACTACAAGCAACTCTATGCCAATAAAATGGACAACCTGGAAGAAATGGACAAATTCCTGGAAATGCACAACCTGCCGAGACTGAACCAGGAAGAAATAGAAAATATGAACAGACCAGTCACAAGCACTGAAATTGAAACTGTGATTAAAAATCTTCCAAGAAACAAAAGCCCAGGACCAGATGGCTTCACAGGTGAACTCTGTCAAACAATTAGAGAAGAGCTAACACCTATCCTTCTCAAACTCTTCCAAAATATTGCAGAGGGAGGAACACTCCCCAACTCATTCTATGAGGCCACCATCACCCTGATACCAAAACCAGACAAAGATGTCACAAAGAAAGAAAACTACAGGCCAGTATCACTGATGAACATAGATGCAAAAATCCTCAACAAAATACTCGCAAACAGAATCCAACAGCACATTAAAAGGATCATACACCATGATCAAGTGGGGTTTATTCCAGGAATGCAAGGATTCTTCAATATATGCAAATCAATCAACGTGATACACCATATTAACAAATTGAAGGAGAAAAACCATATGATCATCTCAATAGATGCAGAGAAAGCTTTCGACAAAATTCAACACCCATTTACGATAAAAGCCCTGCAGAAAGTAGGCATAGAGGGAACTTTCCTCAACATAATAAAGGCCATATATGACAAACCCACAGCCAACATCGTCCTCAGTGGTGAAAAACTGAAACCATTTCCGCTAAGATCAGGAACAAGACAAGGTTGCCCACTCTCACCACTGTTATTCAACATAGTTTTGGAAGTTTTAGCCACAGCAATCAGAGAAGAAAAAGAAATAAAAGGAATCCAAATTGGAAGAGAAAAAGTAAAACTGTCACTGTTTGCAGATGACATGATACTATACATAGAGAATCCTAAAGATGCTACCAGAAAACTCCTAGAGCTAATCAATGAATTTGGTAAAGTAGCAGGATACAAAATTAATGCACAGAAATCCCTTGCATTCCTATATACTAATGATGAAAAATCTGAAAGTGAAATTAAGAAAACACTCCCATTTACCATTGCAACAAAAAGAATAAAATATCTAGGAATAAACCTACCTAAGGAGACAAAAGACCTGTATGCAGAAAATTATAAGACACTGATGAAAGAACTTAAAGATGATACAAATAGTTGGAGAGATATACCATGTTCTTGGATTGGAAGAATCAACATTGTGAAAATGAGTACTACCCAAAGCAATCTACAGATTCAATGCAATCCCTATCAAACTACCACTGGCATTTTTCACAGAAGTAGAACAAAAAATTTCACAATTTGTATGGAAACACAAAAGACCCCGAATAGCCAAAGCAGTCTTGAGAACGAAAAATGGAGCTGGAGGAATCAGGCTTCCTGACTTCAGACTATACTACAAAGCTACAGTAATCAAGACAGTATGGTACTGGCACAAAAACAGAAACATAGATCAATGGAACAGGATAGAAAGCCCAGAGATAAACCCACGCACACATGGTCACCTTATCTTTGATAAAGGAGGCAAGCATATACAGTGGAGAAAAGACAGCCTCCTCAATAAGTGGTGCTGGGAAAACTGGACAGGTACATGTAAAAGTATGAAATTAGAACACTCCCTAACACCATACACAAAAATAAACTCCAAATGGATTAAAGACCTAAATGTAAGTCCAGACACTATCAAACTCTTAGAGGAAAACATAGGCAGAACACTGTATGACATAAATCACAGCAAGATCCTTTTTGACCCACCTCCTAGAGAAATGGAAATAAAAACAAAAATAAACAAATGGGACCTAATGAAACTTAAAAGCTTTTGCACAGCAAAGGAAACCATAAACAAGACCAGAAGACAACCCTCAGAATGGGAGAAAATATTTGCCAATGAAGCAACTGACAAAGAATTAATCTCCAAAATTTACAAGCAGCTCATGCACCTCAGTAACAAAAAAACAAACAACCCAATCCAAAAATGGGCAGAAGACCTAAATAGACATTTCTCCAAAGAAGATATACAGATTGCCAACAAACACATGAAAGAATGCTCAACATCATTAATCATTAGAGAAATGCAAATCAAAACTACAATGCGGTATCATCTCACACCGGTCAGAATGGCCATCATCAAAAAATCTACAAACAATAAATGCTGGAGAGGGTGTGGAGAAAAGGGAACACTCTTGCACTGTTGGTGGGAATGTAAATTGATACAACCACTATGGAGAACAGTATGGAGGTTCCTTAAAAAACTAAAAATAGAATTACCATATGACCCAGCAATCCCACTTCTGGACATATACCCTGAGAAAACAATAATTCAAAAAGAGTCATGTACCACAATGTTCATTGCAGCTCTGTTTACAATAGCCAGGGCATGGAAGCAACCAAAGTGTCTGTCGACAGATGAATGGATGAAGAAGGTGTGGCACATATATACAATGGAGTATTACTGAGCCATAAAAAGAAATGAAATGGAGGTATTTGTAATGAGGTGGATGGACCTAGAGTCTGTCATACAGAGTGCAGTAAGTCAGAAAGAGAAAAACAAGTACCGTATGCTAACACATATATATGGAATTGTAAAAAAAAAAAAAAGAAAAAATGGTTCTGAAGAACCTAGGGGGAGGACAGGAATAAAGACACAGACATAGAGGATGGACTTGAGGACACAAGGAGGGGGAAGGGTAAGCTGGGACGAAGTGAGAGAGTGGCATGGACATATATACACTAACAAATGTAAAATAGATAGCTAGTGGGAAGCATGTGCATAATACAGGGAGATCAGCTCGGTGCTTTGTGACCACCTAGATGGGTGGGATAGGGAGGATGGGAGGGAGATGCAAGATGGAGGGGATATGGGGATATATGTATATGTATAGCTGATTCACTTTGTTATAAAGTGGAAGCTAACACACCATTTTAAAGCAGTTATACTCCAATAAAGATGTTAAAAAAAAAACGAAATTAAAATAGAAAAAATAAATAAAAAAATAAAAGAACTGCAATACAAGGTAAGATAAAGAAGGAGTGTGCATATAATCAAAGCCTCTAAAGTCACAAAGGATACAAACACGTTAAATATTGAATTACTCACTTATGCCCAGGATAGTTTATATTTTTATCTCTCATCTGGATTACTTTCAGTAACTCCTCTGACTCTCAAGGACTCTCTCTGCTTCCAGCTCATGCTTTCTCTTCTGTATGAATTGCCCTTTTTCCTCATTCTTCATCTGGTTAACTTCTACATATTCATTAAGTTGCGATTCAGCCATCTTCTTCCTTCTCCTCACTCTTTCTGCATACCATTAGTCTCTTCCTGCTTCCCAATTTGCACATGAGCTCTTGTTCATCTAGTTAACTATCTCCAATTTTGTCCTTTCTAGTCATTCCTCTCTGTAAGGATCTTGGCAAATTTTCACTTAAGAATGAAAATAATGTGGTTTGAACTTCTTTCTCTATGTTGAACCTTTCTCGGCCTTTCTTAGATGACAGTCTTTAATTTTTTTGTCTCAGGATTGGAATTTTATCTGACTATTCTCCAGGTATTGTCCTCTTCCATGTCTAGTCTTTTTTTCCTCTATTTTCAAACTCTTTAATTTTGAATTCTTTCTGCTCTTTGCTTAAACTTTTTATCTTTACTTGCTTTTTGCCTTAAACTCTTAAAACATTTCTTGAGCTCTTCACTGTTCCTGGAAGTGTCAGTGCAGAGGCTGGATGACTGACTGTCACAGATGCTATTTAAAAGAGGCCAATATGGGATAGAAGGTTAAACCAGATGATTGGAAAGCTTAAAATGAGAGGATATTCTATCTGAGAAGGACCTTAGATTTCGACAGGTGGTTTCCAAACATGATTTAGAATCAGAATCACATAGAGAGTTTTAAAAAAATGATACAGATTTTTGAGACCTACTCTTATACCTTCTGTAACTATATCTCTGAAAGCCTGGTTGTGTGTATAAAAAGATATGTGAGAGATTCTGTGAAGTCAGCTTGTTCCTGGTTATCAAGTCAGCACTTGGAAATTGCTGACCTAGTCCGAACCCTTCACTTTACAAAGAAATCAAGATCTAGTTCATAACCTAGTTAACACCCAACCTACATCAAGAACTGGTTCTCCTGATTATTAATTAGCCCATTTTTTTTTATAGTGAACAGTCATTCCTCTTTTATATCATTCATTTAGCTAACAAACAAGCTAATTTATTTAGTACTCTTTGGATTAGGTGCTGTTTCGTTTGAAGGAGACAGTGTAATATAATGGTTGAGAGTGCAGTTCTGGAACCAGAGTATCTGATTTCTCATTTGCCTCTTTCATTTCTTGTCTTTGTACTCTTCGGTGACTTCTTGGCAAGCTCTTTGCCACAGATTCCTCATTTGTAAAATAAGGATAATAATTACAGAAGTTCATATTTTATTTTCTAAGATACTTCTTATAATTTAAGAAGGTCCTTTGTATTATAATCCAGACAGTCCAAAGAGATAATGTGCCAGTTAGGATTAAGTTTAGCTAAATAGCATATTAGAAAACAGAGAAAGCAGGGCTTTATACAAGGCAGAGGGTTATTGCTCTTTCCCATTAAAGAAATCTGGAAGTAGGCAGCCTAGTATTGATGATGGTTTTTTATGAACATAAAAGAGGAAGGAAGAGAGGAAGTTTTTTCTTCCAGGAGGAATCTTCCCAGAATTTGTACACAAAATGTGTACAAAGGAAAGGAAAGGAATCTGAACCTGGGTAAACGTTGTTTACCTTGTTTACTTGCTGGGTAAACCAAAGCAAAGGAATCTGAACCTGGGTAAACCTTGTTCTTTGTCAGTAAGGGGGATTTCACGTTGAGGGCTCCATCAGTCCAGTTGGTACAGGAATGTGCCTAAGAGCATTTTGTTAAACAGAAACATGGTCAGCTCTTCATTCATAGTTCATTAAACATTTTTGCATGAGAGCAGCAACTTTGCAGTAGACCTGGTTTATCAGTTGTCTTTCCTAATTGAATTCTTTTTTAGCTTTTAAGGGTGGTAAAAAGATAAAAATGAAAGACTGTCTTTGATTAACTAATTGTATGAAGACTGTAGTAGAGATTTAATAAATCATAGCTGCTTTATTATTATTGCTATAAATGTTTGATTAGATCATTTCCAAAGTCCCTTCCAGTTTAAAAATTGTCACTGGATTCTAGTCTTCAATTATTTTATTTTTTGCTTTTTTTTCATAATTTTTGCTTTGTTTTAAATATGAACCTCTGTTGTTGTTTTAAAATTCTAGTTCTCAGTTTTGAACCATATGGACTCTCCTTTTCTTCATCTGGCTTCTCTGGACGACAGTCTCCTGCTGGCATTTCTCTTGGTTCAGATATATCTGGGAATAGTACAGATACCGGGCTAAAAGAGTAAGTTCCTTTCATTAAAATTGAGAACATGGGAGTGTTTAAATGTCTTTACATGTTGAAGGATTCCTGAAAGCTAAATTCTGCATGGGTTGTTGTTTCAGCTGTTTCTATTTATTGCTGTCAGGGTATTGATAGTGTATAGCCTGTCCTTGTACTTTAAGAGAGCTTGCTTACTTCCAAGACAGTATAGAATGTATACAAGCTTTACACATAGTAATGATGTGTGTGTTATTACTACATATCATGCATACACACACACATATATTTTTAAAGAAGTGTATCAGAACTCATATACCCAGGTGAGGTGACTGTTCATATCATTCTGCATTCTCATAATCTACTTCTTATAACCATCTCATTGGAAGATTGACGAATATATAGATGAACATAAAGATGATGACTTCACTTGAGAAAGCTGTGTGCTTTGCTCAGAATGCTTTCAGAGCTTCTTTCCAGCCACCTTGAAAACTGGTGATACATTTGTCTAAATGTCTTAACATAGAGTCAAATCTTCATCCTTTTTAGGTAAATTTTGATTTTGGAAATATGAATAAATTACTAGAAATATGATTAAGTTAATAAAATGAGATAATGTATGTAAAGTGCCTCATACAACCCAGTACGTAATAAATGATCGATAAATGGTAGCTACTAAAATTAATAATTGTCATTGCTATCATTATTGTTATTATCCGAAAGCTGAATTGACTACATAAAATTAGTAGTCAAGCTGGATAACTTTGGTCAGTATACCAGTGTGACATAAAGTAATGAAAATGGCTTTCTTGTTTGTGAAGGAGCTTCTTCTAAGAGTTCAAAAATGTTTTGAGTAATGACAACATTGTTAGAATAAATGATAAAATCTCAAAGGTGACAACTTTGAAAGATGACATTTGAACAGACTCAGTAACCTTATTTTATGTTCGTCTTTGCATTTGTCAGTCTTCCAGTGATATGGTTATAAGAAGTATTTATTAGAAGAATGACACATAGATTATGAGGAATGTAGAATGATATGCTGATTGAAATGGCATAAGTTCAAAATCTCTCTCCTAGCCTTTTTTTCCTGCTCTGTTGACACCCTTTTCTTTCCCAGACATTTAATTTCAGTATTATAAGCATGGGGAGCAGATACGGTTTGTGAGCATGTGATGGTGGTGGTGATAGCAATTAAGTGCCTCAAACAGGGAATAGAGGGGCAAGGGAAGGAGAGACAGAAACCCTCCAAACCCAGGGAGGAAACGTAGTCCCGTTTGCCTGCACAACAGATGATGGCATCTGCTTTTTTAGTATTGAACTAGGATCTGGCGGACTTGACAGGGCCTTGTAAACCCTGTATGTGTACATGTACTACCCTCAGAGAAATGACATTTGGCAAAGCTGCTCAGGAATTATACATATGCTGTATTATCATGAAATGCAACATGAGGGATGAATTTAAAATTTCTTTCCAAAGAGGACCACAGCTCACACATTATTTCAGATTAGGAACCTAAGTGGTAATTGGCAAGGTGAATGAGCTTTAGAGAGGAGATGATCATTCTTCTGCAGTCTCTGGCAAGCTGAGAATAAAGTGGGGCAAGCCCAATTTAGCATTTCTTACCTTAAGCCCTATTACAGAGCAGCACCCTACCGCAAATGGGAACTTCTAGAGCTCAAAGTACATTCCTAATCTTTTGAAGGTTGCTTGGCCATAATCTACATCTGTGTTTGAATGGTCTGATTAAAAACAACACAAAGGCATACCATATAAAACCATGAATTATATTATTATTGTCAAAATCCAGGCAAAGATGACTTACGTTTAAAAATTTTTTTACGGTATGTTTCATATCATAAAGAGGCATATTTTGTGTATGAAATGGCTTTATGCTGCTCTCTTATTTATCTACCTCCTTTTTAGACTTTCTGTGTGTAATGCATGACAGTGAAAATTTATGTTGATAATAGGCATATATGCAGGCTCCTTTTTCCTCCCCTTCTCATTTTTGCCTGTTATTGTGGGTTGAATTCCCTGGGAAGTGCATTCCAAGGTGGAATTTAGCATGCAGAATATTAAGGAGTGCCCTTGGCATCAACAACTGTGGAAGGAAGGGAAAAGAAGAGGGTTTGGGCAGAGGAAGAAGTTAAGAAGCAATGCAGTGCCAACAACAGTGTCTGCTGACCCCATAGGAAGCTCTGAAGCTAGAATGGCCCATCTGAGCTGTCCTGAGTTGGGCTAAAACGGGTGGCCAGGACTCTATACTTCTGTTCATCAATTATTGGATATGGGCTGCCCTGGAAAAGGGCATGATCTGCAGTTGAGGTGACTCTCTGCAACTGAGGCAAATCCCTAAGGGTGCTGTGCTCCTAACAGCTGTGCCAACAAAGTCCTTCATTGAAGGGGGATCTGGATGGAACATCCCAGGGTCTACCACACCTACCTTTTTTTAGTTAAACTAATATTTGAATCATTTGGGGAGTTGCTCTTTTTTATTCCCCCCCCCCCCCAATAATTAAAGGATATGTTTTGGTAAACAGGGTTACAAAAAACACTGTAATCCTGCTGTGGGCATTCATGAATCCTTTTGAGTTGTTGCTGTTGAGCATCCTAGAAATGCTGGGGTCACATTAAGGGTTCCCCTGATGACTTTTTTGTCTGCTCATACAAGATCAACCAGTTTTCTTCTAAGAGGTTTGATAGATAACTAACAGTTTTGGTTTTTTTTTTTTAACTTTTTAGAAAACTCTTTTGGTACCTGAAAGAAAGGGACGAATGGAGATATTTGTAAAGGAACATTCAGCAATAAAATTCATTGAGTAGGAATGGACTAATTCCCTATAGGGCGTTCTTTATTAACATTAGACTTTATTTTAGCCAGTTGGTGCTTAATAGCGTTAGTTCTTCACTCAGTATGAAGTATAATGATCTGTTTTTGTTTCTGGCATACTACAGAAAATCAAACTGACTATGATTCCAACAAATTAAAATGGAATAATAGTACAGATATTTCTCAATCCTTCTTTTAGATTCATTTCACGATCTGCCTATCTTGTAGTACAAATTTTAAAAATTCAGTTTTGGATCATGAGAGGGATACTTAAATGAGCCAGTGCCAAGGACACATGGTTCTTATATGAAAACAATAGAGGCAGTCTTTGGCTGTTTCAGCCTGCACTTATGATTCACAGCTGTAGCTTTTGGGACAACAGTAGGTGAGTCCTAATTCTAATCACAACTTTTTTCTTTTTCATCTCAGATATAAAAAAACTCCTAACCTTCATGCTTTTTCCAAAAATACTACTGTTTTCTTCTACAGATCAAACCTCATTCGTTTTTATAAATGTACATTTATAATAGTTGAAAGTGTAGCTTGTGCTCACATTAAGAAAACCTTGTGGATTAAAGGTAAATTTACACATAGGAGTAGATTTGAATGATTTTTTTTTTTTTTGCTCTCAACAGGATTTTATGTAGTGAATTTATGTAGTGTTAATTCCTTCACTGAATGATTATAGGTATGAAACTTACATCATTTCTGATCTTTAACCCATCAGAATTAAAGATATTTTTGAAAAGTCAATAGGTGAAAGGAACTGATTTACAGTAGTTCTATTTTTGGACATCTTATTCAAGGAATTAAATGAAAATTAAATAATATGAAATTTTTAACTAAGTCTAGAGTTCTGTTGCCTTAAATCTTTTGGTTGAAGAGTTAAGGGAGGTTGGCTATAACTAAAATAAAATCTAAAGATCTAGGTTTTATTTCTGGCACATAGAATATAATATGAAAGCTGTTTCTAAAAGGTCATGACAATGATATGTTTTTAAAAACGCCTCAAGAAGGTAACTATTTAGCAATTATTTAAATTGACTTGATTTCATTATCAATCTCCTTAGGACAAATAGCTTGAAGCTGGAAGGTATAAAGAAATTGTGGGGGAAAGAGGGCTATCTTCCCAAGAAGGAAAGCAAAACTGGTGATGAAACAGAAGCTCTGCCAGTTCCTCAAGAGAACATAATAATGGAGAATGTAGATCAAATTATAACAAAAAAGGATCAATCTCAAGTCCTTACCCAATCTAAAGAGGAGAAAGAAAAGCAGCTGCTGGCATCATCATTATTTGTTGGGCTAGGATCAGAAAGTACAATCAATTTGGTAAGTAGTCAGTTATATTCCTTTGAGAATCTGTGTTCCCTGTTTTGAACAAAAAAACTGGCTCTACAAAAGCTCATGGCTGTTATCTATACACATGGTAGGAATGGCTTCCCCAGCTCCAGAGCCACCAGTGACATACCTTTTATATTCCTGAAAGAGAAAATCTAATTGGCTCAGCTTCAGTCAGGTATTCTCTTTAATCCAGTCAGTTGGGGCAGGAGTCCGGGTCCAAATTAAGTTACAAATATGACCATGTGTATTCTCACCCCCACTGTTGGAGAGGACAGGTCTCAGTGGAAAGGGGACTTGATGGAAATATTACCAATAGTAATAGTTCAACAATATTGATATGTCTGTGGAAAAAGTACTTCTTAAAATGGTATTTTTAATAGTGAAAAAGAGGAATCAATTTTGATGTCCTAACAGGAGAATTGGTACATAAATTATACTAGCTCTGAATATTACTTCGTCATTAAAAATGATAAATACTGCATTGTAAAATTAATACTTATATATTAAGCAAAAAAAGCAGAATATGAAGTTTTACTTATACCTTGCTTAAAACTGTTAAGATAAGAGTATATTGAGGTTGAAAGGAATTATACAAAAATGAAAATTATATTCAGACATTATGATTATTATTTTCAAAACTTTTTATGCCGATATATTATTCTCTTAGTAAAAAAATGAAAAACTGGAGTGAAGGACAAGTGCTATTTTTGAGCGTCTGAGAATTCCACATGTAATTTTCTGTTTGGTGGGCAGATGATCCCACCTAGTGCAAAACTGATTAGAGCTATATTTTCTTCAGTTTTACATCATCACAGTTCTTTCATCCTCCATTTCCCTTGGTGGAATTTCCCTTCATCTCTGTCAACACTAGGCCAGTCTCTAGGCTACACTCTTTGCCTGTATCTCTTTCTTTTTTAGATCCCATTTTTTTCAGACTTGATATTCCTTTTTAAGAAAAAGCAAATTCAGCCTAAAAGTATTAATAAGTGTCTTAATGCTGTTTCAGTCAGCATTTGTAGTTCAGCAGCAGAGTGACTGATTTTGGGTCTTTGAGCTGTTCCAGCAGGCCGTGCTGAGGGTACCAGAGAATGATCTGGCACTGATAGGGCAAGTTCTCAGTGGTCAGAGTGCATCAAGTTCAGAGTGCATTCAGGCTTATGGAGCCCTGATTTATGAACCTCATTGCTGGTGTTGAAGGATTCCTGCCTTCTCAACGAAGTGCATAGCTTTCAGTTAGAGTCTTTCTCTGGAGAACATTCAGGGTGATAAATTAATTACCAGACCTTTTTTGTGGTGGGCTTGAAATCAGAAATGTAATTAGGATGTGTTTCTATTTAAGTTAGGTTAAATCCTTTTTGGGTTACCCCTTACATTTTTCTTTTCCCCTCAGCTATCACTAGAATAGTTGAAAAAAAAAAAAAAAGAGGTTATTTCCCTGTTTTATGGAGCTGTGAATTCTGTGAGGAGCTATAACTCAGATGGCACCTTGCAGAAAGGAGGGGAAGCAAATAATTACATAAAATTAGCATGTATTCTCTTACCCCTCATCCCCAACTTTTCCTCTCTCACTCGGGCAAAGCAGACAGGATTGGCACTGAATATGCTTCATCTGTATCATAAGTCCTTCTGCATGGCTGCTTTTCTCTAGCAATCCTATTCTCTTCTGATTTTTCTGGTGTTTAAGGTTCTCAGTTACATAGATCTAGGCTGTATTGAGTATTTCATTTTAACTAGCTTTTAGGTCTGTGGTCCGTTTTGAGTTAATTTTTTTACATAGTTCACTGTAGGGGTTAAGGTTTTTTTTTTTTCTTCCCATCTTTGCCTTTTATTTCACCTTCATTTAAAAAAGTATTTTCTCTGGGTTGTGAACCTGAGGTTGACTGTTTTCTTTTCTTTAAGTAATTTAACAAAGATGTCTCTCTGGTGTCTTCTGGCTTGTGTAACTTCTAACTAACAGCAGATTAGACAGTGCAGAAGAAAAGATCGGGGACTTCCCTGGTGGTCCAGTGGTTAAGACTCCACACTCCCAATGCAGGGGGCCCGTGTTTGATCCCTGGTCAGAGAACTAGATCCTACATCCTGCAACTAAAAGATCCCACATGCCGCAACGAAGATCCCGTGTGCCACAGCTAAGACGCAGCACATCCAAATAAATAAATAAATAAATATTTTAAAAAGTAAAGATCATATACTTGAAGACAAAGTAATAGAAACTATCCAAAATGAAATACAGAGAGAAAGAAAAGACAAAACAAAAAAACAAAAAACCCAGAGCATCAGTGGCCTGAGGAACAATATTGAGCAGTCTAGTGTACATCTAATTCGAGTCCCATGGCTACTGGAAATGGAAGTCCTCCTCTCCCCAAAACCCCCAACTTTTAAAATTAATTAATTAATTAATTAATTAATTAATTTTGGCTGCACTGGGTCTTCTCTAGTTGTGGTGTGTGGGCTCTCTAGTTGCAGCATACAGGCTCTAGAGCACGTGGGCTCAGTAGTTGTGGCACATGGACTTAGTTGCGGTATGTGGGATCTTAGTTCCCCAACCAGGGATCAAACCTGGAGCGTGGAGTCTTAACCACTGGACCTCCAGGGAAGTCCCCCAACTTGTTTTCATTTTTGTGTTAAAATAATGTTAATTCTTGTTTGATGGCTTCTGAATTGAAAGGTAGGAGACAAACTTAGCTGCTGAGACTTGGAAGAGAGCTAGAATTCTGGTTAACTAGAATCGTGTGAAGGGTGGCCACTCAGTGTTAAAGCCCCCAGGAGGATGAACTTAAAGTAGACCCAGTCTGCTGCACTGATTCTACATAGAACTTTGTGAGGCAAGGGGGCACTTGAGCCATCACTCTTCTTAGATGGATTCGCAGACATTTCCTTGGGAGGCTTAGCTCAAGAATGGCAAGTTTGCTGTTCCCATCTCCTGAGTCTGTACCAGACATCACTAGTTATTTTTAGAATTCTTTCCTGCTGTGTGTTCCAGTCAGCCACACTAGCTGATTCTTGAGGTGAAGTCAGTTTTTCTTCCCTGTTTATCGACTCACAGGTCATGAAAACAGGATTATTATAGATTACTGAACCAAAGTTTGACCCATCCCTGTATTTGAGGGTATCTCAGCTTCTACAGGACAACTCTGGAAACTCAAAAAATGGCTAGCTTTCTCACTGTTTTTAATTTGTGCAGTTCTGTGCTCTAGTTTTCTTAAGTCTAACAAGTTTTTAGAATTGTTCATGATTGACTTTTTGACCTTATTTCTTTTTCTGATTTTATGTGTTTTTAGTGAGAAATAGATTTAGCTTACTAGTTCAAAGTTATGTAGCTGTCAGAATTTTAGGACTTAACATTTTATTCATCTCTGAATTTTTGTTAATCTATGCTTTATAGGTAGAAAGTTAGTACATTGCTCATTTGAAATTATAAAAAAAGAGTTTAAAACTCATGACTTCGTAGAATGGTTTCTTTTTCTATTATTATGTTTTGTCTTTGCAGCTAGGAAAAGCAGATACCCTTTCTCACAAGTTCAGAAGAAAATCAAAAGTCAAGGAAACCAAAAGTGGGCAAACAACCACTGCTCAAAATATGACCCATTCTTCCTTTAGTTCTTCATCAAATGTGACTTATGAAGAAGACTATTATTTGGATAATTTGCAGGATAGAGGAGACAAAGAAGTAAAGAAATTTTCTCTTAATTCAGAACTTTTGGATTCTGAGTCACTCACAGAACTGCCCTTGGTTGAGAAAATCTCAAATTGCAGGCTGTCTACACCCTCTTTGTTTGCTGATAACAACATGGAAGTTTTTCACCCTCCTCAGTCCACTGCAGCCTCACTTGCCAATGAAATCTCTTTAGCTTCTTCTTTGTTGGAAGAAACTACTGAACACATGCATTCAGATCTTATGGAGGTCTGTAATAATGAAACCATATCAGTGTCTTCTTACAAAATTTGGAAAGATGAGTGTTTGTTGATGGTCTGGTCAGTTTTTAATAAGAGTGCTTCAGAACTGAAAAGTGCTAACTTAGAAATTGCTCCTGCAGAAAATTTCAAGGTAAGACAATGAATTACTTAATGTTTCTTAGTGTAAGAAACATTACTTAATGTTTCTGCTGTTGACTCATCTGATGGCTTGTAAATTTCTCCCACATCCTTCTTTCCTCTTTAGCAAAAACAGTGAAAGGTGTGACAGATTGTTTTATTATTTTAAGTCGGAAAAATTTATTCAAAACAGACAAGGAAACATAATAAATACGTATTGGGGAAGACTGAGAAAACTGACCCAATTTCTTCTATGAGCTAGAATGCATTGAATGGGATACCACCTGGGCCTGACCTGGGCAGAAGTTCCTGACTGTAGATGTGCATTAGAATCACCTGTGGAACTTGAAAACACAAAACAAAACCCAATTCAGTTGTCTGAGCTTTACCACCAGAGCTTGAGTAAGGGTGGAGAATGAGAGGGAAAGATTTTTTTTTTTTTTTGCACTCTCCCAGCTTAAAAAATCTGGTGCTAGGGACTTCCGTGGTGGTCAAGTGGTAAAGAATCCACCTTCCAATGTAGGGACACAGGTTCGATCCCTGGTCAGGGAACTAAGATCCCACATGCCCTGGGGCAAGTAAGCCTGCGCACCACAACTACTGAGCTCACGTGCCTCAACAAGAGCCCGCGTGCAGCAAACTATAGAGCCCGCACGCCCTGGAGCCTGTGCGCCACAACTAGAGAGAAGCCCGTGCACCACAGCGAAGAGGCTGCATGCCACAACAAAAGATCCCACATGCCTCAACGATCCCACATACCTCAGTGAAGCTCCTGCATGCCACAGCTAAGACCTGATGCAGCCAAAAAAAATAAATTAATTAAAAAAACAAACTGGTACTAGCTAGTATTGAGAGCCACATGACTAGAGTTTAATCTGTTTTTTGCTGTTGTTAAACCATACAGACATTTTCATTGTAATGCTATTTGTTACATAATTCTGACCTGTGTATTATTATTTCTTAATTATCTGTGCTAGTGAATTTTTTTCAAGTGAAGTTGTCAGTTATCTTCATGGTGTGGCTTGTTATTAACATCTCACAATTGTATGCTTTTGTACCACTTCAATTAGATAGAAAATTGTTATTCATATGATAGCCTGTATTGATCCCTTCTTCAAAACTTGCATTACTTTTATTTACAGATCACTGAGCAACCTGGATGCTGCTTGCCTGTAATAGAAGCAGAAAGCACCAAAAACTTTCAATACAGTGTGCAGATGGAAAAACCTTTTACAGAAGGGAATCTTTCTGGTTTTATAAATTATCAAGTGATGGATACTCATTCTGTTCAGCTCGAATTTTCAGTAAACTTATCACTATTAGATTTCATTAGGTAAATATTTTTTAGAATATTAATTCAAGTTATTCATTCAGCAAATATTTATTAGGCCTCTTCTCTGGACAGAGCACTGTACTAGGTGCTAGGGAGTGTAACAACTCAAAACTACACATACCCCTACATTTAGGGAGTGTTCAGTCTAGGGAGGAGACATCGAACAATCACATAAATGCATGTATAATTGTGAATTGTGCTATGAACAGGAGGTAAATGGTATGATGGGCCATTATAATGTGGGACCTGATATAGGTTCGAGTTGGCTAGTGATCTTGGAGAACTTCTGAGAGAAAGTAATATTAAAGTAATGTTTAAACTGAAATAATTTCAAAGATTCTGCCTGACTTTTTTAAAAGCTTTTAAAGTTTCTTTCATTTGTGTTTCATTTATTTGATTAATTCTTTCATAAAGTCTGTTCATTAAGTTTTAGAGATCTGCAAGAAAATGGCTCAACAAAGTTACTAAACTTTTATTAGACATACAGTATTTAGTATTATACTAGCATTGTGCAGTTACCCAAATAATTGCAAACAACCTTTTAACCCTTCAGCTCTTGTTTAGTATTATGAATATATTATACTATATTCAAACATTTTTTAAAATGAAGGCTGCCTGAACCAATAATGAAGAATACCAATGAATATCTGTAAAAAAATTTTTTTAACCTTCACACATCTACCTGTGTTAGACTACTATAATTTTTGCCCATTCTTTAAAGTCTTTTAGTAAGAACATGTTTATCAATCTGTCAGAGTATTTATTTATACCTGTGTTGCTGAAAAGATAGAATCTAGCCTTCAAAAAACTTACATTCTGTGACTATGAAGGTATGTCCCATGGTGAGCATTAGTAACCTGAAGAAGCACAACATATATGACACAGACGGTTCTTCTGTGCTTATTAATAAAATCCTCTGTATCTTAAAAAAATATTTTTCCTAATTATAAATTCAATACATAGTTATAAAGATTTAAATGCTACAGAAAAATATAAGTAGAATATAAAAATTTCCTATAATTCCTCCCAGAGATACCCCATTGTTAACTATTTGATCTTCAGTCACCTGAACCATTTAAAAAATACATTTATTAAAATCCTTTCTCTTGGTCCAGTTTGCTTAAGGTGCTAGGTCTTTGTATTCTTACACTTGTACATGACTTTGATAGAGTATCTCATCCCCAAATCTAAAGTATACATGAAAGAAAAGTTTTATATTTGAATGATTCATGAAATTACTTGGTGAGATTTTACTGTAATGACTAATACTCAGAAAAAGAGAGAACTGGGTGATTTATTGAAAAGACATTTGTTCTTTAATAACATTTGCTTTCAGCATTTTCTTCAGGTTGGAAGATAATGGTATGTATTCTAATCATATTTGGTTTAAAAAACATAGATTTTGTGGGATTTAGATTTACAATGATTTTTTTTATTCCCATGAGTCATTTGAAATGTATTTGTCTGTTTAGAATCATTTCATTCTTAATGGACATAAATCTAATTTTAAAAATTATTTTCAGGCCATTAAAAATCTCGACTGAAGACTTTGGTAAACTCTGGTTATCCTTCGCAAATGATGTGAAACAAAATGTAAAGATGTCAGAATCACAAGCTGCTCTGCCTTCTACCTTAAAGGCCCTGCAACAGGAACTAAGACTTCATGTTGTTGACATTATAGGTTTGTAGTGTTCTAAAAATGCAATCTTGTGTTTATAGGGGCTTTCTTACAATCAGAAAACAAATCAGCTCTTATAAGTATCAGATTTCTTAGAGCTGTATTTCATGTTATGAGTATCTTTCAGATAAGTGTGTTGTTCAGACTTTATTAAAGAATTTTTTTGTGTTGTAAAATATACATAACAAAATTTACCATTTTAACCATTTTTAAATGTACAGATTAGTGGCATTAAATACATTCATGTTGTGCAGCCATTGCCACCATCATCTCCAGAACTTTTTCCTCTTTCCTAACTAAAACTGTACCCATTAAACACTAACTCCGCATTGCCCCTCCCTCTCCAGCCCTTCACAACCACCATTCTATTTTCTGTCTCTATGAATTTGACTACTCTAGTTACCTCATCTAAGTAGAATCATACAATATTTGTCCTTTTGTGACTGACTTATTTCACTTATCATAATGTCTTCAAGGTTCATCCATGTTATGTGTCAAAATTTCCTTCCTTTTTAAGCCTGAATATTCCATTTTACGAATATACCACATTTGTTTATCCATTAATCTTTTGATGGACACTGGGGTTGCTTCCACCTTTTGGCTATTGTGAATAACGCTGCTTTGAACATGGGTATACAAATAAATCTGTGTTTGGGTCCCTGCTTTCAGTTCTTTCGGTTATATACCCAGAAGTAGAATTGCTGAGTCATATGGTAATTCTATATTTAATTTTTGGAGAAACTGTCATGTTGTTTTCCACAGCAACTGCACCATTTACATTCAGCAATGCACGGGGGTTGCAGTTACTTCACATCCTCACCAACACTTATTTATTTATTTATTTATTTTGATAATCACCATCTTAATGGGTATGAACTAGTATCTCACTTTAGTTTTGATTTGCATTTCCTTAATGATCAGTGATGTTGAATATCTTTTCATGTGCTTATTGGCCATTTGTATATCTTCTTTGTAGAAATGTCTATTGAAGTCTTTGTATTAAAGAATTTCTCACTTTGTTTTGCTGTAGGCAATGAAGGGCTGTTGGCCTGTCAGCTGCTCCCATCCAACCCCTGCTTGCTGCATTTCCGAGTTCATGGTGACATGTTAGCCCTGTGGTTCAGATCCTCCTGCTCTACTCTTCCTGATTATTTACTATATCAGTGTCAAAAGGTGATGGAAGGATCCTAGCAGAAGCTCTGCTTATATTTTACTCCATCAAAATAAATGGTTTACATAGATAAACTTATTTACCAAAGTAAAAAGGACTCATGGTACTTCTAATGAAAATGGGGATTATTATAAGTTGTGGTTTTATGTGTTTTCTTTATGATTCCTGATCAAGAAAGATCCCCAAGAAACTGTACCCCTAACCTTTTACTCAGGATTGTACAGTATGTTTGGGTCCTAAAACAGTGACCTAAGCTAATGTTATAAACTGCTAATGATTTATATATTAGTGTAGAGGGACTGAAAATATTTATTTTGTTATAAATAATTTTATAGCAGATTTACTCTAGTGCTAGCTGATTTATAGTAAAGCCAAGTCTCAGTTCTCTGCATTAATGGAAGGGAGACATGGACTTAATAATCCCAAATCGAATTCAAATTTGGCTTTGGAATGCAATGTATGCTTTTTGGTAGGCAAGTCATTACTTTCAATAATGTTTTGCTTAGATCAGTATTGAACTAAGTTGGCACAGGCCACACTAATAGTTCAGGAGATCCATGAGCATGTTGGATATTGGGGGGATCCAATCTGTGGTACAGTTTTTATTATAGGTAACTTGTTACACATAATTGCAGACAGTTAGGCTATAAAATTTGTTTCCACTTGCGTTTATTTTTAAAATTCAAAGTGAATCACTGTATTCTTGTTTTACAAACTCAGAGCCATTTACAAAATATTGTATAGAAACAAAACCTGTAAGAGCACACAGTACTAAAGCAAACAGGTATAAAAGGACTTTTTAGTTATGGCAAATATCTTAGTTTCCACTTGGGTTTTTTTTTTTGGCAAATTAAAATTTGTGATTAGAGTATAAACGGCAAAACCATCTTTCCTTGGCTTTGAGTCCACTAGTACTCAATGGATACAACCAGAAGAGTGACTGTCTAAGTATACCATACAAGTTCTTCAGTAAAATATATGATTTTTATGTTATAGTTGTGCCTATATATATGGCCTTTGTCAGAAAAGAGGTTAAGCCTAATATGAATGATAGACCAGAATCTTGAGATTATACATTAATGTTAAAAACTGAAATAGTATTTTATAAAACCTTATGGTGCTGTGGAAAATATTTATTATTTCACTTTTTCTGATACTTCACCATGGAAACTATTCAGGTAATATAGTTTTAAGTCATTGCAGTTAATACTCTGGTTAAATGGTACTGTTGATCACCCGGGTGTGGAATTGTGGTTTTAGGTTATCTCATTATTGATCATAGCTGATAAAGATGCTGAGGAGATTCCCCAAAGCTGATAGAGTTCATTAGTCATTTGTGTTTAGCATATCTCTCCCTAAAAACAAAAGCAGCATTAAAAAAAATTAATTTATAAGTTATTCATTTAGAAAAAAAAAACCTTGTTAATTTCATGCTTTTAAAAAACATACAGTAAAACCTTGCTGCAAGAGCAATGAGAAGTGGCTCGAATTTCCTGAGTAGGTTTCTTCTTTTGAATAGAAGATCAGATTCATCCTTAAGCTCCCAGAAGTGTCATGATGAAGGGAATGTGAATGATGGGGGAGTGGTGGACACTGGTGTCTCGACTCATCAGCTTTCTCTTTATTCCTGCCTCTGTCAGCAGCACCCTCCCACCCTACCTGGTTCTGCTGATACTCTGACAAAGAGATAGGAAGTGCCCTCTCACTTTGCAAAGGAATGTAGAGTGTGGCAAAAGAGGTGTTTCTGTTTTTTGTGTCCCTGCTTCCATGTGTTTGCATGGTCACCAAGGCTGGGTGTGGAGCAGTGGATGTAAGGTGCCCAGCAAGCAGATGGACAGCTAGCTGGGAGAGATTACAATGAGCTACTGTGCTGCTTTTTTACAGGGTGTTCATGGGTGACAGTAGCAGTTGTCATGAGAGACATGCTTGGCCTACAGCTCTGTCTGTTGGTGGGAAATGTGTAATGGTAGGTTAGGGCTGGGAGCATGATTTGGGGTCTGCCAAGGGGAACATGGTGTCACTTTTGTTCTTTCTAAACCCACTACTTAAAAAGTAGGGTAACAGAGTTTCTACTGAAATGTTTAGTAGAATGTTTACATTTTTATATTTTTATGGTTTTTAAAAACAGTAATAGGAAAGAGTAGATTTTAAAGAACTTTAGAGCAGTATATATTCTACCTAAACTAATTAATGTTTTAAGTTCTAGATCAGGCATCACCAACCTTTTTTGCATTGTAGGAGATGTGACTATGAAGTAGGAAGAACAATTTTTGTGGGCAGATCGTCTCTTTACCTTCTAGTCATAATTTAGTCAAGTAAAGGGGCAACATCTGGAGTGAGAGCTATTGTGGGGGAGACTCAGCTGTGTGAGTTCTGTGCTGGGCATCTTTGCTGAGCCTGCATGTGGCAGCAAGTGTGAATCTGGGGAGAATGAAGGGAAGACAGGAAAGCCTTAAGAGCAGGTGGAGCAAGAAGGATCAGGCTCCCACCAGAATAGTCCCTGTGGAGTCAGGCAGATTAGTCTCAGGGGAATGTGGACCCCCGAGTAAGGGTCCTTCTGAAAAAACTGCGGATGGAGGCCGAGCAGTTACCAAGTGCTAATGTGCCAAGCATGCCAAGCACCACAGACGCTCTGCAGAGGAGCATTATTCAAGACAATATTCTGTCGTCTACCAGAACAATTGTGGTGAAAATGCAGTATTTTATTTGTTCCTTTATTTTAGTTCATGTCATGAATATTTTAAAATATCGAGCTTTTTTTTTTTTTTTTTAATGGATAAATGTGGTCTTTGTCTCATGATTCTGAGTCACTAAAAGTGCACTGAACCTATTCACATGTCTTTTAAGGTGTTTGTTTTCAAAATTTAGGAGGGAAAAATGCAAGTGAATAACAACTTACCAGGCATTAATTACCTTATTTTGGAGTTGAATTCTGTAATTTGAAAAAGATCAGTTAAACGTGTAATAAATACAAAGTGATCTATATTGTTCTTTGGTCTATATGTTCTTTATCATCTAAATAGCTGAATAAAAGTAATACTATTCAGTAATTAGATAGGCATTAGCTAAAAAGAGCAGAGGCAATTGGAATGGGATGAAAAGAGTAATATACTCATTACAGCCCCAAAGAATGTCATCTAACTGGTTAAATGTATAGATAACTGCTCTTTCTGTATGATGTTCAGAGAAAACTTTATGGGCTTCCGACAGGTTAGAGCATGGATCGATCCTCAGGTGCCTGTCCCTATCCCCTGCTTTCATCCTGGCCTGACCAGAGCATTCAAAGCAGAGTGTTTTGTTTCTGTATTCCTCTCCTCAAGATGCAAGAAACACGGTAAGTCAGGTGGTGACTTAGTGTCCAAAGACTCTGAGTCTCCTGGCCATCTCTGTATCGTGTATCCTAAAACACAAAACTAGATCAGAAATGGTGTTGAAATCTCACTGGTGCCTCTTGTTGCCTATACTGTGTAGCAGAAAAAATGTTCTGAGACTTGAAACCCCATCTTTGGGCCACAGAAGGTAAAGGAGGTTTAAATGCCTCACACCCACTGCAGTAACTAAAAAGAAGGGTGGCCTGTAGCCAAATGGACTGGGGTTAATGATTATATGAAAGTTACTTGTTATGTGTGTGCATAATGAGAGACTGTGAGCTTTTTATGGTTAGGAACCGGGTGTGTATTTTTATGTCCCTTTTGCCTGGTACCTGACAGTCACTCAGTTTATTGAATGAATGACTAAAGAGACCTGTTCCCTCAAAATACGTAATCTGAGACCAGGTAATATCCAAGGATTGATTTTAGTGATCCTGTGGCTCTCCCAGAAATAAAGAAAAGTGATCTGATCTGGTTTATAGATATAAGTCAGCAGAAAAGGGTTCTAGTGAAAATAGCTCGTGCCAGTTTGTACCAGGTAGGAGAGAGGAAATATGACCACTTGATGAGAACCTTACCAGCTTAAGGCTCAGTCCCATGAGAATTTGCCATGTCATTTAAGAGCTCTCTGCAAAATGCAGTGTGATTACAGATAGAAATTATGACTTGGAGAATGGGGACTTTGATGTCCACGAAGTTTTACTGGTCTAGAAGAACTTGTTCTAGGACAGAAAGCAGTAGACATTTGGTCAGTGAAGTTAAAGATAGGGAGCTAATGAATATGATAAGGCAGATTTACCAGCTAAATTAGTATCACTTATTTCTTTAGCAAAGTAAGAACTGATAATGGGAGAGACAACTGTATTGACATTATTAAGGTCAATAGCGTCAGGAAAGTTGGGAAGGAACTGGCCCTCTGGGATAAAGCACAGGAAAAGGAGTTATTTAAAAGGAAATGTGTTTCATTTGCATCACACGAGAAACTTTATGGATCTAGGATAGGAGGATACCCACAAAAATGAGTCCCAGAAAACTGTGAAAACTTAAAGATTGTGGCCTGGATGCAGAGAAGATGGGCCTACGAGTGGGGAGAGTCAAACATGTTTACCTATAATGCTGAAAAAATAGTGGGTCCTCGTAAGTGGTTGCAGCTAGTTTATGGGCTTTTTTCCAAGACAGGGAATCAATTTCCTTTAGTTATTTTAAACTATTTGCCTAAGTGGATACGTACTTTTCCTTTCTTAAAACATTAAGTTGCCAATGTGACTAAATGGCTGACTTCAGGAAGTTTTTTCCCTGATGGGGTCTGACAGGACTTATGCCAAATGGTTAGAGACTAGAGCCTAGAGATTATTTGTGCTTCAGTGAGAGAAAAGTAATTAGAAATTTGTTTGCACATCTTCTCCACCCTTTATATTATGTGACAAATAGGAACAGAGGCAAGGCTTATATATTCTTAGGGAGAGGCATTTGGTTTGATTCGCTACCACATAATTTAATGAAGGTAAGGGCAATATCCGTGACTAGAACAAACTGGTTCTCATTGATGATGGATATCAAGATGTAAGAATTTAGTTTTTTCATTTTAGTTGATGGTTGATAGGGCTAAATAGAAGAGTTTTTGTGAGCTATGGGAAAGGTGAAATGATTTGAACCCAAATATTGGACCAGTCTTCACCTACAGAAGTGATAGGAGTGTCTTTTGTTACTCATAAGGAGCCTTTTTGAGCACACCTGAGTTAATGCTAATGAGGTGACTTTGGAGTGGGGCCCACACACAGCCTCAGAAAGGGGCTGGTCATCAGAGAGACCAAGTGGTGAGACAGTTAAAACTTTCAGCCCTACCCACTGACCTCAAGGAAGGGGAAGGTTTGGGGGCTGGAGATAAAGCTCTAAAAAAATTATTGAACAAAGGGATTTGATGAACTTCTGTGTTGGTGAATGAATCACATCCTGGGAGGGGACACACCCCAGTTCCAATGAGGACAGAAATTCCTGTGCTTGGGACCCTTCTGTTTCTCAGTCTGTGTACCTCTTCATCTGGCTGTTCATCTGTATCCTTTATATTAATATCCTTTATAATAAACTGATAAACATAAGTAAGTGTTTCTCTGAATTCTGTGAGCCACTCTAGCAAATTAATTGAACCAGAGAAGTGGGTTGTGGGACCTTCCAGTTTATAGTCATTGGGTCATTAGCATAGGTGACAACCTGGACTTGTGATTGGTGTCTGATGTGGGGCAGTCCTGTGAAACAGCCTTTAATTTCTAAGATCTGATGCCATCTCCAGGTAGATAGTGTCAGAATTGAGTTAATTTGTAGGACAGCCAGTGTGTGTCCACTTAGAATTGGAATTGCTTGGTGGTGTGGGGGGAAAAAAATACATCAATTGACCAAAAAAAAAAAAAGTACATATTTAGGTTGTGCAGTGTGATTTTTTTCAGGTTGTCCAACATGATGATTTAATATATATTGTGAAATGATTACCACAATCAAGTTAATTAACACATCCATCACTTCACATAGTTAATTTTGTGTGTGTGTGGTGAGAACACTTAAGGTCTTAGCAAATTTCAAATATACAATATGAATACTACTAAGTATAATCACTATGCTATCCACTAGACTGGGGACCTTTTTAAAATCCCATACCCTAGTCCATAATCAGATTCTCTGAGGGGTCAGACATAGGCTCCAGTTATTTTTAAACTCCACAGGTAATTACAACACGCAGCCAAGTTTGAGAACCCCAGTTTTAGATGCTATCTCACCCCATGCTTCCTCAGTGGGATTTTTTTTTTTTTGGTTGTGTTTTCCCCACACTCCTTCCTGCAATGGGGATTGATTAAAAGTAATTAGCTATTGAGTGGGAGGTAACTAATGGCATTATTTGGAAAGATTGGGTAGGTACAGAGGAGGAATCTTGTGTGAATATATAAAAAGCTGTAGGTCCTATGGTAGTATCAGCTTAGTGTTTGAATTTAACAAGCTTAGGTTTGCTCTTAAAATGATAGCGTGGTAGGATTTGAGAGATGAAGGTCTCTCAAGTCCTAGTAGGAAAGTACTGTAGAAATCATTAGGTAACTTGCAAATTAAAGTTGGATCATCAAATTTTAATTCTTGGCTTCACTAATTACTAATTTGTGCCTCTGGGCAAATTACTTAAACACTCTGTGCCCCAGTTCTCATCTGTATAATGGGGATAATAATAATACCTACCTTATAGGGTTACTGTGAAATGAGGTAATGCACATAGTGGTTCATGTGATCATAATCTTATCAGTTTCTTATATCAGCTTATTAACATCATTATGGAAAAAAAGAAAAAAGAGGGAACAGTAAAGATGAAGGAAAGAGAGGGTCCAGATAAAAGTGAGGAAATTTAGCAGAGTCAGAAAACATCAGAAAGCAAGTTGCCATATTTTTTAACATTATAGAAAAAACAGAAAAAAGAAAGCTTTGTGAAGTTAGAAAAGCTATTTTCAAGTATGTCTCTAAATATTTAGAAAAATAATTTTATAAAAATATAAGCAACAGAAAAATACTATGGTCAACTCCCATATAAACTTATTATGAGAGAGAGAGAGACAGAGATTAAGACGTGGGATAATATCCCTACAGAAAATAAAAGCATACTAGTATAACATGCTTGCAAAATAGATCAAAACTGTTAACCTACTGTTTCAGAACAAGCTAGATGAAATTTTTAAAATGATTTAAGATGTGAAAGAACAGCATATATTAGTACTGTATAAACTCAGAAATGTGACAGAAATTAGGGAAGAGATAAAAATTAAAAATTTCAGAACTGTAAACTAGAAGAAACACAAATGTGCATAAACACAAAAAATAATGCCTTAAAGGAAATAGAGGATGAAAATGAGGATTTTTTAAAAATTTTATTTATTTTATTTATTTATTTTTGGCTGCATTGGGTCTTCATTGCTGCGTGCAGGCTTTCTCTAGTTGCAGTGAGCGGGGGCTACTCTTCTTTGCGGTGCATGGGCTTCTCATTGCGGTGGCCTCTCTTGTTGTGGAGCACGGGCCCTAGGTGTGCAGGCTTCAGTAGTTGTAGCATGTGGGCTCAGTAGTTGTGGCTCACAGACTCTAGAGTACAGGCTCAGCAGTTGTGGTGCACGGGCTTAGTTGCTCCGCGGCATGTGGGATCTTCCCAGATCAGGGCTTGAACCTGTGTCCCCTGCATTGGCAGGTGGGTTCTCAACCACTGCGCCACCAGGGAAGCCTGAGGATATTTTTAAACTACATGAAATAGAAGTAAATATTCAAGAGAAAGTATCAAATATTGAAGATAGGCAAAGAAAGTCCAACATATGGATTATAGGAGCTCCTGAAGAAGAAATCCAAAGCACAGGACCAAAACAAATCCTAAACAGGGTAACTCAAGGGGACATTCCTGAAAGTACAATTTTAAAAAAAAAATTTGTAGCTAGAGGGAGTACACTGTATACCTGAGACTATCAACTGATAAACACAAAGACAAGACATTCTAGTAAGATTACTAAACTCTTTTAAAAATAGAAAAAATTCCTTAGTCATCTAAGAAAAAATAGCAAGAAACTTATAACGAAAAGAAGTCAGATTATTATCAGACTGACACATGCTTATACCAGAAGAAAATAGGATAATGTATTTTAGATACTCAAAGGAAGATGTGAACCAACGATTTTACACTCAGTAAAACTGATCTCCAAGTTTAAAGAGAACAAACTGCTATCAACATATAAGTAGTCAGGGAGTACTGTTCCTATGAACCCTTCCAGAGGAAGCTACTAGAGAATGAGATTCATAAGGACTGGTTGTGAGCATTGAATGTATGGTTGTTTGTAGAACTAGGAATAAATGAGAATTAAAAGGGAGAAGGTGTAATATATAATGGCTATATGCACTGACAATGCAGATACAGTACAACTGAAAGAAAGGAGGGAAATATAAACATATGCAAAATCAAAAAAATTTTTTGTAATTGTAACAGTAGTGGTAGTATTATCTGAGACTCTGTAATGTGGGATAAAACAAATGAGTAATTATGGGGTATTTCAATTTTATCATAGTCTGTATCCTTGAGACCAGAATTCTCAGAGTGGAGAAAAGTAAATATAGATATAATATAGAAGATGGTGAATAAATTCTGTAGTTCTCGTTTTGTGTTGAGGACACACACACACACACACACACACACACACACACACACCTACTGCCCAGATTATGGGCCTGAAGTATAACACTATTTCCCTCTAAAAGAAACTAAGGCTTCTCAAAGAAATGATTGATTCCAGGTCTGGGACAGAAAGTATGTGAGATGAGTCTGAAATATCTTTTATACCAGGTAACAAAGAATCTATCAAAGACCAGTAAAGTCATAGCAAAGAACACAGTACCTAACTTGAAGAGGCTCCCACTGGCCAAAAATGAGATAGTTTGAGCTTCAATATAGGTATGCATTGAAATCCAAATATGCTTAAATCCTTGAGTTCATAATGCTTACTGTTGGAGGATTGTAGGGAATAAATTCATTGTGTTGAAAACTAGCAAATGAAGAGATTAAACCATTGGATAACCAAATGGTAGATAAAGAGAAGCATCTCTTAATAAACTATTCCTGCTAATAAATGAAAAACAAATGATAGAATATGTATACTTTGCAATCTTCAGTGAATTAATGGATCTAGGTATTGAACACTAAGACTGTTAATACCACAGAGAAAGGCAACTAGATGTTTTGTGCCTCCCAATGAAAGAATACAAATCACCTATTATCTTAACCAAAGTGGTAGAATAATCTGAGTTTGTTAAGTCTCTGGATAAAGTTGCCAGCTTGCAACTCACAATACAGAGGAGACAGGAATAAGTTAAACTGCATCACAAGTTTGCAGTCAGCAAAATTCAGACTGGAAAACCCTAGAGACCTTCAACAGATAAGGAAAAGAAAGAGATGGAATGGAATCTTCGGATTAAAAGAGACATATCAAGTTTCTTAAAAATGGGCAGGACAAAACTATAGTGTCTCGGGATGCATAGTTGGTTATTAAAACTAAAAGAAATGCAAGGAAGTGATTGTAATAAATGTTGGGTGATGTTACTTTGGGGCAGGGAGGAGCTTGTGGTTGGAATTGGGCCCACTGAGTGGCTTTTTGGGTGGTTGGCAAAGTATTATTTCTTGACCTAGGTGGTATTACAACAGTTTCCCCCTTATTAATCATTTATTAAGTTAAAAGCAAAAATAAACAAATGGGACCTAATCAAACTTAAAAGCTTTTGCATAGCAAAGGAAACCATAAAAAAAAAATGAAAAGACAACCTACGAACTGAGAGAAAATATTTCCAAATGATGCAACCAACAAGGGCTTAATTTCCAAAATACAAGAACAGCTTATACAATTCAGTAACAAAAAAACCCAAACAACCCAATTGAAAAAATGGGCAGAAGATCTAAATAGGCATTTCTCCAAAGAAGACATACAAATGGCTAATAGACACATGAAAAGATGTTCATTATCGCTAATTATTAGAGAAATGCAAATCAAAGCTACAATGAGCTACCACCTCACACCAGTCAGAATGGCTGTCATTAAAAAGTCTACTAATAACAAATGCTGGAGAGGGTGTGGAGAAAAGGGAACCCTCTTACACTGTTGGTGGGAATGTAAATTGGTGCAGCCACTATGGAAAACAGTATTGGAGGTTCCTCAAAAAACTAAAAATAGAGTTGCCATATGATCTAGCAATCCCACTCCTGGGCATATACCCAGACAAAACTATAATTCAAAAAGATACGTGCACCCCTGTGTTCATAGCAGCACTATTCACAATAGCCAAGACATGGAAACAACCTAAATGTCCATCGACAGATGAATGGATAAAGAAGATGTGGTATATATGTACAATGGGATACTACCCAGCTATGAAAAACAATGAAATAATGCCATTTGCAGCAACATGGATAGACCTAGAGATTATCATACCAAATGAAGTAAGTCAGAAAGACAAATACCATATGACATCACTTATATGTGGAATCTAAACTATGACACAAATGAACTTATCTACGAAACAGAAACAGACCTACAGACACAGAGAACAGACTTATGGTTGCCAAGGGGGAGGAGGGGTTGGGAAGGGAAGGATTGGGAGTTTGGGATTAGTAGATGCAAACTGTTACATGTAGGATGGATAAAGAACAAGGTCCTATTGTATAGCACAGGGAACTATATTCAGTATCCTGTAATAAACCATAATTGAAAAGAATATGATAAATATATATATATAACTGATTCAGTTTTTTGTACAGGAGAGATTAACACAACATTGTAAATCAACTATACTTCAATAAAATTTGAAAAAATAAGTTATTAAGTTATCCATTTGTATAGTGTGGTTTTCTGTATCTATGTTTTATTTTACTGTTTAAAAAGGGGTTTTCAAAAAAAGATTGTACGTCATTAAGATGCCCCTAGTAATGAAGTTTGAGCCACTTTCTATAATCAGTTTTTTCATATCATATTTTTGCTTATTATTAATCTATGCTCTGTCTTTCTTGGAGAATATGGGAGCAGCAAGGCTACCACTACCAGTGGAGAAGGAAACACACCAGTTGCTCAGCTTTAATTTCTCCTTTTCCAGAGACTTTTCAAATTGAACCATCCATGATGTGATGGTTCTTTGTTCAGCATATTTCATTCCCCTTCTCCTTTCTCCTTCCATTCTTGTTGGTATGGCCAATGGAATGTTAGTGAATGTAATACAACTAGAGGTCTTAAGTGCGTATGTGGTTTGGCTGGGCCCTTGTATGATGGTGATTTGCTATGAGGAGAGTTTGTGCCCGTAGCTGATGCTCCTTCAGTGGCATGCCCTACTCTTTGCTCATTAGGTGGTTGGATAAAGAGAATCTGGTGAAAGTCTCCAGAAAGGAGACAGTGGAGCCACTGGCTAAAAGAAGCTTGAGTCCCTGAATGAGGCAAACTTCTGTTCCCAATCAACCTCCTTGGACTGTAACCCGAATTTACAATAAGTCTTGGGTTGTGTTAAGCCACTGTGATTTTTGGGTTTGTTGCAACACCTAGTATTACCCTGACTAATGCAACTGCATAGACTTATGCTGTCCAATATGTTAGCCACTAGCCACATGTGGTAACCATGCCCTTGAAATGTGACTAGTCAGGACTGAGATGTATTTTAAGTATAAAATAAGCAGTGGATTTTAAAGACTTTGTACAAAAATGTAAAATATTAAAATTTTATATTAACAATATTGAAATTATTCGAATATATTAGACTGAATAAAATATATTACTAAAATTTTACCTATTTTTATTTTTAATGTGGCTACTAGAAAATTTAAATATGTGACTACATTATATTTCTATGGAAGAGTGTTATCTTGGAACTAACATTCAACCAAGATCTCAATTTATAGACCTACAAAGATCAAATCTAGAAAAAACAATCAGTGATTATTCCTTCCTTGCTGCTAATCCTAACATTAAATCCATTATCCTTAAACTTTAATGGCAATTCCAAGAGAATTATGTCTTCTTAAAAGGAAGAATTTCAGGGACTTGCCTGGCAGTCCAGTGGTTAAGACTCCACGCTTCCAATGCAGGGGGCATGGGATCGATCACTGGGCAGGGAACTAAGATCCCACATGCTGTGTGGCACGGCCAAAACATAAGTAGTAGTAGTAATAATAATAATAAAAGGAAGAATTTCCCTCAACTTCTGGAAGAATTTGATATCTATTTGTTCTTGTCTTTGCCTCCTTCCTATGTCTAACTTACCTTTGTCTAAACTGCTATTAATGTGTTTTTCAATTCAGACATAATATTTTTCATCTCTAGAGGTTCCATTTGGGTCCTTTTTATATCTTCATGTTCTCTCTTCATCATGCTCAGGTTTTCTCCTAGTTTCTTAAACATATGGAGTGTAATTTTATTTATTTTTATTTTTTATTTATTTTTTTAAAGATTATTTTATTTTACTTTTGGCTGCGTTGGGTCTTAGTTGCAGCACACAGGACCTTCGTTGAGGCATGTGGAATCTTTTGTAGTGGCATGCGGGCTTCTCTCTAGTTGTGGCATGTGGGCTTTCTCTTCTGTAGGTGTGGCGTGCAGGCTCCAAGGTGCGTGGGCTCTGTAGTTGTGGCACGTGGGTTCCAGAGCACGTGGGCTCTCTAGTTGAGGCACGTGAGCTCAGTAGTTGTGGCACGCGGGCTTAGTTGCCCCGTGGCATGTGGGATCTTAGTTCCCTGACCAGGGATCGAACCTGCATCCCGTGCATTGGAAGGCAGATTCTTTACCACTGGGCCACCAGGGAAGTCCCTGGAGTGTATTTTTGATAGCTGTTGTAATGTCTTTTTTGAGTAATTCAGGCATCTCTTGTCATTTCTGTGTCTGTTTCAGGGTTCAGAGTGCTAACCATTATACATGGGGCCTGTGTCTGTTTCTATTGATTGTATTTTCTCCTGTTATTGGTCATATTTTTCTGCCTTTTTGCATGCCTGGTATTTTTTTTTTTTTTTTACATGCCAGACATTGTGAATTTTAGCTTGTTGGGTGCTAGATTTTACTATATTCTTTTACATGGTGTTTGGGTTTGTTCTGGTGCTTGATTAGGTACTTGGAATCGGATTGATCTTTTCAAGACCTGCCTTTAAGGTTTATTAGGCTTGGTCCAGAACAATCTTTAGTCTAGGGTTAATTTATCCCCCCTAAGGCAACACCTTTCTGAGGATTCTTCCTCTGTGTCACGAGGGCACTTTGGCTGGTGAAACATAAACTATTTCTATCTGCAAATATAGCCATCCTGGCCTCCCTGAACTCTTAGAACTTTTCCTCCCTATCCTGTGCCCTGGAAACTGCCTCCAGGTAGTAAGGTGGGACAATCACAGGGCTTGCCTTGCTTTTGTTCCCCTTCTTTCAGAGAAATTAGAGTCTTTTGCTGGTTGTTTCTCAAAGTCTAAACAAATCACGATTTCATATAATTTCTCCAGCTTCCTAGTTATTTAAGGCAAGAGAGTAAATTCAGTTCTTGTTACTCTTGGCCGAAAGAGGTAGTGCCCTAACCAGGTTTTGATTTCATGAAGGACACATTCCTACCCTATTCTAGGGATTCCTGAGGCACTTGATCAAATTCAGTATAAAATTTGGAAAGGAGAGGTATGTGTCACTCTTTGCAGACACAGAACCCTCCTCTGTATGTTTTAGGTTTGGCCAGGTTATTAAAGATAATGAACCTACAATTAGGGAGTGCAGTTAGCATCAAAAGGGAGAGCCCCTTATTGTGGCAGCTAAGTGTTGATTAAGAAAACAGAGTGGAGTAGAAGAGGACTTCTTAAATCTTCCCATCAGAGTGAAGCCTCTGAAGACTTGCATCAACAGACATTGCCAGGCAGGCCAGAAGGGCACAAGCAGAGGCCTTTGCTGGAACAACTCCAGGCTAAAAACTCCAGTATCGGCAGTGGTATTTGGGAATGTTCTTTGTGGAAGAATACTGTGGACTTTGAACTACTGATTTGTCTGTGAATAGTAGGTATTTTGGGGAGTGAGGGAGCAGGGGAGAGGGTGGTTGTTTCTCAAAGTTTCCTTCCAAGGACATGAAACTTATAAATGTTGAAAGTATTGTCAGCTCCTGGGCTGTCTAACAGAGTATCACTTCCCAACCTCTCCCTCAGGTTTCAAGGGCAGAAGTCAGAAAAGTAGGATATTCATGAAGAGTTGTCCCTGTAGTGTCATAGATCTTACCAGTATTGGCATTTTTGTTAGTTTTTTTTTTTTTTAAAGTAAATTGTTTCTCAACTAAAATATTTCTTGGTTTAAGAAGTACTATTACTTGTCTGAGTTTCTCTTGGGAAGTTGGCTACCAAAGTCATTGCAGGTTTGTCCTTTGTGCATAGAAGATAAGGAATGGCGTGTGCCATCACTTCCTCTTCTGAGGTCGGGGTGGACATTGCAATCTATCACATCCCTCCTGCCCCTGGATTCAGGACTCAGCTTCAGAATCCTTTCTGCCATAGCACTTCGGGCATCCACTACTAGTTAGTCTGAGTTGCCACTCAGAATGAAACTTATTTGTCCTCTCTGTTTTAAATAGTACAAAGCTGGTTTGAAATATCAGCCTCTGGGACTTCCCTGGGGGTCCAGTGCCTAAGACTCCACGCTTCCACTGTCGGGGGCATGGGTTCAGTCCCTGGTCAGGAAACTAAGATCCTGCATGCTGCGTGGCACAGCTAAAATAAAATAAAATTAAAATGTCAACTTCCCTCACATTAGGGGGTTCCCAACTTGTATTCTGCAAGCTCCTCTATATAATTTATCTACTATCTATAATGACTTTCTACCCCTAATTGAATCCAAAAGGCCTCCAACAAAAAGTAATTTGTCATCAAAACAACCAGAAAACATTTATTGAGTGCCACTGGGTCAGAGGTTTGTTCCAAACACTATCATGGGCTTAATCTCCCTAAAGCCCTGAAGACAGATATTATTTTCCTATTTTATTGATGAGGAAACTGAGGCTCAGAGAGTTTAAGTGACTTGCCTAAGGTCACACAGATATCTAGCAGTAGAGTTAGGACTTAGATTGGGATTTTATCATCATCCTTGAATACCATCTGCCTGTTTTCTTATTTCCTTTTTTTCTTTCACACCTCTTGGCTTTGGTGAGGAGCAGCTGGCCCTTTGGGTGTTCTGCCAGTAAGAAGGTGCCATAACTTCCGTGAGCAGATTGACAAGCCTGTCACTGGGAGGGTTTTTCTTTTTCTACTGGAGACATTTTGCTTTTTCTTTTCTTGGTTACTTCCAGATTTGGAGCCATTCTGAATGATAAAAGTCCAGCTAGTCTAAAGAAAATTGAAAAATTACAGTAATTTCTTTTTACTTTAGATTAATTTGGCAGGAAATTATATAATGCTGTGATTATTTTATTTAATTGAAACAGGTAATTGTGAAGCCAGAGGAAAACTATGTTTAACAAATTAATCATTGGTAATTGATTATTCACTGGTATTTTTTTTTGGTTTTGTTTTTTATTAGAAGAATAATCATCACCAAAAATGAATGATAAGCAGATTAATCCAGCATACATCCACAGATACACACACACACAGGTACATATATAATTATTTAATGAAGTAAAGAATTGTTTCAGCCACATCAACTTGCGATCCTCTTAATATTAAGTTTCTTGGGCATTGTGCCCTGACTGCTCTCAACAGGGCATAGTGTAGAATCCTCAGACCACCCAGGGCCTCAGGACCAGAGGTCGGGGGATGCGTATCTCTCTCTGGGGCAGGGCAGTCTGTCTGAGGCTGGATGTCAGGCTTTACTATGGGTCCGGGGAGGTGCTGTTGCCAGTGTAGAAGCCCGGAGAGGAGAGGGAGCAAGTGCCAGTTGTCACAGCAGGCTTCTTATGCTTCTTCCCAGACCTCATACTAGAGAACAGAGGGGGACACGACCTCTGGAGGATTGGGCCTGCAGGAATAGAGCAAGTGGGGGTAATCCTCCCTCCTTCTCTTCCTCCTCCCCTTATTTCTTCCCTTTCATCATTCGAGCACCCTTTATAGGCCAGTTGCGTGCTAGTTCCTGGGGAATGAGACCAGGTCCTTGCCCTTAGGGAGTTCTCGGTTTGGGGGAACTATCCAATGGCAGAGAGCAGTGGTGGTAGGGACACAGGTAACTGCAGGAGCCCCACAGTGTGTTCACAGGGGACCTTCTCCTCTGTGAGGGTGTGCAGTGTCCTGGTTCCTCAGGGTACAGAGGAGCTATTACCTGTTACTCTGGATTCTTTCTTTCTAAGTAGGGTGATCATATAATCTGTGGTGGAAACTAAGACACTTAAAAGTGAGTGATGTCTTAAATATAATTTGAATTATACAATTTTTGAAATATTCATTGATGAACAAATTGCTTTTGTTATATTGGTGGATTAATAAAATAAAAAACTATTTTCAACAAATTTTGGGGAAAAAAACAACACAAATCTATGTATATCAAAGCAAAAGTTTATGTCTTTACACTGATTATCTGATCATTAAAAAAAATAACATAAGCAGAATTATTTTTCTTGGAACATATTCACATTTCCTAGCCATTTCTGTCCCAAAACAGGTCACTGGTGTTTTTCTGAAGAATGCATGGAAAGATATGTTATTAACTTTTTTCTCAAAGTTGCCTGTAATCTTCTTCAAAGTTGCATTTTATAGTTAATAAGTTTGAAATTGTTGATAATATTCTCTGAAGACCATATGTTTGTTAAATTTTAGCATTTTTTGTTGAGATGTAATTCATATAACATAATATCCATCATTTTAAAGTGTACAATTCAGTGTTTTTTAGTATGTTAACTATGTTGAACAATCATCACCACTATCTAATTTGCATCAACCCCAAAAGAAACCCTGTGCCAATTAGCAGTTAGTACCAATTTTGCCATCTCCCCAGCCTTTGGCAACCACTAATGTTATTTCGTACCTATGGATTTGCCTATCCTGGATATTTTATAAAAATGGAATCATACCATATGTGGTCTTTTGTGTCTGTCTACTTTCACTTAGCATAACTTTCATCCATGTTGTAGCATTTAACAATACTTATTATTGTTAATATTCCATTGTATGGATACACCACATTTAGTTTATCCACTCCAGTTGATGGACATTTGGATTGTTTCTACATTTTGGCTATTATGAATAATGCTGCTGTGAACATTTGTGTATAAATTTTTGCATGAATATATGTTTGCAGTTCTCCTAGGTATACACCTAGGAGTATAATTGCTGGGTCATATAGTAACTCTATATTGAACTTTTTGAGGAACTGCCACATGGTTTCCCACGGTGGCTGCACCATTTTACATCCCCACCAACAATGCATGAGGCTTCAGATTTCTCCACATCCTCATCAGCACTTGTTATTGTCTGTTATTTTTGTTATATCTAGTGTGTGAAGTGGGTAAAGTGATATATCATTGTGGTTTTGATTGGCATTTCCCTAATTCTGATGATGTTGAGCATCTTTTCATGTGCTCAACATCACGTCTTTTCTGGAGAAATGTCTGTTAACCTTTTGCCAATTTTGAAACTGGGTTATTTGTTGTTTTATTGTTTAGTTATGAGTCCTTTATATATTATGGATGCAAGACCCTTATCAGATGATTTGCAAATACTATCCGCATTCTGTGGGTTGTCTTTTCACTTTCTTAATAGTGTCTTTTGAAAGCACGAAAGTTTTTAATTTTGATGAATCCAGTTTATCTATTTTTTTGTTCGATTGCTTGTGCATTTGGTGTCATATCTAAGAAATCATTGCCTAATCTAAGGTCATGCAGATTTTTCACCTATATTTCCTTCTAAGAGTTTTATACTTTTACCTCTTAATAATACTTTATTAAAAGGTGAAAATTCCAGGACATATGCAAAAAGATGTGATACCAGGACAAGCATATATTGAGGTTGTCCCTGGCAAACCAAGGATATATGGTCGCCCTACCTCTGATGGGCTGGGGGAGAGAGGCAGCTGGGGCAAGGGTTGATCAAATTCATTTCTCTCCTTTACGTTTATTCAAAGACCTGAAAGGACTCAACATTTCTTTGATGCCAGATGGGATCTAGACTGAGTTCCATGGGGGTACAGTGACTTTCTTTAATCTTTTATGTAATCTATAAAGAGATCTTCACCCCCAGGCTGGGCATCCTGAAAAAGGGGGTTACGTGGAAATGGAAGTGAGAACATGCCTAAAATCTACTTCAAATTTTTATTCAAAAATGGATACCCTAGCTCTTGAGAGTTAGTAACATTGCCTCTTTTCATGGTCCCTTCAGCCCTAGGGATTGGTGGCAGCTTGGGTTCATGTTACTGCCAATCTATGGGGTGCATTAGTGTACCCTGTTAGGCTCCTCAGCCTTCATCAACTTGATAATCAATTCCTTGTACCAAATTCTCTCATTTGAAATGTCTGGGGTGCTTTCTGTTTTCTTGACTGAACCTTGATTGATTCAGAGCTCTTCTCTATTTTCTTTTTGTCATAATCTTTAGGTGCTTAATGTTGCCCACTTCATTCTGTTATGGTAATCTACTTAGGGTTACTGTGCTATCCCTTCCTGGGTTTTCTGTATTTTATATACCCTGTCCTCTATCTTCTATCAAAACTTGCCACATCAATATTCCATTACATTGTTTTCCAAGAAAACAGCTAGCTATTTGACCTACAGCTGTGCCAAGGTGTTAGGCATGATAGTGGATTACTGTGTATCCTTCTCAGGAATATTTAAACTTTGCATAGAAATGTATGGCAATATGATGCTTTACTCAAAAGAAAGAGTCCCAATGTTAGAATTTTAGGCTTTTCCCTAGGAACTCCTAAAATTTCACCAAGTGTGTGGTGCTTACATTAAGTCAGTCCTTTCTGCTGAGAGACTGTCATTTTCTCAAACGGACCAGAATTTGGGCAGCCAGAAATGAAACAAGATGGGCTCAGAGAGACCATAGATTGAAAACAGCAGGAAATTTTCTGTTATTTGTTTTTCTGAAGTGGGCTTCCAAGCAAGGTCTGCTGATCAACAGAATAGCTAAGTCCTGTTCTCTAGGGGTAAAATTGTACCATGGAGGAGGAATTTGGGTTAATGGCTCGGGAGAGGGCAGGGATGGTCAGATGGAGAAATGACAGGGCAGGCAATTGTGTTTGAGCTCCAAAGCAATCAGGTTCTAGTTCTTGTAAAGAACAAGGATAGAAACAGAGGAAGCAGAGGGGAAGCAGAAGCAAATGCGCAGCTTTGTGACTCCTCAACTGCTTCCAGACAGCCTGAGATAGGACTTGCTACAACCTGAGAACAACAGAAACTACTGTTTACCTGGGCAGGTGACAATGACCACACCCCTTTATATGAAGCCTTGGCTGCCTCGCTCCAGGATCAGCCTGCCCTTAAACAGTCATCCAGAAATTCCCCAGGGAAAGGAGTAATGTCAAATAAAGTGACCTACAGTGAGGGATTCTTCCAAAACCCGAAAAGCCATTACCCAAAATAGGCATCCAATGTAGTCATTTATGACTTGCCATAAATACCAGCACTAGCAATATTATCTTCATATGAGGAGTTGACTTCATAGTGCTTTAGAAAGTTACAGCATTATAAATATCTACGGATATGTTATTTCATCTGCTTCATAATTTGTCTGCTCCAACAGAGTTCTGGCCAATTTTAGAAGTTTCCATGTAAATATATGAATATAGTGGTAACAAGATAATGAAAACAGAACAAAATGAGGTCAAGTATCACATTTCATCCACAAACATTATGATAGAATGAAATTGTTTAATGGGTGACTAAAGTAAATTGTGTGTGTGTGTGTGTGTGTGTGTGTGTGTGGTGGAAGTGGGGTGGGGGGAAATGATGTGTGTATAGCCACCAGGCTAAAAGAGAGAAAGGATGCCTAAATAGGGAATGCAAGGAGCAGACATCTTTAGAACCTCTATTTTCCCCCCCTCTGGTTAATGGTGTTCATCTTTAGAAATGATTTGGTGGTGACCTAACAGACTAGACTCAGCACATTTATGTACATGCAAATTTAAACTGGCACTTTAACAGTAACAAAAAATGTTTCTTTATAACACTCAGTGCCCTGTGACACATCTGGAAGTGTGCCATTAAAGGAAATTAATTCTGAAATGGAGTTGGTTATCATCTATTGTCACTAAAAGTCATTTAGGTGGAAGTGAACAGTGTGGGGTTGACTCTGTGAAGGTGTTAATTAAGGGAGCAAATAAAGAAATGGGTTAACAATTATTGCTCATGCCAGTTTCCTGAAAAAATATGCCTGGGGTCTGATCTGTGATTCTCTCTTCTTTCTTTGAGTTTGGAATCCTCTCCTGCTCCCAGTTACTTTTCCAGCTACTTGAGATTCTCTGGGGAACCTTATTGATGGCTTTGGTTCCCAGGTATGCTACAGGTTTGGAGCTGGCAGATTTCAGGTTGAGGAGTTTCAAGTTCAATACCCAGGAGACACATCGGAGGGTTCAGCTGCTGTTTGAATGTCCATGTTGTATAGGTAAATTGGTGACAGGGTAGATTAAAAAACCACTGCTTAGTGGTTTGCTGGCAACTGATTTCCTCCAGACTTCCTCTCAAAGGCTCAAAGTGAACTCAGTAATATTATTTCTAGGAAGGAGTGGAAGTAAAGGTGGTAAGAGTATTGATTTGAGACTAGGAGAGATGCCTAGGTCTGGAAAACTTGGTTCTTCCTCCTCCTGAGACTTCTGTTTATAAGAGCAGGAGATGTGGCTTTAGAGAGCAGGTATCTGCCATATAATCTGCTTTGGAAGTAAGCGGCAACAAAGGGGGAATGAAAAAAAAAATCTAATTTACCATTTAGTCTAAAAGTAAACAAAATTATACCTTATATCTCACCAATTCTTTAAGTTTATTTTTATTTTTTATTTTTTGTAATGTGGTAGCTCCAGGACCACTTTGGATAGTGAATACCAGTGACCAGCACCTTTTAAGTGCCTCCTGCCTGAGTGTTTGCTCTCTCTTGTCCTGGTTTCAGTGGAAACTCAGCAACCTCTGGGCCCTTTTACAAAGCATAATTGGGGGCTTACAGAGAAAGAAGATGGAGTTAAGAGCATTCACAAGTAAATTCACCCAACAACTGCTATAAGGGGTGTAGGTAAGCACACACCAGATATTCAGGAAGGTTTGAAGGATGAAGTGAGATGCAGTGAGCTTATTATAGAACCTGGTGGAGCTCAAGGAACAATTTCTGAGATAAACATCCTTATTCAAATGCCACAGACACACTGTTTCCCTCAACAGAGAGACTTGAGGCCCAGCAGTTTTTATGCTAGAGCAAAAGATCTGGGTCAGAATCAAAGTTTTAAAGACTTTTTATTGAAGAAGTTAAAAGATTCATTGGCCAGCAGCCAAGTGTAGTCTGATTTGTTTGCATTTCCTCTGGGAACTCACAGGCAAGCAAGGAACTGGCCAGCCACGACTGTGAGGGTTACTCACTCCCCTGTGGGCCTTTTCTCCCTGGGCATTTACAAGGTGGGGGAGAGAGCCAGGGGAACCCTTTCCTCACAAAGGCCCAGTTCAGCAGCCCAGTCAAGCTGCAGTTCTCTTCAGGGTAAAGAAGCCTGCAGTCTCCCCTCCCATCAACCCAGTGTTTATTAGTCCACAAGTGAGACCAACATCACTCAGAGGGTGAGAGGCAGTGAGGGGAGAGACGGGAGGCGACATGTCACCACTTCTCTCTACCAGTCATGGTCAGAGGACCTGCTCCAGGCTCAGAGGCATCAAGCATGCATGCTCATGGGCTGGTTTTCCTTGTTCAAGTTCTTGCAGGTGTTAAGTTTTGCCAAGAATCTTTCAAACGACCCTACTGTCCATAGTTAACTCAGAGAGCTTGGGGGAAATTTGTTGACAGAATTTAACTTTAAAAAAATGAAAAAAAAAACCCCAACAAACCCAAAACTTGTTATGGTTTTGGGATTTAGAAAAGAAGGTGCTGGTATATCCACACGTGTGTACACACACACACACACACACACACACACACACACACAGAGAGCATAAAGATCCCTCTCTTTTTCTCAGGAATTTGATCATACTGGTAGAAAATTAGGCAAAAATGTAACAGGATATATGACTGCAAGAAGATGGAGGAGGAGTTGAGAGATTTAAAGAGGTGGGTCCCTGGTTCTCTGGGACCAATAAATCCTGACATGTGGCTGATGCCCCTTGCTGAGGAATTCATGACCTCTTCAATAGTCTGCACACCCAGGTAGGGGGTGGAACAGGAAAACTGGAGGTCCTACTTGTATAGATGTGCTAGGGCATGGGGTGAACAGACAGGGGACCCAAGGGTGAATGTGCCAAGGAGGATTCTGGGAAGGTAGTGGAGTAAGAAGCAACAGGAAATGTGTTTCCCCACCTAGAATAACAATCGCACTGGCAGAATTTGTCTTACATAACTATTTTGGAACTCTGGAGTTTATTGAATAAGGCTTGTCACTTCCAGGGGAAGACTTGGAAGGTTAATTTTGGTCAATTTCCGCTCTTAGCACAGTAGTAGCTACCCATTCCCTATCCCCAGCCACGTGGCAGGCAGCTGTGCGCAGATCTGCACACGTGGCAGGCAGATGTGTAGCATCTTACGTACAGCTTGCAGGAACCAAGGTGGGCAAAAAGGACCCTGTCTTCCAAATATCGGGGATCTATGCTCCGATCACTGATTGCTCCTTCTGATCACAGACGTGCAGGTGATCATTGTCGTACCTCCCACCATTGCTGTAAGTCCCTCATCTTCCAGCTGATGTGACTTGTAGGGGATTTAGAGAACTGGCACCTTCCCCTCTTCATATTTCTCTTTTTTCCTTTTTGGGAGCCAGGTATCAAAGACAAGGACATTCAAAATCACCTTCATATATGGGGAAAATTAGAAAGTGACTATGCATGCCCAGGGAAAAGTGCAAGCTCAGAAAGGACCTGAGAATACCTTAGGTTTATAGCTCAGGCTTGGCACAGAGACAGCCTATGACAATAAAACAACAACAACAACAAAAACAACAAAATCCAGCAAACTCTGGGAAAGGGGAAAACCTGATTTCCAAAGTTAACACATTATTAGATTCAAATGTCCAGTTTTCAACAAAAAATCATCATCCAAGGATCCTATATCTGGCTAAACTTTCCTTTAGAAGTGAGGGAGAAATTAAGACGTTCCCAGAAAAACAAAAGCTAAGGGAGTTTGTTACCACTAGACCTGCCCTGGAAGAAAATGCTCAAGGGAGTCCTGCAGGGTGAAATTAAAAGACACTAGGCAGGGCTTCCCTGGTGGCACAGTGGTTAAGAATATGCCTGCCAATGCAGGGGACACAGGTTCGAGCCCTGGACTGGGAAGATCCCACATGCTGCGGAGCAACTAAGCCCGCGCGCCACAACTACTGAGCCTGCGCTCTAGAGCCCGCGAGCCGCAATTACTGAAGCCCATGTGCTTCAGTAAGCCCCTGTTGCTCTGCAACAAGAGAAGCCACCGCAATGAGAAGCCCGTGCACCGCAATGAAGAGTAGCCCCCGCTCACTGCAACTAAGGAAAGCCCACACACAGCAACAAAGACCCAAGGCAGCCAAAAAAAAAAAAAAAAAAGACACTAGGCAGTAACTTGAAGCTGTATGAAGAAGTAAAGATCTCAAAAGCAGTAAATACATGGGCAATTATAAAAGCTAATATTAATGTAACAATAATTTGTAACTCCGCTTTTTGTTTTCTACATGATTTAAGGACTAGTACATTTAAAAGAATTATTTGTTTATGTTTTGGGGGACACAATGCATAAAGATGTCATTTTATGACATCAACGACTGGAAGGGGTGGGGTCAGAGCTGTAAAGGAGCAGAGTGTTTGTATGTTATTGAAGTTAAACTGGTATAAATTCAAATTAGAGCATTATAACTTTAGGATGTCAAATGTAATCCCCAGGGTAACCACAAAGAAAATAGTTATACACAAAAGGAAATGAGAAAGAATTTTAACATTTCACTACAAAATATCAGCTAAACACAAAAGAAGAAAGAAATGCAGGAAATGAGGGACAAAAAGCTATAAGGCATATAGAAAACAAGTAGCGAAAGGACAGAAGTAAGTCCCTCCTTATCAGTAACTACTTTAAATGTAAATAGATTAAACTCTCCAATCAAAAGACAGAGATTGGCAGAATGGATAAAAACACATGATCCAACTATATGCTGTTTACAAAAGACTCACTTCAGATCCAAAGACACAAATACGTTGAAAGTGAAAGGATGGAAAAAGATACTTCATGCAAATAGGAACCAAAACAGAGCAGGAGTGGCTATACTAATATCAGACAAAATAGATTTCAAATCCAAAAATGTTACAAGAGACAAAGAAGGACATTGTATATTGATAAAAGGTTCAATACAGCAAGAAGATATGACAATTATAAACATTTATGAACTTAATAGCAGACCATCAAAAGCCGTGAAGCAAAACCTGATAGAATCAAAGAGAGAAATAGATGGTTCTACAATACTATTTGGAGACTTCCGTACCCACTCTTCCTTACACTTAGCTGAATCCGCCCCCCTTCCCCCCATGCAGAGGCTGATGAGGCTTGTCTTCAACACAGAGGATGCTTGAGGCTCAACCTGGTTCAGCATAATGAGTCTTAGTCATGGGTGTTATCAGGATTTGTTTGCTCTTAATCTACAATCATAGGGCAATTCCAATATTGAGAAATTATTGTTTATGATATTTGGTGGGGGAGGGGTGAGCCACTTTTATATTGCTAGTAAGGTGAGTTGGGGTTGGGAGGTGATAGCTAAAGGGTACCAGGTTTCTTTTTGAGGTGATGAAAATGTTGTATAATTGACTGTGGGTATGGTTGCACAAAACTGTGAATATACCCAAAGCCACTGAATTCTACACTTTAAATAGGTGGATTGTATGTTACGTGAATTATATTTCAATAAAGCTATTTTTAAAAAGGTGAGTTCACAGACTTAGAGAATGAACTTATGGTTACCAGTGGGGAAGGGTGGGAGGGAGGGATAGACTGGGAGTTTGGGATTGACATTTACACACTGCTATATTTAAAATAAAATGCCTAAAAAAATAAATAAATAAAAATAAAAAGGTGAGTTCGCAACACCAAGGTGCATGGAATATCTTGGTGAAGATATGTATTAAAGATGATTCAAACAATGCGGGGGAAGGTTTTGAGAATTCCATAAAATGTCCCATTTGTTGGGGGAATGGCTTTATTAATATATTTTAAAATAATTCTGATAGTTTCCCATGATATTTGACTCAAATCGGTAATGACTTATTCATTACTTTGCATATTACCCTGTTATCTCTACAGAGATACATTACTGGAGTTGGACACGTTTCAGCTTGAAATGTATGTCTTAGTAAAAGATCAGTCCTAACATTGAATAGCAGTGGGCCCCTGCTAAGCTGGTGACTGGCTGACTACCTGGGCCCACATTGTGCAGTTCACTGGTCTTTGTGGTTTTTACCTTGCATTTTCTGGCTTAAAGCTTTTCCCTTCTGAAATCACGAATTTAGATCTACAGTCAAAAATCTTTTTTTTAAATTGAAGTGTAGTTGATTTACAGTATTGTGTTAGTTTCAGGTGTACAGCACAGTGATTCAGTTTTGTTTGTTTTGCAGATTATATTCCATTATAGGTTATTACAAAATACTGAATATAATTCCCTGTGGTATACAGTAAGTCCTTGTTCCTTATCTATTTTATGTATAGTAGTTTGTATCTGTTAAACCCATACCCCTAATTTGTCCCTCCCACCCTCCCTCTCCCCTTTGGTAACCATAAATTTGTTTTCTATGTCTGTGAGTCTGTTTCTGTTTTGTATATACATTCATTTGTATTTTTTTTTTGTATTATTTTTAATTTTTAAAAATTTTATTTTTTTATTTATTTTTATTTTTGGCTGCATTGGGTCTTCTTTGCTGCGTGTGGGCTTTCTTTAGTTGCAGAGAGTGGGGGCTACTCTTCCTTGTGGTGTTGCGTGGGCTTCTCATTGTGGTGGCTTCTCTTATTGTGGAACACGGGCTCTAGGTGTGCAGGCTTCAGTAGTTGTGGCTTGCGGGCTCTAGAGCGCTGGCTCAGTAGTTGTGGCGCACGGGCTTAGTTGCTCCGCGGCATGTGGGATCTTCCCGGACCAGGGCTTGAACCCATGTCCCCTGCATTGGCAGGCGGATCCTTAACCACTGCGCCACCAGGGAAGCCCTGTATTATTTTTTAGATTCCACATATGAGTGGTATCATATAGTATTTGTCTTTCTCTGTCTGACTTATTTCACTAAGCATAATATTCTCTAGGTCCATTAACCCCTAGTAGGCCTCATCATTTGCAAATATTTTCTCCTATTCTGTAGGTTGTCTTTTCATTTTGTTGAAGGTTTCCTTTGCTGTGCAAAAGCTTGTAAGTTTAATTATGTCCCACTTGTTTATTTTTGCTTTTATTTCTTTTGCCTTGGGAGACTGATCTAAGAAAATATTGCTACAATTTATGTCAGAGAATGTTTTGCCTATGTTCTCTTTTAGGAGTTTTATGATGTCATGTCTTATATTTAGGTCTTTAAACCATTTTGAGTTTATTTTTGTATATAGCTTGAGGGAGTGTTCTAATTTCATTGATTTACACATAGCTGTCCAGTTTTCCCAACACCACTTGTTGAAGAGACTGTCTTTTCTCCATTGTATATTCTTCTCTCCTTTGTTGTAGATTAATTGACTGTAGGTATGTGGGTTTATTTCTGGGTTCTCTATTTTATTCCATTGAACTGTATGTCTGTTTTTGTGCCAGTACCACACTGTTTTGATTACTGTAGCTTTGTAGTATAGTCTGATGTCTGGAAGGGGTTGACCTCCAGCTTTGTTCTTTTTCCTCAGGATTGCTTTGGCAATTCTGGGCCTTTGTGGTTCTATATAAATTTCAGGATTATTTATTCTAGTTCTGTGAAAAATGTTACGGGTATTTTGACAGGGATTGCATTAACTCTGTAGATTGCTTTTGGTAGTATGGCCATTTAAACAATATTAATTCTTCCAATCCAAGAGCATGGAATATCTTTCCATTTCTTTGAATTGTCTTCAATTTTCTTTCTTTTTTTTAAATTAGTTAATTTTTTTTTATTTCTTGGTTTCCTTTTTTTTAAATATAAATTTATTTATTTTATTTATTTATTTTTAGCTGTGTTGGGTCTTCATTGCTGCGTGTGGGCTTTCTCTAGTTGTGGCAAGCGGGGACTACTCTTTGTTGCGGCGCATGGGCTTCTCATTGCAGTGGCTTCTCTCGTTGTGGAGCACGGGCTCTAGACACGTGGCCTTCAGTAGTTGTGGCACATGGGCTCAGTAGTTGTGGCTCATGGGCTCTAGAGCACAGGCTCAGTAGTTGTGGCTCACGGGCTTAGTTGCTCTACGGCATGTGGGATCTTCCCGGACAAGGGATGGAACCCATGTCCCCTGAATTGGCAGGCGGATTCACAACCACCACGCCACCAGGGAAGACCCTCTCTCTTTTGTAAATTTTTATTGGAGTGTAGTTGATTTACAATATTGTGTTAGTTGTCTTGAATTTTCTTTATCAGTGTTTTATAGTTTTCAGCATATAGGTCTTTTGCCTCCTTGGTTAGGTTTATTCCTAGGTTTTTTGTTTGTCTGTTTTTGTTTTTACTTTCTATACTCAAAGATCTTGAAGGGAATCATTGAGGTGTCATTTCTCAGTCCATTTGGAAGTATTGCTTCATTTGAATAATGAATAGCTTCACTTCTGAGAAACATACAATATAGAAATGCGCAGAGCTTCTTCCCTCTTATGATGCTCGGAATGTGAAATTTTGGAACTGGAAGGATTCTTAGAGACCTTGTGCAACTCTCTGTTTTTACAGTTGAGGAAACAGGCCCAGAGAAGTGAAGTATTGATATAAGGAAATCACCAGGTATTGGGCAAGCTGAGACTAAACCTCCTGACTCATGGCTTGTTTCATATTCTATACCTTCTGCTGCCTATGAAAGCTGAAAAGAAAATAAAACCCAAAATACTCATCTCCCTGGTCTCCCCAAACCCAAACTCAACATCCTGTTTCTAAAATCAACTTGTAACTGTTTCTGAATCACAGAGCAGGGGTAGCCCCATCCTACCACTGAGGAAGTATGACTCTCTCAGCAGGGAAGCTGCTGCTCTGACAGGTGGAAGGACCCCACTTACCCCCTAGGGACAAGCCCACAAGCTCTTCCTTCACAAGTGACAGAGGCTGGAAGAGTGCTCTCTCCCTCCATAAAGTAGGCTAATTGCGGCTTCCTTGCTAGCCTCCGCACTCGCTCTGTGCCAAGCTCTGGCTCCCACCCAGCTCCTCCTTAAGGCGGAGCCAAACCCCAGACTCCCTTGTCCCAGGAGCTGGTCCAGAAGGGCCTTAGAGTCAGCAAGAGGAGCTCTATACCACAGCCTGGGGGACCCTGGCTGCCCAAGCTCCAGCTTCCTGGGTGAGTGGCCAGAGCTCTCCTCTGTAGAGACCTGCCCCAGCTCAGCAAAGAAAGGACAAGGTAGGGAAAGGACAGGTTAGTAGTGTCACTGAGGAATATATGAATATCACTATACCAATATAATGAGAATATACCAGTGCTGGAGGTAAGGTGTGAAAGAGAGCTTGCTCTGGCTGACCACTCCTTCTTCTGACACTGGGAGGAATTCTGAGTGCCACGTGCCTTAAGTTCAGACAAGAAATAAGCTCCTGGTATCCTGGGACCACACAACTGACTCCTGGGCCTCTGCACTCCAACAGGTGCTGCTGAATTGGGAGAGTATGAGCAGGTGCAGGTGACTTTTCTTCACAAGGAGGTTTTGCAAGTTTTCTCCACTCTTCCCTTCCTTGGGAGGAGTAGTGCCTGGTGTGTCCAGTGATGGCCTCTCTTGTGCTTTGAGATTTATTATCAGAATTGCCAGGATGGGTTGGTCAATTCTTTGATTACTTATGGTAGATTTTTCTGGCCAGTTTTCAAAGGGAAGGCAGGACATGTGGGATCCCACCTCTTTCTGTAGAAGGCCTATGTGTCCCCCAGACACAGGTTCACCCCTCAACCTTTGAGCCTTAAAAAATGAGTCACCGTCAAGGGCAGGGTGACACTCATTCATTCTCTGCAAGCCTATACTTTCATATGTTATAGCAACATTTCTCAAAATGAAGAACTCATGGACGCCCAAGCTATGCCTGCAGACCCCTAGGGGATGCCCAGGCCTAGTTAGAGAAACGCATTAAGTTAAATTCTTTTCTTTTCTTGATCAATCAGCATGAACAACACTGTAAACACAAAGAGAAACTCGGACCCTGAAGACAGATGGCACCACGTGGCTATAAGGTAGTCATCCATATGTGACTCAGAAGGTACTGAGGCTGATTTTGATATTTTAAAAAAAATATTTATTTATTTGGTTGCGCCGGGTCTTAGTTGCGGCACGTGCGATCTTCTTTGCTGCGTGTAGGATCTTTGTTGCAGTGTGCGGGATCTTTAGTAGCGGCATGCGGGGTCTAGTTCCCTGACCAGGGATCGAACCTGGGCCCCCTGCATTGGGAGCGCAGAGTCTTAACTGCTGGACTACCAGGGAAGTCCCTGATTTTTATTTATTTATTTTTTAAAGTTGTCAGAATGAAACAAAAATTTAAAAACGCCTTTTAGAACTCATGGACTTTAACCCACTCCAGCTCACCCCTGCTCCCCCAGAACTTTCAGGGATTTCCAGATGCCATTTTGAGGAACAGGATTGTAGAAGAGTCTTTCCCCTATCAAGCAAGGCCTCCCTCTAAGGAAAGAGCAAGAGGTGGCCTGCTTTGAGCTGTGGCCCTATAGCAGGATCACACTAAACAAAGGAAACCCACTGACCACACAGTTCTGAGTTGGGAGGGCCTTGGAAACCCTTTCTTCAAAGGCCATCTGATTCATGACTCTATTGTCAACATCCCATTCCATTCCTGGACAGTTCCTGCTAATGCAATGTCTTCGCAGCCAGAGTTGGCTGATCTAGAATTTTCACTGATTGGTTTTGCTCTTGACATCTGGGACCATGTTGAATTTTTTTAAAAAGCCCCCAAAATATTGGGGCAGAGGGTGCGTAGGCCTGATTTGAGCTCCTTTCTTTTTTTATACAAATGGATACAAGAAGTTCATTGGAGCAGCCAATGAATGTACTGATTTGCTTCTGAAAACTGTACAGATGGGTGAGATGGGAGTTTGGAGGAGAAGTACAGATGGCGAAGTCTTTTCATTTGGATTTGTCACTGAGCAGAGACCTGGAGTTGCTGAGGGGGTCAAGACTCACAAATGCAAACACAGGGAAGAAGAGTGATAACAGACACATGGCAGGCACAGCCAGCAGGGAACGTGTTTCTGTAGGGTTCAGACACACGAAGAAGGACACAACCAGGGATGGGGTGGAAACTTCAGCACAAGTCCCTGGTGTCCTCCCCTGGGGACAGAGCTGAGTGCTCAGGGATGGTGGAAGACTCAGTGATGTTTCCAGATGAAACTGCTCCTGCCACGCCCCCAACCCTTAAAGAGTGGGTCCTGTCTCTGCCCTTGGCTTGCTGAGCCAGGCATTGCTCTCTGAAGTTTGCGTGGGGCTTGAGCAAGTGAGTGTTTTAGTACTGTTGCTTCTTTTGAAATCGGTTTCTTTAAGGTGCCACCTACATGTAGATATTGTAACTTTGCTTTTGTGGGTTCTCACTATCGAAAATGTAGTACAGAGTTCTAAGCACAAACGTACATCTACAGAGTCTTATTTTTATAAGCATCTGCTGGCGTCTGTCACATTGTTTTCAACCAAAACAGCTTTTTAGGGGCACTAAGTGATGTGGTTAGAGTCTTCAGGATAAACCAATAATGAGATTCCTTGGCCACTAGATTGTTATGTAAAATATTTGAAATTTGTAAGCTTTTCTGTTGGCCCATGAAACTCAGTCATCACTTGAATTTACATGCCAGCGGTATATTTGAAAGGCATACATGGGATAGGTGTTGACTTTTTAGAGGCATGGTGGGTTAATTGTGCCTGGGTAGCCCAGGTTCCCTTGGCTACTGTTGATGCAATGGAGACACACCCCGCTGGCCTCACGGTAGAGCGCCCTTTGGCTGCCTCAGTGGGGAAGCCTAAGGCGGTAGATCGTTTTGGTCCACACCGTCATTGCACCCCATTCCTTCAGCGGCTCGAGGCTCAGAACCTCCCGCTGTGCTGTGACCTGTGGAGAGGGGAGAACCCGCAATCCTCTTTGGCTGGGGATCCTGCCTTCTTCCCTGCTGTGTCTCAGATGGACAGGAGACAGTTCCACCCATTCCTTTGGCAGGGCTGAGTTCTCTGGGTAGGTCCACCTACTTAGTGAAAAAAGAACCTGCTTCTAGAACCATCCATCATACTAGAAAGCGGTCCTTCATCAGACAAGTACACCAACACAGGCATTGAGGAGGACTCTGTATGTGAAAATTCGGCTACGGCTGGGCTGCTTGCTGCCTGGTGGCAGGTGGGCAGGTAGGAGCCTGTCGCCCGTAGCTTCCACAGGCGCTGCCTAAATGACCAACAACCTCCCCAGCCCAGGTGTGCACAGGGCATCACTGTTCCGTCCCCGGGACTGTGAGAAGGGGCTGGGCCATGTTTGTCAAACATGGAGACAGGGGCTGACTTAACTATTCCCTATTCCCCACTGGACATCCTTCCTGTGAAGTAATTTTGAATACTGGTGGCTGAAGAACTTAACAGGATACTTTATACTGATGTTGACATGGGAGCCAGTTGGGGCTGAATGGCCACAGCAGGTTCAGTGGCCATCTTTTCACACCCTCCCACAAACCATCTCTTGATGCTCCTGCTAGAGAGAGGCCATGGGGTGGGATGAACCATGGGGCTGAGCTAATATAGTATTTTTGCATTATCATCAGATACAGGAGAAGCATAACAGGACAGGAGGTGATGCTGGAAGGGCAAGTCTCTTAAGGTGGTGTCCTCCAGACATTATAAGGCATTAAATATTTTGTGTGAAAGCGAGGCTTTGAGACATTCAGAGAAGGCAGTCACAGTGTCCATGAACTAGCTCCCCACTAACCAGGGGCACAGGCTCCATCCTATACGTGCTCCCCCAGGGGCTACTTTCCCTTAGGGTCTAAGTGCAAAGCTCTTACTCTTCATTGTCTTCTTCCTTTTAATCCCATTATTCCTAACACTGTATCTAACTCCAAGGAATTTGATTTTTGAATCACAACTCCAAAACCTCTTATTTGAAGGGTAATTTCAATTTATTAACAAACCAGAGAAAACAGCACAGAATGACTGTGAAAGACCAAGAAAGACGGATAGGGCTTCATTCTGCCCAGCTCTCCTGCGCATGCCAGCATAAACCTTCCCCGTGCCTCCCGGATGGTGCCCCTCAGATGGGGAGAGGCCAGTCCTGCAGGGGCAGGGGGAGCACAGTTCTTCTCTGCTTCTGCATGATGGGTGGGAAACTCTCTCTCCACTCTCCCCCTCTGCCCCCAGAAGGTTTCCCTCTGCAGGACCATAAACCTGCACATCTAAGACCTAAAAAACACAGCTCTTGAAAAACATTTTTCCAATTTGCAGCTATACTTTTTCACACCTTTGGATTCATTTTTATTTTGTTTGAAACAGCACATCTAGAGACAAATTGCAAACCCAGCCCATTAGAAACTATTGTTCTTTTCTCTGCTGCTTAATATATTAGTCTAGATCCAGGTTGATCCCTGCCACATGCCAAAGAGAAACTAGTAAGACCTTTTATTAGAGTTTTTAAAAGCATGAACATAATCTCATTTGATCCTCACAGCAGCCCTGGGAGGTAGGCAGGTGGGCATGATGGTTCCAGGATCCAGAGGACAAAATTGTAACTGATGGAGCTGGGAACCAAACCCATGTCCTCTGACCCCTGGTCCAGGGCTCCTTCCACTCCACAAGATGAACTGGGCCCACCTAGATGAGCAGAGCAGCTTTTCTGCTTAGAATAGATGAGATGTCCTTTGGGCTTGCAAACAAAGGAGATTGAAGTACAGACCTCAGCAGAGAGCTTAGGTGATAAACACACCTGAGCTCAATCTAGCATCAACATCAGAGGGATGAACAGGACAGAACATGGGCATCTTTGACAAGGGTTTCTTCTTCTTTTCCTGATTCTCACCTGGAACACGCTGGGTGCTGTAACATGAACGCAGCCAAGTCCAGGAGGAGGGAAGGCATTCAGAGGACTTTCTCATCTAGCAATTTATTGATTCCCTCACAAATCCTCTTGAGGTTGGGCCTACAGTCTCCATCCAGGCTATAAAGGGTGGAGAGGAACTCCATATTGGCAAAGTGGTTGAAGACATGGTTGATGCGCCCGTGGGTCCTGGGTGTCAGGTGTCGCTGTACCAGTTCATGCACCAGGTCCTTGCACTCATGTAGGAGCTTGGAGAGCACATTTCTATCGAAGGTGTATTCTACCTCATAGAAGCTGACGATTGTCATGGCGGTCTGGTTCAGTTTCTTCCTGAGCTTCTCCACAATAACAACTTCCTCCTGGCTGAACTGGTTGTTCCGGTAGAGGATCCCAATTTTGATCGCCACCTTGATTAAGTCTTTCATGATCTTGTGGGCTTCCTTCTTGTTGTGTGTGTGCTCTTTGGTGACTTTGTAGAGCTCATCAAAGATCTCGCTGCTGGTGTCATCAATCAGCATGTTGGCCACAGTTTTACTGGCTATTTTGCTCAAAATCTTCTTCTGGGCTTGAAGGGCAAGGTTCTTTGAACTAAAAACATCAGGACCTATGGTAAGAAAAGAAATAAAAGTTATAGAAATACTAGAACTGTTTATTATGTTTCTACCAGTGAAACATACTAACTTGAACTGATGTTCTTACAGCAAAAATTCATGCCTTCATACCCCACGACTCTTTTATGAAACCCCACCCCAGCCTGGTTACTCCACTGTGCTCGCCACATGACATGCTTGTTTACCCTCTTGAACCTTTTAAATTGCGCTCTTTCCTCTCTAGACGTGGTCTCCTCATGTCCGGGCCAAATCTCACGCTTTTGACTTAGTTCATGCAAAAAGCCTCCTTGACTCTATTTGCTCACAAAGAACTCCCTCCAATGATTATTGCACAGGAAACTATTCAGTTTTGCAAATTTACAGGAGGAAATTATTGCTTAATGATAAGAATGTAGCACCAATGCCAGCCCCATTCTTAGGACAGACCTGGGTGGTTGATCATGGTAGTATTTTTTGACTGAGTCTCAGAATTCATATTTCATTGAGTCTAAGGTGTATTTTTTTTTCATGTTTGATATCTTGGAAATTGGGATGTGTCTTATAGTCACTGTTGCCAGGTGGTAGTTGTGCTGTGGTTGCATTACCTATGTGTACATCAGTTTACACAATAGGAGACAGATTTGGAATAAAAGTCATGAGTACTCTTGTAAGAAATGTTGCTCACCAGTGTTCTCAGTGGCACACAGAACCACATTTTGTGGGAAACACAGACATAAACAATTCCAAGCAAAGATGCTTCAGCTGAGTACAGAAGTACCCTGAATGTGAGGAAGCTTAGAAAAACCAAAGTCACTTTATTTCCCCGTTACTTTCCACTCTATGAACGAATGATAACAATATATGTTAAAAGAAATAACACTGTGTACAAGTAAGTCTAAAAGGGATCTTTCAGTAAGTATAAAATAAAAATTCTAAGCAATAAGAAAGCAATCATTTGCAGTCTAATTGGCAGCATTTTCTTCTTTCTTAAGAGCATAAAAGGCATCTTATAATCGATGGTGTCTTAGATTGGATCGAATACTCCATGAAGTCACCAGTTAGCTGGAACTGATATTTGACAGTCAGCAGTACGTGTGTGCATCGTTCTTATCTTCCCAAGGACATTCAAGTCGCTGGAGGACAGAGACAACATCTCCTACAGCACCTAGCTCAGTTCTGGGCACAGGGATGGAATGGTGTTTGTTAAGTTAAATGCCAGAGTAGTACTGCAGAAGAATAAATTTTCCTTTGAGAACTGATGGCGCTAGGATCCCTAGAGTTTTAGTCCAGTGCTCTGTGGCTACATGGAAGTGACAGGCAGCATTGACAGACAGGTGGCCACACATACTAGCTTTTTTTTTTTTTAAAACTTTGGGTTTATTTATTTATTTATTTATGGCTGTGTTGGGTCTTCGTTTCTGTGCGAGGGCTTTCTCTAGTTGCGGCAAGTGGGGGCCACTCTTCATTGCGGTGCGCGGGCCTCTCATTATCGCGGCCTCTCTTGTTGCGGAGCACAGGCTCCAGACGCGCAGGCTCAGTAATTGTGGCTCATGGGCCTAGTTGCTCCACAGCATGTGGGATCTTCCCAGACCAGGGCTGGAACCTGTGTCCCCTGCGTTGGCAGGCAGACACTGCGCCACCAGGGAAGCCCCACATACTAGCTTTTGCAATCCTGTCTGGCCCCTCCCCAACTCATATCCCACCCCCTCTGCCCACCTCAGACCCATCCCCTCAGTGGAATGCCATTAATCCCTGGTGCTTAGGTCTTGCAGACACGGACTCAGTAAACACTTAAACACAATTCAGACATACTACCCAGCACTTCCTCCACCCGCCTATCCCCTCATGGACTGACTCCCTCCCTCCCAGCCCAGCCTTGCTCCCTCGGCCCTGGGTCTTTCCAGGACAGCTACTTCTGCTCACGGACCTCTTCCAGCTGTAAGCCGCAGGGTCACGGCCTGGAGTGGGGTCACTAAAGTGGGATCAGCAGAACTAAAGCAGCAGGCACCACGGGTCTCCCACAGCCCCAGGAAGCTCTCTCCTAAAAGTCTGAGACCATAGTCTCTTTAAGCAACTTTGGAGCAAGTGACCCTGATACAGCCAGGATTTTCCCTTCAGCTTCAGTGTGAAGGGAATAAACAGTAATTCTTGACTTTTCCTTATGGTGAGATTTATGCCCTTCCAGAGTTTGAGACAAATAATATTACTGCCCGGTCTGATCATCTACCATGGTCACCCAGACCTTTGTGTAAATAACCTTTGTTCCAAAAACATCAAATTCCTCTTCCCCAAACAAATATTTACCAGCATTAAGGATGTTTAAAAGATTGTGCTGTATGCTTTGAAATCAGTTCCACAGGAGAAACTTAAAGACTTTGAGCTTTGGCCCTGTCACCAAAATAAGTGTATGCCTCCTTAGGTGATTGTTTTGATGGGAACAATGGAATCTAGATGGATCTGTTCTGGAATATCAAAAAATGAGTCATTTCTTTGTAGACACAACTCCTAAAAACTGCTTGAGAGGAAGGTATTTGAAGAGGTTCTCTGGAAATGCAGCACACATGCATTTACACAGAAGCAATGCATCAACTGTGTGTCCACTGGAATGTAAGCTCTGTGGGAGCAGGGATATGTGTCCAAGCCCCACTGGACGTCCCAAGCCCAGTGCATTGGTGGCCCATGGCAGCTGCTGTTGAATGAGGAAGCACTGGCTCTGTGCCAGGCACTTCATGGCTTTAACCCTAAGAGCTGGGTGAAGCTGGTGTTTTTAACCAAGGCTTCCCTGCTAGCCGGATTCCAAACCCTGCTCTTTTCACCACCAGCATTCCCAAAAGTTTTCTCCAGAGCAGTGGTCATCACAGCTTTTGCTCTTACAGCCCCATAAGAATTTTGAAAAGCTAGTACCTCCTTGCATATTTTTTAACTTGACAGCAAGTATTTTTCACCTTATGGTTAAATAGTTAGAATTTCTAAGTAGATTAAATGTCTAGATATTGTAAATATTGATACTTTAAAATCAATGTGTTAAATTATTCTTTTAAAAGTGTCCAATGTACATACCACATACCACAGTGATACAACATCCATTTTTGTCCATTTTAAAATGACAGGAGCAAGCTCTCCTTTAAAAATTAGAGCTGCCGCCATAAACAAGACAAAAAGACAACCCTCAGAATGGGAGAAAATTTTGCAAACGAAGCAACTGACAAAGGATTAATCTCCAAAATCTATAAACAGCTCATTCAGCTCAATGTCAAAAAAACAAACAACCCAATCCAAAAATGGGCAGAAGACCTAAATCGATATTTCTCCAAAGAAGATACACAGATTGCCAACAAACACATGAAAGGATGCTCAACATCACTAATCATTAGAGAAATGCAAATCAAAACTACAATGAGGTATCACCTCACACCGGTCAGAATGGCCATCATCGAAAAATCTACAAACAATAAATGCTGGAGAGGGTGTGGAGAAAAGGAACCCTCTTGCACTGTTGATGGGAATGTAAATTGATACAGCCACTATGCAGAACAGTATGGAGGTTCCTTAAAAAACTAAAAATAGAACTACCATATGACCCAGCAATCCCACTATTGGGCATATACCCTGAGAAAACCATAATTCAAAAAGAGTCATGTACCACAATGTTCATTGCAGCTCTATTTACAATAGCCAGGACATGGAAGCAACCTAAGTGTCCATCGACAGATGAATGGATAAAGAAGATGTGGCACATATATACAATGGAATATTACTCAGCCATAAAAAGGAACAAAATTGAGTTATTTGTAGTGAGGTGGATGGACCTAGAGACTGTCATACAGAGTGAAGTAAGTCAGAAAGAGAAAAACTAATACAGTAAGCTAACACATTGTATGGAATCTAAAAAAAAAAAAAAAGGTCATGAAGAACCTAGGGGCAGGATGGGAATAAAGACGCAGACCTACTAGAGAATGGACTTGAGGACATGGGGAGGGGGAAGGGTAAGCTGGGAAGAAGTGAGAGAGTGGTACGTACATATATACACTGCCAAATGTAAAACCGATAGCTAGTGGGAAGCAGCTGCATAGCACAGGGAGATCATCTTGGTGCTTTGTGACCACCTAGAGGGGTGGGATGGGGAGGGTGGGAGGGAGGGAGATGCAAGAGGGAGGAGATATGGGGATATATGTATATGTATAGCTGATTTACTCTGTTATAAAGCAGAAACTAACACACCATTGTAAAGCAATTATACTCCAATAAAGATGTTAAAAAAAAAAAAAAAGAGTCATGTACCACAATGTTCATTGCAGCTCTATTTACAATAGCCAGGACATGGAAGCAACCTAAGTGTCCATTGAAAGATGAATGGATAAAGAAGATGTGGCACATATATACAATGGAATATTACTCAGCCATAAAAGGAAACAAAATTGAGTTATTTGTAGTGAGGTGGATGGACCTAGAGACTCATACAGAGTGAAGTAAGTCAGAAAGATAAAAACAAATACCGTATGCTAACACATATATATGGCATCTAAAAAACAAAAGGTTCTGAAGAACCTAGGGGCAGGACAGGAATAAAGACGCAGATGTAGAGAATGGACTTGAGGACATGGGGATGGGTAAGGGTAAGCTGGGACGAAGTGAGAGAGTGGTATGGACATATATACACTACCAAATGTAAATAGATAGCTAGTGGGAAGCAGCCACATAGCACAGGGAGATCAGCTCAGTGCTTTGTGCCCATCTAGAGGGGTGGGATAGGGAGGGTGGGAGGGAGACGCAAGAGGGAGGAGATATGGGGATATATATATATGTATAGCTGATTCACTTTGTTATACAGCAGAAACTAACACACCATTGTAAAGCAATTATACTCCAATAAAGATGTTAAAAAAAATTAGACTTGCTACATTATTCTTTTTTCTCCTTGAAATTGTATCTCTATTCTATGACATCCAGAAACTTTAACTTAATATCTGTTTTTATGCTTGAAAATGTTTTATTTGATCAATTCGTCATAATTCTCTATAACCAAAGGATCCATATATATTGAAATTTAAATTAAAAGATGATTCCAGTGATCAAAATCTCCAATCCTTAAAAAAATTCCTTCTGGAGTGAGTTATCATTCTAATTATTTTGGGTACAAGTATTAAACTTTTGATAAATACTAAACATAAAAAATAAAGTTTTATTGGAAATGCACCTCCAAATGAGATGGGTAGGGGCAGGTTATGGTGCTTTGATTAAGAGAGGCATCACCAACACCAAAGCTTCACATCATCCCTTTGTTTGACCAGGTTTTGCAACCCAGGAAAATGTATTTGTCCCAGTAAGATTCATTATGGGTGGGAACCCCATGACTGAAACGGTGGAAAGAAGGAAGGTTCACCACCCTTTGATCTCAGATTGTTGCTCTGACAGATGAATTTAGAAAAGAGTATTTCGGCTTCCTTGGTGGCGCAGTGGTTAAGAATCCGCCTGCCAATGCAGAGGACACAGCTTCAAGTCCTGGTCCGGGAAGATCCCACATGCCACGGAGCAACTAAGCCTGTGTGCCACAACTACTGAAGCCTGCGTGCCTAGAGCGTGTGCCCCACAACAAGAGAAGCCACCGCAATGAGAAGCCCTCGCACCGCAACGAAGAGTAGCCCCTGCTCGCCGCAACTAGAGAAAGCCCACACGCAGCAACGAAGACCCAACACAGCCAAAAAAAATAAATAAAATAAATAAATATAAGAAAAGAGTATTGCAGTGAGAAAGAGGAATTGGATTTATAAATCAGTTCCCCCAAAACTCTCATCTGCTCATCGCATGGAAAGTCTCTGGTCTCTCCGTGGTGCACACACCAGTTTGAGTCCTGCTCTTCCGTAAGAGCAGCAGCATTCCATGAGATGTTAAGTGGTGTTCTTTGGGGGGTGGGGGTGGGGGAGGGGAGTAAAGAGGTTTTTTTTTTTTTTTTTTGAAGGTTATACTCCATTTATAATTATAAAATATTGGCTATATTCCCCATGTTGTACAATATATCCTTGTAGCTTATTCTATGCATAATAGTTTGTACCTCTGAATTCCCTACCCCTATCTTGCCCCTCCCCTCTTCCCTCTCCCCACTGGTAACCATTAGTCTGTTTTCTATATCTGTGATTCTGCTTCTTTTTTGTTATATTCACTAGTTTGTTGTTGTATGTTTTAGATTACACATATGAGTGATATCATACGGTATTTGTCTTTCCCTGACCGACTCATTTCACTTCTCATAGTACTCTCTGAATAAACTTTCTTGATCAAATAAGTTTGGAAAACACTGGGTTAAGCAACATTAAACAGAATCTTGTAAGACTTTAAAAATATTTCTTTAATTGATTAGGGTGTTCTATCAACTGTCAGAGAAGGGTGGGTATGGTAGGCAGAATCATGGCCCCCAAAGATGTCCACATCCTAGTCCTGGAACCTGTGCGTGTGTTATCTTATCTGGTAAAAGAGACTTTGCAGACATGACTAAGTTAAGGATTTAGGGATGGAGAAATCACCCTGGATTAGCCAGTGAGCCCGATGCAATCACAGGGGTCTTTATCAGTGAAAGAGGGAGAGAGAGTCAGAAAAGGAGATGTGGTGATGGGAGGAGAGGATCGAAGGGATGTAAAATAGCTGGCTTCAAAGATGGAGGAGGGAACCACCAGCCAAGGAACGTAGGCAGCCTCTAGAAGCTGAAAAAGGCAAGGGAACAGATTACCCCCTAGAGCCTCCAGAAAAAATGCAGTCCTGCTGACAACAATGATTTTCAGACCTGTGTAACTCATTTAGGATTTCTGATCTCCAAAGCTGTGAGACGATAAATTTACGTTGTTTTAAATCACTGAGTTTGTGGTAATTTGTTACAGTAGCTCTAGGAAACTAGTTCAGGTGAGTAGAGTGTGGTAAAGCATTTCCCAATTTTATCTGGTCAGGAAACTCTGATTTATTTGTTGTTGTTTTTTTGTTTTTTGGCGCACTGCAAGGCGTGCGGGATCTTAGTTCCCCAACCAGGGATTGAACCTGTGCCCCCTGCAGTGGAAGCACGGAGTCTTAACCAATGGACCGTCAGGGAAGTCCCAGAAAACGGTGTTTTTTGAGTAGAGTGACCAACTGCCCTGATTTGCCAGGATTGAGGGGTTTCCTGCCTGGTGGACTTTCAGGGCTAAAATTGGAAAAGTCCAGGCAAATTGGGACAAGTTGGTCACCCTGTTCCTGAGCTGCTAGTGATGCATATATCATTGACCTAAAAAATGAAGAACAGGGAAGTAACAAAGGAAAAATTCCAGAGAGAGGAAGATGATAACTACCTAATATTGAAGATCCTATCATCTCAGCAGGGTAAGCTGTATACTCTTGTTGCCGCACTTACCACCCTTCTCTACTTTTTAATTCTGGAGTCAATCTTGACCTTTTTTTTTTTTTGTCTTTTTTGGGCCAAGGTTTCTTTTGTCCCTTGGTTGCTCTGCAATTATTGAGCATTTACTATTTGTTCAACTCTGTAAGAAGTGCTATGGGGGACGTCCTCCCCCCTCCCCCCAATATTTAATTGGGTCGTACTCTGAATATGGTCCTGCAGGGAGGCGAGATATAGACAAATGAAACAAAACACTTAAACATGTGAAACAGCCCAAATTGGCATGAGTGAGAACAGCTGGGGGAAGCTCTATGGGCTCCGAAGGTGGACTTGAATGTGGATAGGTGGGGATGGCTATGATGTCAGGAAGTGGTTTCTAAAGTTATCGAAACAGGCCAGCAATTTTCCCCAAATCACAAAGGCCTTGGGTGGTTTCCCTCATATGTTCTCAGCTATTTCTCTTGTAAAAGAACATGTTATTTACCTACAAAGGGACTTGAGGTACAAGCTTCTATGGTGAGGGCTCAGGAGGGTCACAGGTATCAAATCTCTGAAGCCTAACAATCAAGAGGCTAGAGCAGAGGAATTACAGATCATCAAATTATAAGGGAAGCTTTAATAAAAAACAACAAGCAAGTAGATTCCCACACTTACTCCAGACTGTCAGTATTAAAATCTTTAGGAGTAGGGCCAGTAATCACAAGCTCCCTAACATTCAGCATGATTCTGACATGCTGAAGGTAGGACCCACTGATCACGGCATGCCCCAACGTGTATCTTACAGAATACTAGTCCCATCAGATGTTCCAGGGGAGAAGGTTTTGTGATGAGCTAAATGAGTTTGTAGATGACTACACATTGTGGCTGGCTTTTCATGATGCGCCATACCAGGTAGCTTATTAAAGGCTCTGAGAAGTCCTGTAGTAAAGATACCTGTGAAGTTTTGTTATTTATTTGATGAAATAACATCAAGACACCAATCTGGTCAACTCTGACAACTCCCAGGGGTAGGGCTGGAGAGCCAGTACTGTTTCCAACACGCACACACGATTTAAGGGAGAGTGTGCACACTGAGGGAGAGCTGGGTGGGGCAGACTTTTTGTACGTGGAAATCTTGGGCTTGTTTCCTTCCATCCATCCTTCTGTCTCCACCTTTTGCAGAGGGACCATGTTGGTGACCCATCAGGGAGAAACACTACGGGCTGAGAGGAAGAGTGTGAGCTTTGGAAGCCAAAGTCAGGAGTGCAGTTGGGATACCTGGGGATACAGGCCTAAGTGGCATGCACATGTTTGTTTGTGGGAAACACCGAGAAGATCTAGGATAGGTCGTGGCAAAAACTATTCTCTTTTTCTTGCATACAAGCCTTAAGAAGGCTCTTTTAGCCAGCGATGATTCTCTTAACCATTTTTGAACAAAAGTTCCCATTTCCCACCCATGAAAAGTAAGGGATTGTTTACAGTAGCTGAGAATCTCTGAGAATGGAAATAAAAATGTGATTATGCAGCTATTATTATGCAGCTCACCTAACTAGCACAAGGAGACGAGACTGAGGAAGCTGCAAAGTTCATCTTTGTAGGAAAAAACAGGGGCTTCCTTAAACCAAGTCTGATGGAGGAGCTCAGATGAAAGGATTATGGAGTCAGTGCTCTGAGATTAAGCACCCTTGGAACATTACAAGGAAAGAAAAAGTACCAGGACTATGTTGGGAAAATGGCGTGACAATGGGAGTGAATAGTTTGAAGAGAGAAAGCAAAAGATAATTTAAGTGGGCCCTTCACTGCATGGAAAAGTGCTGGGGCTAGTCTGAGCTGATGCTTCTATAAATGATGTTCAGCCGTAGCACAAGTGATGTTTCCACGTTTCTAGAAAACACTAAGCTCTTCCGGCTGGTGAAATGCCAAGCTGGTGGTGACAAACAGCAGGAAGATCTTACCAAGCCAAGGGTGAGTAGGCAGAAAAGAGGCAGATGAACTTCAGCATGGTAAAGGCAAGGTAATACATTCTGGGAAAAATAAATGATGGTTATGAAAGATGATAGGCTCTCAGCTGTCAGTTACAGCCCAGAGAAGAGCTCTGAGCGTCAAGCCAGGATGGGTTGTGGCAGAGAGGGGCTAGGGGACAGACTCAGCTCTTCTCTCCTTACTCTCAGGACTTGGTAACTTCTCTACCTCTGGTTAAGGAGTGTGCAGAAAACTTGTATATGAGGATGGATAGCTGTTTCAAAATTATAAAGTTATCTGTAATAGCCAGCACTCACACAGTACCACTTCACTTCTGTAAACAGCTTAGGATAATGGCAAGGAAGAGAGCTAAAAATGTTAAGTAGAAGTTAGGGGTGGAGATGGTACTCTGAGCAAAACAATCTGTGGTGCTTAATAAGCACCATCTGTCAAAGTCGAAGGTCCAGAGTACAAGGAAGGTGGGAGGGGAGTCTCCGGGGCACGGGGAGGGGAAGGCCTGGGCAGAGGGTGATTTATGGTAGTCCAAGTTTCTGGCACTCAAATCACTTACAGTTAACTGTTGGAAATAAAGTTCAAGCAAGCTTCCTTGAGACGGAGCAGCTTTACAAACTACTTCGAATGTGAACTTTCACAATGAGCACCTATCCTTCTGCTCACCTGCACATGCACCCAGAAAAGCTGATTGGGCCAGTCATGTCCCTTAAGCTCCATCCTTCACAGCCAATAAGGGGCCAGGAGTCGGGGGAGAGTAACACCCTCCCCCCTCCCTTCCTGCTTCCTTGTCTGTTCTCTGGATGAATGATAAGGAAGGGGTTGGCTCTGGGGGTGAGGTGGTCTGCAGGATGGGATATCCATGACAACGATACAACACCTTCTAGAGAAGACATTGCCTCTGCTTAAGTTCTAGGTCCCTATGTAGCTATGGGGACAAAACTATTAAGGAACCTTAAGTAGTTTTTTGAAATGCAAACCTAACACTGTTACAGTTTCCAGAAAGACTAATTGAGGTGTTGCATCTCCAGTGGAGTCAAACTGGAAAATATTTTCCTTCCCTTGTATATATAAGACTGTGGTTTGTATACTGCCGGAATATTAAAGAAGAAAGATGGCACTGGAGGAGGTACAATGAAGTGAAATGGTCAAGGGATGGTAGGATCTTTGAGTTAGAGACAAGCAAAATCTTGATCCTTCCCTCCCCCCACAGAAAATGATCAAAGCTCGGCAGCTCATGAAAAATGCCTGTTAGGTCTAATCCCTTTCATACTTGAATGAGATGGCATTTTCTAGGCTTAAGAAAGGTATTTTGGGATAATTTAAAAGGCATCACAGTAAAACTTAGATGACCTAGGAGGGATAGGAAATAGACTTTTCTGACTGGGGGTTAATCCAGCACACCCTTGAGGCCTTCTTAGGTTTGGTCTCTTCCCCACCCTCCAAGAGAACCTTGAGGACATGTCCCATGGGCTCACCCCTGCTGTTGAGAAGACCTGAGGTCCCCAGATTTCCACTGCCTGCAATAAGAAGCAAGCAGCTTGTGGGTCCTGTGAGTGGGTCACCGTGACTTGAAGGGCAGCAGCTTCCACCAGGCACCCTGAGGGGGTGTGCAAAATGAAAACATTAGAACCTTTATTTCTGTTTCCTTGTTTTCTAATGAGATGGGTTAAGCTTTACTAATATTTAACATTCAGGCTAACCTTGGGACCTACTGGTGTGTGGCGTTCTCAGGAAAGAGGGGAAGGTCCCCCTGCTTCCCGGGGGTGGGGGAGTATTTTAGTGTGTCTCTCTCATTTGTTTGTTGCTTTTCAGCAGTTTTGATTTTTTTTGGCATATGTTTGCGTGTGCTTGGTTAAATAGACTCACTGATTATATTATTTAGCTCTAACTAAACTAACCCTTATGAAATGGACCAATGATTTCAAAAGATTCCTGCAAGAAACAAAACTGAGGCCTGAAGACAATACACTAATCATGCCAGCACAAGTGAATGGCAAGAAAATGGCAGAGCTGACGATTATCCTCCTCATCGTAAGAGCTTTTCCGCAGCCAAATTATAAGGTAAAAGTAATGATCTAGTCAGATCAGACAAGAAATGGGCTATAAAAATTACAAAAATTCTAATAAGATGATTTGAAATATGGATTTCACACACTTTTACTTGCCTCGAGATATTCCCCAAGGCAGTAGGAAGCCACAGCAATTAGCAAGACAGACATATTGTGATTTTGATCTTAGCTTGTCCTGTGGGTGATGGGGAGAGGCAATAAGGAACAGACTGTGTGACTTTGGGGGAGAGGGATGTGTCAGGGGTGATGCTGAGTGCTTCTTCTAGCTTGGGAGATGTGGGGTGGGGAACATTAGGCAGCACCAACTGAAACAGGCATCTGGGAGCGTGTGTGGGGAAGATGACTTCAGTCCTGAGCACGCTGATTTCGAAGGGTTCCGGGGGGGCATCTAGGTGGAGATGGGCACATGAGCCTGTACAGTAGGCACCTCCAACTCAACATATTCTACCCTGAGCTCCCCATTTCCCCATTCAAACCATGTCTCTATCCATCAAGCAATTGATGGTGAAAAGACCTAGTTTCCCTAAATAATTAGCCAATTAAAGACGCAGATGTAGAGAATGGACTTGAGGACATGGGGAGGGGGAAGGGTAAGCTGGGACGAAGTGAGAGAGTGGCATGGACATATATACACTACCAAATGTAAAATAGATAGCTAGTGGGAAGCAGCCGCATAGCACAGGGAGATCAGCTCAGTGCTTTGTGACCACCTAGAGGGGTGGGATAGGGAGGATGGGAGGGAGACGCAAGAGGGAAGAGATATGTGGATATATGTTTATGTATAGCTGATTCACTTTGTTATACAGTATAAACTAACACACCATTGTAAAGCAATTATACTCCACTAAAGATGTTAAAAAAAAAAAAAGATCCCAAGGGATAAACAGGTTATTCCTTTAAAATGCAAATTCCTACTTCAGTGGTTAAAGTGTACTCTCTGTTCAAAGCTTGCTGGGGATCAAGTTAGTCAGAACCACACAGTAGCCCTCCTAGGGCTTCTCTCTCCCCTTCGTGGCCCACCACCAAATCACCCCTCCTTCCCCACCAAGAAAATGGATTATTTTAAAATAAGGGTAGGAAGTGAGAGGCAGGCTTGGGTACAGTAGGATTGGGGTGGAGGGTGGAAGGAGGAAGGACTGAATTGCTAGACAGCCAAATGCAGGGGAGGGGGTGTTGCATTAGCCAGTCTTCACCACTTTGCATCTCCCTTCATGTGGCCAGTCGTCCTGCCTCTAGCTCAGGCTCGGGTGCCCCTGAAATCTTGCCTTTGGGTCAGGCCTGGGAACAGGCACAGAGTTTTGCTTTGCCCTGGGTGGCTGCTCAGTCCTAGAGATTCATTCATCCAGCAGTCAGGAGTGAGGATTGGAGTGTTTTGGGGGGACCAGACATGATGAAATTTCCTAGCTAATACTGGATGTTTTAGGGTGCTGAGAAAGGACATACAAAAGCAATAGTAGACAAAACAGTGTGCTTCTTATAGGAAAGCAGATTCAGATCATTGCGACACCTTGCACTGAGTAATTACACTTTAAAACCAGCATTTGATGACCTTCAAGATGAAGACTCTTTTTTTTCATTTCAAAAAAATTTCCTGGGCCTTGAAATAACATCGCTTCAGGTGAAGTGAAGAAATGTTGGCAGGGTCAGCTGTAAGACCTTCCAGCTCATTATCTCATTTTGTCGTAGATGCCCCCAATCCACCCATCCATTCGCACTGAAGGATTCATAGTTCAATTAATAATCATGTCAGAGATAATGTTAACTACTGAGCACAGATTATGTACCTGAGGTAGTATACACTATGTATTTGATCCTCACAAGAGGCCTGCAAAAGAAAGACTGTAATAAGTCCCATATTATAGATAAGGAAACTGAGGAACAGCAGATTTAAGTAATTCATTCAAAGCTACGAGGCTAGTAAGTAAGAGAGCTGCAGTTGGCCAAATCAAATCTAGACAAAGCCTGAAATCTTTGCCTTCCTGCATCTGCTTTTAGAAGATTGTCCCTGGCTCCCTAATGACTGTGATTTCTCACTTATTTGAGACATTAATTATGCCTCAATTAAAATTCCTATCTAGCAACAAGATTTACATTTCATCATTTTTTTCTTAAATACAAAAAAAGCCAGTCTTATGATGTGATAGAACAATACTACCTATTCATCAAAACTTGAAGGTAGATGTAGCTTTCATCTTTAGAGGGCATTCTATATATTTGAACAGAGTTGCGTAGTGGTTCTGTTTTACATATTGATTTTACAGCTAGCTCTGAAAAGTGAATGAGTGATAATTTTACTTACCAGAGCTAACTGAAGCAGATACTTGTGAAGTCACTGGGAGGGGGGGGCAGGGTGAATCATCTCCAGCCCAACAGGTTAATTTTGGAGATCTGAGAGATATTTTTGTCTCACTGCAGTAGAAGAGCAATCATCACTAGAAACAACATCTACTTACATGATTTCTTTAAACAAAGCTTATTCATCCCCTCCCCCACTCTCTTCTGCATCTAAAAAAAACTAGTGCCTCTCTGAATAGTAGGTCATACTCAGGCATAATAAAATAAAAATAGAGTCTATGTATATAGTGCATTATGCACAGTAACTCATTGTATCCTTGCAACAACTTAACATGCATGTACTAATATCACTACCACCACCATCGCCGCCGCCACCACCATCATCATCATCATCATCATCATCATCATCATCATCATCATCATCATCATCATCATCATCATCAATTTACATCCAAGGAAGCCACGCAAAGGGGAGATTAAGCAGCTTGTTTAAAACTACCATTTAGGAAGTGGCAGAGTTCGATTCAGACCCAGGCAGGCTGCCCCAGAGTCCCGTGCTTCAACCTGCCACACTAAACTGCCATTCATGAGGTGATAAACATCAATTAGTTTAAATGTTTTTTTGAATTATTGCCCATTTTAAGATGGAGATTGAGCTGGTTTTTTCCTCGGAAGAATTAATGTTTTAAAAAACCATGAAGCAGGGCTTCCCTGGTGGCGCAGTGGTTGAGAGTCCGCCTGCCAATGCAGGGGACACGGGTTCGAGCCCTGGTCTGGGAAGATCCCACGTGCCGCGGAGGAGCTGGGCCCGTGGGCCACAACTACTGAGCCTGCGCGTCTGGAGCCTGTGCTCCGCAACAAGAGAGGCCGCGATGGTGGGAGGCCCGCGCACCGCGATGAAGAGTGGCCCCCGCTTGCCGCGGCTGGAGAGAGCCCTCGCACAGAAACCAAGACCCAACACAGCCATAAATAAATAAATAAAACAAATACTTTAAAAAAAAAAACAAAACCATGAAGCATTTCAAATATACAGACAAAACAGAAGATAACATAACAAACTCTACTTGTATGGCCACCACCCAGATGGAACAAATCTTAATATTCTGCCCTCAAAGACAGAGGCGGGGGTGAAGCCCTCTTTGTTTTCAATTCCCTTTCTTTTGTTTTCAACTCCCTTTCTTTCCCTTCTATCTCCTCAGATCTAACTGCACTTCAGAAGTCGAGGTGTCTTTTTGTCTCATCCATGTTTTTATATGTTTGCCTCATGAGTATGCATGCATCAGCATTATATTGTTCAGAGTGTTTGTAAACTTCAGATAAAGGTGTCACATTGCACAGATCCTTCTGCATCTCTTCATTCAACATCTTTCTTGCAAGATTTATCTAATTAGTCATGTCATTGCTTATATGAATATATTCTTTATCCATGTTTCCTATTGATGGACATTTACATTATTTCCACTTTCTGCAAGCAAATAAGTCCACAGTCGTGTCTCCTTGTGCACACACACAATAGCCTCCCAGGTTCTATACCTAGAACACAACTTCCGAGTCCGGTAGCACAGCTGCCAATTGCTTCCAGCGAGATTGCACTAATTTTCACTCCCAGCAGCAGTGTGTGAGTTCCTGGGGATCTGCTTCCTCATCAACACTTCAGATAGTCCACCTTTAAAATTTTTGCCAATTTGCTAAGTACAAAATGGTATCTTGTTTCAGTATGCCTTTTCCTGATTGTTACTGAGATTCAATATATTTTTGTGTATATTGAGCAGTCAGGTCTTTCTCATCTGTGAATTGCTTATTCATGTAGTCATTTCCCCCCTAATTGGATTGTATGTCTTTTTCTTGTTAATTTGTAGGAGTTTTTATGTATTATGGATTCTAATTCTTTGCTGATCACATGACTTGCAAAAATCTCCTCCCAGTCTGTAGCATTACCTTTTAACTTTATTTATGGTGTCTTTAACTGTATAGAAATTAAATTTTTTACTCTAGTTAAATTTAACTAATTTATCAGTCTTTCCCTTTATGGTTAGTGGTTTTTATATTTTGTGTTAAAAAAATCCTTTCCTGCCATGAGTTGATAAACGAGTCTTATATATTTCCCAAAAGTTTTAAGGTTTTGCTTTTCACATTTAGGTCTTTAATCCATCTGGAAATTATTTGGGGATGTTGTAGGAGGTACATTTTTCTCCTCATAATTTATTCAATGTATTGAATAGTTCATCCTTCTGCTACTGATCTGTTAGGCCACCTTTTTCTTAACAAGTTCCCTTATTGCATGGGTCTGAGTTTTTTACTCTATTCTACTGATCGATTTGTCTGTTTCAGTACCAACACCACACTGTCTTAATTACTGTAACTCATAATACGTCTTGATTGGCCATAGAGAAGTTCCCCCCATTTTATTCTTCTTAGAAATTGTTTTGATTATTCTTGCCTTTACTCGTTCAACTGAATTTTTGGGTCATTTGACCAAATGCCATGAACACCTTGTATTAATCTGAGGTAAGCTGGTATCTTTATGATAGTAAGCTACCCATCCATTAACATGATATATCTCTCCATTTAGTCAGAACATCTCCTCTGTTCTTCAATAATGTTTTATAGTCATCCCCATAAAGCTCTTGCACATCTTTCATTATTGTTACTTCTAGGTACCGTATAGTTTTGGTTGCTACTCTAAGTGTAATTTTTTTCTCATATGGTTTCTAAATGGTTATTAATGATGTATAGGAACCCAACTGATTCCTGTATATTTATCTCCAATTGAAAAATTTTGCTGAGTTCTGTTATTAGTTCTAACTTGCTTGGGTTTTTTAATGTGGACAACTACACTGCCTGCACAAAATGATTGTTTCCTTCTACCTCCCACTTCTTTTTCTTGCCTTATTGCACTGGTGGGAAACTCTAGTACAATGCTGAATAGTAAGGGTGTTATTTGGGATCCCTGTCTTGTTCTTGACTTAAACAGGGTTGCTTCTAAAATTTCCCCACCACATATAATGTCTGCTGTAGATTTTTGATGGATACTCTTATTAAGTTAAGGAATCTTCCTTATGTTCCTAGTTTGCTATGGCTTTTGTTTGTTTTAAGGTAAAAATGTGTATCTAATTTTATCAGACACTTTCTTTGTACCTACTGAGATGATTATATGGTTTATCTCTCTTAATATGTGAATTTAACCAGTTATTAAGAGACTTTTCATTTAAATCATCATTGCATTCCCAGGATAAGCCCTACTTGATCATGTATTTAACATACTGAAGAATTCTGTTAGTAAATATCATATTCAGCATTTTGCAACTATGCTCAAAGGTGAGATTGGTCTATAACTTTCTCCTAGTACAGTCCTTGTCTGATTTTGATGTCTGAGTAAACTAGCTTCATAAAATGGATTGGGTTGCTTTTTCTTTTTCTATTCTCTGAGACTATATGTGTTAGACAAGGATTAACAGCTTTATGAAAGTTTAGTAAAATGCGTCCACAAAGCCACTTGTGACACCAAGTAGCCACTCTTTAGAGCTTAAAATCTAAAATTTTAATCTAAAATCTTTAGATTTTTATTTCTTTCCCTAGAGCATCCACAAAGTAGGTAGTCACTCTGAATGGTATATCACTCTCAGGAATAGATAAACACCATCTACTGGCATAATTTAAAAAAAAAACAAGTTTATTTATTTTTGGCTGCGTTGGGTCTTCGTTGCTGTGCACAGCCTTTCTCTAGTTGCGGCGAGCAGGGGCTACCCTTCGTGGCGGTGCGCGGGCTTCTCGTTGTGGTGGCTTCTCTTGTTGTGGAGCACAGGCTCTAGGCGCACGGGCTTCAGTAGTTGTGGCACGTGGGCTCAGTAGTCGTGGCTCGCAGGCTCTAGAGCGCAGGCTCAGTAGTTGTGGTGCACAGGCTTAGTTGCTCCGCAGCATGTGGGATCTTCCCAGACCAGGGCTCAAACCTGTGTCCCCTGCATTGGCAGGCAGATTCTTAACCACTGCACCACCAGGGAAGCCCTACTGGCATAATTTTTAATACCATTCTCCTTGTTTCATTTTAAGAGGGGAAACTGAGGAGCTATTTCTCAAAATATTTTCTTTCTTTAATAAGTTGATTATAAAAAATGATACATGAGCACTGAGAACAGTCAGAAAAGACAGATAAGCTAAAGGAAAAAAATGAATACCCCATGATCCCACCATGCACCATGGTTAGCATGTATATATTCTTCCAAACACTCTCCCAGGCATATGCACTTTAATATTCACAAACATGGGATCAATGAACACTATTTTCTAATCTGCGTTTTCAGTCAACACTCTGCGGATATCTTCCTCTGTCAATGAATGGATTATATCATCATCTTGATGATATAATTTCCTCTCCCAGTTCTCCCATTTCCTCTCCCAATCCTCCCATTTCCTCTCCCAATCCTCTCCTGATAGACTTTAATTTGTTCCCAGTTTTTGCTATAAAGGGTCTGGGGACAGTAACAAGTAACCCAGCACCAGGCTGCATGTAGGGGGAAAGGGTGTCCAAAGGTGTCTCTTGGCATATGGCAGTATTCCCTCCTAATGCTCCTTCCTGAGCCAGGAGGTGGCAGGTGATGCTGAGAGGGAGCCCCACAGACAGACCCCTTGGTTCCACCTACCCCCATCCCAGCCCTCCCACCAGAGGCCTGCTTGTCCATGTCAGTCACAAGTCATACTCAAATCAGAAGCCAAAGGGCGGCTCACCCCTTCACAAGGATGGCTGTGCCCTAGCCCAACTTGCTAAAGATAGTCAGACAGATGAGAGCCAAATAGTACCAGCAGGGCCTCTCATGCCCACAGGTGAATCCAATGGACCCTTGCCTAGGTAGAAGGAGCACAGCCACAGCTTGTCTGTTCCAGCTGAAGGCCTCCTCCCACTGTGAGCCCATGGCCATCCCTCACATCCTTCTTCCCGGGGACGGTGGCCCTCGCGCCCGACTCCAGCACCGTCCTTTCCCCATGCTGCTGCACTGTGGCTGGTGCTGAGTTCTCACAGGACCAATGCTCGGGGGACTTGCGAACCCTCACAACTAGGGCAGTGTCCACCAAGTAGAAGTAGTCCAATAAATGTCTGTTAAATGAACGACTGCATGAATGATCTTCTCAGGCTTTGAGGCCCAGTCTGTCTGTTCAGGATACATACTGGAATGAGGTGTGTATTCACAAAATGTAGACTGAACCGAACACACTAAAAAAAAAAAAAACTAATGTGCTGAACTCAGCATGAGGTCCGTCCCTTGCCTTTCACGCAGAGCTGCCTGCCTGGCCCAGTCAGGCTCTGTCTGTCTGTGCCCCACAAGCAGCAGCATCAACTGGGGGCCGAGATGCATCACGCACCCCACCCCACCCTCAGTGCTCAGTTCCATCAGGAACGCTCTCTCCATGGCAGCAGCGTCCATCCCTCCTGCCACCCCCGGAGCCTCCCCATTCATGTCCCGTCATGCTTACAAGCTATTTTAAAACTCAGGGGCTTTTGGGGATCAGAATAGCACAGGCCATGTCTGTCTCTCTGGGTGATCCTCTCTCTCTGTTGGCAGATCTCAAACTGTTCACCACGGCAGGTGCTCAAAAACCCAGGCTCAGGCCACCAGACTGCTAGCAAGGATGCCAGCAGGATGCCGAATTCAGAGCCGTGGGAGGATGCCAACTTGGTAATACGTGAAATTAGTAAATAGACTGATGCGATAAAAATGTCAGTCTTTGGAATTCTCCAATTTTTGGACAGGTGTAAAGCCTAAAAAGTTTAAAAAAAAAAAGCAGGCAATAAAATGGAACAAACTCTAATCTATATTGGAAAAAAATAAACAAAATATAGCCTGAGACAGTGGGTATTTAAGCCTAAAGAACTGAGGCTCTTGGAAGGTGCTATAATTAGATTAATACAGTAATATGTTAACCCTCAGTTTAGCTTAAAAAAAAGATAACCGGTTAGCTGTACTAGGGAGCTTGAAACACATAAGGGAGAAGAAACCAGAAGGTACTTCTGGATGGGAGATGATTTGGCAGCCAGCAGTATGCCTTGCTCAGTGTTCTACTTAATTTCTTTTCAGTGAAGTAAGAATTGTGTACAATGACATTTTTGGATTTCAGTCAGTATGAGAGTGAAACAACAGGAAAGGGGCATATGTAATATATCACTTATAATACCCCTTACCTGTACTCTATAGTAACTGTTTTTTGTTGTTCTTGTTGTTCATGCATCTGAGATCTGAGACGTGAGTAAGACACAGTTTGGATATCCACTGGTGCCACGGTCGTATCTGACCCAGTTTGCAGATGGGAGGTGGGGTGGCGGATAGCTTGCTCTCCTGCAAGGTACCCTGAGGTTGGGCTCCTTAGTTCTGCTGGGAGCCTTCCTCTGACGGAACCACTCTGAATAGGGGAGTAGCTGTGGAAACTTGCCTCTCTGGAAGTTGCCCATAAATGTGTCTTTCTCTGAGGCTTCCTTTCTAAATTAAACTTTCCTCATACTTGTCTCAAAGGCAGTAAAAGCTTCCAAATAAAATTCTTTATACTTCATGGTAATATAAGACAATACCACCAAAAAGTTTCACCGTTTCAAATCAAGTCACTGGGTGCAGTCGCTCTAAGATGCTGATAATGGCTGTCCTGGGGAGTCAGGATGCCAGGGCTGTGGCCATGGAGTCGATCCCCAAGTATGGGGAAAACCCCGAATACAGGGCAAACCGAGAGCCAACCCCTGGCCCTGACTCTCGCCACTGAGCCCACAGCAGGGGGTGAAGGAGCCCAGCCCCTAGGCCCGCCGCTGCTGCCCCCAGAGGGTGCTCACTGTGTGCTCTGGGCCCAAGTCTTCACCTTCCTGGTATCTTCGTCTGTTATATTAGGGAGTTGGACTAGATGATTCCGCTAATTTGTTTTATATTCTCAATTTAATAATAACCTCTTCTGAATCAGAAACTGAGTTTTTAAGTCTATAAAAAAAAAAAGAAAAACCACACTGGGTATTCATGAGATGAGAGCCCATGTCAGTGGGAGGGATTCTCAGCTTTCCTTCTCTCACACTGATTTCCCTCCAGCCACCAAGCTCTCTCCCAGCTCTGCAAATGCCAGTGCTTCAGCAATGGAATGCCTCCTGCTTTTCCCTCCTTCTGAAAGCCTGGGGCATTGACCTTGGAGCCTCCAGCTTTCCTTTTCTTTGGCTTTCCTCCAAAATGCATCACCCTCCCCCTCCGGCTATCTGGGGCCCTTGACTCCTCTGTCAGACGTCAGCCTGTGCTTGCCACAGAGCAGTGGTCAGCAGGCTCTCCCCAAGGCTTCTCCCTGTGCTGACCTCAGCACCCACAGACCAAGCTGCAGATGGCCAGCCCCAGCAGGCTGCCCTGTGCTGACGCAGCTGCATACAGGAGTTGTATCCAAAACCCTAGGACCAGTTCTTCTCATCAGGCCTTACATCCCTGTCATCCCACTTCTCTGCCCCCAAGAGAAAGTGGCTCATCCTTTTTCTGGTCTCACCCATTGCTTGGTGCATCTTCTCTCCAGATCCAAGCACCCCTTGCTGTCCTCTTTCCCACCCCTCCCCTGAGCCCTCCCTCTATCCAGAACAAACTCTCTACTTGGGACCTGTTCAAGGACCTCCCACCTGGTGTCACTTGTTTGTTCACTGCAAGTTCCAGGAGAGGGGGACCTGGACTGCTGTGTCCACCATGGTGTCCCTGGCACATAGAAGGAGCTCAATAATATTTAGATTTAAACCTCAAAACCCAACACTGACTGGTCAGCCCAGGAAGTGATGTCATGGGGAAAAGAATGGGGATTGAGGAGAGGAGAGCCCGGGGGCCCAGGAAGAGGCCTGAGGAGGGACGGCCGCAGTAGGACAGAGGAACTGTGGTCTTGTCCTTCCCTGGCTTTCACCCCAAACGCAATGGCAATGGCTCTCACAAGGTCACCGAGTGCCTTCTAATTGTCCATGAGGAGTGCTTGGAAACATGGGAAGACATTTTTGTTGTCACAGCACGTGAGTGGAGGGTTCTGTAGGCATTAGTGGGCGGGGCCAGATATGCTGAGTATCCTGTAATTTCTGGGACAGGGAATGCCAGCGGCATCCCGAGACACACACCTTTGTCCTTGGCTCACCTGACCTCTAGTGGCACTCGAACCTCCCTCGTTCTCTGCTTTCCTGATCTCCCCTCTTGGTCCTTCTCAGCCTTTGCCAGGACTCCTTTTCCTCTGTCCATGCCTGAAGTCTAGGTGTTCTGAGTTTACTCAGGGCCCTCTTCTCTCTTGCCGCGCACTGTCCCTGAGTGTGAGATGTCACCTCTTGCCCACCCCCACAGGTTACTGCTTGCCAGACCTCTCCACCTAGATTCCCCCAGACTTCTCACCCTCCACATGCTCAAAACTTCCCTCATCCCCTTTCTCCCACTCCCCCTGCACCCTCCTCCTTGTATTGTATGTGGCCCTGCCACCTGCCCAGTGTCTGGACAAGAACCTGGGGGCCATCCTTGCCTTCCTTCTCTCTCTCACCTCCCACATCTAATGGGGCATCAGACTGTCAATTCAGCCTCCTTCACATCTTCATTTGTATCCGCCTTTCTCTGTCTCACTGACACCACCTTAGTACTGACCCTCATCATTTCTCACCTGAATGATCGTCCATCTCCTCACTTATCTCTCTACCGCAGCTTCCATTCTAATTTCCACACTGGGATGAGAATTGGCTTTGATGATGCTACTTCACCAGTGAGAACACTGACTGGCTTCCCATGGCCTTGAAGACAAAGTCCAGACTCTTGAGCATGGCATGCTGGTTGCTGAGCTGGTAATCTATCTTCTGTTCACCTCTCCAGCTTCATCCTCCACAAACTCTGAGCTCCTGACTTCAGGCCACACACAGGTGTCACCTGTCCTGCTCTGTTATGCCTGGGTCTCCTCTGCACCTGTGCATATTCTGTTCCCCTGTGCTTGGACATCGGCTCCCCCCTCACCCTCCAGGGCTCCCTTGAAGGACTTCTGACCTCTGAGGGACTTTTCTCTGCAACCACCTTTCCCTCTGGTATATTCTTATCACCATGGAGAGCAATCATCCATTGGCTGGATGAGTGACTTTATATCTCACCAGTCTGTGAACTCCTTGAGGGCAGGAATCATGATTTATTCATTGCTGCAACTTTAGCCAGGGATGGAAACATAGAGACTGTTTGTTGCATGAAGGAATGGCTAACAGTCTTGACATTTTATTGAAATGCACTCACACTCATGGCAGGAACAATAATGATAACTGGAGCTGGCGGGGCCTCGGGACACTGACGCCTACTTCCTCCACGCAGGAGCCTGAGGTCGCCCCACTGTGCCCCTTCCCCACCTGGGCATGGTCGCCCTGGGCTGACCAGTCACTTTTCTTTTTCATTTTATTTTTAAAAATCTATTTTCAAAGTAATATTACATTATTTAAAAAGTCAAATCATTCTATAAGGCTTATAACAAAATGCAGCATCCTCTGGCCCACTTCTGATGCTGGCTCTTTGGAGGCAAAACACTTTAAATTATTTTAGCTGTTGCAACTAATAATTACCTCTACATATTTAAATTACGTGCTTATACTGTTAGTTCTTGATTTTATTTGCTTTTAACTTCCTATTAAGGAAGGTGAGAATTTAGCTGTCTTCTCCATTCATTTCTCCTTCCACCTTCCGATATGATTCTATTTCAATATTTGGTTAAATCAAACTTCAGTGATTACATTACTGGGATTGAGATACCATTCATAGCTGAGTCATGTATGTTCTATAACTTCCATGACTGCATTTCCTCTCTTATTCATCTTCTTTTCCCAGGCGTTAAACACTGCCTTGTTTTTCTTTTGATTAGTTTTCTATCTAATTCACTCTCAAAGTTCTTAGCAGAATATAAGGTTCTTCTCAAAAGGTTCAAACACATCAACTCATCTACCACTTCAGTTTTCTTTATTGGAGACTCTTCTGGGAGCGCTCTCTGCTCTGGCGCAAATCTGGGTGCATTTCCCTCTAAGCCTGATCCAGGCTCTCAGCCTGGTTCTCCCTTCCTCCTTCATCCCTTCCCTCCTGTGTCCATCTCCTGCTTCTTGGGTCTCACGGCTTCCTCTTTCTTAACTTGCTCTCCATGTCAGTGGAACACTTTGTCCAGCACAGGCATCAGCAAACTACCTTAAAGGGCTAGAGAATAAAGGGCCCAAAGTATCAAAAGGTACCTATAAAACCATTTATAATGTAACCATTAAAAAAAGTAAAAATGCTTTTAGCTTGTGGGACATACAAAAGCAGGCAACAGGCTTGACTGGGCCTGGGAGCCTCAGTTGGCTGACTCCTGACCTGGCAGCTCCCTGAGGAACGGAACACGGTAAGGTAATTTTTTTGAGATCTAACTTATCATACAGTGACTTTAGTCCAGGGGTCCCTAATCCCCTGGTACCGGTCCATAGTCTGTTAGGAACCAGGCCACACAGCAGGAGGGAGTGGCAGGCGAGTGAGCGAAGCTTCATCTGTATTTACAGCTGCTCCCCATCGCTCGCATTATCGCCTGAGCTCCGCCTCCTGTCAGATCAGCGGTGGCATTAGATTCTCATAGGACCGCGAACCCTACTGTGAACTATGCGTGTGAAGGATCTAGGTTGCATGCTCCTTATGAGAATCTAATGCCTGATGATCTGAGGTGGAGCTGAGGCGGTGATGCTAGTGCTGGGGAGCGGCTGCAAATGCAGATTATCATTAGCAGAGAGGTTTGACTGCACAGAGACCATAATAAATCAATTGCTTGCAGACTCACAGCAAAACCCTATCAGTGAGCTAGTGGGAAGCAGCTGCATGGCACAGGGAGTTCAGCTCAGTGCTTCGCGACCACCTAGAGGGGTGGGATAAGGAGGGTGGGAGGGAGATGCAAGGGGGAGGGGATATGGGGATGTACGTATGCATATAGCTGATTCATTTTGTTATACAGCAGAAACTAACACAACATTGTAAAGCAATTATACTCCAATAAAGATGTTTAAAAAAACCCCCCAAAATCCCTATCAGTGAGTGGCAAGTGAAAACAAGCTCAGGGCTCCCACTGATTCTGCATTATGGTGAGTTGTATAATTATTTCATTATATATTACAAGGTAATAATAATAGAAATAAAGTGCACAATAAATGTAATGCGCTTGAATCATCCCGAAACCATCCTCCCCCCGACCCCCACCAGGTCTGTGGAAAAATTGTCTTCCACGAAACCGGTCCCGGGTGCCAAAATGTTGGGGACTGCTGCTGTAGTCTAGCCGCACCCTTGACTGATGGTTTGACTGGGTTCAGAACTCTACATCACCAGTCATTCGCCTTGAGAATTCAAAGACACTGCACCACTATTGTTTAGCCCTCGGCGTTGCTATTTAGAAAACTAGTGGGTTAAGGGCCTGGTTTTTCTCTCTGGAAGCTTTCAAGATCTTCGCTTCATGACAAGTCTCCACTCACAGCCATACTTCTCCGTCTCCAAGTTTCCACTGCCTTAGTCCCTCTAGCACCCAGGAGGGCTCATGCGATGGGTGGGGGGACCAAGGCAGAGGAAATGGAGAGGAGCACTTGGGTGGGAGGGGCTGCAGGGAAGGGAGGCACCAAGGATGAGGCAGAGATCTGGGGCCACGGAGTCGGGCTGGAAGGGAGGTCAGGAGAAGGACTTGCTCCTGGGGTGGAGGTCAGAGGTCAGAGGGCCCCTGCTGGAAGCCAGCTTTTCTCAAAGTTTTGGACTCTTTAATATTAAAAGGGGCTACTCTCTGGGTGGAGAGGCCCAAGAAGGCTGGGGCAGCTGTGACTGGCAGACCTGCTGCAGGCCAAGTGACCCTCAAGAGAATGGGCCTGGCCTACAGCCCCTTGCCCCTCTGGCTTCCCTGCCATATGACCCGACCCCCCTGACCAGCTGCACTTAGTCCTTGCCTGGCCTGCATCCTGCCTGTATGACAGTCTCAGCCCCTAATGATCACCAACCTTCACCCCTCTTCAGACTTGGCTCAGACCTCAGCCACTCTCATTGGGTTACAACAATATGGCAGAGCTATATTTATGTGGAGAGGTTTGTTTTTTTTTTTTTTAACAAAAATGAAACAAAGAAAACCAAGGGTGGTTGGAACCAGACTTCTTCATGCATGAGCATCAGCCCATCACTGACTTCCCTCCTGGGGTGAAGGGAAAGCTGGGTGACAACTCTCTAGAGATAATGCCTGGGTGCTTACTACACCTGCTGGTCTTAGGATGTACCATCCATCATTCTCGACATAAACACCTGCTTTCTGTAAGAGTTTACTCCTATCTCAATTATTCTGCCTCTCATATCCTCTTATCCCTCCCTTAAAAATCACAGTGGTCATATTCACCCACTTGCAATTAATAAGACAGTATGGCTGCTTAATAAGGAAACTCATACTGCTTTCCACTTGAAGATTAAGACAGTAAATTTTTTTTTTTAATGGAAGGAAGAACTTTTCTGGAAGGGCTGAAAATGCATAGTTAATATATATTATGTTTTTAAATCTGAAAAGGGGTAAAATAATTATATTTTATAATATAAATCAAGAAAGTAAAGATAGACAAAATCCTGGCTGATGGGGAATATCAATCATTAAGGGTGCTTGGGGCTAATTTAAAACTAGGTTAGAAACTCTGATAAATGTGAGTCTAAAGGGTGAGCACTTCTGTTTTCTACAAGCTTCCTGACTGGGCTACCCCTATTTGATGGACTAGAGTAAAATAAGGTGGAGACAGGGAGGCAGTGAAGAATACTGGGACCATGATATCTCTTATCTTCAGCTCCGAGATGCACAAGAAATCCTCAATACATTGTCTTTTTTTAAAATACTTGTTTTAAAAAACAAGTATAGTTAATTTACCATGTTGTGTTAGTTTCAGGTGTACAGCAAAGTGATTCAGTTACAGATATTCTTTTTCAGATTCTTTTCCATTATAGGTTATTACAAGACCTCAATACATTTCTAATTCCTTCAGAAATAGATACATATAATATTATCATATAGCTTTTCTTTTTTTAAAGGAATTTTATTTATTTATTTATGGCTGCAACAGGTCTTAGTTGTGGCATGCAGGATCTTCATTGAGGCCTGCGGGATCTTTCGTTGCGATGTGCGGGCTCTCCGTTACAGTGTGCAGGTTCTTCGTTACGGTGCACGGGCTTCTCTGGTTGTGGCGTGCGGGTTTTTTCTTTTCTCTAGTTGTAGCACATGGGCTCTGTAGTTGTGGCGCATGGGCTCTGTAGTTTGCAGCATGCGGGCTCTCTAGTTGAGGGGTGTGAGCTCAGTAGTTGTGGCATGTGGGCTTAGTTGCCCCGCGGCATGTGGGATCTTAGTTCCCTGACCAGGGATTGAAACCCCATCCCCTGCATTGGAAGGCGATTCTTTACCACTGGACCACCAGGGAAGTCCCTCATATAACTTTTCAATAATGAGTTTTTTTGCAAAGACAGACCAAACTTGGGGATGGCAGACCAATAGCTCCTAAAAGCGAATAATCCTGTTATAACAGAATTTTAAGTGCCCCCCTCTTTTTTTTTAATTGTAAAAGTAATAAAGACACAAAATCAATGTGTAGATGAACAAGTGGAAAGTGAAAGTCATTCATGTTTGGGATGGGGGTCAGGGAGGGAGTGAGCGTCAGGGATGCCAGCTACACACACTGCTGGTCAGTGAGCAACAGTAAGGCCACAGTCTAGAGCCAAAATGGCGGAGTCAGCAAGCTCACCCAGCAGGTCTGTTTGGCCGGTGAGGCTCTGGTGCCCTTGGCCTCAAACCTATGAGCTCATTATCCACCTTGACTATTTACACTTCCTCTACTTGGCCTGAGGGCCCAGGCCAGGTGAGCTCAGAGGGGAGGGTGTGATGAGGTGGAGAGAGAGAGAGTGCAGAGCCGAAGCCAGGGCAATGGGTGAGTAGGAAGAGGACTGAAGAGAGAAGCCTGGAATCACACCCCCACCAGTGGGCAGGCAGGAAGGACCCACTGAGGCCTGGCCTGATTGGGGAAGTGGATCACAGGGGACGGAGGGAAGAATGAGTTTCAGAAAGAAAATAGAGGGACTTGGGACAAAACTGCAAGAAAGTCAGAAGGACGACCAGTGGATAAGTCCACTGAATCTCATTCAGTGGTTGTTTTTAAAATAATAACCTGCTGAAAGTTATACATACTCATTGAGAAAAAATCTGGAAGGAAAGCGCAAAGAAGGAAATTAAAATTGCCTATAAACTCATCATATAGAATGGTTAATTCTGTTCCAGCATTAAAAAAAAAAATGCATGTATGTGAATGTGAGGGAGAGATTTTCCTCCCCTTCTCTCTATAAAAATGGGGTGTATCATCTACGAAACAAAGAGAGACTCACAGACATAGAGAACAGACGTGTGGTTGCCGGGGGAGAGGGGAGAGGGAGTTTGGGATTAGCAGATGTAAACTATTATATATAGGATGGATAAACAACAAGGTCCTACTGTATAGCACAGGGAACTATGTTCAATATCCTGTGATAAACCATAATGGAAAAGGATGAAAAAGAAGATATATATGTTTAACTGAGTCACTTAGTTGTACAGCAGAAATTAAACACAACACTGTAAATCAATTACACTTCAATAAAATCTTTAAAAAAGGGGTGTATGTATATGTATATATAGGTGTGTGGGTATATATGTATGAATAAATATACATGTATATATTTTATCAAGCTTTCTTCATACATTATAATGCAAACACCTATAACATATGTTTTTCAAATTAATTTTTCTTAACAGCTGAGTAATATTCCTCTGTGTGGAAATGTCATTATGTATTTAGTAATTCAATAACTATTTAATTGAATATTTACCTATAGTTTAGGTTGGATATTTAGATTTGTTTCTGCTCCCCCTTTGGGGGGAGCAGCTTTAAATAGTGAAAATCTACCACTTACTTTGTGATTTGGGGTAATCTCTGTGAATCTGTTTCTTTATCTGTAAACTGTAAATAATACCTGCTTTCTCCATGTCCTGGTTTTGCTATGAAATCATGTGTGTAGGATATTTCATTGTTCTTATGACTTCACAATTTAACTTTGAATGACTTGGCAGCTGGCGAGGCCACCAGAAGAGTTGAGAGAAAGTGATGGAAAGTTAACAGTCCGGGTGTAGCTGTGCTGAGTTGACGTGTCTCTTGGACAGTGAGAAGATGAGGTCCAGATGACTTTGAAAGGCAGGATTCTTGCTCTGGAGAGAGGAACGGGTTAGACCACAGCTTTGGGAATCTTTAGCTTCATGCTGGAAAAACGGGTGGTCTTTTCCAAATGAAAGTGTATTGTTAAAAAAGAACAAGGCCAAGAGCTCAGCCTTAGGAGACACAGGTAGGAAAAAGATATTAATGAGGGATGCAGAAGGAGCAATTGAGGAGGGGTGCAGGGAAACCAGGATTATACAAAGTCAGAGAAATCAAAAGGAAAAAAAAAAAGTCAAGAAAATTCAGGTTTAATTCCCATCAGATACTGCTCTGGGCTCGCTAAAAGTTGACTCTGTATTAACTTAGCTCTGCCTGCTTCATTTGACTGAGATTGAATCACTGAATTAAACATTAAGGGTAAGAGAGGCTAACACAGATGAATAAATTTCCCTCTTTCCTTACAAAATAAAAAATCAATTTAAACAAAGATTAAAAACATAATTGGAGAACTAGAGGCCAATAAAAATATTCCTGAAGCTGGAAGCTATTAAAGTAAACTAACCTTCGCAATTGTCACTGTGCGTCTGTAAAACCTGCCAAATTCCTCTCGGGTATTAAAAAAATGTAAGAGTCTTCTGAGGGCTCCGTGTAGGGCTCTCCTGACCTGGAAAGTGGGCTGGGTACACGGGAAGGGCCTGGTGTGGGCCTGTAGTGTCTGACCTCTGGGCAGCTGTGCTGGGAGGGAAAAAGCTCAGGAGAGGAAAAGGGGGGAGGGGTGTCAAGAACACAGTGGAAGGTGTCAGAAGGAAACATAGCAGGGGTCCTTTAGATAGCCCAACACCCAGAATAACTCTGATCCTTTTTAAAAATTATATATGTTTTGGGGGAACGATAGAGGAGCCAGAGTGTGTGGCTTCCAATGCTGGTTCTGATGCTGCCTGGCAGTGTAGCCAATGTTCTTAGTGTCCCCAAGTAAATATTTCAGAAGGGGGACTCTTGTTTTCTTACAAAACCCCTTCTTCCCCAAATAAAGGTCTCTTGCATTTTTTCAGGAATGCTTTTGGACTATATTCTTCTGGAAAAGCACATCTATTCTTAGGGCTCAATCTGATTTTCTTCTTTGTACTGTTTTCACATATTCTACCATGAGCTTGCATTCCTTTGGTGGAAAATAAATGTTACTAAAAAGCAATACGTAAGAGACAGCACTAAAAACTCAAACCGCAGTTGTCCAGCTCAGAATCTCAAGTTCTCTTCGTTGCACTACAGTCTCATCTTCGAGTTTTCTCTTGCCCTTGAATCCAACTGGTCACCCTGTCCTGGGGACTGTGTATCTGGAATGATTCTAAATGCTGGAGTGGAAAAAGTGCCTTAGGACCCAACCTAAGTACACGCTGACAGAGGGAACGTTTGTTTGTCTTTGCACTTCTCTTGACTCTGCTTCTTAACCCTTCTCTCCTCTTGGGGTTTGCCACATTCACCACCCACCAGGTTCCCAGGACCCTAGACATGCACGTGGCTGCAGGGTCCTCCCAGGACCTTCTCTCTCTGAACGCTGCTTTGTGCTGCTCCCCTCATCTTCCCTCCCAAACCACCCCTCACCAGCCCCTGTTCTGGAGCCTGTGACAGCCCATCCTTGCCCATGTGTTATTGGGCCACTGCAGGTAATGTCTGCAGCTTAAAGCAGGGCTTTCTGGAGATATAATGTCCTAACCTACCAGAAGGAGCCTAATGAAGGAACTTAATGGTCTGAGGGCCCTGTGGGAGCTGGTGGGGGATGTAAAGGAGCCTGGTGGCATCCATCAATCTAACTACATAGCCTACCTGGTAAAGAGCACTGTTTTTGGAGTTAGTTAGACTGGCTTCATATCCACTGAGAAGCTGCACATCCCTGAGCAAATTACTTAATCTCTCTGTGCCTCAGTTTCCTGGTCTATAAAATGGGGTTGTTTATAGTACCTAGCCCAGAAGGCCTATATAAGGCTTAAATACCATATAAACAGTTCACCCAGTCTGAAATACATTGTATGTGCTTAATTAATATAAAATTAAATAAAAATTCAAAACATCATTATTATTTTACATTCAGTACTAGCCCTCTGGGGCTGGACTCTGGCTGGCAAAGAAAGACTATCCTCACAATTTCTCATCTTGTTTGATATTTGCACAACTTCTTAAACCTAGTTTCTCTACCCTGTAACCTGAACCCCAGTCTTCTCTCCCTGACTTTCTTAACATTACTCCAAGGAACCAGACTCAAACGTGGTAGGAAAGCTGCTGCAGAGGCCAGCAGACAGCCCCCATCACTTCCCTCCCATATTATTCACTGAAAATCTGTTTACCTTCCCAGCATAACTCCCAGGCCCCAAATCAGGGATGCAGGACATGTGTGCTCACCAGAACAACCTTTTACAGAATTTCCTCCCGCACATGAAACTGGATGCCTCTACCACACAGGTATCAACTGGGAGTCTCCATGAAGCTACGCATCACCAAAATGCTTCCTTTCGGGGCTAGAAAAGTTTCCCGGAAAGCATATTTTACTTTCCAGAAGACAACCTAGAAGCTAGTGGCTGCTGCTGTGGTTTTTCAACTGTTTAAACCAGTATTTGGACACGACCAAAGTGTCTCCTTTTTTTTCCTGGAGAACTGAATTACAAAATACTGGTTTCTATTAGGGTGTGTCTAGCACTTTCTGTGCTGCCAAGCCTTCCATGTTTATAGTCTGCACACTAGATTTTCCATGAACAGGCTCAAATTTATTCCCAGGCAATGATGTTTAGGAAACCCAATATGAACGTGAAGATTGTTCTAAAGCAGTTTCAGAATTTGTGTTATGCAGTTGCCTAAAAAGAGCATGTCTGATGTATAAAAAAATAATATATTTTGGGGGCATGTCTTAATATATGTTGGGGAAAAGGTACTCACTCTTATATGTTTTCTTGAATTGAGGTATCACAGGAAACTTATTTTTTAAATTCTTCTTCTCTATCCTTATTTCTATACTTGTACAGAATACAGCCCAAACACCCACCTACACAGGCATTTTACAGAAAGAGTTGGAAGCCAAGTGACTGAAAAACAAAACAAAATTATGTATATAGTGTCTTTATAGAGATTTACATGTGAATTCAAATGGGAGCCAATGGTAACTCTGGAGGACAATGAACCAGTGAGAGAAAAGTGCTAATGGGAAGTGTGACTATGATTTGGTTTTGACGACAAATAAAAAAGCAGGCGCCATGTTTTTAGAGAAAAATAAAGTAGGAAATAGAGCTTTACATTTACACACACATTCTGTCTCCAGCTCCCAGAAACTTACATGCTGGTCACAATCACCACAACATCCAGTGTTACGTTTTGAGCAGGTCCGCCCTCTCCTCCCTTTAGCCCTCTAAGGGGGCCCCACTGCGCCAGGCCATGCTTCTCACAGGCTCCTGTCCTTGCCACCTCCTCTGTTTCCCCTGACTTGCTCTTCTCCCCCATCTAAATCCTTCACTCCTTCCAGGCTATCCTCAAGGCCCATCTCCTCCATGAAGCCTCCCCACCAGAACCCCAAGCCACGATGCCCCATGCTCCAAAGCCGACACTGTTTATTGCTGATGCCGCCCAGTCTTGCAGATTCCTTTTGGGTGGGTGTTTTCTCTCCCTATGGCTGCAAGCCTCTTGAGGGCGGGGCCACATCTAATTCCATTTCGGTGTACTACCATAGCACCTCCACACACTGAACACAAAACAGAGGATCAACCAATATCTATTGGATCTGTGAGGTCTAAAATGGCTAATTCCATCTGGCTATCTAAATTGCCCTAATGAGGTCTAGATAATGTTTATAGCTCACCAACTATCCCCTGAACTCTGCCCGTAGGCAGGGCTGCCATCCATCATGAAACATCCCTGAGGAACTTTGGAGGCCATCTGTGGTGAATGCACAATGTACGTAAGGCCCAGGTTCCCTTCCCAGGTTCCCTTCCAGAATGAAGGACTAAGCACTTCACAAGCTGCTGGTAGTGATGCCTGCAGACAGCCCTCAGCTGAAGGGAACAGCTTCGCCCAAGATGCAGGGATGGCATGAATCTAATGACTAATCATTATGTCAGGGGATATAAAGGCCTGGCCCCTCACCCCAATTCAGTTCTTTTTTTTTTTTTAACATTTATTTATTTGGCTGCACTGGGTCTTAGTTTCGGCACATGGGATCTTTAGTTGCAGCATGTGGGATCTAGTTCCCAGACCAGGGATCGAACCTGGGCCCCCTGCACTGGGACTGTGGAATGTTAACCACTGGACCACCAGGGAGGTCCCCCAACTCAGTTCTGAAGGGTTTTTCAGCTCCAGAGCTCGAGGCTATTGTTGGGTCTGCATTGCAGCTCAGCTTCTCACTCTGCCCAGTCTGGCATCCCTCCCCTCCCCTTCTCTTTCCTAGGTATTGATCCCAAGAGCATCCCCAAATAAACACACTGCATGGTAACCTCCATCTCAGAGTCTGCTTCCTGGGGAACCAACCTACAACATCATCTATACATCCATCCATCTATCTAGCCAGCCAGCCAGCCAGCAACCTTCCACTGTGTTTAGGGCATGCAGGTGGTGTTTGTGGGTGCTGATACAGGTGAAAAAGACCCAGTCTTTACCCTTAGGGAGCGAAGGCCAGTACAAGAGATGAGACATGTATAGGAATAACTGTGAAGCACATAGTGGAAAGTGGATGGTGTCAAGAGAGAACATATAAACAGAGACACAGCCAGGGTATAATCCCAGGGCAAGGGGGTGAGAGTCTTCTGGTACTGGCTTAAGATGTGGCCATCGGTATATGCTTCCTATCTCCCTATCTGATCCCAAGCCCTGGAGACAGGATGGACTGTGTCCTTATCTCTCTTTGCACTTCCCATACTTCCCAACACAGAGTCCCAGACAGTGCAAGAAATCTTAAAACACTGAAGCAAAACACTGCAGGACAGCGTTGGCAGTTCTACTTTATAGGGCAGGTTTCTGGCTGCCTGTCTGGCCTTTTAGTGCAGAGTTCTCAGGAGGCTCCTCAAGATGCTCATTCATTTACTATGTCCATAAAAACCTCGGCAACGTGAAAGCACAAGACAAGGCCCTGACCCTCAAAGCAGCCCACTATGTGGATGAGGCAGAGGCCCCTGAAAATGCCCACAAATAAGAACAAGACCTGGGACTATGACTAATAGCCAAGTAGTGCATCATCCCCAGGTGGTCCCTGCCCTTGGTGGGCCAGTCCATCAATCGTCGAAGGTTACTCTGTCAGTTGACAAAGGTTACTGAGTAGCCTCCATGAATAACCCAACAATGAGAATCAACAAGCTCCAGAACCTTCATGATCCTCCAAAACCAATGCCCCAGCATAATTTATTGTCTACAGGGGAAAAGCACCTTTAAGAAAATTTAAGTAATCACTATTAGGTGTCTGATGGAAAGAAAAGAAGCACTGGCAGGGTGGGGAAGCCAGTCTCCTGCATTTCCCTGCCTTAGCCCAACTCAACATGCCAGTCCCCTTCCACTCTCCCTCTCCTTTTACTGCTTTCGTACAATCTGTCACCAACTTCTGTTGTTTGTTTCTCTGAAATGGCATTTGCATCCTTCCTCTTCTGCCTCGCTTAGTGCTACCATCCCCTCCGATTGTGTGGCCACGAGGCTCCAAGCCTAGGCCATCCCTGCACTTCATTTCTGTCTGATGCGGCTTCCGAAAACCCAGACCTCAGTCGGTCATGTCTCTGCTCTACTATCAGCTCAACGGGGGCTCCTTCGGCACCATCAGGTACTAGTTATTAAGACCCCCTGTTGTCAGTGGCTCTCCCTACGCTCACCTAACTTTACTTCCCAGTACTCCTTAGTATATGTCCTCCACTCCAGTCACCTTCCTGTTTATATGTGCCTTGCTCAATGGTGTCTGACTTCTGGAACGCCTTTTCTCCTTTTGGCCAACTATTGAATCCTACCCACTCCTTGCCACTTTGTTCGCAAGGACCAAGCTTAGGACCGAGGCGATGGGAAAGACAGGAAGGACAAAGTCAGGGGCCTGCTGTTTTCCTACTGCTTTTATCATTTTGAAGTTTCCCTACCACATCCTGATTCCATCACACACAAATGCTTTTCTGTAGCACCTACCCAGCCACAGGGATGCTCCATCAGCTTGACTGCCCCAGACCACCTAGTAGCTCTGGGTGGAAGGAGCTTGTCTCCTTGAGCTGGGTAGACTATCTCTGTCTTACAAGTCAGAAAGGGAAAAAGCTGACACTGCTGTTTACTCGCTTGTTATTTCCTAGGAAAGACTCAAATCATTGCCGAGTTAATACACCAAGCTCTAGGATTTCTGAGAGATGGATGGCGGGTTTGTCAAAGGAGAGACTGCCAAGTTGGGTCTCTGGAAAGAATCCAGTGAGTGTTCCATAAACCCTGTCTCTTTCCTTATCATAGGAAGAACCATAAAACGACAGAAAGGCAGAGGAGAGCTGCAGGCAGCAGAATGACTTAGAAGCACCATCCTGTGCTTCCTGAAAAACAGAAAATGCAGATTAAGACAAATCTCATCCACACACACCCCCTTTACTTCCTATGCAGGGTACTGCTTGATGAGAGAGCTGCACAGCAGATACTGGGGAGATCTTTGGAAAAGTCTCTTGAAAGGTGTACAGTAAAGAGTAGGTGGTGCTCAGAGATTTCCTCACTCTGCCAATCTTTGACTGGGAAGGCTACGAGATGGGCAAAAATGGAGAGGAGAATGGTGAGTACCTCCTGTTCCTCCTGTTACCTTGAAGGGAAAAGGTGCACCAGTGTGTGGGGGGCAATTAACCCGTCTTCTTCTGTTGGAAGTGGCATGAAAGTGGCTAATCTCCAGGTTATCAGGTGGACTGGGTAAGGCCACCTTCTCTACTTTGTGCAAGTTTCTCTAGAGCTGAAAGAAAAGGATGGTGAAAGCAGTAGTTTTGAATGTTCCCATCTTTATGACTTCAGCTGGAAGATGATGCGGATGAGAAGATGTACCTTAAAAATAACTTCCCCCAAAGAAACAATCAAACACATCTGCACACACACACACACACACACACACACACACACACACACACACACACGAGAGAGAGAGAGAGAGAGAGAGAGAGAGAGAGAGAGAGAGAGAGAGAGAGAGAGAGAGAGAGAGGTGGGGGGGGCGGAGAATGAGAGAGTGAAAAGGATAAAATTCAAAACAAATCTCCTTAGGCAATTACATTAATGTGATAATAATGACAATAATACTAATTGTTTTACACATGCCTAGTGATTTACATTTTACAAAGCTCTGGGGTACATTATTTAGCAGTATTCTTACAACATAATCCAATCAGGTGATAAAAATAGCAGCTGCCATTTATTGAATGATTACCAGGAGGAATACTTTTCATGTGTTATTTAATCCTCACACCCCCCCCTTGTACTATTGTTATCCCCATTTTACAGAGGGGGAAACTGAGGTTTAGAGATGTTAAGTAACTTGCCCAACAGGTAGAGATTGAGACCTGGGTCTTTCTGATTCCAGAGTCCAGGCTCAGGACCTTAATAAGGTCTGTCTTATGGCAGGGCTTTTTCACAACTTCAGGAAGGGGAGGGCACTGAGGAGGAAGCAGCCCTTCATCTTATCTCCCTGTGAGGTAGGTACACACAGACACACACATGAATACTCCAAGAGATCCCACTTCCTCTGCTGTGCTTCTCAGTTACAAACCCATCCAGCTTGCACAGATACAGGTCCACAGATGAATGTCCTGTTACTTACAGGGACAATGGTCAACTCCTATGGATAATTTAACCAGTATCTGAAGCTGCAACAGGAGTTTCCATTTGATAGGATGCAGCCATAGCAAGGTGATGAATTAGCAACTAGTTTTGAAGCTTTGTCACGAAGAATCCTTTAAGACTGAAAATAATGAGGGAGACTGAATGCCATTTAGCAGAATGGCTTGTGACATTCAAATAAATGTTCAACTTGAGATTCAAGCACACAGAGGAAGAAGAAATGACTGTAGAAAACAGTAAGGCACAAACAAATGGTGACAGGTCAGAGAGCTGGCTGCCCTATTCTTCATCAGACCCATCTGACCTCAGTAGTCAGGACTGCTGTTAGTTGTGCAGAGGTCTTCTGACACAAACACACATGAACACTCTGGGATGCTCCTTGCTGGGCAGGCTGTGGGGAGAAGCAACTGGACCCTTAAGAACACCTTCCCTCCCCTTTCATCCAAGTACCAACTCTTCTGAGTGTCTCCTGCCACCCCCCGCTTCCCCTCCCCTCCTCTTTCTCAAAGCCTCCTTATCCTCCTCCCCTTCTCCATCAACCGGCATAAAAGATCTGAGGGTGAGAGCAGGGAGCGCATGTTAGTTCCTCGGATTTTGAGAGAGTAAAGTGTCAGTGTCAATGTACTCACTCCCCCTCCTTTTGAGCTCTAGAGATAGATAGACACAAAACACCCACTGGAACTTTTAAATGATGTGAAGAGATCCACAAGCCACCTGTGAAACAAAAATCTTAGTGCTTCACAGTCACAGGAACATACAGGTTCGAGAAGGGCTCATGTTTATTAATTGTGTCCACACATACCTACACAAAGCAGGTGGCCCTTGCACACACACAGGAATCCTCACACACAGGCATCTTGACGATGCCATCTTTCTTCTCCTCCATCCTCATCTCTTCCCACCCAGCTGTAGGTGTTGACCACAGCCGCCCTGTGAGAGGCTGAGGGGTATGATGCAGTAAAAAGGGAGTCATTCCGCCCTTGGCTACTCCCTGGCTCTGATTCGTGGGTAAACTACTTAGCCTTTCTGAACCTTTGTAAAACGGAAATAACCACCTGGCTAGGTGCTGTGAGGATAAAGGAGAATAATATACGTAGGGCCCTTGGTACAGCTCCTGGCGCTGTCCCGCCTGGTTCCTGAGCCTGCCTTCCTACACCCACGCCTGGGCTGATGGTGCCTGCGGTCACCCGGTCCCCACCCTCAGGACACTGGTCTGACACTGGGCGGATTGGGGACTAGTCCGGGCCCTCAGGTCTGTACCAGGAGGGTCCCAGCTCTCAGGTCACAGGTCTGCTGGCCAGGGCTAGCCTGCAGGGCCACGCGGGCGCGGGGAGCCACGGTCACGTGGGAGGGCCATAGGTCTCCCGCCCGTGGACCTGCAGGCGGCGGGCAGAGCGGGCTGGTGGAGGGGGTCAGAGCCCGCGGTAAGTCGACCCAAGGCTGTGGGTGGCTTCCTCCTGTTGCTCAGTATCAGGGAGAGGCGGGGGAGGACATTCATTATTTCCTAAGTAAGCATCCACCCGTCGCTTCGATAACTATCGATTGTGAAAAGCTGGCGGCGCCCCTTAAAGGCGAAGCCGGGACTCCGCGCGCCGCCGCCGCGTCTGTCTTCCCGGACCCTCCGTGGGGACCTCCTCCACGCATGCAGGGCAGCGATGGGCCAACGCTTCTGCATCGGCTCATCTAGCAGCTTCGGGAACCGCAACCACGAGCTGTGGTTTGACTCCTGCCCGCCCACCCGCGGGGGCCTTTCCTTCCCAGAGCGTCGTGTCAGGCCCTCGGAGCGGGTCACCTGTTCCGCAGCGTCACTGGCGCCCAGGGTTCGAGGACCCGGCCGGCGCTCGGAAAGTTTTTTCCAAAAGCAGATATGCAGCAACCCTCGCTGCAGCAAAGTACAGGACGCGGATTACCCGAACCCTGCCCCACCCCCACCAGCCCGGCGACCGGAGCCCGCTGCCGGAGTCCCGCAGCGCCGAGAGCCACCCGCAAATGCACCTACTCTCCCTCCAGCGCCCGAGTGCAATGGGGAGAAAGCCCCAAAGCAAACTCACAGCGCAGAGCCATCCCAGTCCCGGCCCGGAAGGGATCGGGCTGCTGGGGCTCGGCCTCCCGCCCGGCCGCTCCGAGAAAATACGCGCGATTTCCCGCCCCGGCCTCCCCTCCTCTCTGCCCCAGCCTTCCCGGCTGGGCTGCTGCGACCGCTCGTACCTGCGGCGGTCCCGGGCTCGCCCTCGCTCTGCTCGCCGGAATCCGAATCCATGCTGCCGGCCGGGCGTCCACAGCCGCCCGCCCGTCCGCGGAGCGCACGGGACCGGCCGGCGTCCGGACTCGGGCTGCCGCGTCGCACTCTGGCCGGGCAATGCGCGGCGGCCGCGGCCAGGGGGCCGCTCGGCAGAGGCTAGCGCCGCCCGCACCCCGTTCCCCGCTCCCCGAGCCCGCCGGCCGGTGCCTGCTTGCCAGGCGAGCGCGGGGCGGAGGGTGGGGCGCGCCGGGAGAGCGCGGGGACGAGGGCGGGGAGGCGCGAGTGGGGAGGAGCAGGAGCGTCCGGCGCCCCGCGGGCTCCAGCCTGGGGTTAAATACCCGGGGGGCGGTGCCGCTCCTCCACCCGCGCCCCCATCGGGCGCCCGGAGCCCTGGACTTGTGGAGCCGGGGGAGGTCGTGCGAGTCGGCGAGGCTGAGCCCCTTCCCTTGGAGGTGGCCAAGTTTGGAGAAGTCTTAAGTGAAAAAGCGCCTCTACCCAAGTAGGAAAAGGGGAGGTTCAGAGTGGGCGTGCTGGGGCTGCCCGGGTTCGAGTGTAACTCCACAGTTCGGAGACCTTGGCCGAGTGACTTAACTTCTCTGTACCTGTTTCCTCACCTGGAAAATGGGGACAGAGTTCCCTTTTGTCCGGGAGGTTGTGAGGGGAGTATATAAATTATGCGTGTGAGGGGCCGAGAGCAGGGCCTGGCACCTAGTGAGGAAGTAAACGACGCGCGGAGGCAACGCTGACGCTGGTGATTCTTCTCCCGGCGCGGGCGGGGGCGGGCAGGTTGGGCAAGCCGCTGTGGAGCAGGTTCCAGGACGGGGAGCCCTCGCTGGCGTCCCAGGCAGGACCGCCCTGCTGCCAGTCAAGGAGCCAGGCCACTTCCAGGCCCCGACTCAGGGGCAAAGAACGGATTTTAAAACCTTTACGTTGTCTTTAACACAGAGTGCTAAGCTTCCTCAATATCCCCTCCTTCCACTTTCTTAAAAAAAAAAAAGAGAGAGAGAGAGAAGCGGCCGTATATTTATTTAGTAATTAAGAGACTAAACTAGGGGGGAAATGCACGGAGCAGTAAGGCCTGAGGGCCTGAGGGGATCCTTTGTTGTCAATTCGTGATTATCCACGCAGTCTTATTTTCTCCCTGAATTATCAGCTCCAACATTTACATAACCTTAGCCCGGCTTCTCAACATACAAATTGTGGGCAGAGAATACAAACACACTTTATTGACCTGCGCAAAATGAAATTGGGAAAAGTCTACCAAAAAGCGCCGTTTATTGTTTCCTCTGTGCACTCATTTAATCTCTACAACGACCTAGTGAGGAATTTAGGTCGAATGATTTGAAAATGCTTTTTTGGTGGTCAAAAATGGTTGAAAGTTGGCAGTTTCGTAGAATTTAACCTATATTGTTATCTCCATTTTGAGATGTGGAAGCTGTCTCAGAGTAGATAACTTTCTTGTGGTCTCAGGTCCAGTATGTGGGTGAGTTGGGCCTTGAAATCTAGTCTGATGTCCGGACCTGCTACTGACCGCTAGGATATAGTGTCACAAGTGTGTTTGGCCTCTTGGCTACCTGAAGTCTACCTCCTTTGGTGAAGGTATGGGCTTCTCAGAGTGCACATACAGCTCTCCTTTGTGTTCTCAGAAAACGTTTTTTGCATGGCCAAACTCATGGACTTCAGCTGGTAAAAGTTGGATGGATTGGAAGGGTGAGAAGAACCCCACGCTAGAAGTGTGATCTTGGGCAAATGGCTTAACCTCCCTCAGTTTCCTCAGGTGATGGCATCTCCTTCATAGGGTGGTGGTAAGGAAGTGAATGAAATAATGAGTGTGGAATCTAGTACCCAATGCCTGGCACACTGTTGATGTTTGATAAATGGAAAGAATGTTCTTAGATCTAATGGGTCCCATTTAGAAAAACAAAATATTTTAAAATCACATTTTTAAGTGAAAAGAAAAAAGTAGCAGCAACATTTGGATAAAAGTTGACACTCGAAAAATAGCTGGGATCATTTAAAAAGTTTGGCATCATAGCTTTGTAGTCTTGAGGAAAAACAACGATGATAGCGTCAGAGAACAGAGCATATTGGATTGAAAAGTCATCCAGCTTCCTCTAAGAAGTTGTTGCCTAGATTCAACAACAGGAAATGTAAAACTTTCTCTGTTCCCTTAGACCTCCTTTCCCGGCACTTGCTGGAAGCGTTTTTTGTTTTTGTTTGTTTGTGTGTTTGTTTTAATGGACAGGTGGTCTGGGTTGAAGACAGAAATACCACTGAGACATCTGTGTATCTCAGAGAAAACAGGGAAGCTCACTACTGGAACTTGATCAACAGTAAACAAAGTACTGGGAGTGCAGTTCACAATACAGATATGCCCATCAGTCATCAGGTCTTTACTGAGTACGAAGTACACTTTAGACCAGAGATGAAATTCTGGGGGCAGAGGGAGGGGGAGGGCTAGTCAAAGTGCTCCTGAAAGGTCTATGAGGTGAGTCTTTAATAAACAGCACCTATTCATTTGTCTGTCCCTGTGTTCAGTCATAGAATATTTCTGCAAAAGGAGGCAGACGTAGAATGAAAAATTGAATGTGGAATTAAACAATGGAGAAGAGAGATCCAAACTAAATAAGATTTCCATTCCAATTTCCTATGATATGCAATCTGTTGTCATGGGATAGCAAGACAAAGGGAAATGACTGCTGGCACGCATGTGTGTTTAATGAAGAACATTAGTGGAACGTACCTTATCTGTCCTCCCAGTGTGGAAAAATCTGTATAAGAGAAGGAAGCCCTTAAAATAGTATCCCACGGCTGTCACCCCCACGAAAACAGTGAAATCTGAGGTGGTGAATCTCCTTTACAAACCAATCCTAGTATACTTCTTTAAAAGAAAGAAAGAAAGAGAAAGCTCTTAGAAAACAGGAAAGGACTTCCGTAGTTCCTCTGTGTATTTTTAGAAGAATGGCATCGCTTTGCAGACTTGAATCTAGAGTCTGAGGGTTATAAACCGCTTTCCTCAGTGTTTCCACTACATCTTTTCAGCCTGGCTACTCTTCAGACACAAAAATTTCTAACTCTTATTGGTCATTTCTTAGCTTCAGCTAATGAAATCAGTGGCTTTTTAAGGAAATTGTCTGTCTGGTGGGAAAAGCATATTTATTTGTAAGGCGTCAAGAAACAGATCATAAAATAGATCCATTTCTGCTAACACAATAATACTCCTTTGATCCAAGCCAGTGCTATGACTCATCTGCCTGTCTCCTCTTGTGGGATGGAAAGGGAGCTGTCTGTAACCTTCGGCAGGCAGCCGGGAGAAGGGGGGGAGGGAGGTTCCTCTCACAAACCAGGGCTGTGGTTCTACTTCAAAAACCCACAGGGTTCTGGAACTGGTGTGTTTCTGGGCTGAAGTGGCCCTTGGTACTTTGGAATGAGATCTTGGCCAGGATAGCCCCATTTTTAATAACTTGTCTTAAGGTGGGTATTGGCGCCAAGGAAGCTTCTGCCCAGAGCCAAGGTGACCTCCATGGGGCTCTAGGCAAGCTGGACAGGGGAGTCTGAGCTGGCTTCATATCCATCTGGCAGAACAAGATGCTGGGAGACAGCCTTGAAAGAGGGGGCTTTTCCTATTTTTTTTCTCCTGGCTAGCAAAAATAAGTTTTATTGCCCCCCACCTTATTTCAAAAGCAATGCACATCACTGTAGAAAAAAATGGAAAAACTTATAAGCAAAGAAAGAAGAAAATTTAAAAATCCATTCATAATTCTACCAGTTGCAATAACTATTAACATCTTTTGAAAAATTTCCTTGTTTGTGTGTACAGTATTCTGCTTTTGTAAATTGTTTTTCCTTTTAACGATGGTGAACATCATTCCATCTACTCTCTGACAATATGATTTTTAATAGGTGCACAGTATTCTCTTGTATGGGTGTACCGTAAGGTATTTCAGCAGTCCTCTATTGTTGGGCATACCGGTTGTTTCCAATTTTCTGGTAAAATAGACAGCATCAGTGAACATCCTCACGTCCAAATCTTTGCACACATCTTTTTTTTTTTTTTTAAATTTATTTTTGGCTGCGTTGGTTCTTCATTGCTGTGGGCCCTCTCTAGTTGTGGTGAGCGGGGGTTACTCTTCATCGCGGTGCGCGGGCTTCTCATTGCAGTGGCTTCTCTTGTTCTGGAGCACGGGCTCTAGAGCACAGGCTCAGTAGTTGTGGTGCGCGGGTTCAGTAGTTGTGGCTTGCGGGCTCTAGGGCGCAGGCTCAGTAGTTGTGGCGCACGGGCTTAGTTGCTCCGCGGCACGTAGGATCTTCCCGGACCAGGGCTTGAACCCATGTCCCTTGCATTGGCAGGTGGATTCTTAACCACTGTGCCACCAGGGAAGCCCTGCACACATCTTTAATCAATGTTTGTGAACCTTCAGCAGTCTCCTTCATTCTTGGGAGAAAGAAACAAGACAGAAGATTATAGCTAACAAAATAATTGCTATATCTATGCTGAGGCATTAAGGTTATCAAGAATTTTAACGAGCATGATCCCTCTCGGCAGAGGGGGGGTTAGTTGAATTCATTCTTGAATTTATCAAGCATTGCTTGAGCCCAGAGGGCGTTCCTATAGGTTGAGGAGAGAAATGGAAAACATCCTTCTGCATTTCTTTGTGGGCAGTATGTCCTCTGCAGAGGCCCATCCACATCCAGACACCTGTGGGAGGTAGGGGTGGGAGAGGCTGGCAATGTGGGCATCAGGCTGTTCTCCCAAGCTTTTAGCTTCTGCCCTCATGGGCTGCCTACAGGACAGCTTCCTGAGCAGTGAATGCAGTGATAGTGACTGTAAAGCACTGATTCAGAGGGAGAGGGAAATTGAGAAAGAAGGAAGAGGAAGAGAAAGAGGGAGAAAGAGGAAAACTCCATGGGCCCAATCTCTGTTGTGCTTTGGCTCAGCCTCCTATGGGGTTGTTTGTAAGCCTTTCAAATTGTCTTACAAACAGGACCAGGATCATAGGTTCAGCACCGCTGGGAGTCTCCCCGATTGCCGCATATGGTGTCTTGGGCCCCCTGTGGCATTCACTCTGGGGGCTGCAGGATGTGACTGTGCTGTATTGGAGCTGTTCTTAAAACCATCCACAGGGCTCGTATGTGGGCACCCTAAGTGACTGTTTTAGCTGTGCGCTATGTCTTCCCATCTTCCTGGATCCTTACACAGCTCTGTGGTGTGGAAACGGTCAATTTATTCCTACTGGGGAGAAGAGGGACTCAAGACCCATGAGGCTCAAGCAGCAACCTGAGTCCTTACAGTTTAGGAAGATAAGAGAGTACTCAAAGACTGGATAGGGGCAATATTGCTCCAGTTTTCAAAAGTAAGAAAGGAGTGGATTTCAGGAATAACAGATTGATGGCCTTTTTGCCACTCTCTAGCAAAAGTCTGAAACAAACAGGTTTATAGACGTTTAAAGAAGAAAGCGGTGATCACCAGCAACCAACATTATCATGTCCCATTAAAATGACCATGTTAACTTTCTTTAAACAGGGTCATTAGGTGTATAAATCAAGATAATTTTATTCAACTTCGAGGCAGCAAGTATTAGTTAAGCATCCTCTGTGCTTCAGGTGCAAAGTGAAGGGAACTGACTGCCACAGATATTACATGTTGTGATTTAAGTAAAGAATTTGATGAAGTCTTACATAGAGAATGGACTTGAGGTCACGGGGAGGGGGAAGGGTAAGCTGGGACGAAGTGAAAGGGTAGCATTGACATATATACACTACCAAACGTAATAATAGATAGCTAGTGGGAAGCAGCTGCATAGCACAGGGAGATCAGTGTCCACCTAGAGGGGTGGGTTAGGGAGGGTGGGAGGGAGGCGCAAGAGGGAGGGGTTATGGGGATATAGGTATACATATAGCTGATTCACTTTGTTATACAGCAGAAACTAACACGCCATTGTAAAGCAGTTATACGCCAATAAAGATGTTAAAAAAAGAAAAAAAAGAATTTGAAGTCTTAACATAATTCCCTTGCTGTTAGGTAGATCTAGAACTGGTTGAACAACCCTACCCAGTGAGCCTTGATTCATGGTTCTGAGTTAACTTGGAGGGAGGTCTCCAGTGGAGTGACACAGAGCTCTGTCTTGGCTCTGGTCTATTCTGTTTTTTGTTTGTTTTTGTTTTTTTTTTGCTTTTTTTTAATCAGTGCTTTAGAGGATGAATTTGGTTGTGCTTATCAAATGTGTAGCTGCCCTGCTAGGACAGGTCAGGGAAGACTTGGAATCACATGGAAAAGGTATATGGGTCTTGACTGTCCGTGAATTCCACGAGTCCACAGAGGAATAACAGCTGCATTGCTACAAGAAGGGCAGGAATAGTCCTCTGTATTTGAGCTGGTATTATGGACACCAGGGGTCTTGTGAACATCTGGTGCCACATTTTAAGGAGACATACCAGGGAGCTCCCAGAGGAGGGGAACCAGAACAGTGAAGGAGGTTTGGAGAATATTCTGTATAAGGAGGTTTGAGTGTCAGGCTTGGGAAAGAAAGTAAACAAGACATGACCAGATGGATGTCCTCAAATGTGTGAAGACCTAGACTCAAGGCTGATACAGAACTGATAGACAGATGTTATAAGAAAGCAGAATTTGGATCTAGGGCCAGTCTCGGCCTGCTGGTCCTCAGATCCATCCGTGCCCTTTCTCTGCTTTGTATGGAGGAAGGGCTGACCCTTGCAGGCTGCGTTTGCCATCCTGTAAGCTAGGTGCCAGCTGGATCCAGCCAATGTGAGGTACTGGCAGAAGATTGGAGGGCAGGGCAAGGGAGAGCCAGGATATTCTCTTCAACCCTCTATCCCTCAGTTCTGTGATAGTGGCTGCATCTCCTCCATGGCTCCAACTCCTTCCAGATGGACCCACTGTAGTTCCAGCTTCCATCAGGTGACCACTGCTTCTGGGTTCCAGTAACAGCACCTCCTCCCTTGTGTCCCTCCAGCCCAGGGTGGCAGTGGCTTCCTGCTGTTGCTAATATCTAGGTTGCCTTACTGTCCTCTGGCTTCTCAGCTTTTCTGTCACCTCTGTAGTTGGTTCCCTGTGTTACTCTTTTGAAAATTATATATTTTCAGAGTTGGGATTAGAACTCAAGGCTCCTGACCCGAGATCAGCACTCTTTTCATTTCATGTTGGCTCTCTCTTCCTGCATATATCTTTATTAACTATCCACTCGTGGATTATATTAATCACTCTTTTGATCTATAGGACGGAAAATTGAGTCTCCTAAGTCTTTTTTTTTTTTAAATTCTCTTATGATTATGTGACAACCTAGTTCAATAATGCTTACTCGCTAGTTATTTTACAGAACAAATACTGCTCGCCAAGTGTTACTGGAACCTTTTTTTCCTCCCTTCAAAGCATTTTTTACTTAGAAAAGCTAAATACATGCTCCAATCTGGAATATTCCATTTATGTAAGTCTCTGATTTCATAATGTCTATGTTGAATCAAGGGCTGTAGAAAAGGGAAGGAATGCTCAAGGTCACTAATCCCATCACTTTAGATACAAAGAAACAGGTTCAGAAAGATGGAGTGGCTTGCCCAACATTAGGGGCAGAAGTGGGGCTAGAACCCAGGTCTCAGGCGTGAGTTCAGGATACTTATCATACCGCCATGCTCCCATAAAGGAGCTCCCGTGATCCTTTATGGGAGCATGGCAGTATGAGTTTACTGTTTACTCTCCTTCACTACATCCAGTTTTCCATCTGCTTCTGCCTTCGGTTCCCAAATCTCTCCCCCAATGCCGATCTTTCCCCTCTTTTCAACTCCTGCTTACCAGGAGTTTTAGTAGCCCATCTCCACTTGGAATGGAATTATCAAAAGCAGGACTTGACCAACCCCTCTTTTTAATTTCTTTATCTCATCAACAACTTCCTTCAGTTCCCTCCCTTTCCCTCCTTTCTCCTCCGCTCCCCTTCTTTTCTGGATTTTCAGACTTTCCATTCTTCTCTCTTCTCAAGCCAACATTTTCTTTCCCACCAAGTCTTCTCTTGGCATTGTCCTTTAATTGGTCCCTCTCTTTTGTGTTCAAAGCCGATCTGCCCAATTGAAGCCATCAACACTTCCAAGGGAGGAATCTTTCAAACACTGGATCTGATTCCTGGTTGCTATAAACCTTTGATCATTCTCTGAGGAAAGCCATAAATTAATGTCATCTCTTGGCAGGACTCCTGGGACTATCCAGATTACTTCCCTGGCCTCTTGATTGTGGATGTGATCATCTTAACACCTCAAACCCTATGGCATAGATGGGAAATCCTCCCATAGCCAAGAATATAACATTTATTTTAGGTCAAACCATTAACACGTATCATCCCATGGGAATTTCCAGTGTTTCAACAATTTTCTCTTTTGGCTGTCGGTATCAATCTTAGCTGGTGTTTAAATCTTTCCAAATTTGTGTTATCTAGACATTCATGAGTGGTTAGATTTATTGAAGCTCTTTCAGGATAACGTCATTACAATATAATATTTGAGTCACAATGACCTTGTTCAAATGAACTAATCCTACGCCCAGACAGACACATTGACACCATATTTCCAGTTGGCTTAATTATATTCTTCTATCCTTCCAAATTTTGTGTTACTTTCTTCCAACGTGGATTTTGTCAAGTCACATACTTAAGAATCCAAGAACTCAGTTCACCCTTCACATTCCTGTAGCTCACACTTTCATTTCTCTTGATGAAGTTGATAAGTCCAAGGATCAACTATTGGATTTCTGTCCCAGAAAACAAGTGTGGGGGACACCCGCTTCCTTCCTTAGTCCAGGTGATAGTGCTGCAAGAGTTAGCAGGAATGGGGAGTGGCCCAGAGGAAAGAGGGCAGCCTTGGACACCAGGATCTGAACTGCATCATGTTCTCCTCTCCTAGATAGAGTGGAGGGTGGGTCAGAGCAATGCTAACTCTCAGTTCCAAATAATCACATCGTTCCAAAATCTCCATAGTTACCCAAGGTGCCAACAGCCTCCCAGTTCCCCAGACTGTAGCCTTCATATTAGTTCTGTGATTTTTTTGGGTCTTACTTCCACTTTGGCGTTCACCGTTCTATCAAATTCTAATGCTATTTCTTATACAAGTTTCTTGATTTTACCCTTTCCTTTCCAAATCCACAGTCTCCCTCCTCCCAGCTCTTCACCCGTATCTTTTTTTTTTTATAAATGTTTCTTTTTTTTTTTTTTTTAAACTGAATTGCAGAGCATGAATTCGATTGTTTTTTTTTTTTTAATAGCTACTTTATTTATTTTTATTTATTTTTTTGGCTGTGTTGGGTCCTCGGTTCGTGCGAGGGCTTTCTCTAGTTGCGGCAAGCGGGGGCCACTCTTCATCGCGGTGCAGGGACCGCTCTTCATCGCGGTGCGCGGGCCTTTCACTATCGCGGCCCCTCCCGTTGCGGGGCACAGGCTCCAGACGCGCAGGCTCAGCAGTTGTGGCTCACGGGCCCAGCTGCTCCGTGGCATGTGGGATCTTCCCAGACCAGGGCTCGAACTCGTGTCCCCTGCATTAGCAGGCAGATTCTCAACCACTGCGCCACCAGGGAAGCCCTCTTCACCCGTATCTTGATTGCTGCAGCAGCACTTCTCCAGCATTGCCCAAATCTCCCTACACCCAAGCCAGAGCTCAGGCTCCCTCAACCATCACTCTTTTTCATCTGAGAGCTTGTGTCTTTACCATCCTTCTCTGTTCCCTATGCACAGGAGAGCCTTGACTATGTATCAAAACAGTGATGGGTTTATCCCAGTCCATCCCATTTCAGTCTCTCCCTGCTTCCTGCCTTAATTTCTCTGGCTCTCTGTTTGCTGCAGCTCCATCCCTGATGTGTGGGCTCCTCCCACTGCCTTCCCCTAGCACAAGGCCTGTCTCCTTCCTGCCAGCCTGGATGCTGTGCTGTGATAGTTGGAGGTTTTGACTCTCTGGCTTGGCCTCAGGCCCTTGTCCCCAGAATTATCCTCTAGGGAACTTTGGGTCAGCATGCCCTGGTGTTCCTGGAACCCACATCTTCTTCTTGGCTTTGCCTCTGGACCACTAAGTGTTGGGTAATTTCTGGCATGTTGGAGTGAAGACACCTGGATTTTTGTCCTGGCTGTTCATGAACTCAATGTGTGAGTTTAAATAAGTCAGGGCTGCGTGCCCCAGCCCTCTTCAGATGCCAGTTCTGAGGACCTTCAGCTTGTCATCTTGCATGCCTTGAACATATCCCGCACTTCCCTGCTAATGCCTGAGCCTGTCCTGACCAATTCCCTTTCCCCCCACAAGATGAGGAGGGGGATGAGTCTTGTTTGTAACCCGGCATTCAGCATACCCTGGGTCCCTGCTTATTCACTGACCCCCAGTTTCTCCCTTGGATCTGTCCCACAGACTGTATAAACCAATGTGCTTTGGTCTTGCCTCAGTTTCCCCATTTGCACTCATGTGTTCTTCTTGGGGTGGTGGCCCCACCTTCGACACCAACTCTGAGGTCTGGCCATTTCCTATTACTTGAGGTAGCACGAGCAAGGCAATTTTCACCTCTAGAGAGTTTGCCCAGTACAAGCTACTCTTTGTAGACTCTTAATTTGCTTCAGAAATTAATTTGATTGGATATTTTTGAATGGCCAGAATTTTTTTTTGATTATCAGTTGTCTTACAGCACCTTTTAAGAATATAACCAAGAACCAGGAGAAGTCAGAAAGTAAAAACCCTTGAGCTGTCAGAAAAGTAAAAGCTATCTTTTAGTCAGAGGAGAGTCCCTTAGACTCTCACTCATAGTCTAGCTTTTCAAATTCTGTCAGGTGTGAGGACAAGAGGGAGGGGTGGAGCAGCCACTCCAGGCAGCACTGGAGCCAGAGTGGAGGAGCTTCTGTCCTCGCCCACATCCCCGGGGTACTCACCTTCCCCTGTGTCCTGGTGGCTTCTCAACTGCGAACACCTGCAGGCTTCTGGGAGTGCCGGGGAGCTAATGGCAGCAGCCTTCAAAGAATGGTGGACAGAATTTGGGAATAAAATCTAGGTTTCCACCCCTTGTGTGGGACAGCTCTACACAGTCTTGTAGAGGCCCCAGCTGCCCACAAGGGTAAGTAAGTTCCACCTGTAATCTGTGCACCTGTATGGGCTGCTTTCCCTTTCCTGTCACTCTCCCAACCCCCTGCTGGAGCTTCCTGGAATTACCACCCTAACAAAAAACTTGTTAAATCCTTAAATCCTTATCTCAGGGTCCATGTCTCAGGAAGCTATCCTAAATCACATGTCAAGCAAAAAGGCCGAGACATGATGGAAAGAGAAAATAGAAGAACGTTGAAAAGGCAGAGACAAGAACTAAAGTATCGGGGCCCTGGGCTCATCTAGCAGGGCCCATTGGGATGAGGGTATGTGACATAATTATTGCCACACTGAGGGCTATAGTGGTGATCTGGGGATAGTGTATTCTCTCCTGGAGGCCTGGGAAATAAGTACAACATTTTAGAAAGGTTTCTGCCTGAAGGAGTAAAAATAGGTTGGGACGCTGAAAGGAATAATTCACTGGCTCTCTAGAAGCTTGAGTTTCTTGGATGCCCCTTTCCCTGATAGCTAGGATTTAACTGGGTTTTCAGTTGAGCTAAAATTATTGCTTTCAAGCTTCAAAGCTCCTGGTTCCCACAGTTTGATTCTTTGAGATTTGTATTCTTCATGTTTTTCAGTGTTCGGTTTTATCCCTTCTCATCTCCTGTTTGCATAATGGAGTTCTCTTTTTAAAGCCTGCCTTCCCACAGAAGCCCCTTTCCCTCCTTGGTCATTCCAACTGCCCTTCTTGTGCACCATTATCTCATTCTTGGGGTATGGGGATCGTCTTTGTGTTCAGTATTCCAAGGGCCAGTGTACTGAGATTTGTACTTCTGTTTTGTTTCCAATCCAAATTGATTATTTTTTTGCAGTTTTCATCCAGATGTTTGATATCATGTAAACACAGCTTGAAAGTGTTCCTGAACTGCTTACAGATGTACACCAGTGAAATCCTTTCCAAATTATATATAATGATGCTCTATTTATATCTGTGTCATAGTCTCTGGCTTGAGTTTTAGCTATAAGACTAAATTGGAAAGAAAGTGAAAAATTCACATGTGTGGGTGATTTATCTACTTGATTAAAGATTTTGGATATTTGGAAATATTCAGGAATTGACATCATTTTCCACTGAATGCTGGCATATCTGTAGCCATGGTGTTCTGAACTGGATGTTTGTGCCCCCATTCGTATGTTGACGCCCTAAGCCCCAGTGTGATGGTATTTGGAGATGAGTTCTTTGGGAGGTGATTAGGGTTAGATGAGGTCATAAAGGTGGGGCCCTTATAATGGGATGAGCGTCCTTATAGGAAGAGATACCAGAGAGCTTTCCCTCTCTCTCTGTTTCTCTCTCCCCACCACCTCTTTCTCTCCCTGTGCTCACATAAGGAAGGGGTCATGTGAACACATAGTGAGAAGGTGGCCATCTGCAACCCAAGAAGAGAGCTCTCACCAGAACCTGACCACGCTGGCACTTTGATCATAGACTTCTGGCACTTTGATCATAGAAGTCATAGACTTCTCACTAGCAGTAAATAGAATTTCTGTTGTTTAAGCACCCAGTCTATGGTATTTTGTTATGGGGCCTGAGCAGAATAATACACATGGGGACCCAGATCTGTTGATCCCTTTAGTGTATGGTCACTGTGACTCTCAAACCTGCTCTATACAATTTAGACCAAGCCGAGACCTCCTTGCTTGGTGTTTGGCATCAGAAAGACACCCTATAAGCCCTTAATCCTAGATCTACTTAATTCTTATCAAAGGCTTGGCTGCAGATACAGTATTTATGGGTGATTGCATAAAGGATATTATAGCATACTGTATTTTTTTAAAGATGGCAGCAACAATATCTCCCATCCACATACTTTTCTGCAATGTGACCTTGACAGGTCTCCTACCAAGAAGTGGGGTCTTTGTCCTCTCCCCAAAATCTGGGTGGGCCTGTGACTTGTTTGTAACCAACTGAATGCAGTGAAAGGGACTTTGTATACTTCTGAGGTAGGCAAGAAGTATGCAAAGTATATAGCTTCTGTCTGGCTCTCTGGGACACTCACCTTCAGAGCCCTGAACTGGCATGTAAGAATTCCAGCTATGTTGAGGACTCCATGCAAGGAAGCGTTGGCCATGTGAAGAGGCCATGTGTGAGCCCTCCTGTTCCAGCCAACAGCCAAATCAACCACCAGACATGTAAGTGAAGATGCCTCCATCTGCCAGCTTTTGAGTTGCCACTAGGTGAGTCCCCAACATTGTGGAGCAGAAACAAGCTGTGTTGTAGCCTGCCCAAATTTCTGGCCCACAAAATTGTAAGCAAAATAAAATATTTTTAAGTCATCTTAAAAATTTAAGTCATAATTTTGTTATGCATCTACAGTAACTGAAAGAGATATGCATTTCATTTGATTCCTGTGAGTAAAATCCCATCTGTGGATCAAGCCAGACCAACAGAAACCCACCTTGTTTGGATCATTGAGTAGCCCTCAGGTGTGGTGCCCTGATTTGTACCATCAGGCAGGATCAGAGGCAGCTGTTCTGTAGAGATACTGTTGAGGATGGGACAGAGTTCACTTAGAGCTTAGTGCAGGAAAAATTGTGTTTACTGGAAGCAATTGGTATCTTGCAAATGCTATGCATCTTATTATTGCTCAGCTTTCCCTCTTTGCTTTGGCTTCTAGGAAGCTCAGGACTAACTCTGTGACCAACCTGTAACAACTAATCTTATCTCTTTGTATCCTGCTATATCTATTTTTGTTAGCCCCTCAAAGTACTTTTGGAACAAGGTGGGGTATAAATGGATTAACGTGGGAATGAATGTCCCTCAAATCACTCTAGTATTTGAGAGTGTTATTAGATTGAGCTAGTGTAGATAGAGCTAGTTCCAACATATAGCTTTATTATAACTTTATTAAAAACTAAACATATCTTACATATCAAACATATCTAAAACAAAAATACAAGAAGCTAAAAGGGGCCATCTAGACCACAAGTTAAAGTTAAAAGAAATAATAATCCACTACAGAGTAATATAACATCATTTAGTAAGCTAAACAGTGAGGCATTTCGACAGGGAAAGTATATTTATTGAGCATCCACTAGCTCCCAGGCATTTTCTAGATCCTTTACTTACATAAGTGCATTTAATCATGTTTAATCCTGATAGCGCCATGAACATAAGGTTATCTTATGTTGCAAATGAAAAAACTGAGGCTCAGAGAGGTTAATAAACTTGTCCCAGTCACACAGCTAAGTGAGAGAGCTAAGGTTCAGACTCCATGCCCTTTCCAGTTATGGTGGTATTGATGACAGCTTTGAGGTGCACATAAGTTAGAATACTTCTCCGGGCATAAATCAAACACTGTTCAAGTGCAGATGAATCTCTTTCGTGGGGATGGGGCTTTGTTGCAACTTGTCATGGTGGAGGAGGGATCCAGGGCCCTGGGGTGCAGCAGGCAGGGAAGGCTGAGCTGCTGCAGGAGAGGAAGCAGTGACATGCCCCCAAGGGACAGCCTCTTACACAGTCCCCACTTTCTGAGCCCACACTTTCAGAATGGGTGTTTTGTTTTCTTTTTCCCCTTCCATGTTATCACCACCACACCCCACCCTCCACAGGAGAATATCATTACTTCTTCAAGGAGGTTCCCTGGAAAACCTCTCAGATGTTGGCCACACCTGTGGGTGAGGTTTCTGTCACACGCACCAGTGTGAGAGCCTGCTTGTTTCTGGGCACTGTCACATAGAGAGGCATTTGCCATTTCTCCTCACATATGGATGGACCCTGAAGAAATGTGTTCTTGGTACCGAAATAATTCCTCTCAATGGATTCAGCCACGAGATCAGGCAAGCGTCGTGACCATGGGCTTCTGGGTGGGTCCTGGACCTTCTTGCATTTTGCGTCAAGAATTGTTCACTAATGATACCCTGCTTGCTGCGTCCTTTGCCAGCCAGTGATTTTAACCACCAGAGAAAAGTAAGCCTGGCCTGTGGGCAAGAACTCCATCCAAGCCCTAGCCACATGCTGTCATTTATCTGGGTAATGCCATGGAAACTATGACTTAAATTCTCTCATCTCTTTAGTGGCGTGTCTGCATAAATGACCCTTTGGTTGCTATTGGAGTTAGCCTTTAAGTAGGCATGAGGTGACATGCATTTGGGGGAGCCAAGTAACTAGACACCTTCTCCCCTGCTGGCCATGGTGCCTGAAGTCCCACCATCAGGGATTCAGGCCACTGAATCAAGAGGAAGCTTTCAGTGTACAAGAGCCTCTCTATAAAAACGTCCCTGGATGAATACTTGAAGCAGGTATAAGGAAGCCCCAAGCTGAGCTGCTGCCTTCGCTATGCTCAGCGCCTCCTCCCTGTTCCCAAGGCACCAGTAACCGGTACATACGACATTCATTAGGCCATATGTACTCAATCCTGGTCAGTTCTGGAGCCAATTCAGTATGTTAGTGACCTTTACCTACCAGCAGATGGGGATTGGCAGTTCACCCACTCATTCATTCATTCATCCAGTTTTTATTGAGCAGCTACATGCTCAGGTGTTAGACATATGACTGGACTCTGGGGATACTGGAGTGAGCACGGTCCCTGCCATCATGGGGCATTCATTATGGTATAGGAGGTAGACAAGTTCACCAATAAATGTGTCATGGGTCGGATGGCAATGAGCGCTGTGAAGAAAATAAGGGGCCAGAGCGTGATAGGAATGGGGAAAGATGTGTGTGATATTTCAAATGGGCAGACAGCAAAGTTCTCTTGGTTGAAGTGACAATTGGACAGAAGCTGTATACAGTGAACCAGCTAGTGAGCTAGCGACATGGGGAAGGGCATCCCAGGCAGAGGGGCACAGGGTGTGCTGGAGGACCATCAAGGAGACTGGAGGCTGGGGGAGGCGTGGGGAGGTGGTCAGTGAGGAGGACAGAGAGGGAGGTGGGCAGGAGCATTTACTCCTCATTCCTTGTCCGAGTGCCTAGAAGGCTTGGGGTAAACCCTGGTAGACAGCACTCGCCAAGCTGCAGCCTCTCTCTCAGAGAGCCAGGGAGCTTCATCCAGAGCTCCAGTTTACCTGGAGGAGGCCTTAGAAACTTCCTGCCAATTCCCCTGGGAATTGGGGAATTCAATTCCCCAGTTGAATTGGGGAACTGTAACCCCACCCCTCCCCTCTGCATTGGCAAGTACCATCCCTCTGCAGGCTCCTGTACCCTACCCCCACCATGGTCCCTACAACCTTCACTTGGCCACCCCCTATTCCCCCACCCCTGAAACCAGGGTGGGAGCAGGCCACCTTGCAGGTTGGTTCTTCTTAACCCCAGCCCTGCCTCGTATAGGCTTCTGTGCCACCCACTATGTTCCTAGCCAGTCCTGCCACCCCGTTTCTGAGGCTGGCCTGTTGGCACAGAATCACTGCTGGGGAAAAGAGCTATGAGAGGGCTTGCGGGCAAACACCTTCCACATTGTGATTTTGTCCAAGGCTCACCCTGGGTAAGCCTCGCCTACCCTTGGAAAATTCACTGAGTGCTTGGTGTGTGCTAGGCACTGTGCTTTACATGTGTCAAGATTTCCCAATGAGATAGGTATTACTAAATTTTATCCCCATTTTACAGATGAGAAAATGGAGGCTCAGAAAGGCTAAATCATTTGCTGAAGGTCACACAGCTGGTAAGTGGTGAAGTTTTGGTTGAAACCCAAATCAAGCATAAAAACAATAAGAGTTGAATGTATTCAGAAAGAGGTTTTGAATTGAGAATTGTAGCAGGGATAGTTCTGCAGCTCCAGGCATGGAGGAGCTGATCCATATATCTTGCCTGCACTGTTTGCCCACCAAGAATGAAGATCCTGGAAACTCTCCTGCCATTCCTCACCAGTGATGGCTCTGCTATGCCAGTATCCAAAACGATGCTGTCCCTGTGGCCTGGAGTTCCCTGATTGCAAAGAGAAAAATGTCTGCATTTGTAGTACTTCCCCTGATGCATAAATGTTCTTTTTCCTGGCCCTAATGCCTGGCCTCTTACATCAAGCATTCGCCTTCTGGGTACCAAGGATTGGGAACACAAAGCTAATTATGGCTCGGTCCCTGCTGTCACGGGCACCCCAAAGAGAGGACCTTTTGAGATGGCTGCCTCCTGTCCCTGTTTTCCTGAGGAAAAGCCCACGCTGCTGCCTTTCCCCACAATTCCATTCAGATCTGTATGTTCTTATTGAGCACCTATTACCTGTGAGGTTTGGTCTTGTGCCTGCTTAGTGAGAAATGAGACCCTCTCAATCTTAGGTAGCTAGATTGGGGGTGGGGGGAGAAGTAGGGTACATGGAAGACAATTACCCAAAAAACTCTACTAGTAGGCAGAACAGAGCCTTCTTCTTGCTTACCTGTATGCTTAAAAACAAAACAAAATAAAAATTAAAGACAATGTTATTTCAACAAAATGAGCCTGAAATGAAAATGTACATGATATGAAAATTTTTTCATAGAACATTCAAACTGCAAATTATTTTTCAGTAAACTGTTTTGTTTTTTTTTTGAAAACTTCCACATTTACCTCACATTGTTTTTTGAGAGATTTTCAGGAGATTCTGAAGCTTCTGTGCAATTGTTTAAGTCTGTTTTCATTCAGTTTCCAGATGTAAAAATCGTAGGGAAAGTCGACCCCCTACTTCTCGGAGTAATGGCAAAAACATAGAATTGTACACAATTTCCCTTGGTTCATTTAGAGACATCTCAGTATAATTTGTTTTCTGTTGCTGTTTCATTAGGGTCTCCCCACTTCCACAGGGATTGCTGGTGAGGCTCCTGACCAGCCGGAGAGGGTCTGGTTGTCCCCAGGGGTGCTTCGGGGAGATAATTTCTTCAGGTGGCACCTTGGGGCACAAGGGAGGAGTAAGCTGCTGGCAGGGAGTGTGATTTGGAAGGTGCCAAAATCCTCCCTGCCACCAAGTGTGGCCCCAATAACCTGCCGCAGTACCCAAAATTCCACTAATAAGGGTTTATTCCCTCTGGTGATATTTGCAAACTTTTTTTGAGGGGATGATGGTAATACAATGGAGCTCTTTCTGCTGCCAATGAACCCTTGTACCAAAGGCCTGGATGTACAGAACTCAGTTGTGAATTAGGGAGCTCCTTCTCTTTGCATTCTAGACATCATTAGGCATCCTCCCCCACCATCATCCTACCTATTTCCACAGCTTGATGAAGCCCTGGGTGTGATGGTATTGTGGTCCCCTCAGCTTCTGGCTCCTGCATCCTGTTTTCTCTCTCATCTACCCTGATGTGGCAATCAGCCACACTCTAGTTTCCGTGGGACACCTATCATGGCAAGCATTTTGTGAGGTTTGCAGACGTCCCTGAAGATTTTGAGGAGATCAAAGGAGAGTTCAGTCTTCTGTCAGGCTCACCTCTTTGTCCTCTGTCTTCTCTCACACCCTGAGTCTTCTGGGGCTCCGAAATCTTCTCTTTGTACTTAAAACTACACACTGGTGGCCCCAGCTGGACCTGGCCCCAGTGAATCCTCCCCACACCCCACTGAACATGTTCCTTCTTCTGCCTCCTGTCTTCCTGCTGCTCAAGCAGGAGATCAGAGTCATCCTTGCTTCTCCTCCCTCTCTGTTTCCCATGTCCAGATACCAAGTTCTGTCTACCCTAAATATCCCCATTTCTCCAGACTGGATAGAATCCGGGGGTGGGGGACTTTGGGAATAATCTGCTGGTGGAAGGGGGTGGGACTGGGGGCTTGTTTCCTAGCTACAGGTGCAGAGCCAACACCCTGTTTTAACTTGGAGTATCTGTTTACTTGGGGTGACTTCTGGAGGTGAGCTGATGAGATGATGGGCCATGGCTAAAGTCTTCCACCCCGTCCGCCACCACAGTTACTTCTCTCAAGCCCCACCCCACCGTCCCCACTGTAAGACACAGGACAGCTGCACGGCTTCCCGCCCGGACTCCCGGTCCCTCTGCCCCTTCTGGTCCATTCTCCACACGGCCTTCAAGACTGGCTTCCTGGAAGTTGAAGTCAGTCTGGTTGTTCCTCTGCTTAGTGGTCCTCACTGCCCTTCAGTTAAAGACCCAAATCCTTTTCACGATCTGGAGGGCCCACCCCAATCTGGGCCCACCTCTCCAGCACTGCTCTCACCTCTCCCAAGTCCTTGCTCTTCATTCTAGCCTCACACACCTGTTTTCAGTGCACTGTGTGCACTCATGGTATTCGCATAGGCTACTCCATCTGCCTGTAACACTCTCCATCCCCATCACCTGGCGAAGCCCTCTGTATCTCAGCTTAACCTCCCAGTTAGACATCACTACCTCTGGGATGAGTCCCTCAAGTCATAGGCTACCTTATAGGGTGCCAGCCTAGGGACTTTTTTTTGCTGCAGATAATAATAATATAGTCACCTAGATTGAGGGCTTCCCTTGCTGACAGAATGTGGCAGCCCTGCTGTCCTGAAAAGCCAACCTGCTCAAGGTTGTACCCCCAGTATCTGGTACAAGTTTGCCACATAGTAGGTGCCCAGTAAATATGTGCTGAATGAATGAATGAATGAACAGAGTGCCAAAGGGATGTTTCCATATGAAAATAGATCTCATGATGTTTCTACTGGAACAGAGACAACAGGCAGGGGTGGGAGGCTGTGCATGGGCATTAACCTGAGGTTGCTGTGAGACATTGTTGGAGGATTAGAAATAATGTGTGTAAAGCACAGAGCACAGCACTTGGGACTCAGTAAACTTTCACTGAAGGACAATTTCCATCCCCTTTTGTCCCCTTGTATCCATTCCTGCAAACCCCAACCTCCAACAACAGATTGAATTAGAGGCAACAAGCCGAGTTCAGAGAAGCAGGTTTCTGCGCCTGGGAAGGAGAACTTTCTAACAGAGAATTCTGGAAACGGAATGGGATCCTGGTGACATCCCCTCCTCGTAATCATATAATGTTGAAACAGAGGCATCATATACCAGATATGTGGGTAGGGGGTGGGCCAGATGTCTTTTAGGTTTCCCTCCCTCCCCAAGAAGCTCTGATTCTATTATGTCATTACAAAAATTCTTTTGTTGCCTTGATTTAAAATAGGTATGGAGATGCTGCAAATTCAAATATAAGAGAAATCTCAGGAAAATTATGTTACTAGGAAACCAAAAAGGTTTGGCATTCTTTCAAGAGAATTTCTATTCTGCCACCATATATTGTTCCTGAGGTCTTGCCAAGCCAAATTCTTTCTCTGTGGCTAGTCTTCTTTGGGCTGGACTCTCTCCCACAATGAGCCTTGGCCACTGAGCACCAAAAGCCACTTGTTGGCTACTGCCTTTCCTGCTTTTAGGTATTAGGGCAGAAAGCAGAGTTTTCAAGCATACTTCTTATGCCAAGCATGAATGTGGATTTATTCTGGACATTTTGGGCTCTGTTAATAAAAGATACAAGATGTCTAGGTCAGGGTTTCTCAACCTTGGCACTATGATATTTTAGGCCAGATAGTTCTCTGTTGCAGGGAACTACCCTGTGCATTATATGATGTTTTAGCAGCATCCTTGTCTTCTACCAACTAGATTCCATTAGTACCTCCCTAGCTGTGACAGCCCCAAATTTCTCCAGATATTGTCAAATGTCCCCTGGGGGAGCAAAATCACCAGTGGTTGAGAACCACTGGTCTTAATAAAGACTGGAAGTAAGTCAGTCATCTAGATGTTTTGTTGATCTAGGTAACTAACACATTGAACCTGAAATCCAGTTTTTCTGACCTCAAAACCTGGGCTTAGGAGGCAGGACCTCAGTGTGATTAAGATCCAGGATCCATTAGCCAAAAGACCTGGATTCAAATCCTGACCCTCTTACCTCCAAGTTATTAACCTCTGTAAGCTTTAGTTTCTTCATCTGTGAAATGAGGCAATGATAGTAAAATATTTACCCTGCTGGGTCATCAAGAGGATTGAATGAGGTAATGTTTGCAAAGTGCTTATCACCTTATCTGACACTTAATAAGGCTGCAATCCATGTAGCCTATTATTGTGACAAAACTCCCCAGGCTGAAAAGGATTATCTATTCTTTGGCAGATATCTTAAAAACCTGTATGCATTCTGCATTAGGCAGCAAAGGCTAAGTGCAATAACAAATAACCCTGAAGTTTAAGTGGCTAAACACAATGAAAACGTATTTCTCACCCACCCAATAGTCCATCACTGACGTTTCTTGTAGGGCTGCTCTCCTGGGCAGCTCCAAGCAGGCTCTGGGATGTAGGTTCCTTCTATCTTGTGGCCCCTCTTACAAGGATCCTTCCTGAGTGTGAATATTCTGTGAAAAATAAAACAAAACCAAAAGACTTCTGGGGTCAAATAAATTTGAGAAATAATGCCCTTTTAACTTCTTTCTTAGAGATTCAAAGTTTTCGTTAGCATATGAAGAACTATGATGAGTTCTACAGTGAAGAAACCTGTTGAACTTTGTGTAACCCAATGTTTCTCAATAAGTCAAGCTTATTTGGGCATTGCCCTCCCCCCTTTTTATTTTGCTCTATCAGCTATTAACAACCCATGGAACAAGTGTTCTGTGGAATGGCCTGTGGAAAATCTGAATTTTGGTTTTGAGCAGAGAAATGACATCGTCAGGCTGTGTTTCAGGAAGGGAATACCGGTCTGAGCTTGAGGGATGGTTTGTAAAGGTGAGTGACTCAGGGAAGAGGGTTTTGTCACAATCCAGGCAATGACAAGGACCTAAACCAGGGCAGTGGCAGTGGGGTGGGAGAAGAGGGACTAGAGATTTAATACGTGTCTTAGTCTGATGGAGCTGCCATAACAAAATACCACAGACTGGGTGGCTTAAACAACAGACATTTATTTTTCACAATTTGGGAGGCTGGAAAGTCCAAGATCAATATTCTGGCAGGTTTGGTTCTGGGGGACTCTCTTTCTGGCTTGCAGATGGCTGCCTTCTGGGTGTGTCCTCACATGGTGGAAAGAGAGCTCTGGTGTCTCTTCCTCTTCCTATAAGGACACTAATCCCATCAGAGGGACCCCACCCTCATGACCTCATCTAAACCCAATCACCTCCCGAAGGTCCACCTTCTAATACCATCACAGTGGGGGTTAGGGCTTCAGTGTACGAATTTTGGGGGGAACAGACATTCAGTTCATCACTAGACATTTCAGCAGTAGAATTACTTGGACTTGGCAGGTAATTGACGGTGGATATGAAAATATCAGCACTCTCTAGCCCACGTGACAGAAAAGACTAGATGCTAAGAGCTGAAACAGAGAACTCGGAGGTTTGGAGGAAAGATGATGAGTCTCTGATGTAGGTAAGATCACCCAGGAGAAGAGTGTCAAAAAGCAGAGCAGAAGGTTCAGGGCAGAGTCTTGGGGAAATACCCATCTGGGAGGGCTTGGAAATGAGCAGTCAAAGAGCAGGGAGAAGGGCTGGGGCTGCAGCTTGTCCTAGAAGCCATGGAAAAGGGTGTTTCAAGAAAGCGAATGCAAGTATTAAAAGCTGCAGAGGAGTCTTCTAGGAAAGGAAAAGAAAAGCCACCACTGGATTTGATCTGCATTTAAGAGCACAAAGTTTTAGAGTGGGGAAGTGGAAGCTGACTTCAAGACTTAAAGAGGCAATACAGCTAGCAAGGGTAGACACCTCTCTGGGGAGTTTGGCTGGATGGGAGGGAATGGGGGAAGGGTTTTAGGGGAGATTTCTGAACCTCTGTGTTGGGAAGGAAGCCAGGAATAAGGGGGAGACAAGACACCAGAGAAAAGGGGCCTGGGAGAGGGGAAAGGAAGCCCCTTCCTCTGAGAGGAGGGCAGCAGGCAATATGGGGGGTAACGCAGAGAAACTGCTAGGTGCAAGGCAGGAAAACGGAGGGGGTTCCCTTTCTTTTTAGGGCTGTAGACTGTGAGGGCTTCTGTTAGGAGACAGAAAAGGAAGAAGGGATGTGTAAGAGAGGTGCTTCTGAGGAGACGTCATCAAGCTCCCAGGACTTGTTTTACATCAGATGTTTTTTCCAAAATGGAAGCATCTTTATTGCTTGTATTGATCATGAGTAATAATATTTATAAAATTCTAATTATTCAAAAATATAGACAGATGACAGTGAAAATCGAAATTTGCCTATGATCTCACATCCCAGAAATAACCAGGTATGGATCTTTCCAGATTCCTCTCTCTCTAACTCTGTCTCTCTCTCTCTCTCTCCATCTCCATTTCTCTCTCTTGCGGTTTTGTTGCAAAAGTGGGATTATGCCTACTGCTTTGTACCCTGCTTTAAAAAGCCAATTCTGGGGCTTCCCTGGTGGCGCAGTGGTTGAGAGTCTGCCTGCCAATGCGGGGGACGCGGGTTCGGGCCCTGGTCTGGGAAGATCCCACATGCCGCGGAGCAGCTAGGCCCGTGAGGCACAACTGCTGAGCCTGCGCGTCTGGAGCTTGTGCTCCGCAACAAGAGAGGCCGCAACAGTGAGAGGCCCGCGCACCGCGATGAAGAGTGGCCCCCGCTTGCCGCAACTGGAGAAAGCCCTTGCACAGAAACGAAGACCCAACACAGCCAAAAATAAATAAATAAATAAATAAATAAATAAAAATAAAGGAATTCCTTAAAAAAAAAACAAAACTTAAAAAAAAAAAAAAGCCAATTCTGGGCATCTTTTCATGTCTATTCATGTGATTCCTACCTTTTCATCATCTTAATGGCTGCATAGCATTCCATTTTGTGGATATATCATAAAGACTTCTGTTCCTTAAATTACATGATTTAAAAAGTTTTAAATGCCACCTGGGGTTACACGGACTCAGGATGAGACACCCAGAAAAATTTCTGAAGACAGAAAGAAAATAGCCACAGGCTCTGGTGTCATCTTGGAAAACAACTCCGTTGTCTACAATTGTTCCTACTATGGTTCCTTTAGGAGCTGTTTGTTCTCATTTTTATAGTTAAACATAGTTTTGGCATAATCATTCTCAGAAGAATCACTCCTTATAATATGTCATATTTTATTTTTAAATGAAAACATACTGCCTCCTCATATGAGACATTTAGTAGAACTCAGTATTACTTATGTGGCATTCCTACCGAAAGGGCATAATCCGAACTTAATGATGACAAAACATCAGACAAACCCAACTGAGGACATTCTACAAAATAACTAGCTACTCTTGCAACTTTTCTGTGAGTCTGAAATGATGTCTAAAAAAAAAAAACAAAATAAATTTGAATGAAATTATAAATGTAACTCTCTCATTTTTATTACTGCCAAAAGACCTCGATATGCAGCTTGAAATGTTTACTTGGAAATGGTTGACTCATGACTCATTAACCTTCAGAAAAATCACAAAAATTTAGCTTTCTTTGTCAGTGTTGCTGATCACTTACTATCTTTCGTGCCCAGTTCGGTGACACACAATCAATCAGCTCACCACTCTCCCATGCTTACTCTCCTCTCATTGAATATGTCCATCCATCCACTGACTTCCCAAACATAAAAAAGCTGTGTGTATCCAATCTATGTGTAACATTTCAGGGTCAGATCAATAATTGTAGACATTTTTCTAAAACTCCACATTTCATCATCACTACAGTGATGGTATAAAATATATGTAGACTTGAATATTTCCTTCTCTCCTCTTGATTTGGAGAATGCTGCCTTTACGCCTCAACTTTGTTCCTTGTATTACATCCTCACTCTTTCCCTCCCCACTCCCATGCTTAAGAGAGTTTCCATTTGTCAGAAGTGTTCCAAGACTTTTGCAATATAGAAAGATTGGAGCAGAGAGGTTGGAGGGAAAGGGGAAGAACTTAGCCAGAAAGTTGAACTCTGGAGTAGTATGTATGGAGGAAGAGAGGGAACAAAAAAAGTATTCAAGAAATGTTGCTGGGAGTTTTATGAATGGGAGAGATGGAAGTAAAAGACTGGCATTCTTTTTGTTGTTAACTGTTTGAACTGTGCTTTCTTATTGTAACTCCGTATAGAGATTGGACATATGGATCTGGGATTTATAAGGGTTATGCTATTCCTAACCTTTCATTAGCTCCCTATTGCCTATAAGATAACTTCTAAACTCTTTAATCTTGTCATTCGAGCCCCCTACTCCAAACCTGGTCTGGCCCTTTGCAATCTTACATCCCTTGTAGGAACCCTCCTCTCCAACTAAACTGACTGACTCATTGATCCCCAACTATGCCATGTGGTGTGCACACTCTGTGCCTTTTCTCACCATTCCCCATTTGGAGTCTGACTTACAAGTCTCTCATTTTGAAAACTGGCTCCCCTGGAAGCCCTAGGCTGAGAGGGTATCTCACACCTCTGTATCCCCACAGCACTTCTTGGCTCATCTTGCTCTGTAGTTCTCATTCTACCATCTCTTCTTGTTAGTTACCTTTTCCTGTGTGTGACTGGCCTCCCACGGCAGAAGTGCCTTCCCCACAGTGTCTACCTCAGTGGCTGACACTAGTAGGTTACAAACCTTTCCGTGAACTTAGTGGCTGCCCCATTCGACTAAACTACTTCCCACAGCCTGACTTTTGCAGCCAGAGGCTCTCTGAGCTCTCGTTCTCCCTGTCCAGAGAGCTGGATGTTACTTATTGCAGCCCCTTCCATCCTTTGATTTACTTAAAAAATGTTTAACAGATATTTGAAAGCACTTTCTACCCCCTCTCCCACATGGCTATGCCTCTGGCTAGGACTTTGATCATTTTATATTTGCAGATTTCACCTTTAAGAAGGTTATCATCTTCTCTCCCCAAATATTGGGTGTGCTGACCCCAGGCAATGGGAACTCAAACACATGATCTGTCCTACAAGGCAAAGTCTGCTTGAGATCTACCTCCAGTCATGGCATCTTCAGTCCTTTTTTTATAACAATTTTTCTTTATTAAGACATTTAAGCTATATTCATCCGTATACTTAAAGATCGTATTTTATAGCAACTTTTAAAGAAATCAATATGCCGGAATATTGTTTTATTATAAATTCTTCCTTAACATGCAGGAGTCAAAAGCTATTCCTGGCTGTTTTGTTCTCTAGGCCACTTAACTTTAAGATCTTTCTGGCTACTTATTTTTCTACACCAGAAACTTCCAAGTGTTTACGTATCTTCCTCTGGCTTCCATGTTGGTCAAAGGAGAGACCTTACTCTCTCTTCCCACGTCATCCCTCCCGTTACTCCCCACCCACCTCCTCTTTACAATATTAAGCTAGTTTTGTATGGTGTGTGCCTGTGCTGAAAGCGTTACTGAGCCCCTCGAGTCAGTCCCCAACAAGGGTCCCCCTGCCCCCTGTGTCACTCGTGCCAATCTAACGAGACCGCTGTCAACTCAGAAGCAAGGGAAAGCTTTATTCTTTCATCAAACAGTGGAACTCTCGCCCTACAGCACACGCGCTCCCAAAAAGCCCTCGGCAACGGCCAACAGCAGGGCTGCTTTGTAGGTTTCTTGTCAGCGGGGAGGGGGCGGAGTTCTTCCCGGTTGGGCACAGATGTGCTGCTCAAAGGTGCTGCAGCTTGAACTGCCAGGCTCAGCGTCTCTGCACGCAGCACGCTGCCGCCGCCATCTTGAATTGAAGTGTCATGCGCAGAGCTTCTGCACACGGCCCGCCGAGCTGAGGTGCCAGGTGCAGCATCTCTACACACGGCACGCTGCCGCCGCCATCTTGAATCACAGAGTCATCGGTAGCGTCTAAGCTGAGGTGCTGGCGCAGTCGTTTCGCGCTAGGAATTCTCGTCTGAAGTGCCCGGTGCAGCACCTCCACATGTGGTACCCTACGAGCGAGTGAAACTAGACTAAGCACAAAGGACGAAAAAAGGTTAGACTTAAGTATTTTACCCAGATTATATTTTTCTTTCCTGGGGATTGTTAATGGGCTTTGCCAGTGACAAACGCATAACAGGGCCTCTCAACTGGGATCTTTCCAATCCTGGGACACTTTCTCAGTTTGAATTTAGTTCCCTCCCTCCCTTCCTAACTTTTTGTGAAGAAGCCCTCCAATTCATACAGACCCCTTACTGCTCTGTGACTGAAAGTCTCTTGAGTCTCCTTTTCTTCATCTGTAGGATGGGGGAGTACCACCTTCTTATATATATATAATCAAACTGCCCTAGCATTTTGGCATATAGGAGGAGTTTAGGAGATGTGAAGTCCTTTCCACCCTCTTGCTACCTAAACAATACCTTAGAACGGGGGCCCTCAAACTAATTCATATAAGAAACACCTGGGGTCCTTGGAAAAAAAAAAAAACAGATTCCAGTGCCCCATCCCCAGAGTGTCTGACTCACTAGGTCTGGATGGGGCCAAGGAATCTGCCTTTTCAATAACCAGTGATTCTAGCACAGGTGGTTGACAGACTACCCTCTGAGAGATCCTGCTTTAGAATCATAAGATTATATGAAGGTAGAGCTGGAAGGGCCTCTTGATTACCTCATTCAACACTCACTCCCCATTTGGGTGATAGAGACAGTGAGTTTAGGTGACTCACCCAAGGTCATGTAGGGAGGCAGTGGCTGAGCTAAAGTGGGAACTTACGTTCCCAGACTCACAGTGTGAGTGGCTATGCCAGGCGGCCACCTCCTCTTTATTAAGAAACAGAGCCTTTCCTGGCTCGAGTTGAGGTTGCCCTGAGCAACTCCTTGGGAATGAATTAAGGGCTCAGACTTCTTAGTCAAAAGGTCTTCTAGAAATTGTTTTTTGTAAGGAATAACTCTTATATAGCAGCTTATACATCCTTTCCATTGCCTTGTTGAGAGCATCTTCAGCTTAGGAAAAATTTATTCAGTTATTTCTTTGATTATAGTGGGTATCTTGCTGCCCTTTTAAATTTTGTTCTGGCATCCTTTTTTTTAAAATTAATTAATTAATTATTTAACATTTTTGGCTGTGTTGGGTCTTTGTTGCTGTGCACAGGCTTTCTCTAGTTGCGGTGAGTGGGGGCTACTCTTCGTTGTGGTGCGCGGGCTTCTCATTGTCGTGGCTTCTCTTGTTGCGGAGCACGGGCTCTAGGTGCACAGGCTTCAGTACTTGGGGCTCATGGGCTCTAGAGCGCAGGCTCAGTAGTTGTGGCGCACAGGCTTAGTTGCTCCGCGGCATGTGGGATCTTCTCGGACCAGGGCTCGAACCCATGTCCCCTGCATTGGCAGGCAGATTCTTAACCGCTGCACCACCAGGGAAGCTCCTGGCATCCTTCTTAATTGAAGGCTGCAATGCCTTTTAATGAAAAACATTTCTTTTACTCATTTTAACCCTTTCATTGTAAGACAAAATGCAAACAGAAAAAAACACACAAAACAAATTATAGATCAGTGGATTGTTATAAGGCGAACATCCTTCTAACCACCACCCAGGTGGTGAGGCATAGAGTTCTGCCAGCTACCTCAGAAGCCCTTCCATGAACTCTGTCCCAATGACAAACTCCCCCATCCCTCCAAAAGTAACTACGGTCATAACTTTTATGGTAATCACTTCCTTGCATATCTTCACAGTTTGATTACCCCCATCGTGCATCTCTAGACAACAGAGTTTAATTTTGCTCTTTAACAACACTGATCTGTCTCTTAAATCTCTTAAACTGCACGTTCCTGTCCATCCCTTTCTTCTTCTTACAGTTTATCTTTTGAAGAACCTGATCTATTTGACCTATAGAATTTCTTACAGTTTTGGTTTTGCTGATTACCAGAGGTTTGATCAAACTCGTAACTGATCGTTTTAACTGGATTGTTAGTGTTATATGTTCTTTCATCAGGAGGCATGTAATGTCTGCTTTTCAGTCTTTTTCTCTTATATTAGCAGTCGTTGATGCTCAGTGCTTTTATCCATTATTTGTTGGAGGATGCAAGATGGTGATACTCTATCATTTCATTTTCATTTATTTATTGGAATAATTTTATAAGAGGCCATTCCTCATCTAGTACTCTTCAGTTGGCCACATTTTCACCTGGGTGAAAGATACATTTCCCTGCGTTCCTTGTAGCTAGGTATGACCATATGACTATGTTCTGGCTATGTAATGAGCTATAAATGGAAGTGCCCTGTGTCTAGAAAGTCTCTCTTTTTTTAAATTTTTAAAATTTTATTGGAGTTTAGTTGATTTACAATGTTGTGTTAGTTTCAGGTGTACAGCAAAGTGAATCAGTTATACATATACATATATTCATTCTTTTTCAGATTCTTTTCCCATATAGCTTATTACAGAAAATTGGGTAGAGTTCCCTGTGCTATACAGTAGGTCCTTGTTGGTTATCTATCTTATATATAGTAGTGTGTGTATATTAATCCCAGGTTCCTAATTTATCCCTCCCCACAACATTTCTTCTTTGGTAACCATAAGTTTGTTTTTGAAATCTGTGAGTCTGCTTCTGTCTTGTAGACAAGTTCATTTGTATCATTTTGTAAAATCAGATTCCAAATATGAGTGATATTCCATGCGATTTGGCTTTCTCTGACTTAACTTCACTTAGTGTGATAATCTCTAGCTTCATCCATGTTGCTACAAATGGCATTGTTTCGTTCTTTTTTTTTTTTTCGCCTAAAATGAAAGTTTATTGTCTTGGGTAGTATTAATTTCAAAGGTAAGTAGTTATTACAAAATTGGTACAGTGGCCCAATGATTTTAAAAACCTGAGTTACCTTCTCAGTGATTCTTTTGAGTTTTACGATCACATGGATAACTATAGTAATTCCTCTAACAATTGCAATCCAAAGCAGGAACAAGGGGAAAGGTGCAAATCTGAAATTCTTTATGCCCATCTTTTTCTTTTTATTAAGGAGGAAAGTCTTTCTCAGAAAATTCCCCTCAGGTCTCATTAGTCCTAACGGGTTATTTGTCCACCTTTAGAAACCAGGGGAGAAATGGATTGTCTAAGGGCTGACATACCCTGAAAATAGTGCCACTCATATTCCAAAAAATTGGGTTCTGGAAAAAAAAAAAAAGTAGTAGGCAACCAGACATGATTGTCACTTATATTCATTATAATCTTTTATTTTTATATATGCTTCTCCCTCCTGCCATTGATGATTCCCTCCTTAAAAATAAATGATATATGAATATGTATAGATGTGGTTTTATGAATAAGAGATATTGAAGCTATTTTGTCACTACAAAAAATCTGAAAATGCTGATTATTATCTAAACTTTTTGCCAAATAATGCAGACTCCTTTCTTAATTTTAGGCAAGTTTATTAGGGTTGAATTAATAATAACTTCTGTAAGGAAGTTATTTTCTGTAAGGAATTTTTTTAAGGAACCTCCATACTGTTCTCCACAGTGGTTGTACCAATTTACATTTCCACCAACAGTGTAGAAGGGTGCCCTTTTCTCCACACCCTCGCTAGCATTTATTGTTTGTAGACCTTTTGATGATGGCCATTCTGACTGGTGTGAGGTGGTACCTCATTGTAGTTTTAATTTGCATTTCTCTGATAATTAGCGACGTTGAGCGTCTTTTCATGCGCTTTTTGGCCATCTGTATGTCTTCTTTGGAGAAATGTCTATTTAGATCTTCTGCCCATTTTTTGATTGGATTTGTTTTTTTGACATAGAGCTGCATGAGCTGTTTGTATATTTTGGAAATTAATGCCCTGTCGGTTGCATCATTTGCAAATATTTTCTCCCATTCTGAGGGTTGTCTTTTTGTTTTGTTGATGGTTTCCTTTGCTGTGCAAAAACTTTTAAGTTTAATTAGATCCCATTTGTTTATTTTTGTTTTTATTTTCATTACTCTAAGAGGTGGATCAAAAAAGATACTGCTGCGATTTATGTCAAAGAGTGTTCTGCCTATGTTTTTCTCTAAGAGTTTTATAGTGTCCAGCCTTACATTTAGGTCTTTGGTCCATTTTGAGTTTATTTTTGTGTATGGTGTTAAAGAATGTTTAGAAAGTCTTTTTAAAGAGAGAGGAGGACATTGTTTTGGGTTGTCTTCCTTCGGAGGAAGGCAAATATATGGGGGACTTCTGGAAGATAAGGGCTAGTTAGTAAACTTTGTTTTGTAGACTCCTCTGGTGGTTCTCTGGACCAATAAGGGTCTAGAGTTGTCTCTGATGATTAACTTCTGTCCTTCCTGTTAGAGAGGGGAGGGGGGGACACCTTTACAAATTTATATCCTGCTTTTAGGCGAATAGAGGGAGGACAGAAAGCTTTTCTTTTACTTGCTCCTTCTCAGTTGCCTTCAGCTCATAAATCCTTATGTTCAAGTGACATATTTGGGGTGACATATTCTGCTACCCTTCACCTTAATGGGTATAAAGCTTTTGTATGAGTTTGCTAGGGCTATGGTAACAAAGAACTTAAAACCACAGAAATGGGTGGCTTAAAACAACAGAAATGTATTCTCTCACAGTTCTGGAGGCTAGAAGTTTGAAATCAAGGTGTTGGCGGGGCAATGCTCCCTCTGAAATCTCTAGGGGAGGGTCCTTCTTTGCCTCTTCCTAGCTTCTGGTGGTTGCTGGTAACCCTTGGCATTCCTTGGCTTGTAGCTTCATCACTTCAATCTCTGCCTCCATCATTACACAGCATTATTCCTGAATGTCTGTGTATCTGTGTCTTCTCTTTTTATAAGGACATCAGTCATACTGAGGTTGGCCCACTCTAATCAGTACAACCTCATCTTAACTAACTACATCTACAAAGACCCTATTTCTAAATAGCATCATACTCACAGGAACCTGGGGTTAGGACTTCTCCCTTTTGGGGGAACACAATTCAGTCCAGAACAGTGCCTGTGCTCCTTCCACGTGGAGTGGGTAAGTGGGCAGTTGGCTGTGTGGATTTGTAGTGATAAGGCTATGGAGAGAGGGGAAGATGGCAAGGAACAAATAGTGCCAATGGAGTGTGAAAATTCTAAAAAAAAGATATGAAGAAAATGTAAGTGGAGAACTAGAAGGTGTGGGCTGTGGGCGAGGGAGGGCAGCAGGGCCCACAGAGCAGAGTTAAAATTTACTCCGATGCTGCTTGGGATCCTTCATGCAGATAAGGAGCAATGGTGGCAGAAGCATGAAGACTTGAGCACTCTCTGGCAGCCAGGGACTGGCCATGCCGTCTTTGGTGTGGCTAGAGTGGAGGGTGTCATGTGGCCTTAGGTCTTAAGGGATTTGGGTTTTGCATTAAAATCTTTGCATATAACCCTAAGGCAAAGGCGAGCTGCTGAGGGCTTCTAGTGGGATCCATGAGATCAGATTTGATTTTTAAATAAAGGTTAGCAAGCCAGCGTTGTAAGTGGACTGAAGAGGTTTTTGTGACGGTTTTGGTGAGCATGGGAAGACACCAGCTGCACTGGCTGCCCTGCTCTCCCACACATTCAGACTCTGATACCTGACTTCCATACCCACTCTGACCCCTGTGATTTTGCTGGCCATCTGGCCTGAGAGGCCATGTAAAAGTTTTGGCTTTGTTTATCCATCCCTTGCATCTCTGTAGGCCTGTGGGATTTCCACAGCTACAGTGTGGTGTTGGGAGGGGGAAGGGGGGCGGTTTGGACATTAACAAGGTGATGCACGTGAAAGCACGTTTTAAGGCAGAAAGCATTTTACACGAGTCTGGTGTGGGAGTCAGACAGACCTGGTGCACTTTTTTTTTTTTTAAACAGCTCTATTGGGATATACTTTATATACCATAAAGTTCACTGGTTTGAAGTGTATAGTTCAGTGATTTTTTTGTATACTCACAGAGTTGTGCAAGCATTATCATGATCTAATTTTAGAACATTTTCGCCATCCCCAAAAGCAACCTTGTACCTGAGTGCACATCCTGACTCCACTCTTTAATAGCTGTGTAGCTGTGGACAACTTATTTAACCTCTCTGAGCCCCTGTTTCCTCACCTCCTAGGTGGGAATAGTAACATGCAATTTCATGGGCCTATTCAAGGGATGAAGGAGATGGCAAATAACATCCTTAGCACACAGTCTGGCACAGGGTAGGCCCCCAATAAATTTGGGTTCCCTTAATTAATGTTGGCAGTTGTTTTTCTGGGATTTAATCTGGACTTACCCTGAGCAGTTATTCATGAATCATTGTCCCAGCATCCATTTTTAAAAGATTGAAGTATAGTTGATTTACAATATTGTGTTAGTTTTAGGTGTACAGCATAGTGATTCAGTTTTTTTTTTTTGCAGATTATATTCTATTATCAGTTATTATAAGATTGTTGGGTATAATTCCCTGCGGTATACAGTAAATTGTTGTTGCTTATCTATATTATGTATAATAGTTTGTATCTGTTAATCCCATACACCTAATTTGTCCCTCCCACCCTCCCTCTCCCCTTTGGTAACCATAAATTTGTTTTCTATGTCTGTGAATCTGTTTCTGTTTTGTATATACATTCATTTGCATTACTTTTTAGATTCCAAATATGAGTGATATCATATAGTATTTGTCTTTCTCTGACTTATTTTTATGAAGCATGATATTCTCTAGGTCCATCCACATTGAAATGGCAATATTCCATTCCTTTTTTATGGCTTAGTAATATTCTATTGTGTATATGTGTGTGTGTGTATATATATATGTACCACATCTTTTTTTTTTTTAAATTGAAGTATAGTTGATTTGCAGTGTTGCGCTAATTTCTGTTGTAGAGCAAAGTGACTCATTATACACATACATACATTCTTTTTTTATATTCTTTTCCATTATGGTTTATCCCAGGAGATTGGATGTAGTTCCCTGTGCTATACAGTAGGACCTTGTTGTTTATCCATTCTAAATGTAATAGTATGTATCTACTAACCCCGTACTCCCAGTCCATCCCTCTCCCTCCTCCACTCCCCCTTGACAACCACAAGTCTGATCTCTGTGTCTGAGTCTGTTTCTGTTTTGTAGACAGGTTCTTTTGTACCGTATCTTAGATTCCACATATAAGTGATATCATATGGTATTGTGTCTTTCTCTTTCTGACTTTCTTCACTTAGTATGATAATCTCTAGTTGCATCCATGTTGCTGCAAATGGCATTATTTTGTTCTTTTTTATGGCTGAGTAGTATTCCATTGTATATATGTACCACATCTTCTTTGTGGACATTTAGGTTGTTTCCATGTCTTGACTATTGTGAATAGTGCTGCTATGAACATAGGGGTGCATATCTCTTTTTGAATTACAGTTTTGTCCAGGTATATGCCCAGGAGTGGGATTGCTGGATCATATGGTAGTTCTATTTTTAGTTTTCTGAGGAACCTGCATACTGTTTTCCATAGTGGCTGCACCAACTTACATTCCCACCGACAGTGTAGGAGAGGGTTCCCTTTTCTCCACACCCTCTCCAGGATTTGTTTTTTGTAGATTTTTTTAAAAAATAAAATTTATTTATTTATTTATTTATTTTTGGCTGCATTGTGTCTTCGTTGCTGCACGTGGACTTTCTCTAGTTGCCGCGAGCAGGGGCTACTCTTCGTTGTGGTGCGCGGGCTTCTCATTGAGGTGGCTTCTCTTGTTACGGAGCACGGGCTCTGGGTGCGCAGGCTTCAGTAGTTGTGGCAGGTGGGCTCAGTAGTTGTGGCAGGTGGGCTCAGTAGTTGTGGCTCGCGGGCTCTAGAGCGCAGGCTCAGTAGTCGTGGCGCACAGGCTTAGTTGCTCCACGGCATGTGGCATCTTCCTGGACCAGGGCTCGAACCCGTGTCCCCTGCACTGGCAGGCAGATTCTTAACCACTGCTCCACCAGGGAAGCCCCATTTGTAGACTTTTTAATGATGGCCATTCTGACTGGTGTGAGGTGGTACCTCACTGTAGTTTTGATTTGCATTTCTCTAATGATTTGTGATGTTGAGCATCTTTTCACGTGCCTCCTGGCCATTTGTAATGTCTTCTTTGGAGAAATGTCTATTAAGATCTTCTGCCCATTTTTCAATTGGGTTGTTTTTTGGTTTATGAGCTATATGAGCTGTTGTGTATATTGTAGAGATTAAGCCCTTGTCGGTTGCATCATTTACAAATATTTTCCCACATTCCGTAGGTTGTCTTTTTGGTTTTTTTTTATGGTTTCCTTTGCTGTGCAAAAGCTTGTAAGTTTGATTAGGTCCCATTTGTTTATTTATTTATTTTTATTTCTATTGCCTTGGAAGATTGACCTGAGAAAATACTGGTACGATTTATGTCAGAGAATGTTTTGCCTGTGTTCTCTTCTAGGAGTTTTACTACACCACATCTTCTTAATCCAGTTGTCTGAGCACTTGGGTTGTTTCCATGTCATGGCTATTATTATAAATAATGCTATGAACACTGGGATGCATGTGTCTTTTCAAATTATTTTTTCCATATAAATACCCAGGAGTAGAATTGCTGGATCATGTGGTAGTCCTATTTTTGTTTTTTAAGGAATCTCCATACTGTTTTCTGTAGTGTCTGTACCAATTTACATTCCCACCAGCAGTGTATCATGGTTTCCTTTTCTCCACACCCTCTCCAGGATTTGTTATTTTTAGACTTTTTGATGATAGTCATTCTGATAGCAATTATTTTTCTTAAGAGCTTGCAGTCCTTATGCTTAACCTAACGTTTTAAACATCCCCTGCCCCGCAACACACCAAACCACACACACACACACACACACACACACACACACACACACACAGAAATACACTAATACAATACAGACCAAACTGAGCAAGTTTTGAGAGATTCAGAGAATTTCTGGGATATTTTTATGCTTGTAAAGCTAATTGCCCTTTAAATATTTATCTATCTATATCTGATGTTTCTAATTTGCATTTCTTTAACTGAAAGGGCTTAGTGCCTGAAGATGTCCAGTGGAACTATCCACAGGCAAAATTATAGATTAGGCAAGGTTGTATTTAATGTCTCTCTAAGTTAGAATTAATAATGACAGTTTCTTGGGCTGCTCTCATGTGCCAGGTTTTGAATTAAATATATTTATGTGTATCTTTATCTTTGGCTTGACCCTGAAAATTAAGTCAGTATTCATATCACAAAGTAGAAATTATAATCACCCTCCACTTTGTAGAGGAGGAAAAAGGAGGCCCAGAGAAGGTAAGTCACTTGCCCAAGGACACATAAGTAGAGGAGTCAGGATATGAACCCACTGTAGCCTCCTACAGTGATGGGCTAACACATAGCTTCAGGTTAGGATCTCTCCAGATGCTTCCAGGAGTCTACTTTTAGAAGACAGGTAAATTATTCTCAGAGGCATCAGTGAGTAATAAGGGGTCATTACCCCAAGTTACTTCTGTTTTGGTAGGGGCTGCCACTTTAGTGGCCTAAGCAATACTCTCAATCCTGGGAAAGTAACAGAATCACCCAGGGGGCTTTAAAAACATCTAGATTTCCTGGCTGCACTACAGTCTCTTATAGCAGAATTTTTTAGGATGGATTTTAGAATCTGTATTCCTGAAAATCTTCCAAGAGATCATTTTAGATAGAGAATATAGAAACTATAAAATGAAGGAGTACAAGAAAATATAGGCATTTTAAAATTTAAATTTTACTACAAGCAAAGTTGATACACAGTGATAGTTTGGGGAACAGAGTTGTGAAACATATGGCAGCTGGTAGGTGTATTAGTTAGGGCACGACTAACTGCTATACATATCAACCCATTACTCCCTATGGCTTGACACAATAGAAATGAGTTTCTCACTCATATGAAGTCCACAGTAGGTGACCTGTTTGGATGCAGCTCTCTTCCAGGGAGGGATTTAGGAACCCAGGCTCTTTCCATTTTGTTGCAGCTCCATCGTTAATATGTGGCTTCCGAGGTTGTTGGGGAAGGACAGTTAGGAGGGACACTCACAGTGGGCAGTTTTATGGGCTGGGTCTGTGAGTGAAACACACACTTCCACTATGATTCAGCAGCTGAAACTAAGTCTATGGATATGTCTAAGCACTAGGGAGGCTGGGGCATGTAGTCTGGCTGTTCTTAGGAGGATGAAGAAACAACTTAGGTGAACTGTTAGCCTGTCTCTATTCCAAAGGATTAATATCTTACAAATTGATAATAAAAAGGCAACCAGTAACCAACAAGGAACTACTGTATAGCACAGGGAACTCTGCTCAATATTCTGAAATAACCTAAATGGGAAAATAACTTGAAAAAGAATAGATACATGTATATGTATAACTGAATCACTTTGCTGTACACCTGAAACTAAAACAACATTGTTAATCAACTATACTCCAATATAAAATAAAAATTTAAAAAAGGCAACCAATCCAGTTAAAAATGGGCAGAGGATAAGGACAGACTATTCACAGAAACACAAACCCAAATGACTAATGAACATTAAAAAGATGCTCAAGCTCTCTGGTAGACAGGGAAGTGAAAAAAAAAAAAGTAACAATGCGTTATCACTCTCCACCCAACAGATTGACAGAATTAGAGAATGATAACACCTACTACTGGTGGGAAGCAGGATAGTGTTGGTAGAAAGGTAGATTTGCTACAACATTTTGGAAAGAAATCTGGCATTAGCAGTTAAAATTAAAAACACACGTCATTTCAACTTAGCAATTCCATTCTAGAGAATCTCTTTCATAGAATAGAGGCAGTGTGTATGGATAGATATGTCCTAGAATATTTGTTGCATAGTGACAAAAACAAGACATAAAGTTTCCATCAATAGGGGAATAGTTCAATGCATTGTGATTATCAATATCATGGAATACTTTGAAGTTTTAAAAAAGATGACTAAGGTATTCTCATGAGCTATTATTAAACAAGAAAATCAAGTCAGAGAAATGTATATGATTTCTTTTTTAAAGTTTTTATTTTATTTATTTAATTTATTTTTTGTGTTTAGCTGCATTGGGTCTTCGTTGCTGCATGTGGGCTTTCTCTAGCTGCCGTTGAGTGGGCTTCTCATTGCAGTGGCTTCTCTTGTTGTGGAGCATGGGCTCTAGGCACGCGGGCTTCAGTAGTTGTGGCCCGTGGGCTCTAGAGTGCAGGCTCAGTAGTTGTGGCGCACGGACTTAGTTGCTCTGCGGCATGTGGGATCGTCCCAGAGCAGGGATCAAACCCGTGTCCCTTGCATTGGCAGGCAGATCTTAATCACTGCGCCACCAGGGAAGTCCCGATTTCTTTTTTTTTTTTAAAGGATAAATCAAAGGATAATCCAGATCTCCCTTTTAAACCTATCATTATCATCATCGTTATCAGTCTATGCCTGTCTGTGTATGTACGTATGATTGATGAGTATAGAGAAGGGTTGTTAACATTGGTGACCTGGGCCAAAGACTATGGGTGATAGGGGACAGAGGTGGAGTGAGAAAGTAACCTCCCCTCCCCAAACCACATTTAAAGAGTTAGCAATAAAAGTAGCATGTGTGATAAGACCTCATAAAACGTATATATATATAAATAAGGTCATTGATGTGTTAGTGATGGTTATCTCAGGGTAGAATTTCAGGTGAGTTTTATTTTCTTATATCTTTATGTATTGTTTAACATTTTACAATAAACATTTATTACTTATATAAATGGGGGGGGGACCAGTAAGCTTTTTCATTATATAAAAAATAAAAAGCTTCCTGAATGATCTGATGATTAACCAGCCTTCATCATCAGGGTTTGATTTAGGAAGCTCAAAAAATGGAATTTCAAGTACCAGAAAGCAGAGTGTTAAGAAAGCACTTCTTAACTTGCTTAAGAAGTGAGGGGGGCCTTGTTGGGACCCCAGAAGCCACTCACCATGGATCATTTCTTACTTGTAGCATGCTAAGACTGCCTCTGAGGGAAAATGATGATCAGATGAGGCGTGAGGTATCTGGGGAATATGAGGATTGACTCCTGGTAAACATCAGGAGTTTGTGGTTCAGGTGCTGGCTTCTGATATCTGAAGGTTCTAGGTTGGGGACAGGGCAGCTAGTGGAGAGGTGTATGGCAGGAAAGCTGTGATGCTCAGGGTGTGGGGCAAAGGCCTTATTGCCAGGCAGACTGGGGTTTGAATCTGGGCCCTGCCACTCACGAGACATATGACCTTGGACCTGTTACTCCACCTGCCTGGGCCTGAGTTTTCTCGTTAGGAAAGTGAGGATAATGATGCCTCCGTGACAGGTCTGCTGTGAGGAAGGGAGACTATGTGGGTGCTGGAGGTGGCCCAGCCAATATTGTACGTGTATCAGCTTGTAGGAAAGCTCAAGGCCATGGTCCTGGGAGAGCCCATTGCTTAGCTCAGTGGGTAATGGAGGGGCGAGGAGCATCAGTAAGGCTTGAGAAAATGCAGGCCACTGGGAAAGGAAAGAGGATCAGGCAAACCTGGCTGAGGGCCTCTGCATCTCCTGCCCCTCTTGACTTGCCCTCCAGACTCAGTTTCCTATACTTTCCCTCCTCCATCCCTTTAGTAAATTATTGTGGGTTGGAATTAGGTGACTGTGATGGACTGAATTTTTGTTTCAATTTTTAAATAAAAAAAAATTTTTTTTGGCCACACTAAGCGGCTTGCAGTATCTTAGTTCCCTGACCAGGGATTGAATGCAGGCCCTTGGCAGTGAAAGCATGGAGTCCTAACCACTGGACCGCCAGAGAAGTTCCCCCCTTGACTGAATTTTTGTGTGCCCACCAAATTAATATGTTGAAACTCCAACCCCCAGTATGACTGTATTTGGAGATGAGGCCTCCAAGGGAGTAATGAAGTTTAAAAGAGGTCATGGGGTGGTGGAGCTTGACCTGATAGGTTTATTGCCTTATAAAAAGAGACCCCAGAGAGCTCTCTGTCTCTGTGCTCACACGCCACGGAAGTGCCACGTGAAGACACAGCAAGAAGGTCGCTGCCTGTAAGCCAGGAAGAGAGGCCTCACTAGAAACTGAATCCTGCAGGAACTTGATCTTGGAGTTTCCAGTCACCAGAACTGTTAGAAAATACATTTCTCTTGTTTAAGCCACCCAGTCTGTGGTCTTTTGTGAGGTTTTAGTTGTAAATAATAAGATTCCTTTATTCCACTAACTATTCACAATGTGCTACTCAAGATTGACATAGAATCCAGGACTCTCAAGATGTTCTAGGCCCAGCAAGGAGATAGATGAGTAAACAGAATGAATGCTGTTCATACTTGGAGCTCTGGGAGCAAAGAGAATGGTATGGAGACCCAGTAAACGTGACCCAGTATTTGCTAACTGGGACCCTGAGTATGTTTTCTTTGGCTCCAGTAGTATTTTAAAAATTGGGAAGTCTCACATAAAAATCTAGACTTCTGTTTTCTCTTGAAAACTCAGACTCTGGTCACACTGGGCCTGCATTTCCACTGCTGCCACCTTCAGAGACACTGTTCACCACTGTTCCTACTTCTCCCTATTGTTTACTTGCTCACTCTGATGCCCTCCCTTATGTAACCTGTCATGTGGGATCCCTGACATAAATGTTGCCCTTTTTATGCTCATATATGTATACAATTAATTGTGGATTTTCCCCTATGTTAGCCAGCAAGCCAGGTTAACTCAAACTAGGTCCAAAGCCAAAATACTGATGCCGTGAGGATCTCCTGGCACTATATTGTATTATTGATGCAGGAAATTTCAGAGCTGGGTGGGACTTGGGGATAAGGTAGAATAAGATTGTCACTTCCCAGTGCTGAAAAAGACACCCAGAGATGTGAAGTTGCCCACCCGAGGTCACACAGCTAAAGAGTAGGTAGCAGAACCTGAATGAGAGCCCGACTTTCCTGGTGCCTAGCCCAATGCTTTTCCCTTCTGATAAATCATTTTTTTCCCTCTTATTATCTTGGTAGAAAAAGAAAAGTATCAGTTTGTCACACAGAATTGGGAAAGTACTGTCATGTGATGTTTAATCCATGTTCAGGCCCTTGTATTCACACTGTCAGAGGAATTATCAAAAGAAAATTATTGGAAAGTGTTAGCCGTGTATTATGGCTTCCAAGCCCATGAGAACAGATGTCCACTGGCAAAGTTGAAATAAAATTGGAAGAAATTAAAACTCATTTTGTTTTCCAGGCCCTGGTGATAAAAAATTTTTTGCTGCAGATGAGTGTTCAAGCTCAGTCTCCTCCCCCTTATTATCAAACAAAAGCAGAACACAACAAAAATAGAAACTAACGCAGAAATCTGCTCTGGTTTCTTCTTTTGTGTACCAATGTTTTTGTTGGTCAAATCACATTATGGAGCGTCCATTACAATGGCTTATCTTTCTAGGCCCCAAAGTAATGATTAGGATGTGAAGGGATGGCCCATTGTAAAGCAGGATGGCATGAGAGCCCTATCTCTTTGGGTCTCTGTGCCCCAAATTTGTGGAGAGAGTAATTAAGCATGAAATTCATCAAAAATGAACTAGATGGGAAGCTGTGTCATCTGGTGATTAAGGCTATGGGCTTAGGAGCCAGACTTTCTGGGTTCAAATTCCAGCTCTGTCATTCACCAGCAGTGTGACTTTGGGCTGTTGGTGCCCTTATTTCCTTATTGATGAAACTGGGATGGTGATTCTTGATCCTCCTTCCAGGGTTATTTTGAGGACTCAGAACACTAAGGCCCTGTGTTTGGCTTGATAATTGTTAGTTGGACAATTGTGGCAGGTTATCAAGACTCTCTCCTTGACCAAACATTTGTTAGGCTCCTTTGAATCCTCTTTTTGATTAGGCTTTGACCTTGGGCTTCCATGTCTGTTTTTGCTAGGCCTAGTTTTAGTAAGAATCCTAAGTCAGTTTAGACAGAATCCCCCATCCTTGTTATCTGATCACTATCTATGATCAAATTCCTCATCTGCCACCTTTGGTATTTGACTATCCTGGCCTGCCTTCAGCATGAATCCTGTTAAGTCAGTTTAGCAAGAATCCGCCTACCATTTATGTCTCCTCTTAGTAATTTTCCATCCACTGACCCCTCACTCTGTTTGTTGGTTGTGAATCCCCACTTGTCCTTGTTGAATTTGGAGTTGAACTTCACCTGTCTCCCCTACTGCAATACCCCTATTGCAGTGTGCAGGGTTCTTTATGTTCACTCTCCTATTTAATTTTTGCAAAAAACCTGCATGTAGGCATTATTTCCTAATTTCACAGATGAGGAACTAGAGTCAGAGTGGTTAAATGACTACCCGAAGTCAGCTGGGGAGTCAGTGCTGGAGAGGTGCTTTGAGGCTGGAGCCTGTGCCCAGGCCCCCTGGCACTGTGGGAGGATTGATGAGTGACAGGCATGGATGAAGGATAGGAATGCAGGAGAAAAGATGGGGAATGGATCTCACATTTGAAATAACACAGGGCCGCATGCATGGGAGTCTGAGGAGTTGCTGGGGGCCGAGGATTAGACCTTCCTGAGCTGACACATCTGGCTGAAACCTTTGCTAGGCTGGTAAGTGTGATCTGGGAGGTAAGAGGGACTCTGTGTGTGTGTGTGTGTGTGTGTGTGTGTGTGTGAGTGTGTGTGAGAGAGAGAGAAAGCATGAGAGAGAGAAATTGGATAAATTTTCTGTACTATCTCCTGTGTTCCAGCCCAGAGGTTACTCACTACCTCTTCCTCAAAGAGGATTCTTGACCCCTGGGCTGGCATCCATGGACTCCATGGTCTATTGGCATTCATCCCACTCTCATCTGTGAGAGGGTGTGCTTTGGCCAGGGGGTTCTTCAGCCTTGGGGCCATAGAGCACCTGAGCTGGAGGTTGTCCAGTATAAGCTCTTCAGTTTACATTTGCTGAAAATTAGATCCTGAGAGGTTAAATTGATTTCTTTAGATTGTTGGAGAAGCAGAGTTGGGTCAGAAACTAGATATCCTGATTTATTAATTCATCTGATAAACAGATATTGATCTTTTACTTTGTGCCAGTACTGTTCTGGGCCCCTGGACACTATCTTTTCAGGAACCTCTTAGAATCCTACCTTCTCCATTTGAGCACAGGATTGAATTTCTTCTTTGCTCTTTTCTTAGCTCATCATTGAATACCACCTAGGCCTCAGGCCTTGGGGCAGTGGCAGAATCAGACGAGCTCTTAGCTACATGGAGATTATAGTTGAGTGCACTCCCCTGTCTGTAGGCCCTCAGATGGTTGGCCTCAGACATGCTCTCTCTGCTTGCCCATTGCCATCAGCCCTCACCCCCCTTCCCAGATGTCTGTTTCTCTCTGCCCTTCCACATCCACATTTCTAGCATTTGTCATTCACATCAGCAGCCTTCAGTTTCCTCCTTCTGCCAACTCATTTCTGGGCTGTCTCCAATCTGCCTCTCTCCAAAGGATTAAGTGGCTCGTCCAAGGTTGCATGGCTCAAGTCTTTGGACTCAGACTGGATATAAATTCGCTCAGGGGGAAAGGGTCTATTATTTTTTGAAAATCTACCAGAAATGTAACATATCCCATTTATAAATTCCTTTCTTTTAGAAAGTTGGGCTTTTAAAAATAAACTTAAATGCACGTGTTTTGCTTTTATACTCAGCTCTGCCCTTTCTGCATACTGTTTCTTTCTCAAATCACCACCTTGGCCTTCGAGGCTTTTTTTCTTGCCCATTAAGGAGACCTGAGTTTGAATGCTATCCCACCACTCAGTAGTGCTGTGACTTTGGGCAAATTGCATAACTAGCATTTGTGGGCCTCAGTTTCCCTTTGTGTAAAACTGGAAACTATAATCCTCCTCCGATAGTTGCTGAGACCATATGTGAAAATGCATGGCAAGTGCATGGTAAATGTTCATTTCTTTACCCTTTGGCTGTCCCCAAAGGATTTCTTCTCATAGAGGGAAGCATGCATCTTCTTTTTTCTGTTTTAGAATGTTGTCACTCACCCTTATGCTGGGAGTGGGGGTTGTCACTGAGAAGCCAGGTTTGGCTCACATTTGTCAGAGTGGGAAATAGTGTTGAGGGACTCCACAGGGACTGGAGGGCACTGGGAGGGAGCTGGTGACCTCCCCCGCCTGTGTGGACTGGCTGCGGGTCTCTCCGGGAGCCTCTGCCCCCACCCTGCAGGAGAGGTTGTTTGTGACCCCTCTCTGTCCATTCCAAGCCTCAGGGAAGCCAAATAGGAAGTGAGTACTGTCACATGGGAGACACCCAGAACCACCAGCCAGGGGTCAGGGCTCAGCTCTGCACCTGATGTGTGTGCGTGTGTGCACATGTGTGGGTCTACCTGCGTATGTGTGCTTGTGTGTGTGTGTTTTCTCACAGCTCCACAGGAACCTGCTAGGTGGAGGACAGGGAAGAAATGGAGGAAGGATTTATTCTAGGTCTGAGGAGTCAGGAAACCTCTGTCCCTGCTTCCTCACCCAGCCATGAGGGATTAGCCGAATGACCTCTTCTACTTTGATTCTGTGATGCCCATGGGACCTGCTCTCAGCTGGCTGCCAGTCACTTTACCTGGACATGGGACTGTGGGTCAGCTCTGTGGCCTCGAGGGTGGCCTGGCTCCAGAACTGAGGAGGTAAGCTGACAGTGATCTGTGCAGGCCCCTGTCTCTGAGCACAGAGTCACAGGTGCACTGGGAGGCAGGGGTTAGGGTAGAGAGCTACTGAGGGGCAGCTGAGTGAGGTGCACCAGACATCACAGCTGCTGGCAGGGAAGCCCAGAGCTGGCCCAGCAGACCTCCAGGGAGGGCTGGTGGGCGCTCACTGCCTATCTCAGCTAGGCCATCTGGGCTCAGCTACACCCTCTCCCTGCACCGGTCCGTATAGCCATCACTCAAAGCACCAGCCCTCCTTCCCATTCTCCCACAGGAACATGTCTTCTGCTCTTTTTGTCCATTTGTGAAAATACAAGTACAGTGCTGCCTGAGCATGACATGTGAGTCCTCTCAGTGCCTCAGTACAACCCCTGGGACCAAGAGGCTCTGCTACAATACTAGTAATACAAGGTTGTGGGTAATAGTCGCTTTGCCTGGTGTAACCAAGTTTATGTGCCCCATATCCATATGTCTACTTTGTCACCATCTCCAAAAATTTCTGAACCCAGTAATGTATGATAGTGGAGCACTGGTGCTGGGATTGGTGTTGGGGGAAGGCCACTCATTGGCTTTTACTGTGGAGCAATAAGACCTGTACCATTCTAGGCTCCAGGATTGGCCATGGCCCAGGTTCTGATTTCAGGAGGATGCTGGACATTAGACTCATCCATGGGATAGTCCCCATGGATATTCCTGAAAATACTCTCCCCAACACTTTAGAGCTTAATTCTCTTACTTATGAATCCATTTGATTCCTCTTTGTAACACTAGTGTCTAGCAGAGTACCTGTCATGTTGTAGGAGCTTAATAAAAGTATGTTGAGTGAATGAGGTTTGGATGCCTGTTAAAGGTTATCAATCATGTTTACCCTGGTGTAAAGGAGTATTTGATCTTTCCCAACAAATAAGCACATGGCAAGTCTGGACAGGATAACTGAAGAGAGCTCTTGGCAGTTTGGATGTTGGTCTACACCAGGCCTTACTTACTCCTCCAATCAAGGGATGCTAGGTTTGTATGACTTGCTTTCAGGCACCTTCAGGAGCCCAAATAAGGTGGCCACAAGTGGCCCAGCTCTGAGAGTTCAGGGCAGAATGATGTCCCCAAGCTGTTGGTCTGTCAGTCTCCCTGGCTTCTGTCTGAGGAGTCTGTATGTAGACCAGACATCACTTTCTGGGTGGCTGCTGCTGCCCCTCCTGTGAGCAGCCTTGGAAATGGAGTGGCTGCTGTCATTAGACTGGGAGAACCTCATGGGAATCTGGAAGGTATGTCCTCTAGTTGGGAAAAATGGTCATTGGGGAACATAAATGTCTCCTGAAGAACCCCAGGCGGCAGAGGGAGGAAGGAGAGCAAATAAGAGATTGTCTCACTTTGCCCAGGGAATCTCTCTCTCTCTCTCTCACTCACTCACAAAGAGAATGGAGCAAAAGCTGACAATCCCATTAGCCTCCAAAGGCATGAGGAAAATTTGCTGTGGCCTGCACTGCTCGGCGTGAAGTGGAAGGGTGGCAAATGAGGCGCTCAGACTCAGAGACTGTCAGACCTTGAAGGGACCCTGGAGAGTATGTGTTCTGGTCTCCTCATTTTAGAAGTGTGTTGCTCAATTTCCAAACAGTTAGGGATTTTCTTGTTATCTTTTTGTTATTGATTCTAGCTTAATTCTGCTGTTGTCAGAGACCATTCTTTGTGGAATTTCAGTCCTTTGAATTGTAAAATTTTGGTTCACCTGGAGAAAAGTGTGTATGCTACAGTTGTTGGGTACAACATTCTTTATGACTTAATAAGATCAAGTCTGTATATTGTGGTGTTCAAATCTTGGATATTTTTGTCATTTTTTTTCTCCCTGCTTGTTCTATCAGTTACTGAGAGGCATATTAAATCTTCCATTATGACTTTTGGAGTGCCTATTTCTCTTTAATTCTGTCAAGTTTTGCTTCATATTTTTGAGGTCGTGCTATGAGGTATAATTGAATTTAGAATTGCTATTGCTTCCTGGTGGACTGAGTTTTTAAATTATGAGTTGTTCCTCTTTATCTTTAGTAATGCTTCTTGCCTCAGAGTCTGCTTTGTCTGGTATTAGTCAGCTCCACTGTTTTCCTCAGGTTTATGCTTATATGGTATTTCTTCTTCCTTCCTTCGGTTCACCTTCCTGTATTCTAATATTTAAAGTATGTTTTTTATAAGCAGTATAGTTGAGTTTTATGATAATTTCTGTCTTTTGATTGATACATTAGGACCATTTACATTTGATGTAGTTATTGATACATTGAGTTAAATTTTATCATCTTACTTTTCTTATTTTCTTTTGTCTCACCTGTTCTGTATTCCTTTTTTCTTTTTTTCTTGCCTCCTTTTGTATAAATCAAGTATTTTACACATTTTTGTCATTTTTATTGGAATTTTAAAATTTTTATTGAAGTGAAATTCATATGACATAAAATTTAACAATTTTAAAGTGGACAACACAGTGGCATGTAATACATTCACAGTGTTGCACAACTACCACCTCTATCTAGTTCCAAAATATTCTCATCACCCCGAAAGGAAACCCTGTATCCATTAAGCAGTTGCTCCCCATTTCCCCCTCCCCTCTTTCTCCCTGGTAACCACAAATGTGCATTCTGTCTCCATGGATTATGGATAAATGAAATATATTTATCATTGAATTTCCTCTTCTACTAGCTTGTTATTATAATTCTTTTACTCTTCTTTTAGTGGTTACCTCAGAGATCATAACACACATCCATGACTTACTAGATTTTACTTTAGATTAGAACTTTTATAGCTTCCAGGACAAGGGAAATGTTTTTGTCTCCTCAACACTGTGCAGCTGCTGAGAGCTAAGGTTAGCTTCCCAAACTCTTAGGCTCGTCTTTCTGCTGGAGTTTTTATTCACTCATCCTGAACTACTGATGAATCAGAAAGAACATTGTGGGGCAAAGTGCTGGCAGATTGTTGAACTCACTTCATTCGGTTCCCTTCTCTCTGAGATCCTGTCTCCCCAAGTACTGGCTGCCAAGGTTTCTCTCCAATACTATTAAACTTTTTTTGCCTTTTATATCTTGTCTAGCTGTTTGAGATGTTCTCAGTGGGAGGGTTGGTCTGCGACAAGCTACTCTGCCATTATCAGAGTCAGAAATCTGGCTTTTTCATTTTGTAGCAAGGAAACAGAGGTCTGGAGGAAGTAAATGGTTGTCTAGTTTCGTACTGCTAATTAAGACAGAGCTGGAATTAGAACTCGGGTCTCCTGATACCCATTCCAGTGTTTCTGCCACAACATGCTGGGCAACAACGTGATCTGAGTCAATCAAACATTCACCCAAGTCATCATTCATTCATTCAACAAATATTTTTCAGGAGCTTGATCTGTTCTAAGCACTGGACAAATAAATGTGTCTTTTCTTCTGACTGCTTTCAAGATTTTCCTCTTTGTCTTTATTTTTACCAGTTTAAAAAATATGGCATGGTAGGTATGGTTTTCTTTGTATTTACTCTGCTTGTATAGATGTACGTAGTTCATACATCTTCTTAAATCTGTGGCTTGGGGTTTTTCATCAGTTTTGGAAAATTCTCAGCCATTATGTCTTCAAATATTCCTTCTGCCTCATGCTTTTCTTCCTCTTGTTTGGAGACTCCAATTACATGTGTGTAATACCGTCAAGAATTATACAACTTTGGCGGGGGGTCAGAGGTAGGCAAGTATATTATTTAAGAAATAGGTTTACTTGCCTATTTCAGAGACATGGAATAACAGTGGCTTAAATAAAATGGTTTACTTCTCTTTTAGTTGATAAGCTGGAAGTAGGCCTCCCAGGTTTGGTGCGGTGGCTGTGCTTCATCAGGTGTTGCCCTTATCTTCCTGAACCAAGAGGGCTTACAGTCCATCTCTGCTCCAATCAGAAGGATGGAGGGAGTGGGGAAGAAGACCATAATCCCTCCTTTCAAAGTTTCTCCCTGGGAGTTGTCTGCCTCACTTTCTTTCACATCCCATTGTGTAGAATTTTGTCATGGGGCCACAACTAACTGCAAGGGAGGATGCAAAATGTAGTCTTTAATTCTGAGAGGTCACTTCTTGGGCTAAAACTTAGGGAATCTATTGCTATGAGAGAAGAGGAGATACTAAATATTTGGAGACAATTCTCAGCCTCTTCCACAACAAATAATCATGATACAAGGCAACAGGTGCCAAACTGAGACCTCAGAGGAAGAAGTCAGAAAGATGTCACAAAAGAGGTACATTTGACTGGGCATTGAAGGGTGAATAGGAGTTTACTGAGTTAAAAATGATCAAAGGACACTCCAGACAGGGACACTGGCATAAGCACTGACTCCTGAGAGCAGAATCCACATATTTTCATCTTTCTAATCCTAGTGCCTGGCACATAATAGACTACTATGATGTCAAATAGAATCAATTGTGAGGGCAGAGAGGGAGGTTTTCCCTCTGGGGACTGGAGTCCTAGTGGAATTGGATAGGCAGTACTAACTGTCATAATAAGTGTCATATTGTGGGAGTGGGACAGGATTTGTGCCATTATAGAAATATTGAGATTTAAGGTGAAAATGAGCTTACCAAGTTGAAATTGCTTGGCCGGCAGCTCAGAGACAGTGAGAATTGGTGATGTGAGTTTGAGAGTTGTCCTTGGGAGAGTGATAATTGAGGTTGTTTGAAGGCTGCTTTCTTCTAAGGAGAAAATATATTGAGAGTAAAAAGGCAAGGACCCAATTTTTATAGTGGAGAAAAAGAACAACTAAGCAGAAAGGACTGCTGTGCGGGGCAGGCTGTCCTTGGAGAGCTTTTGGAGGTCTCTTTCCTCTCCAAAGGGCTTGCTGCCACTTCCAGCTTTGTCCACTCCCCTGGACCTGGCCCCACCTTCCTTCCTGTGACTTCTTCCCTTGATCCTTGATTTTCAATTAATGATTAATTCAATCTCATGTTCATTAAACTTTCATTAGGTAATTCCATTTCGTTCATGAAAGGATTTGAGGCAACAGTCAAGCTTAATTTTTATTTTACAAATAATCCATATTCACTCTTAAAAATATCAGAAAATATAGTTATTTAAACAAACAACAAAAAGAACATTAAAATCACCTATAATCCCTGTGCCTAGATTAACCTTTTGTTACATATGTATCCAGATTTTATGCTGTCTCCCTCCCTAATAATATTAATGTCAACAACAGCTAATATTTATGAGCCCTTACTATGTGCCAGTCACTGTTATGTTTGATATATGTATTACATTATTTAAACCTCATAGCTATCTATGACATAAGTATTATTACTGGGTGGGCAAAAAAGTTCCTTCGGTTTTTAAGTAAAAATAAAAGACACATTTTTCATTTTCACCAAGAACTTTGTTGAACAACATATTCACCATTTTGTCCCACTACCTTCTGCCATTTTTCAGGCAACTTCATAATTCCATCTTCCCAAAACTTTTTATCTTTTTGAGTAAAGAACTGTTCCAGGTGCCTTTTACAGTCTTCCAGGGAATTGAAATTTTTTCCATTAAGAGAATTTTGTAAAGACCAAAATAAATGGAAATCCGAAGGTGCACTGTCTGGTGAATACGGCGGATGAATCAGAACTTCCTAGACAAGCTGAAACAGTTTTTGCCCAGTCATCAAAGAAACATGAGGTCTTGCATAATCCTGATGGAAGATTATGCATTTTCTGTTGGCTAATTCTGGACGCTTTTTGTCGAATACTGCTTTCAGTTGGTCTAATTGGGTGGGAGCAGTACTTGTTGGAATTAATCGTTTGGTTTTCTGGAAGGAGCTCATGATAGAGGACTCCCTTCCAATCCCACCATATACACAACATCACCTTCTTTGGATGAAGACTGGCCTTTGGTGTGGTTGGTGGTGGTTCATTTTGCTTGCCCCACGTTCTCTTCCGTTCCGCATGATTGTACAGTACCCACTTTTCATCACCTGTCACAATTTGTTTTAAAAACGGAACGTTTTCGTTATGTTTCAGTAGAGAATCGCATGCAGAAATATGGTTAAGAAGGTTGTTTTCGCTTAGCTTATGTGGAACCCAAACATCAAAGCGATTAACGTAACCAAGCTGGTGCAAATGATTTTCAACGCTTGATTTGGATATTTTGAGTATGTCAGCTATATTCCGCGTGGTATAACGTTGATTGTTCTCAGTTAATGTCTCCATTTAATCACTATCAACTTCAACTGATCTACCTGACTGTGGAACATTGTCCAGCAAGAAATCTCCAGCACGAAACTTCGCAAACCACTTTGACATGTTCGATCAGTCACAGCACCTTCTCCATACACTGCATAAATCTTTTTTTGTGTTTCAGTTGTGTTTGTACCTTTCTTGAAATAATAAAGCATAATATGCTGAAAACGTTGCTTTTTTCTTCCATCTGCAATATGAAAATGGCTACACAAAAATTCACCAATTTTTTTTTTTTAGAATAAATTCTAAGTGTTACACGAGCTGCTTTTTTTTAAAAAAATTAATTAATTAATTTATTTATGGCTGTGTTGGGTCTTCGTTTCTGTGCTAGGGCTTTCTCTAGTTGTGGCAAGTGGGGGCCACTCTTCATCGCGGTGCGCGGGCCTCTCACTATCGCGGCCTCTCTTGTTGCGAAGCACAGGCTCCAGACGCGCAGGCTCAGTAATTGTGACTCACGGGCCCAGTTGCTCCGCGGCATGTGGGATCTTCCCAGACCAGGGCTCGAACCCGTGTCCCCTGCATTGGCAGGCAGATTCTCAACCACTGCGCCACCAGGGAAGCCCACCAATTTTTTTAAAAAATTAATTTTTAAATTTTTGGTTGTGTTGGGTTTTCGTTGCTGCGTGCAGGCTTTCTCTAGTTGTGGAGAGTGGGGGCTACTCTTCGTTGTGGTGCGTGAGCTTCTCATTGCGGTGGCTTCTCTTATTGCGGAACACGGGCTCTAGGCATGCGGGCTTCAGTAGTTGTGGCGGGCGGGCTTCAGTAGTTGTGGCTTGCGGGCTCTAGAGCACAGGCTCAGTAGTTGTGGCGCACGAGCTTAGTTGCTCCGCGACATGTGGGATCTTCCCAGCCTAGGGCTCAAACCCGTGACCCCTGCATTGGCAGGTGGATTCTTAACCACTGCGCTACCAGGGAAGTCCTAAAATTCACCAATTTTAATAAGTTTTTTAAAAAAAAATTCACGCTGATATGACAGGTGTCACAGTACAATCTAACAAAATTGTTTTGAATGAAGTTAAAGACAACTAAGCACTACTAGATCCATCTTATGGAAAAAACCGAACAAACTTTTTTGGCCCACCCCATATCCCAGTTTTACAGATGAGGAAACTAAGACTCAGAAAAGGTTTGAAACTTACCCAGAGTCACTGAACTAGTGTGTTATTCTAACCTGTACATATATTGGGTTGTTTTTTAACTTTTGATTTTGAAAAAATTTCAAATTTATACAAAAATAAAGGGAATAGAATGGTGAAGTCCTGTGCAGCCAGCAGCAGCTTCAACAACCACCAATTCACAGTGAATCTTGTTTTATCCATTCTCCTAGCCAGCCCCAACCCTGATTATTCTAAAGCAAATCCCAGACATCATACCACTCCATCCACAATACATGTCTCTGTAGATGAGGACCCTTTATAAATGTAACCACAACGCTGTTAGTACCACCTATCCAAGTAAGCAATGCCCTAACATCATCCGCTTTCTACTGGTGTTCAAATTTCCCCAATTGTTTTGTAAATATTTCCTCACAGTTTGTTTGAATCAGGAACACACACACACTCCTCTATAGTGTTGGGGCTGGAATTCACACCCGCATTCGTCTGGCCACAAACCCATGCTCTTTCCAAACACCAAACTTGCATTATGAATTGGAGAAATCTATAGAGTTTATACTATAGTTAACTTGAGTACACACACACACACACACACCTCAATTTATAAGTTTTAGATATTGTTTTAGGCAGTAAAGCTAAGGTATTAATTTGTAATTTCTCTTCACTAAAAACCTGATGAAAACCCTTAGCCAAGTATTCTCTCTACAATCTGCCAATTTTCTCTTCTTATGTCCTGCAGGTTTTTTGATCTCTAAGGAGTTTTCTACTCTGTTTTTATCCAACAGTAAGTTGTTCTGAGATTGTTATTTTCTTATTTAAAGATCTTTATCATTGATTTCATTCGTCCATCCATTCATCCAACAAATTAATTAAGCACCTATCATTTGCCAGAGACTGTAATTGACAGATATGGTTCCCACTCCTGTGGACCTGTATTCTTTGGGGAGAGGGAGAGACTAAAAATAAATGACAAATAATTAAAACAGTTTTAAATTGTGTTAAATACCATGTAAAAGCAGCAAGGAGTGAATGTAGAAAATAATGGTAGAAACTACTTTCAAAGGCATTGTAGAAAATGATTTGCTTTTACTTGCTGAAGTTCTTTTCATATGCATCCTCCATCGTTGGTATTTAAAAGAAATTAAATCTTTCAGTATGCTTTTTGCTAACTGCTTGCTACTTGCTATTTATTAAAATATTCAATAGCTTTTTAAAAAATTGATTATGCTATAGTCTTGCTCCTACACGTCTCTAATTTGAACACTCCGTATTCTGCTGCCAGTGTGGTGGTGGTGGGACATTATACTTAATTTCTTTGATGAAAAGAGTAACTTTCAGATTGAGTCTAAACAGAAAACAGATCTCCCATTAGGCAGAAACACAGTTACCATAATGCTTGTTGAGTCATTGTTTTTGGTTGTTGTTATTCAAGACATGAAAATGTTTTTAACTGAGTTGGTACATAGTTGTTGAAAATTTTAAATCATATAAAAGTTCGTACGTGAAATAAAGTCCCTATCAAGCAAGCCCTGCTCCTTCCACTCTCAACCCTCAAGTATACACCAATGGCATTTTGGCATGCCTCCCTCCATCTTTTCCTGCATGTGTAAGGTGAGCTAAAGTAGATTGGAGTGAGTGGGGGGAGAGAGAGAGAGAAAGAGAGAGGAGGAGGGGGAAGAAGGGAGAAGAAGCGAGAAGGGGATGAAAGAGGGAAGTGAGAACAGAGAACTGAAGCCAAGAATTCTTAGCAGACCTTGCTAGCTCCCTTTGCTGTCTCTAACCTTTAAATGGCTTTTGCTTTCCCCATAGATTCTGCGAGGAAAGCTAACTGTGGGGATGAGAGATGTTTGTGTTGCCCAGCCTTCATTCCCTACTGCCTCTAGTGAACCTCCACGCTGTTACCTCCGTAGAAATGATCCAAATTCCCTTCCCAGCCATAACCCTCATTTCTCAAGTCGTCTCTGGCGGGGAGCTTTGGGCTCTTTTCACAAAAACAAGGCAGATCTGATTCTCCACCTCAGAAGTTCTTTATTTAAGCATATGTTCCATTGGAGGTGTGGGAGGTAATTTTAGATAGGACAGCACCCCAACATAAAATAACTTTGAATTAGAGGGTGAGAAAGTTATTACCATTTTAATTGTTTCCTCATTTTTCTAATTGTTTCAAGGAGAAATTTAGCATGGTGGTAATGTTTTCCACGCCTCCCTAACTCATGCTATTCTCTCTATTTAACAGAGAAAATAAGCCCCAGGCTGGCATCCTTTGTCAGACGACTATTTAGTTAGAATTTAACAATATGATATTGTTTTCATTGTATGTATTTTCTACAGTTACATTCTATTTATGGCAAATGATTCTGGTAGGGATTTAGAGTAGAGATATAAAGTTTCCTTTGAAAAAATATTTATTTTTAGAAAAACGGAGTCAATAATAGTACAAGTGGTCCTAGAAAATAACAAAAATCATGCTGGTGATACCCCATGGATGGGAGTATGGGGAACAGGTAGACACCTCAATCAGAGTGTACATAGCCCCCCATCAACTCTACTCCTTTTTCCTCCACCCCTTACCTAAGGGCCTCCACTGCCTTTTCTTTGCTCTCCAGAGGCCCCATTCCCTCCTGGATGCAATTCTAAATCTTTCTCTGCTCCCCCAGAGTCATACTGACCTAATCTTGGAACTCCCTTTTCTAAGGGGATCTATGTTGAGGTGTCAATGGGTGTTACCTGTTCAATTTAATGATGTCATTTTAATAATGATAGATCACTTAGCTCAAGAGAAAGTGGAAAGAGCCTGATTGATCTGTGGTCAGATAGTTCTCAGACTAATTCCTGCCTTAACCAAATATTAGCTGTGACGTGGGCAAGTCAGTTAAGCCAAAAGAATTAGTTTAGCTTACTGGGGATTTAGGGAAGGGAGGAAGACAGCCTTGTAGGGCCACAGGCAGAGCCTTTAAAAAGCCCTCCCTATTCCTAGCTAGAGCAATTAGGCAAGAAAAAGAAATAAAGTGCATCCAAATTGGAAACGAAGAAGCAAAATGATCTCTTTCACAGATGACATGAACTATATGTAGAAAATCCTGAAGATTCCACACATTAAAATGTTGGAACTAATAAGTGAATTCAGCACCAGCACTTCTTCCTGCTCCTTTTATTGACCCCAGCTCTGTGCTTTCCCATGGTAGAGGCTTATTGAACATTTGTGGACTAAGTAGTTGTCTAAATGTGTGATTGATTAGTGCATGAGTGAAATAGCTCAGCAAATGTCCTGGTGGAAGGGGCCCTGGTCTAGGAATCAGTTCTGGGCTCTGCTCACAACATTCCCTGAGCCTCCTTTGCCTAAGGAGCAAGAGAGGGGCTTGGGGAGATAGTTGGAGCTCTCCACCAGCACTGCCACTCTGAGACAGGCCTTGCCGGCACCTCTGCCATCATGTCACCAGGTCCAGCTGACAAAGACACCTGTCCTGGAGAAAGTCACCTCAACTGACCAAATGACCAGAGGTCATACATGTTCTCCTCCAGTAGACCTCTGGGGACCCACACGTCATAGAGGAGCAGGATGTAATGCGGTGTTGAGGAGAGAGATTAGGGAGGAGATAGAGGTGGTGTAGAGATGAGAGTGATTTCCTAAATTCCATCTTGAAGTCAGTTTTCAAAAGCAGAGACTTGGAGAATACCCCTCTCCCCACAAAGAAATGCCAGATTGTGAGAGACAGGAAATGTCCATCCAGCATTCCATTTTTCAAAGACAGGATCTGGAAGGTAATAGCCTGGCCTCCTGCTCTCGGGGACTGGAAGCTGAGTGGATGTTCTTCATGGCCTCAAGCAGGCTGGGCTGACACGATTTTGACTGGCTGCTTACTTATAATATCACTTTTCTGTTGAGTTTTTTTATTTTTAACATCTTTATTGGAGTATAATTGCTTTATAATGGTGTGTTAGTTTCTGCTTTATAACAAAGTGAATCAGCTATACATATACATATGTTCCCATATCTCTTCCCTCTTGTATCTCCCTCCCACCCTCCTATCCCACCCCTCTAGGTGGTCACAAAGCACCGAGCTGATCTCCCTGTGCTATGCAGCTGCTTCCCACTAGCTATCTATTTTACATTTGGTAGTGAATATATGTCAATGCTACTCTCTCACTTCGTCCCAGTTTACCCTTCCCCCTCCTCGTGTCCTCAAGTTCATTCTCTACGTTTGTCTCTTTATTCCTGTCCTACCCTTAGGTTCATCAGAACCATTTATTATTATTATTTTTTAGATCCCATATATATGTGTTAGCATACGGTATTTGTTTTTCTCTTTCTGATTACTTCACTCTGTATGACAGACTCTAGGTCCATCCACCTCACTACAAATAACTCAATTTCTTTTCTTTTTATGGCTGAGTAATATTCCATTGTATATATGTGCCACATCTTCTTTATCCATTCATCTGTCGATGGACACTTAGGTTGCTTCCATGTACTGGCTATTGTAAATAGTGCTGCAATGAACATTGTGGTACATGACTCTTTTTTTTTTTTTTTATAAATTTATTCATTTATTTATTTATGGCTGTGTTGGGTCTTCATTGCTGTGCAGGGGCTTTCTCTAGTTGCAGTGAGCAGGGGCTACCCGTCTTTGTGGTGCGCAGGCTTCTCGTTGCGGTGGCTTTTCATTGCAGTGGCTTCTCGTTACAGAGCACAGGTTCTAGGTGCGCAGGCTTCAGTAGTTGTGGCACATGGGCTCTAGAGCACAGGCTCAGTAGTTGTGGTGCACGGGCTTAGTTGTTCCGTGGCATGTGGGATCTTCCCGGACCAGGGCTCAAACCTGTGTCCCCTGCATTGGTAGGTGGATTCTTAACCACTGTGCCAACAGGGAAGTCCCCATGACTCTTTTTGAATTATGGTTTTCTCAGGGTATATGCCCAGTAGTGGGATTGCTGAGTCATATGGTAGTTATTTTTAGTTTTTTAAGGAACCTCCATACTGTTCTGCATAGTGGCTGTATCAATTTACATTCCCACCAACAGTGCAAGAGGGTTCCTTTTCTCCACACCCTCTCCAGCATTTATTGTTTGTAGATTTTTCAATGATGGCCATTCTGACAGGTGTGAGGTGATACCTCATTGTAGTTTTGATTTGCATTTCTCTAATGATTAGTGATGTTGAGCATCTTTTCATGTGCTTTTTGGTCATCTGTATGTCTTCTTTGGAGAAATGTCTATTTATATCTTCCACCCATTTTTTTGATTGGGTTATTTTTTTTTTTAATATTGAGCTGCATGAACTATTTGCATATTGTGGAGATTAATCCCTTGTCAGTTGCTTTGTTTGCAAATATTTTCTCCCATTCTGAGGATTGTCTTTTTTTTTTTTTTTTTTAATTATTAATTTTTAACTAAAGCCTCCTTTAGCAGGGTTGTAGTAACTGCTACTGCCCATAGGCAAGGAGGCCACCCCTTAGTGTTTTTTTTGTTTGTTTTGTTTTGTTTTTTAAATTAATTAATTAATTAATTAATTTATTTTTGGCTGTGTTGGGTCTTCGTTTCTGTGCGAGGGCTTTCTCTAGTCGCAGCAAGCGGGGGCCACTCTTCATCGCGGTGCGTGGGCCTCTCACTGTCGCGGCCTCTCTTGTTGCGGAGCACAGGCTCCAGACGCGCAGGCTCAGCAGTTGTGGCTCACGGGCCTAGTTGCTCCGCGGCATGCGGGATCCTCCCAGACCAGGGCTCGAACCCATGTGCCCTGCATTGGCAGGCAGATTCTTAACCACTGCGCCACCAGGGAAGCCCCCTGTCTTTTTGTTTTGTTGATGGTTTCCTTTGCTGTGCAAAAGCTTTTAAGTTTCATTAGATCCCATTTGTTTATTTTTGTTTTTATTTTCATACTTTAAGAGGTGGATCAAAAAGATCTTGCTGTGATTTATGTCAAAGAGTGTTCTGCCTGTGTTTTCCTCTAAGAGTTTGATAGTGTCTGGCCTTACATTTAGGTCTTTAATCCATTTTGAGTTTATTTTTGTGTATGGTGTTAGGGAGTGTTCTAATTTCATTCTTTTACATGTAGCTGTCCAGATTTACGAGCACCACTTACTGAAGAGGCTGTCTTTTCTCCATTGTATACTGTTGCCTCCTAAGGTGACCATATGTACGTGGATTTACCTCTGGGCTTTCTATCCTGTTCCATTGATCTATATTTCTCTTTTTGTGCCAGTATCAGACTGTCTTGATTACTGTAGCTTTGTAGTGTAGTCTGAAGTCCAGGAGCCTGATTCCTCCAGCTCCGGTTTTCTTTCTCAAGATTGCTTTGGCTATTTGGGGTCTTTTGTGTTTCCATACAAATTGTGAAATTTTTTGTTCTAGTTCTGTGAAAAATGCCGTTGGTAGTTTGATAGGGATTGCATTGAATCTGTAGATTGCTTTGGGTAGTATAGTCATTTTCCCAATGTTGATTCTTCCAATCCAAGAACATGGTATATCTCTCCACCTGTTTGTATCATCTTTAAATTCTTTCATCAGTGTCTTATAGTTTTCTGCATACAGGTCTTTTGTCTCCTTAGATAGGTTTATTCCTAGGTATTTTATTCATTTTGTTGCAGTGGTAAATGGGAGTGTTTCCTTAATTTCTCTTTCAGATTTTTCATCATTAGTGTATAGGGATGCAAGAGATTTCTGTGCATTAATTTTGTATCCTGCTACTCTACCAAATTCACTGATTAGCTCTAGTAGTTTTCTGGTAGCATCTTTAGGATTCTCTATGGATAGTATCATGTCATCTGCAAACAGTGACAGTTTTACTTCTTTTCCGATTTAGATTCCTTTTATTTCTTTTTCTTCTCTGATTGCTGAAGCTAAAACTTCCAAAACTATGTTGAATGATAGTGTTGAGAGTGGGCCACCTTGTCTTGTTCCTAATCTTAGAGGAAATGGTTTCAGTTTTTCACCATTGAGAATGATGTTGGCTGTGGGTTTGTCATATATGGTCTTTATTATGATGAGGTAGGTTCCTTCTATGCCTACTTTCTGGAGAGATTTTTTTTAATCATAAATGGGTGTTGAATTTTGTCAAAAGCTTTTTCTGAATCTATTGAGATTATCATATGGTTTTTCTCCTTCAATTTGTTAGTATGGTGTACCACATTGATTGATTTGCAGATATTGAAGAATCCTTGCATTCCTGGGATAAACTCATCTTGATTATGGTGTATGATCCTTTTAATGTGCTGTTGGATTCTGTTTGCTAGTATTTTGTTGAGGATTTTTGCATCTATATTCATCAGAGATATTGGCCTGTAGTTTTCTTTTATTGTGACATCTTTGTCTAATTTTGGTATCAGGGTGATGGTGGCCTTGTAGAATGAGTTTGGGAGTGTTCCTCCCTCTGCTATGTTTTGGAAGAGTTTGAGAAGGATAGGTGTTAGCTCTTCTCTAAATGTTTGATAGAATTCGCCTGTGAAGCCACCTGGTCCTAGGCTTTTTTTTTGTTGGAAGATTTTTTTTTTTTTTAATAAATTTATTTATTTATTTATTTATTTTTGGCTGTGTTGGGTCTTCATTTCTGTGCGAGGGCTTTCTCCAGTTGCGGTGAGCGGGGGCCACTCTTCATCGCAGTGCGCAGGCCTCTCACTGTCATGGCCTCTCCCGTTGCGGAGCACCGGCTCCATACGCGCAGGCTCAGTAGTTGTGGCTCACGGGCCCAGTTGCTCCGCGGCATGTGGGATCCTCCCAGACCAGGGCTCGAACCCGTGTCCCCTGCATTGGCAGGCAGATTCTCAACCACTGCGCCACCAGGGAAGCCCTGTTGGAAGATTTTTAATCACAGTTTCAATTTCAGTGCTTGTAATTGGTCTGTTTATATTTTCTATTTCTTCCTGGTTCAGCCTAGGAAGGTTGTGCTTTTCTAAGAATTTGTCCATTTCTTCCAGGTTGTCCATTTTATTGGCATATAGTTGCTTGTAGTAATCTCTCATGATCCTTTGTATTTCTGCAGTGTTACTTCTCCTTTTTCATTTCTAATTCTGTTGATTTGAGTCTTCTCCCTCTCTTTCTTGATGAGTCTGGCTAATGGTTTATCAATTTTGTTTATCTTCTCAAAGAACCAGCTTTTACTTTTATTGATCTTTGCTATCGTTTCCTTCATTTCTGTTTCATGTACTTCTGTTCTGATCTTTATGATTTCTTTCCTTTTGCTAACTTTGGAGTTTTTTTGCTCTTCTTTCTCTAATTGCTTTAGGTGTAAGGTTAGGTTGTTTATTTGTTTCGTTTCTTGAGGTAGGATTGTATTGCTATAAACTTCCCTCTTAGAGCTGCTTTGCTGCATCCCATAGGTTTTGTGTCATCATGTTTTTATTGTCATTTGTTTTTAGGTATTTTTTGATTTCCTCTTTGATTTTTTCAGTGATCCCTTGGTTCTTTAGTAGTGTAATGTTTAGTCTCCATGTGTTTGTATTTTTTACAGTTTTTTCCCTGTAATTGATATCTAGTCTCATAGCATTGTGGTTGGAAAAGATACTTGATATGATTTCAATCTTATTAAATTTACCAAGGCTTGATTTGTGACCCAGGGTATGGTCTGTCATGGAGAATGTTCCATGAGCACTTGAGAAGAAAGTGTATTCTGTTGTTTTTCGGATGGAATGTCCTATCTTGTTTAATGTGTCATTTAAAGCTTGTGTTTCCTTATTCATTTTCATTTTGGATGATGTGTCCATTGGTGAAAGTGGGGTGTTAAAGTCCCCTACTATTATTGTGTTACTGTCGATTTCCCCTTTTATGTCTCTTAGCACTTGCCTTATGTATTGAGGTGCTCCTATGTTGGGTGCATAAACATTTACAATTGTTATATCTTCTTCTTGGATTGACCCCTTGATCATTATGTAGTGTCCTTCTTTGTCTCTTGTAATAGTCATTATTTTAATGTCTATTTTGTCCGATATCAGAATTGCTACTCCAGCTTTCTTTTGATTTCCATTTGCATGGAATATCTTTTTCCATCCCCTCACTTTCAGGCTGTATGTGTCCCTAGGTCTGAATTGGGTCTCTTGTAGACAGCATATGTACAGGTTTTGTTTTTTTTTTTAAAAAAAGAACATTAGCATTTATTACATATTTACATCTTAAAACACCACCCAGTTTAGTAAAAACAGGGCATTCAATGGCACACTAGCAGTGGAAGCTACTTATTAACTACCAATCATTTTTACAGGGTCATACCTATATAAAAATAAACACTAAGGAGAATAAATAGACAACGAAAGTGAATAAGAAACAAGTATAATTATAAATAATACCAGATTTTAAACGAATCTATAAAAGTTTCACTATATATGGATTTTCACTCAAAGTAGGCAAAATGCATAGTCATCTCAAATTTGGAAGATAACAAGTTAATAGATTTTCTCATTTGAGGCCTATCCAACCTCAGTAATATTTCTAGATGAAGCCTTAAGTTACTATTATATATTTTAAAAGGACTGGTCCAGTTGCATTTTCTCTATTTTTAATTCCTCCTCTTTATTTACAGTATTGGCAGCAGCATCATTATGTGGATTGTCTAGAAGGTCTTTGTTAAATCCATTTGATTCTTCCTCCTTTTGCTCCTCACCTGTACTACCCTCTTCAGGTGTCTGTGTACTGGGTGTGTTCATTAACAAGTCATCTCCTAGGGACTGACTATTACTCAGTAGCTTTGCCTGTCTTCTTTCCAAGGCCAGTTGTTTATTTCTCTCAATTCTTTGTTGTTGTTCTTCTGTTAGGCTTCTACTAGACTCAGAATCAAACTTTGCACTTTCAGATGAGTTTGTCAGAAAGTGATCTAACTCGGTAGCAGTTACATCATGGCCACTATTTTCCCCTACTTCATCTTTATTGCTAACAAAATCTTCATGTAAAATAGGGAGATCAAGGCGAATTTGTTTTAAACAGGTCTGAACTTCCTTTTTATTTCCCAGATATTCAGCTCTGTCAATAAAATCTTCAGATTGCAGTTTAGGGAACAGCCTATGCACCCAGTGCTCCATGTGTCTGATTAGTGTCTTCAAGTCCTCAGCCTCATGACCTTTACCTTTGAATTTTGCCTTATCAAACACATGCCTTAATGCTGGAAGCCCTCTCTCTGAAATTAATCTCTCAGCATTCAGCTTGGGTATATTCCTTTTAACTGTTCTCTTTGGAGGTACAGGAGCACGTGCTCCTCTCCCTAACTCTTCCTCAGGTTCAGCTCCTTCACCATCTTCTCTCCCTGGAGAGGCTGGAGGTGGGAATGGAGGAGAAGTTTCATCTTCTATATGCTCATAATCTGGTAGGTCAATCAAGCCATTCTCCTGTGGTTCTAGCATCTTTTCCTCTCCTCTCCGCACAGGTCGCAGTCGGTCAGGCCTCCCTTCCTCTCCAGTCCCGATCAGCCCAGGTCCGTCTCAGTCATGTCCTCCTGCTTCCTCACTCCCTCCTTGCGACTTCCCGGCATCCCCGCTCCCCAGCCTGACTCCCTCGGCCGGCTCTCCCCTTGGGAACTTCACTCTCCCGCCAGCCCGCTCTCACCTCGAGCAGACTCCAGGTATTGTTTTTGTATGCATTCAGCCAGTCTGTGCCTTTTGGTTAGAGCATTTAATCCATTTATGTTTAAGGTAATTATTGATATGTATGTTCCTATTACCATTTTCTTAATTGTTTTGGGTTTGTTTTTGTAGGTCTTTTCCTTCTTTTGTGTTTCCGGTCTAGAGAAGTTCCTTTAGCATGTGTTGTAAAGCTGGTTTGGTGGTGCTGAATTCTCTTAAGTTTTGCTTATCTGTAAAAGTTTTTATTTCTCTGTCGAATCTGAATGAGATCCTTGCTGGGTAGAGTAATCTTGGTTGTAGGTTTCTCCCTTTTATCACTTTCAGTATGTCCTGCCACTCCCTTCTGGCTTGCAGAGTTTCTGCTGAAAGATCAGCTGTTAACCTTATGGGGATTCCCTTGTATGTTATTTGTTGCTTTTCCCTTGCTGCTTTTAATATTTTTTCTTTGTATTTAATTTTTGATAGTTTGATTAGTATGTGTCTTGGCATGTTTCTTCTTGGGTTTATCCTGTGTGGGCCTTTCTGTGCTTCCTGGACTTGATTAACCATTTCCTTTCCAATATTAGGGAAGTTTTCAACTATAATGTCTTCAAATATTTTCTCAGTCCCTTTCTTTTTTCTCTTCTTCTTCTGGGACCCCTATAATTCGAATGTTGGTGCGTTTAATGTTGTCTCAGAGGTCTCTGAGACTGTCCTCAGTTCTTTTCATTCTTTTTTCTTTATTTTGGTTCCTGGCAGTTAGTTCCACCATTTTACCTTCCAGGTCACTTATCCGTTCTTCTTCCTCAGTTATTCTGTTATTGATTCCTTCTAGAGTATTTTTAATTTCAGTAATTGTGTTCATCACTGTTTGTTTGCTCTTTAGTTCTTCTAGATCCTTGTTAAATGTTTCTTGTATTTTCTCCATTGTGTTTCCGAGATTTGGATCATCTTTACTATCATTATTCTGAATTCTTTTCCAGGTAGGTTGCCTATTTCATCTTCATTTATTTGGTCTTGTAGGTTTTTACCTTTCTCCTTCATGTGTAACATATTTTTTTGTCGTTTCATTTTGTTTTTTTTTTTTTTTATGGGTGGCACTGTATTCCTGTCTTACTGGTTGTTTGGCCTGAGACATCCAGCACTGGAGTTTACAGGCAGTTGGATAGAGCTGGGTCTTGGTGCTGAGATGAGGACCTCCAGGAGGCCTCACTCCAATTGATATTCCCTGGGGTCTGAGGTTCACTGTTTGTCCAGCGGTTTGGACTCGGAGCTCCCGCCACAGGAGCTCGGGCCCAACCTCTGGCCTGGGAACCAAGATCCCACAAGCTTTGTGGCATGGTAAAAAAAACAAAAAACAAAAAAAGGAAAAAAGAAAGAAAAAAGAAGCAGTACAATATCAAAGAATAAAAACAAAATAAAATTAGAAAGTTAAAAATTATATTAGGAAAAATAAAAGTATAATTGAAACAACTGCAACAAGGTAAAATAAAACCACATCTGTTGAGATTTTAAAGTGAAGTCAGAAAGCAGTTACCAGAACAATCATCCAATCATCTCCTTTATTCCAAGAGGATTATTTATAGAAATTCTTGCTTTAATATATCAACAGTATCTCCTCAAAGGAGGGCGTTAGTCATGGTTTACTCCAGGGGGAGCTCTCAATTTCTTTAGTTTCCTTTGCTTATGAAAAATCTCTTCGAAGCACCCAGTCATCTCTCCTGACATCTGAGGGAAAAGCGGTCTGTTTCTTAGTGAGTTTGGTCTGAGTAGGGGCTATATTGAGAAAGCTGAACTGTTTCTGTGTTCCCTCTGAGTTAAGTCTATAGACATTTGAAAGTCTAGGCTGAGATATCATAAGAAGCAGTGGACTGTCTGTCCACCGAGAGACCACCAGAAGAGCATCCTTGGTGAATTGACTGCTCTGCCTTGTGGGCTTGCACATATGTCTTCCCTGCTCTCAGCACCCATCAGTCCACTCAGGCTGACGGAGTTTGCAAGTGGCAGACTCCAAGCCTGAATGTCAATGTGATGATTGAAAATAAGAAATTGTAACTACCAGATGGACCACACATTCAGGCACTCTCTGTTTGCAGGTACACAGAAAGGCAGATGAGAATCACAGTGTCTTTTGATGAGCATAAGAAGTGGGAAAGAGGATTTAGTTACAGGATGCGAGTTCATTTAATGGCATCAGATTTCAGCAGCCCTGCACATCCATCTCCTCAGGAGGAAAGCATCCTTCCAGGTGGAACAGAGCTTGCAAGGCCCTGATAAGCCTCCTTCTCCCAGCACAGAGCTTGGGTGAACCTCTCTGGGGTTTCCATAGCAGACCAACTTCCTTCAGATCAATATAGTCCTTCTGAAACTATGTTAATACCATCTGGTCTTATTTCAGTGGGAACCAGGCTGCCTAGGGTATCTGTTATGGATAAGGTTCTCTGGAAAGCAGCCTCTGAGACAGAGATTTGCGTGCCTTGGAGAGTATTCTTGGGATGAACACCTATGGTGGAGTGAAGGAAGCAGGATGGGGAGAGGGAGTTGAACTGCCATATAGATGTGACAAAGGTCAGACAATCCCATGGGAGGTCCTGGAGCTAGAGTGGTCCCTTATAGTTGTTCTGTATCAAGGTAAGGGGCCCAGGCTTTGTTCCCTGTATCTATCACGGGATGAGGGTTATATATGGGAAGAAGGCATGATTTGGGTGAGGCTGCTCTTTTCAACTGAGAGCAAGTCTAAGAGAAAAGCTCGTCTGAGCCATCAGATGCCAACACACCTGCAGCTAGGGCAATCGATGCCTCAGTTCTGCAACTTATACCCCTTCAGTACACACTGTGACTTGTGAGTATGAGCCCTGATCCCAGAGCCTGATTCACAGTGATTGTTGAGCCCCATACAAGCCCAGCCATAGCAGTGCAACGGCATGTGAGATGAGAGTCAGAAGTGGCTGCATGGGATTTCATTCATTTGAAACCTTATTATTAGTTGTTATTGCCTCAGGCATCCTCAGGGATGGTAAATCCACAGGGTGGAGGGAACATATGGCCATCACATCCAGTGGTGTGGTCGGAATCTGGGTTATTACCACACTAACCGTACACCTCCTCTCCCACCGTGCAGAGGGACTACTATCCTTGAGCCCTCCGTTCATTCTTCTGTGTCTTTCCACCTGCAGCTCCCTTTGCCTGGGATGCTCTCTGCTTAGCCTTCCCCCACGTCCAGCTGATAAACTTATACTCATCTTTCAGGGTCCGGTGTGAATGTCATCTTCTCTTGGAAACCTCCCCAGGCCAGCTCTTTCCATTGCCTAGCAGAATTTCTCGTGCCCCCTCTGAGACCCCAGAGCACCCGTTATCCCTGCTTCAGGAGGCTCTCTCCATAATTGTGGGTCTGCTGGTCTTTTTCCTGTTGAGCTCCTTAAGGCCAGGGGCTGGATCTCACCCATCTGTATCTCTGAGCGCAGAGCCATACAGACTCAGTGCATGAGCTGAATGGATGAAGGAGGGAACTTTGAAAGCTTCGAATCAGGAATGAAGGAGAACAGTCAGGCTGAAGAGAAGGCATGGTGGATTGAGCTAGAAAGAGTTCATGTCAGGAAGCCCAGCAGGGAAGCTCCTCATCCTTCTTGACTTGAGCTACACAGTTTCACCTGAAAGTTTCTGTAACTAAGCCTTCTCCTGGGTCCATAGGTGGTACTGCCCTCATTTCTCTACCCTGTGCCCAGTGCTGTGGCTGAATATACCAGCAGTCAGTGCCCAGTCAAAATGTGCTGAATAAATAAGAGAATCCAGAATTCAGGGATAAAGACCAGGAATGGGATGTGGCGGTAGGAAGAAAGGGTTAATTTAAAGATATTTTGAGGCAGAAGTAGAAACACAGATGTAGAGAACGAACGTATGGACACCAAGGGGGGAAAGTGGGGGTGTGGTGGTGGTGGTGGTGGTGGGATGAATGGGGAGATTGGGATTGACATACATATGCTCATGTGTATGAAATAGATGCCTAATAAGAACCTGCTGTATAAAAAATAAAATAAAATTCAAAAAATAAAAATATTTTGAAAGTGGAAATGATAGGCTCAGATGACAGGCTGTTGTATCTGGAGAACAAGGAGGGCACGTGTCACAGGTTTGAAGTCCAAAGAATCAAGTAAGTCAGGTTTGGAGGTAGAGTATGGTCAGCTCATGTGATCCATACACTGAATATGAATATTTAAGTCAACAAAGCAGCGCTTTGGTTCAGAGAAAATGTGAACATAATATTGGAGAGCAGAAAAGGAGTACGGCACATAGATCTGGTGAGAGCTCCTGTTCAATTTGTGATGCTTCACGTCAAATATTGGAAGCAATTTTTCAAGTTGTTTTTTTTTTAAAGTTTTTTCTCCCTACAACTTTATTTTTTTAATTTATTTTTATTTTTGGCTGCGTTGGGTCTTCGTTGCTGTGCGCGGGTGTTCTCTGGTTGCAGCAAGCGGGGGCTACTCTTTGTTGCAGCGTGCGGGCTTCTCATTGCAGTGGCTTCTCTTATTGCGAAGCATGGGCTCTAGGCACTTAGGCTTCAGTAGTTGTGGCACGTGGGCTCAGTAGCTGTGGCACGCAGGCTCTAGAGCGCAGGCTCAGTAGTAGCACACAGGCTTAGTTGCTCCGCAGCATGTGGGATCTTCCTGGGCCAAGGCTCGAACCCGTGTCCCCTACATTGGCAGGCGGATTCTTAACCACTGTGCCACCAGGGAAGCCCTCAAGATCTTTTAAATGCAACCTGCTTCTAGTAAGAAATGACGCTTAATTATGGGTTGGCTTGCCCAGACTGCTCTGGCCTCTCAGTGGCTGTCACATGGATGTCATTGGTGAGATGTGGTTGAAGGCTCCAAGCACCCATGGTGAGCCTGCTCTACTGTTTCCCATTTAGAAATATTCACTAGGTGGCAACAGAGACTCACTTGCCTTCCAGGAGAGCACCTGCTTTTTGATAAACTACAAAATTAGCCTTGCATATTCTAGCTCTATAAAAATATTATAGATTCCTATTAGTAAAAAAACACACAAAACTTCATTTTATAAAACGGGGCATTTTACCAAAGATACATATAAAGAGTGGAAAAACTATTCAGAATAAATATACAAACAAATCAAATGACTGTTTTTCTCTAACCAGGCACTATCCTGCCTGACTTTTCCTGAGGAACTCATCACTCCAGGGGTTCTAGCTGGCTCTTTTTCTGCATTCTGTTTGTCTGCCTCAGCTTCTGTCCTAGAATTTTGTGAAGTTTATTTCTGCCTTTTCTGAGGCTTGAAAGAAATTGCACTATTTGTTTCTTTTTTCCTACATAGATTTTCACACAAAACAGGGACAAAGGCTTGTGGTGGGGGTTACTTGATGAACCATTTGAAGGTAGACAGAGAAGGCTAACTGCCTGCACAGAAACACTGATTTTGTGGAGCTCGGGGGAGCCATCAAACCATGCTGATTTCAGCTTTCTCACCTGTAAAATGAGGATTATCGCAACATCTCCCACATGGGGTTGTTTTAAGATTGGATAAGAAGAGATCAGGAGACACTCTGAAAATTGCAAATCAGGGTACCAATGTTGTAGATCAATAGATCTCTTTTAAAAAGATGCTGTTCCTCAAAAATAAACTCTTTACTTAATTTTAAAGAACATACTAGCTGTGGAGGATTCTTTCACAAAATGTGACAATTGTGGAACAACCTATGCATTCTGAGTGTGGAGGGCAGGCTCTGCCCCTCCTCTGGAGTCTAGAATGTGGACCTTGGTTGCTATCCTGTTAGAAGCCAACGAGGTGCCCCAGGTGCAGTCTACTAGGAAAAGGGGCCGAACAGCTGTTTCATTGGGAGGAGGCCGTTATGAACTTGGCGGTTTCCTGGAGCTGGTCATTGCCATAATTAGAGAATGTTAAAAATCGGAGGTTAATTTTCCACTTCTGTATCCAGTGCACATCCCATCAAACTGGGGTGGTAATGCTCAGTCTGGAGTACAGAGATGGCCTCAGCTGGATTCCACATGGCATGTGCTGAGTGCTGACTGCTGGGGTCACCACTCAGCTGCAGGTACAGGAGCAAGGCTGAGAGCAAGGAGGGACTCAGCATTGGTTGGCCTGAGGGCCTGGGTTATGTCGAGCCTGCACAGTATTTGTTTTAGAAAATTTGAGCCCTCATTTAACAACTGGGAACTTTGATATGTTAAATCTGGATTTCTGGCTTCTCTCAAAAAATTAGAAGATATAGCAACGTGGGTCCTAATTAACTCACGGAGGCCACTGATTCGTGTTGAGGGGAAGCTGTCCCTTTGGTGAAGCACAAGTTAGGCTGTTTGCCCCAGTCCTCACCTTTCCCTATTTTTTTATCCCCAGGACTGCTTCACTCATTTGTGTCACCTGCCTGACCCCCTTTGGCATATGAGTTTGCTACCGCAAATTAGACTATGAAAAGTTCTGAGAATTATACATAGTCGCATTAAAGAAAAAATTTTTTTCTTTTAAGAGCGGTGTGGTGACTGCAAAGCCCACACCCTAAGTGGATATGTGGTCATGACCTTTGACAAGCACTGCAATATCTTCCGTTTTTTACCCTTCAGTCTCACTTTTGTTCTCACTATTTCTTCACTTGTATTAACTGGAGCTAGTGTAGTTAAGATAAGCTGAAGCAGCGTTTTTTTAAAAAAGGACTTTATCTATCTATCTATCTATCTATCTATCTATCTATCTATCTATCTATCTATCTATCTATCTATCTATCTATCTGCTTTTTCCAAAGTCAGTGTGTTGAATGTTCTATTTCATTTCATCAAGAGAAAGAAAGAGAATTGCCTGAGGTTCCTTTTGGTATGTAGCCCTAGATCCTAGATTCATTTCCTGCCATTGTGGGTTGGTGATTGATACAGAAAGAAAGAAAATCCTCTTCCTCCTTATTAAGTGATATAAGCTTAGAGAACTTACAAACTATTTAACTATTTATAAACATTTACCTATATGTAAGCAGCAATCAGAAGATATGATGGGAGAAAACAATCCATTTGTAATAGTAACAAAACAGATAAAATACCCCCCAAATAAATTTAATCATATAAATAGATTTGTATCAAAAAGACATTTAAAATGCTATATTAAGCCACAACAAAAAAAGGAGGGTACAAAAGAAGCCTTACACAATGGAAAGTTCTGCTATGTTTGAGCTTTCATATACTTGAGAAGACTCAATATCAAAATACGTCATCTCCCTAAATTAATCCAGAAATCAGTTACTTTCCTGATTAAAAAAATCACATTTTTAAGCATATAAACTGAATCTAAGGTCACATGAAAGCAAGCATATTCTTTTTTTTTTTTACTTTTTCAAGTGCATTTAATACCTTCCAGGCCCCTCAGGTGCATGCAGTTGTTTGTTTGTTGGAATTATTAACATTTTACTTTTTTTTAAATTGAAGTATAGTTGATTTACAGTGTTGTGTTAATTTCTGCTGTTAGCAAATTGATTCAGTTATACATATATACACATTCCTTTTTAAAAAATATTCTTTTACATTATGGTTTATCATAGGATATTGAATATATTGAATAGTTCCCTGTGCTATATAGTAGGACCTTGTTGTTTATCCATCCTATATATAAAAGCTTACAACTGCTAACTCTTCCTCCCACTCTAACCCTCTCCCCACCCCCTCCCCCTTGGCAAACACAAGTCTGTTCTCTATGTCTGTGATTCTATTTCTGTTTCATAGATAAGTTCATTTGTGTCATATTTTAGATTCCACATATAAGTGATATCATATGGTATTTGTCTTTCTCTTTCTGACTTACTTCATTTAGTATGATAATCTCTAGGTCTATCCATGTTGCTGCAAATGGCATTATTTCATTCTTTTTTATGGCTGAGTAGTATTCCATTGTATATATATGTACCACATCTTCTTTATCCATTCATCTGTTGGTGGACATTTAGGTTGTTTCCATGTCATGGCTATTGTGAATAGTGCTGCTATGAATATAGGGGTGCATGTATCTTTTTGAATTATAGCTTTGTCTGGATATATGCCCAGGAGTGGGAATGCTGGATCATATGGTAATTCTATTTTTAGTTTTCTGAGGAACCTCCAAACTGTTTTCCACAGTGACTGCACCAACTTATATTCCCATCAACAGTGTAGGAGGGTTCCATTTTCTCCAGATCCTCTCCAGCATTTGTTATTTGTAGACTTTTAAATGATGGCCATTCTGACTGGTGTGAGGTGGTACCTCATTGTAGTTTTGATTTGCATTTCTCTAATAACTAGCGATGTTGAGCATCTTTTCATGTGCCTGTTGGTCATCTGTATGTCTTTGGAGAAATGTCTATTTAGGTCTTCTGCCCATTTTTGGATAGGGTTGTTTGTTTTTTTTGGTGTTGTTGAGTTGTATGAGCTGTCTGTATATTTGGAGATTAATCCCTTGTCGGTCGCATCATTTGCAAATATTTTCTCCCATTCTATAGGTTGTCTTTTCATTTTGTTTATGGTTTCCTTTGCTGTGCAAAAGCAAACAAGCATATTCTTTTTTTAAAAAATTTTTATTGGAGTATAGTTGATTTACAATGTTGTGTTAGTTTCAGGTGTACAGCAAGGTGAATCAGTTATACAAATACGTATATCCACTCTTTCTTTTTTTTTTTTAAAGATTCTTTTCTCATATAGGCCATTACAGAGTACTGAGTAGAGTTCCCTTTTATTAGTTATCTATTTTATGTATAGTAGTGTGTATATGTCAATCCCAATCTCCCAGTTTATCCATACCCCTCCTTATCCCCTGGTAATTATACGTTTGTTTTCTACAACTGTGACTCTAGTTCAGTTTTGTAAATAAGTTCATTTGTACCTTTTTTTTCAGATTCCACGTATAAGTGATATCATATGATATTTGTCTTTCTGTGTCTGACTTACTTCATTCAGTATGACAATTTCTGGGTCCATCCATGTTGCTACAAATGGCATTATTTTGTTCTTTTTTATGTCTGAGTATTATTCCATTGTATATATGTACCACATCTTCTTTATCCATTCCTCTATTGATGAACATTTAGGTTGCTTCCATGTCCTGATTATGGTAAATAGTTCTGCAGTGAACATTGGGGCGCATGTATCTTTTCGAATTATGGTTTTCTCCGGGTATATGCCCAGGAGTGGGATTGCTGAGTCACATGGTAGTTCTATTTTTAATTTTTTAAGGAACCTCCATACTGTTCTTCATAGTGGCTCTACCAATTTACATTCCCACCAGCAGTGTAGGAGGTTTCCCTTTTCTTCACACCTTCTCCAGCATTTATTGTTTGTAGATTTTTTGATGATGGCCATTCTGACCGGTGTGAGGTGATACCTCATTGTAGTTTTGATTTGCATTACTCTAACGATTAGTGATGTTGAGCATCTTTTCATGTGCTTTTTGGTCATCTGTATGTCTTCTTTGGAGAAATATCTATTTATATCTTCCACCCATTTTTTTGATTGGGTTATTTGTTTTTTTGATACTGAGCTGCATGAGCTATTTTCATATTATGGAGATTAATCCCTTGTCAGTTGCTTTGTTTGCAAATATTTTCTCCAATTCTGAGGGTTGTCTTTTTGTTTTGTTGATGGTTTCCTTTGCTGTGCAAAAGCTTTTAAGTTTCATTAGATCCCATTTGTTTATTTTTGTTTTTATTTTCATACTTTAAGAGGTGGATCAAAAAGATTTTGCTGTGATTTATGTCAAAGAGTGTTCTGCCTGTGTCTTCCTCTAAGAGTTTTATAATGTCTGGCCTTACATTTAGGTCTTTAATCCATTTTGAGTTTATTTTTGTGTATGGTGTTAGGGAGTGTTCTAATTTCATTCTTTTACATGTAGTTTTCCAGTTTTCCCAGCACCACTTATTGAAGAGGCTGTCTCTTCTCCATTGTATATTCTTGCCTCCTTTGTCATAGATTAGGTGACCATAGATGTGTGGGTTTATCTCTGGGCTTTCCTCTTCCACTGATCTATATTTCTGTTTTTGTGCCAGTACCATAGTCTTTTGATTACTGTAGCTCTGTAGTGTAGTCTGAAGTCAGGGAGCCTGATTCCTCCAGTTCTGTTTTTATTTCTCAAGATTGCTTTGGCTCTTTGGGGTCTTTTGTGTTTCCATACAAACTGTAAAATTTTTTGTTCTGATTCTGTGAAAAATGCCATTGGTAATTTGATAGGGATTGCAAGGAAACTGTAGATTGCCTTGGGTAGTATAGTCATTTTCACAATATTGATTCTTCCAATCCAAGAACATGGTATATCTCTCCATCTGTTTGTGTCATCTTTGATTACTTTAATCAGTATCTTATAGTTTTCTGCATACAGGTCTTTTGCCTCCTTAGGTAGGTTTATTCTTAGGTATTTTATTCTTTTTGTTGCAATGGTAAGTGGGATTGTTTCCTTAATTTCTCTTTCTGGTGTTTCGTTGTTAGTGTATAGGAATGCAAGAGATTTCTGTGTGTTAATTTTGTATCCTGCAGCTTTACCAGATTCATTGATGAATTCTAGTAGCTTTCTGGTGGCATCTTTAGGATTTTCTATGTATAGTATCATGTCATCTGCAACCAGAGAGAGTTTTACTTCTTCTTTTCCAATTTGGATTCCTTTTATTTCTGTTTCTTCTCTGATTGCCATGGCTAGAACTTCCAAAACTATGTTGAATAAAAGTGGCGAGAGTGGATATCCTTGTCTTGTCCCTGATCTTAGAGGAAATACTTTCAGGTTTTCACCACTGAGAATGATGTTAGCTATGGGTCTGTCATATATGGCTTTTACTATGTTGAGGTATGTTCACTCTATGCCCACTTTCTTTTTTCTATGTTCAATTTTTAGTTTTTTAAAAATACCTTTATTGAAGTATAATTTCTTTACAATGTTGTGTTAGTTTCTGCTGTACAATAAAGGGAATCAGCTCTACATATACATATATCCCCATATCCCCTCCCTCTTGCATCTCCCTCCCACCCTCCCTATCCCACCCCTCTAGGTCGTCACAAAGCATCGGGCTGATCTCCCTGTGCTATGCAGCAGCTTCCCACTAGCTATCTATTTGACATTTGGTAGAGTATATATGTCAATGCTACTCTCTCACTTCGTCCCAGCTTCCCCTTCCCGCTGTGTCCTCAAGTCCATTCTCTATGTCTTATGCCCACTTTCTGGAGAGTTTTTATCATAAATGGGTGTTGAATTTTGTCAAAAGCTTTTTCTGCATCTATTGAGATGATCATATGGTTTTTATTCTTTAATTTGTTAATATGGTGTATCACGTTGATTGATTTGTGTATATTGAAGAATCCTTGCATCCCTGGGATAAATCCCACTTGATCGTGGTGTATGATCCTTTTACTGTGTTGTTGGATTCTGTTTGCTAGTATTTTGTTGAGGAGTTTTGTGTCTATGTTCATGAGTGATATTGACCTGTAATTTTCTTTTTTTGTGGTATCTTTGTCTGGTTTTGGTATCAGGATGAGGGTGGCCTTGTAGAATGAGCTTGGGAGTGTTCCTGCCTCTGCAACTTTTTGGAAGAGTTTGAGAAGGATGGGTGTTAGCTCTTCTCTAAATGTTTGATAGAATTTGCCTGTGAAGCCATCTGGTCCTGGACTTTTGTTTGTTGGAAGATTTTTAATCACAGTTTCCATGTCATTATTTGTGATTGGTCTGTTCATATTTTCGACTTCTTCCTGGTTCAGTCTGGGAAGGTTGTGCCTCTCTAAGCATTTGTCCATTTCTTCCAGGTTGTCCAGCATATTCTTTTTTTTTTTGGCTGTGCCACATGGCATGTGGGATCCTAGTTCCCTGACCAGGGATCGAACCTACGTCCCCTGCATTGGAAGTGCAGAGTCTTAACCACTGGACTGTCAGGGAAGTCCCTGTCCAGCATATTCTTGAAGAGAAAAATTTTGGAAAAGAGAAAGAGTAGAAGAGATATTGGTCATACAAGAGACTAAAACATTATAAATCTACAGTAATTAAAATAACATGGTAAATATGCATAACTAGATCATTATTACAGACTAGGAAGTCAAACCAAATACATATGGGAATTTAGTATATGATACTAAATTGGTTAAGGAAAAGGTAAATTATTCATTTAATGGTGTTCAGACAAGTAGACAATTATATGAAAAACATTGGATCTCTAACTCAGTTCCTACACCAAATTAAATTGCAGCTGGATCAAATATACAAATGTGAAAAATGAAATAACAGAAGTAGTATGTGAAAATATGAGAGATTTGACTAATAATACAAAATCTGGAAGGGTCTTCTAATAAAGCACACACAGACACCAGTTGGTAAATTCTACTACAAAGAAATAACAAAAAATATTGTGCATAAAAAAAGAATACTCAAACAAAATTAAAAGAAAAAGGAGGAAACACTAAACTGGGAAAATGATTGCAAGCTGTATAACTAATATAGTGTTATCTTCCATAATATCTTTCTTTATTCCATAATTATTTCTTAGTATATAAAAATTCCTGCAAGTAAATATGAGATGGACAAATGATAAAAACAAGAGGGAAGAGATATGGGAACATATGTATATGTATAACTGATTCACTTTATTATAAAGCAGAAACTAACACACCATTGTAAAGCAAATATACTCCAATAAAGATGTTAAAAAAAAAAAAGAAAAAAAACCAAATGGTTATCAAAAAAGGAAATACAAATGATTCAAACATGAAAAAATGTTCAACTTTAGTGTATAATAATAGAAATGCAATTAATGGTATGGTAAGTTGTCTTTTTTTTTTTTTTAACCTATTGGATTAGCAAAAGTATCAAACTAGAAAAACAAGGGTCTTTTTCAAAGACTTGAAGGCTTGTGAGCCAAACAAATGGATTCTATGCTTCCAAGAATTACTCTGGATTTTGGACTTCTTGAAGAAATGTAGATGTCTGTGAAGTAAACTAGCATGTTAAAATAGAGTTTGCAACAATAATACAATAATGATTGTTGCAGGCAAAAATCATTAGTAGTTGCTAAACTTAGTGGACAACATGCATGACTGAGATGTAGAGTATTAATACAGTCTCAGACTATCTCCCTATAAATTAATTATTAATTACAAAGCAAGAAGTAGTAATTTACAGTAAGTAGTGAATCCAGGCATTCACCATCCTGTAAGGAAGCCCAGTTAGCCACATGTAGAAGATCTGAATCTCCCAGGGACAGACATCAAGTATGTGATGTATGTGAGTAAAGGAGCCTTCAGGTGATCCCAGCTTTTAGACTTAAAGTTTTCCATCTGAGAACTCCAACATCATGGAACAGAGACAAGCCATCCCTGATGCACCTTGTCTAAATTCCTAAACCCCGGAATCCATGATCATAATAAATGGTTGATTAATGGTGGTGAGTTTGGGGATAATTTGTTGTGTAGTCCTAGTAACTGGAACAGGTGTTGTCTGCCAAATTTCTCCACCATAAAGTTACCACTTTCCCCTTTGTAAGTAGTAAATAATTTATATTTTGAGATTATATAAATATTCTGTTCCTCACCAAACTTCACCCTAATCAAACTAGTTTTAGTGTCCATTGATGATTTTCTAATTGTATTATTCCTTCTATATTTATTAGCGTTTTTCCATAAAGAAGAACTTTATTTTTTCCCCTACTTATGTATATATGTGTCTACTCATAACAGTGTGATCTCATGGATTCTTATTTTATTCAGTGGAATATAATGCATTATTATCACTAATGCTCAGATTGTCCCAGATTTGGCCAGTAGGATTCCTTTGAGATGATCCTGGGTCATTTTCTCAACTACCTATTGAGCATCTCTTTAGCTTCTGGTGCAAAAGATGTTCCAGGCTCACCTTGTGCTTGAAAAGCTTCAGTCCTGGAATATAGGACTTTTGTCTAAGGAGCCCTCGTTCATTTAATGAGGAATGGTATTTAGAAACCAAGACATAAGTGCTAGATATGGTGATTGCTATTGGGGTGTCATTTCTTCTAAGTGCTCTCAGTGGACAGAGCTAGAAAATATGTTTATTTAACTATTTATTTATCTATCTATTAAAAAGCACGAGTTCAGGGACTTCCCTGGTGGTGCAGTGGTTAAGAATCTGCCTGCCAATGCAGGGGACATGGGTTCAAGCCCTGGTCGGGGAAGATCCCGCATGCCACGGAGCAACTAGGCCCGTGAGCAGCAACTACTGAGCCTGCACTCTAGAGCCCATGAGCCACAACTACTGAGCCCACATGCCACAACTACTGAAGCCTGCGTGCCTAGAGCCCATGCTCCGCAACAAGAGAAGCCACCACAATGAGAAGCCCGCGCACTGCAACGAAGAGTAGCCCCCGCTAGCTGCAACTAGAGAAAGCCCGTGTGCAGCACCAAAGAGCCAATACAGCCAAAAATAAATAAATAAATAAATAAATAAATAAATTCATAAATTTATAAAGAAAAAAGCACGAGTTCATACTGATACCTCCAATTGCAATCCATAACCAGAGAACATTCTTTTCTTCCCCTTTTCCATGTTTGTAACTCTGACATAGTGAGAAACCTGGCCCCCAGTCCCCTTAACATATTTACTCATTTGCTCAAGCCTAGGATACACAGAAAGTAGTTTCAGAGTTGCTGACTCATGCCACTGAGAGAAGCAGTCTACTATCTGGAATTCAGCATTTGTTTTCAGAAATTTTTTTGGGCAATATTTATATTGAGTGAAATGCACATATCGTTAAAAGTATAGTTTGATATATTTTGACACATGAACACACACATACTCCTATTGAGGCATAGAACATCCCATCACCCCAGAAAGTCCTCTCATGCCCCTCCTTAGTCAATCCTCCCAGAGTTAATCACTTTTCTGATTTTTTTCACTATGGTTTTGTCTTTTGTAGAACTTCATATAAATAGATTCATACATTGTCTACTTTTTTATGACTGGCTTCTTTCACTCAGCATAATGTCTATGAAATTCGTTAATCATCTGACAGTAGTTTTTTCCTATTTATTGCTGAGTAGTATCCATCTTATACCACAGTTCATTTATCTGTTTTCCTGGGGGTAGAAATTTGGGTTGTGTTCTGTTTTTGACCATTATGAGTAATTCTTATACAAGATATTTTGTGGATATATGTTTTCATTTCTCTAAGGGTAAACAGGATCAGAAGTACAGTAGGTACATGTTTAAATGTATAAGAAAATAACCTTTCCAAAGTTGTACCATTTTACACTCTCATCAGCAACTTCTGGGAGTTTTGGTTGCTTCACATCCTCATCAACATTTGGTATTTTCAGTCCTTTTAATTTTAGCTATTCTAGTAGTTTTTATTTTTATTTTTTCATTGGCAATGACTTGGAGCTTTCTTCCCCAACTTTTAAAGCATGGGCATCCCCAAGAGTTGGGTTTTGGCTTATTCTCCACTCTTTCTCTTCCTTTGGATTTAGTTCAGGGAGTGGGAATAGTTGTATGGTTCTTAAGATTTTTGCAATTAAGCTTGAAGAAATGGATCAAAAAGTTCAAGGATGCTCTTTACATTCCTAATTCAGATTTACATAAGCTTTTGTTAATGAGACAAAAATTTTGTAATTACATGTGCATATAATTTACTTGGGTTTGTTCTGTTTTGTAAAGCTGGTTTCAATTATAGATATTTATAAAGAAAATGAGTATCTGGCATTGTTTACATGCTAACACTTCCAGAGTTTTTATGAAAATTACACAAGTGGAAAGATGAATTCTCATAAAATTTTCTTAACAGCCTTTTTATTTTTAGAAAGTAATGCAAACCGTTCAAGGCTAGCATTAACATATTGCCAGACCGATAATTGTACTGAGTGTTCCTATAATACTTTCCTTTGTGCATACTTTCAGTGTGGCCACCATGTCCCCATATCATATTATCTGCACTTTATAGATGGAGAAATGGGGGACGCAGAGGGGCGAAGCAACTTGCTTAAGATCTCACAGTTGGTAGCAGATCAGGAGTTAAAACGAAGGAGTCTGTGTCATGGCCCATGCTGATTCCATTAGGAGGTGCCGGGGCCTCCCGGTGAGCCCAATGTGTTCCTTGGCTCTAAAAGCATCTTGTTCCTTTGTTTCAAACAGCACCATGGAACATCTCAGGTGCCAGATCCAGCCAGGGACAGGGAATGTCTAAATTTGGATGAGGGTGTGGGTGGTAGACCCCAGAACTTTCAGGAAGGGGCAGATGTTTCTGCTGGCTTCCCCTAGAGTGGAATAGGTTTTCAGCTGAGCATCAGTGGGGAGTGGCATTGTGAACTGGGCTCTCTGGCCCTCCTTACAGAAACAGTTGCATGATGAGGGGCTGAAGGAGGCCCTGTTGTAGTCCCAGGACTCAGGAATCTCTGTCAGGATGGCCAGGATCTGGGTTGGAATGTCCAAGTGGGCTGGGCCCACCCTCTGCTCCTGGATGCAGCAACAATAACTTGTTCACCTTCTCATTCCTGCTTCTCTGGTCGGATAATTTCAGTAATTTCAAGGCAACCTTTGTCCATATTTCTAGACCCTTCACCTGGGCCCACATTCTAGTGTTAACACCATTATTCAACTTTTTCATTCCTTGTGTTTCATTAAGAGGTTTTAGGGGCACAATAGCTCAGGAAATACCCTCCAGCTGCAACCTCCAAGTTGTTTTCCAAAGGAAAGCCTCAACCTAAACACTGATGTGTCTAATAATATACTTTACCATTGTAGGTGTTTCTCAGACTGGACTACTTTGACTGGAATGATAGCACCAGACATAAAATAATTTGTAAGGACAACATCTAGAAATTATTTCAAAGAGGGGTGGCTATAGGCTGAACCTTATGTCATTTTTAAATTATAGACTTTCATAAAATGGAAACATTTATAGTGAAATCTAAAGATAGGCTATTTAACATGAAAATATGGTATCATTTGGTGGTACAAATTAGTCTGAACTTGTAGGCATGAAGCCTAAGTGTAACTGTGTTAAGATGTATAAGAAATTGTTGTCAAATGAGAATTTGGCTACAAATTGAGGATAAAAATGAAAACACTTAAAAAGAAATCAGTATGTTAGCAATGAAGTGTTACTTTGCACAGTCAAATCTCAGTTGTATGACAGATACGTCCCTGAAAAACATGGTACTTGAAAACATATTGCCAGACACGTGAAGTCTGGAAAATTGGGAAATGGACATGTGATTTGATGACTTTCTTTCATGTGTTACAAGTCTGAATAGTGTCATGGAGCCAACAGCCTTACTAAGTCTTTGGTAAATGAGAAAGTCAGTCTTAGGTAGTGGGTGTTAATGGTCTTAGAGACCACATAGAAATATAGGCCAAGGAATGTGGTTTGAAACTGAGAAGTCTAGAGGGACAGGGTGAGGCAGAGTCTATGGCCTGGGGTTTTGATGTGGAGAGGGGAAAAAATAGAGCTACTGTGGATGGGGCAGACAGGCCTGGGGCAGCACCACAGCACAGCATGGGGACCCTGGGTCTTAGCTGCCAGAGAAGGAAGCCAGGAATCAAGAGCTGGGACTGGGAGCAGAGCGGGTGCCCAAGGCCCCTTCCTGCCTGCTCCTCATTTACTTCCTCATCTGGAGCTAGTTGCTTAAGTATCACAGGGAAGTTTGCACAGCCTGATGCATTCTTCTTGCAAGGGCTACAACTTACAGAAACTGCTCCATTACATAGAACCTATTTCTTGCCACAGAACATGACTTTGTACAATGCCAACTGTGATTCAAAGGGAAGAGCTTTAAAAGGAACCCTATCACAGTGTTTGTCCTCTCCTGGGAAGTGTCTGGGTTGGATTCATTTCTGTGACCCCAGAGTGGGTATTGGGGAATGTGTCATCCAAAATGAATGGATCTGACCTGTCTAGCAGGATTATAATGAATCCATGTGGGGTTGTTTGTTTTCCTCTTCTCTCCACCATAACCAGCTGAGGGTTCAGGAGGGTGAGTTTGCCAGACAGTGAGGACCCTGGCAGGCAGAGCCAGTGGCTGTGATGGTGGACAATTCTTTTTTTTTTTTTCTTGCTGCCCCGTGCTGCATGTGGGATCCTAGTTCTCCGACCAGGGATCGAACCTGCGCCCCCTGCATTGGAAGCACAGAGTGCTAACCACTGGACTGCCAGGGAAGTCCCGGTGGACAATTCTTGTCCTGATCAATTCAGAACACCTGTACCCCCAGCCATGGCCCTTCCTTCAATCATGCAATACTCATGGGGCACCAAGATAGGGCCTGTATCTCCTCTGTACCCCATCCCCAAGAGATCTAATCTAGAGTGAAGATGAAGTATCTTTCCTGGGGTCAGACTTTAAAGGGCAAAGTGTTGCTAAAGCCAGAGGAGACTGCGTCACTGCAAGTGTATTCTCATCATAGCCGTAGCCATGTGGTTTGAAGAAGATATAGCAGATTATGTCAGTAGCCAGAGATCTAATGGGGTTTACAAATGTTAAAAGTCCTTTTCTCTAATTTCTCAGCCAGGACTGATGCCTAGGGGATGTCAAATCCTATTAAAATAAGAAAATAGGTGGTAGAATGGGAACTTTTAACCGCATTTGAATAGCAAATATTAGCAAAGTCCAGGAATTAAACAGCTGAGGGAAGGCCAAGTTTGGAATGAGTCATTATCCTCACCTGGCCTCTAAAGGCACATGATTGGAGAATGTTAGTGGAGGTGGTAGCAAAGGCTAAGAGGGATTTAAGGAAAATATGAACATGGTTAAACTCCCTCAACTTCCCTCCCTTCCTTCCTTTGGAAAAAGGGATTCAAAGTTGGCAGCAACAGTGTATACATTCCTGTACTATTGAGTACCTTGTCATACACGCGTGCTTGTTTTCTATAAATAAAAAATAATGCTGCCGCAATAAGACTCAGAGTAAGTGAGTTGTGCTGAGATGGCCTTATTAAATACCAGCCAACAATGCTGGAAAGTCATTTGGAAACATGTTTCAAGAGCCTTAAAATATGCATGCCCCTTTACTCTGGTTGCATTTTAAGGAATTTATCATAGGAAATAATCACTGCAGAATTTTTTTTAATAGGGAAAATTGAAAGCATCTTCCTAAATACCCAACAACAGGGAAACTTAAAAAATCAAAATTAGATTAGATATCAAAATGTTAACATTGGTAATCTCTGGGTGTGGTACAGGATCACAACCCCTAATTAAAGCCTTTGGTGTCAGGTGCTGTTACGGACAGAATGTTTGTGTCTCCCCACAGTTCATATGTTGAAGCCTATATGGTATTTGGTTGGGGGTCTTTGGGAGGTAATCAGGCTTCTATGAGGTCATGAGGGTGGGGTCCCCATGGGGTTTAGTGCCCTTATAAGAAGAGGAAGAGACACCAGAGCTTCCTCTCTCCACCATAAGAGGGCACAGTGAGAAGGCAGCCATTTACAGCCCAGAAAGAGGGCTCTCACCAAGAACAGAATCTGTGGCTTCCCAGCCTCTAGAACTGTGAGAAAATGTCTGTGGTTTAAGCCACTCAGTTCAGTTCCATTCAGTTCCCATCAGTTCAGGTTAAGTTTTGTCACCACATTTTTTGGTTTTCAGAGCTCTTGCATTTCCCACTTCTGTGAGGAAAGCACATGAGGGAAAGCTTCCCTCCAGAGGTGGGGCCTTGGAGCTTCCCCCACTGCTCCTGGCCCAGGGAGTAAGGGGGCTCTGAGTCTGTGCTGCAGGCCCTGACTTTTAGGTTTGGAGGTAGGAGTAGAAATCTTTATTTCACACTTAGAGTTTTCTCTTATGTAGCAGAGAATCCTGGAGGGGAGGATCTGGGCATACATCCTAGATTCCCAATAAACCCCTTAGTTAATACTGTATCAAGGCACATTTTGGATATTTGCCCAATATAATTGGTTAGTCTGTTCATTAGATCACTATCTGAAAACACTGGGTCTTTTGTTGCTTCTCTTTTTTTGCATACACGTTGGCACTGGCATCCCTGATACAATCTCTATTGTCTTTATTCATGTTGCCTGGTCACATTGCCTGGACTACTCTCCTGCTGCATATACACGTTGTGTCTAAATCCAATTTAGGCTCATTTCCGCATTTGTTTTAAATATATAGATCCCCAAACTTCACCTTAACTCCCTCTCATTTTAACCTCTTTATTGGTAGAATTATGTCCAGAATAGAGTTCGCTTGCTTTCTGTACAGGAAGGTAACTGTTGAGCTTACTCTTTATGGTCATTACTGCCCAGACTCTATAAAATTGGATGTCTGCTCATAGGAAACTGATGGAAGATGAATGGGTTTTGCCTGGCTGAGATGCAAATGCTTCTGTTTGGTAGAGAAGATAACCTTAAGAGTGATGGTCTTGTTGCTGTGTAGGGCGTTAACAAATTTTGCATCTAATTTAGCAATCTTATTCCCCTGTTTCCTTTATCACTGACTCCCTATCTCATTTTCTTGCGTCCTTCCTTGAACCAGCTTTTTCATCCTGCCTTTCCTCATTAATGAATTATGAAAATTTTTTTGACGCATGCTCCTTATATATTTATATGAAAATTACATGTTTTAGCATTTTGAAAATTCTACTTTGCCACCCCCAAATGTGACTGAGATTGAATTTCTCACCACTGTGGAGAGTTACTGAACTTAGGTTTATTTGAGTTAGAAAAATGAAGTGAAATGGAATTCTTGCTCCTAAGTGTGGTGGTGTTTTTTTGTTTTGTTTTGTTTTTTATAAATTTATTTATTTATTTTTGGCTGCATTGGGTCTTCATTGCTGTGCACGGACTTTCTCTAGTTGTGGCGAGTGGGGGCTACTCTCCGTTGCGGTTCGCGGGCTTCTCATTGCAGTGGCTTCTCTTGTTGCAGAGCACAGGCTCTAGGCATGCGGGCTTCAGTAGTTGTGGCACGTGGGCTCAGTAGTTGTGGCACACGGACTTAGTTGCTCTGCGGCATGTGGGATCTTCCCAGACCAGGGCTCGAACCCGTGTGCCCTCCTTTGGCAGGTGGATTCTTAACCACTGGGCCACCAGGGAAGCCCCTAAGTGTGGTGTTTTAAAGACCATCTTTAAGAGTAGGAAATCACAATCACAGGGTTAGGGAGCAGCCGCCTCCGCCCCCCCCCCACCACCAATATTGCTTGAGGACAATGTTTCTAGCTTAAGAAAATAAAATGGACATTGATCTAAGAGTGCATAGGTAGTGTCCCACTGCGCAGTGCATATTACACATTCACTCACTTATTCAATCATTTTTTTCACCCAGTGCACATTTATTGAGCATCACTATTTGCTTGACATTGTTCTAGAATCTAGATAAGGGCTGGGAATACTGAAGTGATTTAGACAAAGCTCCTGTCCTAAGAAGCGCTCAGAGTGTTGGGAGAGATAGAGATATATGGAGTCACTGATGTAAGACTGTTGATGGGTACACAGAGTGTCATGGGGGCTGTGTACAGTGGGTAACAGCATGGGTATTATGGAAGCATCCAGAGTTGCTCCTAACACACTCCAAATAGTTGCTTAGGTTGAGTCTTAAAGTGTGAGTAGGACTTAGCCAGAGATGAAGTTGAGAAAAGACTGTTTTGGGAAGAGAAGCACGGAAAAAGGGAGAAAACAGCATAGCATGTGTATAGAGGTCTGTGTCCCCAGAGCATTGGGTGTGAGGCAGAGAGTGGCATGTGCTCCATAAATAAGCTTTTTTTATGGTTAATTTTTTTATGATGGTTAATTTTATGCATCCACTTGACTGTGTCATGGGATGCCCAGATATCTTATTAAACATTGTTTCTGGGTGTGTCTGTGAGGGTGTTTCGGGAAGAGATTAGCATTTGAATTTGGTGGACTGGGTAAAGCAGTTTGCCCTACTCAAAGTGGATGGGCATCATCCAACCTGTTCAAGGCCCTTATAGGACAAAAAGGTGGAGGAAGGTGGAATTTTCTCTTTCTGACTGCTGAGCTAAGATGTCTGTCTTCTCCTGCCCTTGAACTAAGACTTAGAACATCCGTGCTCCTGGTTCTTAGGCCTTTAAACTCAGACTGGAATTTCCTGGGTCTCCAGGTTGCAGATGACAGATCATGGAACTTCTCAGCCTCCATAACTGTGTGAACCAACTCCTTATAATAAATTTCATCCTATTAGTTCTGTTTCTCTGGAGAACCCTGACATACAGTTTATGTTCAGAATCTTAATTGATGTTCTCCCCCGCCCTATCTTGAACTCATTGTTTTTTCACTTCCATTTTAAGAACGTTCTTTCCCTGCTCAAATGGCAATTAGAAAAGTTAGTTTCTTCTTTGAAGGAATAGTGTCCCTTGTAGAATCAGAATAGAAGCAGCAGCACATTCCTGGTCTCACTTTCAAAGTTCTTAGCATAAGAAGAGTTTTCAAGCATTAAGTGAGCACATTTCCAACCCTTCAGATTGGATATAACTTCTGTGGCTTTGGGGAGAACAGCTGGAGTAGAAATGCCAGGAAGAGACCTGAGGAGTTTATCTTTTACAGCTCAGTTTCTCTGTTCCCAGAGTCCTGAGGGAGCCAGTTTTCATGAGCAAGTCTTGTTGTCTACTGAGTCAGGCCAGTGAAGAGGGCCCATCAGTGGCAGTTGGCTGAGGGTTTCCTCTCTGTTCCCCCAAACTTGTCTCAGCTCTCCACCAATTCACATGGGTACGCCACTTTCCATGGCCCAGAATACTAGTAGGCCCATCATATAATAGGTGGTGGGGCTGTAGATACCCAGGAGTGAGGTGGTATGGAAGTGAGAACTCCTGAACCTGGGCAAGATGGGAGGAGAAAGAACTGGCAGACATTACTCCTCAAGTTGAAAGAAGTAGACTTGCTTCTTTAATGACAGCTATCAATCAATCAGTGTCTAATACATAGGAGGGTGCTGAGTGTTTCACAAGTGTTCAGGAGGAGGTGGCAAGAGAGAAGGGAAGCTGTGCCTTTGAGGATGGGAGTTTAGCAGGTTGGAGAACATGGATCATCCAAGTATCAGATGTGGTTATGTCAAATTGACTCCTTAGGTTCTGTATCAGTTAGGAATTGAGTATGTCTATGTATTAGTTATCTATTGCTGTGTAACAAATTTAGTATCTTAAAACAATAGCAAACATTTGTTATCTCATAGTTATGGGGGTCAGAAATTCAGGAGCAGCTTATGTGGTGGTTCTGGCTTGAGATCTCCATGGTGATTGCAGTCAGGATGTCAACTGGGGCTTCAGGCTTCTGAAGGCTTGTTGAGGTAGAGAATCTGCTTCTAAGAGTTCATTCACATGGCTGCAAGTTGATGCTGGCTTTTGGTGGGGGGGGTCTCAGTTCTTTGCCACATGGACTTTCTCCATAGGGCTGTTTGAATGCCCTCAACACATAGCTGTTGACTTCCCAAAGAGTGAATAATCTAGGAGAAAGTAAGGCAGAATCCACCATGTCTTTTAGGACCTAGCCTCAGAGGTCACACACCATCGTTTCCTCAGTATCCTGTTGGTTATACAGGTCAGCTCTATCCAGTGTGGGAAAGGACTAGACAAAAACACTAATACCTGGAGGTGAGGATCATTGGGAGCCAACTTGGAAGCTGGCTACCACACTGTCATAGTAACAGAGGCCTGAAATAACAAGTGATAGGGTTTTATTTTTCTCCCACATAAAATAAGTCTGTAGGTGGACATCATCATCCCAGACATCTTTTATCTTTCTGTACTCTCATTCTCAGGTTTGCCTCATGGTCCCAAGAGGGTCTCTGAAGTGCCTGTCATCATGTCTGAGTTCCAGTTAGTGAGAAGGAAGGTGGAAATGCCAAAGGGCATTTCCCAGTTGAGTCAGCTGCTCTTTCAAGGAGTTTTCCCAAATGTCTCATTCAGTAACTTATGTCTATATACTTGACCAGAGTTTAGTTATGCGGCCATCCTTATCTGCAGGGTAGGCTGGGAAACATAGTTTTTTATTTGGGCACATTGCCACCCACCACAAAATCAGTCTAATACTGAGAAAGAAAGTTAGATTGGAAGTGAGGAAAGTTTCCATTCTGCTGTCATACTACTCCCACCCCTTGCCTAGGGTTTATGACATCATGGGTCCTCTTCTGCTGCCCTCCCTCCCCACCCTTAGGGTCCCTACTACAGATTTGTAGTCCAGTACACTTATTCAGCTCCTTAAGTTCATTAGGCTGACTTTGGTTTGATTGTCACTTGGCAGGGAGGTTGGCTTGGCAGCTAAACTGTAGAACCTGGGGTCCAGAAGTTACCTCACTTAATCCTCATGACATCCCCATGATGTGGGTACCATTATCCTCATTCTCCAGATAAGGAGAGGAACCCACAGCTGCGTGAGCATGAGCCAGGACTTGAAGCTGGTCCTTTCCTCCTCCAGAACAAGTGCTCTTTCCATGACAGCAAGTCCAAGGACTGGGAAGGTCATTTCAGGTGGGGTCCATGGCAGTAACAAGGAGGCAATAACAAGCAGTTTGTAAAGGGTCTGGTTTGCTTGGCTGGAGTGGAGTAAATGTATTAAGTAGATTTTACAATAGTCTGTTTTCTCAGGATATAACAGATTTATCCTGAGCTGTTGCTGAAGATTTTCTCTTGTGCTTTCATTAAGGGAAATCTGCTGGTCAGACCTGATTGTGCCATAGGCTTATAGAAAAAGGCAGAGACTCATGAAATGGACTGAACACTGACCATGATGACACAGTCATGATGATGTGATTGATGGATTTGGGAGGCAGCCTTGCTCTTGTTGGGCAGTGGCTTCTGGGCAAGAGCCAGCACTGCTTTATTTACTAAGATGTGGAATTTGCTGTGTGTGTTGTGTGCATGGGGTGTGGAGGAAGAGGTGTTAGGATGGGAGGAAAATGAAGTATTTCTGAAATAAATGAATGCAAAATTAATGTCTTTTATTTAACTAAAATAAATGAATTATATCTAATTAGAAGTGATTCTAGGCCTCAAGGCATTCACAGTGACCCCTTTCCCACCTCCTGGAGTTCCCTCTAGTAGACCAGGCCCCTCTCTCATTGCTTTCTAGCTCCTGAGGGGTGTATATCAGAATATTCTCTGCTGGAGGATATTTTTCAAAATTTTTTCAGGACCCCCTCCCACCCCACCCCAGTCTGATGCTCTTTGGAGCTCATTGCCATTTGCTGTGTTATGAAAAATTTCCTCAGGTAGGATTGTGACACCAATTCCAATGTGTGGGGATTTTTCCCCTTGCACCAAGCAATTCTCTGACACCAGCTGGGTGTCTTACACTTTAACTCAATTCTGACACTATCTACCTGGAGATAACATCAGATCCCACAGTTTAAGGGCTCAGTTCCACAAGACTGCCCTCACCCCTTTCAGATGCCAATCATGAGTCCAGGTTGTCACTTGTGTTTCTGACTAATAGGCAGTAGATCTCAGGTTCCCATGACCCTACCTAAGGTTTGATTAATTTGCTAGAGAGGCTCACAAAAATCAGAGAAACATTTTACTTATTAGATTACCAGTTTATGATAAAACGGTATAATTCGGGAACAGCCAAATGGATGAGATGCATCGGGCAGTGTATGAGGAAAGGGCACAGAGCTTCCATGCTGTCTGAGCTCGCCACTCTCCCCAAATCTCCATGTGTTCACCAACCTGGAGGCTCTCAGAACCAGGTCCTTCTGGGTTTTTATGGAGGCTTCATTACATAGGCCTGATTGATTAAATAAATCAATGGCCATTGGCAACTGAACTCAATCTGCAGCCCCTCGTCCTTCCCTGAAGGTCAGGGGTGGGACTGAAAGTTCTAATCCTCTTATCATATGGCTGATTCTTCAGGCAACAAGCCCCCATCCTTAGGTGCTTTCCAAAAGGCACCTCATAAGCATAAACTCAGGTGTGGTTGAAAAGGGTTTGTTACAAATATCATTACACCTTTATCGCTTTTATCACTTAGGAAATTCCACGGGTTTTTGGAACTCTGTGCCACTTTATTATAAATTACAGTATCACACCAGGGTATTCTGCTATGCACCTCTTCATACATCATCTTTAGCCCCACCGGAATCTCTTGTTTATCTTACCCCTTTCCTCAAAGAATCCATCTTCTTCGTTTCTGGAGTTTTCTCACTGAGGCACTTTTGGCATTTCCCAGGCATGTATCACTATCCTGTGTATCTGAAAGGGTGGAAAGGAAAGTGCTTGATATTATTGAACGAGATTCAGATTAATGCTTTAGAAACATGAGTTATGGAGGTGGGCTTGGGACCAGTTCCCAGGGTGCATTGTATTCTCCATCATGGCTGAGCTCAGGGAGGCCCGGCCTGGTGAGGACACTCCTATGAAACAGAGATGGCTTTGCCTGTGGTCTTTTTTTTTTTCTTTAATAAATTTATTTATTTATTTATTTATTTATTTATAGCTGTGTTGGGTCTTTGTTTCTGTGCGAGGGCTTTCTCTAGTTGCGGCGAGCGGGGGCTACTCTTCATTGCGGTGCGCCGGCCTCTCACTATCGCGGCCTCTCTTGTTGCGGAGCACAGGCTCCAGACGCGCAGGCTCAGTAGTTGTGGCTCACGGGCCTAGTTGCTCCGCGGCATGTGGGATCTTCCCAGACCAGGGCTCGAACCCGTGTCCCCTGCATTAGCAGGCAGACTCTCAACCACTGCGCCACCAGGGAAGCCCTGCCTGTGGTCTTTAACCTCTTTTTTCCTCAGAGAGCCTCAGCCTCTATAAAATCTCTTTCTCATGACTTTGTGGTTAATGAAGCCTACGTGTGTGGGTTCTGCTCCAGGGCTCACAGAGTTCCGTCTGTCAGAGCCTGCCTTTTCCTCTGGCTCCTGTGTCCTTGTCAGGCCGAATGAGCTCTCCCCCTGGGAAGCCCTCTTGATGGCAGCTGGACCTTCTGGTAACTTTCTACATGTTCTCTGGCTGTCCTAACTATTCACCCGGTGCCCAATATGCCATTCTTTCCTTAATGTGATTGATTTCTTAATGTGAAATCCCAGTTGGGTTTTTTCATAGTCATTATTGCTCTCAGATCCACAGTTACAACCATGTTAACAGCCCTAAAAATGACAGTTGTGGAAACAGCTGTTATTAGCCCATACTTGCTCACAGTGTTAGAAGCCACAGCCATATTCCCACAGTAGTAATAGGAATTGCCATTTATAGAGAGCTTATGATGTGTTAGGCACTAACATTTTATATTCTTTTAATCCTCATGTTAAGTATATGAGGTACGAGCTACTATTTACAGATGGAGAGATGAGGCACAGAGAGGTTAAACAAACTATTGAGTGTCACACAGTTGATAAATGGCAGGGCAGAGAGTGCCTGACTATGTGGCCAATATTCCCCTCCCACTGCCGGGGCCATCATGCTACATAATTTCCGCTGCTGCTGTCTGTGACCAGATTCCCTCTTCTGGGCAGATGGGGGAATGCCCTAGACACTTTATATCCAGCACGGCTGTGTGTGGGAGCTGTGAGCCCAGTTAAGGTCAGGGAATGTTAAGATTCCTCCTCACAGCACCCAGAGCACCATCCTGACTGGAGCACCTTTTCTCATTGCCATCTTTCTCCTCCCTGTGTTGGCCACTGGGAGAAAGAAAGGCAGGGAAGAAGCAATGACTAGGGCCTACTTGTGAATGAAAGTTGGTCATTCTGCCACCCTTGGCATATTGCTGAAGTTTTTCAACTCCTCCTGGAAGCAAAATTGTGTTGTATATGGTGGTGGTGTGGGAAAGAGAGGGAAAGCAGTTTGGTTCTCATGATTTCTTGAAGGGATGGGAGGGGATGTCTGTCTCAGCCTCAGAAGCAGCTACCATCTCTCTTGCTTTCCTGTCCGTCTGGCTTTGCAGCCAGCCTGTGGCTAAGGATGGTGCTTAGGCATTTGAGAACAAAGCCTGTCAAAATAAGATATGGGCCAACCAGAAGGCATTATTCCAAGAAAAAGTTGCCCATATTTTATAATTCAATATATATGGTAGTCCTAGCAACTGTTCTTCTGTCTTTACTAGAGGGAAGAAGAAGGAAGGTTTGTCAAACTTTCTCAAGATATAAATTACAGCATGGAATTCTGTTGACCTGTGTTCAGTTCTCTTTTGAAAATTCTGGGCTGTCAAGAGCAGGCAGCTTTTCCAACACAGCTGCATTATTCACAACAGCAGGACCACAATAACTCCCACTGCCCTGACTATATTGCTTGGTGAATTTTGTGTGCGTGCATGTCTTTTATTCTGTTTTTCCATCTGGTGACTTTTGTTTTCTTCTAAATGGTGCTGTTTAAATGCTTTCCACAAATGCATTCTTGAAAATAAACACATTGAATGGATAAGAACAAAAGAAGATCCATTCTCAATGCTGATCACTGCTGAGAGGTTCCCTCAGCTGCCTGAAGATGGGGGCTGAGTGGATGAGTCGATCGTCAGAGTGAAACACAGCCCAAAGGTGCTGCTGGGTTTGGAATCCAGTCAGAGCATATGAATAGTGTCCTGACACCCATTTGTACTGAAGGCCTCACCAACTGGGCATTCATGCTCAACTGTGGGCCTTGAAAACTTTGGAGGCTCATCTCCCAGTTGGCAATTCCCAAAAGCCTTGGTTTCATGCCTCTAGCACTTCCCAATACAGAGAAGACTGTAGCTAGATTGTCATTTCATCCCTCAGGGACTTCCCTGTTCACCACCTTTCCTACATTCCCCCACCACTGCCCTATGATCACTGCCTTAATTTGGGCTCCCCCAAAAGCAGATGCTGAGGCAAAGATTTGAGCACAGGTAATTGATTTGGGAGGGGTCAAAAACCCCAGTAGGAAAGTGATACAGGGAAGGAAAGCAGTCAACGAAGGGCTCATTAATACCACAGCTATCACAGCAGGCAAACAGAGCTCAGTGCTGGGGGGAGCTCTGGAAAAGAGTATCAGACACATCCCTCAGAATGCTTCCACCAAGGGTGAGAGAGCTGGGGCATTGATGTACCAAATTCAAGGAGCATGGGTTGAGGGCTGCTTCCTGGGTGTGTTAATTCCCAGCACTTCCTGGGTGTGTTAATTCCCAGCACAGTATGTAGTAGTAACAGAAAACCCCAGTTCAAACTGGTTCAAACAAACAGAAAACTTATTTCACTGAATAGGGAGTTTGAGGTAGAGTGCTCCGGGCTAAATTCAGTGGTTCTGGTTCTTTACATCTCCCTGCTGTGCCATCTTCCGTGTGCTGATCTTGTTTTGGGGTATCTCCCTTCCTTATAAGTTGGCTGCTGCAGGTCTAGGTCTTATGTACAAACATACACGCCATTGTAACCTGCCACCAAGATGTGGAAGCCCAAACCATGCCATAGAGAGACACCACAGGGAGAGGCCCTGTGGAGATGTTCTGGCCAACACCCAGCCATCAACCAGCACCAATAGCCAGAATGTGAGTAAGGACACCTCCAGATGATTCCAGGCCCCCTTGTTGAGTTTTCCCAGCCAACGCTGTAGACACAGTGGGGCAGAGACAAGCCATCAGCTGTTACCTTGTCTGAGTTATTGACCCACAGAATCCAAGAGCATAATATTTTTTTATGTCACTAAGTTTTGGGGTGGTTTTCAATGCAGTAATAAAAACTGGAACATCGTTCCTGGTGGTATTTGCGTCAATCACGAGGGAAATCTGAGGGGAATGAGAGGAGCTTGCATTGCTTATTATCTGATGCCCTCCACATCTTAGAGAGGGGCCCAGAATCCACAGGGGAGAGGAAAGGCTGGCACAGTGCCCTGGCACTTGGCAAAGGCCAGGAAGCTTTCTTTCCAAGGGTGATAGGATCTATTATCTTGGAGACACCAAGAGAGGGCTTTCCAAGAAAGGTTTTTGGGATTGGGCCTCATTAGAAGATCCTTAAAGGATGGTCTCAAAGGTTTCTGAACACTCCCAGATCTCTCTGGCTTTACGCTCAAAATGTATCCAGAATCTGACCACCTCTCACCATGTCCAGTGACCAATCTGTTCCAGTCATTTCTTATCTGAACTACTACAATTGGCTCCCTGCTTCTCCTCTGCCCCACTACAGCTCATCATCCATGAAGTGGTTCTTTTCAAATATGTCAGGTCATGTAACTGGTCTGCTCAGAACCTTCCCCATCTCCCTGAGCATAAAAGGCTCTATTTAATCTACACCTCCTGTCACTCTCCAGCTTCGTCTTTGACATGCTTGTCCTCTGTGCACTCTGGTACAGCCACATGGCCTCCTGCTGTTCCTCAAATATGCTAAGTACCCTCTTACCACAGGGCCTTTGCACCACTTTTCCCTTCATCTAGAATGTTCTTCCCCCAGATAGCTGCATGGCTTACTACCTCACCTAACTTCAGGTTTTACACAAATGCCCTCTGACTGAGGACTTCTCTGGCCACACTAAGTATATTTGCATCACCACCCCCACCCCCCCCTCCCTAATTCTCCAAATCCTTTTTCTCTTCTTTGATTTACCCTATAAAACTTATCCATATCTAACATTACTATGTATTTCACTTATGTCTAGTATCTAACTGCCCCCACTGGAATTTTAGCTGTATGAGAATAGTGATTTTTGCCTGTTTTAGTCAGCCTGAAACAGTGCCTGACACATAATAGACCCACAATAAATACTTGTTGAATGGATAAATTATCTGACCTCTCCTTAGCATCAGTCCTACATTTTCAACTTCTGGCTGGACGGCACCACCTGGAGGTCCTGCCAGAACCTCAGACCCACCATTCTAGATGCACGTCCTCGCAGCCTAGGTCTAGGATCAGGCCCTCCCAGGGTGATCTGTGTATGGTGGGGGTGAGTGTCTTAGCGCAGGTTTAAATACCAGCTTCACTTCACTTTCCAACAGAAAGGGCAGATAACCCTTCCCACCTCATGAGGTTGTCTTGAAGGGAGAAAATGCTAAGCCCTAGGGATTATGTTGGGCAGAAAGCAAATGCCAGCCATTATTATCCCCATCCTGAGCTACTCTTTCCTCTTAAAAGAATACCTTAATCCACCTTTGTTCATGTGGTTAAGAATTGTAAAATATTTACTTTTGCTTTGATAAATTAACAAGAACTTGACCTGCTTTTAGACTGGGTTATATTTCACCTAGTGCAGGTTACAATCCTCTCTTATGTCAAGGGGAAACAACAGTAATAAATAGTGCTCCATTGATCAAAAAACCCAAGAGTCACAAGCATTTCCTCACTGCATCCTCCATCAGGAGCTGCAGGGTCTCCCACTGATGATAACAATAAAATAGCTGCCATTTATCACATGCTAAGGGCAGAGATGGTGCTAAGAGTTCAACATATATCACCTTACTAAATTTTCACATCCTTCTCCCCACCAGAAAGTTAGGTACTTTGGTATTATCCACATTTTAAAGAAGAAGAAATGAAACTTGGGGAATTATAACTCATCAAGAGAAATGGTCAGAGAAAGGAATTAAACCCCAATCCTTCAAGATCTAGTATTAAAATCTCAGGCTTAGAATTTTTTTTTTCTTTTTTGCAGGCCCCTGGGCCACTAGGCAAACTGAGAGGGTGCCCACAGCCCTGGCTTTGCTAGAATCCCTCCCTACTCATTAATTGCATTCTGGTTGGCCAGAGTTCCTTCCAAGGTCCAGCCAGCCTTCGCTGTCCTTGCCAATCCTGGGCAGGAAGCAGAGTACAGGCCAAACTTGGGGCTCTGGCCTCATGCCTGCAGCATGAGGGCCACCTGGGCTCCTGCCAACAGATTTCAGTAGAGCAAAGACTAGATCTTCCTCAGGAAACCCCAGGGCCACAGATCTGAACATGTCTTCTTCCCGTGTGTTAGGGGATTAAAAAAAAAAGTAAAATCATCATTCTCACGCAAACATGAAGTGAGCACTTGTCAAAGATTTCATTTAACTCACTAATTGAATGAGGGCACTGGTAAGATGTTGTAACTGTTTCAAAGTAGAAGTCAAAAGACCACAAGTTTGTATGGGGTAAAGGAATGTTGAAGTAACTTTGTGTATGGATTTGAAACTGGCTTTTAAATTAGGGGGTTCCAGAATTTATTTGTATGTCTTTAGGCAAGAATTCTTTGTATTGCCATCCCTTATTTACAATTCTCAGAGTTGTAAAATACCTCAAAGGCAATGAAAGTCATGGAGCCCTCACAGAATCAGAGAAGACTCCAGCATCCCATTGAAAGGCTATCCAGTAATCTCCTTTGCTTATTCCAAAGTCTAACATGTTTCCTCGCACTTGAATGATTTTCTTGGTCATCTTCTCTATTTCCTGGTTTCTGGGAGAGAGTTTTCCCTCTCTTTGTCAGGAAGCCTTAGATTGCGGGCTCTGGAACCAGGCAAACCTGGGGTTCAGATCTCAATTCTGCATTTACTAGGCATGTGGCCTCATTGAAATCATTTCTTCCCTGAGTCTACCTCTTTCGGTAGATGTGAGGATTAAAGTGCCTGGCACACAGATATAACAGAACCAAACCCTTACTTGCTACTTATACTGTGTGGGACATGGATCCAAATTTAATGTAGTCAAACCTATCACCACCCCTATTTTAGAGATGTGGAAACTGAGGCACCAGGTGTTTAAGGCACTGACCCAGGGTCATGCTGTTGGGCCATGCAGTGGAGCCGAAATTCAAACTCAGGCCAGGTGGTTCTGCTGCCACATTCAGCCTGCACTCTGGAAATGAAGGTGCCACAGCACTGCTTCGTTTCTTTAATCCAACCAAGTCTTGACATGAGTGAGTTGGCTGACTACCCTAGGAAGCCAGCTACGGAGTTGGTGGTTACACTGCACTCCCTGGTCACTCTTCTACCCCTGTTTGGCACTGGGATGGGTGCCACATGGTGCACTGCTCTCTCTGGAACCTGCTGTGTGAAGACCCCTGGATCTGCTTGTTTTGTTGTTTTTATTTTTATTGAAATCTAATATAAAACTTGTAGAAAAATGCACAGCTCAATGGATTTTCACGAAGTGAACGTATATGCATGTAAGCAGCAGATTAAGGAACAGAACATGATGGGCGCCCACAGAAAACCCCAGAACTTTTTCGTATCCTCTAGTAACTTCAGATTTAGGGAAATAATTCAGATGGAATCTTCTAGGAAAGCATTAACTGACAATATAATTTTAGAGTCACTCTCAGGCTATGTCAAACCAGGCAGAAGTAAGAGAATCACTTGAAAATTATGTGGAGCAAATAGTTGGAAAAATATATAAATTTTAAAGTCTGCCCAAGGCTTCTGAGGATAACTCGGTTCCCAAATAATTCCATTTACTGTTTTATACTCGGTCAGTCCTGTGGTTTATGATTTAACTTCCCTGTGCTTGTCCATTGCGTGCAGAAGTTGGGTCAGCACCAGGTTCTCAGCACACTCTGCTTCTGAGGGTCTGGGATAACAACCTTTAGCCGGCACCTCCTGGTCCTTCTGTCCCATCCCATGACCCACCCTGGTCCTCTCACCAGCCTCCCCATACTCAGTGTGTTCTCTGGGTTCTTCATCCCACACTCTCCATCTTCATAGGCTACTTTCTCCACCGTGGTCCTTCAACATCTTCTGCCCTGAGGCAAGTATTCAAATCAGACAGGTAAAGCCCTTACTAAGGAAGAAAAGCTGATGTTTGTGTTGGTTTTTCTTGAACTCTGTAGACCAGATACCAGCATTGAAAGAATTCCCCACCTGAATCCCTTCTCTAGAAGGCCAAGTCTCTAAGCAGAGCCAGAAGGAAGAATCCAATAGAAGAATATGGATTAAAAGTGGGGTTTCAACCACCTCAGCTAATTACAATGGCTACTATTAAAAAATGGGAATTAACAAGTGTTGATGAGGACGTGTAGAAATTGGAAACTGGTGCACTGCTGGTGGGAATGTAAAATAGTGCAGCCACTATGGAAAATAGTATGGCTGTCCCTCCAAAAATTAAAAATAGAATTACTGTATAATCCAGCTATTCCTCTTCTGGTACATAACCAAAAAAGCATATTCACACTACTCAAAATGTGGAAGCAGCCCAAGTGCCTATGAATAGATGAATAGATAAACAAAATGTGGTATATACATACAGTGGAATATTATTCAGCCTTAAAATGAAGAAAATCCTGACACATGCTACAACTTGAATGAACCTTGAGGACATTATGCTAAGTAAAATAAGCCAGTTGTAGAAGGACAAATACTGTATGACTCCACTTATATGAGATACCCAGAGTAGTTAAATTCATAGAGACAGAAAGTAGAATAATGATTGCCAGGGGCTGGAGGGTGGAGGGATTGGGAAGTTATTGTTAAATGGGTATAGAGTTTCAGTTTTGGAAGATGAAAAGTGTTCTGGGGATGTATGTTGGTGATGGTTGTGCAACCATGGGACTGTACTTAATATCACTGAATTGTATACTTAAAGATGGTTAAAGTGGTAAATTTTGTGTTATGTGTATTTTACCAGAATAAAAAAATTTTATAAAAGAAAAAGGTAAAAAAGTGAGTTTTCAGTTCACATCTCCCACCTGAGCATCTCATGCCTGTGTTGTTACCGTGAGCTTGATGCCAATCCTTAGAAATGCAAGGATGACCTGAATATTTTATATGTCTATTCATTTCCTCCAATTTCCCCTGTAATCAATAGAACCAAGGTTCATGGGCACAAGAAAAGCAATATGAATACAGGCCAAGTAGAGCACGTCTGGCCCACATCCAGATGTTTTTGGAGTGAAGTGTTGAAGCAGTCAGCTGCATTCATCAATGGGCAGAATGTCTTTTGCCATTTCTGCCTCACTTAGCACAGGCTTTCTGAGACACTGCCTTGCTTTATGCTTTGGAAAGGGAGGGCCAGGGTCCGGCCAGGAACAGAGGACAGCCATGTGAGTCCAGGAGGTGAATGCAGTGCTGAACTGAAATTTCGACCCCATCCCTGGGCTGGTAGTACCACCATCGAGGCAGCGAACAGCCTGACATACCAGGCTGGGTGTAGCCTGAGCTTTCTGGAGGGGAAAATGAGAGTTGAGTGGGCATGCACTGGGCTGAGAAACAGGAGACTGAGTTTCTTCTTTGTTTTGGTGTTCACGAGCTGTGTGGCCTTAGGCAGAATTCTTAACATCTAACCTTCAGGGTTTATAGATGGTAGATCTTTTTGCTCCAGCAATAACATTCCATAAATCTGTGAAAAGAGTAAAAAATCTGTAAAGAATTTCTCCTGAACCCCTAAGATATGATTTAATTCCTAATGAGAAAATATGCAGTTGTTTCATCCTAATGAACTTGTTACTTTTATTTCCATGGTCTGTAATTGCAAGGTCTTTTGAAAGGGGTGGGTTGATTAACTTCTCTCTTTTGTTTTCTTGTGATTAAAAGATGAAAGCTTCTTTGATTGCCTTTATGGCCACCTTTAAGTTACTGGCATTCATATCATAAACAACTAGAAGCTTTGAGAAAGTATCAGCATTGAGGGTACATCTTCTTGAGATTGAGTATAAAGCAGGTTGTTTCATAAGAGCTGTTTCTCCCCATGCTGTTGTTAAATGTGTTCCAAGTGGCCTGACAGGAAACATGCTCATAAAGGCCTCAGAGAGTGCTGATCAGAATGCATATCATTGGAAACATGCGTAGCCAACCGGAAAACCGAAAATGACTTGACAGGTTGTGATGAAGGGAATGTAAAAGCTGGGGCAGCATTGGACTCAGAAGGATTAAGATGATCCTGTTTGTAGGTACCTGCATCCAGCAATTCTCTTGGAAATGTCCCATCTCTGGTCACGTAGACCAAGTCACAGATGATTCATCCAAGGAGGCAAACGAGGCCAAGAGGAGCAGGGCAAGGGCTGATCTGTACAAACGAAGCAGCCAAAGTTCAATCTTAGTGCTCTCCAGGGTAGGAGTAAGCAATGTTAATCCTAAGTTACAAATTTTTTTTTTTAGTTTACAGTTTGCAAAAGTTTCCTGCCATTGTCATTTATTGTTGCTCTCACCTGCAGTAAGAATGGCAGGACAGATTTCTGCATTCAGTGTCTCTCAGCCTTTCCATGTAGCAGAAACAACACTGGACAAGCAGCCAGTGTCCCTTGTGCTCTTCCCCTACCCATCTGTCTATCATGGGGAAGCCATTAAGCTTCTCCAGGGCTCAGTTTCCACATTGAGTAGAGTTGGGGGTGGAGACCAGGTCTGAGCCATATGCTCTTAAAGGCCCTGCCTCTCCGAGGGTCTTTGAGGCTCCGATTTATTTGAGGGTCTCAAATGTGAAGCCTGACCCTAATGGTAATTTTGGGTGCAGAGGAGAGCTGGTCTCTGATTGAAGGTTTAGGAAATTGGGCACCTGAGCAAAAGATTAAAGGAGCAGAGATTCTATAGGCTCGGGAAGGGACTACTAAGGGCAGTCCTCAGTTGTGACAGTAAAATGATCACTGGACTTTGGGTCATAATATCTGGATTCAAGCCTCTCTTCTTGGGTCCTCTGGCTTCCACTCTCATCCCCCAGGAACCGTTCTCCACACAGCAGCCAGAGTGATTATTTCAAAATATAAATTAGGTCAACTCATCATCCTGCTTAAACCTTCCAGAGACATCTGATTGAACTTAAATTGCACATGCCTCATTAGTGTGCTGGTAAATATTTGACAACTGGTTTTCTTGGAAGGGGCTTCTGGGAGGAGAGAGAAGAGACTTGATTAGTAGTATTTGCCTATTTCCATGGTGTAAATACTCCCATTATGGACAACGTCTAGCTGCCCACTTGACAGTTAACAGCTCACAGAATTCCTGAAACCCAAACAGTTGACTTGTGTGAGCTGCGAAGAGGTGGACTCAGCATAACCCTCTTAAAAGCCAGCATCTTACTGTGGCCCTTGTGGCCCAGCATGGTCTGCTGTTTTAGGTCAATCTGCCATAACCAAATACTACAGCCTGGGTAGCTTAAACACAGAAATTAATTTTCTTATAGTTATGGAGACTAGAAGTCTCAGATAAAGGTCCGGCCAGTTCAGTTCTTGGTGAGGAATCTCTTCTTGGCTTACAGACAGCTGCCTTCCAACTGTGTCCTCATGTGATTAAAGTACTCTCTAGTACCTCTTCTGGGAAGGACACTAATCCTATTAGATCCTACTCTTCCCAACCTTTGGGGAAGACTCACTTAACCTTAATTATTTCTGTAAAGATCCTATCTCCAGATATAGTCACATTGGTGTTTGGGGCTTCAACACATGAATTTAAGAGGAACACAATTCAGTCCATAACATCTGCCTACCTCATCAATTTCACCTTGTTTCATGCTCCCCTCTGATCATGACACTGCAGCTAGACCGCCTGTGCGTCCAGGAATACTTCAAGCTTCATCAAACCCAAGGCCTTCTTACTTGCTCTTCCTCTATCTAGAAAATTTTTTCTCCAGATGTTAAATTAATGTCAATATGGTGTTATATTCAATATCTCAGAGTTGCCTTACCTGACCATCTAACATTAAAATAGAGCCTCTAACCCCATCATATCTCATCGCCCAGTTTAATTCCTTCACAGCCCTTACCACTATCTGAAATGATATTGCTCATTATCTGTTAGCTTATTTATTTTCTGTTTCAACATATTAACTGCAAGGGAACAGGCACTTAGAACAGGGCCTGGCTACATAGATGTGCTAATATATGCTTCTTGAAGAAATAAGTAATGGGGCAAGAATGCATTATTTTTGTTGCAAGATGGAAGTTGCATAAGCATTAGGAAAAGCAATTCAATTCTGGACATCTATAAAATTCGCATCAGAGATGGGTTTTTTTTTGACATAGTTTTATTTTGATGTGGAAATGAGTGTAGATAGAGTGCTTAAGACAAGTTTAGGACTCGTCTTTTCTTCAAAATGAACTATCTGAAAGACCACTGAGCCTGGAAGAGAAAGGTGGAGGAAGAAAAAGGAAAGATGCGACTGGGCCATCCATTTTCCAAAGGGCCACGGGAAGAAAGGACCAGAGGAAGAGCAAAGAAAGAACATGTACACTCTCTGAGCCCCTTCGCTGCCCCTTCCATGTGTGGTTCTATCCAGTACTCCAGTCTCTGTCTGATCAAAGGATCCTGGGAGGCATATGTTATACCCACTTTTTCAAATGGGTCAAACTAGGCTCTGGGAAGTTAAGCCACTTGCCCCCTGGCACATAGCTGGTAAATAGCAGAGCTAGGATTATATTCTAGGTTCAACTAGGTTCAGCCTTTGCCTGACTGTGCACGTCCAGTGGAGGGAGCAGGCTGGCAGTAAAGGGAGTGGGCTCTTTTTCAGGAAAAATTCCCTGAGCAGAGAAACTGCAGAAGTGATGATGGAAGTTGCCTGAGAGAAGATTTTTGTTGTGGGATCCTTTTTCTTAATATATTGGGAGGCATGAAGGGACATATCTGCATTGTCTGACTCCTTGTAAGAGTTTGCTGTGAGCATCAGAAGGGTGGAGAAAGCACATGGAATTGATCCTATATCAGGAAGAAAGTCCAGATTCCCAGGAGAGTTTTGTAGCACTTTCTCTGAGAAGGACAAGATGCCATTTGGTAGCTTCTGTGAGCTGTGGCTCTTTGGAATCATACAGTGTGATATTCACAGTCTTGGGGCAAGTGGCTGCTTGTCTTGGGTCTCAAGATGGGCGGTTTGTGCAATAGAACTGAAGGACGGGGTGCATTTCCTTCCAGGGCCTTCCCCTCAGGGTCCCAAGGGAGTTACAGCCACACAGGGAACTGAAGACCTGACCAAACAGGGATGAAGATTCAATAAGCACAGGTGCGAGTATGGTGAGTGGGTCTTGGGTGTCACGTAGGAATGTGAAAACTTCCTTTGATCAATACTTGTAGAACTTTAACTTGCAACCAGATTGCTTGGGGATCATGTTGCAATGCAAATTTGGGCTCGGCAGGTCTGGGTTGGTCCTGAGAGTCTCCATCCTAACAGGCTCCCAGGTGTTGCTCCTCCTGCTGTATGGACTTCACTGTTAAGACTTTAACAGTGCTCACCTTGGACCACCTAGGTCTGCATCAGCATGACCTGGGAGCCTGATAGAGGTACAGAATCTCAGGCTCCACACACACCTACTGAGTTAGTAACAATATCCCCAGGTGACTCAGATGTTCAAGTTTAGCAAACATTGCTCTAGAAAGTGAGAACTGCCAGCCATGTCCTGGGAGGGGGTATAGTGGGGGAGTGTAAATAATGATTCCGCCCCGCCCCCCCCAAATATGTCCACATCCAAATCCCTAGAACCTGTGAATGTGACCTTATTTGGAAAAAGAATCTTTGCAGATGTAGCTAAGGATCTTGATATGAGATCATTCTGGATTACCTGCCTGAGCCCCAATCAAATGATGAGTGTGCCTAGGAGAGAGAGGCAGAGAGAGATTTGAGACAAACCCAAAGTGGAGGAGGCGACGTGACCACAGAGGCCGAGATTAGAGTGATGTGGCCACAAGCTCAGCAGGCCAAGAAGAAACTGGTGAGATAGGAAGGATTATCCCATGGAGGCTCCCAGGAAGAGCAGCCCTGCCTACATCCTGATTTCAGACTCTGGCCTCCAGAACTGTGAGAGAACACATTTCTGATGTTTTAAGCCTCCTAGTTTTTGGTAGTTTGTTAGGGATGGTCCAGGAAATTGATTCAGGGAGGAAAAGCCACACCTCATGTAGGCAAGAGCTTGTTGTAGTAAAAGGGGGTTGGGCGCCTCAGCTTCACAGCTCACAATAAAAGGCCCATGAAACCAGTGAACTGGTGAACCCTTGCCCAGAGCAATTCAGGAAGGTGGCTGAGGTGTAAAAGAAAGAAAAAGGAGATAACAGAGGTTCAGGAAGATGAGTGAAATGTGGGAGGTGGATTTGCAGTGGAAGAAGAAAGAGAAGGACAGAAAGCAAACACAAACACAGGGCATGTCTGAGGGGAGAGGAGAGCAGGCCTGGGAGCAGCAGCCAGGGCAGGGGTTCCCTGACCTGAGACAGGCTGAGGGGCACTACAGAAGGCAGGGGCTACCAAGAGAACCCCTGTGGAAGTAGCCACAAAAGATCTACCAGAAGTAGGAGCACAGGTTACTGGAGAGAATAGAATGAGATCTAAGAAGGAGAACCAGCAATAATTGCATTGAAATATGACAAAATGTGTTCTTTTGGTTGATTTGCAAATGAGTTGTACTTACAAATACACATAGTGTTACCTCTCCTGGTAACTAGTGTGATCAAATATGATCGTTGTGCACAAAATACCACATACTTGGGATCCTTGTGGTCAGGACTGATGATGAAGCTAAGAGAGGTTCTTCTGGAAGATGGCCTCTTGAGACTGTATATTCCACAGGACCAGTTCTTTGGCTTCCTTTAGAAAATGTTCAGGTGCTGACCACTTTGTTTTAGAACTGGTACCAACTCACAGACTTGAGGAATCTCAGTGGCAGAGGAGGTCCTAAGGTTCATGTAGTGTAACTCCCTAATGAGCAGGAACCCCTTCCCTAGTAGCCCTGACGGAGAGGTATCCAGCTCCCCCTGCTTGGCCATGTTTCTCTTGTTTTAAATGTGTAGCCAGGTCTTGTTCACTGTCCATGTCAGGCTGGTTCATTGGCATTTAGTGGCCTTACATGCAAAGGACACAGTTTAGAATATGTACATGTGACACCAATTATTTTTGTGAATCTAATAGAACTTGGTTTTCTTGTTGGCTCAAAGATTCTTTCCTCATTCATCCACCAAAAATGTACTGAGTTCAGGCTTTGTGTCAGATAGTGAGATGAATAATACATAAATGACTAGAGAAAATATATCAATTAATTTCCTTTGATTCCTTAATATAGACAAATCGATATAACTGGTTTGACCCACCCTTGGCTGGTGGTTGGAGAGACAGGCCAGAGTCCCAGGTCATTGTTGTTGGGCTCATTCCCGTGGTGGAGTGGCTAATCAGAGCTAAAATAGGAGCAAAAATGTATCACTTTCTCAATACGTGAATTTCTGCCACCCCATACTACAATTTTAACATCTCTACCAATGAAAAATTACAGGCATATATATTTATACTGTATTTGATTTTACAAAGGACCAAATCCCACTTTTAGTTGTTGTAGCTTTCAGGAAAGATCATAGACTTTGCATAAGTCAGGGATTCAACTTTCTAGCTAAGAGATATGGGCAAGTTACTCTTTGAGAATCAGTTTTGTCATTTGTAAAATGTGGGATAATTTCTACCTTGCATGACTGTTGTGAGGTTTAAATGAGATAACCTGGTCCATGGTAAGCACTTGGAGATGGAGAGCTGTTAGTGTGGCTCATTAACAATTTATAACAATTCTTTCGTCTTCCACTTGCCTCCAGGACAACACACAAAGAAATGTCATCCACACCTGCTATATCACAGGCAGGGATCTCTCCAAAGTGACAACTGATTTCTCTTTTCCAGTTTTTGGTTGTTTCTAAATCTCTGTGAGTAGTAAAAGTAGCAAGGTGCATTTGGGGAAGGTTGTAAGCTTGCCTGAGGGAAAGTTTTGGTGGCCAGGCAATGGGTTAATTTCCCCTGGGGAGGGAGGTACTAGTGAGCCTGATCCAGCTCATGGATGACTTCGGTTTGTCTGACACTGAATTTTAGAACACTGAACCTACGTTCAATGCCTGTAGGTGAGACGTGCTCCTTTTCTTCCACAAGCTCTCCTTACAGTTGTCCTGATCATAGGTGTCTCACTCCTCTAGACATTCTGATTGTGGAACCCTTACTAGCTAGCCACCACTCCATAGGTAGGACCAGCTTCATGTGTAGGTAAAGCAGGTGCTATTATTTTAGGGGTATCTGGAAGGCAGCACCTCCTTTCTTCCCTCCTTTACTTCCACAAGCCCTGCTTGCTGATGCTTATAACTCTTTTAGACAATTCCTTAGAAAAACAAAAACCTATGTTGGAAGGGAGGAAAACATTTTGAATATTAGCTATGCTTTATAACATGGGTAGATAAGTTCAGCAGATCAAGAAAAAATTGGTGGGGGGCGGGTTTTGATAAGAGAACTTGAGACACTGAGCCTGTGTGTTGGGGTTTGTGTGGGTAGGTTTGAGAAACTCTATGAAGCAGGTAGCAAAGGAATATAAGTGGATGGAAGGGCAGAATTTATCTGTAAAATGGGGGTGTACCTGCCACTTAGTATTGTTGGGAGAATTAAATGAAATGATTATGTAAAGGACTTAATATAATAAGAAAGTAAGTACAGTTACTATTGTTTTTCTTGGTCTGAAAGAATGAACACCTGTCACAATAAACTGGAATGGGAAAGAGGCAGAAGAGTGAAGTGTTCTCAGCTCCTCATCCATCCAAGCTGCACTAGGCTAGAACAGGAAGCCTCTGTGCCTGTGTCTGGCTGGGTCTCCTCCATGCCAAACACCTGGCCATTTGGAAATAACCAGATGAGTGACTATTTCATTCATAGCTAACATCCTTGCCAAAAGAAGAGATTGCCTAACAGCTGTCTCCATCATAATGGGCTTCTTAGCACTTGTCAGTTTGGCCTAAATGGAGAGGATTTTATGGCCATCATGAGGTCTGGTTTGCCTCCTGTGTGTTTATAGTAAATTACTACTTTTTTCTCCACTGTCTATTTTTTTCATGTAGTACCACATCTGAAATGAATTGAAATTGTGCAAAACTAGAAGTGTTCCTAGTGGTTAGGTCATAACTTAATGGAATCTGATAATTTCCAGTTGAGGCAGCTGATAGAATCCACACGTTAATACTACCACCTTATACTAAGTGAAGTTTTACAGCACTTTCCCATGCACTACGTCTCTTGAGAAAGAGCCTCCAAACATGCATGGGAAGTGGGTAAGGCAGGTAGAATCATCCAGATTTTCTGGATGAAGAAAGTAAAGTATTTCCTGACTTAGATTCCTTGGGTAATGAGGCAGGGAATGAGCAAGGCTTGAAAGGGGTTTACCCAACACCACATGGGGGAGAGCCAGGAACCTGGGACTAGACTCCTCAGCCTTCCAGCAGTGAGTCCTGCTGCAAAGAGGTGGCATGATGGAGGGGCCAAGACTTTGGGGTGAGAAATGGACTAGAATCCAGCTCCTTTACTGGCTGGGTCCTTGAGGGCAAGTCTCCCCAGATCCCTTGGCGTCTGTCTTATCATCAATAATGTGGGGCTTCTTGGGGCAGTTATACTAATGTGAGAGTTGTCATGAAGCTTAAAATGGGATCGTAATGTTGAAGCATCTGACACATCTTCTGCCCCCTCCACTGCACGAAAAGAGGTTTCAGGGTGTCATGATCAGCCTAATTACTGAGCATCATTATTTTCAGGCCCAAGGCTTATTGAGATGTTGCCCTATACCAGACACTGTGCTGAGAGCGGCACGTAAATTATCCCTTTAATCGCCACATCAACCTTATGAGGAATTTATTATCCCCATTGGATTGATGAGAAAAGTGAGGTATGAAAGACTAAACAGTTTGACCAATGCATACATTTAAGAAAAGGCTGAGCCCAGATTCAAGGCTTCATTGCCTCCTTTTTTATAGATTTGTAGAGCTGAAAGGAACTAAAAAATCACCTCGGCCACAGGCTCAACTTCCATTTCTCATAACTTAAGACTTTGACAAGTCCAGCTGAAAGTACACAAATTCCTTTCATGTTGTCAGTTTGACAAAGTTTAATTTAGCCAGACTTTCTACAAGTACAGGTGAGAGTTTCAGTCCCAGAGACCAACTAATACAGGAGATTGAGGAGGGCCCAGCTAACATTCTTTCCATGGGCCAATGCCACACACTTCTGTGGAATATTAGCACTGTGAATGGTGAGGGGTGCTGTTTAGAAATAAAAAGTGACAACTCCCAGCTGGCATTTCTGAATACGTGGGGCCTTTCTGAATGAGATGATTTTCCATTTTGGGGAGGGAAGAGTAAGATGTCAGTGAAGGCAGGGGCAGGTGTCTGGAACATCCAAAGACAGGAGACTACAGTTTTCCTTACAATTTGAAAATGATAGAACCCTTATATGCATGCATTTCACTAATAATTTATACATCCTAGCTTTTTGAGAGCTGGTGAAAACAGAATCCACAGCATATTCAGAGTGACAATTAAGTACTTAAACAATGAGGCAAAATTCTGAAGAGAAAACAGGATTCTCAAATATATGTTCATCAGCCCACTGAAAAGTTAATGACATTCCATATTCCTTAAGCCAAGCCTGTATATACATATGAATTTTGTCAGTACAGGACAAAGAGAGTTGCAAGTTGAACAATTGCCCAGATAATTTGATTGGGACAGTTTGCTTAGGTCCTGAAAACCAACACTTCCTCTCTTCCTGTCCTTGCCTTTCCCCCAACTCTCACCCCAGTTTCCCCCCAGCATACTATTTTTTTTAAATTATCCATGTAGGTTTTTTATTTTGTTTGATTATTAATATTATGCCATGTCAGGTGATGGCTATATCTATTTTTTAAGGGTTAGGTATTTTTTAAATTTATTTTTAATGCTTTTATTGGAGTATAATTGCTTTACAATGGTGTGTTAGTTTCTGCTATATAACAAAGTGAATCAGTTATACATATACATATATCCCCACATCTCTTCCCTCTTGCATCTCCCTTCCTCCCACCCTCCGTATCCCACCCTTCTAGCTGGTTACAAAGCACTGAGCTGATCTCCCTGCCAGCATACTTTTTAATCTGCATTATCTGTATATAACTATATCCACCTTCCACTTCACTTTGACTGTATAGGTGATAGACTTGGCTACATGTGTACATGTTAAGGACAGTAGATGTTCAAGGGAGTTGGATGGGTAATTCCAAGTTCAAGTGTTTCCTTCTTTACTAATACCCATCCTTGAATTTTTAGGATGCCTGCATCTCCTTTACTTGGTTTCTGGGATCAGTTAGAGTATCTCTGAGCCAGAGTATTGATTCAGTACTGATTTTTTTTTAACATTTATTTTATATTGGAGTATAGTTGATTAACAATGTTGTGATGGTTTCAGGTGTACAGCAAAGTGCTTCAGTTATACATATACTGGGTTGCCAAAAAGTTCCTTCAGTTTTTAAGTAAAAATAAGTCACATTTTTCATTTTCACCAAGAACTTTATTGAACAATGCATTCACCATTTTGTTCCACTACCTTCTGCCATTTTTCAGGCAACTTCATAATTCCATCTTCCCAAAACTTTATCTTTTTGAGCAAAGAACTGTTCCAGGTGCCTTTTACAGTCTTCCAGGGAATTGAAATTTTTTCCATTAAGAGAATTTTGTAAAGACCAAAATAAATGGAAATCCGAAGGTGCACTGTCTGGTGAATACGGTGGATGAACCAAAACTTCCCAGCCAAGCTGTAACAGTTTTTGCCTGGTCATCAAAGAAACATGCGGTCTTGTGTTATCTTGATGGAGGATGATGCGTTTTCTGTTAGTAATTCTGGATGCTGTTCCTCAAGTGTTGCTTTGAGTTGGTCTAATTGGGAGCAGTACTTGTTGGAATTAGTCGTTTGGTTTTCAGGAAGGAGCTCATAATAGAGGACTCCCTTCCAATCCCACCATATACACAACATCACCTTCTTTGGATGAAGACTGGCCTTTGGTGTGGTTGGTGGTTTATTTCACTTGCCTCATGATCACTTCCGTTCCACATTATTGTACACTATCCACTTTTCATCTCCCGTCACAATTTGTTTTAAAAATGGAACGTTTTCATTATGTTTAAGTAGAGAATTGCATGTGGAAATATGGTCAGGAAGGTTTTTTTCGCTTAGCTTATGTGGAACCCAAACATCAAAGCGATTAACATAACCAAGCTGGTGCAAATGATTTTCTTTGCTTGATTTGGATATTTTGAGTATGTTGGCTATCTCCCATGTGGTATAACTTTGATTTTTCTCAGTTACTGTCTCAATTTGATCACTATCAACTTCAACTGGTCTACCTGACTGTAGAGCATCATCTAGTGAGAAATCTCCAGCACAAAACTTTGCAAACCACTTTTGACGTGTTTGATCAGTCGCAGCACCTTCTCCATATACTGCACAAATCTTTTTTTCCATTTCAGTTGCATTTTTACCTTTCTTGAAATAAAGCATAGTATGCCAAAAATGTTGCTTTTTTCTTCCATCTTCAGTATTAAAATGGCTACCCCAAAATTCACCAATTTTGCTAAGTTTTTTTAAATGCATGCTGCTATGACAGCTGTCAGAATACAATCTAACAAAATTGTTTCGAATGAAGTTAAAGACAGGTAAGCGCTACTAGAGCCATCTTACGGAAAAAAATTAACAAACTTTTTGGCAAACCCATACACGTATCTATTCTTTCTCAAATTCTTTGCCCATTTAGGTTGTTACATAATATTGAGGAGAGTTCCCTGTGCTATACAGTAGGTCCTTGTCGGTTATCCATTTTATTTTATTTTAATTTTTTTTAACTGTTCTTAAGGAATTTATTTTTAAATTATAAGATTTACAATGTTTTGATTATGCAAAATAGCATAATGAAAATTAAAGCAAATCAACAAGCCAAAAGAGAAAGATAACTTAGTTTTCTTGAATATCAGTACTGAAACCATCATTGTAAGCATCTGATGTTCCAGTCATGTCTTATGTAGACATAAGTATAATAATTTCAAACGTTTCACTTGTGGGTTTAATTTCTCATTTTCAGCTTTTATGAACTGTAATGTAATTTATTTCAAATCCTATTATAATTAGTCTTTATACTGCAACAGCAGCAAATGGCCCATGTGCAATCAAATGTGGAACTGGGGCACAACTTCTAGCCGCAGACAGAAATTATACACTGCGTTCAGTACATTAGAGTACGTTATATTAACCAGAGTGAAGGGTTTAGTACACTTATTGCAGGGTTTGTATTTCTTTCCCTTTGAGCTGAACCAGCTGAGCTTCTGAGCTGACATATTACTGCTGTGGATAGTAAGGCTGCTGTGGTGGCTGAGGGGAGGGGTATGAAGGCTGCTGGGGTCCTGGGTGCGGAGCCTGTCCAGGGCTCTGGTGATACACTGGCGGATATGGCATATTATACTGGCCGTATGCATAAGGATTATAGCCCATGGGCATGGGCATTTGGCAATACCCAGGATACCCTGGATAGGTGGGGTACGGGGGTCCCTGGGCCTGCAGAGGAGGAGCTGAACCAGGAGTTTGCGATGGAGCTGGTGCAGTGGTCCCAGTACTCGCTGGAGCTGGAGCTGAAGCTGGAGCAGTAGCAGGAGGAGTTTGATTTGCTGGAAGCACAGGGGGTGGAGGCCGGGCTGGGGGCTGAGGCTTAGTAGGCGGCTTGGTTTTTGGCGCTGGAGTTGGAGGTGTTGGCTTGTGTCCCCCTGCTGGAGAGGACTGATACGCAGGTGTAAGAATTGAAGGAGCACTGGGTTCTCTGGCAATGCTTTGTTGCAAGTCCTTTAAGAGTTCATCCCTCTCTGTCTTCCGTGCAAACACTATATCACTGCATTTGTTCTAGAACCTGACGAGTATTTCAGTCAGCTCATTGTAAAACTTTGTGCCCTCCTTCAAATTAGCTACAAGTTCAACAAAGTTGTCATACGCAGCAGCTAAATTCTTCAAAAGTTCTTCTCTTAAATTAGCTTCATTGTTAGACTGTTTCATTTTTGAAAATTCCTGGTGTGAGACCTGAATATTTTTAAGAAGTCCTTCTTGTTTCTTTAGAGATTCTTGGACTTTAGTTGTAAGACCCCCATAGATTTGATCCAGTTCAATAACAGAAATAGCTTCTTCATTTATCACACCACCTTGAGCCAGAGCAGTCAAAATTTTGCTCATCATGTCAAAATTCACTGATTTCAGGTCATTCTCCAGCCCCTCTCTTTCCTTCTTTACTTCATCAAGATTTGTCAGTAAGGATTTTAAGACATTTACAACCTCGCTGCCCTGCATGGTTTTCGCCGGTTTAGCAGACGGGATGGCAGCATTCAGCTCCGGCTCCGGCTTACACAGAAGTGCAGTGGTGTCCTGGTAAGCCTGGTAACGCTCTTTCACCTGTCCATCTGCTTGCACAGCTTTATCCAAAACAGTTCTGAAGTTGCTTCCCTCTGCTTTTAAAGGCTTATAGAGTTCATTGGATGGCGTCCTTTGCCAGCGTTCCTCGAATTTTGCTCTTAAGTCATTGTCAGTTGTTTCTTCTTCATCCATCAGTCTTAATGACTCGTCTAGGATTTCTCTATTTCTTTGTAGAAGTTCAGGTAGCTCTTTGATCAGCTGATAAACAGTCTGAATGCCTCCCTTTTCAATCACAGATGTGGACTTAGTCAATATAGACTGAGGTACAGTATCTCCAGATATATCTTCAATTGCTGCTGGAAGATTAAGTGAAGCTAACACCCCATTTGCCAAAGTGGTGGCTTCTCTCATTTGAGCAATTGATCTGTTAACTAAATCAGCTTACTCTGATAATAGGCAGCCAAAGACTGCTGCACTGACACAGGAACCATCTTCTCAAACAGATGAGTGAATTTCTGGCTGATGGGCACATTCACTGGCGTAGATTTCACAAGTGTGGCTTTGCCAGTAGGGTCTAGATCTTTAAGGTCTGGAACTCGATCGTGATAAGTGAAGTCATTATCCTTCTTTGCTGCAGTAAGGGCATGGTTGATTTTGTCAGACAATTCCTTCACGTTGACATATTCATCATAGCGAGATGTCACTGTTTTAATCAATTCTGTTGCATGCTGTAACCTTGCAATCTCTTCTCCACATTTCTTCTGCTGTTTTGCCAGGATAGACTGGTGATACTCAGCATAGGCCTGTATGATACAGTGCTTTGCAACCAAGACAGGAAACACCTCCTGGAAATAAAAATACTTGGGGAGAGTATCTTTGTACTGACACTGTTTAAAGGATCACCAGAATAATCTGCAGCCTGATTAGCCAGTTAAGCTATGATGGCACCTTTCATTTTATCTCTAGTGGCTTTTAAAAAAAATACTTCTTGGGCCTGTGCCAGCATGATAAGACTGAGGGTCCTGATGGTATCTAGAGATATGTCCACAGTATGCTCTCTATTCACGGCAGATAAAACCGTCTCTTTAATATGCAAAAAGGCACCACTAGCAAACTGATAATGCTTAGCAGCGATTTTCTAAGAATTTGTCCATTTCTTCCAGGTTGTCCATTTTATTGGCATAGAGTTGCTTGTAGTAATCTCTCATGATCGTTTGTATTTCTTCAGTGTCAGTGGTTACTTCTCCTTTTTCATTTCTAATTCTATTGATTTGAGTCTTCTCCCTTTTTCTCTTGATGAGTCTGGCTAATGGTTTATCAATTTTGTTTATCTTCTCAAAGAACCAGCTTTTAGTTTTATTGATCTTTGCTATTGTCTCCTTCATTTCTTTTTCATTTATTTCTGATCTGATCTTTATGATTTCTTTCCTTCTGCTAGCCTTGGGGTTTTTTTGTTCTTCTTTCTCTAATTGCTTTAGGTGCAAGGTTAGGTTGTTTATTCGAGGTGTTTCCTGTTTCTTGATGTAGGCTTGTATGGCTATAAACTTCCCTCTTAGAACTGCTTTTGCTGCATCCCATAGGTTTTGGGTCGTCGTGTCTCCATTGTCATTTGTTTCTAGATATTTTTTGATTTCCCCTTTGATTTCTTCAGTGATCACTTCGTTATTAAGTAGTGTATTGTGTAGCCTCCATGTGTTTGTATTCTTTACAGATCTTTTCCTGTAATTGATATCTAGTCTCATAGCGTTGTGGTCGGAAAAGATACTTGATACGATTTCAATTTTCTTAAATTTACCAAGGCTTGATTTGTGACCCAAGATATGATCTATCCTGGAGAATGTTCCATGAGCACTTGAGAAAAATGTGTATTCTGTTGTTTTGGGGTGGAATGTCCTATAAATCTCAGTTAAGTCCATCTTGTTTAATGTATCATTGAAAGCTTGTGTTTCCTTATTTATTTTCATTTTGGATGATCTGTCCATTGGTGAAAGTGGGGTGTTAAAGTCCCCTACTATGATTGTGTTACTGTCGATTTCCCCTTTTATGGCTGTTAGTATTTGCCTTATGTATTGAGGTGCTCCTATGTTGGGTGCATAAATATTTACAATTGTTATACCTTCTTCTTGGATCGATCCCTTGATATTATATAGTGTCCTTCTTTGTCTCTTGTAATAGTCTTTATTTTAAAGTCTATTTTGTCTGATATGAGAATTGCTACTCCAGCTTTCTTTTGATTTCCATTTGCATGGAATATCTTTTTCCACCCCCTCACTTTCAGTCTGTATGTGTCCCTAGGTCTGAAGTGGGTCTCTTGTAGACAGCATATATACGGGTCTTGTTTCTGTATCCATTCAGCCAGTCTGTGTCTTTTGGTGGGAGCATTTAATCCATTTACATTTAAGGTAATTATCGATATGTATGTTCCTATTCCCATTTTCTTAAATGTTTTGGGTTTGTTATTGTAGGTGTTTTCCTTCTCTTGTGTTTCCGGCCTAGAGAAGTTCCTTTAGCATTTGTTGTAAAGCTGGTTTGGTGGTGCTGAACTCTCTCAGCTTTTGCTTGTCTGTAAAGGTTTTAATTTCTCCATCAAATCTGAATGAGATTCAGATTTGAGACTCACCCTTGCTGGGTAGAGTAATCTTGGTTGTAGGTTTTTCTCCTTCATCACTTTAAGTATATCCTGCCACTCCCTTCTGGCTTGCAGAGTTTCTGCTGAAAGATCAGCTGTTAACCTTATGGGGATACCCTTGTGTGTTATTTGCTGTTTTTCCCTTGCTGCCTTTAATATGTTTTCCTTATATTTAATTTTTGACAGTTTGATTAATATGTGTCTTGGCGTGTTTCTCCTTGGGTTTATCCTGTATGGGACTCTCTGTGCTTCCAGGACTTGATTAACTATTTCCTTTCCCATATTAGGGAAGTTTTCAACTATAATCTCTTCAAATATTTTCTCAGTCCCTTTCTTTTTCTCTTCTTCTTCTGGGACCCCTATAATTCGAATGTTGGTGCGTTTAATGTTGTCCCAGAGGTCTCGGAGACTGTCCTCAGTTCTTTTCATTCTTTTTTCTTTATCCTGCTCTGCGGTAGTTATTTCCACCATTTTATCTTCCAGGTCACTTATCCTTTCTTCTGCCTCAGTTATTCTGCTATTGATCCCATCTAGAGTATTTTTAATTTCATTTATTGTGTTTTTCATCAATGCTTGGTTCCTCTTTAGTTCTTCTACGTCCTTGTTAAATGTTTCTTGCATTTTGTCTATTCTATTTCCAAGATTTTGGATCATCCTTACTATCATTATTCTGAATTCTTTTTCAGGTAGACTACCTATTTCCTCTTCATTTGTTAAATCTGGCGTGTTTTGACCCTGCTCCTTCATGTGCTGTGTGTTTTTCTGTCGTCTCATTTTGCTTATCTTAGTGTGTTTGGGGTCTCCTTTTCACAGGCTGCAGGTTCGTAGTTCCCGTTGTTTTTGGTATCTGTCCCCAGTGGCTAAGGTTGGTTCAGTGGGTTGTGTAGGCTTCCTGGTGGAGGGAACTAGTGCCTGAGTTCTGGTGGATGAGGCTGGAACTTGTCTTTCTGGTGGGCACGTCCACGTCTGGTGGTGTATTTTGGGGTGTCTGTGGCCTTATTATGATTTTAGGCAGCCTCTCTGCTAATGGATGGGGCTGTGTTCCTGTCTTGCTAGTTGTTTGGCATAGGGTGTCCAGCACTGTAGCTTGCTGGTCGTTGAGTGAAGCTGGGTCTTGATGTTGAGATGGAGATCTCTGAGAGATTTTTGCCGTTTGGTATTACGTGGAGCTGGGAGGTCTCTTGTGGACCAGTGTCCTGAAGTTGGCTCTCCCACCTCAGAGGCACGGCCCTGATGCCTGGCTGGAGCACCAAGAGCCTTTCATCCACACAGCTCAGGTTAAAAGGGAGAAAAAATAGAAAGAAAGAAAGAAAGAGGATAAAATAAAATAAAATAAAGCTATTATAATAAAAAATAAGAAAAAAATTATTAAGAAAAAATTTATTTAGAAAAAAATTTTTAATTTTTAAAAATAAATTTATTAATTTTTTATAATAAAAATTAAGAAAAAAATTAAGAAAAAATTATTAATTTTTTAAAATAAAAAATAAGAAAAAAATTATTAAGAAAAAAATTTTTAGTTTTTTACAATAAAAAATAAGGAAAAAATTATTATGAAAAAGTTTATTAAGAGAAAAAAATTTTTTAAGTAAAAAAAAAAAAAAACGGATGGACCGAACCCTAGAAGTGGTGAAAGCAAAGCTATACAGACAAAATCTCACCCAGAAGCATACACATATACACTCACAAAAAAAGGAAAAGGGGAAAAATTAATATATCCTGCTCCCAAAGTCCATCTCCTTAATTTGGGATGATTCGTTGTCTATTCAGGTATTCAACAGATGCAGGTACATCAAATTGTTTGTGGAGCTTTAATCCGCTGCTTCTGAGGCTGCTGGGAGAAATTTCCCTTTCTCTTCTTTGTTCGCACAGCTCCTGGGGTCCAGCTTTGGATTTGGACCCGCCTCTGAGTGTAGGTCGCCTGAGGGCGTCTGTTCCCCGCCCAGACAGGAGAGGGTTAAAGGAGCAGTTGATTCGGAGGCTCTGGCTCACTCAGGCCGGGGGGAGGGGAGGGGTACGGATGCGGGGCGAGCCCGTGGCGGCAGAGGCCGGTGTGACGTTGCAGCAGCCTGAGGCGCACTGTGCATTCTCCCTGGGAAGTTGTCCCTGGCTCATGGGACCCTGGCAGTGGCCGGTTGCACAGGCTCCTGGGAGGGGCGGTGTGGAGAGTGACCTGTGCTCGCACACAGGCTTCTTGGTGGCGGCAGCAGCAGCCTTAGCGTCTCATGCCTGTCTCTGGGGTCCATGCTGATAGCCGCGGCTCACGGCCGTCTCTGGAGCTCGTTTAGGCGGCGCTCTGAATCCCGTCTCCTTGCGCACCTTGAAACAAGAGGCAAGAAGAAGTCTCTTGCCTCTTCGGCAGCTGCAGACTTTTTCCCGGACTCCCTCCCGGCTAGCTGTGGTGCGCTAACCCCTTCAGGCTGTGTTCACGCAGCCAACCCCAGTCCTCTCCCTGCGATCCAACTGAAGCCCGAGCCTCAGCTCTCAGCCCCCGCCCGCCCCGGCGGGTGAGCAGACAAGCCTCTCGGGCTGGTGAGTGCTGCTCGGCACCGATCCTCTGTGCGGGAATCTCTCCGCTTTGCCCTCCGCACCCCTGTGGCTGCGCTCTCTTCCGTGGCTCCGAAGCTTACCCCCTCCGCCACCCGCAGTCTCCGCCCGCGGAGCAGCTTCCTAGTGTGTGGAAACCTTTCCTCCTTCACAGCTCCCTCCCACTGGTGCAGGTCCCGTCCCTATTCTTTTGTCTCTGTTTTTTCTTTTTTCTTTTGCCCTACCCAAGTACGTGGGGGGTTTCTTGCCTTTTGGGAGGTCTCATGTCTTCTGCCAGCATTCAGTGGGTGTTCTGTAGGAGCAGTTCCACGTGTAGATGTATTACTAATGTATCTGTGGGAAGGAAGGCGATCTCTGCGTCTTACTCTTCCACCATCTTGCCCAGACCTCAGCTGCGGTTTTCAATCCTTCATCATTATCCAGGTTCTATTCTGCTGCAATCTGGCTAGCTAAGGCTGCACAACTGAACACCACACAGGTCTTTTCATAACCTTGGCTTGCAAGAGCCAATTTTACAGATCCTCCAAAAGGTGAACCTTTATCAAAAGCATCCTTCCAGGTAAATGTCAAGCAGATCTGGTTTTCAGAAAATGGGAATTTGGGTTCAGTGGAACAGATCTGATCATAATATCTCAGCAGCGTCTCGAGTGCGCCCTTGTGCTTGTCCAGCAGTCGGCCAAGCACAGTGTGGCACAGCTTGCTGAGCTCCTCCACCCGTGCAGTACTGAGCCTGCTCCTCTGCGCCGCTCGGGTACATCTGCTGGATGAACTTCACCAGTGTCTTGGCCAGGTCTACCTCCGAGGTCTTCTTCAGCTGCACTGAGATGAACGTCACCATGGCGAGTGCCTCGGCCACCCTTCAGGCCAAGGAGACCGTGGGACGGCGACGAAGGCCGAGGCGCACGGGGTACCAGGTCGGCGGACTGGCCGACCGACGGGCTAAGGGACTTGTGCTCCGGTTATCCACTTTAAATATAGCATTGTGTACATGTCAATTCCAAATTCCCTGACTATCCCTTTCCCCCACCCTTCCCCACTGGTAACCGTAAGTTTGTTCTGAGTCCCTGAGTCTCTTTCTGTTTTGTAAATAAGTTAATTTGTATCATTTCTTTTTAGATTCTGCATTTAAGTGATATCATACGATATTTCTCTTTCTCTGTCTTACTTCACTCAGTATGACAGTCTCTGGGTCCGTCCATGTTGCTGCAAATGGCATTATTTCATTCTTTTTAATGGCTCAGTAATATTCCATTGTATATATGTAAGACATCTTTATCCATTCCTCTCTCGCTGGACATTTAGGTTACTTCCATGTCTTGGCTACTGTAAACAGTGCTGCAATGAACATTGGTGTGCATGTATCCTTTTGGACCATGTATTTCTCCAGAAATATGCCCAGGAGTGGATTTTCAGGATTATATGGTAGCTCTATTTTTAGGTTTCTAAGGAACCTCCATACTGTTTTCCGTAGTGGCTGTACAAATTTACATTCCCACCAAGTGTGTAGGAGGGTTCCCTTCTCTCCACACCCTTTCCAGCAGTTATTATTTGTGGATTTTTTGATGATAGCCATTTTGACTGGTGTGAGGTGATATCTCACTGTAGTTTTGATTTGTATTTCTGTAATAATTAGCGATATTGAATATCTTTTCATGTGCCTCTTGGCCATCTGTATGTCTTCTTTGGAGAAATGTCTATTTAGGTCTTCTGCCCATTTTTTGATTGGGTTGTTTGTTTTGATGATATTCAGCCTCATGAGCTGTTTGTAAATTTTGGAGACTAATCCCTTGTCAGTCACATCATTTGCAAATATTTTCTCCCAATCTGTGGGTTGTCTTTTTGTTTTGTTTATGGTTTCCTCTGCTGTGCAAAAGCTTTTGAGTTTAATTAGGTCCCATTTGTTTGTGGTTTTTTTTGGCTGCATTGAGTCTTTGTTGCTGCGCGTGGGCTTTCTCTAGTTGCAGTGAGTGGAGGCTACTCTTCGTTGCAGTGCGCGGGCTTCTCATTGTTGTGGCTTCTCTTGTTGGGGAGCATGGGCTCTAGGTGCTCAGGCTTCAGTAGTTGCAGCACGCAGGTTCAGTAGTTGCGGCACGCGGGCCCTAGAGCACATGGGCTTCAGTAGTTGCGGCACGTGGGCTCAGTAGTTGCTGTGTGTGGGCTCTAGGGCATGTGGGCTTCAGTAGTTTTGGCATGCAGACTCAGTAGTTGTTGTTGCTCATGGGCTCTAGAGCGGAGGCTCAGTACTTGTAGCACACGGGCCTAGTTGCTCCGCGGCATGTGGGATCTTCCTAGACTAGGGATCAAACCTGTGTCCCCAGCACTTGCAGGCAGATTCCCAACCACTGTGCCACCAGGGAAGTCCCTCCATTTGTTTATTTTTGTTTTTATTTCCATTATTCTGGGAGACGGATCGAAAAAGATATTGCTGTGATTTATGTCAGAGAGTGTTCTGCCTCTCTGACAGTTTTATAGTGTCCAGTCTCACATTTAGGTCTTTAATCCTTTTTGAGCTTATTTTTGTGTATGGTGTTAAAGAATGATCTAATTTCATTTTTTTCACATGTACCTGTTCAGTTTTCCCAGCACCATTTGTTGAAGAGGCTGCCTTTCTACCATTGTGTAGTCTTGGCTCCTTTGTCGTAGATTAATTGACCATAGGTGTGTGGATTTATTTCTGGGCTTTCTTTCCTGTTCCATTGATCTATGTGTTGGTTTTTGTGCCAGTACCATACTATTTTGATGACTATAGCTTTGTAGTATAGTCTGAAGTCAGGTAGCCTGATTCCTCCAGCTCTGTTTTTCTTTCTCAAGATTGCTTTGGCTATTCAGGGTCTTTTGTGTCTCCATACAAATTTTAAGATTTTTTGTTCTAGTTCTGTGAAAAATGCCATTGGTAATTTGATAGGGATTGCATTGAATCTGTAGATTGCCTTGGGTAGTATAGTCACTTTGAGAATATTGATTCTTCCTATCTGCAAACACGGTATATCTTTCCGTCTGTTTGTGGGTTTTTTAAATTTCTTTCATCAGCATCTTATAGTTTTCTGAGTACAGGTTTTTTACCTCCTTAGGTAGCTTTATTTGTAGGTATTTTATTCTTTTTGATGCAATGGTAAATGTGATTGTTTTTGAATTTCTCTTTCTGATCTTTTGTTGTTAGTGTATAGAAATGCAACAGATTTCTGTGTATTAATTTTGTAACCTGCAACTTCACCAAATTCATTGATGACCTCTAGTAGTTTCCTGGTAGCATCTTTAGGATCTTCTATGTATAGTATCATGTCACCTGCAAACAGTGACAGTTTTACTTCTTCTTTTCCATTTTGGTTTCCTTTTATTTCCTTTTCTTCTCTGATTGCCATAGCTAGGAATTCCAAAACTATGTTGAATAAAAGTGGCAAGAGTGGACATCCTTGTCTTGTTCCTCATCTTAGAGGAAATGCTTTCAGCTTTTCTTTTCTTCTTGTTTTTTTTTTACAATGATATTTTATTTATTGATAGAATAATGAATATAATTGAAATGGGAAGATAAAATCACACTAATGACATCAAAGAAAAAATTTATAGAATATTGGAAATTAGAAAGAAGTTTTAAAATTTAGATTATTTTTTATAAACAGAAAGTAAAAAGTGTCAAGTGGCAGCACTGTCAATCCAATCATGTCCAATTGTTCTTTGTTGTTCCTGATACCACATGTTATTCACTTTGACACTAAAACTCACCACTGGAGTTATAATGACTCGGCCCAACCAAAGTTCTTTTGTTAAGAGTGCAGAGTAGCAGTAAGACAACTAGACAGTGATCAGTTAAATGGCATTTTTCTGTATGCCAAGAGTTGTGAGACTTGGCACTTAAATCTTAGTTAACAAAAAAAAAAAAAATCATTGTCAGATACTACAGCTCTATAGGGAAATTGAATCACAGAAGAGAATCCCAGTCTTAGAAATGTGATTCACATAAATTTAATTGATTCATATAATACAAATAGTCCAGAATTGACTCATATAAATAGTCCAAGAGAAAATCATATCTGTAAGAGATTTCAACCATTCATTTGAAAGAAAAGGACTCTTCTATTGAAAAGAAAATATAGATTGGGCAGGAAGAAAGGTGATCACTGAATAATAGAATACCTTGACTAAGAAGCTGAATTAAACAAAACTGTAGTTGTTGAGAGTTTCTTCAGTGTTGAGGATAATTAAGATATATGGCCAACTCTGAATTCCTCCACAAAATAAGATTATCTCAAATTTAGAAGTCATGCATATTTTGAAAAAGAAAACAAATAGTAAATGAAAGAATTAATTAGCTAAGGAGGTTGAAGAAGATATTACCATGTGAGAGGTTGGTGATATTATTCCCGGCGGGGCGCATCTGCCTGTCTCTCAGTGATGGACATCATTGCCGCGGTGAACAAGAATGGAAACTAGAAGACAGTTTACAGAGAAGCGTTTCTTTGTTAAATAGAGACCAATTTCAGATTTGGGAGAGCAATAAAATTTGTCACACATGATTGACATAACAAGCAGTGACAGTTTTCCTTTGATACTTGCAAACTGTTCCAGCTGTACAGCACATGACTGATCTACTGGAGATAAGGGGTATCAGTAAAGGTGGTCAGAGACAAAAAAGGAAAACCAAAATATTTTGAACCCCTTGCATAAGTGAGTCTATTAAATTGTGAGTCTGTTGAACACTCACATGACCAGTGGGGAAAAAAATACATTATCTTAGAATATATGATTATGTGTGTTTGTGGGTTGTGTATATCCACGCACCTCACCTCACTCACCGGCCCCAGGAGAAAAATAACCTGCTTTATTTCATTTATCCCAAAGATGATGGATTCTCTAAGAGACAATGATGAACAATATGGGTTTTCTTGTTTTGTTTGTTGACAAAGACAACTCTAATAAGCCCAAATCAATAAAATGTGTCAAAATGTTTTATACAACTTACACTTATGGAATCAGAGTGTATGTTACTTGAATATCACAAAGTTTTCTCCTGCTTTCTGGCATCATCCTTCCCTTTACTAGTCAAATTAAACAGCTCAAATACTCATTCTATACATAGGAGGGTCATAACCCTCCCTCACCAATCCCTCCACTACCAGTGTCAGTGGCCACTTGTGATATCGGGTGTGGTTGGTTTAACGCTTACTTCTGACCCACTTCTCTCTGCATCTCAATTATCCATGATTGCTGATCTCGGAACCATGTCCCAGCTCTGCCACAGGCCTCTGCTCCCTTTATCCCTGGCCATTGCCTGGATCACCAGGATGCTCTTCCTTCTTCTTTCATTTGTTGAAGGACAACGTACATAAAGTTAATGTGTAATAGACCTTAACCAATCATTTTATGTGTAAAAGAGAGGGTTTAATAGTCAAATAAACAATTTTCAATCTAATCTCACACATCACTGTTCTTAGAAATATACAAGCATTCTTCTCCATATGGAATCCCTCACCATTTCCACTTGAAGTTCTAAGCCTCCTACTTGCATGTCTGCTTCTTATGAAATCCATAAAAAAAAACAACAAATCCCACAAAACAAAACAAAACCTAAAATAAAACAAGCAAACCAACCCTACAAAACAAAACAACGTCCCTGCTAATGCCATCAATATGTTACATACTTATCACTTTACTATGTAGTCATTTAAATCTATGCCTAAAATATCTCTGATTTATGTTATACTTATCTTTTACAACTTTGCAATCTATCAATTTTTTCTCCCTCTAACAAAATACAGTTTTGTTTCAAAAGGAAATTCAGCTTTCCCTTTAGGCCCATAAGTTCATATAGCAACAGATTTTAATATATCATTTCTCCCCAAAATGTAAAGATGTAAAATATAGAGGATAATGGAGATTGTTAAAAAGAAATTTTAGACTACATTAAAATTATAATAAAATGTAATAATGCTAAGGCTACAAAAATGAAAACAGTAATCTAGAAAAAGAATTGTGTTTGCTATACTAATTCAGTGCTTATCAAATACCTATTTTGAGATAAGCAGGGGATTCCCAATGGAAGAAATGTCATAAACAAGTTGCAAAGGGAAAATTTTGGATCATCCTTGATTTTTTCTGAATATCAATTAATTTCTTAAGGAATACCTACAAATGTGTTCCTTTGATTTTCATAGATCAGGCATAGCTCCTCCTTTTTTTTTTTTTTTAAACATCTTTACTGGAGTATAATTACTTTACAATGTTGTGTTAGTTTCTGCTGTATAACAAAGTGAATCAGCTATACGTATACATATATCCCCTTATCCCCTCCCTCTTGCGTCTCCCTCCCACCCTCCCTATCCCACCCCTCTAGGTGGTCACAGAACACTGAGCTGATCTTCCTGTGCTATGTGGCTGCTTCCCACTAGCTATCTGTTCTACATTTGGTAGTGTATGTATGTCCATACCACTCTCACTTCGTCCCAGCTTACCCTTCCCCCTCCCCATGTCCTCAAGTCCATTCTCTACATCTGCGTCTTTATTCCTGTCCTGCCCCTAGGTTCTTCAGAACCAGTTTTTTTTTAGATTCCATATATATGTGTTAGCATACAGTATTTGTTTTTCTCTTTCTGACTTAACTTCACTCTGTGTGACAGACTCTAGGTCCATCCACCTCACTACAAATAACTCAATTTCGTTTCTTTTTATGGCTGAGTAATATTCCATTGTATATATGTGCCACATCTTCTTTATCTATTCATCTGTCAGTGGACACTTAGGTTGCTTCCATGTCCTGGCTATTGTAAATAGAGCTGCAGTGAACATTGTGGTACATGACTCTTTTTGAATTACGGTTTTCTCAGGGTGTATGCCCAGTAGTGGGATTGTTGGGTCATATGGTAGTTCTATTTTTAGTTTTTTAAGGAACCTCCTACTGTTCTCCATAGTGGCTGTATCAATTTACATTCCCACCAACAGTGCAAGAGGGTTCCCTTTTCTCCACACCCTCTCCCACATTTATTGTTTGTAGACTATTTGATGATGGCCATTCTGACCGGTGTGATGTGATACCTCATTGTAGGTTTGATTTGCATTTCTCTAATGATTAGTAATGTTGAGGATCCTTTCTTGTGTTTGTTGGCATTCTCTATATGTTCTTTGGAGAAATGTCTATTTAGGTCTTCTGCCCATTTTTGGATTGGGTTGTTTTTTTCATATTGAGCTGCATGAGCTGCTTGTATATTTTGGAGAATAATCCTTTGTCTGTTGTTTCATTTGCAAATATTTTCTGCCATTCTGAGGGTTGTCTTTTCATCTTGTTTATGGTTTCCTTTGCTATGCAAAACCTTTTAAGTTTCATTAGGTCCCATTTTTTAATTTTTGTTTTTATTTCCATTTCTCTAGGAGATGGGTCAAAAAGGATCTTGCTGTGATTGATGTCATAGAGTGTTCTGCCTATGTGTTCCTCTAAGAGTTTTATAGTGTCTGGCCTTACATTTAGGTCTTTAATCCATTTTGAGCTTATTTTTGTGTATGGTGTTAGGGAGTGTTCTAATTTCATTGTTTTACATGTAGCTGTCCAGTTTTCCCAGCACCACTTATTGAAGAGGCTGTCTTTTCTCCGTTGTATATTCTTGCCTCCTTTATCAAAGATAAGGTGACCATACGTGCATGGGTTTATCTCTGGGCTTTCTATCCTGTTCCATTGATCTATATTTCTGTTTTTGTGTCAGTACCATACTGTCTTGATTACTGTATCTTTGTAGTATAGTCTGAAGTCCAGGAACCTGATTCCTCCAGCTCCGTTTTTCTTTCTTAAGATTGCTTTGGCTATTCGGGGTCTTTTGTGTTTCCATACAAATTGTGAAAGTTTTTGTTCTAGTTCTGTGAAAAACGCCATTGGTATTTTGATAGGGATTGCATTGAATCTGTAGATTGCTTTGGGTAGTATAGTCATTTTCACAATATTGATTCTTCCAATCCAAGAACGTGGTATATCTCTCCATCTGTTGGTATCATCTTTAATTACTTTTATCAGTGTCTTATACTTTTATGCATACAGGTCTTTTGTCTCCTTAGGTAGGTTTACTGCTAGGTGTTTTATTCTTTTTGTTGCAGTGGTAAATGGGAGTGTTTCCTTAATTTCTCTTTCAGATTTTTCATCATTAGTGTATAGGAATGCAAGAGATTTCTGTGCATTAATTTTGTATCCTGCTACTTTATCAAATTCATTGATTAGCTCTAGTAGTTCTCTGGTAGCATCTTTAGGATTCTCAATGTTTAGTATCATGTCATCTGCATACAGTGACAGTTATACTTCTTCTTTTCCGATTTGGATTCCTTTTATTTCTTTTTCTTCTCTGATTGCTGTGGCTAAAACTTCCAAAACTATGTTGAATAGTAGTGTTGAGTCTGGGCAACCTTGTCTTGTTCCTGATCTTAGTGGAAATGGTTTCAGTTTTTCACCATTGAGAACGATGTTGGCTGTGCGTTTGTTATAAATGGTCTTTATTATGTTGAGGTAAGTTCCCTCTATGTCTACTTTCTGCAGGGTTTTTTTCATAAATGGCTGTTGAATTTTGTCAAAAGCTTTTTCTGCATTTATTGAGATGATCATATGATTTTTACCCTTCAGTTTGTTAATATGGTGTATCACGTTGATTGATTTGCATATATTGAAGAATCCTTGCATTCCTGGGATAAACCCTATTTGATCATGGTGTATGGTCCTTTTAATGTGCTTTTCGATTCTGTTTGCTAGTATTTTGTTGAGGATTTTTGCATCTACGTTCATCAGTGATACTGGCCTGTAGTTTTCTTTTTTTGTGACATCTTTGTCTGGTTTTGGTATCAGGGTAATGGTGGCCTCGTAGAAAGAGTTTGGGAGTGTTCCTCCCTCTGCAACATTTTGGAAGAGTTTGAGAAGGATGGGTGTTAACTCTTCTCTAAATGTTTGATAGAATTTGCCTGTGAAGCCATCTGGTCCTGGACTTTTGTTTGTTGGAAGATTTTTAATCACAGTTTCAATTTCAGTGCTTGTGACTGGTCTGTTTATTTTTTCTGTTTCTCCCTGGTTCAGTCTAGGAAGGTGGTGCTTTTCTAAGAATTTGTCCATTCCAGGTTATTCATTTTATTGGCATAGAGTTGCTTGTAGTAATCTCTCATGATCCTTTGTATTTCTGCAGTGTCAGTTGTTACTTCTTTTTCATTCCTAATTTTATTGATTTGAGTCCTCTCCCTCTTTTTCTTGATGAGTCTGGCTAATGGTTTATCAATTTTGTTTATCTTCTCAAAGAACCAGCTTTTAGTTTTATTGATCTTTGCTATTGTCTCCTTCATTTCTTTTTCATTTATTTCTGATCTGATCTTTATGATTTCTTTCCTTCTGCTAGCCTTGGGGTTTTTTTGTTCTTCTTTCTCTAATTGCTTTAGGTGCAAGGTTAGGTTGTTTATTCGAGATGTTTCCTGTTTCCTGAGGTAGGCTTGTATTGCTATAAACTTCCCTCTTAGAACTGCTTTTGCTGCATCCCATAGGTTTTGGGTCATTGTGTTTTTATTGTCATTTGTTTCTAGGTATTTTTTGATTTCCCCTTTGATTTCTTCAGTGATCACTTCGTTATTAAGTAGTGTATTGTGTAGCCTCCATGTGTTTGTATTTTTTACAGATCTTTTCCTGTAATTGATATCTAGTCTCATAGCCTTGTGGTCGGAAAAGATACTTGATATGATTTCAATTTTCTTAAATTTACCAAGGCTTGATTTGTGACCCAAGATATGATCTATCCTGGAGAATGTTCCATGAGCACTTGAGAAAGATGTGTATTCTGTTGTTTTGGGGTGGAATGTCCTATAAATCTCAGTTAAGTCCATCTTGTTTAATGTATCATTGAAAGCTTGTGTTTCCTTATTTATTTTCATTTTGGATGATCTGTCCATTGGTGAAAGTGGGGTGTTAAAGTCCCCTACTATGATTGTGTTACTGTCGATTTCCCCTTTTATGGCTGTTAGTATTTGCCTTATGTATTGAGGTGCTCCTATGTTGGGTGCATAAATATTTACAATTGTTATACCTTCTTCTTGGATCGATCCCTTGATATTATATAGTGTCCTTCTTTGTCTCTTGTAATAGTCTTTATTTTAAAGTCTATTTTGTCTGATATGAGAATTGCTACTCCAGCTTTCTTTTGATTTCCATTTGCATGGAATATCTTTTTCCACCCCCTCACTTTCAGTCTGTATGTGTCCCTAGGTCTGAAGTGGGTCTCTTGTAGACAGCATATATACGGGTCTTGTTTCTGTATCCATTCAGCCAGTCTGTGTCTTTTGGTGGGAGCATTTAATCCATTTACATTTAAGGTAATTATCGATATGTATGTTCCTATTCCCATTTTCTTAAATGTTTTGGGTTTGTTATTGTAGGTGTTTTCCTTCTCTTGTGTTTCTTGCCTAGAGAAGTTCCTTTAGCATTTGTTGTAAAGCTGGTTTGGTGGAGCTGAATTCTCTTAACTTTTGCTCATCTGTAAAATTTTTAATTTCTCCATTGAATCTGAATGAGATCCTTGCTGGGTAGAGTAATCATGGTTGTAGGTTTTTCCCTTTCATCACTTTGAATATGTCCTGCCACTCCCTTCTGGCTTGCAGAGTTTCTGCTGAAAGGTCAGCTGTTAACCTTATGGGGATTCCCTTGTGTGTTATTTGTTGCTTTTCCCTTGCTGCTTTTAATATTTTTTCTTTGTATTTAATTTTTGATAGTTTGATTAATATGTGTCTTGGTATGTTTCTTCTGGATTTATCCTGTATGGGACTCTCTGTGCTTCCTGGACTTGATTAACTATTTCCTTTCCCATATTAGGGAAGTTTTCAACTATAATCTCTTCAAATATTTTCTCAGTGCCTTTCTTTTTGTCTTCTTTTTCCGGGGCCCCTATAATTCGAATGTTGGTGCGTTTAATGTTGTCCAAGAGGTCTCTGAGACTGTCCTCAATTCTTTTCATTCTTTTTTCTTTATTCTGCTCTGTGGTAGTTATTTCCACTGTTTTATCTTCCAGGTCACTTATCCGTTCTTCTTCCTCAGTCATTCTGCTATTGATTCCTTCTAGAGAATTTTTAATTTCATTTATTGTGTTGTTCATCATTGTTTGTTTGCTCTTTAGTTCTTCTGCGTCCTTGTTAAACATGTCTTGTATGTTCTCCATCCTATTTCCAAGATTTTGGATCATCTTTACTATCATTTCTCTGAATGCTTTTTTAGGTAGACTGGCCTATTTCCTCTTGATTTGTTTGGACTGGTGAGTTTTTACCTTGGTCCTTCAGCTGCTGTGTACTTCTCTGTCTTCCCATTTTGCTTAACTTACTGTGTTTGGGGTCTCCTTTTCTCAGGCTGTAGGTTCATAGTTCCCATTGTTTTTGGTGTCTTCCCCCAGTGGATAAGGTTGGTTCAGTGGGTTGTGTAAGCTTCCTGGTGTAAGGGACTGTTGCCTGTGTTCTGGTGGATGAGGCTGGATCTTGTCTTTCTGGTGGGCAAGACTGCATCCAGTGGTGTGTTTGGGGGTGTCTCTGACCTTATTATGATTTTAGGCAGCCTCTCTGCTAATGGGTGGGGTTGTGTTCCTGTCTTGCTAGTTGTTTGGCATAGCGTGTCCAGCATTGTAGCTTGCTGGTGGTTGAGTGGAGCTGGTTCTTTGTGTTGAGACGGAGATCTCTCGGAGAGCTCACGCTGATTGATATTATGAGGGGTCGGGAGGTCTCTGGTGGACCAATATCCTGAACTCGGCTCTCGCACCTCAGAGGCTCAGGCCTGACACCTGGCTGGAGCACCAGACCCTCTCAGCCCAGTTCATGCCCTTCCCATCACTCTGCCAGCTCCTGCCTCCAGCCTCCCTCCCTTTGGGTTTGATCTTTACTTCCCACACTGGGTGGGGGGCAGAGGGCAGTGCAGAGGATGCCAGCGGGCAGTTGCCCCACTGCGTCCTCATTCACACCCCACGCCAGGCTTGCTGCGTCTCTCCCAGTCACGGGGCAGGGTCCTCAAAGACAGCCCGACTGTCGGAGAGATCCACAGATCCGGCGAGGAGCTTTGCCTGCATTCTTTTTCTGAGATCATGGATCACCTTCACTATCATTATTCTGATTATTTTTTTCTGGAAGGTTGCCTATCTCCACTTCACTTAGTTGTTTTTCTGGGTTTTTTATCTTGTTCCTTCATCTGGGACATAATCCTCTGCTGTTTCATTTTGTGTAACTTTCCGGGATTGTGGTTTTTGTTCTGCAGCCTGCAGGACTGTATTTCTTCTTGCTTCTGCTGCCTGCCCTCTGGTGGATGAGGCGGGAGGGACTGGTGGTGGGTAGAGCTGGGTTTTGTCCCTCTGGTGGGCAGGGCTGTGCTCAGTAAAACTTTAATCTGCTTGTCTGCTGATGGGTGGGGCTCTTTTTCCTAGTGTTGGTGGTTTAGCCTGAGGCAACCAAGCACTGGAGTCTATAGGCTGTTTGGTGGGGTTAATGCTGGCCTCTGGGAGGCCTCACGCCAATGAGTACTTCCCAGGACTGCTGCTTCCAGTGTCTTTGTCCCCACAGCGAGCCACAGCTGCTCCCTGCCTCTGCAGGAGACCCTCCAATACTAGCAGGTAGGTCTGGCCCAGTCTCTTATGGGGTCACTGCATTTTTCCCCTGGGTCTTGGTATACAAAAAATTTTGAGAGTGCCCTCCAAGAGTGGAGTTTCTGTTTCCCCCAGTCCTGTGGAAGTCCTGCAGTCAAATCCCACTGACCTTCAAAGCCAGATTCTCTGGAGACTCCTCCTCCCATTGCTGGACCCACCAGCTGGGAAGCCAGACATGGGGCTCAGAACTTTCACTCCAGTGGGAGAGCTTCTGCTGTATAATTGTTTTCTAGTTTGTGGGTCACCCACCTTGCAGGTATGGGATTTGATTTTATCGTGATTGCGCTCCTCCTACTATCCCGTTGTGGCTTCTCCTTTGTCTTTGGATGTAGGGTGTCTTTTTTGGTAGGATCCAGCGTTTTTTTTGGTCAGTGGTTGTTTAGCAGTTAGTTGTGATTTTGGTTTTCTCTTAAGAAGAGGTGAGTGCCCATCCTTCTACTCTGCCATCTTGAGGTAATCCTCAGTACTGATCTTGAGAGTAAGAATGGGGGACAGGCATGGATTCCAAAAGAAGGAAAAGAGCTCCCACTTTGAGGAGCTTACACTCTCATTTTACACTCAGCTGTTGCCCTATTGCCAAGCAGCAGGATGAGAAGAATATTCATATTGACATACTGGCAAACATTTACATGTTTTTAAATGAATTTAATTTTTCAGTTTTTAAGTGACCTTCAGTAGATACGTTCCTATTGGTGATATAACACAAGGAAGCTGGTATTTGGAAAATTCACTCATCTATTTGATTTCCTCTCAAGAGCTAATTCCGAGGTGTGCATTTTACTCATGGCTACATGTAGTGATTAGATAAACTAGATAACTGTTAAATCTCTAAGGTAACTGTTAAATCTGAGCTAGTTTAAAATGTGATTGCAGGGGTTCTACCCTAGCCACGTTTTCTACTGATCTGTTGCTCTTTGCTTTTGGGATCATGGAAAGAAAGAGAGGGGGAGAAATGTTGAGGGAGAAGGATAATGGTATATGAGGAGCACTCCTTAGAAGTTTGAACTCACTGGGTTGTAGAATTAGATATAGATTCAGAGACTTCCCCTCCCCCAAATCACTGAAGCTGTGATAAGAGTTAATAGGTGCTACTACCTAAGGTATTCTCTTTCTTAGTCCACTCATGGAGCTAAGCAACAATGTAGACATGAAAAATGAACTTTTATTTGAATTTGAAGCACATCGTTTGAATTTTTTTCCTACAGCACATATATGGTCTGGCTGAGGCATAAATTGAGAGATTGGGGAAGGATAGTCTTTGATTTAACTTTTGCCACCAACAAATCACATGTGAATAAACAAGAGTTAATTGAATACAATACATAGCAAAAGTCAAATGCTGTATTTGTAAGCATTTCTCCAAAGGTGTGAATATTGCAGTCCCCAACCCACCGAAAACAAAATCAAAACCGTTTATTCACACTAGTGGGTGTGTTTAGCCCTAGGTACCCAGTGTTGGCCTGGCCTTTGTAATTGACTTGAGTGCTTCTGCCTCAGTCATTACAAAGCTCCCGTCTCAGGGCAGGACAGTGAGGAGTCGGGCATGAGTCTTGCTGATGGCTTGTCTTTTCCAAAGCGTGTTTTGTGGAACTGGGCCTTTAGGGCTGCAGTTTCCTGCACAAATCTTGGCCTCCGTATTTTCTCCTGCAGTCTGGTTTCTGGTTTGGATGCGCCCAGATGACCGGTGACACCCCACAGGAAGTAAGTGTATAAAAGTCCAGAGGCCACGGTTGTTCATGGGAGGAGGACTACCTGGCAAATGTGGGTGGTTTCCATGTGGAATACTGTTGAGAAGTGCTCCAGGGCAGGGACTGACCAAACTTTTTTTACTGGTCGAAGCACTTGTCTGAATTTCTTGGGATGAAAATCATTCCCAGCAGGTCACTGGTCTCATCTGGTTGCAAGGATAAGTCATGTTTCTTCTGCATCTTTTCAACACATTGACCTTGCAACGTCTGCATGTGGAAGCGTCTCAGAAGTGTGACCAGGGTGACCTTCATCATCACCATGGCAATGTATTTTCCCACACAGGCCCGGGGCCCAAAGCCAAATGGCTGAAAGTACCTGTAAGGAACCTAGGAAAATGATCAGACAATTAGCCAGAGAAGTAAAGGCTAGAGTCATGCATATCTGTTTGATTCATCCTGAAAACACTGTGAGTCAGGATGCTCGGTTTCGGTGACTTGGCCATACTGCTCCTTCATGGAGAGGAATGACTGTAACTCAGATAAGCCTCTTTCTCCCTCCAGTTTGATTCACCCTTTGTGATATGGACACAACTTCAAACAATCCCCAGCTTTGCTTTTCATGTAAATATTCAACTAGCTCTGTGGGAAGGCCATGGCTTTACTGCTGTTCTGCCAGTCATTGAGGCAAAGATTTTTTTTGTGCCAGGCCATATAACATGATGAAAAGGACTAATTTAGGCAAACTTGTGGATTCCCCACCTATTAGTGCCAAGGATCTAAATATTTTTAATCCCCGTTTGGGCTCACATAGTGCCTGGCACGTAATAGATGCTCAATAAATTATTTTTGACCAATTACCAACATGGCATGGGTTGCTTATATAGAAATGGAATGAATTAGAGAACTGGTTTAACTAAGATCATATCTCTTCCCCATATGCAAATGGAAAAAGGGAGCATAGCGGGAACTATTTGGATAATTCAGGTTAAAACAAATCATTGCCTAGAATTTGACATAATGGAGGCATAATCACCAGTACACTTCAGTTATAGAAAAAGAACAAGATGAGGCTCTTCTAATTACCAAGTTCTATTTAGAATGGGGCCTAGTGCTTGTGGGGCCATTTGGGAAACCAAAGGCCCACTGCGAAAACCAAATCTTTTCTTCTCATTTGATTTCCATCTGAAGCAGAAGTGGATTTCCTTGACTTCTATGATGCTATGGCTGAATCTACATGGTGACAAGGTGATAAGTTTAAATGGAAATATGGGTTGGTTAAACAAAATTCGCCTCATTTTAGGCAAATTAAGGGCCTGAATTGTTCACCTTTTGACATATTGTGTGGCCTCCATGAAGACATTCCTGAGAGCTGGAGAGCCAGCCCCCTTGGCTTGAGGACAGACATGGTGGCCATGTTCCAAACTAGGGGAAATGTATTTTCCTAGTGAGGTGTGAAGAGAATGAGTAAATAGAATGAAATATACATGGTGCAAAGACAGAAACAGAGAGGATTTAACAGTTGACGTTTTCAAGAGTGGCAAACTTAGTTTTAAGGAAGGGCTCTTACATTCTTGGCAAAGTTTTCAAGAGTAAATTCATTGGGCTTGGGGAAAAACTCGAGTCTATGCATTCTTCCAATATTCAGGATAATGTTAGTCCCCTTTTTCACTGGGTAGCCATCGATGACATCATCCTCTAGGGCTTTGCGCATGACCAGGTCCAAGACAGGCTGGTACCACATGCTCTCATAAATAAAGTTTTCCATCACTTTTAGTTTTTGAATATCATCATTCCTTATGTCTCTTTCACCTGTAGAAGAAGATAAAATAGTCAAAGCTCAGGTTAGTTTCAATATACGATCAGTATTAAAAATACTACACTTTCGATAGAACAGTTTTCTCTTGGTTGAAACAATTTATATCTATAATTCTAATGTAAACCAGCAACTTGGGTAAAATATGTTATGTTTGGTCCACAGAGTATCTTATGAAAATTCAGATTTGAAGTCAATTTTCTTAATACCTGGGGTTTTCATATTAAAGTCTAAATTTCTAGAAAAAAAAAAAACCAGGTAAAATTGGACCCACATCCCCACATGGCAACAGTGAGCTGACGTTGAATGGCTGATGAGCCCTTTAGAGGGACACCCTCTCTGCAGCATCATGTAGACCTACCCAAACTGCTTCAAACATTTACTTGCCGCCTTTGGGGTTCTTGAGTTTTGTCTCCTACTCTAAATTCTAGAAGGCATTCATTCCTTTTCCAGTCAAAGTGAGATGGTAAGTTTAATCAGGTTGAAAGAAATTTTCTCTTCTGGTATCCTGTGCAGTCATTTGTTAGAAAATATCACTGATAGTCCCTCTTCCTCATCTCATCAAGAACAACCTGGTGTGGTAGTGTGGCAAGAACCCCCTCTCCCCACCACAACAAAAGGGGTGCCTTAGATCAGCCCTGGGTGAACTGGGGATTGACGGATCCCCCCGATGTCTCAGGTTGGCCTCACACTCGTCAGAGAGGTTCAGATTACTCTCAGAATTGGCAAAACTTCAAAGCATCCTCAAATGGGGTATCACTTCTGCAGAATCAAAATCAACCCAGGGGCCTGAGGCAGCTCTGTCTCCTGTACAACTATGTTATTCAGGAGTGGTCTCACTTAGTCAGAGAGCTCTAACCACCCAGCCCCTCACATACTGCTCTCTGTACACTTAAGAGTTTAATGGGGTGTGTTTATCTGGGGTGGGGAGGTAGAGGGTAGATGATGGAGTAGGTAACCAAAGGTGTACCCTTGGAATTAATTACCAGGCATGCGGGTCTAGAGGGAACACGTACACATGTGCTAGTGGTTGTTTGGGCTTTCCATCTGTGCAGAGGTCTGTTGAAGCATCAAGGGAACATCATGGGGCGCAAGCACTTTTCACCTCTCAAGGAAATTGTATTAAAGGTTTATGATCTCAAGAGCAATTTCCCCTGTGTTGCCTGTACCCCCATCATTCTGTGACTCTCTCTCTCACTCCACTGAGCTTGTTTCTTGAATTCTATTTTTCTCACGAGACTGAGAGCCCCAGGACTGCAGGGATGGCACTGGCTTGTTCACCGCGGTGCCCTTGCACCTGGCACAGGACCCATAACCTGAAAAGGGTGCTTGAGAAAACATTCCAGAATTTGAAACCCGGATGTCATTCTGGCTCCTTGCTATCTACCTTCCTAGGCAGTGGCCGTCCTATGGCAACACATCTGCAGAACACTTTCACATATTTAATCCTTGTATGAAATTTCCCCATGTCATCTGTTTCAAGCAGCACTCAAATGGTTTTAAAGATAAATAAGATAAAAAGTTTAAGAAATACATGGTGCCTTTTAACAACAAAATAGGTTGTTTCACAGAGACCTGTAAAGTTAAGATAGAAAAATCTATATCATTACTGATACCCCTTCGCATGTGTCTGAAATGTGTTCCTAAAGAGATTACTTATGTGAAGCACATTCCAAATAAGGCATTCTGTTTTCTCCAGAAAGCAATTCTGACTTCTTCTGAACGTGGCAGTGTCTCCAGGGAAGGGTGGGGATATCAGAAGCAGTGGCAGAGTGATGCTGAAGCAGAGGCAGAGCAGGGAGGGGGCAGAGTTGGGAAGAGCTGAGCAGGGACCTGGAGGCTCTCCTGCAGAGGAGGAGGAGAGGGTGGGGGAGGGAAACTGCTCGCTCCCCTGCCTCTGCTGTCATCACCCTTTCCTCCTCCCTCTGCCACCACCTGGAAGAACGGGCTGCTTGAAACCCAGAAACACTGCAATAATGATAGCCATTTCCCTGGGTGGACCCTCAAAAGCCTTTTGTCACTGATAAGGTAGCAAATCCTTGTGGATGATCCCATGTTTTTTTAAACACAGACAAATAGAACCGCATATATGTGTTCATGTGCCCATCAGAAAAGACCTTGAAGAATACACATCAAAATATTAACAGTGATTCCCCCTGGGGAATGGGAAGGAGAGCGGAAGAGATCAGGAGATAGTACTTTCTGCTTTATACATGTCTCTATTATTTGGAGTTTTTCCAATGAACGTGTATTTTTTTATATTAGGAAAACACAGAAACCTGTCTGGCGTAATGAAAATATGACACAATGATTTGCTTTATTGTTCTCTGCATGGATTCCAGAAAAGATTTTTGACATAAGAATTTTAGGACATAGTAGCAGATATTCAAAAGGAATTATTTTCTAATCTCTACTATTTGTTTGATAAATTCTTACCAACAACAGTCTGGATTTCCTTCAGTATTGCTTCTTCAACCTGGGGGTGCTTTGCAATGAGAAGCAGCATGAAGAACACAGAGACGGACATGGTGTCCGGTGCTGCGATCAGCATTTCCAGTACACACTGGTTCACATTCTCTCTTGTCAGGTCACCACGTTTCTGAACAATTGAAAGTGGGGAGAAACTTTGGCAACATGAATGAACGGTTCAGAACAGGAGGGGAGGTGGCACTCAAGGATTAATAACCTCAACAAAATGAAATCAGAGAAACTATGTGTCTCTGGGACGGATGATGGACATTTGCATTAACAATCTTCAGCTCAAAGCTGAAGAACTTAACCAAATACCTATGTGTTTAGTGTCTTTAGACTCCCCAGTTTACATATTTTTATTGTGCAGAAACACAGAAGTTTCAGTCTTAAAGGTCAATCTTACCTGATGTCTAATTGGGGGCTATTGGATTAGGCGTTATAGAAATACTGGAGCATATAGTCAAAAGCAGAAACATGCAACAATTAACAGAGAATTTTTAGACACTGATACACAGTCAGTCATACACATATGTTGTATGGGAATTATGGGTAGTTCAGGTCTGTACCTCAGCCAAAATCAACTCAGTGGCAAAATCCATAGAGTCTTCCAGTTTCTCTGCTATGAAAATCCTGCGTCTTCTTTTTTCTACCAGAATTTCCATTTCATCTTTCAACTCCTTGCTGGAAAAAGCAGTGAAAATATTATCTACTTGTACACAGATATGACATCTAGATAAATGGATTTGTTTGCCATGTTTAAAAATAAAATGATCTGCTTTAGTGGAAGCCATTAGTGCTCATGAATAACTGAATTTATACTTAATTCTTCACAGATATCCTTAAATTACATACACATTATATCATGTTAAGGAACCAGAGTTAGCCCAGATATCTCGGCAGTGGTAGCAAAATCAAGGCTGTAACTGTAGTTAAGGGTTGAAAACTGGTACCAAATGGCTAAATCCAATTATGTTTTCTGCTATTTGATTGGGCCAGCACAGTGCTTAAATTAAACATCAAAAACCAAAGCCAGTGAATGCCTTTAGTGGGAGCATGCACTCTCCAGTCTGCCATGGGCACCTGCATTTCCTGTGTCTTATATTCACCCAGCCTACTTTTATCTTCATAGTCCCTAAGACTATTGAGTTTGAGGTTCCTCTTCTACATAGGAAGTATTCTTCCTGATATTTATCTCATACCTTGCAGTTTCTGCCTCATAGTAAGACTAAGTAAATATTTGTTGAACGAATGACTGGCTGCATCAATATGCATATGCATTTTGACAGTGTGGAGGAGGGAAAAGCACCTTGGATAAAGGGTCAGGTTCTGGTCCAGGTTGTTGTTGTTCCACATAACCTAGTTTAAGTCTCTGAGTCTTATGTCTCTTTTAAAGTGAAGGGATCAGGCTAGATGAACAATAAGGCCACCTTGAGATCTCAATTCTGTTATCTTTGACTTTGTCTTTAAGTGTATGCATTCACGTATAATTGTATTGTTCCCGCCAATCTCAGGGAACACTATTCTGTATTATGTTAAATGTACAATAAACCTTTCTTTCAAATTCTTGTTGGCACTGTTGCCTACACACTTAAATACTCTGTTGACCTAAATAGTCTCTGTGTTTACTGTAGTTCAGTAGGAAAGTAAGGGAGGATTCTTTAAGATTCCTCCTATTTTTTTTTTTAATAAATTTATTTATTTATTTATTTTTGGGTGTGTTGGGTCTTCGTTTCTGTGCGAGGGCTTTCTCCAGTTCTGGCGAGCGGGGGCCACTCTTCATTGCGGTGTGCGGGCCTCTCACTGTCGCGGCCTCTCCCATTGCGGAGCACAGGCTCCAGACGCGCAGGCTCAGTAGTCGTGGCTCACGGGCCTAGCCGCTCTGCGGCATGTGGGATCTTCCCAGACCAGGGCTCGAACCCGTGTCCCCTGCATTGGCAGTCAGATTCTTAACCACTGCGCCACCAGGGAAGCCTGATTCCTCCTATTTTTAAAAGTTTTTTTGGGCATCTCAAGGAAGATGTTTAAACATTCTGAGAGATATTCTTCAGGGTAGTATTTTCATTGTGTCCTTCTAAATAAGGATGCCTACTGTTGTTTATCTCTGTGAGTATGCTTATAGGCACACACACACACCATTCCAGATATACAGCAGGGATATATTCACATTCATTCATTCATCTACCCATCCATTTGTTCTGCAAATATTTGTTGAGTATCTCCTACACTTATTCAATGGGGGGCTAAAATGCTCATAGCATTCCTACCTGAGCAGTGGCCCCCAAATGGTCTGGGATGTATTGAAATGCCCCTAGACTTTGAATTCATAGAGAATTTCTTGATAGAGCTGCATCCATTTCTAAGCATCTACTTCCTCCCTGGGCCAGATTCAGGGGCCTGTGAATATCCACTGTGTCCTCCTATTCAGGTTAAAAGTTGCTTCTGCTTAAATGTATGTATTTGAATATGTATGCCATTAAAAACTAGGAGAACTGAGATCAAGGGCAGTTTCTAGGAAATAGGAAGTCTCTGACTTACAAACTTGTATTACAAGAATGCCTCTGTGAGTCTGTTGTTTGGAACTCTGAATGTACTTTATACCAAAATAATGGTGGCAAGGTTACTAGTCCAGGCCACAAACACCTATTTAATGTATTCTGAGGCTGAAAAGCCTTACACTTGACAAAATAAAAAGTAGAAAATAATACTGCTCTAATATTGGGAATTCAAAGAGGCATAAATATACAATTGAATAAATAGGGAAGGAAGCTGATGTCACATAATCCTTTCAATAAATATTTTTAAAAAGTATTGGTATGATAGAGAAAGACAAATAGTCTATGATCTCACTTATATGTGGAATCTTATAAAAACAATAACAAAAACAAAAGCAAAAATCCCAACCTCATTGTTACAGGGAACAGATTGGTGGTTACCATGGGGGTTGGGGGTTGGGGTGGATGTGAAATGGGTGAAGGGGGTCAAAGGTACAAACTTCCTTCCAGTTATATGCTCAGTAAGTCATGGGGATGTAATGTACAGCATGGTGACTACAGTTAATAATACTGTGTTGCATATTTAAACGTTGCCAAGACAGTAGATCTTAAAAGTTCTCATCACAAGGAAAAAATTTTGTAACTATGTATGGTGAAAGATGTTAACTAGAGTTAATGTGATGATCATTTCTCAGTATATTCAAATATTGAATCATTATGCTGTACACCTGAAACTACCATAATGTTATATGTCAATTATGCCTCAGTGAAGAAAGAATTGACGTTATTGCAGGGGCATTGTGGAAGGAGATTAAAAGCTTTCTCTAGGTCTTTACCGTAGTAGGAGATAGAAGATATATAAACTAGTTCACTAACCATTGGCAAATATTATGTAGAGATGGAATGTTGCTGAGCTAAATTTAAAGAAATCAAAGAGAAACTGTTATACAGTTAAACTGTTATACATAAATTTATATGGGCCTTCTGACCATAACAAAGTTAAACTAACCTCCAAGAACTATACAGTGAGACTCTTCAGACTACCACCAAACCTGACCACAGTGAAGGGATGAATCCTTTATCTTATTGGTTCAGATCACAATAAGCTAAGTGAAATGTATTCAATATAAAGAACCAAGTGTCCAAATCATCTACCTGATACTCACCAACCACTTGAGAATATATAAAGCAAAATCAAGTTGACGTCCTCCCTGGAGACTAATATTACTGAATTTCAAAATACACAAACAGGATAAAGTTGGGCCTTTAAACAAGTTTGGGAAATTTTAGAAATGAAGAATTTAAGATAGTCGGGTACATCTGGGGAAGATATGAACTGTGGGATGGGGGAAGCTACCATATTTATTGCCTATTATATGTCATGCTCTTTGCTAATTGCGCTACATATAGGATCTCATTAACCTATATCCCCACCCCAGAAGGTGGGTTATATTTTACTTTAAATAATTTCCCAAGGCCATATGGTTACTAAGTGGGAGAGACAGGATGCAAACCAGGTCTGTCTACCTCTAGATCCCTTGGACTTTACACTGGTGTTTAGAGGTGGCACGTATAGTGGCTGGCTACTTACACTCTAAAAACCCATTGATTATCCAATAGGCCATTAGACATTTGTCCAGTCTTCTGCTAGACTAGTCTGAGACCAAAGCAAAGCCACTCAATGACAATTTTAGGGTCCCCGAAGATACATAACTAAATAAACAAACACACCTCATGAACGTTCATCATGAAACAATTCTTTTGCAACTACTGTCAGTTCCTACAAGTTGAATTAAGTTAAATTCATTCAGAAGCAGCACAACAGTATGATTTCATGTTTCCATTTTTCTAGACATGTAGAGAGAATTTTGACAAATAATAATGATAGATTCAGCCAACCTTTCTCTTCAACTCAAAATACACTGCAGTGTCACAGTTCCAGAGATGGAGTTCTCAGCCTCCTAGGGGAAAACTGCCCTGGGCCAAAGGCTTCCTTTCCTCTGTGGTCTGGCCACATGCTGCCAAATTGCTATAAGAAATGTTTCATCAGCAACTTAATCAACAGCTCCCTGTGGTTCTGGAGAGGAGAAAGCTTGCCGAAGAGGCCAGCAATAGCTAAGACACAACACAAATCAATCTCACTGATAAATATTCCAAAATGTGTTACTTACACAGACTTTTCATACTTTCTGCATAGCCAAGAAATCTTAAAGAAGATGTCTGGTTTGAGAAGGAGAGCTTGCCATGCATCAAAATAACCCTGGATTTTAACCACGATGGCTCTTTCTGGAAAAACAGAAAAAGATCAGAGCAGATGAGCAACAATGTGAGCCCAAGAACTGTACACTGATCAGAGAAAATCCCCTGGAGACTCTCCTACCATCTGGGACTCTAAGCAGGGCAAGGTTCCACCTTCACTGGGTGTTTCAGCCACATGAATGCCACCAAACAAATCAAGACCAATTTATTCTGCTTGTCTTCTAAATTGGCCAAGTTAGTTAGAGATTTGCCAGTTTTCAAGTCTGCTAGAGACACAGCCTAGAATCTCACATACTTCTCCTTGGCTGAGCCTCCAGCTCCCTCCTATTTTCCTGACCATGGGAAATAAGAAGGGTACTAGTAATTATGGCCATTATGTCCTCAGTTCTGGTACCTGGAAAGGCAAAAAGCCTCACCACTTTGCTATTTATATTTCAGTCCAGAGTGTAGAATTCTTCTTGAAATCTTCAGTACCTTGTCCTGAGTCTCGTGCACAGTCAGCTCTTAATGGATGTTCTTGAACTAAATTGAATACTAGAGAAAAGAAAACCCCTGCTTTTTTCAAATTATAAACAAGGGAAGGGAAGAGGCATTTATTTTCAACTGCTAAATACCAGGATCAGGGTAAGGTGCTTTACAAAAGAGATTTCATTTAATCCTTACAGTCTTGCTAGGGGAGTGAGAATGTCATCATTGTGCAGCTGTAGAAGCTGCAGGTCACAGAAATGAAGAAGCTTGCCCAACACCGTAGAGCCAGTGTGGCAGGAAGTCCCTAGGCTGGAGCTCAGTTCTGTCTGACCTCAGGGCCATGTCCTTTCCTCTTCGGTGCACTGGGTCCCTCAGGCCAAATGAGAGTTTAACGAGGACCCAGTGAGCAGAGGGAAATACACATAAGTCTGTATGGGTTATGCAGGTTCTTAGACTGCAGTCTGCATCCATAAGTTAACAGAGAGCTGTACAATTCCCTTTGCTTGATCCCTCCTAAGAATCAAGGCCAGTGGGGAACCAAGGAGCAGGGACTTCTAAAATAGGTACCTGTCATACCTTAGGAGAGATGTGCGTGGAACAGGCAAACAGGACTTTCAGAGCCCCTGTGTGAAAGGGGATGAGGCAAGAGGCTGTGACTAATGTCCTCAGAGTGAATGGGGCTCCCATCCTAATGTCAATCAGCTGGGGTTCCTATGACTCTGGTAAGGGATCATTAAAGAGCCGGGGAGATGAGGCGGGGAGAGTGAAGCAGAGAAAGGGAGGGCTTATTGCTTGTCTGCTTGTCCAAATGTGGTCAATCAGGGAGCAGGTGTGATAGCTCAGCTGGTTTGTGCAAGTGTGAAGATCGTGCCTTGTTCTTATGCCTGTGATGTTCTTCCCTCAGATCTGCACATGGCTCATGGTCACACTTCATTTGGGGCTATTTTCAGATGTCCTCTCCACAGAGGCCTTCCTGACCACCCTTTCTCTCCACAAGAGCTTCGGCCTCCCTCTGACTTCCCCCTTCACTCTTTAGACTTTTGCCCTGCTTTGTTTTTTCTTCAAGGCACTTATTATTGCCTAAAATATTACTAGATAGTTACTTGTTTACCATACATATCTCTACTGGGATGTAAACTCTTTGAAGGCAAGGACTTTGTCTTGTCCACTGCTCTGTCCCCAGAACCTTAGCCTGGCATGAAATAGGCAATCAGTTAAGCATTAGTCGAAAACAACCCAATCAAAAAGTGGGCAGAAGACCTAAATAGACATTTCTCCAAAGAAGACATACAGATGGCCAATAGGCACATGAAAAGATGCTCATCATTGCTAATTATTAGAGAAATGCAAATCAAAGCAACAGTGAGGTACCACCTCACATCAGTCAGAATGGACATCATTAAAAAGTCTACAGGGACTTCCCTGGTGGTCCAGTGGTTAGGACTCTGTTCTTCCACTGTAGGGGGCATGGGTTCGATCTCTGATTGGGGAAATAAGATCCTGCATGCTGTGCGGCGTGGCCCAAAAAAAAAAAAAATCTACAAGTAATAAATGCTGGAGAGGGTGTGGAGAAAAGGGAACCCTCTTACACTGTTGGTGGAAATGTAAATTGGTGGAGGCACTATGAAAAACAGTATGGAGATTCCTCACAAAACTAAAAAAAGAGTGGCCATATGATCCAGCAGTCCCACTCCTGGGCATATACCCAAACAAAACTATCAATGTAATTCAAAAAGATACATCCACCCCTATGTTCATAGCAGCACTATTCACAATAGCTAAGACGTAGAAACAACCTAAATGTCCATCGACATAGGAATAAAGAAGATGTGGTATATATACACAATAGAATATTACTCACCCATTAAAAATAATGAACTAATGCCATTTGCAGCAACATGGATGGACCTAGAGATTATCATATTAAACTAAGTAAGTCAGAAAGAGAAAGGCAAATACCATATGATATCACTTATATGTGGAATCTATAATATGACACAATTGAACATATCAAACAAAAACAGACTCACAGACATAGAGAACAGACTTGTGGTTGTCAAGGGGGATGGCAGTGGGGGAGAGAAGGATTGGGAGTTTGGGATTAGCAGATGCAGATAATTATTTATAGGATGTATAAACAACAAGGTTCTACTGTATAGCACAGCGAACTATATTCAATATCCTGTGATAAACTATAATGGAAAAGAATATGAAAAAGAATATATATATGTATGACTGAATCACTTTGCTGTACAGCAGAAATTAACACAACATTGTAAATCAACCACACTTCAGTAAAATTAAAAAATAAATACTAGTTGAATGAATGTATGAATCAATGAACACTGCTTGAAATCAAGTCAGGAGAAATTACATTAAGCTGACAGCAGCAGAATGGAATGAATCCACATGATTAATGTTTGTTCTTTTGTTGGCGGTAGAGTTGCATGTATGTGTTTAATATTTGTTTCTGTAATATAGTGAGGAAAGCAGTTTCTTGAGTGAGACATCTTGCCAGGATTGTTATAAATGCTAAGTGACAAAGTTTATGTGAAGCAACTTTTTATACTGCTTGGCACATAGTAGACACTAAATTAATGTTAGTTATCATCATTTCCAGCAGCAGCAGTACCCTTATCATCATATAGATAGAGTCAAAGTTTTCATATTTATTGGCTTTGTGAGAGAGGTGTGTATGTGTATTCATATATATATATAGTATGTATATGTGTGTATGTGTGTATATATATACGTATATATGTACATATTTATACATTGTGGCAAAAAGAATGGTTGGAAATGGTTAAATACATAGGTTTGGTGGTAGGATATATTTATGAATAAATCAAATGATCACATCTGTTAAGTTTCAGCTGTGGGTAGAATCTTACTTCCTAGTGCAATGAGGAGAGATACAAAAGAAATAGAAGATGGCGCCTGCTATGGATATTTATGATCGTATAAGTGAACAAGGCAGACATACCAGGAACAATTTTTAGGAATACTTAGAAAAGTTTAAAGAAGAGCAGTGTACAAAAGAGCATATCTTTACTTGAGTCTGTTATCCTTCTCATGCCCTGTTTAATAAAGGGCTGAATGTCAAGTCACAAGAATGAAAATTTCAGTACTGTCCAAGGGGATCCCCAGGAAGAGCTTGTTAGAGGTGTCCAGCATGATGCGCCGCATGAGGGTCAACACGTCCACATAGCCCAACTCGTTGCGGACCTCCTCCAGCCTGTCCAGATGCTTGGTGATGGAATCAGCACAGACGGTCACCATGCGCACCAGGCTGGGGCCAGACAAAGCTGAAGGGTACACGTCAGAGTGAGCCACCTCCAACTCCAGGGCACACAAACTATCAGGCAATTTTGGCGTTTTGTGTTTGAAGCTTAATTGTCCACATTTTTATTATGGGTGGAGATTTTCATATTCTTCTTTATACTTTTTCTGTATTCTCTTAATTTTCTCCATAGCAGGTTATCACATTTATGGTTAAAAATGAATGAATGAATAAATAAATAAATATTTTTAAAACAAACTATTCAAAATTAAACTTTTTTTCATATGATGACATATTTGTGAGACAGCAAATGAAACATTACTTGTGGTCATAGATCACAAATCAATGATTTTCCATATTTATTATATACATTTTCCTCTAAAGAAGGTTTGAATTTGGCCAGGGTGATGTATTATGTTTCAGTGGGTGGCAGAATATTGCTGCAGAACTATTCAAATTGGATCTTACCTTTTAGATCTAAGGTGCTTCCTGTTTAATTGTAGTTCATATGTGTAAAATGCTAGTCTTCTAAATTACCAAATGTACCCTTCTTTTAATTTCGGTTTCTTTTCAAACAAATCCAGATTTATTGTACTTAGTCAGTGTCATAACAGCAAAACAAATCTTTGTTGTTTGAGCAGTCTTCCTCACAGGACTGGGAACTGTTTTAGGGCAGTGACAACCTATTAACATTGTACTTCAAGTCCATAGTACATGGTGGCCCTTGATTTATATTTGTCAAATTGAGGAATGAATGAATGAGTGAATGAAATGAATGAAACCAGGTAGACTGAACTGCCTCTGATTTCTCCCTTTGCTTGGCTCCTAACCCTCTGAGCAGCTAGTGGTCCTGAAGGTAGGTGGTCTAACCTGAGAGTTTAACTCTTAAAAATTCTTTCTCTCCTTGTTCTAAGTTTCTTTAAGATTTCTTTAGTAGTAATCACTTTTTTTTTTTTTTTGGCCACCCCTTGTGGCATGCAGGACCCTAGTTCCCTGACCAAGGATCAAACCCACGCCCCCTTCACTGAAAGCGTGGAGTCTTAACCACTGGACCGCCAGGGAAGTCCCTTTTATGTCTTTTTTATTCAGACTTGCTGTTAAAGGCAGAGTCCTTAGACAAAACAAATCAGCTGTGCTGCAGAAGCCCCTGAAGGCACACTTTGCAAATAAGAAAGGAGACCTGGTGAGTGGTCCTAGAGTCTAAGCATTTCCACCCATATATAAAAAAGAAGTTTGGGTTGGCAGCATACTTTCTTACTTTAGGAGGGACTTGGAGATATGAAAGGCCAGGATGCTGTTTCCTGGGTGACTGTCACATCCACAAGTAGGACAAATGATTCCTTAATGACTCAGTACTTTGCATGGAAGGGTCGGCTTTATCACTCCCAGGCTGATGTATGATTTGCCTCTATGTTCAAGAGCTTGAAGCCACATTTCAAACATATAAACAGAATGTAATATCACTGAAAGGGTCACAGGCCGAGGAATGTGGGCAGCCTCTAGAAGCTGGAAAAGTCAAGGAAACACTTTCTCCCTAGAGCCTCCAGAAAGAAACACAGCCTTATCAGTGCCTTGATTTTAGCCCTGTGAGGCCTATGTCAGACTTTTGACCCATCAAATTGTAAGGTAATGAACGTGTGGTTTGAAACCACTAAGTCTGTGTCAATTTGTTAAGCAGCAATAGGAAACTAAGGTAGTGGAATCTGTGCTAAAGTTGTGCTGAGTCTTGGTGATGGGCAGCTCTGTGGAGGGGGATCACCACTAGACTGGGACAGGCATAGTTTTTCCCTGTCTCGGCAGCCACACAGGAGGCATCTAGGTTCACTACAGAGGCTGGCTGGAGGGAAGAATATCCATGGTCCCTGGTCAGACCTACAACCCATCTAGCACCAGAGTCCATCAATGATAAGGTTTCTAGTACATGACCATCTTCTCTGATGTTAATGTCAAAGGTTGGTCATGTTTATTTCCCAAAGGCTTCCATTCCATCGGCATATAGTAAAGAGGGAAATCACTAGATAGGGAGGTTCGGGATCTGGTCTCTGCTCATTGATTCCTCGCTGTGTTGCCTGGGGGGAAATCAGAAGCGCTCTAAAAATGTATTTACTTAAGTATAAAACTCAGAGGCTAGACAAGATACAGCCCTTCTCAGTTCTAAAATTCTCTAATTTGCAAATTTCTTTCTGTTAAAACATCTGGGATGTCAGTCAGTGATTCAGCAAACATGTTGGCATTGTTAAATCAACTATATGGCTGATACACTAAATTCTTAACTGAAGTGACCTTAAGTATATAGGGTGCCAATTCCCCTTCACATTCGTGAAATTGTTTGTGTGTTAACAAGAAAAACAGAGTTTGTGGTGGTTAAATATGTAGGATCTGGGGTTGTATCCTATGCTACCATTTACTAATGGTGGAAACTTGGGCAAGGTACTTAACCTCTTTATGCTCAGTTATCTCATTTGTAAAATATAAGTGATAAAGAGTATTTACCACATGGGGTTGCTGTGGGATTAAAGTAACAAGTGCTTAAAACACTGCCTACTACATAGTACATGTATAATGAATGTTAGCTCTTACTATTTCAAAACTGTGAAGCAGCAGAAGTTAAAAATGATTTCAAGAAGGCATATTCATAGACAAAAGAGCAGAATGTAGCCAGACATCTGAATACCTTTCATAAAGTAAGTTCTAACAGCTTTCCAGAGGACTGGATTATTGTTAAATATGATGCCTTTCTCATGCATGCCAATGCACTGCAACCCAAGTTTGCTGCCGAATCGGGATGTGTAGTGATTGTGCTACATTACGTGGAACACACTTGAGGACCTGCAGAGAAAGCAAACCTTGGGGTTACTTGTTGAGGGTCAGGAGAACTCAGTGTGATGAGTTTGCTTACCAGGTGGCTCTCATACCAAATGCCTGTTGATCTAAATGCAATGCATAATTTCTAGTATTCAGATTAAATAAGCACTTGTGTTAGCACAAGAACCTCCTTCTCCAGTTGAAACATTTCTACCTGCTAGCTCTCTGTTTGAGCATCCCTAAAGATCGAACACACACACACAGAGTTATTCGTTATTTCCCCGTACCTAACTCCAAGTCACTAAAATACGACCCTCTAACGTTGTCAGAGCTGCAAGGCTGTAAGAAACTGAACCCTCCACAACACCATATTCCTGAGAGCCTCCAGCCCCCAAGCAGCCCCACTCCAGACAGTGCTCCCCATGTAGAAGGGAGCCTCATAATCAAAAGTTGCTGGAATAACTGAAGTCTTACCTCTTTAGTTTGGAAGCAACAGTTCTGCCTTGTACCACCCATCCCCCAGAGGCTCTAATCAGGCCTGGTCCCTCCAGGGGGGTATCATTCTAGGACAGAAGGACATCTCCTGGGCACCTCTGGCCCTGGACTTGACTGGCTGGGCTGGCCTGGAAGGCTGTCTGTGGTGGTGACAGCAGCTGTCTTGGGGCTCTGCATCCATCATGATTCATCACGGTCTCCAGGGTCACAGAGTTCTCCCAGGACATAGGACACGCTGAGCCATTAGATAGCCCTTGCTGTGGCAACCCTGGGACCTTGCCAGGAACCCAGGCTTCCTTGAACTTCCTGGTTCCTCTTCCACTGCTCTGCCCTCTATTCCCACCCCCAGGCCCGGCTGTTAAGGCCTGAGCTGGGCCTTCAGAGCAACTAGGAAGGAGCAGGCAGCCCCTCCCCACCCATCTCCTCCTCTAGGACTTGCTTCCTGCCCCGAATCCCAGTCTAATTGGGGCACGATAAGGCAATGAGCATTATAACATGTTGTAAAATCCTAAATGAAGACGTCATGGGACCTCCGTGTGTGAGGAGAATATTGTCTTCTTAGGACAGTGGTACAGAATTCTTCTGCAGAGACTCACTTTGTTGAGAAGATGTTTTATTTATTTATTTATTTATTTATTTGTTTGGTTGGCTGCACCAGGTATTAGTTGTGGCAGGCGGTCTCCTTAGTGCGGCATGTGGGCTCCTTAGTTGTGGCATGCACGTGGGATCTACTTCCCTGACCAGGGATCGAAGCCAGGCCCCCTGCATTGGGGGCATGGAGTCTTAACCACTGCACCACCAAGGAAGTCCCGAGAAGATGCTTTATTAAGATTGCTTATAAATTAGGCTATGGCATTGGAAGGATAAATGGATCATTTAAATAATTTGATGATTGAGAGGATAAAGGATAAATGGATAGTTATTCTCCTCAAGATAAAAGGTGGGGTGGGTTTATTAGATGGTGGATGCAAGCAGCACAGGGAAGGCTTGAGAGGAAACAGCTGAGATGAACCCATGTTTATGACGATTTGGGGAGGAGAGGGACTCCTCATTCACTGCTCAGTAAAAGAGGGACTTTAGAAGAAAAGAATGTCTGTTGGGAACTCATGAAGTTAAGAATCAGGTGTGGGTGGTATAAACTAATTTTCATCTACCAAGAGAAAAATTAAATTCTGCAGGTGACTGCATTTCCTGTGCAAAGGGGCTGAGGTTGGAAAAGGTTCATGCAGGGCCTAGACAGAAGCAGGCTACCTGGGTGAGGGCTAAGTGGTGTCTGTGACCATGATGAGCACGGCCCAGGAAGCTGGAAGTCCAAAATGTCCTCGTTAATAAGCTATGTGGTTGACCCTCCTTATGGTGAGTGAGATGGAGGGGGTATGAACACAGATGGGATGGAGTTTATCAGAGCATAGGAAGATATAAGCAGGACATGTGGTGTTTGTATGTCCATTGTTTTCATAAGTGCCAGTGTTTGTATTATAGGCGAAGACTGAACACCAAACACCCCTTGGAGAAATCAAATGAGATTATCTAAAGGTACAGAGGAAAGTCAGTTCAGTGAGGATACACGGCAGACAGACCAGGGCAGAAGGAGGTGCAGACAGCCACCCCAAAATCCTTACCCACAGGGGCACCTAGATATGGTGAGGGAGGGAGGAGAGAGAAGTCATGTCTCAGCCACCTCCCTCCAAGTTCAGCCTTTTTACCTATGACCCTGGTAATGCCACCTCTGAGGCGTGGGGCCCTCGACTGACTCTGCTGCTGAGTAGACAGTAGGACCACAGGGTTTGTGCTCAGGCACAGACAAGGTCTCATGTATCACCCTCCACCTCCCTGTGCTAGCAAAGCTGTTCCAAGCACATTATCCAGACTCCTCTGTGGGGCAGGACAACAGGCTCTTCAGATTACAGGGTTTATGTCACAGTGTTTATACATGGACCACACGGCCAAGTGCAAATTCCCCTTAGTAACATGTAAGCATGGCAGTTCTGCAACTTCAAAAAATTTCCACTTGAGTAGCTTTAAATTGATAGCCATTTTTCTTGGAGATAATCAGAAAAAGGAAGCGGAGTTTGGGAATTAAAAAGGGGCAGAGTGGAGAGCAGAGAAGGAGTAGAGGTTTTCTGCAGTGCAGCTACGGGATACATGAAGAAAGCCAATGCATTAGTCTGTGTTTTGGCCGTGTTTACAGGGCAGGAGCCAGAACGTATATAAAAGTTGCCCATCCTGTGTGCCCTGGTGAGGAGCTGCCATAGGCAGAGCTAAAGTGATAGAACCATTAACTTCGGGGCTCGAGAGGTAACCTGCTCAGGTCTGCTAGGGAAGTTAAAATAGATCTTCCAGAGCTTTCCCACATGAGGATTACCCATTATCCCATGTCTCCAAGGCCAGAGTGGAGTTCAGAGACACAGATCATAACATCAGAAAGGAACCAAACATTTGGGCAGAGGAATAAAAAGAAAATACGCACATTATTGCAGGAAAGTAAAATATGTTTATGAACATCTTTTTGATACTGCAGATGAGGGAGAATCTGGTGTGCAGGGGATAGAAGATGGAAAGAATTGCACAGTGCTCAATTGTGCAAATTCAAGATGCATAACGTTTCTGGTGTTAGCTTTATTTTAGATGTTATCTTTTCTTATTTTGGTGAACTTAATATTGTTGAAGTTTTTAAGTTCAACACGAGTAAACAGGTGTTAACTGCAGCTTTGCTATTTTGTCCCCACTTCTCCACTGAAATTTTGTTTCTCAACTGCAAATTTTCCTACTATGGGTGTTCTCTGAACACATAACCCTCAAAGATGGGGAGTGGCTACTATAGCCTATGTAACTTTTCTTACACTGGGCTAGGATGGCCATCTTCTCATTAGTTCCTCTCTCTCTGAGTTGACATTTGGCTCCTAAAATGATGACTTCATCTCAGTGAGGTTGTCCAGTAAACGCCTGTGAGGACATATTCCCATAGAAGACAGTGGGCCAAAGAGCTCATCTCTGGCTGAGTAGATTAGGCTGTAGGCTAAGTATTTAATCCATTACATTTGTGATGTATTCCAAGAGCTTTAAAAGGAAGCCCCTGAAATAATGGCAATGGAGAGAAGTGAAAACACGATTAGTACCCGAATGAATTATTTACTTGATATCTGTTTCAGGAAGAAAACTCTATTTTTAATCAAAATGCTCTCTACTAAGTCAAATATATTCTTGCATTGATGCAAGATGATATTCATCAAATTATCCTGAGTTTTGGACAAGTTTTTCTCTTGCTAGCAACTGTAAAAACAAAAACAAAAATCCAGATACTTCTTATGTACATTCCAGGGAATTAATTTGACTGACACACAGATAAATTTTTGTCCTGTGTAGAAACATCATGCTATAGTAAGGACTAAAATTCTTATTAATTAATAGATTTCAGAACTTTAGCTATTCTTATCTTCCCTTACTCTATAATCAAAGCAGAAAGTAATTTGTATACTCTTTATTCACAAACTCATATCTGCAAATTTTAAGTGTTTAGACAACAAGCAGAATACTATTTTTCTGGTCTGACCTTCAGAGCTTTTCCGTATATCGTGAAACACATTGGTCTGTCCATATGTTTTGAGGAATTACTGGTCAATTAAAAACTTCAACCCAATTAAATGTTAGTTAATAAAGAGCGAACGTTAAATCAATTGTCCTTTAGGGGGCGCCAACATCTCAGTTATCCTGAGACAGAGGCTCTGACTTGGCAAAGAATGAAGTAGGCAAGACAGAAGTGATACACATAGCAAGCAAACTGTCACCAAGGACGAGCAGTTTAAAATAAGGTCACTTATCAAAAGTAGGCTGGCTTTATCTAACTGGAGTAAATCAGGAAAGTGAAGAAGGGAAGGTTGGTGATGAACTAGGGATGTCAGCCCAGGGCTCCCCTGATATTCAGGAGAACACTAGAGGTCTCCTTCCCACAGTGTGGGCTGGCCTGTAACACCAGGTGAGGGAGATGTTACATTGACTGACTGACTGACTGACTGGCTGGGAGAGTGAGGAGTTCTCACCACTGAGGAGAGACAGAGTGAGTCCCCAAGCTCAGAAGGGACAGTGGGCAGTGTAAGATGCCTGATCCCTGGGGTCACTATTCTTCTTGAAACGTGACTGAAGTCAAAAGACATCCCCAAAGATGGCAAACCTAACGTCTCTTCAAAATGAAAAGTAGCCAGGAAGTAGGTCCTTAGGTGGTAAAGAAAAAGCCACCCTCCTGTTCTGAGTTTAAAGAACTCACACACCTGTGGTCAGGTTCAAGATTGATGAGTACTAGAAATAGGGGGGAGGCACTCAATGGAATATTTGGTACCAAACATTTAAAAACACGTGCCTTGTGTAGACCTGTTCTGTGCCTGTGACTTACACTCCATCAATTCTACCACGTTTTCCCTGTCCTTTGCCCTCTAATATCCTTACCCAGGTTTGATACTGAGGTCACTGCAAGAGAAGAAGAATCTTTGTAACAAAGAGATCTGACTGTAACCACCCTAAGCTGATCAAATTTAGTATCACTAATATGGGACCACCTTCTCTGGTCTCTTGATGTGATGCAATGTGAAGTGCCTAGGACTACCAGGAACGTATTATTACACAACAATTAACCTGAATCGAATAGAGCCTATAGACCTAGTGTTCAGTTTATAAGCAATACCAGGAGTAGAAGAATATGTTCAATGACACCATAATGAGACAATGAGAGAAATTTGGAATGTGGGACATCCTGTAACACAACTGATGTAGTCTCTTCAGAAGGTCAAGGCCATGGGGAAAAAAGGCGGAGGACTGCTCTTCTAACTTTCCTGTTCATTTGAACTTTTCTTACTAGAAAGTTGGAAAAGTATTTTCTTGTCGATCTTTAGAGTCTCTCCTTTTCATGCATCCTCATGTCCCTTGACCCTCTGCTTACTTTATCCTAGTTGCCTGGTAAAACCTCAGCCCTGGCTGAATCCAGCTCTCAGTTTAGCTTACTCTGTGCTTGCACCTGGCAGCTGAATGGGGCCGGGGAAAAAACCATACATGCACACGGACACACACACACACACACACACACACTCACACTGGCAGGTCTCAGTTAAATTTCAAGTGGACCCTTAGTGCAGCTGGCAGTTCTACTACATTTCCCAAGTCCAGTCACTCTCTTGCTTTCCTGGATGACTGTTATATCCTGTCTCCTCTGTCCCCCAGTGTTGTAGTTCCTCACCTTTAATTTCAGCTACAGACTTTATTTCCTATTTTACTGAGAAAACAGAAGCAACTGGAACCTCTGCAAGTCCAACCACCAGGATCAGTGCCCATATATTCAACCTTCCCTCCTGTTACTGTGGATGAACTTCCAGGTCCCTTTTCAAGGCCACGTCCACTTGTTACCTGGACCCCCTTGTCATCTCACCTGGCACACTCCTCCTGTCTGCTGCATCAACACTTTCCTCTGTAACTCATCATTTCCATCAAAACACATATGTCGTAATATCTTATATCTTAACAAATAAAAACTCCTTGAACCAAACATCCCTTTCAGCTCTGTTCCATTTCTCTGCCTCCTTTATGGCAAACTCCTGGAAAGAGTGTCTATACCTGCTGCCTCCAATTCTTCTCTCCCCATTCTCTACAGTGGTCAGACTTTTGCCCCCAGCACTCCACTGAAACTGCCCTTGTCAAGGTCACCCATGACCTACCTCCCTGGTGCTAAATGCAGTGCTCACATCTCTGTCCAGTCATGTGGCACTATCTGGAGAGTTGACAATTCCATCCTCTCTGACATGCATTCTCGCTTGGCTTTCAGACCACCACGCTCTCCTGGTTTTCCCTTCTCTGTGTGGCTGTCCTTCTCAGCCTCCTTTGCTAGTTTCTGACTACAGTGGAAGGTCTGAATGGTTTGATACTGAGGTCACTGCAAGAGAAAAAGATATCCTGTGTATCCTAGATATCTTAATATCCTGTTCAGCGGTACTAGGCAAGTCAAGTCAAAATATCTGAAATGGAATCCTGATTTCTCCCCATCGCAAAGTTGCTCCACCCACCTCATCTTCTATATAGCCCATATCTACCTGATAATGGTGTGGACAACCATCCTGGTTTGCCCAGCTTAAAAATCCCACAGCGTGGGAAATCCTCTGGTTCCAAGTAAACCAAGACAGTTGTTCACCCTACTGATAATACTATGTTTTAGCCTTTTATTGTTGGTATATTAATACTGTAACAATATATTCCTCTACAAGGGTAGGGATTAGGGAGTGATTTGTTCATGATACCTGTCGTACATAATAAAGTTCTCAATAAATATTTATTTAATGAATGAATGGAGAGCCAATAATTTCTATGGTAGTTTAGGATCATCCAGTGCTTAGTATAATTCTCAATAGTGGATGCTTACAAAATAAATGAATGAATTCCCTATAAATTTATACACAATTAATACAGGTATACAAATACTATAACAATAATTAGTATTTAAATGGCTAACAGATGTGCAAATATGACCCCAATTAGCATGTTAATTGCTAATTCCCCTTTATGGATGCTACCCACATTCTCCTTTTTGATACTATTACAAACACTAATACATACACACAACATACAGTGTCATGCGTAACGTCTGTAGACCCTCAGTAATTTAGAGCATCCCTGCCTGGGAATCGTGCACACTTTACGCACTTTAAGATGATCAGATGGAGCTCCCTCCAGAGCCCCCAGTTGCTCAGGCAGAATCCTGGCAACACTCGTGCCTGACGTCCCCCCCCCGAAGTTCTGCAGCACCCCCGACTTCAGAACTCAGCTGACTTGAAAGTTGGGGCATAATCTCAGCACAGTTGTAATGACTACAGATGTCAAACTTTTCGAAAGAGAAAAAATCTGGCAAACTATTCAAAGAAAAAGAAAAAGCTTTCTGAGGTCCAATGGGGTCTTTTCAAGAGGTACGGGTAGTTCTGGAAGGACCTGAAGAGCAGACAAGGGAAGGAGATGGGGACAAACATGTCCTATTCCCGCGGGGAGCTCAGCCCTTAACAACAAAATTGAGCAGCTCAGAGGCAATTATAGAGAACACAGAGACTCCAACCAGAGAAAAGCCTATGAGGACAGAACAGGGAAAGAACTGGGAGAGCTGGGGGAAGGGCAGAGTGGGATGTTGTCTAGGTCCTCAGCGTGAATCAGCACCTGACCCTGTCAGGGTGGCTAAGGTCACCTTCCTAACTAAGATAGCAGAGTGATCAGATGCCACCTGTGCTGTAACGAGGATCCTATTTCAGGAATTGCCTTTGGGGTTCCTGGGAATTTGTCTGGTGATCTAAGTATCTAATGTCTAAGAGCAATTTCTATCCTGGTCCTCTGGTCCTTTCTCACGTGCTTCATTCTTTCCTCCAGGTCTAGTCTTGCACTCCCACCACCTGAGCTACACTTAGGGGTAAGAAAATTAGACAGAACCCCTCCAACATGCTTAGGTGTTTCCCCAACCCCAGGGAAAGGCCCCCTGCCCCAGAAGCTTCTTACCTTCTCTCCTCCCTCAAGCTCTGCAGCACATTGGAATCACCTGGGGCTCTAAACACTACCGATGCCTGGGTCCACCCCATCAAGAGACTGTAACAGTTGGGTTGTGGCCTGGGCAGTGGGGTTTTGAACAGCTCCCTGGGTGACTTTCATGTGCAGCCCGGGTGAGAAGCACTGCTCTAGATCCTGAGCTGCAGGCGTCATCCTTTTGGATGAATATCCTGCAGGTCCCTTTGCCTGTATCTGAGGGAAAGGGGTGACAGGGAAGGCAGACACTGACTTGAGGAGGGCTGGAAGGCAACTTGCTGTGCTGGGGGATCCAAGAGCAGAAGGCAGTGTCCCAGTCCTCCAAGCCCAATCGCCATCTGTTCCAGGACATTTTTGAGGCTCTAGTCAGTTGTACAAGTGAGTAAAGTGTTGATTTTGAAAATGAGAGCATATCAAATTCACTTAAATTTGGCTAGGCAGAGCTCCATAGACCAAGAGAAGTAAAATCCAAGAGTAACTCTGGCCTCGCCACTAGAGCAGTGGATCTGAAACTGGAGTGTGCCTCAGAATCACCTGGAGGGCTCGTGGAAACAGATCGCTGGGCCCCGCCCCCAGATTTTCTTATTTAGTGGGTCAGGGTGGGACCCAAGGATGGGCATTTCTCACAAGTTCCCAGATATGTGGATGCTGCTGGTTGGGGGGCCACTGTCTGAGAACCACTGCACTGGGGTGTTTCACTGTGAACCCAATGAAATGACATTTCCACCTGAAGCTATTTATGGTTAGATGTGTAACACGGTCTGCCTTAGCTACTCGTCAAACTTTTACAACACCAAACTGAGTGAAATGAAAAAAAAAAGCAAACAGGCAAAACCCGAGATATTAGTTTGGTTGAATATAACATTTTAGGATAGTAAGAAATATTTGGAAGAATAACATTTTTCTCCCCTGTTCCCTTCTTTCATGTATTTGGTTCAAGGAATTAGGCTTTGAGTTCATCATGGTGTTTTATGAAATGATGTTCATTATCTTGGCCTGAAAACAATCAATGTAGTTTCCAGAAATGCTTTACTTACTTTTGGGCAATAGTGTGTATCTGAACAAATGATTCTAATAAATCAGTAAAATCTCCTGGTCAGTCTTAGTTTGTATGTAAATCCTATCAAGGGTTATAAATATAAAAAAATCATGAATGAGACAGTTTGAAGCTAGCTTTGCTGACAGTCTAAGAAAGAGAGCTGAATGTTCAGAACATCTAGTGAAGTGTGCTCTCTTTTAAACTCTCCGTTTTCTATGACCAATCAGTAAGAAAACTAATATTTCAGAAGCCTAGTTTTTCACAGTGGATGCACATTTTGTTAACCCTGGAGTGAATTCAATCTGCTAGTTATCCAGAAAATATAACAGAGCAGGGGGAATTGGGGGAACACCGTTTCTTTTAACCGGCAATATTATTTCTGATTTATGTAAAATCACTCAGCAAGGACACTGGCACAGAGTCACCAATGGGATAGCAGTGTATGAATGGTGCCTTCTTCACTGTCTACCCTCCTAGAGTTTCTTGGTAGCCTGGCATTAGAAACACGACAACAAATTGATATAGTCAGATTTTTCTGTCTCAGGCTTTTGCTTCTGTTATTGTTTTTTTTGTTTGTTTGTTTGTTTTATGCTTATGGTAGAGATAAGACTAACAACTTAGGAAAGTAAAAAGTTAATACCGAGGATTAACCAAGATGGCGGAGTAGAAGGACGTGCTCTCACTCCCTCTTGCGAGAGCACCAGAATCACAACTGGCTGCTGGACAATCATCGACAGGAAGACACTGGAACTCACCAAGGAGGATACCCCACGTCCAAGGACAGAGGAGAAGCCACAGTGAGACGGTAGGAGGGGCGCAATCAGAGTAAAATCAAATCCCATAACTGCTGGGTGGGTGACTCACAGACTGGCGAACACTTATACCACAGAAGTCCACCCACTGGAGTGAAGCTTCTGAGCCCCACGTCAGGCTTCCCAACCTGGGGGTCCGGCAACGGGAGGAGGAATTCCTAGAGAATCAGACTTTGAAGCCTAGTGGGAATTGATTGCAGGACTTTGACAGGACTGGGGGAAACAGAGACCCCGCTCTTGGAGGGCACACACAAAGTAATGTGCGCATTGGGACCCAGGGGAAGGAGCAGTGACCCTGGGGGAGACTGAACCAGACCTACCTGCTGGTGTTGGGGGGTCTCCTGCAGAGGCGGGGGGTGGCTCTGTTTCACCGTGGGGACAAGGACACTGGCAGCGGAGGTTCTGGGAAGGGCTCCTTGGCGTGAGCCCTCCCAGAGTCTGCCATTAACCCCATCAAAGAGCCCAGGTAGGCTCCAGTGTTGGGTTGCCTCAGGCAAAACAACCAACAGGGAGGGAACCCAGCCCCACCCATCAACAGTAAAGTGGATTAAAGTGTTGCGGAGCTCTGTCCGCCACAGCAACAGTCAGCTCTACCCACCACCAGAGCCTCCCATCAAGCCTCTTAGATAGCCTCAACCACCAGAGGACAGACAGCAGAAGCAAGAAAAACTACAATCCTTCAGCCTGTGGACCAAAACCCACAGTTACAGAAAGATAGACAAGATGAAAAGGCAGAGGGCTATATATCAGATGAAGGAACAAGAAAAAACCCCAGAAAAACAACTAAATGAAGTGGAGATAGGCAACCTTCCAGAAAAAGAATTCAGAATAATGATAGTGAAGATGATCCAGGACCTCGGAATAAGAATGGAGGCAAAGATTGAGAAGATGCAAGAAATGATTAACAAAGACCTAGAAGAATTAAAGAACAAACAGAGATGACCAATACAATAACTGAAATGAAAACTACACTAGAAGGAATCAATAGCAGAATAACTGAGGCAGAAGAACGGATAAGTGACCTGGAAGACAGAATGGTGGAATTCACTGCTGCGGAACAGACTAAAGAAAAAAGAATGAAAAGAAATGAAGGCAGCCTAAGACACCTCTGGGACAACATTAAACGCAACAACATTCACATAGGGGTCCCAGAAGGAGAAGAGAGAGAGGAAGGGCCAGAGAAAATACTTGAAGAGTTTATAGTCGAAAACTTCCCTAACATGGGAAAGGAAATAGCCACCCAAGTCCAGGAAGCGCAGAGAGTCCCATACAGGATAAACCCAAGGAGAAATACGCCGAGACACATAGTAATCAAAATGGCAAAAATTAAAGACAAAGAAAAATTACTGAAAGCAGCAAGGGAAAAACGACAAATAACATACAAGGGAACTCCCATAAGGTTAACAGCTGATTTCTCAGCAGAAACTCTGCAAGCCAGAAGGGAGTGGCATGATATACTTAAAGTGATGAAAGGGAAGAACCTACAACCAAGATTACTCTACCCAGCAAGGATCTCATTTAGATGTGATGGAGAAATCAAAAGCTTTACAGACAAGCAAAAGCTAAGAGAATTCAGCACCACCAAACCAGCTCTACAACAAATGCTAAAGGAACTTCTCTAAGTGGGAAACACAAGAGAAGAAAAGGACCTACAAAAACAAACCCAAAACAATTAAGAAAATGGTCATAGGAACATACATATCGATAATTACCTTAAACATGAATGGATTAAATGCTCCAACCAAAGGACACAGGCTTGCTGAATGGATACAAAAACAAGACCCATATATATGCTGTCTACAAGAGACCCACTTTAGACCTAGGGACACATACAGACTGAAAGTGAGGGGATGGAAAAAGATATTCCATGCAAATGGAAATCAAAAGAAAGCTGGAGTAGCTATACTCATATCAGATAAAATAGACTTTAAAGAATGTTACAAGAGACAAAGAAGGACACTACATAATGATCAAGGGATCAATCCAAGAAGAAGATATAAGAATTATAAATATATATGCACCCAACATAGGAGCACCTCAATACATAAGGCAACTGCTAACAGCCATAAAAGAGGAAATTGACAGTAACACAATAATAGTGGGGGACTTTAACACCTCACTTACACCAATGGGCAGATCATCCAAAATGAAAATAAATAAGGAAACAGAAGCTTTAAATGACACAATAGACCAGATAGATTTAATTGATAGGACATTCCATCCAAAAACAGCAGATTACACGTTCTTCTCAAGTGTGCACGGAACATTCTCCAGGATAGATCACATCTTGGGTCACAAATCAAGCCTCAGTAAATTTAAGAAAATTGAAACATATCAAGCATCTTTTCTGACCACAATGCTATGAGGTTAGAAATGAACTACAGGGAAAAAAACGTAAAAAAGACAAACACATGGAGGCTAAACAATACGTTACTAAATAACCAAGAGATCACTGAAGAAATCAAAGAAGAAATCAAAAAATACCTAGAGACAAATGACAATGAAAACACGACGACCCAAAACCTATGGGATGCAGCAAAAGCAGTTCTAAGAGGGAAGTTTATAGCTATACAAGCCTACCTAAAGAAACAAGAAAAATCTCAAGTAAACAATCTAACCTTACACCTAAAGAAACTACAGAAAGAAGAACAAACAAAACCCAAAGTTAGCAGAAGGAAAGAAATCATAAAGATCAGAGCAGAAATAAATGAAATAGAAACAAAGAAAACAATAGCAAAGATCAATAAAACTAAAAGCTGGTTCTTTGAGAAGATAAACAAAATTGATAAGCCATTAGCCAGACTCATCAAGAAAAAGAGGGAGAGGACTCAAATCAATAAAATTAGAAATGAAAAAGGAGAAGTTACAACAGACACTGCAGAAATACAAAGCATCCTAAGAGACTACTACAAGCAACTTTATGCCAATAAAATGGACAACCTGGAAGAAATGGACAAATTCTTAGAAAGGTATAACCTTCCAAGACTGAACCAGGAAGAAACAGAAAATATGAACAGACCAATCACAAGCAATGAAATTGAAACTGTGATTAAAAATCTTCCAACAAACAAAAGTCCAGGACCAGATGGCTTCACAGGTGAATTCTATCAAACATTTAGAGAAGAGCTAACACCTATCCTTCTCAAACTCTTCCAAAAAATTGCAGAGGAAGGCACACTCCCAAACTCATTCTGTGAGGCCACCATCACCCTGATACCAAAACCAGACAAAGACACTACAAAAAAAGAAAATTACAGACCGATATCACTGATGAATATAGATGCAAAAATCCTCAACAAAATACTAGCAAACAGAATCCAACAACACGTTAAAAGGATCATACACCACGATCAAGTGGGATTTATCCCAGGGATGCAAGGATTCTTCAATATACGCAAATCAATCAATGTGATACACCATATTAACAAATTGAAGAATAAAAACCATATGATCCTCTCAATAGATGCAGAAAAAGCTTTTGACAAAATTCAACACCCATTTATGATAAAAACTCTCCAGAAAGTGGGCATAGAGGGCACCTACCTCAACATAATAAAGGCCATATATGACAAACCCACAGCAAACATCATTCTCAATGGTGAAAAACTGAAAGCATTTCCTCTAAGATCAGGAATGAGACAAGGATGTCCACTCTCACCACTATTATTCAACATAGTTCTGGAAGTCTTAGCCACGGCAATCAGAGAAGAAAAAGAAATAAAAGGAATACAAATTGGAAAAGAAGAAGTAAAACTGTCACTGTTTGCGGATGACATGATATTATACATAGAGAATCCTAAAACTGCCACCAGAAAACTGCTAGAGCTAATTAATGAATATGGTAAAGTTGCAGGATACAAAATTAATGCACAGAAATCTCTTGCATGCCTATACACTAATGATGAAAAATCTGAAAGAGAAATTAAGGGAACACTCCCATTTACCATTGCAACAAAAAGAATGAAATACCTAGGAATAAACCTACCTAGGGAGACAAAAGACCTGTATGCAGAAAACTATAAGACACTGATGAAAGAAATTAAAGATGATACCAACAGATGGAGAGATATACCATGTTCTTGGATTGGAAGAATCAACATTGTGAAAATGACTATACTACCCAAAGCAATCTACAGATTCAATGCAATCCCTATCAAATTACCAATGGCATTTTTTACGGAACTAGAACAAATCGTCTTAAAATTTGTATGGAGACACAAAAGACCCCGAATAGCCAAAGCAGTCTTGAGGGAAAAAAACGGAGCTGGAGGAATCAGACTCCCTGACTTCAGACTATACTACAAAGCTACAGTAATCAAGACAATATGGTACTGGCACAAAAACAGAAACATAGATCAATGGAACAAGATAGAAAGCCCAGAGATAAACCCACGCACCTATGGTCAACTAATCTATGACAAAGGAGGCAAAGATATACAATGGAGAAAAGACAGTCTCTTCAATAAGTGGTGCTGGGAAAACTGGACAGCTACATGTAAAAGAATGAAATTAGAATACTTCCTAACACCATACACAAAAATAAACTCAAAATGGATTCGAGACCTAAATGTAAGACTGGACACTATAAAACTCCTAGAGGGAAACATAGGAAGAACACTCTTTGACATAAATCACAGCAAGATCTTTTTTGATCCACCTCCTAGAGTAATGGAAATAAAAACAAAAATAAACAAATGGGACCTAATGAAACTTCAAAGCTTTTGCACAGCAAAGGAAACCATAAACAAGATGAAAAGACAACCCTCAGAATGGGAGAAAATATTTGCAAACGAATCAACAGACAAAGGATTAATCTCCAAAATATATAAACAGCTCATTCAGCTCAATATTAAAGAAACAAACACCCCAATCCAAAAATGGGCAGAAGACCTAAATAGACATTTCTCCAAAGAAGACATACAGATGGCCACGAAGCACATGAAAAGCTGCTCAACATCACTAATTATTAGAGAAATGCAAATCAAAACTACAATGAGGTATCACCTCACACCAGTTAGAATGGGCATCATCAGAAAATCTACAAACAACAAATGCTGGAGAGGGTGTGGAGAAAAGGGAACCCTCTTGCACTGTTGGTGGGAATGTAAATTGATACAGCCACTATGGAGAACAATATGGAGGTTCCTTAAAAAACTGAAAATAGAATTACCATATGACCCAGCAATCCCACTACTGGGCATATACCCAGAGAAAACCGTAATTCAAAAAGACACATGCACCCGAATGTTCATTGCAGCACTATTTACAATAGCCAGGTCATGGAAGCAACCTAAATGCCCATCAACAGACGAATGGATAAAGAAGATGTGGTACATATATACAATGGAATATTACTCAGCCATTAAAAGGAACGAAATTGAGTCATTTGTTGAGACGTGGATGGATCTAGAGACTGTCATACAGAGTGAAGTAAGTCAGAAAGAGAAAAACAAATATCGTATATTAACGCATGTATGTGGAACCTAGAAAAATGGTACAGATGAGCCAGTTTGCAGGGCAGAGGTTGAGACTCAGATGTAGAGAACGGACATATGGACACCAAGGGGGGAAAATTGCGGTGGGGTGGGGATGGTGTTGTGCTGAATTGGGCTATTGGGATTGACATGTATGCACTGATGTGTATAAAATTGATGCCTAATAAGAACCTGCAGTATAAAAAAACAAACAAACAAAACAACTAATACTAAACTTTCATTGGGTTATTTGTATGGAAATATGTTAATATAAATGTTTCAGACATTACATGAAATTTCTAAAAATCTTATATGTTCTGGTATAATGTTATAAGTCATAATCCTAGTTATTACCTTAAAATGTATATCTCAGAAATAACTAATTTTCTTGTCAACTGCATTATTATGAACTTTCATCAAATTTTTAACTGTGGTCATTTTTAAGTCTTTTGTCATTTACAGACAGTTCTGTGTGTACTCTGATGCTATTGCAAATATGTTCCTATAAAAGGGTTTCATCTTTAAGAAATTCATGGAAAAGACTCTGACAAGTACAGGTTTCTGGTAACTGACTGTACTGCTGAACTGAATGAATAAGCAGAACTGAATTTTCAGAACTCTAATGAAAAACTGATGAACTCATAAAAGTGCTAACAAAAGATCAAGATGAAAAAAAAAATTAATTACATGGGACTGAGTGAACTGATGAGGATGAGTATAATTTCTGTGACTTTCTGTCTGAATTAAAAAAAAAAAATCCCACAAGGACTCAGAGGCAAAGAATATACAAATCAATTTTCACTGCAAAGTAAAGGAGCTGTTACAGTGGAGGATTACTGGACTGAATGTCAATATTATGACATAGTATGAGTGTGTTTCATGTTTGGTAATTGCAATCATTGTTGCTTTTGTTGTGGTCATCCATGTACAATGCTTGGTGTCAGTCTATTTATCTCTTGTAAAAATAAAATATAGTGTGTGTGTGTGTGAAAAAAAAAAAAAAAGTTAATACCTCTCTCTAAGTACGTTTTGTCAAAGCCAAATCACCTGGATCTAAGTTTCTACATTCACTGCTCAGGGAGATTTTGAATGATTTCTCAACTTTCCAGAGTTCTTTATCTGTGTACCTTTGGCTTCAAGCAAAGCCCAATTATTCCACTTGTCTACAGTTTTAGATTTTTACCTGGAAATCACTCACCTTCCTTTAAGTAGTAAAAACATAGTCTTCGAAACAAAGACAGCAAGATATCAAAATCAGTTTGTTTTTTAAAAGGAAAAATCCCAGCCTTGATATTAAAAATACGTCTTTGATTATTAACAGACTTACTTGCTAATAATGACAGTTTCCTGTCCATATATCCAGACTCTCATGAATTCTCCATACGTCTTATTGTAGTAATTGCAGGCACTGCCAATCCCCATCCAGAGGAACCTGCAGTAGGAAATGAGGGGCCCAATTCCCAGAAGATAGCCAGGACCTAGGAAAGTCATCAGATTACAGTCAGTATTTCCTCAACACCAGAAGGAGCAATTACTTTAAATTACTGATGTTCTTGTTCTTTTTTATCTAAATGTTCTTTTAATCTTCTGACATATAGGTGAATTACTTAAAAAGAAAAAAGGAAAAAGATTTAAAAAACAACATAAGCATAACATGAGGCTCTTCACAGCTCCGAGTAAAAAGTATTCCAGAATACATAGTACTCCAGTTCCATTTGATCTCAAGCATTTCATTCTGAATGGACTGGAGTAGTTGTCTATTCTTTAAATTTATTTATTCATTTATTTATTTTTGCCTGTGTTGGGTCTTCGTTTCTGTGCGAGGGCTTTCTCTAGTTGCGGCAAGCGGGGGCCACACTTCATTGCGGTGCGCGGGCCTCTCACTATCGTGGCCTCTCTTGTTGCGGAGCACAGGCTCCAGACGCGCAGGCTCAGTAGTTGTGGCTCACGGGCCCAGTTGCTCTGCGGCATGTGGGATATTCCCAGACCAGGGCTCGAACCCGTGTCCCCTGCATTAGCAGGCAGATTCTCAACCACTGCGCCACCAGGGAAGCCCCAGTTGTCTATTCTTGCTGTGTTAAACGGTGTCAATGAGTTTCAAATACAAGTCAATCAGTCCCTCTGGTAGCAGGCATGAAAACCAGGACAAGTGACAAGCTGACAGATCTGTCTGGCTGCCTAGTTTTGTCTGAAAACTTTGGGTTTGAAAGCGCCGGTCAACGGAATGGGTGGGTTTGAATTAGTTTGTGGTTTTGGTGTCATCTGTTTAACTGTGAGAAACATGGTCTGCAAAGACAATGTCCAAACAAAAAACATCCATTCCTCTTTTTTTTCCTTCAAAAGGATTTGGTTTAGGAAGAGAATCTTAAGCTAAATCTCATTAGACAAAATAAAGCTAAGCATTGAGGAATGAGGCAGTGGGTCTGATCAGTGTTGTCTAGACCAGAGTCTGAGTCCAGTCATGTGGTTTTAGTGAAGAGCCATGGCCCTTACACCCTTGCTGATGCAGACGATGACAGAATTGTGAAGACTGTGAATCTGGTGAGCAGCCAGGGGAGTTGCTGTTGCTTGTGTCAGAGAACAAACTTGGCAGCTTGATTTTAGTGGTGGTGGTGGTGAAAAGTTCGTCGAAAGCTTGTTGGAATGGTTTTAGGAGTTTTATTGTAAAGTTATACCATTTCTATATATTACTCCTTTAATTCCGTTCTGTCAGTGAAATAGTCATGGAGCCAAAACTCACACAACTGTCTGAGACAGTACAGTACTCTCACTGCCTGGTCTGGAGTTCTGTAATAATCTACATAACCTAAGTTTTTGCATGAATCATCTAAATGGGAAGTTTAGCCCCAGATTTGACAAACAAGGATTACTCCTTAATCTGAAGTAGCTGGGTTAATGTGGACAAGACTGTCTGCTTTTTTGTCTCTAAAGTGAAGGTCTTTGTTAATGTCTACAGAACCAAAGCGAATTTTAGTTTCTTTGGTCAGGGGGTCTTAATCTTAGGATTGTTCTAATAGTACTATGAATAGATGACTGACTTTATATTAAAATAATTTCATTAAGTTCTTAAAAGAATTAAGCAAGCTGATTTGATTGTATACATCTTTCCTTAAAATATCATCAGATATACTGACCTCTTATCAACTGACATATTATGCATAATAACAAAATACTTTGCTAAATATTTACAGCTTGAAACATTGTAGACTGTCAATAACTATTTCCTGAATGAATTTTAAAAGTTAATTAGACTTGTGTAAAGCGTGAAGTTTTAAATGTTATCCTTATTTAGAATATTTTAGGTGTATTTACATTTTGATAAAAATGGAAAAATATATTATTTCTCATACATTTAGTCCATGTGAAGTCAAACGTCTGTCTGTTTGGGAATAGACTTATTCAACAAACATTTACTTCATATGCTAGGGCCATGAGGAACAAAGACATACAAATCAAGGCTTCACTTTTCAGTTTTTATGTAAAAGTTTAGTGCCATGTAGAAAGTCTTAGTATTTGGGAACCACCATTCTAATTTAAAATATGAAAGTGGAGAGCTGTATCTCCTGAAAAAGGGAGATTGTGATTGTGTTGAACTCCCTTAGGAGTTGAGAACCTGAGTGTTCTAACCAGAGAGAATTAGAGTTTTGAGTCCTTAGCGATCCATCTTATGTCAGCTTAATTCATCCAACAAACACTGAGACCCTTCTAGGTATAGATATAGCTCCAAGTTAGACCTGTGATGGTATGATAAGTATAACTAGGTCCCCATCAGATCCTGGGCAGGGAAAAGAAATGTGAAAAAAAGCACAAACTCAAATAATTATCACACAATATGATCCTTTCAGTTAATGTGTATATCTTATACCTTCCGGTTGGAGAGAAGAATGCTCTAGGGTGGGAGAAATTTTGGTAGAATATTAGGGAAATACTCTGGTTGTGTCCACATTACACTGCTCTCTGCTTCTCAGATTTGGGAATGCTCATCTAGGCATGTGTGAGTACAGCAGTCTCTTGCACACCCTCAGGGGAGCAGTAAATACGTCACTGCATTTTTGTGCAGAGATGGCCTCCATGAAGCCAGCAGCTGGGGCCTCCCACCCTCTGTCCTAATCATGAAGCGGTTACGTTCCATGCTGGGTGTACACCCTAGAGAATCCTGTGCACACGAATGTTCATAGCAGCACTGTTCACAATAGCCCCAAGCTGGAGACACCCTAAATGTCCATCAACAGTAGAATGGGAGATTAAACCATGGGGTGTTCATATAACTGCATACCATATGAACTGCAGCTGCATGCCACAACCTGGATGAAACCCACAGGCAAAAAAGTGAGCAAAAAAGCAAGATAGAAGAATAATGTAGGATTCTATTGCTAAAGCATGTAAAACCAGGCAAAACTAAAGTACGTTGTTTGGAATATGAAATTAGGTGAAAAATCTATAAAAAAGCAGGGGAGCGATCGGTAAGAAATAGAAGGTTGTTTACTTCTGGGGATGAGAGTGGGTATGTTTGAAAAGGCACAAGAGGAGTTTCTAGGATGCTGCTAACATGCTACTTCTTGTCCTGGTCTGTGATGACATGTTTATTTGTGCATTTTCTGTAAAACAGATTTTTAATGGGCAAAAGGAGACTATTGCCATGTCCTTTTTATCCAGTGCTCCCATAAAGAATGTGGTGCCCAGGGCAGAGAGGGCCTCTGGGGGAGAGGACCCACGTGCAAGGTTGGGCATCGCCCTGTATCCTTGGGGAAGGGAGAGCTGCCAGGTGCCAGGTAACTATAATCCTGGCAGAGATCAGTGAACTGGGGCAGTTTCCCCAAATTGAAGCTTACAAAACCCCCAAATAGGAATGATTCTTTCCTCTCCGAGCCCTCACAGCCCTCGCTGGCACTAAGTCCTCTGCCTATGTGTGTCACCTTTGCACACTCCTCGAGCCCCCTGTCCCCATCACCTGATAATGCAGGGCCTCTCAGTAAGTGTGGGTTTAAGAAGCTTAGATCTGAGTCCCAGTTTCATCACTTACTAGTTATGGACACCTAGCCTCTATAAGTCTCAGTTTCTTCATCTGTAAAATAGGCATCAACACACTCAACTCACCAGAGTGCCCAGAGGTTCACAAGAGAAAGTGGGTGTGAAACTGCTTTGAAAACTGTAACTTACTAGAGGGCTTTGGCTCATTGTACCCTCTCAACTCTTTGGCTTCACTCACCCTGAGATTCCCCATATGTATAAAGCTAAGAACCCAGAGAGCCAGTGCTTGGAGGGATCTGGCAAAAGGAGTTCAGAAGTATTGGTCAGCAAGACCCATCCAACAAGGCCAGTGTCCTCACCTTCCCTTCCCCAACCAGGAGTCGCGGGATCTCAGCCTGGGCCAGAGGTTTCTAGAACTAGAAGGTTCTGACCAGACCTCACATTTTCCCAAGGAAAGCATGGAACTAGAAGCTCGCTGGTAGCAAAATGATCATCTACCTGGGATTTAGGTCTTCCTGGTGGTTCCCCTATTGCCACTCTCCTTCCAGTTGAGATGCTGGCAAGCCATCTCCCTTCTGTGGCTTTAACCCCTCCCCCGTGAACTGAGGAGTTTGAACTCCACAATTACTCATACTTGTCACAACGGTTTGCCTGGACAAGGCAGAGCCCTTCTCTGAGGCTCAGTTTCCCCTTCTGTCAAATGAACGGGTTGGGCTCCATTCCGTGGCTCTCAACCCTGACTGCTCAGGAAAGCCACCTGGGAAGATGTTAAAAAAACAAAAATCCACATGGGGACCCTCCTCAGGCAGGGCTGAGAACCACAAGACTATGTGATAGTGTCATAGACTGTCAGTGTATGACAGCATGATGTCCCCAGCCCAGAGGTGGTGGACAGAGTGAGCTACCAGCTAGGCTCCTGGTCCAGGGCTTCAAGGATGCCAGTTCTTGTGTTTGCCCCTCCCCAAAGGTCCAAGGGAGTTCTACCATCACCTGCAACATAAACATCTGGGGGGACTTGTTAAAAAATACCTCCTCCCTCACCTTCACCATTCAGGGACCCTGACTTGGGTGCCCACTGGGGGAGGAGAAATCCAGTGAGGAAGGAGCAGTGGTGGGGAAGGGGTTCAAGTTAAAAGACTGTGGAACAGTCTTCCTTCAGACCCCCATCAGGAGTAGAGAAGAAAACAAACTAAACATTCCATTCCATTGGGCCTTAAAGTAAACTAAAATACCAGGCTGAATTGGGCAGAGAGACAATCAGTTCTCTGGAAAACGATGGAGAATCCAGACCCAGGGCACTTTGCAGCAGTGCCACACTCCCACTCGACATCACTCTGTGAAGAGGCCCACGACGCTTGAAAGTGTGTAAGGACTCTGCTCTTGAAATAAAGCCTTATCGGATATCTTATGGAACTGGGGACAGATGCCTGCTATGAGGAGTTTTCCCTGAAAACTAAAAAACCATCTGATATTTCTGAGTTAATCTGGTAGTGTGGAGTGATGGGGTTTCTACTGGAATTATCTGGATAATTATATTATACTCTACTTTTGATTGATCCACAGAGCTTGTGGAAGATTTTTTTAGGTTTTCAAGGGAACTATAGTGATCCCCATTTTTCTTCCGCTGTCCAGGTCCCATCCAGCCCTTGTGGTGGCACCAACATCACCACCATGCCCCAAAATAAAAGAAAATAAAGAATGGGATAAAGAGAAGGAATAGGTTTAAGAAAGGGAGAGGGCAGAGGACATGGATGAGGCAAAGTGGGAGGGAGACAGAAAGGAGTACAGAAGGCATTCCAGAGACATTTTCACCTTTAGACCAAAATTGGAATGAATTTAAATTAAAAAAAATCCAAAACCTGGAATTTTACCTTGTTCCACCCCATCTTAAATTTACTTTAAAGGATACTTTTGCCAAGTCTGTTTTACCGAAACAAAATGCAGACTGGAAGGGATTATCTAAGATATTTTTTAATGCTTTCATGTAACATATGCAGATAATTGGTAGAAAAATGTTCACCTGAGTTCATTTGCTAATATGCCTTGGACTTCAGCCATCTCCTCAGGTTTACTCTTTGCTGTCTTGCAAATTTCCTTTACCTTCATGGACCAAAAGCCCAAAGAAACACTCTCCTTAGATACAGAGCTAAATGACTGTGTTACCTGGTATTGAGGATGTGTTTTTATAATTCCAAACCAAGAGAAGAAAGCCAGTGAGCAGCAGGATTGCAATGCTGGCAACAGGTGCAACTTCGGTCACCATGCTGGTGATGTTATAATGCCTTGGGTTCAGCACTTCCAAAACCATCTTGCGTTGCTTGATCTTAGGGGAAGCAATTTAAAGTCCTGTGGAAATCAGAGTGGCAGAAAAATTAGAGAATCCCCCAAAGGTACATCTAGGACTCCTGTTGCTTCAGAGGATGCTGTACTGTAGAGATGGGTGCTTTGTTTGATAACGTGATTGGACACTTAGACAAGACAGATTTGTAGTTACAAGTCAAAACAATCAAGCCCAAGAGAGATCTTTTGGCTTGAAGTGCAGCATTTCTGACCTTGGTAGAATCTCACGTTTGTTTAGACTCTTGGTCTGATAGAACCATATCATCTTGCCGTTGAGTAGGTAAGAGTGACTGAATTCTCAACTGAGAGCTAAATTTCTTACAAAATACATGATAATGAAGCTCATTCCAGTGGTGGAGTCATTCTATGACTTCATCAGCAGATTTTGTTTAGGCAGTCTTTTTCCCTGGTGGACAAATCAACTGAAAAATAAAAGAAGCATCCTCCAACCCCTTTCCTTGCTCAAAATTACTTCCTAAAAGGGTAAGCTTCTCCAGTAAGAAGGTGTTTCATGGGCGTCATTGAGGCAATCTCAGAGCCTCCCATAAAGTTGTCTGTTGAATTCAACGTAACTCACTCAGGGCATTCTTTTTCTATTGGCTTTGATGAGGCTTAAAATCTCTTGCACCAAGCTAGATGAAGCAGTGTACATGGAGGCCAGTGTCAGAGTGAGTAGGAAAGAAGAATAGGAGAGGAAGGAAAAAAGGAGAGAAGAAAGAGAAGGAATAGGGAAGCAGGAAGAAAAGAGAGGACAGACATAGTAGTTGCAACCAGAAATAGGCTCAGGTGCCATTCAGCAACCAAGCTCCCCACAGCAGCCAGTCTCCTGTGGAGGACAATTTTCAGTTTGATTTGATGATTCTGTTTTTTTTGCTTTGTTTTTTTTAAATCGGAGTGCAGATATATTTTTTTTCTAGTTTTGCTGAGATTTAATTGACATACAGCAGGTGTAAAACATAATGATTTGACTTATATACATCCTGAAATGATTATCAAAATAGGCTTAGTGAGCATCCATCATCTTGTAGAGATACAACACTAAAGAAATAGAAAAAATTTATTTTTTCCTTTTGCTGAGAACGCTTAGGATTTACTGTCTTAACAACTTTTATATATAATGTACAGAAGTATTAATTATCTCTGTCATGTTGCACATTACATCCCTAGTCCTTATTATCGTATAACTGGAAGTTTGTACCTGTTGACCACCTTCATCTAATTCACCCCTCTCCCAAACCCCCACCTCTGGTAGCCACAAATCTGATCTCTTTTGTGTGAGTTTGTTTCTTTGTTTTTGAAGTACAATTGACCTACACAGTATGTTGGTATCTAGACACAACATAGTAATTCAATGTTTCTATACAGTTAGAAATGATCACCATGATAAATCTAGCTGTCATCTGTCACTGTACAAAGATACTACATAATTACTGACTATATACCACAAGTGTACATTTCATAATCATGTCTCATGTATTTTGTGACTGAAAGTTTGTACCTTTTAATCTGCCTCACCTATTTCTTTCTTCCCCCCAACCTCCTCCCCTCTGACAACTATTTGTTTGTTCTGTGTATCTACGACTCTATTTCTGTTTGACTACATTTGTTCATTTGTTTTGGTGTTTAGATTCCACATATGAGTGAAATCATGAGTATTTCTCTTTCTCTGTCCAACTTATTTTCACTTAGCACAATACCCTCTAGGTCCATCCATTCTGCTGCAAATGGTAAGATTTCATTCTTTTTTATGGCTTAACAATATTCCATTAAACACACACACACACACACACACACACACACCTTCTTTATCCTCATCTATTGATGGGCACTTAGGTTGCTTCCATAATTTGGCTGCAGTGAACATAGGGGTGCATATATCTTTTCTAATTAGTTTTTTGTTTTCTTGGAATAAATACCCAGAAGTGGAATTGCTGGATCATATGGTAGCTCTATTTTTAATTTTTTGAGGAATCCCCATACTCTTCTCCATAGTGGCTGTACCAGTTTACATTCCCACCAACAGTGCATGAGGGTCCCCTCTTCCCCACATCCTTGCCAACACTTGTTATTTGTTGTTTTTTTGATAATAGCCATTCTGACAGGTGTGGGGTGATATTGCGGTTTTTGTTTGCATTTCCCTGATGGTTAGTGATGTTGAGCATCTTTTCAAGTGCCTGTTGGTCATCTGTATATCTTCTTTGGCAAAATGTCTTTGCCCATTTTTAAGTAGGTTTTCTTTTTTTTTTTTTTTTTTGAGTTATATGAGTTCTTTGTATATTTTGGATATTAACCCCTTGTCAGATATGTCATTTGAAAATATCTTCTCCCATTCAGTAGTCTTTTTGTTTTATTGATAGTTCCCTTTGCTGCACAAGAGATTTTTAGTTTGCTATGGTCCCTATTCTTTATTTTTGCTTTTGTATCCCTTGCCTGAGGTGACATATCCAAAAGAATATTACTAAGACTGAAGTCAAAGAGCATACTGCTTATGTTTTATTCTAGAAATTTTATAGTTTCAGGTCTTAGATTTAAGTCTTTAATCAATTTTGAATTTATTTTTGTATGTGGTGCAGAAAGTCGTCCAGTTTGATTCTTTTGCATGTAGCTGTCTAGTTTTCCCAACACCATTTATTGAAGAGGCTGTCTTTTCCCCATTGTACATTTTTGCCTCTTCTGTGGTAGATTTTTAAAATATTTATTTATTTATCTGGTTGCAGCAGGTCTTAGTTGTACACGTGGGCTCCTTAGTTGTGGCTCCAGGGATCCTTTAGTTGGGGCTCGCTGGCTCCTTAGTTGCAGCACACAGCCTCCTCAGTTGTGGCATATGAACTCTTAGCTGCGGCATGCATGTGGGATCTAGTTCCCTGACCAGGGATCGAACCCAGGCCCCCTGCACTGGGAGCGTGGAGTCTCATCCACTGCGCCACCAGGGAAGTCCCCTTGTTTTGTAGATTAATCGCCCTTTATGTCTGTTAATATTTGCTTTGTATATTTAGGTCCTCCTTTTTACGTGCATATGTATTTACAATTGTTATATCCTCTTGTTGTATGGATCCATTTATCATTAAGTAATGTCCTTCTTTGTCTCTTGTTGCAGTCTTTGTTGTAAAGTCTATTTTGTCTGATATAAATATTGCTAACCCACCTTTCTTTTCATTTCCATGTGTATGGAATATCTTTTCCATCCCCTTACTTTCAAGCTGCATGTGTCTTTAGAGCTGAAATGAATCTGTTGTAGGCTGCATATATGTGGGTCTTGTTTTTGGATCCATTTAGCCACTCTGTGTCTTTTGATTGGAGCATTTATTTAGTCCATTTACATTTAAAGTAATTATTGATAGGTATGTACTTGTTACCATTTTGTGCATTGTTTGGGGGTTGTTTTTATGGTTCTCTTTTGTTCCTTTCTTCTTCTTTTGCTCTCTTCCCTTCTGATCTGATGGTTATATGTAGTATTATGCTTGGATTCCTGGCTTTTTGAGTGTGTGTATCTATTACAGATTTTTTGGTTTGTGGTTACCATGAGGTTTAAATATAGCAATCTATGTAAATACATGATTATTTAAAGTTACTGATCTCTTATGTTTGAACACATTTTAACAACCCTGCATTGCCCCCCACCACCACCCCACTTACTGTTTTTGAACTATATTTTAGATCCTTTTGTTTTTCATATCCTTTAACTACTTATTGTAGATATAGAAGATTTTACTACTTTTGTCTTTGAAATCCCACTAACTTTATAAGTGGTTTATCTACTACCTTTACTGTATATTTGCCTTTACTAATGAGATTTTTTTCCTTTGCTAATGAAATTGTCATATTTCTAGTTATTGGGAGTCTTATTCATTTAGAGAAGCCTTTTAAACATCTCTTTTAAAGCTGGTTTTGTGGTGCTGAACTCATTTTTAGCTTTTTCCTGTCTGTAAAACTTTTGCTCTCTCTTTTTTTTAATGTGAAGGAAACACTTGTTGGGTATTCTTAGTTGTAGGTTTTCCTCTTTTAAAACTTTAAATGTATCCTGCCACTCCTTGGGCCTGCATAATTTTGCTGAAAAGTCAGCTCATAGTCTATGGGATTTGCCTTGTACGTAACTTGTTGTTTGTTTTTTCCCTTGCTGCTTTTAAATTTCTCTCTTTATCTTTAATTTTTGCCATTTTATTTACAATATTCCTTGGTGTGGTCCTTTTTGGATTGATTCTATTTGGGACTTTCTGTGCTTCCTGAACCTGGATGTCTCTTTTCTTTCCCAGGGCAGGGAATTTGTCAGTTATTATGTCTTCAGATGTGTTCTCTGCCCCTTTCTTCTCCTTCTGGGACCCCTATAATGTGAATGCTAGTATGCTTAATGTTTTGCCAAACCTCTCTTAAACTGGTAGGTTGGTTTTGTTTCCCAATCTTGGAGAAGTGGCCTTATGTAGGAAATGTCCTATGGGGCCCAGCAGTGCACACCCCTCTGGTCACCTGAGCAATATGCTTTAGGGGTATCCTCTTTGTGGACTGCGTGTGTCTGTCTGTTGTGGCAGGCTGACTACTGTGGGTGTGGTGGTTGATGTGGCTGCACCCACGTCAGTTTGTTGCCAGGCCCTGCCTTGTGCATAGGCTGCCACCTATGCGTAGGTGGGCAGGGCTGGGAGTGACTGGCTATGGAGCCCTGGGAAAGAGGGTCCTTGTGCTAATGCTGGTCTGGTGGTGGGCAGAGCTTGGTCCTGGGGTGGCTGGCTGTGGGTCCAGGCCTCCCAGAGTTGGATCAGCCTGTTGATGATGGGGCCATGGCTCAGAAGGAGACGGGTCTGGTGTCCTCCTACTGGTGGGCAGGGCCAATTCCTGACTTGGGTGACTGTGGGGTCTGGGGTGACCCAGAGCTAGTGACAGCATGCTGGTGACTGGGGCCAGATTCTGTCATTGCTGGCTGAGGGGCCCAAGGTGTCCTGGAGCTGGTTCAGGCCTGCTGCTGGGCAAAGCTGGGACCCAGGGCATGGTCGGGAGGTGATACTGGGCTCCTAGTGGGTGGGTTGAGTCTTGACACATTGGCTGCAAGGCTGTGGTGGTTCTAGGGCCACTGTCATCCCACTGGTGGTTGGAGCTGGGCCCCAGGGCTTTCTAGGGATTGTTCCCACCCACAGGTGGGTGAGGCCAAGGTCTGGGGCTTGTGCTGGCAAACTAACGGGTGGAGCTGAGTCCTGGCTTCTCTGGCTATGGGGCTGGTATTCCTGGACCTGGTGTTGGCTTACTGGTGGGTGGTGCCGGGGCCCAGGGTGTCCTGGGGGTGGTGCTGGCCCACTGGTGAGTGCCCCAGATCCTAACATAGCTGGCTGCATTCCTTGATGGTCCCAAGGCTGGTGTCCACCCATGGGTGAGACCAGGTCCCAGGCCTGGGGTGGCTCTTTGGTGGCTGGAGCTGTGTGCTAGGGTCTCTGGCTGCAAGGTCTGGAGTTTCTGGAACAGGTGTTAGCCTGCTTGTGGGCAGTGCCAGGGCCAACGGAGTCACAGGGCTGGTGCCGGCCTCCTAGTGGGTAGAGCTGGGTCCTGGGTCTCTGGCAGCAGGGCCCTGGGGGTCCCAGAATTGGTGTCAGCCTGCAAGGGCTGGGACCTAACCCCTTGTGGGTGAGGCCAGGTTTAGGGCTAATGTAGGCCTTCTGGTGGGTGGGCTTGGGTCTGATGGCTAGCGTCAGGGTCTTGGAGGTCCTGGGACTTTGCTGACCTCTTGGTGGGTAGGGCCAGTCCTGGGGCTGCTGGGTTCCCAGGGTGTCCTTCGGCAGCAGGCCTGCTGGTGAGTGGGGCAGTATCCCTGCCCAGCTAACTGCCTGGACTGGGGCTTCCCGGGACTGAGGCAGACTCGCAAGTGGACGAGGGCAGGTCACTGCACTAATAATCTAGACAGAGAATTCCACAATGGTGATTACCAGCACCAGTGTTCTCTTGGTGGGATGTGCTGTCATTAATGACTGCTGCCAGTGTCTTAAGTCCCTAGGCTGATTTTCAATTGCCTCCTGCCTCTCTGGGAGGCTCTCCAAGATGAAAAAGTAGGTCTGACCCAGGCTCCTTTCAAATTACTGTTTTAGCCCTTGGTCCTGGAGCATGTGAGATTTTATGTGCGCCCTTTAGGACTGGAGTTTCTCTTCCCGCAGCACACTGGTTCTCCGGAAAGTAGCCCCACTAGCCTTAAAGCCAAACGTTCTGGGAGCTCCTCTTCCTTATGTAGGATGCCCAGCTGGGGAGCCCAATGTGGGGTTCAGACGCCTGACTCATTGGGGAAGACATCTGCAGTCATAATTATCCGCCCATTAGTGGGTTGCCCACCTGGGGTGTAGGGATCTTATCCACGTCTCCCGTCCCTCCTACCTGTCTCGTTGTGGTTCCTTCTTTATATCTTTAGTTGTAGAAGATCCTTTCTGCTAGCCTTCAGACCTTTCTCATCAGTAGTTGCTCTGTAAATAGTCGTAATTTTGGTGTGACCCTGGGAGGAAAGGAGTTCAGGATCTTCCTGGCCACACCCTCCTTCCTATGAGATTGAAGGAATGTGTGAGGATTCTGTAGGCATTCCTTTTGTTAATTTCAACGTGGGCTCTGTGGCTGGCAGCCCTAAGCAGCCTGAGGGCCACTGGGAAGAAGGTAAGAATGTGCAGGATGGGGGAGAATTTGGGGGCTGGTTGGGCCAGGCTTGGTCTCGGAAGCAGAGATGATTGGGCCCCAGGAAGAAAGGGGTGCAGGCCAGCCACAGGCAGGAGGGAAGAAGGAGCAGGGGCCCAGGGTTGGCTAGGGAAGAGGAGGGGAGGAAGGTCCCTCAGGAGAGCTGATATGGGGAGCAGACTGAGGCCAAAATTATTCCAATGCCTAAGAATGAACAGAAAGTCTAGGAGAGTCCTACTGCTGTCATGTTTCTGAAGTATGTTGTACTTATATCCTCAAGTGCTTTTGTTCTTTTTAAAAAATTTAAATTATGAAATATGCGTGCACACAACACACAGAGTATTTTGCCAACCATGGACACCCCTCCTATTTGCCACATTGGCTTTAGAACCCCTGCCCGTCACTTTAGAGAACTAGAACTGTACAACTAAGTCCAAGGCCTCACCCCCTCTTCTCTCCGCAGAAGTGCCTATGCTCCAGAACTCAGCCCTCCATCCTTGTGTGCATGGTTTTAAATGTGCCCCCGTCCCCTGCAGGAACTCTGATGGGAGTGTCTGTAATCAGAGTCCATGGCACTGCAGAGAGAGCCAAGGCTGGATACACAGGTTCAGAGACAGGTGCTTCTGGGTAGGAGGGGTTGCTCAGGACATGGAAGCCTTGGGGAGCTCCAAGTGCCTGAGGACATGCGGAAGCAAGGGGTCTTGAGGGCTGGCACTTGGGAGACCAGGGCTGTGGAAAACCTGTAGGTGGTGGGTCTGCAGGGGTGGATTTCCCCAGTGAATTGCAGGGAGATTGTGGTGTAAACCCTCCCAGTGACCTCATGTGTGACCCCTTTCTGTGACCCATAGGCCATCGGAAAAATGGCAAAGATAATGAAACGCCCGGAAACCAGTGAAGGCTCTGCAGTGTGCATGTGCTGGTTGGTGTGTGTGGTGCAGGAGGTGGGGAAGGGTACCGTGGGCTTCTGCTTACTCCCCCAATGCTGCTCTCAGCACAGGAAGGGATGCATCTGGGCCTCTTGCCCCGCTTTTCTGTTTTTCTCAAACGCTGGGACTGAAATGTAGAGGGCAGAGACTTGCACGTGTATGGAATAATTAGTGACCCAATTATCCCATTTTATTGAACCAAAGACACTCACCAACACTGTGTCAGGCACTGAGGAGTGTACAGAGGTGACCAGTTTAAAGTTTCTTGCCCCAGGAGGTTCACAGTGTCTGGGGACAAAGGCCTGGGTCCCAGCCCCAGGGAGAGGCTGCCACGGGAGAGAGGTCCAGGCCAGTGTGAAGGACCACAAATGTGTTCGAGGTTCCTGCTGATGGGGTGAGAAGAGCTTCCCCAAGGAGAGGCGCTGAGACAGGAGAAGACTTCTTTGGGTACAAAGGGGCTTTTAAGCTGAGAGTCAGCAGGAGTGAAAGCAGGAGGGGATGAAAGGTACATGGAGGAGGGCGCATGAGTGGTGAGCTGGAAAGGAGCAGCTTTGGTGACAGAAATGGCCAATGGGCAATCCTTGGAGTCCCCCACCCATAGGGGCCCCTGTAGGCTTCTTCATGGCATTGTGTGGGGTGGAGGCAATTGCAGGCCTCAGCAGCCTGAGTAACGAGGAGACCTCCTTAATGGGAGCTCATGGATTTTACTACTTATTAACTTCCCCTGCTGGCGCACAGGGTCTTAGCAGCTATTTCAAGGTTCCCTCTTCCCTCAAAGATTTCTGGGCATTCTGGGTGTGTCTGATGTGACGCCAGGCCTTTGCTGATCCATAATGAGGATCCCCCTGCTTCTCCCTACCCCTCCCACTGAACCCTAGTTTGCCAGTGAGTCAGAACCCCAGTTGTATACATGGTTAAAGTCTTTTCTCAAAAGGTCTTCGGGTCCATGTCTTTCAGGAGATGCAACTAGATGCTGGGATGCTTCACCTCACACCACCCATGAAAGGTTTCCAAATCTGCTTGTGGCCCCAGCTGGAACTCCTGATGCAGATGAAGAGAGGGAGGGTGGGCATGACACAACCTTGGTTGAGCACATGCTATAATGGCAGGATCAGGGCCTCTTAGGCATCTCATCTCATTCCATCCAATGTGTGGGGTACATTCTATCCTCATTTTTTAGATGGGGAAACTGAGACCAGTATTTCCATGATAGCAAAACTTGTACAGCTGGAAAGCAGCAGAACTGGCCAGGTCTATCTGGCTCAGAAGCCCCTTCCATCACACCTTCTTGTCTTTCTTCTCCGCTTACCTCCCGATGTTGTAGAGAAGGAAGTACAGCTGACAATATGGTCACACACAGTCTCTGAGCCAAGACTGGCATTTGGGGAGCTCTCTACCAGCAGACCTTTGTTCTTCTCCCAACTCTCCACAGCCCTTCTCTGGGCCTCAGGTCTCTGATCTATTGAATGGAAGTGTTATTCTGCTCATCTCCATGGTCCTTTCAGCGGTGACAGGTCGTGATTTGTGCTCTGCCCCCCCTCACCCACATCAGGGATGGTCAGGAGACCCTCGAAAGATGCCAATCACGTGGTGGAGTGCCATGAGCCATGCCTGAGCATTTGGACAGTGGAAAGACTTCCTGGGTGGACCTGGGCTGCTTCCCCAGAAAGAGGAGCCAGCAGTGGTGACTGGAGAATCTGGGGCAGATAAAGGGTTCTGCCTTCAGGTTTGGGGGGCCTTATTTTATGTTCAAAGGAGCATATTTTCTTCTTTTTATCCTACACCTAGCCAGCTTTACAGTAGGAAGTAAACAAGCAAGTAGACAAATCTATAAGATATAATTCTGATTGGCAAAAGCAAGGTGTAGCTGTTTTCTAAGGAGACTTGGCTGCCAGTAACCAGCTGTGAGACCGTGGACAAGTCGCTTCATTTCTCTGGGCCTCTGCTTCCTTTTTTGGTCAGGAGTTGCCTGGATTAGGTACTGGGTGGTCTGACATTCCTTGGCTTTGTGAATGAAATGGTAATTATGAGTAGCATCAGGGCCAGCTCCATGGGCATGTGAAGTGTGCAGTCACATGGGGTCCTGTACTTAGAAGAGCCCCATGCTTGGATTAATGTTCTGCTCTTACTGTCTTGATTTTAATACTTTTTTTTTTTTTTTTGAGCCACGGGCCTCAGATTTTAATTTTGCTCTGGGTCCCACAGATTGTGAAGCCAGTCCTGGCTGGCAGTGCCTGTCCTCCGTTCCAAGGTCCTGGAGCCCTCTACCAAGTTGTGAGGTGGGGAATTTTCCCCTGGCCCTTCATATGACCTTTCGAATCCTCTTCTGTCCCCTGGAGCTAAGGCCTGCTGCAGACACGGGCTACTACTCCAGGGTCTATATCGTGTCCTTCTGCATGTGCCCATCTATGGCTCCCCCCACCAGCACCCGCACTTCTTCCCGCTCCGTTTAGTGACCCAAGCTCTGTGCTTTCCCATGGTAGGGGCTTAGTGAACATTTGTGGACTAAGTAGTTGTGTAAATGTGTGATTGGTTAGTGTGTTAGTGAAACAGCTCAGCAAATGTCCTGGTGGAAGGCGCCCTGGTCTAAGAATCAGTTCTGGGCTCTGCTCATGACACTCCCTGAGCCTCCTTTGCCTAAGGAGCAAGAGAGGGGCTTGGGGAGATAGTTGGAGCTCTCCACCAGCACTGCCACTCTGAGACAGGCCTTGCCGGCACCTCTGCCGTCATGTCACCAGGTCCACCTGACACAGACACCTGTCCTGGAGAAAGTCACGTCAACTGACCAATGACCCGAGGTCATACATGTTCTCCTCCAGTAGACCTCTGGGGACCCACACGTCATAGAGGAGCAGGATGTAATGCGGTGTTGAGGAGAGAGATTAGGGAGGAGATAGAGGTGGTGTAGAGATGAGAGTGATTTCCTAAATTCCATTTTGAAGTCAGTTTTCAAAATCAGAGACTTGGAGAATACCCCTCTCCCCACAAAGAAATGCCAGATTGTGAGAGACAGGAAATGTCCATCCAGAATTCCATTTTTCAAAGACAGGATCTGGAAGGTAATCGCCTGGCCTCCTGCTCTCGGGGACTGGAAGCTGAGTGGATGTTCTTTAGGCATCAAGCAGCTGTGCTGACACGATTTTGACTGGCTATTTACTTACAATATGGCCAATGAAAAAATCAATCTAAGCAGTAAATGGAAACTTTTATTTGAGCCAACTGAGGTTGATAACCAAGGAGACAGTCTCTGCAAAAGTTCTGAGAACTGTTTCAAAGAGTCACGGTGGGGAGGTCAGTGTATATGTGATTTTGGTGAAGGGGTACGTGCAATGAAGCACTCATTTCAGTACAGGATTGCTAGTATTCATGAGAAACAAACAGTTAATGGCTTCAGTGCTTTTCTGACTATTTGAAGATGCAAGAAACTGGGTACATAAAAAAATTTCTTTGGAAAATATCGAATTATCTGAAGGCCTGTGCCTGAATTCCATTCAGTGGGTACTGTAGGTGAGTGACTGCAGTGGCTAATGACTTGATTCTTGTCAAACTGGATGGTGGTCAACCCTCTTTATATTACAATCACTTTCTTTTTGGTCTTAATTTCAACCAAGTTTTGGTAGGCATTTCATGACCAATTTGTCCTAAGGTGCCAGGAGGCTTCATTCCCATGTCATGTGAGGATTTTGTTATTACTTATTACTAGACTAGGCTCTGTTAACAGTAGCCAAGTTTCTGGACTGCCTGTCTTACTAGTCTGTTATGGTGCAGGAAATGGTTCCCTCTTGTGTTTCTTCCCATATCTAGAGTTACACTATTGAGATCATTGATCTTCTAGGACTATATATTTGGTGAATAATTTCAGGTTGCCTAATCATCATTCATTTTATCTGAGGCTCAGTCCCATGTTTAGTAATGCAAGAAACAATAATCTTGTAAATAGGCAGATACAGGTAATATAGCTAATAACATTGGTGAGATCATAAGTAAGTATTTAAGCTAAGGACTTCCATTAAGTTTGGTCCAGTATCTCCCCAGGTTGTCTGACCAGTCTGACCTGCACCAACCACTATCATTAAGGGAAATGATATATTGGCATTGTACATAAAGTATTCCAAAGATGTTTACATGTACAAGGTGAATGGTGGGTCATTATAACCATTACAGGAATGAGAAAGAAATGTTATCTTCTAAGTAGTTATGTGATTGGCATCAGAAGAAGAAAAAGTGATCTTTATGGTTAAGCAGGTATTTCTGCCATTGGGGAGGTCTGGTTAATGCATAATGCAGATGCACAATGCACATTAGAGAGGAGGAAAGGGGCCAAAGGGCAGAGAAAAAGCTTTATGTTGAAATTTTTCTGGTCTTGCCTTAAAATGTGAATTTTTATTTTACCAACTTCAGTCAATTTACTGTTGAGGTATTAAAGTGAACTCAGAAAGCAGTTAACAGCAAAATCGTCTCCTTTATTTCAAGGGGATTATTTATAGAAATCTTGCTTTAATATGCCAACTATATCTCCTCACAGGAGGGCCTTAGTCGTATTTCACTCCAGGGGAAGCTCTCAATTCCTTTCCTTTCCTTTGCTTGTGAAAAAGCTCTTTAGCCTCCCAATAGTCATCTCCCCCTGACATCTGAAGGAAAACAGGTCTGTTTCCTAGTGAGTTTGGTCTGAGAAGGGGCTACAGTGGGGAAAGCACAGCTGTTTCTGTGTTGCCTTTGAGCTAAGTCTATAGACATTTGTAAGTCTAGTCTGAGATATCATAAGAAGAAGTGGACTGTCTGTGCACCAAGAGACCCCAGAAGGGCATTACCATGGAGGATTGACTATCATCTAAGTTTTGAACTCTGCCTTGTGGGCTTGTGCATATGTCTTCCCCACTCTCAGCACCCGTCAGTCCACTCAGGCTGATGGAGTTTGCAGAGACAAACTCCAAGCCTAAATGTCAATGTGCTGATTGATAGTAAGAAAGTGTAACTGCCAGATGGACTGCACATTCAGGCACTCTCTGTCTGCAGGTACACAGAAAGGCAGATGAGAATCACACTGTCTCTTGATGAGCATGAGAGAGGGGAAAGAGGATTTAGTTACAGGACGTGGGTTCATTTAATGGCACCAGATTTCAGCAGCCCTACAGACCCATCTCCCCGGGAGGGACATGTTCTTCCAAGTGGAACAGAGCTTGTGAGGCCCTGACAAGTCCCCTTCTTCCAGCACAGCTCATGAGTGAGCACTGCCAGTAACTACCTTACCTGGTTTCCACGGCTGACCAGCTTTCTTCAGATTGATTCAGTCTTTCTGAAACTATGTTAATACTATCTGGTCTTGTTTGAATGGGAACCAGGCTGCCTAGGGTATCTGTTGTGGATCAGGTTCTCTGGAGAGCAGACTCTGAGGCAGAGATTCGTGTGCATTGGGAGTGCTCTTGGGATGAACACCTATGGTGGAGTGAAGGAAGCAGGATTAGGAAGAGGGAGCTGAATGGCCATGCAGAGTGACAAGGTCAGCCAGTCCCATGGGAGGCCCTGGAGCTGGAGTGGTCCCTTAGAGTTTTTCTGTATCAAGGTAAGGGACCCAGGCTTTGTTCCCTGCATCCATCACTGGATGTGGGTTATCACCAGATGTGGGTTATGGGAAGGGGTCATGGCTTTGGGTGAGGTCGCTCTCTTCAAATGAGAGCAAGTCCTAGAGGAAAATTCATCTGAGCCATAAGATGCCAACACTCCTGCAGCTAGGGCAATAGATGCCTCAGTTGTACAACTTATACTCTTTCAGTCCACACTGTGACTTGTGAATATGAGCCCTGATCCCAGAGCCTGATTCACAGTGACTGTTGAGCCCCGTACAAGCCCAGCCATGTCCATGCAGTGGCATGTGAGATGAGAGTCAGAAGTGGCTGCATGGGATTTCATTCATTTGAAACCTTATTATTAGTTGTTATTGCCTCAGGCATCCTCAGGGATGGTAAATCCACAGGGTGGAGGGAACATATGGCCATCACATCCAGTGGTGTGGTCGGAATCTGGGTTATTACCACACTAACCGTACACCTCCTCTCCCACCGTGCAGAGGGACTACTATCCTTGAGCCCTCCGTTCATTCTTCTGTGTCTTTCCACCTGCAGCTCCCTGTGCCTGGGATGCTCTCTGCCTAACCTTAGCCCACCTCTAGCTGATAAACTTCTTCAGGGTCATCTTTCAGGCCAGCTCTTTCCATGGCCTAGCAGAGTTTCTCATGCCCTCTCTGAGACCCCAGAGCACATGTTATCCCTGCTTCAGGCTGCTCTCTCCGTAATTGTGGGTCTGCTGGTCTTTCTTCTGCTGAGCTCCTTAAGGCCGGGGACTGGATCTCACCCCATATGTATCTCTGAGCACAGAGCCATACAGACTCGCTGCATGAGCTGAATGGATGAAGGAAGGAACTTGAAAGCTTTGAGTCAGGAATGAAGGAGAGCAGTCAGGCTGAAGAGAAGGCATGGTGGATTGAATTAGAAAGAGTTCATGTCAGGAAGCCCAGCAGGGAAGCTCCTCATCCTTCTTGACCTGAGCTGCACAGTTTCACCTGAAACCTTCTGTCAATACGCCCTTTCCCATGACCACAGGTGGTACCGCCCTCATTTCTCTACCCTGTGCCCAGTGCTGTGGCTGAATATACCAGCAGTCAGTGCCCAGTCAAAATGTGTTTAATAAATGAGGAGAAAGGGTTAATTTATTTTGAAAGCAAAAATGATAGGCTTGGATGACAGGCTGTAGTAGCTGGAGAACAAGGAGGGCACGTGTCACAGGCGAAGGCAGGTTTGAAGGTGGAAAAATCAAGTAAATCAGGTTTGAACATAGAGTACTATCAGCTCACAGGGTCCGTACACTGAATACGGATATTTAGGTCAACAAAGCAGCACTCTAGTTAAGAGAAAATGTGGAAATCGTATTGCAGAGCAGAAGAGGAGCATGGCACATAGATCAGGTGAGAGCTCCTGTTCTATTTGTCATGCTTCACCTTAAATACTGCAAGCAGTTTTTCAAGATCTTTCAAATACCATGTGCTTCTATTCAGAAATGACGAGTATGGGTTTCCTGCCCAGACTGCCCTGGCTTCTCAGTGGCTGTCCCTCGGAACCTTCCTTTGCTGTTTCCCATTTAGAAATGTTCACTAAGTGTCCACAGAGACTCACTTGCCTCCCTGCAGAGCACCTGCTTTTCAATAAGCTACAAAATTAGCCTCACCATATTCTAGCTCCATAAAAATAGATTTCTCTTTGTAAAACACCACACAAAACTTCATTATATAAAACAGTTGAAAATTTACCAAAGATGTATATATATATATAAGGAGTGGAAAAACCATTCAGAATAAACATACAGACAAATGTAGCGACTTGTTTTTTTCTCTAACCAGGCACTATCCTGCCTGACTTTTCCTGAGAGACTCATCCCTCCAGGGGTTCTAGCTGGCTCTCTTTCTGAGTTCTGTCCATCCATCTGCCTCAGCTTCTGTTCTAGGATTTTGTGAAGTTTATTTCTGCCTTTTCTGAGGTTTGAAAGAAACTGCACTGTTTTCCTCTTTCTTCCTACATAGATTTTCACACAAAACACAGGGACGAAAGCCTTGTGGTAGGGGTGACTTCATGAACCAGTTGAAGATGGACCGAGAAGGTTGTTTAAACTGCCTGAACAGAATCACTGATTTTGTGGAGCTGGGGTGAGCCATCAAACTGCACTGATCTCATATTTCTTGTAAAATGAGGATTATCATAACATCTCCCTCATGAGGTTGTTTTAAGATTAGATAAGAAGAGGACACAAAATGTTCTTTAGCTTTTGTATGTAGACCTAGATTCATTTTCTACTACTGTGTGTTGGTGACTGATATAGAAAGAAATAAAATTTTCTTCCTTCCATTAAGTGATATAAACTTAGGGAACTTTTGAACTATTTAACTATGTATAAACATTTAACTATGTACGAGCCGCAATCAGAAGATGGTAGAAAAGAATTCATTTGCAAAAGTAACAAAACAGATAAAATACCCCCCCAAATAAATGTAATGATCTAAATAGATATATATCAAAAACACATTTAATACAGTGGAGAAAAGACAGCCTCTTCAGTAAGTGGTGCTGGGAAAACTGGACAGCTACATGTAAAAGAATGAAATTAGAACACTCCCTAACACCATACACAAAAATAAACTCAAAGTGGATTAAAGACCTAAATGTAAGGCCAGACACTATCAAACTCTTAGAGGAAAACATAGGCAGAACACTCTATGACATAAATCACAGCAAGATCCTTTTTGACCCACCTCCTAGAGAAATGGAAATAAAAACAAAAATTAAAAAATGGGACCTACTGAAACTTAAAAGGTTTTGCACAGCAAAGGAAACCGTAAACAAGATGAAAAGACAACCCTCAGAATGGCAGAAAATATTTTCAAATGAAGCAACTGACAAAGGATTAATCTCCAAAATTTATAAGCAGCTCATGCAGCTCAATATCAAAAAAACAAAGAACCCTATCCAAAAATGGGCAGAAGACCTAAACAGACATTTCTCCAAAGAAGATATACAGATTGCCAACAAACACATGAAAGAATGCTCAACATCATTAATCATTAGAGAAATGCAAATCAAAACTACAATGAGGTATCACCTCACACCAGTCAGAATGGCCATCATCAAAAAATCTACAAACAATAAATGCTGGAGAGGGTGTGGGGAAAAGGGAACCCTCTTGCACTGTTGGTGGGAATGTAAATTGATACAGCCACTATGGAGAACAGTATGGAGGTTCCTTAAGAAACTAAAAATAGAACTACCATATGACCCAGCAATCCCACTACTGGGCATATACCCTGAGAAAACCATAATTCAAAAAGAGTCATGTACCACAATGTTCATTGCAGCTCTGTTTACAATAGCCAGGACACGGAAGCAACCAAAGTGTCTGTCGACAGATGAATGGATAAAGAAGATGTGGCACATATATACAATGGAATATTACTCAGCCATAAAAAGAAATAAAATTGAATTATTTGTAGTGAGGTGGATGGACCTAGAGTCTGTCATACAGAGTGAAGTAAGTCAGAAAGAGAAAAACAAATACCGTTCGCTAACACATATATATGGCATCTTAAAAAAAAAAAAAAAAGGTCATGAAGAACCTAGGGGCAAGACGGGAATAAAGACACAGACCTACTAGAGAATGGACTTGAGGATACGGGGAGGGGGAAGGGTAAGCTGGGACAAAGTGAGAGAGTGGCATGGACATATACACACTACCAAACGTAAAATAGATAGCTAGTGGGAAGCAGCCGCATAGCACAGGGAGATAAGCTGGGTGGTTTGTGACCACCTAGAGGGGTGGGATAGGGAGGGTGGGAGGGAGGGAGACGCAAGAGGGAAGAGATATGGGAACATATGTATACGTATAACTGATTCACTTTGTTATACAGCAGAAACTAACACACCATTGTAAAGCAATTATACTCCAATAAAGATGTTAAAAATAAAACCCACACATTTAAAATGCTGTATTAAGCCACACCAAAAAAGGAGGATACAAAAGAAACCTTGAGCATTAAAAAGGTCTGCTGTGTTTGAGCTCTGTATACTTGAGAAGACTTTGATACTGATACATCCGTATCAAAAGATGTAAAGTCTCCCTAAATTAATCCAGAAATATGTTACTTTCACGATAAAACTCACCGTTGTATGCTTATAAACTGATCCTAAGGTCACATGAAAAAGAAATAAGTGGAACTTCCCTGGCGGTCCAGTGGTTAAGACTCCATGCTTTCATTGCAGGAGGCACGGGCTCAATCCCTGTTCGGGGGAACTAAGATCCCACATGCCATACAGTGCAGCCAAAAAAAAAAAAAAAAAAAAAAAGGAATAAGCATATTCTTGGAGAAAAAATTGTGGAAAAGAATGAGTAATGAAGAGAGACTTGTCATGCTAGACATTATAATGTTATAAATCTACAATAATTAAGATAACCTGGTGAAATTGCATGACTAGATCATTAATATAGACTAGAAAGTAAGACAAATACATATGGGAATTTATTACCTGATGAAATTTGCATAGGTTAGGGAAAAGGTAAATTATTCATTCAGTGGTTTTCAGGCAACTAGATCACTATATGAAAAAAAAGTTGGATCTCTCACTTTCAACACCAAATTAAATTCCAGGTAGACAAAAAAAGAGAAACATAAAGAATGAAATAATAAAAGTAGTATGTGAAAATATGAGCAATTTAACTAATAATAGTAGAAAGGGTCTTCTAAGAAAACACATACACATACACACACAAACACAAATTGGTAAATTCTACTGCATAGAAATAACAAAAAATTGTGCATAAAAAAAGAATACTCAAACAAAATTAAAGGAGAAAGGGCCACACAAAACTGGGAAAAATGCTTACAACCTGTGTAACTGATAAGGGGCTGTCTTCCATAATATATTTCTTTATTCCAAAGTTATTTATTCATATGTAAAAAAAACTTCTGCAAGTAAATATGAAATAGACAAATAAGAACAAAGTTATCAGAAAAGGAAATATAAATGATTCAAACATGAAAAGATGTTCAACTTCAGTGTATAATAATAGAAATGCTAAGAATGCCAAGAATAGAAACAACCCAAGTGCCCATCAACAGATGATTGGCTTAAGAAGATGTGGCATATGTATATATATGCATACATATACACACAGTGGAATATTACTCAGCCATAAAAAGAATGACATATTGCCATTTGCAGTAACATGGATGGACCTAGAGAATATTATACTTAGTGAAGTAAGTCAGACAGAAAGACAAATATTGTATGATATCACCTATATGTGGAATCTAAATAATAATACAAATGAATCTATATGCAAAATAGAAACAGACTAACAGACATAGAAAACAAACTTGTGGTTACCAAAGGGGAAAGGGAGGAAGAGAGGGATAAATTAAGACTATGGGATTAACAGATACAAACTACTATACATAAAATAGATAAGCAATAAGGTTTTACTATATAGCACAGGGAATTATATTCAATATCTTATAATAACCTATAATGGAATATAATCTAAAAATATATATATAACTGAATCACATTGCTGTACACCTGAAACTAACACAATACTGTAAATCAACTATACTTCAGTTCAAACAAATTCACTTAAACATGGAGATACCACTACACACCTATTAGAATGGCTAAAATCCAGAGCAATGACAGCACTGAATGCTGGGAGGGTGTGGAGCATCAGGAACTCTCATTCATTACTGGTGAGAATGTAAAATGGTATAATCCCTATGGAAGACAGTTTGGTGGTTTCTTACAAAACTAAACATAGTCTTACCATACAGTCCAGCAATTGTGCTCCTTGATACTTACCCAAAGGAGTTGAAACTTATGTCCACACAAAAACCTGCACACAAATGTTTATAGCATTTTTGTTCAAAATTGCCAAAACTTGGAAGCAACCAGTATGTCCCTCAGCAGGTGAATGGATAAATAGACTGTGATACATCCAGACAATGAAATATTATTCAGCACTAAAAGGGGGAAAAAAAAAAAGAACTATCAAGCCATGAAAGACATGGAGGAAGCTTAAATGCGTGTTACTAAGGGAAAGAAGCTAGATTATAAAGGCTACATACTGTATGATTCCAACTATATGACATTCTGGAAAAAGCAAAACTATGAAGACAGTGAAAGAATCAGTGGTTGCCAGGGGTTATTGGGGAGGGAGAGAACAGAAGCTTTTGGGGACAGTGAAATTACTATGTATGATACTATAGTGGTGGATACGTGTCATTATACATTTGTCCAAACCCGTAGAACAAATACCACTAAGAGTGAACCCTAATGTAAACTATGGACTTTGGGTGATTATGATGTGTCAGTGCACATTCAGTGATTTTGGTACATGTACTTACTACGCTGGTGGGGAATGTTGATAGTTTAGGAGACTGTGTGTGGTTGGGATATAGGAGGTAAATGAGAACTCTCTATTGCCCACAATTTGCTGTGAACTTAAAACTTTTCTAAAAAATAAAGTCTTTTAAAAAAAATTTTTAAAAAAAGAAATGCAATTAAACATATGATGAGATATCTTTTAAAAAAACCTATGAGATTAGCAAAGACTGTCAACCTAGAAAAACCAAGGGACTTTTTCAAAGGTGAAGGCTTGTGAGCCAGACAAACGGATTCTATGCTTCTAAGAATTGCTCTGTTTGGATTTTGGACTTCTTGAAGAAAGGTAGATGTCTGTGAAGTAAACTGGCATTTAAAAATAGAGTTTGCAACAATACTGCAATTACAATTATTGCAGGCAAAAATCATCAGTAGATGCTAAAAGTAGTGGAAAAGTCATGATTGAGATACAGTATTTATACAGTCTCAAACTACCTCCCTATAAGCTACTTATTAATAACAAAGTGAGAAGTAGTAGCTGTATGGTAGTGAATCCAGGCAGCCACCATCCTGTAAGGAAGCCCAACTGGCCACATGTAGAAGTTCTGAGGCTGCCAGTAACAGACATCAAGTAGGTGATGTATGTGAGTAAAGGAGCCTTCAGAAGATTCTAGCCTTTAGACTTCAAGTTTTCCAGCTGAGAAATCCAACATCATGGAGCAGAGACAAGCCATTACTGATGTACCTTGTCCAAATTCCTAAACCCCAGAATCCATGAGCATAATGAATGGCTGATCAATGGTGGTGAGTTTGGGGATAATTTGTTATGTAGCCCTAGTAACTGGTGGCGTCTGCCAGATTTCTCCACCATAAAGTTACCATTTTCCCTTTGTAAGAAGTAAATAATTTAGAAGGAAGTACCTTGAGACTAGATAAATATCTGTTCCTCATTAAGTTTTCACCCTTATCAAACTAGTTTTAGTGTCCTTTGATGATTTTTTAATTCTACCATTCCTTCTATATTTCTGAATTAGCATTTTTCCATAAGGAAGAGTTTTTCTGTTCCCCTACGTATATATGTATATATGTATGTATCTATTCATAACAGTGTGCTTTCATGGATTCTTATTTTACACAGTGGAATATAACACACTTTTATTATTGATGCTCAAATTGTTGCAGATTTGGCCAGTAGAAGTTCCTCTGAGCTGATCCTGGGTCATTTTCCCAAGTACTCATTGAGCATCTCCTTAGTTTCTGGTACAAAAAGATGTCCCAGGCTCATCTTGTGCTTTTCATGGTCCAGTTCTGGAATACAAGGCTTTTCTCCAAGGAGCCCTGGTCATTTTAGTGAATAATGGTAGCTAGAAAACAAGACATAAGTGCTAGATGTGTTCATTGCTATTGGGGTGTCATTGCTTTAAGTGCTCTCAGTGGACAGAGCTAGAAAATTATTTATATACCTATTTATCTGTTAAAAAGCATGAGTTCATATGGATACCTCCAATTTCAATCTATAACCTCAGGGAACATGCTAATGTTTCCTTTATCCATGTTTGTAACTCTTTTCTCTGATAGTAAGAAATCTGGCCCTGAGTCCTCTTAAAAAATTTACTCATTTGCTCAAAACTAGGATACACAGAAAGTAGTTTCAGAGTTACTAACCCATGAACTGAGAAATGCAGTCTACTAACTGTAGTTCAGCATTTGTTTTCAGTCATTTTTTAGGTAAAATTTATATAGTGTAAAATGCACGTATCATAAGTGTACAGTCTGATGTGACACATGAGCACACACATCCTCCTCCTACTGAGGCATAGAACATCCCATCACCCCAGAAAGTCCCCTCATGCCTCTCCGGAGTAAACCACTTTTCTGATTTTTTTTCACTATAGATAGTTTTGTCTTTTGTAAAACTTCATGTAAATAGATTCATACGTTGTCTACTCTTTTATGACCGGCTTATTTCACTCAGCATAATGTCTATGAAATTCACCCATCATCTATCAGTAGTTTGTTGATGATTATTGCTGAGTAGTATCCATCTTATACCACAGTTCATTTATTCATTTTCCTGGAGGTAGAAATTTGTATTGTGTTCTGCTTTTGATCATTATGAATAAACTGCTATGAGGGGGCTTCCCTGGTGGCGCAGTGGTTGAGAATCTGCCTGCTAATATAGGGGACACGGGTTCGAGCCCTGGTCTGGGAGGATCCCACGTGCCGTGGAGCAGCTGGGCCCGTGAGCCACAACTGCTGAGCCTGCGCGTCTGGAGCCTGTGCTCTGCAACAAGAGAGGCCGCGATAGTGAGAGGCCCGCGCACCGCGATGAAGAGTGGCCCCCACTTGCCACAGCTAGAGGGGGCCCTAGCACAGAAACGAGGACCCAACATAGCAGTCAGTCAATCAATCAATCAATCAATAAATCTTAATAAAAAAATAAACTGCTATGAATATTCTTACACAAGTCTTTTTGTGGATATACATTTTCATTTCTTTTGAGCAAACACTTTGGTGCAGATGTGCAACAGGTACATGCTCAACTGTATAAGAAAATAACCTTTCCAAAGTTGTACCGTTTTACGCTCCCACCAGCAGTTTATGAGAGTTTCAGTTACTTCACATCCTCATCAACATTTGGTATTTTCAGCCCTTGTAATTTTAGCGATTCTAGTAGTTTTAATTTTTATTTTGAGTGGCAATGACTTGGAGCATTCTTCCCCAACATTTTAAGCATGGGCATCCCCAAGTATTGGGGTTTGGCTCATTCTCCATTCTCTCTCTTCCTTTGAATTTAGTTCAGGGAGGGGGGAGTGTTGTATGGTTCTTCAATTAAGCCTGAAGAAATGGATCAGAAAGTTCAAGGATGCTCCTTATGTTCCTGATTCACATTTCAATAAGCTTTTATTAATGAGACAAAAGGTTGTGATTAATCATGTGCATATAATTTACTTGTGTTCTGTTTTGAGATATATTTATAAAGAAAATGAGTATCTGGCATTCTTTACATGCTAACATTTCCAGAGTTTTTATGAAAATTATACAAGTGGAAAGATGAATTCTCATAAAATTTTCTTAACAGCCTTTTTATTTTTAGAAAGTAATGCAAACTGTTCAAGGCTAGCATCAACATATTACCAGACCAATAACTGTACTGGGTGTTTTAATAATACTTTCCTTTGTGCATACTTTCAATATGGCCACCACACCACTATACAGTATTATCTGCACTTTATATACGAAGAAGTGTGGGCCTCATGAGAGAGGTGAAGCAACTTGCTTAAGACCTCACAGTTGGTAGCAGATCAGGAATTAAAACGAAGGAGTCTGTGTCATGGCCCATGCTGATTCCATTAGGAGCTGCCGGCGCCTCCTGGTGAGCGCAATGTATTCCTTGGCTCTAAGAGCATCTTGTTCCTTTGTTTCAAACAGCACCATGGAACATCTCAGGGGCCATATCCAGCCAGGGACAGGGAATGTCTAAATTCGGATGAGGGCAGGGGTGGTAGACCCCAGAACTTTCAGGCAGGGGCAGATGTCTCAGCTCGTTTCCCCTAGAGAGGGACGCATCTTCAGTTGAGCATAGGTGGGGAGTGGCATTGTGACCTGTGCTCTCTGGCCCTCCTTCCATGATGGGGAGCTGAAAGAGGCCCTGGTGTATTCCAAGGACTCAGGAATCTCTGTCAGGATTTTCAGGGCCTGGATTGGAACGTCCAAGAGGGCTGAGCCTACCCTCTGCTCCTGAATGCAGGGTCAATAAATTCTTCACCTCCTCATTCCTCATTCTCTGGTCAGAGAATTTCAGTCATTTCAAGGCAGCCTCCATCCATATTTCTAGGTCCTTCACCTGGGTCCACATTACAGTGCCAACGCCCTTATCCAACTATTTCATTTCTTGTTCTTCATTAAGAGGTTTTAGTGGCATAATAGGTCAGGAAACATCCTCCAGCTACAATATACAAGTTATTTTCCAAAGGTAAACCTCAACCTGAACATTGATATGTCTAATAATATATTTGTCCAGTGTAGATGTTTCTCAGACTGTGGACAACTTTGACTGCAGTTACAGCACCAGAGCCAAAGTAATTTGTAAGGGCAAACTCTTTGAAGAGTTGTGTCTATAGGCTGAAACTTACGTCATTTTAAAAAATACAGACTTTCATAAAATAGAAACATTTATGGTTGAATCTAAAGATTTGCAGGAAGTCCCTGGTGGTCCAGTGGTTAGGACTTGGCACTTTCACTGCCAAGGGCCCGGGCTCAATCCTTGATCGGAGAATTAAGATCACCCAAGCCGTGTGGTGCAGCCAAAATAATAAAAAAAAGTAAAAATATAAAGATAAGCTACTTGGGTGTCCATGATAATACTGCATTTGTGGCAAAGAGTGGACCTTCCTGAGGAGACCATGAGACACAAATCTGAACCTGTCCTCTTTTTTTTTTTTGAACTTGTCCTCTTCTGTGTGTTAGAAGATTAAAAAAAAAACACCCAGTAAAATCATGAGTCTTATGCAAACATAAAGGAAGACTTGGCCAAAGATTTTATCTAACTCATTGATCAAATGAGTTCATGGATAAGATGTTCTCATTTGCCGTCAAAAGAACCGCAAATTTGTATGAGGTAAAGGAATGTTAAAATAACCTTGTATACGGACTTGAAACTTGCTTTATTATTTTTTTCGGAGTTCAAGAATTTATTTACTTGTCTTTAGACAAGAATTCTTTGCATTGCTATACCTTATTTTGAATTTTCAGAGTTGTAAAATAACTCAAAGGCAATGAGAGGCACGGAGCCCTCACAGAATCAGAAAAGATTCCAGCATCCCATTGAAAGGCTATCCAGTAATCTCCTTTGCCTACTCCAAAGTCTTACATTTTTCCTCGCATTTGAATGATTTTCCTTGGATCATCTCCTCTCTTTCCTGGTTTCTGGGACAGAGTTTTCCCTCTTTGTCAGGAAGCCTTAGATTGTGGGCTTTGGAACCAGGCAAACCTGGGGTTCAGATCTCAATTCTGCTTTTACTAGGCATGTGGCCTCATTGAAATCACCTCTTCCCTGAGTCTACTTCTTACAGTTGATGTGAGGATTAAAGTGCCTGGTACACAGATATAACAGAACCAAACCCTTACTTTCTACTTTGTGTGGGACATGGATCCAAATCTAATGTAGTCAAACCTATCACTACCCCTATTTTAGAGATGTGGAAACTGAGGCGCCAGGTGTTTACGGCGCTAACCCAGGGTCATGCTGTTGGGTCATGTGGTGGAGCTGGAATTCAAACCCAGGCCAGGTGGTTCTGCTGCGACACTCAGCCTGCACTCAGGAAATGAAGGTGCCATGGCACTGCTTCGTTTCTTTAATCCAACCACGTCTTGATATGAGTGAGTTAGCTGACTACCCTAGGAAACCAGCTACGGAGTTGGTGGTCATGCCTCACTCCCTGGTCACTCTCTACTCCTCTGTGTCACTGGGGTGGGTGCCACATGGTGCACTGCTCTCTCTGGAACCTGCTGTGTCAAGACCCATGGATCTCTTGTTTTGTTGTTTTTATTTTTTATTGAAATCTAATATAAAACTTGTAGAAAAAGGCACAGCTCAATGAATTTTCACAAAGTGAACATATATGCATGTAAGCAGCAGATCGAGAAACAGAACATGGCTGGCACACCCAGAGAACCCCAGAAGTTTTTCATTATATCATCTAGTAACTTGAGATTTATGGAAATAATTCAAATGGACTCTTCTAGAAGAGCATAAACTGACAATATAATTTTAGGGTCACCCTCAAGCTATGTCAGTTCAAGCAAAAGTAAGAGAATCACTTGAAAATTATGTGGAACAGATAGTTGGAAAGACATATCATTTTCCAAAGTCTATCCAAGGCTTCTGAGGATAACTGAGTTCCCAAATAATTTCAGTTACTGTTTTATGCTCAGGCAGTCCTGTGGTTTAGAGTTTAACTTCCCTGTGCTTGTCTGTGTCCTGCGGAAGTCTGGTCAGCACCAGGTCTCAGCACACACTGCTTCTGAGGGTCCGGGATAACCACCTTTAGCCGGCACCTCCTGTCCTTCCTCTTTCCCATCCCATGACCCACCCTGGTCCTCTCACCAGCTTCCTTGTACTCAATGTGTCCTCTAGTTTCTTCATCCCACACTCTCCATCTTCATAGGCTACTTTCTCCACCATGGTCCTTCAACATCTTCTGCCCTGAGGCAAGTATTCAAATCAGACAGGTAAAGCCCTTACTAAGAAAGAAAAGCTGATGTTTGTGTTGGTTTTTCTTGAACTCTGTAGACCAGATACCAGCATTGAGAGAATTCCCCACCTGCATCCCTTCTCTAGAAGACCAAGTCTCTGAGCAGAGCCAGAAGGAAGAATCCAATAGAAGAATATGGATTAAAAGTGGGGTTTCAACCACCTCAGCTAATTACAATGACTACTATTAAAAAATGGAAATTAACAAGTGTTGATGAAGACGTGTAGAAATTGGAAACTGGTGCACTGCTGGTGGGAATGTAAAATAGTGCAGCCACTATGGAAAATAGTATGGCTGTCCCTCCAAAAATTAAAAATAGAATTACCATATAATCCAGCTATTCCTCTTCTGGTACATAACCAAAAAAGCATATTCACACTACTCAAAATGTGGAAGCAGCCCAAGTGCCTATGAATAGATGAATAGATAAACAAAATGTGGTATATACATACAGTGGAATATTATTCAGCCTTAAAATGAAGAAAATCCTGACACATGCTACAACTTGAATGAACCTTGAGGACATTATGCTAAGTGAAATAAGCCAGTTGTAGAAGGACTAATACTGTATGACTCCACTTATATGAGATACCCAGAGTAGTTAAATTCATAGAGACAGAAAGTAGAATAATGATTGCCAGGGGCTGGAGGGTGGAGGGATTGGGAAGTTATTGTTAAATGGGTATAGAGTTTCAGTTTTGGAAGATGAAAAGTGTTCTGGGGATGTATGTTGGTGATGGTTGTGCAACCATGGGACTGTACTTAATATCACTGAATTGTATACTTAAAGATGGTTAAAGTGGTAAATTTTGTGTTATGTGTATTTTACCAGAATAAAAAAATTTTATAAAAGAAAAAGGTAAAAAAGTGAGTTTTCAGTTCACATCTCCCACCTGAGCATCTCATGCCTGTGTTGTTACCGTGAGCTTGATGCCAATCCTTAGAAATGCAAGGATGACCTGAATATTTTATATGTCTATTCATTTCCTCCAATTTCCCCTGTAATCAATAGAACCAAGGTTCATGGGCACAAGAAAAGCAATATGAATACAGGCCAAGTAGAGCACGTCTGGCCCACATCCAGATGTTTTTGGAGTGAAGTGTTGAAGCAGTCAGCTGCATTCATCAATGGGCAGAATGTCTTTTGCCATTTCTGCCTCACTTAGCACAGGCTTTCTGAGACACTGCCTTGCTTTATGCTTTGGAAAGGGAGGGCCAGGGTCCGGCCAGGAACAGAGGACAGCCATGTGAGTCCAGGAGGTGAATGCAGTGCTGAACTGAAATTTCGACCCCATCCCTGGGCTGGTAGTACCACCATCGAGGCAGCGAACAGCCTGACATACCGGGCTGGGTGTAGCCTGAGCTTTCTGGAGGGGAAAATGAGAGTTGAGTGGGCATGCACTGGGCTGAGAAACAGGAGACTGAGTTTCTTCTTTGTTTTGGTGTTCATGAGCTGTGTGGCCTTAGGCAGAATTCTTAACATCTAACCTTCAGGGTTTGTAGATGGTAGATCTTTTTGCTCCAGCAATAACATTCCATAAATCTACGAAAAGAATAAAAATCATGTAAAGAATTTCTCCTGAGTCCCTGAGATACGATTAATTCCTAATGAGAAAATATGCAATTGTTTCATCCTAATGAACTTAAGTTACTTTTATTTCCATGGTCTATAATTGTAAGGTCTTTTGAAAGGGGTGGGTTATTAACTTCTCTCTTTTGTTTTCTTGTGATTAAAAGATGAAAGCTTCTTTGATTGCCTTTATGGCCACCTTTAAATTACTGGCATTCATATCATAAACAACTAGAAGCTTTGAGAAAGTATCAGCATTGAGGGTACATCTTCTTGAGATTGAGTATAAAGCAGGTTGTTTCATAAGAGCTGTTTCTCCCCATGCTGTTGTTAAATGTGTTCCAAGTGGCCTGACAGGAAACATGCTCATAAAGGCCTCAGAGAGTGCTGATCAGAATGCATATCATTGGAAACATGCGTAGCCAACCGGAAAACCGAAAATGACTTGACAGGTTGTGATGAAGGGAATGCAAAAGCTGGGGCAGCATTGGACTCAGAAGGATTAAGATGATCCTGTTTGTAGGTACCTGCATCCAGCAATTCTCTTGGAAATGTCCCATCTCTGGTCACGTAGACCAAGTCACAGATGATTCATCCAAGGAGGCAAACGAGGCCAAGAGGAGCAGGGCAAGGGCTGATCTGTACAGACGAAGCAGCCAAAGTTCAGTCTTAGTGCTCTCCAGGGTAGGAGTAAGCAATGTTAGTCCTAAGTTACAAATCTTTTTTTTCTTTTTAATTTACAGTTTGCAAAAGTTTACTGTCATTGTCGTTTATTATTGGTCTTACCTGCAGTAAGAATGGCAGGACAGATTTCTGCATTCAGTGTCTCTCAGCCTTTCCATGTAGCAGAAACAACACTGGACAAGGAGCCAGTGTCTCTTATGCTCTTCCCCTACCCATTGTCTATCATGGGGAAGCCATTAAGCTTCTCCAGGGCTCAGTTTCCACATTGAGTAGAGTTGGGGGTGGAGACAAGGTCTGAGCCATATGCTCGTAAAGGCCCTGCCTCTCCGAGGGTCTTTGAGGCTCTGATTTATTTGAGGGTCTCAAATGCAAAGCCTGACCCTAATGGTAATTTTGGGTGCAGAGGAGAGCTGGTCTCTGATTGAAGGTTTAGGAAATTGGGCACCTGAGCAAAAGATTAAAGGAGCAGAGATTCTATAGGTTCGGGAAGGGACTACTAAGGGCAGTCCTCAGTTGTGACAGTAAAATGATCACTGGACTTTGGGTCATAATATCTGGATTCAAGCCTCTCTAATTGGGTCCTCTGGCTTCCACTCTCATCCCCCAGGAACCGTTCTCCACACAGCAGCCAGAGTGATTATTTCAAAATATAAATTAGGTCAACTCATCATCCTGCTTAAATCTTCCAGAGACATCTGATTGAACTTAAATTGCACATGCCTCATTAGTGTGCTGGTAAATATTTGACAACTGGTTTTCTTGGAAGGGGCTTCTGGGAGGAGAGAGAAGAGACTTGATTAGTAGTATTTGCCTATTTCCATGGTGTAAATACTGCCATTATGGACAACTTCTAGCTGCCAACTTGACAGTTAACAGCTCACAAAATTCCTGTAACCTGAACAGTTGACTTGTGTGAGCTGCGAAGAGGTGGACTCAGCATAACCCTCTTAAAAGCCAGCTTCTTACTGTGGCCCTTGTGGCCCAGCATGGTCTGCTGTCTTAGGTCAATCTGCCACAACCAAATACTACAGCCTGGGTAGCTTAAACACGGAAATTAATTTTCTTATGGTTATGGGGACTAAAGTCTCAGATAAAGGTCCGGCCAGTTCAGTTCTTGGTGAGGAATCTCTTCTTGGCTTGTAGACGGCTGCCTTCCAACTTTGTCCTCATGTGATTAAACTGCTGTCTAGTATCTCTTCTTGAAAGGACACTAATCCTATTAGGTCCTACTCTTCCCAACCTTATGGGAAGACTCACTTAACCTTAATTACTTATGTAAAGATCCTATCTCCAAATATAGTCACATTGGTGTTTAGGGCTTCAACACATGAATTTAGGAGGAACACAATTCAGTCCATAACATCTTCATTCCTCATTGTTTTCACCTTGTTTCATGCTCCCTTCTGATCATGACACTGCAGCTAGACCACCTGTGAGTCCAGGAATACTTCAAGCTTCATCAAACCCAAGGCCTTCTTACTTGCTCTTCCTCTATCTAGAAAATTTTTTCTCCAGATGTTAAATTAATCTGTCAATCTGGTCTTAATTTCAGTATCTCAGGGATGCCTTATCTGACCATCTAACGTTAAAACAGAGCCTCTAACCCCATCATATCTCATCGTCCAGTTTAATTCCTTCACAGCCCTTACCATTATCTGAAATGATATTGCTCATTATCTGTTAGCTTATTTATTTTCTGTTTCAACACATAAACTGCAAGGGAACAGGCACTTAGAACAGGGCCTGGCTACATAGATGTGCTAATATATGTTTGTTGAAGAAATAAGTGAGTAATAGGGCAACAATGCATTATTTTTGTTGTAAGATGGAAGTTACTTAAGCATTAGGAAAAGCAATTCAATTATGGACATTTATAAAATTCAGAGTGTTTCTTTTTTAACGTTCACATAATTTAATTTTGATCTAGAAATGAGTGTAGATAGACCTCTTAAGACAAGATTAGGACCCATCTTTTCTTCAAAGTGAGCTATGTGAAAGACCACTGAGCCAGGAAGAGACAGGTGGAGGAAGAAAACGGAAAGATGCACTGGACCATCCATTTTCCTAAGGGCCACGGGAAGAGAGGACCAAAGGAAGAGCAAAGAAAGAACATGGACACTCTCTGAACCCCTTCGCTGCCCCTTCCGTGTGTGGTTCTATCCAGTACTCCAGTCTCTGTCTGATCAAAGGATCCTGGGAGGCACATGTTATACCCACTTTTTCAGATGGGTCCAACTAGGCTCTGGGAAGTTACGCAACATGCCCCCTGACACATAGCGGTAAACAGCAGAGCTAGAATTTAATCCTAGGTTCAACTAGTTTCAGCCTTTGCCTGGCTGTGCACGTCTAGTGGAGGCAGCACGTGGCAGTAAAGGGAGTGGGCTCTTTTTCAGGGAAAACTCTCTGAGCAAAGAAACCACAGAAGTGATGATGGAAGATGCCTGAGAGAAGATTTTTGTTGTGGGATCCTTTTTCTTAGTATATTGGGAGGCAGGAAGGGACATGTCTGCATTGTCTGACTCCTTGTAACAGTTTGTTCTGAGCATCAGAAGGGTGGAGAAAGCACATGGAATTGATCCTATATCAGGAAGAAAGTCCAGGATTCCCAGGAGAGTTTTGTAGCACTTTCTCTGAGAAGGACAAGATGCCATTTGGTAGCTTCTGTGAGCTGTGGCTCTTTGGAATCATACAGTGTGATATTCACAGTCTTGGGGCAAGTGGCTGCTTGCCTTGGGTCTCAAGATGGGCGGTTTGTGCAATAGAACTGAAGGACGGGGTGCATTTCCTTCCAGGGCCTTCCCCTCAGGGTCTCAAGGGAGTTACAGCCACACAGGGAACTGAAGACCTGACCAAACAGGGATGAAGATTCAGTAAGCACAGGTGCGAGTATGGTGAGTGGGTCTTGGGTGGCACGTAGGAATGTGAAAACTTCCTTTGATCAATACCTGTAGAACTTTAACTTGCAACCAGATTGCTTGGGGATCATGTTGCAATGCAAATTTGGGCTCGGCAGGTCTGGGTTGGTCCTGAGAGTCTCCATCCTAACAGGCTCCCAGGTGTTGCTCCTCCTGCTGTATGGACTTCACTGTTAAAGACTTTAACAGTGCTCACCTTGGACCACCTAGGTCTGCATCAGCATGACCTGGGAGCCTGATAGAGGTACAGAATCTCAGGCTCCACACACACCTACTGAGTTAGTAACAAAATCCCCAGGTGACTCAGATGTTCAAGTTTAGCAAACATTGCTCTAGAAAGTGAGAACTGCCAGCCATGTCCTGGGAGGGGGTATAGTGGGGGAGTGTAAATAATGATTCCGCCCCGCCCCCCCCCCCCCAAATATGTCCACATCCAAATCCCTAGAACCTGTGAATGTGACCTTATTTGGAAAAAGAATCTTTGCAGATGTAGCTAAGGATCTTGATACGAGATCATTCTGGATTACCTGCCTGAGCCCAATCAAATGATGAGTGTGCCTAGGAGAGAGAGGCAGAGAGAGATTTGAGACAAACCCAAAGTGGAGGAGGCGACGTGACCACAGAGGCCGAGATTAGAGTGATGTGGCCACAAGCTCAGCAGGCCAAGAAGAAACTGGTGAGATAGGAAGGATTATCCCATGGAGGCTCCCAGGAAGAGCAGCCCTGCCTACATCCTGATTTCAGACTCTGGCCTCCAGAACTGTGAGAGAACACATTTCTGATGTTTTAAGCCTCCCAGTTTTTGGTAGTTTGTTAGGGATGGTCCAGGAAATTGATTCAGGGAGGAAAAGCCACACCTCACGTAGGCAAGAGCTTGTTGTGGTAAAAGGGGGTTGGGCACCTCAGCTTCACAGCTCACAATAAAAGGCCCATGAAGCCAGTGAACCGGTGACCCTGCCCAGAGCAATTCAGGAAGGTGGCTGGGGTGTAAGAGAAAGAAAAAGGATGCTCAACATCACTGATCATTAGAGAAATGCACATCAAAACTACCGTGAGCTATCACCTCACACTGGTCAGAATGGCCATCATCAAAAAATCTACGAACAGTAAATGCTGGAGAGGGTGTGGAGAAAAGGGAGCCCTCTTGCACTGTTGGTAGGAATGTAAATTGATACAGCCACTATGGAGAACAGTATGGAGGTTCCTTAAAAAATTAAAATTAGAATTATCCTATGACCCAGCAATCCCACTACTGAGCATATACCCAGAGAAAACCATAATTCGAAAAGAGTCATGCACCACAATGTTCATTGCAGCACTATTTACAATAGCCAAGACATGGAAGCAACCTAGGTGTCCATCGACAGATGAATGGATAAAGAAGATGTGGCATGTATATACAATGGAATATTACTCAGCCATAAAAAGAAACAAAATTGAGTTTTTGCAGTGAGGTGGATGGACCTAGAATCTGTCATACAGAGTGAAGTAAGTCAGAAAGTGAAAAACAAAAACCGTATGCTAACACATATATATGGAATCTAAAAAAAAAAATGGTTCTGATGAACCTAGGGGCAGGACAGGAATAAGGACGCAGACGTAGTGAATGGACTTGAGGACACGGGGAGGGGGAAGGGTAAGCTGAGACGAAGTGAGAGAGTGGCATGGACATATATACACGACCAAATGTAAAAGAGCTAGCTAGGGGGAAGCAGCCGCATAGCACAGGGAGATCAGCTTGGTGCTTTGTGACCACATAGAGGGGTGGGATAGGGAGGGTGGGAGATGCAAGAAGGAGAGGATATAGGGATATATGCATACATATAGCTGATTCACTTTGTTATACAGCAGAAACTAACACACCATTTTAAAGCAATTATACTGCAATAAATATGTGAAAAAAAAAAGTAAATGGAGATAACGGAGGTTCAGGAAGATGAGTGAAATGTGGGAGGTGGATTTGCAGAGGAAGAAGAAAGAGAAGAACAAAAAGCAAATACAAACACATGGCATATTTGAGGGGAGAGGACAGCAGACCTGGGAGCAGCAGCCAGGGCAGGGGTTCCCTGACCTGAGACAGGCTGAGGGGCACTACAGAAGGCAGGGGCTACCAAGAGAACCCCTGTGGAAGTAGCCACAAAAGATCTACCAGAAGTAGGAGCACAGGTTACTGGAGAGAATAGAATGAGATCTAAGATGGAGAACCAGCAATAATTGCATTGAAATATGACAAAATATGTTCTTTTAGTTGATTTGCAAATGAGTTGTACTTACAAATACACATAGTGTTACCTCTCCTGGTAACCAGTGTGATCAAATATGATCGTTGTGCACAAAATACCACATACTTGGGATCCTTGTGGTCAGGACTGATGATGAAGCTAAGAGAGGTTCTTCTGGAAGATGGCCTCTTGAGACTGTATATTCCACAGGACCAGTTCTTTGGCTTCCTTTAGAAAATGTTCAAGTGCTGACCACTTTGTTTTAGAACTGGTACCAACTCACAGACTTGAGGAATCTCAGTGGCAGAGGAGGTCCTAAGGTTCATGTAGTGTAACTCCCTAATGAGCAGGAACCCCTTCCCTAGTAGCCCTGACGGAGAGGTATCCAGCTCCCCCTGCTTGGCCATGTTTCTCTTGTTTTAAATGTGTAGCCAGGTCTTGTTCACTGTCCATGTCAGGCTGGTTCATTGGCATTTAGTGGCCTTACATGCAAAGGACACAGTTTAAAATATGTACATGTGACACCAATTACTTTTGTGAATCTAATAGAACTTGGTTTTCTTGTTGGCTCAAAGATTCTTTCCTCATTCATCCACCAAAAATGTACTGAGTTCAGGCTTTGTGTCAGATAGTGAGATGAATAATACATAAATGACTAGAGAAAATATATCAATTAATTTCCTTTGATTCCTTAATATAGACAAATCGATATAACTGGTTTGACCCACCCTTGGCTGGTGGTTGGAGAGACAGGCCAGAGTCCCAGGTCATTGTTGTTGGGCTCATTCCCATGGTGGAGTGGCTAATCAGAGCTAAAATAGGAGCAAACATGTATCACTTTCTCAATACCTGAATTTCTGCCACCCCATACCACAATTTTAACATCTCTACCAATGAAAAATTACAGGCATATATATTTATACTGTATTTGATTTTACAAAGGACCAAATCCCACTTTTAGTTGTTGTAGCTTTCAGGAAAGATCATAGACTTTGCATAAGTCAGGGATTCAACTTTCTAGCTAAGAGATATGGGCAAGTTACTCTTTGAGAATCAGTTTTGTCATTTGTAAAATGTGGGATAATTTCTACCTTGCATGACTGTTGTGAGGTTTAAATGAGATAACCTGGTCCATGGTAAGCACTTGGAGATGGAGAGCTGTTAGTGTGGCTCATTAACAATTTATAACAATTCTTTCGTCTTCCACTTGCCTCCAGGACAACACACAAAGAAATGTCATCCACACCTGCTATATCACAGGCAGGGATCTCTCCAAAGTGACAACTGATTTCTCTTTTCCAGTTTTTGGTTGTTTCTAAATCTCTGTGAGTAGTAAAAGTAGCAAGCTGCATTTGGGGAAGGTTGTAAGCTTGCCTGAGGGAAAGTTTTGGTGGCCAGGCAATGGGTTAATTTCCCCTGGGGAGGGAGGTACTAGTGAGCCTGATCCAGCTCATGGATGACTTCGGTTTGTCTGACACTGAATTTTAGAACACTGAACCTACGTTCAATGCCTGTAGGTGAGACGTGCTCCTTTTCTTCCACAAGCTCTCCTTACAGTTGTCCTGATCATAGGTGTCTCACTCCTCTAGACATTCTGATTGTGGAACCCTTACTAGCTAGCCACCACTCCATAGGTAGGACCAGCTTCATGTGTAGGTAAAGTAGGTGCTGTTATTTTAGGGGTATCTGGAAGGCAGCACCTCCTTTCTTCCCTCCTTTACTTCCACGAACCCTGCTTGCTGATGCTTATAATTCTTTTAGACAGTTCCTTAGAAAAACAAAAACCTATGTTGGAAGGGAGGAAAACATTTTGAATATTAGCTATGCTTTATAACGTGAGTAGTTAAGTTTAGCAGATCAAGAAAAAAATCGGGGGGGGGGCAGGTTTTGATAAGAGAACTTGAGACACTGAGCCTGTGTGTTGGGGTTTGTGTGGGTAGGTTTGAGAAACTCTATGAAGCAGGTAGCAAAGGAATATAAGTGGATGGAAGGGCAGAATTTATCTGTAAAATGGGGGTGTACCTGCCACTTAGTATTGTTGGGAGAATTAAATGAAATGATTGTGTAAAGGACTTAATATAATAAGAAAGTAAGTACAGTTACTATTGTTTTTCTTGGGCTGAAAGAATGAACACCTGTCAGAATAAACTGAAATGGGAAAGAGGCCGAAGAGTGAAGAGTTCTCAGCTCCTCATCCATCCAAGCTGCACTAGGCTAGAAGAGGAAGCCTCCGTGCCTGTGTCTGGCTGGGTCTCCTCCATGCCAAACACCTGGCCATTTGGAAATAACCAGATGAGTGACTATTTCATTCATAGCTAACATCCTTGCCAAAAGAAGAGATTGCCTAACAGCTGTCTCCATCATAATGGGCTTCTTAGCACTTGTCAGTTTGGCCTAAATGGAGAGGATTTTATGGCCATCATGAGGTCTGGTTTGCCTCCTGTGTGTTTATAGTAAATTACTACTTTTTTCTCCACTGTCTATTTTTTTCATGTAGTACCACATCTGAAATGAATTGAAATTGTGCAAAACTAGAAGTGTTCCTAGTGGTTAGGTCATAACTTAATGGAATCTGATAATTTCCAGTTGAGGCAGCTGATAGAATCCACACGTTAATACTACCACCTTATACTAAGTGAAGTTTTACAGCACTTTCCCATGCACTACGTCTCTTGAGAAAGAGCCTCCAAACATGCATGGGAAGTGGGTAAGGCAGGTAGAATCATCCAGATTTTCTGGATGAAGAAAGTAAAGTATTTCCTGACTTAGATTCCTTGGGTAATGAGGCAGGGAATGAGCAAGGCTTGAAAGGGGTTTACCCAACACCACATGGGGGAGAGCCAGGAACCTGGGACTAGACTCCTCAGCCTTCCAGCAGTGAGTCCTGCTGCAAAGAGGTGGCATGATGGAGGGGCCAAGACTTTGGGGTGAGAAATGGACTAGAATCCAGCTCCTTTACTGGCTGGGTCCTTGAGGGCAAGTCTCCCCAGATCCCTGGGCCTCTGTCTTGTCATCAATAATGTGGGGCTTCTTGGGGCAGTTATAGTAATGTGAGAGTTGTCATGAAGCTTAAAATGAGATCGTAATGTTGAAGCATCTGGCACATCTTCTGCCCCCTCCACTGCATGAAAAGAGGTTTCAGGGTGTCATGATCAGCCTAATTACTGAGCATCATTATTTTCAGGCCCAAGGCTTATTGAGATGTTGCCCTATACCAGACACTGTGCTGAGAGCGGCACGTAAATTATCCCTTTAATCGCCACATCAACCTTATGAGGAATTTATTATCCCCATTGGATTGATGAGAAATTGAGGTATGAAAGACTAAACAGTTTGACCAACGCATACATTTAAGAAAAGGCTGAGCCCAGATTCAAGGCTTCATTGTCTCCTTTTTTATAGATTCGTAGAGCTGAAAGGAACTTTAAAAATCACCTGGGCCACAGGCTCAACTTCCATGTCTCATAACTTAAGAACTTAAGACTTTGACATACCCATCTGAAAGTACACAAATTCCATTCGACTCGTCAGTTTGAAAAAGTTTAATTTAGCCTGACTTTCTACAAGTACAGGTAAGAGTTTCAGTCCCAGAGACCAAGTAATACAGGAGATTGAGGAGGGCCCAGCTAACATTCTTTCCATGGGCCAATGCCACACACTTCTGTGGAATATTAGCACTGTGAATGGTGAAGGGTGCTGTTTAGAAATAAAAAGTGACAACTCCCAGCTGGCATTTCTGAATACGTGGGGCCTTTCTGAATGAGATGATTTTCCATTTGGGGGAGGGAAGAGTAAGATGTCAATGAAGGCAGGGGCAGGTGTCTGGAACATCCAAAGACAGGAGACTACAGTTTTCCTCACAATTTGAAAATGATAGAAACCTTATATTCATGCATTTCACTAATAGTCTATACATCCCAGTTTGGTTTTTTTTAACATCTTTATTGGAGTATAATTGCTTTACAATGTTGTGTTAGTTACTGCTGTATAACAAAGTGAATCAGCTATATGTATACATATATCCCCATATCTCCTCCCTTTTGCGTCTCCCTCCCACCCTCCCTATCCCACCCCTCTAGGTGGACACAAATCACTGAGCTGATCTTCCTTTTGCTATGTGGCTGCCTCCCACTAGCTGTCTATTTTACATTTGGTAGTGTATATATGTCCATGCCACTCTCTCACTTCATCCCAGCTTACCCTTCCCCATCTCCGTGTCCTCAAGTCCATTCTGTATGTCTGTGTCTTTATTCCTGTCCTGCCCCTATGTTCTTCAGACCTTTTTTTTTTTTTTTTTTTTTTTAGATTCTGTATGTATGTGTTAGCATATGGTATTTGTTTTTCTCTTTTGGACTTACTTCACTCTGTATGACAGATTCTAGGTCCATCCACTTCACTACAAATAATTCCTTTTCTTTTTATGGCTGAGTAATATTCCACTGTATATATGTGCCACATCTTCTTTATCCATTCATCTGTCGATAGACACTTTGGTTGTTTCCCTGTCCTGGCTATTGTAAATAGAGCTGCAGTGAACATTGTGGTACATGACTCTTTTTGAATTATGGTTTTCTCCAGGTATATGCCCAGCAGTGGGATTGCTGGGTCGTATGGTACTTCTATTTTAAGTTTTTAAAGGAACCTCCATAAGGTTCTCCATAGTGGCTGTATCAACTTACATTTCCACCAACAGTCAAGAGGGTTCCCTTTTCTCCACACCCTCTCCAGCATTTATTGTTTGTAGAGTTTTTGATGATGGCCATTCTGACCGGTGTGAAGTGATACCTCATTGTAGTTTTGATTTGCATTTCTCTAAAGATTAGTGATGTTGATCATCCTTTCATGTGTTTGTTGGCAATCTGTGTATATTCTTTGGAGAAATGTCTATTTAGATCTTATGCCCATTTTTGGATTGGGTTATTTATTTTTTTGATATTGAGCTGCATGAGCTGCTTGTATATTTTGGAGATTAATCCTTTGTCTGTTGTTTCATTTGCAAATATTTTCTGCCATTCTGAGGGTTGTCTTTTCGTCTTGTTTATGGTTTCCTTTGCTGTGCAAAGCTTTTAAGTTTCATTAGGTGCCATTTGTTTATTTTTAATTCCATTTCTCTAGGAGCTGGGTCAAAAAGGATCTTGCTGTGATTTATGTCATAAAGTGTTCTGCCTATGTTTTCCTCTAAGAGTTTTATAGTGTCTGGCCTTACATTTAGGTCTTTAATCCATTTTGAGTTTATTTTTGTGTATGGTGTTAGGGAGTGTTCTAATTTCATTCTTTTACATGTAGCTGTCTAGTTTTCCCTGCACCACTTATTGAAGACTGTCTTTTCCCCATTGTATATTATTGCCTCCTTTACCCAAGATAAGGTGACCATATGTGCATGGGTTTATCTATGGGTTTTCTGTCCTGTTCCATTGATCTATATTTCTGTTTTTGTGCCAGTACCAGACTGCCTTGATTACTGTAGCTTTGTAGAATAGTCTGAAGTCCAGGAGCCTGATTCCTCCAGCTCCGTTTTTCATTCTCAAGATTGCTTTGGCTATTCAGAGTCTTTGTGTTTCCATACAAATTGTGAAATTTTTTGTGTTAGTTCTGTGAAAAATGCCATTGGTAGTTTGATAGGGATTGCATTTAATCTCTAGATTGCTTTGGGTAGCATAGTCATTTTCAGAATGTTGATTCTTCCAATCCAAGAACATGGTATATCTCTCCATCTGTTTGTATTGTGTTTAATTTCTTTCATCAGTGTCTTATAGTTTTCTGCATTCAAGTCTTTTGTCTCCTTAGGTAACTTTATTCCTAGGTATTTTATTCTTTTTGTTGCAGTGGTAAATTGGAGTGTTTCCTTCATTTCTCTTTCAGATTTTTCATCATTAGTGTATAGGAATGCAAGAGATTTCTGTGCATTAATTTTGTATCCTGCTACTTTACCAAATGCATTGATTAGCTCTAGTAGTTTTCTGGTAGCATCTTTAGGATTCTCTATGTACAGTATTATGTCATCTGCATACAGTGACAGTTTTACTTCTTCTTCTCTGATTTGTATTCCTTTTATTTCTTTTTCTTCTCTGATTGCTGAAGCTAAAACTTCCAAAACTATGTTGAATAATAGTGGTGACAGTGGGCAACCTTCTCTTTTTCCTGATCTTAGTGGAAATGGTTTCAGTTTTTCATTATTGACAACGATGTTGGCTGTGGGTTTGTTATATATGGCCTTTATTATGTTGAGGTAAGTTCCCTCTATGCCTGCTTTCTGGAGGGTTTTTTATCATAAATGGGTGTTGAATTTTGTCCAAAGATTTTTCTGCATCTATTGAGATCCTCGTATGGTTTTTCTCCTTCTGTTTGTTAATATGGTCTATCACATTGATTGATTTGCATATATTGAAGAATCCTTGCATTCCTGGGCTAAACCCCACTTGATCATGGTGTATGGTCTTTTTAATGCTCTGTTGTATTCTGTTTGCTAGTATTTTGTTGTGGATTTTTGCATCTATGTTTGTCACTGATACTGGCCTGTAGTTTTCTTTTTTTGTGACATCTTTGTCTGGTTTTGGTATTAGGGTGATGGTGGCTTCGCAGAATGAGTTTGGGAGTGTTCCTCCCTCTGCTATATTTTGGAAGAGTGTGAGAAGGATAGGTGTTAGCTCTTCTCTAAATGTTTGATAGGATTCACCTGTGAATCCACCTGATCCTGGGCTTTTGTTTGCTGGAAGATTTTTAATCACATTTTCAGTTTCAGTGCTTGTCATTGGTCTGTTCATATTTTCTGTTTCTTCCTGATTCAGTCTAGGAAGGTTGTGCTTTTCTAAGAATTTTTCTGTTTCTTCCAGGTTGTTCATTTTATTGGCATATAGTTGCTTGCAGTAATCCCTCATGATCCTTTGTATTTCTGCAGTGTCAGCTGTTACTTGTACTTTTTCATTTCTAATTCTATTGACAAGAGTCTTCACCCTTTTTTTCTTGATGAGTCTTGCTAATGGATTATCAATTTTATTTTCTCACAGAACCAGCTTTTAGTTTTATTGATCTTTGCTATCATTTCCTTCATTTCTTTTTCATTTATTTCTGATCTGATCTTTATGATTTCTTTCCTTCTGCTAACTTTGAGGTTTTTTGTTCTTCTTTCTCCAGTTGCTTTAAGTGTAAGGTTAGGTTGTTTATTTGAGATGTTTCTTGTTTCTTAAGGTAGGATTGTATTGCTATAAACTTCCCTGTTAGAACTGCTTTTGCTGCATCCCATAGGTTTTGGGTTGTCGTGGTTTTTTTTTTTTTTTTGACGTTGAATAACCAAATTATTTTTTTGAATTTTAGAATTTAATTTACTTTTTTATACAGCAGGTTCTCATTAGTTACCCATTTTATATATATTATTGTATATATGTCAATCCCAATGTCACAATTCATCACAACACCACCACCCCCCCTCCCCTTTCCCCCGTTGGTGTCCGTACATTTGTTCTCTACATCTGTGTCTCTATTTCTGCCCTGCAAACCGGTTCATCTGTACCATTTTTCTAGGTTCCACAAAAATGCGTTAATATACGATATTGGTTTTTCTCTTTCTGACTTACTTCACTCTGTATGACAGTCTCTAGGTCCATCCACGTCTCTACAAATGACCCAATTTCGTTCCTTTTTATGGCTGAGTAATAGTCTAATGTATATATGTACCACATCTTTGTTAAAATTTTTATTTATTTATTTATATTCTTTTAATGTTTATTATTTATTTATTTATTTTCCTTATTACTCATCCATTTTACACACATCAGTGTATACATGTCAATCCCAATCTCCCAATTCATCACACCACCACCACCATCCCCCCACTGCTTTCCTACTGGTGTCCATACGTTTTTTCTCTACTTCTGTGTCTCAGTTTCTGCTCTGCAAACTGGTTCATCTGTACCATTTTCTAGGTTCCATATATATGTGTTAATATACGATATTTGTTTTTCTCTTTCTGACTTACTACATTCTGTATGACAGTCTCTAGATCGGTCCATGTCTCTACAAATGACCAAATTTTGTTCCTTTTTAAGGCAGAGTAATATTCCATTGTATACATGTACCACATCTTCTTTATCCATTTGTCTGTCGATGGGCAATTAGGTTGCCTCCATGACCTGGCTATTGTAAATACTGCTGCAATGAACATTGAGGTGCATGTGCCTTTTTGAATTACGGTTTTCTCTGGGTATATGCCCAGTAGTGGGATTGCTGGGTCATATGGTAATTCTACTTGTAGTTTTTTAAGGAACCTCCATACTGTTCTCCATAGTGGCTGTATCAATTTACATTCCCACCAACAATGCAAGAGGGTTCCCTTTTCTCCACACCCTCTCCAGCATTTGTTGTTTGTAGATTTTCTGATGATGCCCGTTCTAACTGGTGTGAGGTGATACCTCATTGTAGTTTTGATTTGCATTTCTCTAATAATTAGTGATGTTGAGCAGCTTTCCATGTGCTTCTTGGCCACCAGTATGTCCTCTTTGGAGAAATGTCTATTTAGGTCTTCTGCCCATTTTTGGATTGGGTTGTTTGTTTTTTTAATATTGAGCTGCATGAGCTGTTTATATATTTTGGAGATTAATCCTTTGTCCGTTGATTCGTTTGCAAATATTTTCTCCCATTCTGAGGGTTGTCTTTTCGTCTTGTTTGTAGTTTCCTTTGCTTTGCAAAAGCTTTTAAGTTTCATTAGGTCCCATTTGTTTATTTTTGTTTTTATTTCCATTACTCTAAGAGATGGATCAAAAAAGATCTTGCTGTGACTTATGTCAAAGAGTGTTCTTCCTATGCTTTCCGCTAAGAGTTTTATAGTGTCCAGTCTTACATTTAGGTCTCGAATCCATTTTGAGTTTATTTTTGTGTATGGTGTTAGGGAGTGTTCTTATTTCATTCCTTTACATGTAGCTGTCCAGTTGTCCCAGCCCCACTTATTGAAGAGACTGTCTTTTCTCCATTGTATATCTGTACCCCTTTGTCATAGATTAGTTGACCATAGGTGCATGGGTGTATCTCTGGGCTTTCTATCTTGTTCCATTGATCTATGTTTCTGTTTTCGTGCAAGTACCATATTGTCTTGATTACTGTAGCTTTGTAGTCTGGTCTGAAGTCAGGGAGTCTGATTCCTCCAGCTCCGTTTTTTCCCTCAAGACTGCTTTGGCTATTCAGGGTCTTTTGTGTCTCCATACAAATTTTAAGATTTTTTTGTTCTAGTTCTGTAAAAAATGCCATTGGTAATTTGATAGGGATTGCATTGAATCTGTAGATTGCTTTGGGCAGTATAGTCATTTTCACAATATTGATTCTTCCAATCCAAGAACATGGTATATCTCTCCATCTGTCGGTATCATCTTTAATTTCTTTCATCATTGTCTTTATACTTTTCTGCATACAGGTCTTTTGACTCCCTAGGTACGTTTATTCCTAGGTATTTTATTCTTTTTCTTGCAATGGTAAATGGGAGTGTTCCCTTAATTTCTCTTTCAGATTTTTCATCATCAGTGTATAGGAATGCAAGAGATTTCTGTGCATTAATTTTGTATCCTGCAACTTTACCAAATTCATTGGTTAGCTCTAGTAGTTTTCTGGTGGCATCTTTAGGATTCTCTATATATAGTATCATATCATCTGCAAACAGTGACAGTTTTACTTCTTCTTTTCCAATTTGTATTCCTTTTATTTCTTTTTCTTCTCTGATTGCCGTGGCTAGGACTTCCAGAACTATGTTGAATAATAGTGGTGAGAGTGGACATCCTTGTCTTGTTCCTGATCTTCGAGGAAATGCTTTCAGTTTCTCACCATTGGGAATGATGTTTGCTGTGGGTTTGTCATAGATGGCCTTTATTATGTTGAGGTAGGTGCCCTCTATGCCCACTTTCTGGAGAGTTTTTATCATAACTGGGTGTTGAATTTTGTCCAAAGCTTTTTCTGCATCTATTGAGAGGATCATATGGTTTTTATTCTTCAATTTGTTAATATGGAGTATCACATTGATTGATTTGCGTATACTGAAGAATCCTTGCATCCCTGGGATAAATCCCACTTGATCATGGTGTATGATCCTTTTAATGTGTTGTTGGATTCTGTTTGCTAGTATTTTGTTGAGGATTTTTGCATCTATATTCATCAGTGATATTGGCCTGTAATTTTCTTTTTTTGGAGTATCTTTGTCTGGTTCTGGTATCAGGGTGATGGTGGCCTCACAGAATGGGTTTGGGAGTGTTCCTTCCTCTGCAATTTTTTGGAACAGTTTGAGAAGGATGAGTGTTAGCTCTTCTCTAAATGTTTGATAGAATTCACCTGTGAAGCCATCTGGTCCTGGACTTTTGTTTGTTGGAAGATGTTTAATCACAGTTTCAATTTCATTACTTGTGATTGGTCTGTTCATATTTTCTATTTCTTCCTGGTTCAGTCTTGGAAGATTATACCTTTCTAAGAATTTGTCCGTTTCTTCCAGGTTGTCCATTTTATTGGCATAGAGTTGCTTGTAGTAGTCTCCTAGGATGCGTTGTATTTCTGCAGTGTCTGTTGTAACTTCTCCTTTTTCATTTCTAATTTTATTGATTTGAGTCCTCTCCCTCTTTTTCTTGATGAGTCTGGCTAATGGTTTGTCAATTTTGGTATCTTCTCAAAGAACCAGCTTTTAGTTTTATTGATCTTTGCTACTGTTTTCTTTGTCTCTATTTCATTTATTTCTGCTCTGATCTTTATGATTTCTTTCCCTCTGCTAACTTTAGGTTTTGTTTGTTCTTCTTTCTCTAGTTCCTTTATGTGTAAGGTTAGATTGTTTACTTAAGATTTTTTTGTTTCTTGAGGTAGGCTTGTATTGCTATAAAATTCCCTCTTACAAGTGCTTTTGCTTCATCCCATAGGTTTTGGATGGTCGTTTTTTCGTTGTGACTTATCTGTAGATATTTTTTGATTTCCTCTTTGATTTCTTCAGTGATCTCCTGGTCAGTTAGTAACGTATTGTTTAGCCTCCATGTGTTTGTGTTTTTTACCTTTTTTTCCCTGTAGTTGATTTCCAATCTCATAGTGTTGTGGTCAGAAAAGATGCTTGATATGACTACAATTTTGTTGTTAAATGTACTGAGGCTTGATTTGTGACCCAAGATGTGATCTATCCTGGAGAATGTTCTGTGTGCACTTGAGGAGAAAGTGTAATCTGCTGTTTTTGGATGGAATGGCCTATAAATATCAATTAAATCTATCTGGTCTATTGTGTCAATTAACACCTCTGTTTCCTTATTAATTTTCTTTTTGGATGATCTGTCCATTGGTGTAAGTGAGGTGTTAAAGTCCCCCACTCTTATTGTGTTACTGTCGATTTCCTCTTTTATAGCTGTTAGCAGTTGCCTTATGTATTGAGGTGCTCCTATGTTGGGTGCATATATATTTATAATTGTTATATCTTCTTCTTGGATTGTTTCCTTGATCATTATGTAGTGTCCTTCCTTGTCTCTTGTAACATTCTTTATTTTAAAGTGTATTTTATCTGATATGAGTATTGCTCCTGCAGCTTTATTTGATTTCCATTTGCATGGAATATCTTTTTCCATCCCCTCACTTTCAGTCTGTATATGTCCCTAGGTCTGAAGTGGGTCTCTTGTAGGCAGCATATATATGGGTCTTGTTTTTTGTATCCATTCAGCGAGCCTGTGTCTTTTGGTTGGAGCATTTAATCCATTCACGTTTAAGGTAATTATCGATATGTATATTCCTATTACCATTTTCTTAATGGTTTTGGGTTTGTTTTTGTAGGTTTTTCTTCTCTTGTGTTTCCCACTTAGAGAAGTTCCTTTAGAATTTGTTGTAGAGCTGGTTTGGTGGTGCTGAATTCTCTTACCTTTCGCTTGTCTGTGAAGCTTTTGATTTCTCCATCGAATCTGAATGAGATCCTTGTTGGGTCGAGTAATCTTGGTTATAGGTTCTCCCCTTTCATCACTTTAAATATATCATGTCACTCCCTTCTGGCTTGTAGAGTTTCTGCTGAGAAATCAGTTGTTAACCTTAATGGAGTTCCCTTGTTTGTTAATTGTCGTTTTTGCCTTATTGCTTTCAATAATTTTTCTTTGTCTTTAATTTTTGTTAATTTGATTACTGTGTGTCTTGGCATGTTTCTCCTTGGGTTTATCCTGCCTGGTTCTGTCTGTGCTTCCTGGACCTGGGTCACTATCCTTTCCCATGTTACGGAGGTTTTCGACTACAATCTCTTCAAATATCTTCTCAGAGCCTTGCTCTCTTCTCCTTCTGGGACCCCTGTAATGTGAATGTTGTTGCGTTTAATGTTGTCTCAGAGGTCTCTTATGCTGTCTTCATTTCTTTTCATTCTTTTTTCTTTATTCTGTTCCGCAGCAGTGAATTCCACCATCTGTCTTCCAGGTCACTTATCCGTTCTTCTGCCTCACTTATTCTGCTATTGATTCCTTCTAGTGTATTTTTCATTTCAGTTATTGTATTGTTCATCTCTGTTTGTTTGTTCTTTAATTCTTCTAGGTCTTTGTTCTTTAATTCTTCTAGTTCTTTGTTAAACATTTCTTACATCTTCTTGATCTTTGCCTCCATTCTTTTCCTATGGTCCTGGATCATCTTCCCTATCGCTATTCTGAATTCTTTTTCTGGAAGGTTTCCTATCTCCACTTCATTTAGTTGTTTTTCTGGGGTTTCATCTTGTTCCTTCATCTGGTTCACAACACTCTGCCTTTTCATCTTTTCTGTCTTTCTGTGAATGTGGTTTTTCTTCCACAGGCTGCAGGATTGTAGTTCTTCTTGCTTGTGCTGTCTGCCCTCTGGTGGATGAGGCTATCTAAGAGGCTTGTGAAAGTTTCATGATGGGAGGGACTGATGGTGTGTATAGCTGGGTGTTCCTCTGTTGGGCAGAGCTTAGTAAAACTTAAATCCACTTTTCTGATGTTGAGTGGGCCTGGGTTCCCTCCCTGTTGGTTGTTTGGCCTGAGGCGACCCAACACTGGTGCCTACCCAGCTCTGGTACCTCCCAGAACTTCTGCTGCCAGTGTTCTTGTCCTCATGTTGAGCCATAGCTACCCCCTATCTCTGCTGGAGACCCTCCAACACTAGCAGGTAGGTCTGGTTCAGTCTCCCCTGCGGTCACTGCTCCTTCCCCTGGGTCCCAATGTGCAGACTACTTTGTGTGTGCCCTCCAAGAGTGGAGTCTCTGTTTCCCCCAGTCCTGTCACAGTCCTGCAATCAAATCCTGCTAGCCTTCAAAGTCTGATTCTCTAGGAATTCCTCCTCCTATTGCTGGACCCCCGTTTGGGAAGCCTGACGTGTGGCTCATAACATTCACTCCAGTGGGTGGACTTCTGTGGAGTAAGTGTTGTCCAGTTTGTGAGTCACCCACCCAGCAGTTACGGGTTTTGATTTTATTGTGATTGCTCCCCTCCTATCATCTCATTGTGGCTTCTCCTTTGTCTTTGGATGTTGGGTATGTTTTCTGGTGAGTTCCAGTGTCTTTCTGTTGATGATTGTTCAGCAGTTAGTTGTGATTCCAGTGCTCTCGCAAGAGGGAGTGAGCGCATGTCCTTCTACTCTGCCATCTTGAACTAATCTCCTCGTTGTGTTTTCATTTTCATTTGTTTCTAGTTATTTTTTGATTTCCTCTTTGATTTGTTAAGTGATCTCTTGGTTATTAAGTATTATTTATTTATTGTTTAGCCTCCATGTGTCTGTATTTTTCACAGATTTTTTCCTGTAATTGATATCTAGTCTCATAGCATTGTGGTCAGAAAAGATACTTGATATGATTTCAATTTTCTGAAATTTACCAAGGCTTGATTTTTGACCCAAGATATGATCTATCCTAGAGATTTTTCGTTCCATGAGCACTTGAGAAGAAAGTTTATTCTGTTGTTTTTGGATGGAATGTCCTGTAAATATCAATTAAGTCCATCTTGTTTAATGTGTCATTTAAAGCTTGTGTTTCCTTATTTGTTTTCATTTTGGTACATCCCAGTTTTCTGAGAGTTAATGAAAACAGAATTCACAACACATTCAGAGTGCTATGTTAAGTACATTAAGTACTTAATAATGAGGTAAAATTCTGAAGAGAAAACAGGATTTTCAAACATATGCCCATCAGCCCAGTGAAGAGTCAGTGACACTCAGAATTCTTAGACCAAGCCTGTACAAACATATGGGGTTTGTCAATACAGGAGAAAGAGAATTTCAAGTTGAGTAATTACCCAGATAATTTGATTCTGGGAGAGTTTGCTTTCATCATGCAAACCAGCAGTTCCCCTCTTCCTGTCCTCCTCTGGTCTCCACCTCCTAGTCCTGTTTTCCCTTAGCATATTTTTGTATCTGCATTATCTATAGACAACTATATCCACCTCCATTTCACTTTGACTGTATAGATGATGGCCTTGGCTACGTGTATACACATTAAATACAGTAGATGTTCAAGGGAATTGGATGGGTGAAGTGCACTGGTCCAAAATCTGTTTTCCTCTACTGTACAGCTCTAGTCACAGTAAACTGTGTGTTTACAGTCATGTAGTGAGTTAATGCGAATTAATGAATTTAGACATTAAGTCTAAAATCCTGGACTGTCTTTTGGAGATCTGGATTATTTGGATGCTTGTCTAGACTCGACTACAGACATATCCAGGTGCACAGGCCTATTTCAACATATGTTTAGGCCATATAGATGGTCCAGATAATTCTAAGTTCAAGTATTTCCTGCTTTTTAAAATTGAAGTATAGTTGATTTACAACATTGTGTTAGTTTCAGGTATACAGCAAAGTGCAAATATTTCCTGCTTTACTAATGCCCATCCCTGACCACTTTGGATACCTCTCCCTTTTACCTGGATTCTGGGTCAATTAGAATGTCTCTGAGCCAGAGTGTTGATTCAGTGCTGATCTTGAGAGTAAGAATGGAGGACAGTAGGAAGCTGCATGTCACCAGGCATGGCCAAAAAAAAAAAAAACGAATGGGGGACCGGCATGGATTCCAAAAGAAAAGAGCTCTGCCAAATAGCAGGATGAGAAGAATATTCAGGTTGACTCAATGGCCAAGATTTACAAGTGTTTAAATGAGTTTAATTTTTCAGTTTTTAAGTGGCCTTCAGTATACACATCCATATTGGTGATATAACAGAAAGAAACTGGTATTTGGAAAATTCACTCATCTATTTTATTCTCTCTCAAGAGTTAATTCTGAGGTTTGCATTTTTACCCCTGGCTACATGTAGTGATTAGATAAACTAGATAACTGTTAAATCTCTAAGGTAACTGTTAAATCGGAGCTAGGATAAAATGTGATTGTAGGGGATCTACCCTGGCCATGTTCTCTACTGATCTGTTGCTCTTTTCTTTTGGGGCCATGGAAAGTAAGATGGGGAGAAATGTTGAGGGAGAAGGATAATGGTATATGAGGAGCACTCCTTAGAAGTTTGAACTCACTGGGTTGTAGAATTAGATATAGATTCAGAGACTTCCCTTCCCCCAAATCATGGACCTGTGGTAAGAGTTAATAGGTGCTACTACCTAGGGTATTCTCTTTCTTAGTGCACTCATGGAGCTGAACAACAATGCAGACATGAAAAAAGGAATTTTATTTTAATTTCAAACCCATTGTATGAATTTCTTGCCTAGAACACATATGTAATCTGGTTGAGGCATAAATTGAGAGACTGGGAAAGGACAGTCTTCCATTTAACTTTTGCCACAGTTAAATCACATGTGGTTAAACAAGAGTTAATTTAACATAATTCATAGGAAAAGTCAAGTGCTGAATTTGTAAGCATTTCTCCAAGGGTGTGAATATTGCAGTCCCCAACCCACCGAAAACACAATCAAAATCCCTTTATTCATACTAGTGGGTGTGTTTAGCCCTAGGTACCCGATGTCAGCCTGGCCTTTGTAATTGACTTGAGTGCTTCTGCCCCAGTCATTACAAAGCTCCCATCTCAGGGCAGGACAGTGAGGAGTTTGGGCATGAGTCTTGCTGATGGCTTGTCTTTTCCAAAGCATGTTTTGTGGAATTGGTCCTTTAGAGCTGCAGTTTCCTGCACAAATCTTGGCCTCCGTATTTTCTCCTGCAGTCTGGTTTCTGGTTTGGATGCGCCCAGATGACCAGTGTCTCCCAGCTCACTGACACCCCACAGGAAGTAAGTGTATAAAAGGCCAGAGGCCACGGTTGTTCATGGGAGGAGGACTACCTGGCAAAGGTGGGTGATTTCCATGTGGAATACTGTTGAGAAGTGCTCCAGGGCAGGGACTGACCAAACTCTTTTAGTGGTCGAGGCACTTGTCTGAATTTCTTGGGATGAAAATCATTCCCAGCAGGTCACTGGTCTCATCTGGGTGCAAGGATAAGTCATTTTTCTTCTGCATCTTTTCAACACATTGACCTTGCAATGTCTGCACGTGGAAGCGTCTCAGAAGTGTGACCAGGGTGACCTTCATCATCACCATGGCAATGTATTTCCCCGCACAGGCCCGGGGCCCAAAGCCAAATGGCTGAAAGTACCTGTAAGGAACCTAGGAAAATGATCAGACAATTAGCCAGAGAAGTAAAGGCTAGAGTCATGCATATCTGTTTGATTCATCCTGAAAACACTGTGAGTCAGGATGCTCGGTTTCGGTGACTTGGCCATACTGCTCCTTCATGGAGAGGAATGACTGTAACTCAGATAAGCCTCTTTCTCCCTCCAGTTTGATTCACCCTTTGTGATACGGACACAACTTCAAACAATCCCCAGTTTTGCTCTTCATGTAAATACTCAACTAGCTCTGTGGGAAGACCACGGCTTTACTGCTGTTCTGCCAGTCATTGAGGCAAAGATTGTTTTTGTGCCAGGCCATATAACATGATGACAAGGACAAATTTAGGCAAAGGTGTGGATTCCCTGTCTATTAGTGCCAAGGATCTAAATATATTTAGTTATACAAATATTTAATGGGACACCTCTGCCTGTCTTGTCCCCATTTGTAATCACATAGTGCCTGGCACTTAATACATGCTCAGTAAGTTATTTTTGACCAATTGCCAACATGGCGTGGGTTGCTTATATAGAAATGGAATGAATTAGACAACTGGTTTAACTGAGATCATATTTCCATATGCAAATGGAAAAAGGGGGCACAGAGGGAACTATCTGGATAATTCAGGTGAAAAAAATCTTTGCCTAGAATTGACATAATGGAGGCAGAATCTCCAGTACACCTCAATTACAGAAAAAGAACAAGCTGAGGCTCTTCTAATTACAAAGTCTTATATAGAATGAGGCCTAGTGCTTGTGGGGCCATTTGGGAAACCAAAGACCCACTGCAAAAACCAAATCTTTTCTTCTCACTTGATTTCCATCTGAAGCAGAAGTGGATTTCCTTGACTTAGATGATGCTACGGCTGAATCTACATGATGACAAGGTGATAAGTTTAAATGGAAAAGTTAAGTTTAAATAGGTTGATTAAAGAAAATTTGCCTCATTTTAAGCAAATTAAGGGCCTGAATTGTTCACCGTTTGACCTATTTTGTGGCCTCCATGAAGACATTTCTGAGAGCTGGAGAGCCAGCCTCCTTGGCTTGAGGACAGACATGGTGGCCATGTTCCAAGCTAGGCGAAATGTGTTTTCCTGGTGAGGTGTGAAGAGAATGAGTAAATAGAATGAAATATACATGGTGAAAACACAGAAACAGAGAGGACTTAACAGTTGACATTTTCAAGAGTGGCGCACTCAGTTTTAAGGAAGGGCTCTTACATTCTTGGCAAAGTTTTCAAGAGTAAATTCATTGGGCTTGGGGAAAAACTCGAGTCTATGCATTCTTCCAATATTCAGGATAATGTTAGTCCCCCTTTTCACTGGGTAGCCATCGATGACATCATCCTCTAAGGCTTTGCGCATGACCAGGTCCACAACAGGCTGGTACCGCATGCTCTCATAAATAAAGTTTTCTACCACTTTTAGTGTTTGTATATCATCAATCCTTATGTCTCTTTCACCTGTGGGATCAGATTAAAAGGAAAAAGGAGGTCATGTTAGTTTCAACATGTGATGGGCATGAAACTCCTAGTTTCAGATCAGTATAGTTATAGGTCAGTTTGGTCTTGGTTGAAAAAATTTATATATATAATTCTAAAATACTTTATGTTTGGCCCACAGAGTGTCTTATGAAAGTTTAGATTTGAAGTCAATTATCTTAACATCTGAGGGATTTCATAGAAATGTCTGGACTTGTAGAAAAATAAAAAAACAGGTAACATTGGACTCACATCCGCACATGGCAATAGTTGGCTGAGGGTGTGTGGCTGATGAGCCCTTTCGAGGGACTTCCTCTCTGCAGCATCATGTAGACCTACCTAATCTGCTTCAAACATTTATTGCCACCTGTGTGGTTCTTTTTTTAAATTTTTATTTATGTATTTATTTATTTATTTTTGGCTGTGTTGGGTTTTCGTTTCTGTGCGAGGGCTTTCTCCAGTTGCGGTGAGCGGGGGCTACTCTTCATCGTGGTGCGTGGGCCTCTCACTGTTGCTGCCTCTCCCATTGCGGAGCACAGGCTCCAGACGCGCAGGCTCAGTAGTTATGGCTCACGGGCCTAGCCGCTCCGCGGCATGTGGGATCTTCCCGGACCGGGGCACGAACCCATGTCCCCTGCGTTGGCAGGCGGATTCTTAACCACTGCGCCACCGGGGAAGCCCACCTGTGTGGTTCTTGAGTTTTGTTCCCTACTCTAAATTCTAGAAGACATTCATTCCTCCTCTAGTCAAGTGAGATGGTGAGATTAATCATGTTCACAGAAATTTTCTCTTCTGGTATCCTATGCAGTCATCTGTCAGAAAATATCACTGATAGCTACCTACCACCAGTCCCTCCAATCAGGAAACTTGCAGAAGCCTCTTAGATAGCCTCATCCACCAGAGGGCAGACAGCACAAGCAAGAAGAACTACAATCCTGCAGCCTGTGGGAGAAAAACCACATTCACAGAAAGACAGAAAAGATGAAAAGGCAGAGTGTTGTGAACCAGATGAAGGAACAAGATAAAACCCCAGAAAAACAACTAAATGAAGTGGAGATAGGAAACCTTCCAGAAAAAGAATTCAGAATAGCGATAGGGAAGATGATCCAGGACCATAGGAAAAGAATGGAGGCAAAGATCAAGAAGATGTAAGAAATGTTTAACAAAGAACTAGAAGAATTAAAGAACAAAGACCTAGAAGAATTAAAGAACAAACAAACAGAGATGAACAATACAATAACTGAAATGAAAAATACACTAGAAGGAATCAATAGCAGAATAAGTGAGGCAGAAGAACGGATAAGTGACCTGGAAGACAGATGGTGGAATTCACTGCTGCGGAACAGAATAAAGAAAAAAGAATGAAAAGAAATGAAGACAGCATAAGAGACCTCTGAGACAACATTAAACGCAACAACATTCACATTACAGGGGTCCCAGAAGGAGAAGAGAGCAAGGCTCTGAGAAGATATTTGAAGAGATTGTAGTCGAAAACCTCCGTAACATGGGAAAGGATAGTGACCCAGGTCCAGGAAGCACAGACAGAACCAGGCAGGATAAACCCAAGGAGAAACATGCCAAGACACACAGTAATCAAATTAACAAAAATTAAAGACAAAGAAAAATTATTGAAAGCAATAAGGCAAAAACGACAATTAACAAACAAGGGAACTCCATTAAGGTTAACAACTGATTTCTCAGCAGAAACTCTACAAGCCAGAAGGGAGTGACATGATATATTTAAAGTGATGAAAGGGGAGAACCTATAACCAAGATTACTCGACCCAACAAGGATCTCATTCAGATTCGATGGAGAAATCAAAAGCTTCACAGACAAGCGAAAGGTAAGAGAATTCAGCACCACCAAACCAGCTCTACAACAAATTCTAAAGGAACTTCTCTAAGTGGGAAACACAAGAGAAGAAAAACCTACAAAAACAAACCCAAAACCATTAAGAAAATGGTAATAGGAATATACATATCGATAATTACCTTAAACGTGAATGGATTAAATGCTCCAACCAAAAGACACAGGCTCGCTGAATGGATACAAAAAACAAGACCCATATATATGCTGCCTACAAGAGACCCACTTCAGACCTAGGGACATATACAGACTGAAAGTGAGGGGATGGAAAAAGATATTCCATGCAAATGGAAATCAAATAAAGCTGCAGGAGCAATACTCATATCAGATAAAATACACTTTAAAATAAAGAATGTTACAAGAGACAAGGAAGGACACTACATAATGATCAAGGAAACAATCCAAGAAGAAGATATAACAATTATAAATATATATGCACCCAACATAGGAGCACCTCAATACATAAGGCAACTGCTAACAGCTATAAAAGAGGAAATCGACAGTAACACAATAAGAGTGGGGGACTTTAACACCTCACTTACACCAATGGACAGATCATCCAAAAAGAAAATTAATAAGGAAACAGAGGTGTTAATTGACACAATAGACCAGATAGATTTAATTGATATTTATAGGCCATTCCATCCAAAAACAGCAGATTACACTTTCTCCTCAAGTGCACACAGAACATTCTCCAGGATAGATCACATCTTGGGTCACAAATCAAGCCTCAGTACATTTAACAACAAAATTGTAGTCATATCAAGCATCTTTTCTGACCACAACACTATGAGATTGGAAATCAACTACAGGGAAAAAAAGGTAAAAAACACAAACACATGGAGGCTAAACAATACGTTACTAACTGACCAGGAGATCACTGAAGAAATCAAAGAGGAAATCAAAAAATATCTACAGATAAGTCACAACGAAAAAACGACCATCCAAAACCTATGGGATGAAGCAAAAGCACTTGTAAGAGGGAATTTTATAGCAATACAAGCCTACCTCAAGAAACAAAAAAATCTTAAGTAAACAATCTAACCTTACACATAAAGGAACTAGAGAAAGAAGAACAAACAAAACCTAAAGTTAGCAGAGGGAAAGAAATCATAAAGATCAGAGCAGAAATAAATGAAATAGAGACAAAGAAAACAGTAGCAAAGATCAATAAAACTAAAAGCTGGTTCTTTGAGAAGATACCAAAATTGACAAACCATTAGCCAGACTCATCAAGAAAAAGAGGGAGAGGACTCAAATCAATAAAATTAGAAATGAAAAAGGAGAAGTTACAACAGACACTGCAGAAATACAACGCATCCTAGGAGACTACTACAAGCAACTCTATGCCAATAAAATGGACAACCTGGAAGAAACGGACAAATTCTTAGAAAGGTATAATCTTCCAAGACTGAACCAGGAAGAAATAGAAAATATGAACAGACCAATCACAAGTAATGAAATTGAAACTGTGATTAAACATCTTCCAACAAACAAAAGTCCAGGACCAGATGGCTTCACAGGTGAATTCTATCAAACATTTAGAGAAGAGCTAACACTCATCCTTCTCAAACTGTTCCAAAAAATTGCAGAGGAAGGAACACTCCCAAACCCATTCTGTGAGGCCACCATCACCCTGATACCAGAACCAGACAAAGATACTCCAAAAAAAGAAAATTACAGGCCAATATCACTGATGAATATAGATGCAAAAATCCTCAACAAAATACTAGCAAACAGAATCCAACAACACATTAAAAGGATCATACACCATGATCAAGTGGGATTTATCCCAGGGATGCAAGGATTCTTCAGTATACGCAAATCAATCAATGTGATACTCCATATTAACAAATTGAAGAATAAAAACCATATGATCCTCTCAATAGATGCAGAAAAAGCTTTGGACAAAATTCAACACCCAGTTATGATAAAAACTCTCCAGAAAGTGGGCATAGAGGGCACCTACCTCAACATAATAAAGGCCATCTACGACAAACCCACAGCAAACATCATTCCCAATGGTGAGAAACTGAAAGCATTTCCTCGAAGATCAGGAACAAGACAAGGATGTCCACTCTCACCACTATTATTCAACATAGTTCTGGAAGTCCTAGCCACGGCAATCAGAGAAGAAAAAGAAATAAAAGGAATACAAATTGGAAAAGAAGAAGTAAAACTGTCACTGTTTGCAGATGATATGATACTATATATAGAGAATCCTAAAGATGCCACCAGAAAACTACTAGAGCTAACCAATGAATTTGGTAAAGTTGCAGGATACAAAATTAATGCACAGAAATCTCTTGCATTCCTATACACTGATGATGAAAAATCTGAAAGAGAAATTAAGGGAACACTCCCATTTACCATTGCAAGAAAAAGAATAAAATACCTAGGAATAAACGTACCTAGGGAGTCAAAAGACCTGTATGCAGAAAAGTATAAAGACAATGATGAAAGAAATTAAAGATGATACCGACAGATGGAGAGATATACCATGTTCTTGGATTTGAAGAATCAATATTGTAAATTTCATGTAATGTCTGAAACATTTACATTAACACATGAAATTTCTAAAAATCTTATATGTTCTGGTATAATGTTATAAGTCATAATCCTAGTTGTTACTTTAAAATGTATATCTCAGAAATAACTAATTTTCTTGTCAACTGCAAAAAAAAAAAAAAGAATCAATATTGTGAAAATGACTATACTGCCCAAAGCAATCTACAGATTCAATGCAATCCCTATCAAATTACCAATGGCATTTTTTACAGAACTAGAACAAAAAAATCTTAAAATTTGTATGGAGACACAAAAGACCCTGAATAGCCAAAGCAGTCTTGAGGGAAAAGAACAGAGCTGGAGGAATCAGACTCCCTGACTTCAGACTATACTACACAGCTATAGTAATCAAGACAATATGGTACTGGCACAAAAACCGAAATATAGATCAATGGAACAAGATAGAAAGCCCAGAGATAAACCCACACACCTATGGTCAAGTAATCTATGACAAAGGAGGCTAGGATATACAATGGAGAAAAGACCGTCTCTTCAGTAAGTGGTGCTGGGACAACTGGACAGCTACATGTAAATGAATGAAATTAGAACACTCCTTAACACCATACACAAAAATAAACTCAAAATGGATTAGAGGCCTAAATGTAAGACCGGACATTATAAAACTCTTAGAGGAAAACATAGGAAGAACACTCTTTGACATAAATCACAGCAAGATATTTTTTGATTCACTTCCTTGAGTTATGGAAATAAAAACAAAAATAAACAAATGGGACCTAATGAAACTTCAAAGCTTTTGCACAGCAAAGGAAACCATAAACAAGGTGAAAAGACAACCCTCAGAATTGGAGAAAATATTTGCAAATGAGTCATCGGACAAAGGATTAATCTCCAAAATGTATAAACAGCTGTTGAAGCTCAATATTAAAGAAAAAAACAACCCAATCCAAAAATGGGCAGAAGACCTAAACAGACATTTCTCCAAAGAAGACATACAGATGGCTAAGAAGCACATGAAAAGCTGCTCAACATCACTAATTATTAGAGAAATGCAAATCAAAACTACAATGAGGTATCACCTCACATCAGTTAGAATGGACATCATCAGAAAATCTGCAAACATCAAATGCTGGAGAGGGTTTGGAGAAAATGGAACCCTCTTGCACTGTTGGTGGGAATGTAAATTGATACAGCCACTATGGAGGACAGTATGGAGGTTCCTTAAAAAACTAAAAGTAGAATTCCCATATGACCCAGCAATGCCACTACCGGGCATATACCCAGAGAAAACCATAATTCAAAAAGACACACGCACCCCAATGTTCATTGCAGCACTATTTACAATAGCCAGGTCATGGAAGCAACCTAAATGCCCATCGACAGACGAATGGATAAAGAAGATGCGGTACAATTATACAATGGAATATTACTCAGCCATGAAAAGGAACGAAATTGGGTCATTTGTAGAGACGTGGATGGATCTAGAGACTGTCATACAGAGTGAAGTAAGTTAGAAAGAGAAAAACCAATATCGTATATTAACACATATATTTGGAACCTAGAAAAATGCTACAGATGAACTGGTTTGCAGGGCAGAAATTGAGACACAGATATAGAGAACAAATGTATGGACACCAAGGGGGGAAAGCAGCGGGGGGTGCGGGTGGTGGTGTGATGGATTGGGAGATTGGGATTGACATGTATACATTGATGTGTATGAAATGGATGACTAATAAAAAACTTTTGTATGAAAAAGTAAAGAAAATTTAAAAAAAAAAGAGAAAATATCACTGTTAGTCTCTCCTTCTCATCTCATCAAGGACAACCTGGGGTGGTAGAGTGGCAAGAATGCCGTCTCTCCACCAAAACAAATGGGGTGCCTCATCAGCTCCAGGTGAGCTGGGGATTGATGGACACCTCCATTGTCTCAGCTTGGCTCGACACTGGTCAAAGAGGCTTGGATTACTCTCAGAATTGGCAAAGCTTCAAAGCATCCTGAAATGGGGTACTGTTTTCGCAGAATGAAAGTCAACCCAGGGTCCTGAGGCAGTTCTGTCTCCTGTACAGTTAGGTTATTCAGGAGTGGTGTCACTTGGTTAGAGAACTTTAACAACACAGCCCCTCACGTACTGCTTTTTGAACACAGTAAGAGTCTAATGGGTGTATTTATCTGTGGTGGGGAGTTAGAAGGCAGATGATGGAGAAGGTAAAAAAGGCATACTTTTAGAAGTAATTACTAGTCTTGTGGGTCTAGGGGGAACAAGTATACAGGTACTCGTGGTTGTCCCGGGTTTTTTTTTTAATTTTTATTTATTTATTTATGGCTGTGTTGGGTCTTCGTTTCTGTGCGAGGGCTTTCTCTAGTTGTGGCAAGCGGGGGCCGTTCTTCATCGTGTTGCGCGGGCCTCTCACTATCGCGACCTCTCTTGTTGCGGAGCACAGGCTCCAGACACGCAGGCTCAGTAATTGTGGCTCACGGGCCTAGCTGCTCTGCGGCATGTGGGATCTTCCCAGACCAGGGCTCGAACCCGTGTCCCCTGCATTAGCAGGCAGATTCTCAACCACTGCGCCACCAGGGAAGCCCCGGTTGTCCCAGTTTTATCTTTCAAGAGGACTGTCGTGTCAGGGGGATATCATGGGGCACAAGCACTTTTCACCTCTCAAGGAAATTGTATTAAAGGTTTATGATCTCAAGAGCAATTTCCCCTGTGTTGCCTGTATCCCCATCATTCTGTTACTCTCTCTCTCTCACTCCACTGAGCTTGTTTCTTGAATTCTCTTTTTCTCACGAGACTGAGAGCCCCAGGACTGCAGGGATGGCACTGGCTTGTTCACCGCGGTGCCCTTGCACCTGGCACAGAACCCATAACCTGAAAAGGGTGCTTGAGAAAACATTCCAGAATTTGAAACCTGGATGTCATTCTGGCTCCTTGCTGTCTACCTTCCCAGGCAGTGGCCCTCCTATGGCAACGCGTCTGCAGAACCCTTTCACATATTTAATCCGTGTATGAAATTTCCCCATGTCATCTATTTCAAGCAGCACTCAAATGGTTTTAAAGATAAATAAGATAAAAAGTTTAAGAAATACATGGTGCCTTTTAACAACAAAATAGGTTGTTTCACAGAGACCTGTAAAGTTAAGATAGAAAAATCTATATCATTACTGATACCCCTTCGCATGTGTCTGAAATGTGTTCCTAAAGAGATTACTTATGTGAAGCACATTCCAAATAAGGCATTCTGTTTTCTCCAGAAAGCAATTCTGACTTCTTCTGAACGTGGCAGTGTCTCCAGGGAAGGGTGGGGATATCAGAAGCAGTGGCAGAGTGATGCTGAAGCAGAGGCAGAGCAGGGAGGGGGCAGAGTTGGGAAGAGCTGAGCAGGGACCTGGAGGCTCTCCTGCAGAGGAGGAGGAGAGGGTGGGGGAGGGAAACTGCTCGCTCCCCTGCCTCTGCTGTCATCACCCTTTCCTCCTCCCTCTGCCACCACCTGGAAGAACGGGCTGCTTGAAACCCAGAAACACTGCAATAATGATAGCCATTTCCCTGGGTGGACCCTCAAAAGCCTTTTGTCACTGATAAGGTAGCAAATCCTTGTGGATGATCCCATGTTTTTTTAAACACAGACAAATAGAACCGCATATATGTGTTCATGTGCCCATCAGAAAAGACCTTGAAGAATACACATCAAAATATTAACAGTGATTCCCCCTGGGGAATGGGAAGGAGAGCGGAAGAGATCAGGAGATAGTACTTTCTGCTTTATACATGTCTCTATTATTTGGATTTTTTTCCAACGAGCATGTATTTTTTTTTATATTCGAAAAACACAGAAACCTGTCCGGCATAATGAAAATATGACACATTGACTTGCTCTATTGTTCTCTGGGTGGATTCTAATAAAGATTTTGACATAAGATTCTTAGGACATAGAAGCTGATATTCAGAAGGAATTGTTTTCTAATCTCTATTGTTTGCTTGATAAATTCTTACCAACAACAGTCTGGATTTCCTTCATTATTGCCTCTTCAACCTGGGGGTGCTTTGCAATGAGAAGCAGCATGAAGAACACAGAGACGGACATGGTGTCCGGTGCTGCGATCAGCATTTCCAGTACACACTGGTTCACATTCTCTCTTGTCAGGTCACCACGTTTCTGAACAATTGAAAGTGGGGAGAAACTTTGGCAACATGAATGAACGGTTCAGAACAGGAGGGGAGGTGGCACTCAAGGATTAATAACCTCAACAAAATGAAATCAGAGAAACTATGTGTCTCTGGGACGGATGATGGACATTTGCATTAACAATCTTCAGCTCAAAGCTGAAGAACTTAACCAAATACCTATGTGTTTAGTGTCTTTAGACTCCCCAGTTTACATATTTTTATTGTGCAGAAACACAGAAGTTTCAGTCTTAAAGGTCAATCTTACCTGATGTCTAATTGGGGGCTATTGGATTAGGCATTATAGAAATACTGGAGCGTATAGTCAAAAGCAGAAACATGCAACAATTAACAGGAGAGAATTTTTAGACACTGATACACAGTCAGTCATACACATATGTTGTATGGGAATTATGGGTAGTTCAGGTCTGTACCTCAGCCAAAATCAACTCAGTGGCAAAATCCATAGAGTCTTCCAGTTTCTCTGCTATGAAAATCCTGCGTCTTTTTTTTTCTACCAGAATTTCCATTTCATCTTTCAACTCCTTGCTGGAAAAAGCAGTGAAAATATTATCTACTTGTACACAGATATGACATCTAGATAAATGGATTTGTTTGCCATGTTTAAAAATAAAATGATCTGCTTTAGTGGAAGCCATTAGTGCTCATGAATAACTGAATTTATACTTAATTCTTCACAGATATCCTTAAATTACATACACATTATATCATGTTAAGGAACCAGAGTTAGCCCAGATATCTCGGCAGTGGTAGCAAAATCAAGGCTGTAACTGTAGTTAAGGGTTGAAAACTGGTACCAAATGGCTAAATCCAATTATGTTTTCTGCTATTTGATTGGGCCAGCACAGTGCTTAAATTAAACATCAAAAACCAAAGCCAGTGAATGCCTTTAGTGGGAGCATGCACTCTCCAGTCTGCCATGGGCACCTGCATTTCCTGTGTCTTATATTCACCCAGCCTACTTTTATCTTCATAGTCCCTAAGACTATTGAGTTTGAGGTTCCTCTTCTACATAGGAAGTATTCTTCCTGATATTTATCTCATACCTTGCAGTTTCTGCCTCATAGTAAGACTAAGTAAATATTTGTTGAACGAATGACTGGCTGCATCAATATGCATATGCATTTTGACAGTGTGGAGGAGGGAAAAGCACCTTGGATAAAGGGTCAGGTTCTGGTCCAGGTTGTTGTCGTTCACATAACCTAGTTTAAGTCTCTGAGTCTTATGTCTCTTTTAAAGTGAAGGGATCAGGCTAGATGAACAATAAGGCCACCTTGAGATCTCAATTCTGTTATCTTTGACTTTGTCTTTAAGTGTATGCATTCACGTATAATTGTATTGTTCCCGCCAATCTCAGGGAACACTATTCTGTATTATGTTAAATGTACAATAAACCTTTCTTTCAAATTCTTGTTGGCACTGTTGCCTACACGCTTAAATACTCTGTTGACCTAAATAGCCTCTATGTTTACTCCAGTTCAGCAGGAAAAGTAACGGAGGATTCTTTAAGATACCTCCTATCTTTGAAAGTTTTTTGGGGGGGGCATCTCAAGGAAAATGTTTAAACATTCTGAGAGATATTCTTCAGGGTAGTATTTTCATTGTGTCATTCTAAATAAGGATGCCTACTGTTGTGTATATCTGTGAGTATGCTTTATAGGCGCGTGCACAAACACACACACACCATTCCAAATATACAGCAGGGATATATTCACATTTATTCATTTATCTACCCATCCATTTGTTCAGCAAATATTTGTTGAGTATCTCCTACATTTATTCAATAATGGGCTAGAACGCTCATAGCATTCCTACCTAAGCAATGGCCCCCAGATGGCCTGGGTCGTATTGAAATGCCCCTAGACTTTGAATTCCTAGAGAATTTCTTGATGGAGCTGCATCCACTTCTAAGCATCTCCTTCCTCCCTGGGCCAGAGTCAGGGGCCTCTGAATATCCACTGGGATTCCCCCTATTCAGGTTAAAATTTGCTTCTGCTTAAACGTATGTATTTGAATTTGTATGTCATTAAAAACTAAGAGAATTGAGTTAAATGTCAGTTTCCAGGAAATAGGAAGTCTCTGACTTACAAATTATATTGCAAGAATTCCTCTGTTTGTACCAAAATAATGGTGGCTAGGTTCCTAGTCCAGGCCACAGACACTTATTTAATGTATTCTGAGACTGAAAAGCCTACATTTGACAAAACAAAAAGTAGAAAACAATACTGCTCTAATATTGGGAATTCAAAGAGGGAAAAATGTAAAATTGAATAAATAGGGATGGAAGTAGATGTCCCAGAAACCTTTACATAAATATGTTTTTAAAAATATTGGCATGAAAGACAAATTCTATATGATCTCTCTTATATGTGGGATCTTAAAAAAACAATAACAAAAGGAGAAGTCCCAACCTCAGTTTTACAAGAAGAGATTGGTGATTGCCATGGGTGCTGGGGGTAGGTTGGGTGTGAAATGGGTGAAGGGGATCAAAGGTACAAACTTCCTTCCAGTTATATGATCAATAAATCATGGGGATGTAATGTACAGCATGGTGACTACAGTTAATATACAGTATTACATATTTAAAAGTTGCTAAGAGAGTAGATCTTAAAAGTTCTCATCACAAGAAAAAAGTTTTGTAACTATGTATGGTGAAAGATGTTAACTAGATTAATGGTGATGAACATTTCTCAGTATATTCAGATATTGAATCAGGCTGTACACCTGAAACTAACGTAATGTTATATGTCAATTATGCCTCAATAAAAAAAGTATTGGCATTATTGCAAAGGCATGCAGGGGAAGGAGATTAAAAGGTTTCTCTAGGTCTTTACTGCTCTAGATCAGAGGAGATATTACATAGTTCACTAACCATTGGCAAATTTATATAGAGAGGGAATGTTGTTGAGATAATTTTAAAGAAACCAAAGAGAAACTGTTATACAGTTTCATGTTATAAGTTTCTATGGGCCTGCTGACCATACTGAAGCTAAACTAATGGCCAAGTTTAACTGCGGACCAATAAGACTCTTTAGACGACCACAAATTCTGAGAGCAGTGAAGAGATGAACCATTTATCTTATCGATTCAAGTCACAATAAGCTCCAGCAGAAACAAAGAGAAATGTTTAAAGGGCCAACTGTCCAAATCATCCACCTGATACTCATCATCCACTTGAAATATATAAAGCAACATCAAGCTGACTTCCTGGAGACTAATATTACTGAATTTCAAAACACGCAAACAGGATGAAGTTAGCTCTTCAAACAAGTTTGGGAAATTGTAGAGATGGAGAATTTAATATAGTCAGGGACATCTGGGAAGGATATGAACAGAGGGATGGGGAAAGCTAACATGTTTACTGCCTACTATGTGTCATGCTCTGTGCTGATTGCCCTACATAGAGGATCTCATTAACCTATATTGCCACCATGGAGGGTATGTTATATTTTACTTTAAAGAACTTCCCAAGGACATTTGGTTACTAAGTGCTAGAGATAGGATACAAACCAGATCTGTCTACCTCTAGATCCCCTGTGCTTTCCACTGGTGGTTAGAGGTGGCATGCATAGTGGCTGGCTACTTACACTCTAAAAACTCATTGATTATCCAATAGGTCATTGGGCATTTGTCTAGTCTTCTGCTAGACTAGTCTGAGATCAAAGCAAAGCCATTTAGTGACAGATTTAGGATCCCCCAAGATATAAGATGCATAACTAAACAAACAACACATCTTATAAAAGTTCATCATGAAAAAATTCTCTTGCAACTACTGTCAATTCTTACAAGTTGAATTAAGTTAAATTCATTCAGAAGCAACACAACAATAAAATGAATTATGTTTCCATTTTTCCAGGCATGCAAAGAGAATTTTGACTAATGATAAGGATAGGTTCAGCCAACCCTTCTCTTCAACTCAAAATACACAGCAGTGTCCTAGTTCCAGAGATGGAGCTCTCAGCCTCCTAGGGGAAAACTGCCCTGGGCCAAAGTCTTCCTTTCCTCTGTGGTCTGGCCACATGCTGCCAAATTGCTGTAAGAAGTGCTTCACCAGCAGCTTAAGAGCTCCCTTGCGGTTCTGGAGAGGAGAAAGCTTGCCGAAGAGGCCAGCAATAACTAAGACACAACACAGATCAATGCAATCTCAGCAATAAATATTCCAAAATATGTTACTTACACAGACTTTTCATACTTTCTGCATAGCCAAGAAATCTTAAAGAAGATGTCTGGTTTGAGAAGGAGAGCTTGCCATGCATCAAAATAACCCTGGATTTTAACCACGATGGCCCTTTCTGGAAAAACAGAAAAAGATCAGAACAGATGAGCAAAAATGTGAGCCCAAGAATGGTACACTGCTCAGAGAAGATCCCCTGTAGACTCTCCTACCATTTGGGACTCTAAGCAGGGCAAGGTGCCACCTTCACTGGGTGTTTCAGCCACATGAATGCCACTAAACAAATCAACAGTAATTTATTCTGCTTGGCATCTAAATTGACCACGTTAACCAGAGATTTGCCAGTTTTCATGTTTGCGTCAGAGACACAGCCTAGAATGTCACATCCTTCTCCTTGGTGAGCCACCAACACCTTCTGTTTTCCTGACTGTGGGAAATGAGAAGTAATTAATGCTGTTATGGCCTCAATTCTGGCACCTGGAAAGGCAAAAGGCCTCCCCACTCTGTTGTTTATATTTTCGGTTCAGAGTGTGGAATTCACCTTGGGATCTTCAATGCCTTGTCCTGAGTCTTGTGCACAGTCAGATCTTAACGGATGTTCTTGAATTAAATTGAATACTAGAGAAGAGAAAACCCCTGCTTTTTTCAAATTATATACAAGAGAAGGCAAGAGACATGAAGATGCAGAAACTGCAGTTCACAGAAATGAAGAAGCTTGCCCAACACCATACAGCCAGAGTGGCAGGAAGTCCCTAGGCTGGAGCTCAGTTCTATCTGACCTCAGGGCCATGTCCTTTCCTCTTTGGTGCACCGGGTCCCTCAGGCCAAATGAGAGTTTAATAAGGACCCGGTGAGCAGAGGGAAATACACATGAGTCTGTATGGGTTATGCAGGTTCTTAGACCACAGTCTGCATCCATAAGTTAACAGAGAGCTGTACAATTCCCTTTACTTGATCCCTCCTAAGAATCAAGGCTAGTGGGGAACCAAGGAGCAGGGACTTCTAAAATAGGTACCTGTCATACCTTAGGAGAGATGTGCGTGGAACAGGCAAACAGGACTTTCAGAGTCCCTGTGTGAAAGGGGATGAGGCAAGAGTCTGTGACTAATGTCCTCAGAGTGAATGGGGCTCCCATCCTAATGTCAATCAGATGGGGTTCCTATGACTCTGGTAAGGGATCATTAAAGAGCTGGGGAGATGAGGCGGGGAGAGTGGAGCAGAGAAATGGAGGGCTTATCGCTTGTCTGCTTGTCCAAATGTGGTCAATCAGGGAGCAGATGTGATAGCTCAGTTGGTCTGGGCAAGTGTGAAAATCGTGCCTTGTTCTTATGCCTGTGATGTTCTTCCCTCAGATCTGCATGTGGCTCATCGTCACACTTCATTTGGGGCTATTTTCAGACATCCTCTCCACAGAGGCCTTCCTGACCACCCTTTCTCTCCACAAGAGCTTCAGCCTCACACTGACCTCCCCTTCACTTCCTAGCCCTTTGCCCTGCTTTGTTTTTTTTTAAGGTACTTATTATAGCCTAATATATTACTAGATAGTTGTTTACTGTCCATATACCCACTAGGATGTAAACTCTTTGAAGGCAAGGACTTTGTCTTGTCCACTGGTCTGTCCCCAGAACCTAAGCCTGGCATAAAATAGGCAATCAATAAATATTAGTTGAATGAATGTATGAATCAATGAACACTGCTAGAAATCAAGTCAGGAGAAATTACATTAAGCTGACAGCAGCAAAATGGAATGAATCCACATGATTAATGTTTGTTCTTTTGTTGGCGGTAGAGTTGCATGTATGTGTTTAATATTTGTTTCTGTAATATAGTGAGGAAAGCAGTTTCTTGAGTGAGACATCTTGCCAGGATTGTTATAAATGCTAAGTGACAAAGTTCATGTGAAGCAACTTTTTATACTGCTTGGCACATAGTAGATACTAAATTAATGTTAGTTATCATCATTTCCAGCAGCAACAGTACCCTTATCGTCATATAGAGTCAAAATTTTCATACTTAGTGGCTTTGAGAGAGAGGTGTGTATGTACATTTATGTGTGTGTGTAGATAGATGGAATGTGTATATGTGTTTGTATGTGTGTGTATATATATAAATATACATACATATATACACATTTATATGTATATATCATGCCCAAAAGAATGGTTGGTAATGGTTAAACACATAGGTTTGGTGGTAGGATATATTTATGACCAAATCAAATGATCACATCTATTAAATTTCAGCTGTGGGTAGAATCCTATTTCCTAGAGCAATGAAGAGAGATACAAAAGAAATAGAAGATGGCCCCTGCTGTGGATATTTATGACCTTATAAGTGAACAAGGCAGACATACCAGGAAAAATATTTGGGAATACTTAGAAGGGTTTAAAGAAGAGCAGTATGCAAAAGAGTATATCTTTCCTTGAGTCCATTATCCTTCTCATGCCCTGTTTAATACAGGGCTGAATGTCAAGTCATAAGAATGAAAATTTCAGGGCTTCCCTGGTGGCGCAGTGGTTGGGAGTCCGCCTGCCGGTGCAGGGGACGCGGGTTTGAGCCCTGGTCCGGGAGGATCCCACATGTCGCTGAGCGGCTGGGCCTGTGTGCCGCAGCTGCTGAGCCTGCGCTCTGGAGTCTGCGGGCCACAACTGCTGAAGCCCGCCTGCCGCGGCTGCTGAGGCTTGCGTGCCTGGGGCCCGTGCTCTGCAGTAGGAGAGGCCACAGCAATGGGAAGCCTGTACACCGCAATGAAGAGTAGCCCGTGCACTGCAATGAAGAGTGGCCCCTGCTCGCCACGGCTAGAGGAAGCCCACGCACAGCAACGAAGACCCAAAACAGCCAAAATAAATAAATAAATAAATACATTTTTTTTTAAAGTGAAAATTTCAGTACCGTCCAAGGGGATCCCCAGGAAGAGCTTGTTAGAGGTGTCCAGCATGATGCGCCGCATGAGGGTCAACACGTCCACATAGCCCAACTCGTTGCGGACCTCCTCCAGCCTGTCCAGATGCTTGGTGATGGAATCAGCACAGACGGTCACCATGCGCACCAGGCCGGGGCCAGACAAAGCTGAAGGGTACACGTCAGAGTGAGCCGCCTCCAACTCCAGGGCATACAAACTATCAGGCAATTTTGGCGTTTTGTGTTTGGAGCTTAACTGACCACAAATTTTTATTCAATAGATGGGTGGAAATTTTCATATTCTTTACATTTTTCTATATTCTACTAATTGTCTACTAGAAAGTATCACTTTTATGATTAAAAATGAATGAATGAATGAAAAATCTTTTTAAAACAAATGATTCAAAATTAAACTTTTATTCTACCTATGACAAATCATTTGTGAGATTGCAAATGAAACATTTAGTATTTGTGATCATAAATTACAGATCAGTAATTTTCTATATTATGTACATTTCTCGCTAAAGAAGGTTTGGATTTCACTTGGGTGATATTTTATGTTTCAATGGGTGGCAGAATATTGCTACAGAAGTATTCAAATTGGATCTTACCTTTTAGATCTAAGGTGCTTCCTGTTTAATTGTAGTTCATATGTGTAAAGTCCTAGTCTTATAAATTACCAAATGTACCCTTCTCTTAATTTTGGTTTCTCTTCAAACTACATCTAGATTTATTGTACTCAATCAATGTCATAACAACAAAACAAAACTTTGTTGGTTGAGCAGTCTTCTTCACAGGACTGGGATCACTGGGGACAGTGATAACCTATTAGCACTGTACTTCAAGTCCATAGTACAGGGTGGCCCTCGATATATATCTGTCAAAAGGAGGAATGAATGAATGAGTGAATGAATAGATGAATGAATGAATGAAACCAGATAGAGTGAACTGGCTCTGATCTCTCTCTTTCTTGGCTCCTGACCATCTGAGCATCTAGTGGTCCTAATGGTAGATGGTCTAACATGAGTTTAACTCTTAAAGTCCTCCTTTCACTGTTTGTTCAAGGTTGCTCTAAGCTTTCTTTAGGAGTAATCTCTCTTTTTTATGTCTTTTTTTATTCAGACTTGCTGTTAAAGTCAGAGCCCTCAAACAAAACAAATCAGCTGTGCTGCAGAAGCCCCTGAAGGCACACTTTGCAAATAAGAAAGGAAACCTGGTGAGTGGTCCTAGAGTCTAAGAATTTCCACCCATGTATAAAAAGGAAGTTTGGGTTGGCAGCATAATTTCTGACTTTAGGAGGGACCTGGAGATATGTAAGGCCGGGATGCTGTTTCCTGGGTGACTGTCACATTCACAAGTGAGATAAATGATTCCTCAGTGAATCAATCCTTTGCATGGAAGGGTTGGCTTTGTTTATCACTCCCAGACTGATGCATGATTTGCCACTCCCAGACTGATGTATGATTTGCCTCTACGTTCAAGAGCTTGAAACCACATTTCAAATGTATAAACCACATTTCAAACGTATAAAAGGAATGGGGAGCCTCTAGAACCTGGAAAAGGCAAGGAAACACTTTCTCCCTAGAGGCTGCAGAAAGGAACACAGCCTTGCCAGTGCCTTGATTTTAGCCCTGTGAGACCCATGTCAGACTTTTGAGCCATAAAACTGTAAGATAATGAATGTGTGGTTTGAAGCCAAAGGCTTCCATTCCAGCAGCATATAGTAAAGGGGGAAATCACTAGATAAGGAGGTTTGTAATCCAGTCTCTGCTCCTCCATACCTGGCTATGTTGCCTGGAGGAAGAATCACAAGCTCTCTAGAAATGTACTCCTTAAGTATAAAACTCAGAGGCTGGATGAAATGACATATACAACTCTTCTCAGTTCTAAAATTCTGTAATTTATTTGTAAATGGCTATCTTAAGACATCTGGGATGTCAGCCAATGATTCAGCAAACATGTTGGTTACGCTAAATCAACTATATGGCTGACATACTAAGCTCTTAACTGAAGTGATCTTAAGTATACAGGGTGCCAATTCTCCTTCACATTCATGAAATTGTTTGTGGGTCAACAAGAAGGACAGAGTTTGTGTTGGGTGAATACGTAGGCTCTGGGGTTGTATCCTGTGCTACCATTTGCTATTGGTGGAAACTTGGGCAAGTTATTTAAACTCTTTATGCCTCAGTTTTCTCAGTTCTAAAATGGAGGTGATAAGGGTATTTAACACATGAGGTTGCTGTGGGATTAAAGTTATCAAGGGCTTAAACAGTGCCTACTACATAGTACATGTATAATGAATGTTAGCTCTTACTATTTCAAAACTGTGAAGCAGCAGAAGTCAAAAATGATTTCAAGAAGGCATATTCATAGACAAAAGAGCAGAAAGTAGCCAGACATCTGAATACCTTTCATAAAGTAAGTTCTAGCAGCTTTCCAGAGGACTGGATTATTATTAAATATGATGCCTTTCTCATGCATGCCAATGCACTGCAACCCAAGTTTGCTGCCGAATCGGGATGTGTAGTGATTGTGCTTCATTATGTGGAACACACTTGAGGACCTGTAGAGAAAGCAAACCTTGGGGTTACTTGTTGAGGGTCAGGAGAACTCAGTGTGATGAGTTTGCCTACCAGGTGGCTCTCATACCAAACGCCTGTTGATCTAAATGCAGTGCATAATTTCTAGTATTCAGATTAAATAAGCACTTGTGTTAGCACAAGAACCTCCTTCTCCAGTTGAAACATTTCCACCTGCTAGCTCTCTGTTTGAGCATCACTAAAGATCAACACACAGACACACACACACACACACACACACACACACACACACACACACACACACACACACACACACAGAGTTATTCATTATTTCCCCTTCTCTAACTCCAAGTCACTAAAATACTCCCCACTACTGTTGTCAGAGCTGCAAGGCTGTAAGAAACTGAACCCTCCACACCACCATATTCCTGAGAGCCTCCAGCCCCCAAGCAGCCCCTCTCCAGACAGTGCTCCCCATGTAGAAGTGAGCCTCATAATCAGAAGTTGCTGGAATACTGAACTCTTATCTCTTTAGTTTGGAAGCAACAGTTCTGCCTTGTACCACCCATCCCCCAGAGGCTCTAATCAGGCCTGGTCCCTCCAGGGGGGTATCATTCTAGGACTGAAGGACATCTCCTGGGCACCTCTGGCCCTGGACTTGACTGGCTGGGCTGGCCTGGAAGGCTGTCTGTGGTGGTGACAGCAGCTGTCTTGGGGCTCTGCATCCATCATGATTCATCAAGGTCTCCAGGGTCACAGAGTTCTCCCAGGACATAGGACACGCTGAGCCATTAGATAGCCCTTGCTGTGGCAACCCTGGGACCTTGCCAGGAACCCAGGCTTCCTTGAACTTCCTGGTTCCTCTTCCACTGCTCTGCCCTCTATTCCCACCCCCAGGCCCGGCTGTTAAGGCCTGAGCTGGGCCTTCAGAGCAACTAGGAAGGAGCAGGCAGCCCCTCCCCACCCATGTCCTCCTTCAGGACTTGCTTCCTGCCCCAAATCCCAGTCTAATTGGGGCACGATAAGGCAATGAGCATTATAACATGTAAAATCCTAGCTGAAGACGTCATGTGGCCTCCATGTGTGAGGAGAATATTGTCTTCTTAGGACAGTGGTACAGAATTCTTCTGCAGAGGGACTCACTTTGTTGAGAAGACGTTTTATTAAGATTGATTATAAATTAGGCTATGGCATTGGAAGTATAAATCAATCATTTAAATAATTTAACATTTGAGAGCATAAAGGATAAATGGATAGTTAGTCTCTTCAGGATAAAAGGTGGGGTGGCTTTATTTCTTCTATTGTATTTTCAATATGCAAATCCAGATACTTCAATTTGTATTCCAGGGAATTAATTTGACTGATACATAGATAAAATTTTGTCCTGTATATGACATCATGCTATAGAAAGGACTGAAATTCTTATTAATTAATAGACTTCAGAATTTTAGCTCTTCGTACCATCCCCTAAATCACTCTATAATCAAAGCAGCAAGTAAGTAATTTGTATACTCTTTACTCACAAACTCGGATCTACAAATTTTAAGTGATTAGGTGACAAGCAGAATACTATTTTTCTGCTCTGACCTTTAGAACTTTTGAGTATATCATAAAACACATTGGTCTGTCTATATGTTTTGAGGAATTACTGGTCAATTAGAAACTTCAACCCAATTAAATGTTAGTTAATAAAGAGCGAACGAATAAATCAGTTGTCCTGTAGGGGGCACCAACATCTCAGTTATCCTGAGACGGAGGCTCTGACTTGGCAAAGAACAAAGTAGGCAAGACGGAAGTCATACACACAGCAAGCAAAGTGTCACCAAGGATGAGCAGTTTAAAATAAGGTCACTTATCAAAAGTAGGCTGGCTTTATCTAACTGGAGTAAATCAGGAAAGTGAAGAAGGGAAGGTTGGTGACAAACTAAGGATGTCAGCCCAGGGCTCCCCTGATATTCAGGAGAACACTAGAGATCTCCTTCCCACAGTGTGGGCTGGCCTGTAACACCAGGTGAGGGAGATGTTACATTGACTGACTGACTGACTGACTGGCTGGGAGAGTGAGGAGTTCTTACCACTGAGGAGAGACAGAGTGAGTCCCCAAGCTCAGAAGGGACAGTGGGCAGTGTAAGATGCCTGATCCCTGGGGTCATTATTCTTCTTGAAACGTGACTGAAGTCAAAAGACATCCCCAAAGATGGCAAACCTAACGTCTCTTCAAAATGAAAAGTAGCCAGGAAGTAGGTCCTTAGGTGGTAAAGAAAAAGCCACCCTCCCGTTCGGAGTTTAAAGAACTCACACACCTGTGGTCAGGTTCAAGATTGATGAGTACTAGAAATAGGGGGGAGGCAATCAATGGAATATTTGGTACCAAACATTTATAAAAACGTGCCTTGTGTAGACCTGTTCTGTGCCTGTGACTTACACTCCATCAATTCTACCACGTTTTCCCTGTCCTTTGCCCTCTAATATCCTTACCCAGGTTTGATACTGAGGTCACTGCAAGAGAAAAAGAATCTTTGTAACAAAGAGATCTGACTGTAACTACCCTAAGCTGATCAAATTTAGTATCACTGATATGGGACCACCTTCCCTGGTCTCTTGATGTGATGCAATGTGAAGTGCCTAGGACTAATAGGAATGTATTATTACACAACAATTAACCTGAATCGAATAGAGCCTATAGACCTAGTGTTCAGTTTATAAGCAATACCAGGAGTAGAAGAATATGTTCAATGACACCATAATGAGACAATGAGAGAAATTTGGAATGTGGGACATCCTGTAAGACAACTGATGTGGTCTCTTCAGAAGGTCAAGGTCATGGGGAAAAAAGGCGGAGGACTGCTCTTCTAACTTTCCTGTTCATTTGAACTTTTCTTACTAGAAAGTTGGAAAAATATTTTCTTGTCGATCTTTAGAGTCTCTCCTTTTCATGCATCCTCATGTCCCTTGACCCTCTGCTTACTTTGTCCTAGTTGCCTGGTAAAACCTCAACCCTGGCTAAATCCAACTCTCAGTTTAGTTTACTCTGTGCTTGCACCTGACAGCTGAATGGGGCCGGGGAAAAAACCATACATGCACATGGACACACACACACACACTGGCAGGTCTCAGTTAAATTTCAAGTGGGCCCTTAGTGCAGCTGGCAATTCTGCTACATTTCCCAAGTCCAGTCGTTCTCTCGCTTTCCTGTCTCCTCTGTCCCCCAGTGTTGTACTTCCTCACCTTTAATTTCAGCTACAGACTTTATTTCCTATTTTACTGAGAAAACAGAAGCAACTGGAACCTCTGCAAGTCCAACCACCAGGATCAGTGCCCATATATTCAACCTTCCCTCCTGTTACTGTGGATGAACTTCCAGGTCCCTTTTCAAGGCCATGTCCACTTGTTACCTGGACCCCCTTGTCATCTCACCTGGCACACTCCTCCTGTCTGCTGCATCAACACTTTCCTCTGTAACTCATCATTCCCATCAAAACACACATGTCATAATATCTTATATCTTAACAAATAAAAACTCCTTGGACCAAACATCCCTTTCAGCTCTGCTCCATTTCTCTGCCTCCTTTATGGCAAACTCCTGGAAAGAGTGTCTATACCTGCTGCCTCCAATTCTTCTCTCCCCATTCTCTACAGTGGTCAGACTTTTGCCCCCAGCACTCCATTGAAACTGCCCTTGTCAAGGTCACCCATGACCTACCTCCCTGGTGCTAAATGCAGTGCTCACATCTCTGTCCAGTCATGTGGCACTATCTGGAGAGTTGACAATTCCATCCTCACTGACATGCATTCTCGCTTGGCTTTCAGACCACCACGCTCTCCTGGTTTTCCCTTCTCTGTGTGGCTGTCCTTCTCAGCCTCCTTTGCTAGTTTCTGACTACAGTCGAAGGTCTGAATGGTTAGAACTTCCTTCTTAATATCCTATTCAGCGGTACTAGGCAAGTCAAGTCAGAATATCTGAAATGGAATCCTGATTTCTCCCCATCCCAGAGTTGCTCCACCCACCTCATCTTCTATATAGCCCATATCTACCTGATAATGGTGTGGACAACCATCCTGGTTTGCCCAGCTTAAAAATCCCACAGCGTGGGAAATCCTCTGCTTCCAAGTAAACCAAGACAGTTGTTCACCCTACTGATAATACTATGTTTTAGCCTTTTATTGTTGGTATATTAATACTGTAACAATATATTCCTCTACAAGGGTAGGGATTTGGGGGTGATTTTGTTCATGATACCTGTTGTACATAATAAGTTCTCAATAAATATTTATTTAATGAATGAATGGAGAGCCAATAATTTCTATGGTAGTTTAGGGTCATCCAGCGCTTAGTATAGAGTAAATTCTAATAAATGTATGTTTACAGAATAAAAGAATAAATTTCCTATAAATTCAGAAATGACTAAAACAGATATACAAATACTATAACCTTAATTGTTATGTTAATTGCTAACATATGGCCAAATATCATCCTAATTATCATGTTAAATGCCAGTTCCTCTTTATGGATGCTATTCACATTCTATTTTTGATATTCATGACAAACACTAACATATACACATGACGTATAGTGTCATGCATAACTTCTGTAGACCCTCAATAATTTAGAGCATCTCTGCCTGGGGAATCGTGCATACTTTATCTACAGATGATCAGATGGACCTCTCCCCATAGCCCCCAGTTGCTCAGGCAGAATCCTGGCAGCACTGGTGCCTGACTCCCCACCCCATCCTGCTCCAAAGTTCTGCAGCCCCCCACTTCAGAACTAAGCTGCTTGGAAAAGTTGGCCCATAATCTCTACACAGGTGTAATAACTACAGACTTCAAAATTTTCAAAAGAGAAAAAACCTGGCATATTATTCAAAGAAAAAGAAAGCTTTCTGACGTCCAGTGGGGTCTTTTTAAGAGGTATGGGTAGTTCTGGAAGGATCTGAAGAGCAGACAAGGGAAGGAGATGGGGACAAACATGTCCTATTCCTGTGGGGAGCTCATCCCTTAAGAAAATCGAGCAGTTGGGGCTTCCCTGGTGGCGCAGTGGTTGAGAGTCTGCCTGCCAATGCAGGGGACACGGGTTTGAGCCCTGGTCTGGGAGGATCCCACATGCCGCGGAGCCACAACTAGGCCTGGGAGCCACAACTGCTGAGCCTGCGCGTCTGGAGCCTGTGCTCCGCAACAAGAGAGGCCGAGATAGTGAGAGGGCCGCGCACTGCGATGAAGAGTGGCCCCCGCTTGCCGCAACTAGAGAAAGCCCTCGCACAGAAACGAAGACCCAACACAGCCAAAAATAAATAAATTAATTAAAAAAAAAAAAAAGAAAATTGAGCAGCTGGGAGGCAATTAAGGAGAACATAGAGACTCTAACCAGAGAAAAGCTAGTGAGGACAGGAAAGGGAAAGAACTGGGAAAGCTGGGGGAAGGGCAGAGTGAGTTTTTGTCATGTTCTCAGCGTGAATCAGCACCTGACCCTGTCAGGGTCGCTAAGGTCACTTTCCTAATTAAGACAGCAGTGTTGCCAGATGCTACCTGCACTGTAACGAGGATCCTATTTCAGCAACTGGTCAGGGTTCCTGGGAATTTATCTGGTGATCTAAGTATCTAGTGTCTAAGAGCAATTTCTGTCCTGGTCCTCTGGTCCTTTCTCATGTGCTTCATTCTTCCCTCCAGGTCTAGTCTTGCACTCCTACCACCTGAACTACACTTAAGGGTAAGAAAATTAGAACCCCTCCAACCTGCTTAGGTGTTTCCCCAACCCCAGGGAAAGGCCCTCTGCTCTGGAAGCTTCTTACCTTTTTTCCTCCTCAAGCTCTGTAGCACATTGCAATCATTTGGGGGGCTCTAAACACTACTGATGCCCGGGTCCCTCCTTCCCAGGAGACTGTAAAAGTTGGGTTTGTGGCCTGGGCAGTGGGGTTTTGAACACTCCTTGGGTTATTTAATATGCAGCCAGGGTGAGAAGCACTGTCCTAGATCCTGAGCTGCAGGCATCATCCTTCATTTAAAAAGTAGTAAAAGAGTGGCCCCCGCTTGCCGCAGCTGGAGAAAGCCCTCGCACAGAAATGAAGACCCAACACAGCCGTGAATAAATAAATAAATAAAATTAAAAAAAAAAAAGTAGTAAAAACACATCTTTAGCAACAGACATCAAGATATCGAAATAAGTTTGTTTGGTTTTTAATATGAAAATCCCAGCCTTGATTTTTAAATATGTCCCCGATTATTAACAGACTCACTTGCTAATAATGAGGGTTTCCTCTCCATATATCCAGACTCTCACGAATTCACCATACGTCTTGTTGTAGTAATTGCAGGCACTGCCAATCCCCATCCAGAGGAACCTGCAGTAGGAAATGAGGGGTCCAATTCCCAGAAAGTAGCCAGGACCTAGGAAAGTCATCAGATCACAATCAGTATTTCCGCAACACCAAAAAGAGCAATTGCTTTAAATTACTGCTATTCTTGTTCTTTTGATCTGGATGTCCTTTTTTATCTTCTGATGTATATAGGTGAATCACACACATAAAATGATTAAAACAACAACACAAGTTAACATGACGCTCTTCACAGCTCCATGAGTAAAAAGTAGTCCAGAGTCTACACCACTCCAGTTCCATTTGGTCTCAAGCATTTCCATCTGAACGGACTGAAATAGGTGTCTACTCTATTCTTGCTGTGTTAAATGGTGTCAATGAGTTTCAAATACAAGTCAATCAGTCCCTCTGGTAACAGGCACGAAAACCAGGACAAGTGACAAGCTGACAGGTCTGTCTGGCTGCCTAGTTTTGTCTGAAAACTTTGGGTTTGAAAGCACCAGTCAATGGAATGGGTGGGTTTGAATTAGTCTGTGGTTTGGGTGTCATCTTTTTAGCTGTGAGAAACACGGTCTGCAAAGACAATGTCCCAAAAAGCATGCATTCCTTTTTTATTTCCTTCAAAAAGGATTTGGTTTAAGAAGAGAATATTAAGCTAAATCTCATTAGACAAAATAAAGCTAAGCATTGAGGAATGAGGCAGTGGTCTGATCTGTGTCTAGACCAGAGTCTGAGTCCAGTGATGTGGTTTTAGTGAAGAGCCGTGGCCCTTAACACCTTGCTGACGCAGGCGATGACAGAATTGTGAAGAGTGTGAATCTGGTGAGCAGCCAGGGGAGTTGCTGTTGCTTGTGTCAGAGAATGAACTTGGTAGCTTGATTTTAGTGGTGGTGGTGAAAAGTTCATCAAAAGCTTGTTGGAATGGTTTTAGGAGTTTTATTGTAAAGTTATACCATTTCTGTATCTTATTCCTTTAATTCCATTCTGTCAGTGAAATAGTCGTTCAGCCAAAACTCACACAACTATCTGAGACAGTACAGTGCTGATAATTTAGATAATCTAAGTTTTTGAGTGAATCATTTTAAATTGGATGTCTAAGCCCAAATCTGGCAAACAAGGTTTATTCCTTAACTTTGAAGTAGCTGGGTTAATGTGGAAAAGATTATCAGGGTATTCTTTTTGCCCTTAGTGGAAAGTCTTTGTTAATGTCTATATAACCAAAACAAGTTTGGGAGTCTTGGGGTCAAGGGGTCTTAATCTTAGGATTGTTCTAATAACATTATATGTAGATGATTGACTTAGAGAATTTTTTATGGGACTGGGGACACATGCCTGCCATGAGGAATTTTCCAAGAAACTACAAAACCGTCTGATATTTCTGGGAATTTTGAGTTAATCTGATAGTGTAGAGTGGTGTGGTTTCTACTGGAATTATCTGGATAATTATATTATACTCTACTTTTGATTGATCCACAGAGCTTGTGGAAGATTCTTTCAGGGTGTGAGGTTCCAAAGGAGCCATAGTGTTCCCCATTTTTCTTCCACTGTCCAGGTCCCATCCAGCCCTTATGGTGGTACTCACAGCACCTCCACACCCAAGAATAAAAGAAAATGAAGAGTGGGATAAAGAGAAGGAATAAGTTCAAGAAGGGAGAGGGTAGAGGACATGGATGAGGCAAAGTGGGAGGGAGACAGAAAGGAGTACAGAAGGCATTCCAGAGACATTTTCACCTTTAGACCAAAATTGGAATGAATTTAAATTAAAAAAAATCCAAAACCTGGAATTTTACCTTGTTCCACCCCATCTTAAATTTACTTTAAAGGATACTTTTGCCAAGTCTGTTTTACCGAAACAAAATGCAGACTGGAAGGGATTATCTAAGATATTTTTTAATGCTTTCATGTAACATATGCAGATAATTGGTAGAAAAATGTTCACCTGAGTTCATTTGCTAATATGCCTTGGGCTTCAGCCATCTCCTCAGGTTTACTCTTCGCTGTCTTGCAAAATTGTCTTTACCCTCATGGACCAAAAGCCCAAGGAAACACTCTCCTTAGATACAGAACTAAATGACTGTGTTACCTGGTATTGAGGATGTGTTTTTATAATTCCAAACCAAGAGAAGAAAGCCAGTGAGCAGCAGGATTGCAATGCTGGCAACAGGCGCAACTTCGGACACCATGCTGGTGACGTTATAATGCACTGAGTTCAGCACTTCCAAAACCATCTCGTGTTGCTTGATCTCAGGGGAAGCAATTTAAAGTCCTGTGGAAATCAGAGTGGCAGAAAAATTAGAGAATCCCCAAAGGTACATCTAGGACTCCTGTTGCTTCAGAGGATGCTGTACTGTAGAGATAGGTGCTTTGTTTTATAATATGATTGGACATTTAGACAAGACAAATTTGTAGTTACAAGTCAAAACAAGCAAGCCCAAGCCAGTATCTTTTGGCTTGAAGTGCAGCATTTCTGACCTTGGTAGAGTCTCAGTTTTGTTTAGACACTTGGTCTGATAGAACCTTATCGTCTTGCCCTTGAACAGGTAGAGTGACTGAATTCTCAACTGAGAGCCAAATTTCTTACCAAAATACATGAAAATGAAGCTCATTACAGAGGTGGAGTCATTCTGTGACTTCGTCAGCATCTGGTTTAGGCAATCTTTTCCCCTGGAGGCCAAATCAATATTTTTTTTAAAAAAGCAATCCCTCACCCCTTTCCTGTTCAAAATTACTTCCCCCAAAGAGTAAGGTTTTCCAGTAAGAAGGAAAACTTCTAACTTCTCACTCTCTTCATCCATTCTTCTTCTGACCTTTTGACCATCTTTATGACCACAACCTTAAACTCTTTATCACGTAGATTGCTTATCTCCACTTCACTTAGTTCTTCTTTTGGGATTTTATCTTATTCCTTCATTTGGAACATATTTCTCTGGTCCCTCATTTTGCCTAATTCACCATTTTTCTTCCTATGTGTTTGGTAGGTTGGTTTTGTTTCCAATCTTGGAGAAGTGGCCTTATGAGCAAATGTCCTGTGGGGCCCAGCAGCGCACTGGTTACCCAAGCAGTAAGCTTTAGTGGTGCCCTCTATGTGAACTGCGTGGGTCTGTCTGTTGTGGCAGGCTGACTACTGTAGGCGTGGTGGTTGGTGTAGCTGCACCTGTGTGAGGTTGGTTGCCAGGCCCTGCCTTGTGCATAGGCTGCCACCTGTAGGTGGGCAGGGCCGTGTCATGAAATGATTGGATACAGAGCCCTGGGAAAGGGGGTCCTTGGGCTAATGCTGGTCTAGTGGTGGGCAAAGCTTGGTCTTGGGGTGGCCAGCAGTAGGTTCAGGGCTCCCAGGGTTGGATCAGCCTGTTGATGGGTGGAGCCATGGCTTAGGGGTATCTGAGCCTGGTGTACGCCCACTGGTGGGCAGGGCCAATTCCTGACCTGTGTGGCCGTGGGCTCCGAGCTGACCCAGAGCTAGTGATAGCCCACTGGTGAGTGCACCAGACCCCGACACAACTGGCTGCAGTGCCATGGTTTTCCCAGGGCTATTGTCCCCCCAGTGATGGGTGAGGACAGTCCCAGGCCTAGGGGTGACTCACTGGTGGGTGGCTCTGTGTCTGGCTTCAAGGTCCTGAGTTTCTGTTGTAGATGTTAGCTGGCTGGTGGGCAGTGGCAGGGCTGAGGAGGGGCCTCAGGGCTAGTGCTGACCCTCTGGTGGGCAGAGCTGGGTCCCAGGGTCTCTGGCTGCAGTGCCCTGGGTTTCAGGAGTGGGCGTCAACCTGAGGGTGGCTGGGACCAGTGCTGGGGCCTACCTATGGTTGGTGAGGCTGGATTTAGGGCTAATGTAGGCCTTCTGGTGTGTGGGCCTGGGTCTGATGGCTAGTGTCAGGGTCCTGGAGGTCCTGGGGCTTTGCTGGCCTATTGGTGGGTAGGGCCAGTCCTGGAGCTACTGGGTACTCAGGGTGCCCTTCGGCAGCAGGCCTGCTGGTGAGTGGGACAGTATCCCTGCCCAGCTAACTGCCTGGACTGGTGCTTCCCGGGACTGAGGCAGACTCGCAAGTGGACAAGGGCAGGTCACTGCACTAATAATCTAGACAGAGAATTCCACAATGGTGATTACCAGCACCAGTGTTCTCTTAGTGGGATGTGCTCTCATTAGTGACTGCTGCCAGTATCTCTAAGTTCCTAGGCTGAGTTTCAGTTGCCTCTTGCCTCTCTGGGAGGCTCTCTAAGATCAACAAGTGGGTTTTACCCAGGCTTCTTTCAAATTACTTCTTCTGCCCTTGGACTTGGAGCATGTGAAATTTTATATGCACCTTTTAGGACTGGATTCTCTATTCTCCACAGACCTCTGGCTCTCCCAAAAGTAGCCCTACTGGCCTTAAAGCCAAATGTTCTGCAGGATAGAGAGCCCAGAAATAAAGTGCATTGACCATGCACTTGTGGCCAATTAATCTACAACAAAGGAAGCAAGAAAATACGATGGAGAAAAGACAGTCTCTTCCAAAAGTGGTGCTGGGAAAACTGGACAGTGCGTTAAAACTGGACAGCTACATGTAAAAGAATGAAATTAGAACATTCTCTAACACCATATACAAAAATATACTAAAAATGGATTAAAGACCTTAATGTAAGATCGGATACTGTAAAACTCCTATAGGGAAACATAGGCAGAACACTCTTTGACATAAATCGCAGCAATATCTTTTTGGATCTGTCTCCTAGAGTAATGAAAATACAAACAAAAATAAACAAATGGAACCTAACTTAACTTAAAAGCTTTTGCACAGGAAAGGAAACCATAAACAAAGCAAAAAACCCACTTAGGGAATGGGAGAAAATATTTGCAAACGATGTGACCCACAAGGGATTAATTTCCATAATATACAAACAGCTCATGCAGCTCAATATAAAAAAAAACAAACAACCCAATAAAAAAAATGGGCAGAAGATCTAAATAGACATTTCTCCAGAGAAGACATACAGATGGCCAACAGGCACATGAAAAGATGCTCAATATCACTAATTATTAGAGAAATGCAAATCAAAACTATAGTAAGGTATCACTTCACATGGCTCAGAATAGCCATCATGAAAAAGTCTACAAATAATAAATGCTGAAGAGGTTGTGGGGAAAAAGGAACCCTCCTACACCACTGTTGGTGTGTAAATTGGTGCAGCCACTATAGAAAACAGTATGAAGTTTCCTTAAAAAACTAAAAATAGAGCTAACATATGATTCAGCAATTCCACTTCTGGGCATATGTCCAGAGAAAACTGTAATTTGGAAAGATACATGTACCCCAATGTTCATAGCAGCACTATTTATTACAATAACCAAGACATGGAAGCATCCTAAGTGTCAGTTGACAGATGAATGGATAAAGAAGATGTGGTATATATATACAATGGAATCTTACTCAGCTGTAAAAAAAAAAAAAAAAGAAAGAAATACTGTCATTTGCAGCAACATGGATGGACCTAGAGATTAACATACTAAGTGAAGTTAGTATCAAAGACAAATATCATATGATATTGCTTTTATATGTGGAATCTAAGAAAAAGATACAAGTGAACTTATTTACAAAACAGGAACAGACTGACAGACATAGAAAACAAGCTATGGTTACCAAAGGGGCCGGGTTGGGGGAGGGATCAATCCCAAAGGGGAGTTTGGGATTAAAATATATACACTACTATATATAAAATAGATAGCCAACAAGGACCAACTGTATAGCCCAGGGAACTATACTCAATATCATGTAATAACTGCTAATGGAAAAGAATCTAAAAAAGTATATATATATATATCAACTATATTTCAATAAAAACTAAGTAAAAAAATAAATAAGTTTGATTTCAGCCATTACAAAAATACAGAAGTTCTGGGGGGGCGGTGCTCATCTTCTTGGTGTAGAACGTCCAGCTGGGGAGCCCAATGTGGGGTTCAGACGCCTGACTCATTGGGGAAGACATCTGCAGTCATAATTATCCGCCCATTAGTGGGTTGCCCACCTGGGGTGTAGGGATCTTAACCACGTCTCCCGTCCCTCCTACCTGTCTCGTTGTGGTTCCTTCTTTATATCTTTAGTTGTAGAAGATCCTTTCTGCTAGCCTTCAGACCTTTCTCATCAGTAGTTGCTCTGTAAATAGTCGTAATTTTGGTGTGACCCTGGGAGGAAAGGAGTTCAGGATCTTCCTGGCCACACCCTCCTTCCTATGAGATTGAAGGAATGTGTGAGGATTCTGTAGGCATTCCTTTTGTTAATTTCAACGTGGGCTCTGTGGCTGGCAGCCCTAAGCAGCCTGAGGGCCACTGGGAAGAAGGTAAGAATGTGCAGGATGGGGGAGAATTTGGGGGCTGGTTGGGCCAGGCTTGGTCTCGGAAGCAGAGATGATTGGGCCCCAGGAAGAAAGGGGTGCAGGCCAGCCACAGGCAGGAGGGAAGAAGGAGCAGGGGCCCAGGGTTGGCTAGGGAAGAGGAGGGGAGGAAGGTCCCTCAGGAGAGCTGATATGGGGAGCAGACTGAGGCCAAAATTATTCCAATGCCTAAGAATGAACAGAAAGTCTAGGAGAGTCCTACTGCTGTCATGTTTCTGAAGTATGTTGTACTTATATCCTCAAGTGCTTTTGTTCTTTTTAAAAAATTTAAATTATGAAATATGCGTGCACACAACACACAGAGTATTTTGCCAACCATGGACACCCCTCCTATTTGCCACATTGGCTTTAGAACCCCTGCCCGTCACTTTAGAGAACTAGAACTGTACAACTAAGTCCAAGGCCTCACCCCCTCTTCTCTCCGCAGAAGTGCCTATGCTCCAGAACTCAGCCCTCCATCCTTGTGTGCATGGTTTTAAATGTGCCCCCGTCCCCTGCAGGAACTCTGATGGGAGTGTCTGTAATCAGAGTCCATGGCACTGCAGAGAGAGCCAAGGCTGGATACACAGGTTCAGAGACAGGTGCTTCTGGGTAGGAGGGGTTGCTCAGGACATGGAAGCCTTGGGGAGCTCCAAGTGCCTGAGGACATGCGGAAGCAAGGGGTCTTGAGGGCTGGCACTTGGGAGACCAGGGCTGTGGAAAACCTGTAGGTGGTGGGTCTGCAGGGGTGGATTTCCCCAGTGAATTGCAGGGAGATTGTGGTGTAAACCCTCCCAGTGACCTCATGTGTGACCCCTTTCTGTGACCCATAGGCAATCGGAAAAATGGCAAAGATAATGAAACGCCCGGAAACCAGTGAAGGCTCTGCAGTGTGCATGTGCTGGTTGGTGTGTGTGGTGCAGGAGGTGGGGAAGGGTACCGTGGGCTTCTGCTTACTCCCCCAATGCTGCTCTCAGCACAGGAAGGGATGCATCTGGGCCTCTTGCCCCGCTTTTCTGTTTTTCTCAAACGCTGGGACTGAAATGTAGAGGGCAGAGACTTGCACGTGTGTGGAATAATTAGTGACCCAATTATCCCATTTTATTGAACCAAAGACACTCACCAACACTGTGTCAGGCACTGAGGAGTGTACAGAGGTGACCAGTTTAAAGTTTCTTGCCCCAGGAGGTTCACAGTGTCTGGGGACAAAGGCCTGGGTCCCAGCCCCAGGGAGAGGCTGCCACGGGAGAGAGGTCCAGGCCAGTGTGAAGGACCACAAATGTGTTCGAGGTTCCTGCTGATGGGGTGAGAAGAGCTTCCCCAAGGAGAGGCGCTGAGACAGGAGAAGACTTCTTTGGGTACAAAGGGGCTTTTAAGCTGAGAGTCAGCAGGAGTGAAAGCAGGAGGGGATGAAAGGTACATGGAGGAGGGCGCATGAGTGGTGAGCTGGAAAGGAGCAGCTTTGGTGACAGAAATGGCCAATGGGCAATCCTTGGAGTCCCCCACCCATAGGGGCCCCTGTAGGCTTCTTCATGGCATTGTGTGGGGTGGAGGCAATTGCAGGCCTCAGCAGCCTGAGTAACGAGGAGACCTCCTTAATGGGAGCTCATGGATTTTACTACTTATTAACTTCCCCTGCTGGCGCACAGGGTCTTAGCAGCTATTTCAAGGTTCCCTCTTCCTTCAAAGATTTCTGGGCATTCTGGGTGTGTCTGATGTGACGCCAGGCCTTTGCTGATCCATAATGAGGATCCCCCTGCTTCTCCCTATCCCTCCCACTGAACCCTAGTTTGCCAGTGAGTCAGAACCCCAGTTGTATACATGGTTAAAGTCTTTTCTCAAAAGGTCTTCGGGTCCATGTCTTTCAGGAGATGCAACTAGATGCTGGGATGCTTCACCTCACACCACCCATGAAAGGTTTCCAAATCTGCTTGTGGCCCAGCTGGAACTCCTGATGCAGATGAAGAGAGGGAGGGTGGGCATGACACAACCTTGGTTGAGCACATGCTATAATGGCAGGATCAGGGCCTCTTAGGCATCTCATCTCATTCCATCCAATGTGTGGGGTACATTCTATCCTCATTTTCTAGCTGGGGAAACTGAGACCAGTATTTCCATGATAGCAAAACTTGTACAGCTGGAAAGCAGCAGAACTGGCCAGGTCTATCTGGCTCAGAAGCCCCTTCCATCACACCTTCTTGTCTTTCTTCTCCGCTTACCTCCCGATGTTGTAGAGAAGGAAGTACAGCTGGCAATATGGTCACACACAGTCTCTGAGCCAAGACTGGCATTTGGGGAGCTCTCTACCAGCAGACCTTTGTTCTTCTCCCAACTCTCCACAGCCCTTCTCTGGGCCTCAGGTCTCTGATCTATTGAATGGAAGTGTTATTCTGCTCATCTCCATGGTCCTTTCAGCGGTGACAGGTCGTGATTTGTGCTCTGCCCGCCCCCACCCTCATCGAGGATGGTCAGGAGACCCTCAAAAGATGCCAGTCACATGGTAGAGTGCCATGAGCCATGCCTGAGCATCTGGACAGTGGAAAGACTTCCTGGGTGGACCTGGGCTGCTTCCCCAGAAAGAGGAGCCAGCAGTGGTGACTGGAGAATCTGGGGCAGATAAAGGGTTCTGCCTTCAGGTTTGGGGGGCCTTATTTTATGTTCAAAGGAGCATATTTTCTTCTTTTTATCCTACACCTAGCCAGCTTTACAGTAGGAAGTAAACAAGCAAGTAGACAAATCCATAAGATATAATTCTGATTGGCAGAAGCAGGGTGTAGCTGTTTTCTAAGGAGACTTGGCTGCCAGTAACCAGCTGTGAGACCGTGGACAAGTCACTTCATTTCTCTGGGCCTCTGCTTCCTTTTTTGGTCAGGAGTTGCCTGGATTAGGTACTGGGTGGTCTGACATTCCTTGGCTTTGTGAATGAAATGGTAAATATGAGTAGCATCAGGGCCAGCTCCATGGGCATGTGAAGTGTGCAGTCACATGGGGTCCTGTACTTAGAAGAGCCCCATGCTTGGATTAATGTTCTGCTCTTACTGTCTTGATTTTAATACTTTTTTTTTTTTTGAGCCACGGGCCTCAGATTTTAATTTTGCTCTGGGTCCCACAGATTGTGAAGCCGGTCCTGGCTGGCAGTGGCTGTCCTCTGTTCGAAGCACCTGGAGCCCTCTACCAAGTTGTGAGGTGGGGATGTTTCCCCTGGCCCTTCATATGACCTTTCGAATCCTCTTCTGTCCCCTGGAGCTAAGGCCTCCTGCAGACACGGGCTACTACTCCAGGGTCTATATCGTGTCCTTCTGCATGTGCCCATCTATGGCTCCCCCCACCAGCACCCGCACTTCTTCCCGCTCCGTTTAGTGACCCAAGCTCTGTGCTTTCCCATGGTAGGGGCTTAGTGAACATTTGTGGACTAAGTAGTTGTGTAAATGTGTGATTGGTTAGTGTGTTAGTGAAACAGCTCAGCAAATGTCCTGGTGGAAGGTGCCCTGGTCTAAGAATCAGTTCTGGGCTCTGCTCATGACACTCCCTGAGCCTCCTTTGCCTAAGGAGCAAGAGAGGGGCTTGGGGAGATAGTTGGAGCTCTCCACCAGCACTGCCACTCTGAGACAGGCCTTGCCGGCACCTCTGCCGTCATGTCACCAGGTCCACCTGACACAGACACCTGTCCTGGAGAAAGTCACCTCAACTGACCAAATGACCAGAGGTCATACATGTTCTCCTCCAGTAGACCTCTGGGGACCCACACGTCATATAGGAGCAGGATGTAATGCGGTGTTGAGGAGGGAGATTAGGGAGGAGATAGAGGTGGTGTAGAGATGAGAGTGATTTCCTAAATTCCATTTTGAAGTCAGTTTTCAAAATCAGAGACTTGGAGAATACCCCTCTCCCCACAAAGAAATGCCAGATTGTGAGAGACCGGAAATGTCCATCCAGAATTCCATTTTTCAAAGGCAGGATCTGGAAGGTAATCGCCTGGCCTCCTGCTCTCGGGGACTGGAAGCTGAGTGGATGTTCTTTAGGCATCAGGCAGCTGTGCTGACACGATTTTGACTGGCTATTTACTTACAATATGGCCAATGAAAAAATTAATCAATAATCAATCTAAGCAGTAAATGGAAACTTTTATTTGAGCCAACTGAGGTTTATAACCAAGGAGACAGTCTCTGCAAAAGTTCTGAGAACTGTTTCAAAGAGTCATGGTGGGGAGGTCAGCGTATATGTGATTTTGGTGAAGGAGTACGTGCAATGAAGCACTCATTTCAGTACAGGATTGCTAGTATTCATGAGAAACAAACAGTTAATGGCTTCAGTGCTTTTCTAACTATGGGAAGATAAAAGAAACTGAGTTCATAAAAAATTTCTGTTGAAAATATCCAACTATCTAAAGTCTTGTTCTGCCAGTTTTCCCTTAGCATAGAGTGCCTCACCCTGATCCTCACCCTGAATTCCTTTCAGGGTACATTGCATGTCTGTGATGGCAGTGGCTAATAATTTGATTCTTGTAGAACTGGATGGTGGGTAACATTCTTTATTTTACAGTCCCTTCCCTTTGTTTAGGTTTTAATTTCAACCAAGGTTTGGAGGCATTTCATGACCAATTTTTCCCAAGGGGCTAGGAATGTTTATGCCCATGTCAGGTGAGGATTTCATTGATAGGCCACTTATTACTGGACTAGGCCCTCTTAACAGTAGCCAAAAGCCTCTGGACTGCCTGTCTTACTAGTCCATTATGGTCCAGGAAATGGTTCCCTCTTGTTGCTTCTTCTCATATCTAGAGTTACACTATTAAAATCATTGATCTTATAGGACTGTGTATTTGGTCAATAGATTCAAGTCATCTAATCATCAATGATTGTATCTGAGGCTCAGTCACACACTTGGTAATGCGAGAAATAATCATCTCCTAAAAGAGGCAGAATACAAGTAATATAGCTAATAATATTAATAGGGTCCCAATAAGTATTTAAGCTAAGAACTTCTGCTAGGTATGGCTCAGTGTCTCCCCAGGTCATCTGACCAGTGTGATCATCAACTGCTGTCTTTAAGGGAAATGATATAATGTCATTGTACATAAAAATAACCAAGATATCCACAGGTAAAAAGTGAGTAGTGGGTCATTGTGACACCTTACAGCGTTGAGAAAGGAATGTTATCTTCTAAGGACTTACCTGGTTGACGTCAGAAGAAGAAAAAGTGATCTTTATGGTTAAGCAGGTATTTTTGCCATTGGGGAGGTCTGGTTAATGCATAATGCAGATGCACAGTGAACATGAGAGAGGAGGCAAGGGGCCAAAGGGCAGAGAAAAAGCTTTATGTTTAAATTTTTCTAGTCTTGCCTTAAAAGGTGAATTTTTATTTCACCAACATCAATCAATTTACTGTTGAGGTTTAAAGTGAACTCAGAAAGCATTTACCAGCAAAATCATCTCCTTTATTTCAAGGGATTACTTACAGAAATCTTGATGTAATATACCAACCATATCTGCTAACAGGAGGGCCTTGGTCCTTGCTCACTCCAGGGGAAGCTCTCAATTCCTTTCCTTTCCTTTGCTTGTGAAAAAACTCTTTAACCTCCCAACAGCCATCTCCCCTGACATCTGAAGGAAAAGAGGTTTGTTTCCTAGTGAGCTGGGTCTGAGAAGGGGCTGCACTGGGAAAGCAGAACTGTTTCTGTGTTCCCTCTGAGTTAAGTCTATGGACGTTTGAAAGTCTAGGCTAAAATATCATAAGAAGAAGTTGACTGTTTGTGTACCAGGCGACCCCCAGAAGGGCAATGCCATGGTGGATTGACTGTCATCCAAATTTTAGGCTCCACCTTGTGGGCTTCCACATATATCTTTCCCACTCTCTCAGCACCCATCAGTCCACTCAGGCTGATGGAGTTTTCAAGTGGTGGGCTCCAAGCCTGAATATCAATGTGATAATTGAAAATAAGAAATTTTAACTGCCAGAAGGACCACGCATCCAGGCACTCTCTATCTGCAGGTACACAGAAATGCAGATGAAAATCACACTGCTTCTTGATGAGCATGAGAAATGGGAAAGAGGATTTAGTTACGAGATGTGGGTTCATTTAATGGCACCAGATTTCAGTAGCCCTACACATCCAGCTCCCCAGGAGAGAAGTGTTTTTCCAGGTGGAACACAGCTTATGAGCCCCTGACAAGGCCCCTTCTTCCAGCACATGCATGAGTGAGCACTACCAGTAACTACCTTACCTGGTTTCCACGGCTGACCAACTTCCTTCAGATTGATACAGTCTTTCTGAAACTATGTTAATACTATCTGGTCTTGTTTGAATGGGAACCAGGCTGCCTAGGGTATCTGTTGTGGATCAGGTTCTCTGGAGAGCAGACTCTGAGGCAGAGACTTGTGTGCATTGGAAGTGCTCTTGGGATGAACACCTATGGTGGAGTGAAGGAAGCAGGATTAGGAAGAGGGAGCTGAATGGCCATGCAGAGTGACAAGGTCAGCCAGTCCCATGGGAGGCCCTGGAGCTGGAGTGGTCCCTTAGAGTTTTTCTGTATCAAGGTAAGGGACCCAGGCTTTGTTCCCTGCATCCATCACTGGATGTGGGTTATCACTAGATGTGAGTTACGGGAAGGGGTCATGGCTTTGGATGAGGTCGCTCTCTTCAAATAAGAGCAAGTCCTAGAGGAAAATTCATCTGAGCCATAAGATGCCAACATTCCTGCAGCTAGGGCAATAGATGCCTCAGTTGTACAACTTATACTCCTTCAGTCCACACTGTGACTTGTGAATATGAGCCCTGATCCCAGAGCCTGATTCACAGTGACTGTTGAGCCCCGTACAAGCCCAGCCATGTCCATGCAGCGGCATGTGAGATGAGAGTCAGAAGTGGCTGCATGGGATTTCATTCATTTGAAACCTTATTATTAGTTGTTATTGCCTCAGGCATCCTCAGGGATGGTAAATCCACAGGGTGGAGGGAACATATGGCCATCACATCCAGTGGTGTGGTCGGAATCTGGGTTATTACCACACTAACCATACACCTCCTCTCCCACCGTGCAGAGGGACTACTATCCTTGAGCCCTCCGTTCATTCTTCTGTGTCTTTCCACCTGCAGCTCCCTGTGCCTGGGATGCTCTCTGCCTAACCTTAGCCCACCTCTAGCTGATAAACTTCTTCAGGGTCATCTTTCAGGCCAGCTCTTTCCATTGCCTAGCAGAATTTCTCATGCCCTCTCTGAGACCCCAGAGCACCTGTTATCCCTGCTTCAGGCTGCTCTCTCTGTAATTGTGGGTCTGCTGATCTTTCTTCTGCTGAGCTCCTTAAGGCCAGGGACTGGATCTCACCCCATATGTATCTCTGAGCACAGAGCCATACAGACTCGGTGCATGAGCTGAATGGATGAAGGGAGGAACTTGAAAGCTTTGAGTCAGGAATGAAGGAGAGCAGTCAGGCTGAAGAGAAGGCATGGTGGATTGAATTAGAAAGAGTTCATGTCAGGAAGCCCAGCAGGGAAGCTCCTCATCCTTCTTGACCTGAGCTGCACAGTTTCACCTGAAACCTTCTGTCAATATGCCCTTTCCCATGACCACAGGTGGTACCACCCTCATTTCTCTACCCTGTGCCCAGTGCTGTGGCTGAATATACCAGCAGTCAGTGCCCAGTCAAAATGTGTTTAATAAATGAGGAGAAAGGGTTAATTTATTTTGAAAGCAAAAATGATAGGCTTGGATGACAGGCTGTAGTAGCTGGAGAACAAGAAGGGCATGTGTCACAGGCGAAGGCAGGTTTGAAGGTGGAAAAATCAAGTAAATCAGGTTTGAACATAGAGTACTATCAGCTCACAGGGTCCGTACACTGAATACGGATATTTAGGTCAACAAAGCAGCACTCTAGTTAAGAGAAAATGTGGAAATCGTATTGCAGAGCAGAAGAGGAGCATGGCACATAGATCAGGTGAGAGCTCCTGTTCTATTTGTCATGCTTCACCTTAAATACTGCAAGCAATTTTTCAAGATCTTTCAAATACCATGTGCTTCTATTCAGAAATGACGAGTATGGGTTTCCTGCCCAGACTGCCCTGGCTTCTCAGTGGCTGTCCCTCGGAACCTTCCTTTGCTGTTTCCCATTTAGAAATGTTCACTAAGTGTCCACAGAGACTCACTTGCCTCCCTGCAGAGCACCTGCTTTTCAATAAGCTACAAAATTAGCCTCACCATATTCTAGCTCCATAAAAATAGATTTCTCTTTGTAAAACACCACACAAAACTTCATTATATAATACAGTTGAAAATTTCCCAAAGATGTGTGTGTGTATATATATATATATATAAGGAGTGGAAAAACCATTCAGAATAAACATACAGACAAATGTAACGACTTGTTTTTTTCTCTAACCAGGCACTATCCTGCCTGACTTTTTCTGAGAAACTCATCCCTCCAAGGGTTCTACCTGGCTCTCTTTCTGAGTTCTGTCCATCCATCTGCCTCAGCTTCTGTTCTAGGATTTTGTGAAGTTTATTTCTGCCTTTTCTGAGGTTTGAAAGAAACTGCACTGTTTTCCTCTTTCTTCCTACATAGATTGTCACACAAAACACAGGGACGAAAGCCTTGTGGTAGGGGTGACTTCATGAACCAGTTGGAGATGGACCGAGAAGGTTGTTTAAGCTGCCTGAACAGAATCATTGATTTTGTGGAGCTGGGGTGAGCCATCAAACTGCACTGATCTCATATTTCTTGTAAAATGAGGATAATCATAACATCTCCCTTATGAGGATGTTTTAAGATTGGATAAGAAGAGGACACAAAATGGTCTTTTGTTTTTGTATGTAGACCTAGGTTCATTTTCTACTAAGTGTGTTGGTGATTGGTATAGAAAGAAATTAAATTCTCTTCCTTCGGTTAAGTGATATAAATTTAGGGAATTTATGAACTCTTTAACTATTTATAAACATTTAACCATATAGACGCAGCAATCAGTTAGAAGACAGGATGGAAGAAACGAATTCACTTGCAAGAGTGACAAAACAGATAAAATACCTCCCTAAATAAATGTCATCATATAAATGGATATACACCAAAAACACAGTTAAAACGCTAAATTAAGCACACAAAGAAAGGTTACAGAAGAAGCCTTGAGCATCAAAAAGTCTGCTATGTTTGAGATTCTGTATATTTGAGAAGACTTTGATACTGATACATCCATATCAAAGATGTAAAGTCTCCCTAAATTAATCGAAACTTAATTACTTTCATGACAAAATTCACATTTTTATGCATATAGATTGAATCTAAGTTCACATGAAAAAGAAACATATTCTTGGAAAGAAAAATTGTAGAAAACTGTAAATGAAAAGGTACTGGTCATATCAAATATTATAATGTTATAAATCTATAATAATTAAAACAACATGGTAAAATTCATGACTAGATCATTAATATAGAATAGAAAGTAAGGCATATACATATTGGGAATTTGTTACATTATTAAAGTTGCATCAGTTAAGGAAAATGTAACTTATTCATTTAATGGTGTTCAGACAACTAGATCATTATATGAAAAAAAAGGTGGATCTCTGAATCACTTTTCGCACCAAATTAAGTTCCAGATAGACCAAAAAAACCCATGAAGAATAAAATAATAAAAGTAGTATGTGAAAATATGAGTGATTTGACTAATAATAGCAGAATTTTCAAGGATCTTTTATTAAACCACAAACACACACACACACACACAAATTGATAAATTCTACTACATATATATAACAAAAAGGTGTGCATAAGAAAGAATACTCAGAGGGCAGACAGCAGAAGCAAGAAGAACTACAATCCTGCAGCCTGTGGAACAAAAACCACATTCACAGAAAGATAGAAAAGATGAAAAGGCAGAGGACTATGTACCAGATGAAGGAACAAGATAAAACCCCAGAAAAACAACTAAATGAAGTGGAGATAGGCAACCTTCCAGAAAAAGAATTCAGAATAATGATAGTGAAGATGATCCAGGACATTGGGAAAAGAATGGAGGCAAAGATCGAGAAGATGCAACAAATGCTTAACAAAGATTTAGAGAATTAAAGAACAAATAAACAGAGATGAACAACACAATAACTGAAATGAAAAGTACACTAGAAGGAATCAATAGCAGAATAACTGAGGCAGAAGAATGGATAAGTGACTTGGAAAACAGAATGGTGGAATTCACTGCTGTGGAACAGAATAAAGAAAAAAGAATGAAAAGAAATGAAGACAGCCTAAGAGACCTCTGGGACAACATTAAACGCAACAACATTCACATTATAGGGGTCCCAGAAGGAGAAGAGAGAGAGAAAGGACCCAAGAAAATATTTGAAGAGACTATAGTTGAAAACTTCCTTAACATGGGAAAGGAAATAGCCACTCAAGTCCAGGAAGTGCAGAGAGTCCCATACAGGATACACCGAAGGAGAAATACGCCGAGACACATGGTGATCAAATTGGCAAAAATTAAAGACAAAGAAAAATTATTGAAAGCAGCAAGGGAAAATTGACAAATAACATACAAGGGAACTCCCATAAGGTTAACAGCTGATTTCTCAGCAGAAACTCTGCAAGCCAGAAGGGAGTGGCATGATATACTTAAAGTGATGAGAGGGAAGAACCTACTACCAAGATTACTCTACCCGGCAAGGATCTCATTCACATTCGATGGAGAAATCAAAAGCTTTACAGACAAGCAAAAGCTAAGAGAATTCAGCACCACCAAACCAGCTCTACAACAAATGCTAAAGGAACTTCTCTAAGTGGGAAACACAAGAGAAGAAAAGGACCTACAAACACAAACCCAAAACAATTAAGAAAATGGTCATAGGAACATACATATCAATAATTACCTTAAATGTGAACGGATTAAATGCTCCACCCGGAACACACAGGCTTGCTGAATGGATACAAAAACAAGACCCATATGTATATGTTGTCTACAAAAGACCCACTTCAGACCTAGGGACAGAGTCAGACTGAAAGTGAGGGCATGGAAAAAGATATTCCATGCAAATGGAAATCAAAAGAAAGCTGGAGTAGCAATACTCATATCAGATAAAATACACTTTAAAATAAAGAATGTTACAAGAGACAAGGACGGACACTACATAATGATCAAGGGATCAACCCAAGCTGAAGATATAACAATTGTAAATATATATGCACCCAACATAGGAGCACCTCAATACATAAGGCAACTGCTAACAGCTATAAAAGAGGAAATCGACAGTAACACAATAAGAGTGGGGGACTTTATCACCTCACTTACACCAGTGGACAGATCATCCAAACAGAAAATTAATAAGGAAACACAAGCTTTAAATGACACAATAAACCAGATAGACTTAATTGATATTTATAGGACATTTCATCCAAAAACAGCAGATTACACTTTCTTCTCAAGTGCGCATGGAACATTCTTCAGGATAGATCGCATCTTGGGTCACAAACCAAGCCTCAGTAAATTTAAGAAAATTGAAATCATATCAAGCATCTTTTCTGACCACAACACTATGAGATTAGAAATGAATTACAGGGAAAAAACCTATGGGATGCAGCAAAAGCAGTTCTAAGAGGGAAGTTTATAGCTATACAAGTCTACCTCAAGAAACAAGAAAAATCTCAAATAAACAATCTAACCTTACACCTAAAGGAACTAGAGAAAGAAGAACAAACAAAACCCAAAGTTAGCAGAAAGAAATAAAGATCAGAGCAGGAATAAATGAAATAGAAACAAAGAAAACAATAGCAAAGATCAATAAAACTAAAAGCTGGTTCTTTGAGAAGATAAACAAAATTGATAAACCATTAGCTAGACTCATCAAGAAAAAGGAGAGGAGTCAAATCAATAAAATTAGAAATGAAAAAGGAGAAGTTACAACAGACACCACAGAAATACACAGCATCCTAAGAGACTACTACAAGCAGCTCTATGCCAATAAAATGGACAACCTGGAAGAAATGGACAAATTCTTAGAAAGGTATAACCTTCCAAGACTGGACCAGGAAGAAATAAAAAATATGAACAGACCAATCACAAGTAATGAAATTGAAACTGTGATTAAAAATCTTCCAACAAACAAAAAGTCCAGGACCAGATGGCTTCACAGGTGAATTCCATCAAACATTTAGAGAAGAGCTAACACCCATCCTCTCTAACTCTTCCAAAAAATTGCAGAGGAAGGAACACTCCCAAACTCATTCTATGAGGCCACCATCACTCTGATACCAAAACCAGACAAAGATACAACAAAAAAAGAAAATTACAGACCAATGCCACTGATGAATATAGATGCAAAAATCCTCAACAAAATACTAGCAAACAGAATCCAACAACACATTAAAAGGATCATACACCATGATCAAGTGGGATTTATCCCAGGGATGCAAGGATTCTTCAATATACGCAAATCAATCAAGGTGATACACCATATTAACAAACTGAAGAATAAAAACCATATGATCATCTCAATAGATGTAGAAAAAGCTTTGGACAAAATTCAACACCCAGTTATGATAAAAACTCTCCAGAAAGTGGGCATAGAGGGAACCTACCTCAACATAATAAAGGCCATATATGACAAACCCACAGCAAACATCATTCTCAATGTTGAAAAACTGAAAGCATTTCCTCTCAGATCAGGAACAAGGCAAGCATGTCCACTCTCGCCACTATTATTCACCATAATTTTGGAAGTCCTAGCCGTGGCAATCAGAGAAGAAAAAGAAATAAAAGGAATACAAATTGGAAAAGAAGAAGTAAAACTGTCACTGTTTGCAGATGACATGATACTATACATAGAGAATCCTAAAGATGCCACCAGAAAACTACTAGAGCTAACCAATGAATTTGGTAAATTTGCAGGATACAAAATTAATGCACAGAAATCTCTTGCATTCCTATACACTAATGATGAAAAATCTGAAAGAGAAATTAAGGAAACACTCCCACTTACCATTGCAACAAAAAGAATAAAATACCTAGGAATAAGCCTACCTAGGGAGACAAAAGACCTGTATGCAGAAAACTATAAGACACTGTTGAAAGAAATTAAAGATGATACTGACAGATGGAGAGATATACCATGTTCTTGGATTGGAAGAATCAATATTGTGAAAATGACTATACTACCCAAAGCAATCTACAGATTCAGTGCAATCCCTATCAAATTACCAATGGCATTTTTTACAGAACTAGAATAAAAAATCTTAAAATTTGTATGGAGACACAAAAGACCCTGAATAGCCAAAGCAGTCTTGAGGGAAAAAAATGGAGCTGGAGGAATCAGACTCCCTGACTTCAGACTATACTACAAATCTACAGTAATCAAGACAATATGGTACTGGCACAAAAACAGAAACATAGATCAATGGAACAAGATAGAAAGCCCAGAGATAAACCCACGCACCTATGGTCAACTAATCTATGACAAAGGAGGCAAGGATATACAATGGAGAAAAGAAAGTCTCTTCAGTAAGTGGGGCTGGGACAACTGGACAGGTACATGTAAAAGAATGAAATTAGAACACTCCCTAACACCATACACAAAAATAAACTCAAACTGGATTCGAGACCTAAATGTAAGACCGGACACTATAAAACTCTTAGAGGAAAGCATAGGAAGAACACTCTTTGACATAAATCACAGCAAGATCTTTTTTGATCCACCTCCTAGAGTAATGGAAATAAAAAGAAAAATAAACAAATGGGACCTAATGAAACTTAAAAGCTTTTGCAAGGCAAAGGAAACTACAAACAAGACGAAAAGACAACCCTCAGAATGGGAGAAAATATTTGCAAACGAATCAACAGACAAAGGAATAATCTCCAAAATATATGAACAGCTCATGCAGCTCAATATTAAAAAAACAAACAACCCAATCCAAAAATGGGCAGAAGACCTAAATAGACATTTCTCCAAAGAGGACATACTGATGGCCAAGAAGCACATGGAAAGCTGCTCAACATCACTAATTATCAGAGAAATGCAAATCAAAACTACAATGGGGTATCACCTCACACCAGTTAGATTGAGCATCATCAGAAAATCTACAAACAACAAATGCTGGAGAGGGTGTGGAGAAAAGGGAACCCTCTTGCACTGTTGGTGGGAATGTAAATTGATACAGCCACTATGGAGAACAGTATGGCGGTTCCTTAAAAAACTGAAAATAGAATTACCATATGACCCAGCAATCCCACTACCACGCATATACCCAGAGAAAACCATAATTCAAAAAGACACATGCACCCCAATGTTCATTGCAGCACTGTTTACAATAGCCAGGTCATGGAAGCAACCTAAATGCCCATCGACAGACGAATAGAGAAAGAAGATGTGGTACATATATACAATGGAATATTACTCAGCCATAAAAAGGAACGAAATTGGGTTATTTTTAGAGACGTGGATGGATCCAGAGACTGTCATACAGAGTGAAGTAAGTCAGAAGGAGAAAAACAAATAATCGCATATTAACGCATATATATGGAACCTAGAAAAATGGTACAGATGAATTGGTTTGCAGGGCAGAAATTGAGACACAGATGTAGAGAACAAACGTATGGACACCAAGGTGGGAAAGCGGCGAGGGGGTGCATGGTGGTGTGATGAATTCGGAGATTGGGGTTGACATGTATACACTGATGTGTATAAAATTGATGACTAATAAGGACCTGCTGTATAAAAAAATAAATAAAATAAAATTCAAAAATTCAAGAAAAAAAATGTCCAAAGTGGTACCTATTAAAACTATGCTATGGTTCCCCCCCCACCAAAAATAAAGAATACTCAAGCAGAATTAAAAGAGGAAGGTCAAACACAGAACTGAGAAAAATGCTTGCAACCTGTGTAACTGATAAAGAGCTGTCTTCCATAATATATTTCTTTGTTCGATAGTTACTTCTTCATATATAAAAAAACTCCTGCAAGTAAACATGAAATGGATAAATGATAAGAACAAATAGTTATCAAAAAAGGAAATATAAATGATTCAAACATGAAAAGATGCTCAACTTCAGTGTATAATAATAGAAGTGCAATTTAATGTATGAGATATCTTTTTTGGTTGCCTTTTGGATTAACAAAGATTGTCAAAGTAGAAAAACTAGGGGCTTTATCAAAGATGAAGTCTAGTGAGCCAAACAAATGAATTCTGTGCTTTCAAGATTCAACCTATACTCTGTTTGGATTTTGGACTTCTTGACGAAATGCAGATGTCTGTGAAGTAAACTGCCATTTAAAAATAGAGTTTGCGGCCTTCCTTCGTGGTGCAGTGGTTAAGAATCCGCCTGCCCATGCAGGGGACATGGGTTCGAGCCCTGGTCTGGGAAGATCCCACATGCCACGGAGCAGCTAAGCCCGTGCGCCACAACCACTGAGCCTGCGCTCTAGAGCCCGAGAGCCACAACTACTGAGCCCGCGTGCTGCAGCTACTGAATCCCATGTGCCTACAGCCTGTGCTCCACAACAAGAGAAGACGCCACATTGAGAAGCCGGTGTATTGCAACGAAGAGTAGCCCCCGTTCGCAGCAACTAGAGAAAGCCCGTGCACAGCAACAGAGACCCAACACAACCAAAAATAAATAAATAAATAAATAAATTTATTTTAAAAATAGAGTTTGCAACATTACTACAACTATAATTGTTGCAGGCAAAAATCATCAGTAGATGCTAAAGAGTGGAAAAGTCATGACTGAGATACAGAGTATTTATACAGTTTCAAACTACCTCCCTATAAGCTACTTATTAATAACAAAGTGAGAGGTAGTAACTGTACAGTAGTGAATCCAGACAGCCACCATCCTGTAAGGAAGCCCGACTTGCCACACGTAGAAGATCTGAAGCTCCCAGTGACAGACATCAAGTACGTGATGTATGTGAGTAAAGGAGCCTTTGGATGATCCCAGCCTTTAGATTTCAAGTTTTCCAGCTGAGAACTCCAACATCATGGAGCAGAGACAAGCCATTACTGATGTACCTTGTCCAAATTCCTAAACCCCAGAATCCATGAGCATAATGAATGGCTGATCAATGGTGGTGAGTTTGGGGATAATTTGTTATGTAGCCCTAGTAACTGGTGGCGTCTGCCAGATTTCTCCACCATAAAGTTACCATTTTCCCTTTGTAAGAAGTAAATAATTTAGAAGGAAGTACCTTGAGACTAGATAAATATCTGTTCCTCATTAAGTTTTCACCCTTATCAAACTAGTTTTAGTGTCCTTTGATGATTTTTTAATTCTACCATTCCTTCTATATTTCTGAATTAGCATTTTTCCATAAGGAAGAGTTTTTCTGTTCCCCTACGTATATATGTATATATGTATGTATCTATTCATAACAGTGTGCTTTCATGGATTCTTATTTTACACAGTGGAATATAACACACTTTTATTATTGATGCTCAAATTGTTGCAGATTTGGCCAGTAGAAGTTCCTCTGAGCTGATCCTGGGTCATTTTCCCAAGTACTCATTGAGCATCTCCTTAGTTTCTGGTACAAAAAGATGTCCCAGGCTCATCTTGTGCTTTTCATGGTCCAGTTCTGGAATACAAGGCTTTTCTCCAAGGAGCCCTGGTCATTTTAGTGAATAATGGTAGCTAGAAAACAAGACATAAGTGCTAGATGTGTTCATTGCTATTGGGGTGTCATTGCTTTAAGTGCTCTCAGTGGACAGAGCTAGAAAATTATTTATATACCTATTTATCTGTTAAAAAGCATGAGTTCATATGGATACCTCCAATTTCAATCTGTAACCTCAGGGAACATGCTAATGTTTCCTTTATCCATGTTTGTAACTCTTTTCTCTGATAGTAAGAAATCTGGCCCTGAGTCCTCTTAAAAAATTTACTCATTTGCTCAAAACTAGGATACACAGAAAGTAGTTTCAGAGTTACTAACCCATGAACTGAGAAATGCAGTCTACTAACTGTAGTTCAGCATTTGTTTTCAGTCATTTTTTAGGTAAAATTTATATAGTGTAAAATGCACGTATCATAAGTGTACAGTCTGATATGACACATGAGCACACACATCCTCCTCCTACTGAGGCATAGAACATCCCATCACCCCAGAAAGTCCCCTCATGCCTCTCCGGAGTAAACCACTTTTCTGATTTTTTTTCACTATAGATAGTTTTGTCTTTTGTAAAACTTCATGTAAATAGATTCATACGTTGTCTACTCTTTTATGACCGGCTTATTTCACTCAGCATAATGTCTATGAAATTCACCCATCATCTATGAGTAGTTTGTTCATGATTATTGCTGAGTAGTATGTATCTTATCCACAGTTCATTTATCTATTTTCCTGGGGGTATTAGTTTGGGTTGTGTTCTTTTTTGACCATTATGAATAAACTGCTATGACTATTCTTATACAAGTCTTTTTGTGGATATACATTTTCATTTCTTTTGAGCAAACACTTTGGTGCAGATGTGCAATAGGTACATGCTCAACTGTATAAGAAAATAACCTTTCCAAAGTTGTACCATTTTAAACTCCCACCAGCAGTTTATGAGAGTTTCAGTTGCTTCACATCCTCATCAACATTTGGTATTTTCAGTCCTTTTAATTTTAGCTATTCTGGTAGTTTTAATTTTTATTTTTTTGAATGGCAATGACTTGGAGCAGTTTTCCCCAACGTTTTAACCATAGACATCCCCAAGTCTTGGGGTTTGGCTCATTCTCCATTCTCTCTCTTCCTTTGAATTTAGTTCAGGGAGGGAGAATGTTGTATGGTTCTTAAGATTTTTGCAATTAAGCTTGAAGAAATGTATCAGAAAGTTCAAGGGTGCTCCTTACATTCCTAATTCACATTTCGATAAGCTTTTATCAATGAGACAAAAGGTTTATAATTAATCATGTGCATATAATTTACTTGGGTTTGTTCTGTTTTGTAAAGCTGATATATTTATAAAGAAAATGAGTATCTGGCATTGTTTACATGCTAACACTCCCAGAGTTTTTATGAAAATTATACAAGTGGAAAGATGAATTCTCATAAAATTTTCCTAGCAGCCTTTTTTATTTTTAGAAAGTTATTTTTAGACTTTTCAAGGCTAGCATCAACATATTGCCAGACCAACAATTGTACTGGGTGTTTTCATAATACTTTCCTTTGTACGTACTTTCAGTATGGCCACCACACCCCTATACGGTATTATCTGCACTTTATAGATGAAGAAATGTGGGCCTCATGAGAGAGGTGAAGCAACTTGCTTAAGATCTCACAGTTGGTAGCAGATCAGGAATTAAAACGAAGGAGTCTGTGTCATGGCCCATGCTGATTCCATTAGGAGCTGCTGGGGCCTCCTGATGAGCGCAGTGTGTTCCTTGGCCCTAAAAGCTTCTTGTTCCTTTGTTTCAAACAGCACCATGGAACATCTCAGGGGCCATATCCAGCCAGGGACAGGGAATGTCTAAATTCGGATGAGGGTGAGGGTGGTAGACCCCAGAACTTTCAGGCAGGGGCAGATGTCTCAGCTCGTTTCCCCTAGAGAGGGACGCATCTTCAGTTGAGCATAGGTGGGGAGTGGCATTGTGACCTGTGCTCTCTGGCCCTCCTTCCATGATGGGGAGCTGAAAGAGGCCCTGGTGTATTCCAAGGACTCAGGAATCTCTGTCAGGATTTTCAGGGCCTGGATTGGAACATCCAAGAGGGCTGAGCCTACCCTCTGCTCCTGAATGCAGGGTCAATAAATTCTTCACCTCCCCATTCCTGACTCTCTGGTCAGAGAATTTCAGTCATTTCAAGGCAGCCTCCATCCATATTTCTAGGTCCTTCACCTGGGTCCACATTACAGTGCCAACACCCTTATCCAACTATTTCACTTCTTGTTCTTCATTAAGAGGTTTTAGTGGCATAATAGGTCAGGAAACATCCTCCAGCTACAATATACAAGTTATTTTCCAAAGGAAAACCTCAACCTGAACACTGATATGTCTAATAATATGCTTGTCCAGTGTAGATGTTCCTCAGACTGTGGACAACTTTGACTGGAATTATAGCATGAGAGACAAAGTATTAATTTGTAAGGACAAAAATCTAGAAAATATTTCAAAGAGATGTGGCTATAGGCTGAAACTTATGTCAGTTAAAAAAATACAGACTTTCATAAAATAGAAACAGTCATGGCCAAATCTAAAGATAGGCTACTTATAGGAATTCCCTGGAGGTCCAGTGGTCAGGACTTGGCACTTTCACTGCTGAGGGCCTGGGTTTAATCCTTGGTTGGGGAACTAAGATCCCACAAGCTGCACTGTGAGGACAAAAATTAAATAAATAAAGATAGGCTACTTGGGTGTCCATTAAAATACTGTGTTTACGGCAAACAGTGTACCTTCCTCAGAAGACACTGGGGCACACATCTGAACCTGTCCTCATCTGTGTGTTAGAGGATTAAAAAAAATAAAATCATGATTCTCATGCAAACATAAAACAAACACATGTGAAAGATTTTATCAAATTCACTGATTGAATGAGGACACTTATAAGATTTTGTAACTGGTTCAAAGAAGAATTCAAAAGACCGCAGGTTTGAATGGGGTAAAGAAATGTTGAAGTAACTTTGCATATGGACTTGCAACTTGCTGTATTATTTTCTTGGGGGTCCAGAATTTATTTTCATGTCTTTAGTCAAGAATTCTTTGTATTGCTATCCCTTATTTATAATTTTCAGAGTTGTAAAGTAACTAAAGGCAAAAAAGGCACGAAGCCCTCATAGAATCGAATAATTTGAGAAGGTTCTAACATCTCATTGAAAGGCTATCCAGTAAAGGAAAGTAATTTCCTTTACTTACTCCAAAATCTTACATGTTTCCTCACACTTGAATGATTTTCTTGATCATATTTTCCATTTCCTGGTTTCTAAGAGAGAGTTTAACTCTTTGTCAGGAAGCCTTAGATTGTGGGCTTGGGAAACAGGCAAGCCTGGGGTTCAGACCTCAATTCTGCATTTACTAGGCATGGGGCCTCATTGAAATCCCTGCTTCACTGAGTCCACTTCTTACAATGGATGTGAGGATTAAAGTGCCTGGTACATAGATATAACAGAACCAAACCCTTACTTGCTACTTACTCTGTGTGGGACGTGGATCCAAATTTAACATAGTCAAACCTATCACTACCCCTATTTTAGAGATGTGGAAACTGAGGCACTGGGTGTTTAAGGCACTGACCCAGGGTTATGCTGTTCAGTCATGTGGTGGAGCCGAAATTCAAACCCAGGCCAGCTGGTTCTGCTGCAACACTCAGCCTGCACTCAGAAAATGAAGGTGCCATGGCACTGCTTAGTTTCTTTTTAAAAATAATTTATTTATTTATTTATTTATTTTTGGCTGCATTGGGTCTTCATTGCGGTGCGCAGGCTTCTCATTGCAGTGGCTTCTCTTGTTGTGGAGCACAGGCTCTAGGCGCACAGGCTTCAGTAGTTGTGGTGCGCGGGTTCAGTAGTTGTGGCACACGGGCTTAGTTGCTCCACAGCATGTGGGATCTTCCCAGAACAGGGATCAAACTTGTGTCCCCTGCATTGGCAGGCAGATTCTTAGCCACTGCGCCCCCAGAGGAGTCCCTGCTTAGTTTCTTTAATCCAACCACATCTTGACATGAGTGAGTTGGCTGACTACCCTAGGAAGCCAGCTATGGAGTTGCTGGTCACACCTCACTGCCTGGTCACTCCACCCCTGTTTGGCACTGGGGTGGGTGCCATGTGGCTCAGTGCTCTCCCTGAAACCTGCTGTGTTAAGACCCCAAGATCTGCTTGTGTTGTTTGTTTTTATTTTTTTATTGAAACCTAATATAAAACTTGTAGAAAAAGGCACAGCTCAGTGAATTTTCACAAAGTGAATGCATATGCATTTAAGCAGCAGATCAAGAAACAGAACTTGACTGGCACCCCAGAAACCAGCTTGTGCTGTCTGCCAGTCACTACCCCAAGGGTAACCACCACCCTAACTGCTAACACCATAGTGCCACTTGCCTTTGATCCTTATGTAAAGGTAACCACATCGTCTGCATTCTTTTGTGTCTGGCTTCTTTCATTTAATATTCTGTTTGAGATTCATATTGAATGTAGTTGTAGTTTGTTCATCTCACTGCTGTATGAAAATGTAATTTATTTTCCAGTCTATGATTGATAGACATTTTGGTAGTTTCCAATTTACGGTTCCAGCATACACCTTTTGGCTCACAGAGTTACTACTGCCATTATCTGGGAAAACAAGAACATCCAAAAATTGTTTTTTACTGAGCACACATACAGCGTACACATTTATTCAGCCCCAGATAGAGCCTAAGGTAGGGCACCTGTGGTGAAGGACAAATTATTTTTCTTAATTTCAACCCATGGTTGTCTGATACTTAAAAAATACAACAAAAATAAATTAGAAAATGAAATGAGAAATGCTCAAATCAGTCTCTGTCTCTTCACTGAGACAAGTCCTCTGCTCATGTACTTAGATAATGTGGCTGTGTCACATTGCTGTAAAATGTTTAAAAGCTGACTCTCCATATCTGTGTTTATCTCATCGTGAACTCCAGCTTGTAAATTCTTTCTTCTGGATTCTATGGAGATAAAACTAATGTTCATAGTTACAATAGAGATTGGGCTTTTTAAGGAGTTTCTACAAGGTACAAAAGAAGAAAATTCTTAGCACTTTATTTGTCAACATCACATTTACCAAAACACAGTCACAATAAATATGTTTGTTTATGCTGACAGCCAGGGAGCTCTGAGGAATGGTATTCAGCTCTCAGCATCATGAGAAGTATTGTTTTCCTACTTAAAGTAGAACATAGTTACAATATCAGAAAAATTGTCCAACTTTCTGTGTTCATGGCACACTTTGAACTATTAATGCTTTCGATGACCCATCTAAAATAATCAAAGACTCCGAACACCACTAAGGATTTAAACAGTGCTTAAGATTGTTACAATAAAATTACAAGGTACAGCAGTCTCGCCTTATCAGAGGTTTTGCTTTCCGTAGGTTCAGGTACCTGCAGTCAACCAGGGTCTGAAAATATTAAATGGACAATTCCAGAAGCAAACAATTCATAAGTTTTAAACTGAGTGTCATTCTGATTGCTTGGTGAGATCTCGGGTTGTCTGGCTTGGTCCCTCCCGGCACGTGAATCACCCCTTTGTCCAGCATATCCTGCCCCATTGATCACTTCACAGCTGCCTCAGTTTCCATCCACTATCATGTTATCATGATACTTGTGTTAAAATCACCCTTATTTTAAAAGGGTTTAAAATCACCCTTAATAAAGTCCCCAAGTGCAAGAGTAGCAATGCTAGCAAATCGGATATACCAAAGAGAAGATGTAAAGTGCTTCCTTCATATGAAAGTTTTCAAATTACGAAGTAAAGAAAAAAAAATGTATGCTGAGGTTTCTAAGATATATGGTAAGAAAGAATCTTCTGTCTGTGAAATTATGAAGAAGGAAGAAGAAATTCATGCTAGTTTTGCTGTCTGATCTCAAACTGCAGAGTTACGGCCACAGGGCTTCCCTGATGGAGCAGTGGTTAAGAATCTGCCTGCCAGTGCAGGGCACACGGGTTCGAGCCCTGGTCCGGGAAGATCCCACATGCCGCGGAGCAACTAAGCCCGTGCACCACAACTACTGAGCCCGTGTGCCACAACTACTAAAGCCCGTGTGCCTAGAGCCCATGCTCTGCAACAAGAGAAGCCACCACAATGAGAAGCCCACACACCACAATGAAGAGTAGCCCCCGCTCACCGCAACTAGAGAAAGCCCGTGCACAGCAACAAAGACCCAACGCAGCCAAAAATAAAGAAACAAACAAAAAGTTACGGCCACAATGTGTGGTAAATGCTTATTAAATTGGAAAAGGCATAAAATTAGTGCAAGATATTTTGAGAGAGAGAGAAAAAGGCCACATTCACATAACTCTTATTACAGAATATTATCATATTTGTTCTATTTTATTATTAGTTACTGGTAATTTCTTACTGTGCCTAATTTATAAATTAATCTTTACCACACGTATGTATACATAGGAAAAAAGGATTGCACATATAGGGTTCAGTACTATCCGAGTTTTCAGGCATCCACTAGGGGTGGTGGATTGTTTCCCCAGGATAAGGGGGGAAGTAGTGTAGTGCACTGTAATTACAACTACATGGTGACGATGTTTCAGGCGGATTGTAAGTGCACGCACAGTTGTGGCTTTGTTCACTTAGTCACCTGGGAAACATTTGAAAAGAATTTTTGATGCCCTGGTGGGGCTCATTTTTGTCAAAGAGCAAGTGTCCACACATCCCTGTGTCCTTGACACAGTCGCCCGGAGTTCCTGTCTTTTCCTCTCAGAAGTGATAGCCCCTTGGGCTACACTGAATCACACTCCTACTCAGCTCAGCATTCTGTCTGGCAAAATCACTGATATCATATGCAACAAAGACATTTCACACAAATGTGACTGCTCCGTGGTGAGGGATTTGAGGAACCAGAAGCTGCAGTACAGGATGGAGCAGCACTGGTCCCAGCATCTGTAGACGAGCCTCAGACAGGAACCTTCCTCAGCACAGCATTAGGGGCACCTATTTCTTCATCATAAAGCACCAAATTCACAGATACCAGCCAAGTTTTAAAAGACTAACCACAATAGAGATATAATCTAGGTGCCACATCCAGCACCCTGGGAGGAAGTAATCAGCCTCCTGAAGGATGGAAGACCTGGTAGCTAGTGAGAACCCTTGGTCTTGATAGACATTAACAAATGTTTTCATTATATTGTCTAATAACTTGAGATTTAGGGAAATAATTCAAATGGAATCTTCTAGGAGAGCATTAACTGACAATATAATTTTAGGGTCACCCTCAGGCTATGTCACATCAGGCAAAAGTAAGAGAATCACTTGAAAATTATATGGAGCAAATAGTTGGAAAAATATATAAATTTTCAAAGTCTGTCCAAGGCTTCTGAGGATAACTGGGTTCCCAAATAATTCCGTTTACTGTTTTATACTCGGTCAGTCCTGTGGTTTATGATTTAACTTCCCTGTGCTTGTCCATTTCGTGCAGAAGTTGGGTCAGCACCAGGTTCTCAGCACACTCTGCTTCTGAGGGTCCGGGATAACCACCTTTAGCCAGCACCTCCTGGTCCTTCCTCTTTCCCATCCCATGACCCACCCTGGTCCTCTCACCAGCCTCCCCATACTCAGTGTGTTCTCTAGGTTCTTCATCCCACACTCTCCATCTTCATAGGCTACTTTCTCCACTGTGGTCCTTCAACATCTTCTGCCCTGAGGCAAGTATTCAAATCAGACAGGTAAAGCCCTTACTAAGGAAGAAAAGCTGATGTTTGTGTTGGTTTTTCTTGAACTCTGTAGACCAGATACAAGCATTGAGAGAATTCCCCACCTGGGTCCCTTCCTTAGAAGGCCAAGTCTCTGAGCAGAGGCAGGAGAAGGAATCCAATAGAAGATTATGGATTAAAAGTGGGGTTTCAACCACCTCAGCTAATTAGAATGGCTACTATCAAAAAATGGGAATTAACAAGTGTTGATGAGGATGTGTAGAAATTGGAACTTTGTACGCTGCTGGTGGGAATGTAAGATAGTGCAGCCACTATGGAAAATAGTATGGCTGTCCCTCCAGGAATTAAAAATAGAATTACCATATAATCCAGCTATTTCTATTCTGCATATATAGCCAAAAAAATTGTAAGTAGGGACATGAAGAGACATTTATACACCCACTTTTTTTTAATAAACATCTTTATTGGAGTATAATTGCTTTACAATGGTGTGTTATTTTCTTTTTTTTTTTTTAAAACATCTTTATTGAAGTATAATTGCCTTACAATGGTGTGTTAGCTTCTGCTTTATAACAAAGTGAATCAGTTACACATATACAATATGTTCCCATTTCTCTTCCCTCTTGCATCTCCCTCCCTCCCACCCTCCCCATCCCACCCCTCTAGGTGGTCACAAAGCACCAAGCTGATCTCCCTGTGCTATGCGGCTGCTTCCCACTAGCTATCTATTTTACATTTGGTAGTGTATATATGTCCATGACACTCTCTTACCCTGTCACATCTCACCCCACCCCCTCCCCATATCCTCAAGTCCATTCTCTAGTAGGTCTGTGTCTTTATTCCCGTCTTGCCACTAGGTTCTTCATGGCCTTTTTTTTTTTTCCCTTAGATTCCGTATATATGTGTTAGCATACTGTATTTGTTTTTCTCTTTCTGACTTACTTCACTCTGTATGACAGACTCTAACTCCATCCACCTCATTACAAATACCTCCATTTCATTTCTTTTTATGGCTGAGTAATATTCCATTGTATATATGTGCCACATCTTCTTTATCCATTCATCTGTCGATGGACATTTATTTTCTGCTTTATAACAAAGTGAATCAGCTGTACATATACATATATCCCCATATCTCCTCCCTCTTTCATCTCCCTCCCACCCTCCCTATCCCACCCCTCTAGGTGGTCGCAAAGCACCGAGCTGATCTCCCTGTGCTATTACACCCATGTTTATAGCAACATATTCACAGTAGCCAAAAGGTGGAAGCAACCCAGGTGCCCATCAACAGATAAATGGATAAACAAAATATGGTATATTACAATGAAATATTATTGAACCTTAAAAAAGAAGGAAATGCTGACACATGCTGCAAAATGGATGAACATTGAAGACATTATGCCAAGTGAAATAAGCCAATCATAAAAGGACAAATACTGTATGATTCCACTAATATGAGGTATTAGATTCACAGTTACCAAAATCACAGAGACAGAAAGTAAAGCACCCAATCAAAAAATGGGCAGAAGACCTAAATAGACATTTCTCCAAAGAAGACATACAGATGGCCAAGAAGCACATGGAAAGATGCTCAACATCACTGATTATTACAGAAATGCAAATCAAAACTACATTGAGGTATCATCTCACATCAGTCAGAATGGCCATCACCAGAAAATCTACAAACAACAAATGCTGGAGAGTGTGTGGAGAAAAGGGAACCCTCTTGTACTGTTGGTGAGAATGTAAATTGATACAACCACTATGGAGAACAGTATGGAGGTTCCTTAAAAAACTAAAAGTAGAATTACCATATGACCCAGCAATCCCACTACTGGGCATATACCCAGAGAAAACCATAATTCAAAAAGGCACATGCACCCCAATGTTCATTGCACCACTGTTTACAATAACCAGGTCATGGAAACAATCTAAATGCCCATCGACAGACAAATGGATAAAGAAGATGTGGTACATATATACAATAGAGTATTACTCAGCCATAAAAAGGAACGAAATTGGCTCATTTGTAGAGATGTGGATGAATCTAGAGACTGTCATACAGAGTGAAGTAAGTCAGAAGGAGAAAAACAAATATCGCATATTAACGCATATATGTGGAACCTAGAAAAATGGTACAGATGAACTGGTTTGCAGGGCAGAAATTGAGACACGGATGTAGAGAACAAACGTCTGGACACCAAGGGGGGAAAGTGGGAGGGGGTGGTGGTGGTGTGATGAATTGGGAGATTGGGACTGACACATATACACTAATATGTATAAAATGGTTAACTAATAAGAACCTGCTGTATAAAAAAAAATAAAATTTTAAAAAAAAGAAAAGAAAAAAAAAGAAAGTAAAGTAATGGCTGTCAGAGGCTAGGGGTGGTGGAGGAAATGGGAAGTCATTGTTAAATGAGTATGGAGTTTCAGTTTTGTTAGATGAAAAGAGTTCAGGAGATAGATATTAGTGATGATTGCCCTACAATGTGAATGTAATTAATATATAATATCACTGAACTATACAGTTAAAGATGATTAAGAAGGTAAATTTTGTGTTAAGTGTATTTACCAGAGTAAAAAAATTTTTTTAAAGAAAAAGAAAAAAAAGGGAGGTTTAAGCTCGTGTCTCCACATCTGTGCATCTCATCAGTGTGTTATTACCACTAGCTTGATTCCAGTTCCTTAATAACACAAGGACGACTTGAAAACTTCATGTGCCAATTTATTTCCTCCAATTTCCCCTGTAATTAATAGAACCATAGTTCATGGGGAAAAGAATAACTAGACTATAGGCCAAGTATACCAAGTCTGGCCCACATTCAGATGTTTTTGGAGTGAAGTGTTGAAGCAGTCAGCTGCATTCGTCAATGGGCAGAATGTCCTTTGCCATTTCTGCCTCACTTAGCACAGCCTTTCTGAGACACTGTCTTGCTTTACGCTTTAGGACCGGAGCACTGGGGTCAGGCTAGGAACAGAGGACAGGCAGATGACTCCAGGAAGTAAATGCAGTGCTGAACTGAAATTTAGACCCCCATCCCTTGGCTGGTAGTACCACCAGCGAACAGCGCGACATGCTGTGCAGAGTGTAGCCTGAGCTTTCTGGAGGGGAAAATGACAGTTGAGTGAGCATGTACCGGGCTGAGAACCAGGAGACTGAGTTCCTTCCTCGTCTTGGTGTCCATGAGTTGTGTGGCCTTAGGCAGAATTCTTAACCTCTAAGCCTTTAGGGTTTGTAGATGGTAGATCTTTTTGCTCCAGCAATAACATTCCTTAAGTCCATGAAAACAGTAAAAATCATGTAAAGAATTTCTCCTGAACCCCTGAGATATGATTAATTCCTAACAAGAAAACATGGAATTGTTTCATCCTAATGAACTTAAGTTACTTTTATTTCCATGGTCTATAATTGCAAGGTGTTTTGAAAGGGGTGGGTTGATTAACTCTTTTTATTTCTTTTGTTTTCTTGTGATTAACAGAGGGAAGCTTCTTTGATTGCCTTTATGGCCACTTTTAAATTACCTGCATTTGTATCGTTAACAGCTAGAAGCTTTGAGAAAGTATCAGCATTGAGGGTACATCTTCCTGAGACTGAGTAAAAAGCAGGTTGTTTTATAAGAGCTGTTTCTCCCCATGCTGTTGTTAAATGCTTTTAACCCAAGTGGCCTGACAGGGAACATGCTCATAAAGGCCTCAGAGAATGCCTATCAGAATGCATATCATTGGAAACATGAGTAGCCAACTGGAAAACCGAAAACGACTTGACAGGTTGTGATGAAGGGAATGGAAAAGCTGGGGCAGCATTGGACTCAGAAGGATTAAGATGATCCTGTTTGTAGGTATCTGCATCCAGCAATTCTCTTGGAAATGTCCCATCTCTGATCATGTAGACCAAGTCACAGATGATTCATCCAAGGAGGGAAACGAGGCCAAGAGGAGCAGGGCAAGGGCTGATCTATACAAAAGAAGCAGCCAAAGTTCAATCTTAGTGCTCTCCAGGGCAGGAGTAAGCAATGATAGTCCTAAGTTACAATTTTTTATTAATTTGCAGTTTGTAAAAGTTTCCTGCCATTGTCATTTATTATTGGTCTCACATGCAGTAAGAATAGCAGGACAGATTTCTGCATTCAGTGTCTCTCAGCCTTTCCATGTAGCAGAAACAACACTGGACAAGGAGCCAGCGTCCCTTGTGCTCTTCCCCTACCCATCTGTCTATCATAGGGAAGCCATTAAGCTTCTGCAGGGCTCAGTTTCCACATTGAGTAGAGTTGGGGGTGGAGACAAGGCTTGAGCCATATGCTCTTAAAGGCCCTGGCTCTCCGAGGGTCTTTGAGGTTCCGATTCATTTGAGGGTCTCAATTGAGAAGCCTAACATTAATGGTCATATTTTATTGAAGTATAGTTGATTTATAATATTGTGTTAGTTTCAGATGTATAGCAAAGTGTTTCAGTTACGTATATGTTTTCAGATTATATCCCTTTATAGGTTATTACAAGGTATTGAATATATTTACCCGTGCTATACAGTAAATTCTTTTTGCTTATCTATTTTATGTCTAATAGTTTGTATCTGTTAATCCCATACTCCTAATTTGTCCCTCCTTCCACCCCTCTTCCCTTGGGTAACCCTAAGTTTGTTTTCTATGTCTATGAGTCTGTTTCTGTTTTGTATATACATTCATTTGTATTATTTTTTAGAATCCACATATAAGTGATATCATATAGTATTTGTCTTTCTCTGTCTGATTTACTTCACTAAATATAATATTCTCTAGGTCCATTCATGTTACTGTAAATGTCAATATTTCATTCTTTTTTAATGGCTGAGTAATATTCCATTGTGTATTCCATATTTTCTTAAGCCAATCATCTGTTGATGGGCACTTGTTTGTTGCAATGTTTTGGCTGTTATAAATAGTGCTGCTGTGAACTATGGAGTGCATATACCTTCTTGAATTAGAGTTTTCGTTTTTCCAGATGTATACCCAGGAGTGGGATCGCTGGATCATATGGAAGCTCTATTATTAGTTTTTAGAGGAAACTTGTAGTGTTCTCCATAGTGGCTGCACCAATTTACATTCTCAGCAACAGTGCGGGAGGGTTCTCTTTTCTCCACACCCTCTCCAGCATTTATTATTTGTAGACTTTTTGATGATGGCCATTCTGAGCAGTGTGAGGTGACACCACATTGTGGTTTTGATTTTTGCATTTATCTAATAATTACTGATGTTGAGTATCTTTTCATGTGTCTGTTGGCCATCTGTATGTCTTCTTTGGAAAAATGTCTGTGTGGGTCTTCTGCCCATTTTTTTGATTGGGTTGTTTGTTATTTTGATACTGAGTTGTATAAGCTGTTTGTATGTTTTGGATATTAACCTCTTTTTTTTATTTGCATTATTTGCAAATATTTTCTTCCATTCTATATGTTGTCTTTTCGTTTTGTTTATGGTTTCCTTTGCTGTGCAGAGGCTTTTTAGTTTGAGTAGACTCATCTAAGAAAATACTGCTACAATTTATGTCAGAGAGTGTTTTGCCTCTATTCTCTTCTAGGAGTTTTATGGTTTATATTTAGAGTTTTATGTCTTATATTTAGGTCTTTAAGCCATTTTGAGTTTATTTTTGTATAAGGTGTGTGAGAGAGTGTTCTAATCTCATTGATTTACAAGTAGCTGTCCATCTTTCCTAACACCACTTGTTGAAGAGACTGTCTTTTCTCCATTGTATATTCATGCCTCCTTTGTCATAGATTAATTGACCTTAGGTGCATGGGTTTACTTCTGGGCTCTCTATCTGTTCCACTGATCTCTATATGTCTGTTTCTGTGCAAATACCACACTGTTTTGAATACTGTAGCTTTGTAATATAATCTGAAATCTGGAGGGGTTATGCCTCCAGCTTTGTTCTTTTTCCTCAGGATTGCTGTGGCAATTATTGGCCCTCTGTGGTTCTGTATAAATTTGAAAATCATTTGTTCTAATTCTGTGAAAAATATCATGGGTATTTTGATAGGGATCACATTAAATCTGTAGATTGCTTTGGATGGTATGGCCATTTTAACAATATTAATTCTTTCAATCCAAGAGCAAGGGATATCTTTCCATTTCTTTTAATCATCTTTAGTTTCCTTTATCAATGTTTTATTGTTTTCAGCTTATTTGTCATTCATCTCCTTGGTTAAGTTGATTCCTAAGTATTTTGGGGGGGGCGTGATTTTTAAATAGGATTTTTTTTTTTACTCTCTCTTTCTGACATTTCATCGTTAGTGTAAAATAATGGAACAGATTTCTGTATATAACCTTGTATCCTACTACCTTGCTGAATTCATTCATTAGTTCTAATTGTTTTTGTGTGAAGACTTTAGTTCTCTCTGTACAGTGTATGTCATCTGCATACAGTGACAGTTTTACATTTTCCCTTCCAATTTGTGTACGTTTTATTTCTTTTTCTTGTCTGATTGCTGTGGCTAGGACATCTAACACTGTGTTAAATAGGACTGGTGAGAGTGGGCATACTTGTCTTGTTCCTGAATTTAGTAGGAATGCTTTCAGCTTTTCACTGTTGAGTATTATGTTGGCTGTGGGTTTATCATAAATAGCTTTTATTATGTTGAGGCATGTTTCCTCTGTTCCCACACTGGTGAGAATTTTAATCATGAATGAGTGTTGAATTTTGTCAAATGCTTTTTCTGCATCTGTTGAGGTGATCGTGTGGTTTTTGTCTTTTCTTTTGTTAACGTGGTGTGTCACATTGATTTTTGTATGTTGAACCATAATTGCAACCCTAGAATGAATCCAACTTGATCATGGTCTAGGATCCTTTTTATGTATTGTTGGATTCAGTTTGCTAATATTTCATTGAGGATTTTTACATCTGTATTCATCAAAGATATTGGCCTGTAATTTTCTTTCTTTCCTTCTCCCTTCCTTTCTCCCTTCCTTCCTTCCTTCCTTCCTCCCTTTCTCCCTTTCTCTCTTTCTCTCTTTCTTTATTTCTTGTTTTGGTATCAGGGTGATGGTGGCTTTACAGATGAATTTGGGAGTATTCCCTCCTCCTCAGGGTTTTGGGATATTTTGAGAAGGATTGGTACAAGTTCTTCTCTGTATGTTTGGTGGATTTCTCCAGTGAAGTCATCCAGTCCTGGCTTTTTGTTTTCAGGGAGTTGTTTTATTTTTTTTCTTTTTCTTTTTAAAGATTCCATTTCACTTCAGGTAATTGGCCTTATCAAATTATCTATTTCTTCTTGACTCAGTTTTGGCAGGCTGCATATCTCTAGAAACTTGTCCATTTCTTCTAGGTTGTCCAATTTGTTGGCATATAATTGTTCATAGTATTCTCTTATAATTATTTGTATTTCTGTGGTATCAGTTGTTATTTCTCCTCTTTCATTTCTTATTTTATTTGTTTGGGTCCTCTCCCTTTTCTTCTTGGTGATCCTGGCTAGGGGTTTGTCAGTTTGTTTATCTTTTCAGAAAACTAGCTCTTAGTTTTATTGATCTTTTCTGTTTTTTAAATTTTAATTTTATTGGAGTATAGTTGATTTACAACATTGTGTTAGTTTCAAGTGTACAGCAAAGTGATTCAGTTATACATATACACATATTCATTCTTTTTTTAGATTCATTTCTCTTATAGGTTATCACAGAATATTAAGTAGAGTTCCCTGTGCAATACAGTATGTCCTTGTTGGTTATCTATCTTATATATAGTAGTGTGTGTATCTTCATCTCAAGCTCCTGATTTATCCCTCTCCCCATGTTTCCCTTTGGTAACCATAAGTTTGTTTTCTATGTCTATAAGAATGTTTCTGTTTTGTAAATAAGTTCATTTGTATCATTTTAAAAATTAGATTCCACATATGAGTGATATAATGTAATATTTGTCTTTCTCTGTCTGACCTATTTCACTTAGTATGATAATCTCTAGGTCCATCCATGTTGCTGCAAATGGCATTATTTCATTCTTTTTTTATGGCTGAGTAATATTTCATTGTATATATGTCCACATCTTCTTTATCCATTCCTCTGTTGATGGACATTTATTGGCTATTGTAAATAGTGCTGCAGTGAACATTGGTGGGCATGTATCTTTTCGAATTATGACTTTCTCCAGATATATGCCCAGGAATGGGATTGCTGGATCATATGGTAGTTCTAGTTTTAGTTTTTTAAGGAACCTCCATACTGTTCTCCATAGTGACTGCACCAGTTGACATTCCCACCAACAGCGCAGGGGGCTTCTCTTTTCTCCACACCATCTCCAGCATTTATCATTTGTAGACTTTTTGATGATGGTCATTCTGACTGTTATGAGGTGGTACCTCATTGCAGTTTTGATTTGCATTTTCTAATAATTAGCAATGTTGAACATCGTTTCATGTGCTTTTTGGTCATCTGTATGTCTTCTTTGGAGAAATATCTACTTAGATCTTCTGCCCAGTTTTTGATTGCATTGTTTATGTTTTTTAAGCTGCACGAGCTGTTTGTATATTTTGGAAATTAATCCCTTGTCGGTCACTTAGGTTGCAAATATTTCCTCCCATTCTGTGGGTTGCCTTTTCGTTTTGTTTATGGTTTCCTTTGCTGTGCAGAACTTTTAAGTTTACTTAGGTCCCATTTGTTTATTTTTGTTTTTATTTTCATTACTTTCGGAGGTGGATCGAAAAAGCTCTTGCTGCGATTTATGTCAAAGAGTGTTCTGCCTATAATACTCTAAGAGTTCTATAGTGTCTGGCCTTACATTTAGGTCTTTAATCCATTTTGAGTTTATTTTTGTGTATGGTGTTAGAGAGTGTTCTAATTTCATTCTTTTACATGAAGCTGTCCCGTTTTCCCAGCACCACTTATTGAAGAGGCTGTCTTTTCTCCATTGTATATTCTTGCCTCCTTTGTCATAGATTAACTGACCATAGGTGTGTGTTTTATCTCTGGGCTTTCTATCATGTTCCATTGATTTATATGTCTGTTTTTGTGCCGGTACCATACTGTTTTGATTACTTTAGCTTTGTAGTATAGTTTGAAGTTAGAAAGCCTGCTTCCTCCAGCTCTGTTTTTCTTTCTCAAGATTGCTTTGCCTAGAGTCTTTTGTGTTTCCACACAAATTTAAAAATTTTTTTGTTCTAGTTCTGTGAAAAATGCCTTTGGTAATTTGATAGAGATGGCATTGAATCTGTAGATTGTGGGTAGTACAGTCATTTTGACAATATTGATTTTTCCAATCCAAGAACATGCTATATCTTTCCATCTATTTGTGTCATCTTCGATTTCTTTCATCAGTGTCTTATAGTTTTCAGAGTACAGGTCTTTTGCCTCCTTTCGTAGGTTTATTCCTAGGTATTTTATTCTTTTTGATGTGATGGTAAATGGGATTGTTTCCTTAATTTCTCTTTCTGATCTTTCATTGTTAGTATATAGAAATGCAACAGAGTTCTGTGTTTTAATTTTGTATCCTGCAACCATACTGTAGTCATAGATGAGCTCTAGTAGTTTTCTGGTAGCATCTTTAGGATTTTCTATGTCATGTCATCTGCAAACAGTGACAGTTTAACTTCCTTTCCAATTTGGATTCATTTTATTTATTTTTTTTCTCTGATTGCTGGGTCTAGGACTGCCAAAATTATGTTTAATAAAAGTGGCAAGAGTGGACATCCTTGTCTTGCTCCTGATCTTAGAGGAAATGCTTTCAGCTTTTCACCATTGAGTATGATGTTAGCTGTGGGTTTGTCATAAATGGCCTTTATTATGTTGTGATATGTTCCCTTTTTGCCCACTTTCTGGAGAATATTTATCATAAATTAGTGTTGAATTTTTATTGAAAGATTTTTCTGCATCTATTGAGATGATCATATGGTTTTTATTCTTCAATTTGTTAATGTGGTATGTAACACCGACTGAGTTGCAAATATTGAAAAATCTTGCATCCCTGGGATAAATCCCACTTGATCATGATGTATGATCCTTTTAATGTATTGTTGGATTTGGATTGCTAGTATTTTCTTGAGGATTTTTGTGTCTGTTTATCAGTGATATTGGCCTCTAATTTTCTTTTTTTGTGATGTCTTTGTCTGGTTTTGGTAGCAGGGTGATGGTGGCTTCATACAATGAGTTTTGGACTATTCCTTCCTCTGCAATTTTTTGGAATAGTTTGAGAAGGATAAGTGTTATTAACTCTTCTCTAAATGTTTGATAGAATTCAGCTGTGAAGCCATCTGGTCCTGGACTTTTTGCTGTTGTTGTTGGAAGTTTTTAAATCACAGTTTCAGTTCAGCACTTGTGATTGGTCTGTTCATATTTTCTATTGCTTCCTGGTTAAGTCTTGGGAAACCGTACGTTTCTAAGAATTTGTCCATTTTTTCTAGGTTGTCCATTTTATTGGCATATTGTTGCTTTGTAGTAGTAGTAGTAGTCTCTTATTGTAGTAGTCTCTTATGATCCTTTGTATTTCTATGGTGTCTACTGTAACTTCTCCTTTTTCATTTCTAATTTTATTGATTTGAGCCCTTTCCCTTTTTTTCTTGATGATCTTAATTATTTCCTTCCTTCTGCTGACTTTGGGTTTTGTTTGTTCTTTTTCTAAATCTTTTAGGTGACAGGGTTGTTGTTGTTGTTGTTGTTGAGATTTTTCTTGTTTCTTGAGGAAGGCCTGTATTGCTATGAACTTCCCTCTTAGATCTGCTTTTGCTGTGTCCCATAGATTTTGTAAGTTTGGGTTTTCATTTTCATTTGTCTTGAGGCATTTTCTGAGTTCTTCCTTTGATTTCACCATTGACCCACTGGTTTTTCACTGGCATGTTTAGTTTCCATGTGTTTGTTCTTTTCCCATTTTTCTTTTTGTGATTTATTTCTAGTTTCAGACTATTGTGGTCAGAAAAGATGCTTGAAATAATTTTTATCCTTTAAATTTGTTGAGGCTTGTTTTATGATCTAGTGTGTTGTCTATCCTAGGGAACGTTCCATGTGCACTTGAAAAGAATATGTATTTTTTTGGATGTAGTGTCCTAGATAACAATTCAATCCAACTGGTCTGTAGTGTCATTTAGGACCTCTGTTGCCTTATTAATATTCTGTCTGGATGATCTGTCCCTTGATGTCAATGGGTGTTAGTGTCTCCTACTATTATTGTATTCCTGTCAGTTTCTCCCATTGTCTCTGTTAGTATTTGTTTTACATATTTAGGTGCTCCTATACTGGGTGCATATATGTTAATGAGTGTAATATTCTCTACTTGTATTGATCCCTTTGTCATCACATAATGCCCTGCTTTCTCTTTCTTTATGGCCTTTGTTTTAAAGTCTATTTTGTCAGATATGAGTATTGCTTCCCCCTGCTTTCTTGTCATTTCCCTTTGAATGAAATATCTTTTTCTATCCCTTCACTTTCAGTCTGTGTGTGTCTTTCTCCCTCAAGTGAGTCTCTTGTAGGCAGCATATTATAGGTTCTTGGTGTGTTTTTTTTTTTAATCCAATCTGACACTTTAAGTCTTTTGACCAGAACATTTAGTCTATTGACCTTTAAAGTAATTATTGATAGGTATGTACTTTTAGCCATTTTAAATCTTGTTTTCCATTTGATTTTGTAGTTCTTCCTTGTTCATTTCTTTTTGTTATTCCTTTTGTGGTTTGATGATTTTCTTTTGTAGTATGCTTGAGTTCCCTTCTTTTTTACTTTTGTGAGTCTGTTATATGTTTTTGATTTGTGGTTACCATGGAGTTCAAGTATGTTGACCCATAACTGTATCTGTTTGCTTTAAGCTGGTAGTCATTCAAGTTCAAACCCATTCTAAAAGAGGTACATTTTTATACTTCCCCTCCCATGTTTTGTGATATTTGTGTCCTATTTTACACATTTATGCTTATCCTTTTACTATTAATTGTAGTTATAATCGCTTTTACAATTTTTGTATTGTTCTTTAGTCTATGTATTGGCTTATTTAAGTGATCTTCAATCTTTTTATATGTTTACCTTTCCTATTGTGATTTTCCCTTTTCCATAGTTACTTGCTTCTTTTCTATTTAGAGAAGACCTTTAAATATTTCTTTTAGCATAGGTTTAATATTGCTGAATTGTTTCAGTGTTTACTTGTCTGAGAACTTCTTTATCTCTTTTTCTATTCTAGATGTTAATCTTACTGGGTAGTGTATTCTAGGTTCAGGTATTTCCCTTTCAGGAGTTTTGAATACATCATGCCACTCCCTTCTGGCCTGCAAAGTTTCTGGAGAGAAATCAGCTGATAGCCTTATGGAGGTTCCCTTGTACCTGGCTTTGTTTTTCTCTTGCTGCCTTTAGAATCCTCTCTTTAACTTTTGCCATTTTAATTATGATATGTCTTGGTGTGGATCTGTTTGAGTCCATCTTGTTTGGGACCCTCTGTTTTTCCTGTACCTGGATATCTGTTTCCTCCTTTAGGTTTGTGAAGTTTTCACCCATAATTTCTTCAAATACATTTTTGATCCCCTTTTCTCTGTCTTCTCCTTCTGGAACCCCTATTATGTGTAGGTCAGCATGCTTTGTATTATCTCTTAAATCTCTTACGTTGCTTCTGTGAATGAAAAAATGTTTTCTGCCGTATCAGTAAACAAAGGATGTTGCAGCTATCAAGCTCCCCCACACCCCCACCCCTGACAGTGAGCCCTGAGGGAACTCAGGATGGAGACAAAAGGGATGCCCACTGCCAAGCCCTCAGCTACTGCAGCGACCCCCATCATTGCACCCTGAGGGGACTAAGGATTGGAAAGAACAAGATACTGGTCCTAGATAGCGAAGGAGCATATCAAAGAAATAGTTTCAATGAGCCCAGACTCTTGCATCTTCCCATACATAGAAAAGTCATGAGTTTATTAACTTAAGGTATCTGTTTTTTTTAAAAATTAATACTAATCTTTTGAAGTTCCGACTACCTGGTCTTTATTTCAAGAACTCCTATATATCCTGGCTCATCCCTTACTTCTTTGGAGCAGTCCCTTAGAGCTATCTGAGAGGCTGCATCCTGGGCCTAAGTCCTCAGTTTTGTCTGCCAAATAAAACACAAGTCTCAACTTTTAGGTTGTGCATCTTTTTTTCAGTTGACACTCATTTTCTTTTATCTGTCTTTCTGTCTGATGTTACATTTGTGTGATTTTCATTATCCTATCTTTCAGATCACTTGTTCGTTCTTCTGTGTCATTTAGTCTGCTATTCATTGCTCCTAGATTGATTTTTAATCTTGGCAATTGAATTGCCTAATTTTGATTGGTTCATCTTTATAGTTTTTAGTTCCTTGTTACAGTGATCTACTTTTCTATTGATAATCTTTCTTAATTACTTTAGCAATTTAATTACCTCTTTTTTGAACTCAGGGTCTAGTAGAATGGTGAGATCTGATTATTTGTTCTTCCAGGTGATTTCTCTTTTTCTTTTAATTGGGAGTAGTTCCTCTGTCTTTTCATTTTACTTAACTTTCTCTGTTTCTGTGAATTTAGGAGAAACAGTTATCTATTGTGGTCTTGAAGTGGTGTTTTTATGTGGGAGGATACCTGGGTAGACTGCGTGTATCTGATATTTTTGGTGTGAGGGCTGTTTTTGGTGCAGATGCCAGCCATGTCTCTCCTCAGAGTGTGCTGGCTGTTATCCCTTTGATAGGGTATGTGGTTGATATTGTAGTATCGAGAAGCTGTACGGGATGTGAGGTGGGTATTCCTCTTTGCTCCATGGTTGTCACCACCATGGCAGGGGCAGGGTCTGCTCAATAGTTGTTGGAGTAGAAGCCCTGAGGGTTGGGTTTGATCAGGCTCCATTGCCCTTGAGTGCTCCATTTGCCCTGCCCCAAAGGAGATGATTGCTGAAGCAAGTGAGGCCCACGTGGTCACAGAGGACTTAACGTGCCACCTGTGTAGGCTTCTGTGGTTCCACTCAGAAGCTGCCCAAGGTCATGCCCCTTTTTGTTATGTTCATCCCAGATCTAGTACAAGGCTGTGGTGTGGAGTAAGCTGAGGTTGGGGGGTCAGGGCATTGTGGCTGCAGGAATTGAGATGGCTGCGCTGCCACTTGAGATCTGGGTTGCCTCTGTGGAAGACTTCTCCCATGACCTGTCTGCTCCAGATCTAACACTAAGCCATGTTGTGGAGTGGACAGGCACTCTGCCTGGAAAATAACCACTGCATACTCCTTCCCAGTGCCTGTCTGCTGGAGATTTAGCACTCAGCTGCTGCACATTGTTGTAGTGCTACTCCGTGTGCACTGATGCTGTCCACTGCATACCCACCCACTGCCCCATACATGTGCTGACAGTGGGCTTTGCAGCTCCACCCGGATCACACCCTAGGCCCTCCAGGCTGTCTCTGCATAGCTGAACCTAATCTTTGCTCAAATCTCACATCAGGTTGTGGTGTGGAGTGAGTAGGGGCCAGGGCTTTTGCCTCTTCAGATTGGGAAGTACAGTGAGGCTGCAGCCGCCAGTTCAAGGCTCTCTCTACCCTGACTGTTAGCAAGCCAGCATGTGCACACTCATCTTGAGTAGAATCTAGGCTTCTCCAGCCTTTCTATCTGTCTCAGTGGATTTCCCAGCAGGCAAGCGGGCTTGTCTCCTCCATGCGGGATCCCAGAACTCAGATGCCCAGATTGTGGCTCAACCTGCTCACTCCCCTGGGTGCCAGTCCACCTGTGTGGACCTTCTGTTCCTTACAGATCCCTCCCAGGAGCACAAGTCCCAATCCAAAGCCTTTTTTTTTCCATCCTACTCAGTCACGTGGAGATCTTTCTTACAGCTTTGGTTGATAGGAGTGCTTCTGCCAGGTTCCAGTTAGTCTTCCATGAGAATTGTTCTACATGTAGGTGTGTTTTTGATATGTTTGTCGGGGGAGGTGAGCTCCACATCCTCCTACTCTGCCATCTTGATAATGCCCAATGGTAATTTTTTGGTGAAGAGGAGAGCTTTTTGCTGATTGAAGGTTTAGGGAATTGGACACTATAACAAAAGGCAAAAGGAGCCGAGTTTCTGTAGGCTCTGGAAGAGAATACTAAGTACAGACCTCAGTTGTGACAGTAAAATGAGCACTTGACTTGGGGTTAGAAGATCTGGATTCGAGTCCTTCTCATTGGGTCCCCTGGTTTCCACTCTTTTTTTTCATTCTTTTTTAAATGTTTTAAACTTTTTATATAATTTTTAGAGGTTAATTTCTATTTGCAGTTATTACAAAATATTGGCTATATTCTCCGTGTTGTACAGTACATCCTTGAGCCTATCTTATACCCAATAGTTTGCACCTCCCACTGCCCCCACCCCTCCACACTGGTAACCACTAGTTTGTTCTCTATATCTGTATGTTTCTTTTTGTTGTATTCACTAGTTTGTTGTATTTTTTAGATCTCACATATAAGTGATATACAGTATTTGTCTTTCTCTGTCTGACTTATTTCACTTAGCATAATGCCCTCCAAGTCCATCCATGTTGCTGCAAGTGGCAAAATTTCATCCTTTATTTATGGCTGAGTAGTATTCTGTTGTATATACACGTACCACATCTTCTTTATCCATTCATCTGTTGATGGACACTTAGGTTGCTTCCATATCTTGGCAATTGTAAATAATGCTGCTATGAACATTGTGGTGGGGGGGGGTGTATGTATCTTTTTGACTTAATGTTTTGGGGGATTTTTGGATATATACCCAGGAGTCAAATTGCTGGGTCCCTGGCTTCCACTCTTATCCCCCAGAAACCATTCTCCACACAGCAGCCAGAGTGATTATTTCAAAAAGTAAATTAGATCAACTTATCTTCCTGCCTAAACCCTCTGTTGACTTCCTATTGCACCTAAATTGCACATACTTCATTAGTAAGTATTTGGTAACTGGTTTTCTTAGAAGGGGGTTTTGGGAGGAAAGATAAGAGCCTTGACTTGTAGCATTTGCCAATTTCCATGGTGTAAATACTCCCATTATGGCCAATATAAAGATACCAACTTGATGGTTAATAGCTCACAAAATTCCTGAAACCAGAACAATTCACTTTTATGAGCTGAAATGAGCTGGACTCAACATACCCCCTGCTTAAAACCCAGCTTCTTACTTCTTGTGGCCCAGCATGGTCTGCTGTCTTAGCTCAATGTGCCACAACCAAATACTACAGCCTGGGTAGCTTAAAAATCAGAAATTAATTTTATTATGGTTATGGAGGCTCAAAGTCCCACATCAGTGTCTGGTCAATTCAGTTCTTGGTGACGAACCCCTTTGTGGCTTGCAGACAGCTGCCTTCTCACTGTGTCCTCACGTGGTGGAACGAGCTCTCTGGTATCTCTTCTTATAATGACAGTTATGACCTCACTTAACCTTAATTACTTTGGTAAATATCCTATTGTCACATATAGTCACATTGGTGTTTAGGGCTTCAACACATGAGTTTTGGAGGGACACAATCCCATCCATAACATCTTCATTCCTCATCATTTTCACCTTGTTTCATGCTCCTCTCTGATCATGACAATGCAGTCATACCACCTGTGAGCCCTCAACTACTCTAAGCTTGATCCCACCCAAGGCCTTCTTACTTGCTGTTCCCTCTATCTAGAACTTTCTTCTCCTGAGCTTGACTGGTTACTCTTGTCAATCTGATCTTAACTTAAATATCTCAGATGATTTACCTGACCATCTAACACCAAAATAGAGCCCCCAAACCCATTATATCTCATCACCTGGTTTATTTCCTTCTCAGCTCTTACCACTATCTGAAATGGTCTTACTCATTATCTGTTAACTTATTTTCTGTTCAACATATAGGTAAAAGGAAATAGGCACTTAGAACAGGAACTGGCTACCTAGCGGGTGCTCAGTATAAGTTTATCAAAGAAAGAAATGAGTAATAGGGCAAGAATAAATTATTTTTGTTGCAAGACGGTAGTTACTTAAGCATTAGGAAAAACTTAATTCAGTTCTGGACATCTATAAAATTGGTTTCAGCGGTTTTGTTTTTAGTTGAAATAGTTTAATTTTGATGTGGAAATGAGTGTAGATAGACCTCTTAGGACAAGATTAGGACCCGTCTTTTCTTCAAAATGAACTATCTGAAAGACCACTGAGCCAGGAAGAGAGAAGTGGAGGAAGAAGAAGGAAAGATGCACCGGGCCCTCCATTTTCCTAAGCGCCGTGGGAAGAGAGGACCAAAGGAAGAGCAAAGAAGGAACATGGACACTCTCTGAGACCCTTCGCTGCCCCTTCCATGTGCGGTTCTATCCAGTACTCCAGTCTCTGTCTAATCAAAGGATCCTGGTGGGCATATGTTATACTCACTTTTACAAATGGGTCAAACTAGGCCCTGGGAAGTTAAGCCACTTGCCCCACAACACACAGCTGATAAATAGCAGAGCTAGGATTTTAGACTAGGTTCATCTAGGTTCAGCCTTTGCCTGACTGTGCACGTCCAGTGGAGGGAGCAGGCTGGCAGTAAAGGGAGTGGGCTCTTTTTCAGGGAAAACTCCCCTGAGCAAAGAAACCACAGAAGTGATGATGGAAGATGCCTGAGAGAAGATTTTTGTTGTGGGATCCTTTTTCTTAATATATTGGGAGGCATGAAGGGACATACCTGCATTGTCTGACTCCTTGTAAGAGTTTGCTGTGAGCATCAGAAGGGTGGAGAAAGCACATGGAATTGATCCCTATATCAGGAAGAAAGTCCAGATTCCCAGGAGAGTTTTGTAGCACTTTCTCTGAGAAGGACAAGATGCCCTTTGGTAGCTTCTGTGAGCATCACAAGTGCTATGGCTCTTTGGAATCATGCAGTGTGGTATTCACAGCCTTGGGGCAAGTGGCTGCTTGGCTTGGGGCTTCAGTGGACTGTTCGTGCAACAGAACTGAGTACAAGGGAGGAAAGGGTGCATTTCCTTCCAAGGCCTTCCCCTCAGGGTCCGAGGGGAGTTACAGCCATGCACGGAACTGAAGACCTGACCAAACAGGAATGAAGACTCTATAAGCACGGGTGCAGAGTATGCTGAGTGAGGTCTTGGGTGTGAAGTAGGAATATAAAAACCTTACCTGATCAGTGCTTCTGGAACTTTAACTTGCAACCAACGTGCTTGGGGATCATGTTGCAATGCAGATTCAGGCTCGGCAGGTCTGGGTTGGGCCTGAGAATCTTCATCTTAACAGGCTCCCAGGTGCTGCTACTGCTTCTCTATGAACCTCACTACTATACTCTTTGCTCACCTTGGACCACCTAGGTCTGCATCAACATGACCTGGGAGCCTGTTAGAGATGCAGAATCTCAGGCTCCACCCACATCTACTGAGGCAGGATCCCACACGTACTTAGTAACAAAATCCCCAGGTGACTCAGATGTTCAAGTTTAGGAAACATTTCTCTAGAAACTGAGAAGTGCCAGTCATGTGCTGGGGAGTGGGGCATAGTGGGTTGAAAAATGACACCCAAAATATGTTCACATCCAAATCTCTGGAACCTGTGAATCTGACCTTATTTGGAAAAAGAGTTTTTTCGTATGTGATTAAGTTAAGGATCTTGAGATGAGATCATCTTGGATTACCTTGGTTAACCCATATTTACAGATAGGTCTACTGAGGTTCATATTGCTGAGAAGAAGACACCCAAATAATTTTCAGAATATGCACAGCTATGAAGGGAAGTTTGGCCAGGTGATATCAAACAGCTGCTGGATTTGGAGCTGGAATCCCTGGGGGGCAATCCTAGATGTGGCACTTATGGTGTGACATTGGACAAACCATGCAACCTCCATGTGGTTCAGTTTCCTCATCAGAAAAATGGCGACTTCTCTGCCTTCCTTACTTAGTGTTTGGGTGAATGGGTGCATAGGGGTACAAATGAAATGATGGATGTGAAAGGGATTAATGTTAGAGACCGTAAATGTCATGGTCCATGGTAAGGCCTTGGAGATGGAGAGCTATTAGTTGTGGCACATTAACCATTTATAACAATTCTTTCCCCTTCACACTTGCCTCAAGGACAACACACAAAGAAATATCACCCACACCTGCATCATCATGGGCAGGGATTTCTCCAAAGTGACAGTTGATTTCTATTTGCCTGTTTTTGGTTGTTTCTAGAGCACCATGAGTAGTAAAAGCAGCAAGCTGTGTTTGGGGAAGGTGGTAAGCTTGCCTGAGGGAAAGTGTTGGTGTCTAGGGAAAGTGTTAATTTCCACTGGGAAGGGAGGTACTAGTGAGCCTGATCCAGCTCATGGATGACTTCGGTTTGTCTGACACTGAATTTTAGAACACTGAACCTACGTTCAATGCCTGTAGGTGAGACGTGCTCCTTTTCTTCCACAAGCTCTCCTTACAGTTGTCTTGATCATAGGTGTCTCACTCCTCTAGACATTCTGATTGTGGAACCCTTACTAGCTAGCCACCACTCCATAGGTAGGACCAGCTTCATGTGTAGGTAAAGCAGGTGCTATTATTTTAGGGGTATCTGGAAGGCAGCACCTCCTTTCTTCCCTCCTTTACTTCCACAAACCCTGCTTGCTGATGCTTATAATTCTTTTAGACAATTCCTTAGAAAAACAAAAACCTATGTTGGAAGGGAGGAAAACATTTTGAGTATTAGCTATGCTTTATAACATGGGTAGATAAGTTTAGCAGATCAAGAAAAAAATCGAGGGGGGGCAGGTTTTGATAAGAGAACTTGAGACACTGAGCCTGTGTGTTGGGGTTTGTGTGGGTAGGTTTGAGAAACTCTATGAAGCAGGTAGCAAAGGAATATAAATGGACGGAAGGGCAGAATTTATGTGTAAAATGGGGATGTACCTGCCTCACAGTATTGTTGGGAGAATTAAATGAAATGATTATGTAAAGGACTTAATATAATAAGAAAGTAAGTACAGTTACTATTGTTTTTCTTGGTCTGAAAGAATGAACACCTGTCACAATAAACTGGAATGGGAAAGAGGCAGAAGAGTGAAGAGTTCTCAGCTCCTCATCCATCCAAGCTGCACTAGGCTAGAAGAGGAAGCCTCCGTGCCTGTGTCTGGCTGGGTCTCCTCCATGCCAAACACCTGGCCATTTGGAAATAACCAGATGAGTGACTGTTTCATTCATAGCTAACATCCTTGCCAAAAGAAGAGATTGCCTAACAGCTGTCTCCATCATAATGGGCTTCTTAGCACTTGTCAGTTTGGCCTAAATGGAGAGGATTTTATGGCCATCATGAGGTCTGGTTTGCCTCCTGTGTGTTTATAGTAAATTACTACTTTTTTCTCCACTGTCTATTTTTTTCATGTAGTACCACATCTGAAATGAATTGAAATTGTGCAAAACTAGAAGTGTTCCTAGTGGTTAGGTCATAACTTAATGGAATCTGATAATTTCCGGTTGAGGCAGCTGATGGAATCCACACGTTAATACTACCACCTTATACTAAGTGAAGTTTTACAGCACTTTCCCTTGCACTACCTCTCTTGAGAAAGAGCCTCCAAACATGCATGGAAGTGGGTAAGGCAGGTAGAATCATCCAGATTTTCTGGATGAAGAAAGTAAAGTATTTCCTGACTTAGATTCCTTGGGTAATGAGGCAGGGAATGAGCAAGGCTTGAAAGGGGTTTACCCAACACCACATGGGGGAGAGCCAGGAACCTGGGACTAGACTCCTCAGCCTTCCAGCAGTGAGTCCTGCTGCAAAGAGGTGGCATGATGGAGGGGCCAAGACTTTGGGATGAGAAATGGACTAGAATCCAGCTCCTTTACTGGCTGGGTCCTTGAGGGCAAGTCTCCCCAGATCCCTGGACCTCTGTCTTGTCATCAATAACGTGGGGCTTCCCGGGGCGATCATACTAATGTGAGAGTTGTCAGGAAGCTTAAAATGAGATCGTAATGTTGAAGCATCTGGCACATCTTCTGCCCCCTCCACTGCACGAAAAGAGGTTTCAGGGTGTCATGATCAGCCTAATTACTGAGCATCATCATTATCAGGCCCAAGGCTTACTGAGAGGTTGCCCTATACCAGACACTGTGCTGAGAGCTTCACATAAATTATCCCTTTAATCGCCACATCAACCTTATGAGGAATTTATTATCCTCACTGGATTGATGAGAAAACTAAGGTATGGGAAGATTAAACAGTTTGACCAAAGCATGCATTTAAGAAAAGGCTGAGCCCAGATTCAAGTCTTCACCACCTCCTTATTTACAGAGTCGTTGAGCTGAAAGGAACTTTAAAAATCACCTGGGCCACAGGCTCAACTTCCGTGTCTCACAACTTAAGAACTTTGTTACAAGAAGTGTTTTATTAATAAATTAAAATACTAAGGTTTGTGAAACATTTGCTTTGGGTTATAATTAGAGTAGATTTAAGGTTATTTTTGCAGTAATTCTTATACTTATATTCTTATAATAATTTTGACTTGTACTTTGAAATGCTTTCTTGGTGGAAGAGAAAGAGGCAGGTATACCTAATGGGCGGGGCTTGATGACCAGGTTGCCTTATCTAAATGTACTCCTTTTGTCTGTTGACCTGGTGGAAACAGGGTATGGCAGCGACTCCCTAAATGTAGGCCAAAACCTGCTAAAAGCTGCAGTAAGGGAATGAGTGAGATCTTGTTTGAGTTGAGCCATGGAGCGTTCAGCTCTTGACTTTGCTTTTTGAGCTAAGTCCAACTGAAAGTACTGCAAATTACATTCAACTCCTTACTTTGACAAAGTTTAATTTAACAAGTCTTTTTGCAAATACAGGTGAGAGATTCAGTCCCAGAGACCAGCTAATACAGGAGATTGAGGAGGGCCCAGCTAGCATTCTTTCCAGTGGGTCAGTGCCACACACTTCTGTGGAGTATTAGCACCATGAATGGTGAGGGTTGCTGCTTAGAAATAAAAAGTGACAACTTCCAACTGGCATTTCCCATTATGTGGGATCTTTCTGAATGAGATGATTTTCCACTTGTGGGAGGGAGGAGTAAGATGTCAATGAAGGCAGAAGGGGGTTTCTAGAACACCCAAAGACAGAAGACTACAATTGTTCTCACAATTTGAAAATGATAGAGCCCTCATATGCATTCATTTCACTAATAATTTATACATCCCAGCTCTTTGAGAGCTGGTGAAAACAGAATCCACAGCACATTCAGAGTGACAATTAAGTATTTAACAATGAGGCACAATTCTGAAGAGAAAACAGAATTTTCAAATGTATGTTCATCAGCCCACTGAAAAGTCAATGATATTCCAAATTCCTTAAGCCTGTACAAACATATGAGGTTTGTCAATACAGGACAAACAGAGTGACAAGTTGAACAATTACTCAGATAATTTGTTTCTGGGAGAGTTTGCTTAGATCATGCAAACTAGTACTTTCCATCTCCCCTTCCCCCCTCACGCCCGTTTTCCCCTAGCATATTTTGGTATCTGCATTTATCTATATACAACTATATCCACCTTCCATTTCACTTTGACTGTATAGACAGACTATGGCTTTGGCTACATATATGCGCATTAAATACAGTAGATGTTCAAGGGAATTAGATGGATGAAGTACACTGATCCAAAGTCTGTTTTTCTCTACTGTGCAGCTCCAACCAAGGACAAAGTAAACTGTTTGTTAATAATCACCAAGTGAATTAATGAGGACACACTATGTCTAAAATCCTTGCTTTTATTTCAGGGATCTGAATTGTTTGGATACTCATCTAGACCTGACTACAGACATATCCAGATACACAGATATATTTCCATATATGTTTACATCATATAGATGATCCAGATAATTCCAATTTCAAATATTTGCTTCTTTACTAATGACCATCCTTGAATTCTTAGGATACCTGCTTCCCCTTTGCTTAGTTTCTGAGTCAGTTAGAATATCTCTGAGCCAGAGTGTCAACTCAGTGTTGATCTTGAAAGTAAATATGGGGAGAAAGAATGGGGGATGGGCGTGGATTCCAAAAGAAAGAAAAGACCTCCCACTCTCAGGAGTTTACACTCTCATTTTATACTCAGCTGTTGCCCTATTGCAAAGCAGCAGGATAAGAAGAATATTCAGGTTGACTCAATGGAAAACATTTACATATTTGTAAATGAGTTTAGTTTTTTAGTTTTTAAGTGACATTCAGCAGATACACTCTTATAGCGATATCAATATAACACAAGGAAAGTAGTATTTGGAAAGTTCACTCATCTACTTGATTCGCCCTGGAGAGAAAATTCCAAGGTGTGCATCTTTCCAAGGCTATATAGTGATCCAATAAACTAGATAAATGTTAGATCTCTAAGGTAACTGTTAAATCTGAGGTAGGATAAAATGTGATTGCAGGGGTTCTACCCTAGCCATGTTCTCTACTGATCTGTTGCTCTTGGCTTTTGGTGTCATAGAAAGAAAGAGAGGGGGAGAAATGTTGAGGGAGAAGGATTATGGTATATGAGGAGCACTCCTTAGAAGTTTGAACTCACTGGGTTGTAGAATTAGATATAGATTCAGAGACTTCCCCTCCCCCAAATCACTGAAGCTGTGGTAAGAATTAGTAGATGCCATTACCTGAAGTTATTTCTTGGTGACTGTACTCCTGGAGCTAAGCAACAATGCAAACATGAAAAAAGGAATTTTATTTTAATTTGAAATGCATTGTGTGAATTTTTTTCCCTACAGCAGATAAATGGTACTAATTATATATTTTACTCAGGCTATTAATAAGTTACTTTGTATTACCTGACTCTACACCTATTGTATCAGAGGTAAGTGGCTGAGGAATAAATTGAGAGACTGGGAAAGGGTAGTCTTCAATTTAAGTTTTGCCACAGACAAATCACATGTGGATAAACAAGAGTTAATTGAATATAATTCATAGGAAAAGTCAAATGCTAAATTTGTAAGCATTTCTCCAAGGGTATGGATACTGTAGTCCCCAACCCCCTGAAAACCAAATGAAAGCCCCTTTTGAACCTAGGTACCCAGATGTTGGCCTGGCCTTTGTAATCACATTGATTGCTTCTGCCCCAGTCATTACAAAGCTCCCATCTCAGGGCAGGACAGTGAGGAGTTGGGCATGAGTCTTGCTGATGGCTTGTCTTTTCCAAAGCATGTCTTGTGGAATTGGGCCTTTAGGGCTGCAGTTTCCTGCACAAGTCTTGGCCTCCGTATTTTCTCCTGCAGTCTGGTTTCTGGTTTGGATGCGCCCAGATGACCGGTGACACCGCACAGGAAGTAAGTGTATAAAAGGCCAGAGGCCACGGTTGTTCATGGGAGGAGGACTACCTGGCAATTGTGGGTGGTTTCCATGTGGAATACTGTTGAGAAGTGCTCCAGGGCAGGGACTGACCAAACTTTTTTAGTGGTCGAGGCACTTGTCTGAATTTCTTGGGATGAAAATCATTCCCAGCAGGTCGCTGGTCTCATCTGGGTGCAAGGATAAGTCATTTTTCTTCTGCATCTTTTCAACACATCGACCTTGCAATGTCTGCACGTGGAAGCGTCTCAGAAGCGTGACCAGGGTGACCTTCATCATCACCATGGCAATGTATTTTCCCGCACAGGCCCGGGGCCCAAAGCCAAATGGCTGAAAGTACCTGTAAGGAACCTAGGAAAATGATCAGACAATTAGCCAGAGAAGTAAAGGCTAGAGTCATGCATATCTGTTTGATTCACCCTGAAAACACTGTGAGTCAGAATGCTCGGTTTCGGCGACTTGGCCATACTGCTCCTTCACGGAGAGGAATGACTGTAACTCAGATAAGCCTCTTTCTCCCTCCAGTTTGATTCACCCTTTGTGATACGGACACAACTTCAAACAATCCCCAGTGTTACTTTTCATGTAAAATACTCAACTAGCTCTGTGGGAAGGCCATGGCTTTACTGCTGTTCTGCCAGTCATTGAGGCAAAGGTTGTTTTTGTGCCAGGCCATATAACATGATGACAAGGACACATTTAGGCAAAAATGTGGATTCCCTGTCTATTAGTGCCAAGGATCTAAATATTTTTAGTTATACAAATATTTAATGGGACACCTCTGCCTGTCTTGTCCCCATTTGGACTCACATAGTGCCTGACACTTAATACACGCTCAGTAAGTTATTTTTGACCAATTGCCAACATGGCGTGGGTTGCTTATATAGAAATGGAATGAATTAGACAACTGGTTTAACTGAGATCATATTTCCATATGCAAATGGAAAAAGGGGGCACAGAGGGAACTATCTGGATAATTCAGGTGAAAAAAATCATTGCCTAGAATTGACATAATGGAGGCAGAATCTCCAGTACACCTCAATTACAGAAAAAGAACAAGCTGAGGCTCTTCTAATTACAAAGTCTTATATAGAATGAGGCCTAGTGCTTGTGGAGCCATTTGGGAGACCAAAGGCCCACTGCGAAAACCAAATCTTTTCTTCTCATTTGATTTCCATCTGAAGCAGAAGTGGATTTCCTTGACTTCTATGATGCTACGGCTGAATCTACATGGTGACAAGGTGATAAGTTTAAATGGAAATATGGGTTGGTTAAACAAAATTCGCCTCATTTTAGGCAAATTAAGGGCCTGAATTGTTCACCTTTTGACATATTGTGTGGCCTCCATGAAGACATTCCTGAGAGCTGGAGAGCCAGCCCCCTTGGCTTGAGGACAGACATGGTGGCCATGTTCCAAACTAGGGGAAATGTATTTTCCTAGTGAGGTGTGAAGAGAATGAGTAAATAGAATGAAATATACACGGTGCAAAGACAGAAACAGAGAGGATTTAACAGTTGACGTTTTCAAGAGTGGCAAACTTAGTTTTAAGGAAGGGCTCTTACATTCTTGGCAAAGTTTTCAAGAGTAAATTCATCGGGCTTGGGGAAAAACTCGAGTCTATGCATTCTTCCAATATTCAGGATAATGTTAGTCCCCTTTTTCACTGGGTAGCCATCGATGACATCATCCTCTAAGGCTTTGCGCATGACCAGGTCCACAACAGGCTGGTACCGCATGCTCTCATAAATAAAGTTTTCTACCACTTTTAGTTTTTGCATATCATCAATCCTTATGTCTCTTTCACCTGTAGAAGAAGATAAAATAGTCAAAGCTCATGTTAGTTTCAATATACGATCAGTGTTAAAAATACTATACTTTCCATAGAACAGTTTGCTCTTGGTTGAAAAAAAATTTATATCTATAATTCTAATATAAACCAGCAACCTGCGTAAAATATGTTATGTTTGGTCCACAGACTCTCTTATGAAAATTCAGATTTGAAGTCAATTATCTTAACACCTCGGCTTTTCATATTAAACTCTAAATTTCTAGAAAAATTAGAAAGGTAAAATGGGACCCACATTCCCACATGGCTCTGCAGTATCATGTAGACCTACCCAAACTGCTTCAAACATTTATTTATCTGCCACCTCTGTGGTTCTTGAGTTTTGTCCCCCACTCTAAATTCTAGAAGACATTCATTCCTTCTCTAGTCAAAGTGAGATGGTGAGTTTAATCACGTTCAAAGAAATTTTCTCTTCTGGTATCCTGTGCAGTCATTTGTCAGAAAATATCACTGATAGTCTCTCCTCCTCATCTCATCAAGAACAACCTGGTGTGGTAGTGTGGCGAGAACCCCCTCTCCCCACCACAACAAAAGGGGTGCCTCAGATCAGCCCTGGGTGAACTGGGGATTGACGGATCCCCCCGATGTCTCAGCTTGGCCTCACGCTTGTCAGAGAGGTTCAGATTGGCCAACTCTCAGAATTGGCAAAACTTCAAAGCATCCTCAAATGGGGCAATACTTCAAAGCAGAATTGGCAAAACTTCAAAGCATCCTCAAATGGGGTACCACTTCTGCAGAATCAAAATCAACCCAGGGTCCTGAGGCAGCTCTGTCTCCTGTACAACTATGTTATTCAGGAGTGGTCTCACTTAGTCAGAGAGCTCTAACCACCCAGCCCCTCACATACTGCTCTCTGTACACTTAAGAGTTTAATGGGGTGTGTTTATCTGGGGTGGGGAGGTAGAGGGCAGATGATGGAGTAGGTAACCAAAGGTGTACCCTTGGAATTAATTACCAGGCATGCAGGTCTAGAGGGAACACGTACACATGTGCTAGTGGTTGTTTGGGCTTTCCATCTGTGCAGAGGTCTGTTGAAGCATCAAGGGAACATCATGGGGCACAAGCACTTTTCACCTCTCAAGGAAATTGTATTAAAGGTTTATGATCTCAAGAGCAATTTCCCCTGTGTTGCCTGTACCGCCATCATTCTGTGACTCACTGTCTCACTCCACTGAGCTTGTTTCTTGAATTCTGTTTTTCTCACGAGACTGAGAGCCCCAGGACTGCAGGGATGGCACTGGCTTGTTCACCGTGGTGCCCTTGCACCTGGCACAGAACCCATAACCTGAAAAGGGTGCTTGAGAAAACGTTCCAAAATTTGAAACCCAGATGTCATTCTGGCTCCTTGCTATCTACCTTCCCAGGCAGTGGCCCTCCTATGGCAACGCGTCTGCAGAACGCTTTCACATATTTAATCCGTGTATGAAATTTCCCCTTGTCATCTATTTCAAGCAGCACTCAAATGGTTTTAAAGATAAATAAGATTAAAAGTTTTTAATAATATGATGCCTTTCTACAACAAAATAGGTTGTTTCACAGGGATTCTGTAAAGTCAAGAAAGAAAAATCTATATCATTACTGATACCTCTTCGCATATGTCTGAAATGTGTTCCTAAAGAGATTACTTATGTGAAGCACATTCCAAATAATGCATTCTGTTTTCTCCAGAAAGCAATTCTGACTTCTTCTGAACGTGGCAGTGTCTCCAGGGAAGGGTGGGGATATCAGAAGCAGTGGCAGAGTGATGCTGAAGCAGAGGCAGAGCAGGGAGGGGGCAGAGTTGGGAAGAGCTGAGCAGGGACCTGGAGGCTCTCCTGCAGAGGAGGAGGAGAGGGTGGGGGAGGGAAACTGCTCGCTCCCCTGCCTCTGCTGTCATCACCCTTTCCTCCTCCCTCTGCCACCACCTGGAAGAACCGGCTGCTTGAAACCCAGAAACACTGCAGTAAATGATAGCCATTTCCCTGGGTGGACCCTCAAAAGCCTTTTGTCACTGATAAGGTAGCAAATCCTTGTGGATGATCCCATGTTTTTTAAAACACACACAAATAGAACCGCATGTATGTGTTCATGGGCCCATCAGAAAAGACCTTGAAGAATACACATCAAAATATTAATAGTGATTCCCCCTGGGGAATGGGAAGGAGAGTGGAAGGGATCAGGAGATACTACTTTCTGCCTTATACATCTCTCTATTATTTGAATTTTTTCCAATGAGCGTGTATTTTTTTATATCAGAAAAACACAGAAACCTGTCCGGCATAATGAAAATATGACACATTGACTTGCTCTGTTGTTCTCTGGGTGGATTCTAATAAAGATTTTGACATAAGATTCTTAGGACCTAGAAGCTGATATTCAGAAGGAATTGTTTTCTAATCTCTATTGTTTGCTTGATAAATTCTTACCAACAACAGTCTGGATTTCCTTCATTATTGCCTCTTCAACCTGGGGGTGCTTTGCAATGAGAAACAGCATGAAGAACACAGAGACAGACATGGTGTCCGGCGCTGCGATCAGCATTTCCAATATGCACTGGTTCACATTCTCTCTTGTCAGGTCACCACATTTCTGAACAATTGAAACGAGGAGAAACATTGGAAAAGTGAATGGTTCAAAACAGGAAGGAGGGTGGCACTCAAGGATCAGACCTCGACAATATGAAATTACAGAAATTACAAGTCTCTGGATTTGACAATGGACATTTTCTTCAGCTCAAAGCTGAATAATTTAGACATTTATCTATGTATTTAGTGTCTTTTCACTCCCCGGTTTTCATATTTTATATTGTGCAGACACAGAGAAGTTTAAATCTTAAAGTTCAGTCTAATCTGATTGTCTAATAGTGGGCAGTTTTGGTTGGGCATTATAGAAATACTAAACCAAATATTTAAAAACAGAAACATGCAACAATTAACAAGAGGAAATTTTAAGACATCTATACACAGTCATACATATATGTTGTGTGGGAATTATGGTTAGTGCAGGTCTGTACCTCGGCAAAAATCAACTCAGTGGCAAAATCCATACAGTCTTCTAGTTTCTCTGCTGTTGAAATCCTCTGTCTTTTTTCTTCTATCAGAATTTCCATGGCATCCTTCAAATCCTTGCTGGAAATAAAAGTAAAACTATAATCTACTTGTACTCAGTTAAGACACCTAAAAAAATGGATTCATTTGCCATTTGTTTAAATAAAACAATCTGTTTAAGTTGAAGCCATTAGTTCTCATGAATAATTGAATTTATACTTAATTCTTTGCAAATATCCATAAATTACATATACATTACACTTCATATTAAGGAACCGGAGTTAGCCAAGATGTCAAGGTACTGGTAGCAAAATCAAGGCTGTAACCTATAGTTAAAGGTTAAAAACTGTTACCGAAAGGCTAAATCCAATATATTTTTTAAAGTATTGGCATGATAGAGAAAGATGCATACTGTCTTTCTCACTTGTATGGGGAATCTTTCTCACTTACATGTGGAATCTTTAAAAAAGTGCAAGATTATAGATACATGGAACAGATTGTTGTTTACCAAGGCAAGAAGTTGGGGGTGGGAGCAAAATTGGTGATGGGGATTATCAAAAGGTACAAACTTCTGGTTTTAATAATAAGTCATGGGGATGTAATGTACAGTATGGTGACTATAGTTCATAATAATTGTGTTGCATATTTGAAGGTTGCTAAGAGAGATCTTAAAAGTTCTCATCACAAGAAAAAATTTTGTAACTATGTATGGTGACAGATGTTAACTAGACTTTTGTGATGATCATTTTGCAGAATATATTGATACAAATATTGAATCATTATGTTGTACAACCGAAACTAGTATAATTTTAAATGTCATTCATACCTTAACAAAAAACAAGTATTGGCACACTGCAAGGGTATTGCAAAAGAATTTCTCTAGGTCTTTACTGCTCTAGGTCATAAGACATATTACCTAGTTCACTAACCATTGGCAAATGTTACACAGAGAGGAAAGTTGCTAAGCTAATTTTAAAGAAACCAAAGGGAAACTGTTATACAGTCTCATGCAATAAGTTTCTATGGGCCTGCTGACCATACTGAAGCTAAACTAATGACCAAGTTTAACTGCAGACCAATAAGACTCTTAAAACCACCACAAATTCTGACCACAGTGAAGAGATGAATTGTTTATCTTGTTGATTCAAGTCACAATAAGCTCTGGTAGAAACAAAGAGAAATGGTTAAAGGACCAACTGTCCAAATCATCCACCTGATACTCATCATCCACTTGAAATATATAAAGCAACATCAAGCTGACTTCCTGGAGACTAGTATTACTGAATTTCAAAACACACAAACAGGATGAAGTTAACTCTTCAAACAAGTTTGGGAACTTTTAGGGAGAATTTAAGATAGTCAGGGACATCTGGGAAAGATATGAACAGAGGGATGGGGAAAGCTAACATGTTTACTGCCTACTGTGTGTCATGCTCTGTGCTGATTGCCCTACATAGAGGATCTCATTAACCTATATTGCCACCACGGAGGGTATGTTATATTTTACTTCAAAGAACTTCCCAAGGACATTTGGTTACTAAGTGGTAGAGATAGGATACAAACCAGGTCTGTCTACCTTTAGACCCCCTGTGCTTTCCACTGGTGGTTAGAGGTGGCAAGTATAGTGGCTGGCAACTTACACTCTAAAAACCCACTGATTATCCAATAGGCCATTGGGCATTTGTCTAGTCTTCTGCTAGACTAGTCTGACACCAAAGCAAAGCCATTTAATGACAATTTTAGTATCCCCCAAGATATAAGATGCATAACTAAACAAACAACACATCTTACAAAAGTTCATCATGAAAAAATTCTCTTGCATCTACTGTCAATTCTGACAAATTGAATTAAGTTAAATTCATTCAGAAGCAACACAACAATAAAATGATTTATGTTTCCATTTTTCCAGACATGCAAAGAGAATTTTGACTAATGATAAGGATAGGTTCAGCCAACCCTTCTCTTCAACTCAAAATACACAGCAGTGTCCTAGTTCCAGAGATGGAGCTCTCAGCCTCCTAGGGGAAAACTGCCCTGGGCCAAAGTCTTCCTTTCCTCTGTGGTCTGGCCACATGCTGCCAAATTGCTGTAAGAAGTGCTTCACCAGCAGCTTAAGAGCTCCCTTGCGGTTCTGGAGAGGAGAAAGCTTGCCGAAGAGGCCAGCAATAACTAAGACACAACACAGATCAATGCAATCTCAGCAATAAATATTCCAAAATATGTTACTTACACAGACTTTTCATACTTTCTGCATAGCCAAGAAATCTTAAAGAAGATGTCTGGTTTGAGAAGGAGAGCTTGCCATGCATCAAAATAACCCTGGATTTTAACCACGATGGCCCTTTCTGGAAAAACAGAAAAAGATCAGAACAGATGAGCAAAAATGTGAGCCCAAGAATGGTACACTGCTCAGAGAAGATCCCCTGTAGACTCTCCTACCATTTGGGACTCTAAGCAGGGCAAGGTGCCACCTTCACTGGGTGTTTCAGCCACATGAATGCCACTAAACAAATCAACAGTAATTTATTCTGCTTGGCATCTAAATTGACCACGTTAACCAGAGATTTGCCAGTTTTCATGTTTGCGTCAGAGACACAGCCTAGAATGTCACATCCTTCTCCTTGGTGAGCCACCAACACCTTCTGTTTTCCTGACTGTGGGAAATGAGAAGTAATTAATGCTGTTATGGCCTCAATTCTGGCACCTGGAAAGGCAAAAGGCCTCCCCACTCTGTTGTTTATATTTTCGGTTCAGAGTGTGGAATTCACCTTGGGATCTTCAATGCCTTGTCCTGAGTCTTGTGCACAGTCAGATCTTAACGGATGTTCTTGAATTAAATTGAATACTAGAGAAGAGAAAACCCCTGCTTTTTTCAAATTATATACAAGAGAAGGCAAGAGACATGAAGATGCAGAAACTGCAGTTCACAGAAATGAAGAAGCTTGCCCAACACCATACAGCCAGAGTGGCAGGAAGTCCCTAGGCTGGAGCTCAGTTCTATCTGACCTCAGGGCCATGTCCTTTCCTCTTTGGTGCACCGGGTCCCTCAGGCCAATTGAGAGTTTAATAAGGACCCGGTGAGCAGAGGGAAATACACATGAGTCTGTATGGGTTATGCAGGTTCTTAGACCGCAGTCTGCATCCATAAGTTAACAGAGAGCTGTACAATTCCCTTTACTTGATCCCTCCTAAGAATCAAGGCTAGTGGGGAACCAAGGAGCAGGGACTTCTAAAATAGGTACCTGTCATACCTTAGGAGAGATGTGTGTGGAACAGGCAAACAGGACTTTCAGAGTCCCTGTGTGAAAGGGGATGAGGCAAGAGTCTGTGACTAATGTCCTCAGAGTGAATGGGGCTCCCATCCTAATGTCAATCAGATGGGGTTCCTATGACTCTGGTAAGGAGTCATTAAAGAGCTGGGGAGATGAGGTGAGGAGAGTGGAGCAGAGAAAGGGAGGGCTTATCGCTTGTCTGCTTGTCCAAATGTGGTCAATCAGGGAGCAGGTGTGATAGCTGGTTTGGGCAAGTGTGAAAATCGTGCCTTGTTCTTATGCCTGTGATGGTCTTCCCTCAGATCTGCACGTGGCTTATGGTCACCCTTCATTTGGAATTATGTTCAGATGCCCCTCCACAGAGGCCTTCCTGACCACCCTTTCTCTCCACAAGAGCTTCAGCCTCACACTGACCTCCCCCTTCACTTTCTAGCCCTTTGCCCTGCTTTGTTTTTTTTTAAGGTACTTATTATAGCCTAATATATTACTAGAAAGTTAGTTGTTTACTGTCTATATACCCACTAGGATGTAAACTCTTTGAAGGCAAGGACTTTGTCTTGTCCACTGGTCTGTCCCCAGAACCTAAGCCTGGCATAAAATAGGCAATCAATAAATATTAGTTGAATGAATGTATGAATCAACGAACACTGCTAGAAATCAAGTCAGGAGAAATTACATTAAGCTGACAGCAGCAGAATGGAATGAATCCACATGATTAATGTTTGTTCTTTTGTTGGCGGTAGAGTTGCATGTATGTGTTTAATATTTGTTTCTGTAATATAGTGAGGAAAGCAGTTTCTTGAGTGAGACATCTTGCCCGGATTGTTATAAATGCTTAGTGACAAAGTTTATGTGAAGCAACTTTTTATACTGCTTGGCACATAGTAGATACTAAATTAATGTTAGTTATCATCATCATTTCCAGCAGCCTCAGTACCCTTATCACCGTATAGATAGAGTCAAAGTTTTCATACCTAGTGGCTTTGAGGCAGAGGTATGTATGTGCATTTATATGTATGTGTAGATAGATAGATAGATAGAATGTGTATATGTGTTTGTGTGTGTGTGTGTACATATATATATATATACACACACACATACATACATATATACATGTATATATGTATATATCATGCCCAAAAGAATGGTTGGTAATGGTTAAATACATAGGTTTGGTGGTACGATATATTTATGACCAAATCAATGATCACATCTGTTAAGTTTCAGCTGTGGGTAGAATCCTATTTCCTAGAGCAATGAGGCGAGATAGATACAAATGAAATAGAAGATGGCCCCTGCTGTGGATATTTATGATCGTATAAGTGAACAAGGCAGACATACCAGGAACAATTTTTAGGAATACTTAGAATGGTTTAAAGAAGAGCAGTGTACAAAAGACCATATCTTTACTTGAGTCTGTTATCCTTCTCATGCCCTGTTTAATAAAGGGCCCAATGTCAAGTCACAAGAATGAAAATTTCAGTACCGTCCAAGGGGATCCCCAGGAAGAGCTTGTTAGAGGTGTCCAGCATGATGCGCCGCATGAGGGTCAACACGTCCACATAGCCCAACTCGTTGCGGACCTCCTCCAGCCTGTCCAGATGCTTGGTGATGGAATCAGCACAGACGGTCACCATGCGCACCAGGCCGGGGCCAGACAAAGCTGAAGGGTACACGTCAGAGTGAGCCGCCTCCAACTCCAGGGCACACAAACTATCAGGCAATTTTGGCGTTTTGTGTTTGAAGCCTAATTGTCCACATTTTTATTATGGGTGGAGATTTTCATATTCTTCTTTATACTTTTTCTGTATTCTCTTAATTTTCTCCATAGCAGGTTATCACATTTATGGTTAAAAATGAATGAATGAATAAATAAATAAATATATTTAAAACAAACTATGCAAAACTGAACTTTTCTTCATACGATGGCATATCATTTGTGAGATTGCAAATGAAATATTTAGTACTTATGATCATAAATCACCAATCAGCGATTTTCCATATTTATTATATACCTTTCCCTCTAAAGACAGTTTGGATTTGGTCAGGGTAATATTTTTTGTTTCAGTGGGTGGCAGAATATTGCTATAGAACTATTCAAATTGGATCTTACCTTTTTGATCTAAGGTGCTTCCTGTTTAGTTATAGGTCATATGTGTAAAACGCTAGTCTTCTAAATTACCAAACATACCCTTCTCTTAATATCAGTTTCTCTTCAATCTACATCCAGATTTATTGTACTCACTCAATGTCATAACAGCAAAACAAATCTTTGTTGTTTGAGCAGTCTTCCTCACAGGACTGGGAACTCTTTTAGGGCAGTGACAACCTGTTAGCATTGTACTTCGAGTCTGTAGTACGTGGTGGCTCTCAATATATTATGTATTTGTCAAATAGAGGAATGAATGAATGAAACCCAGTAGAGTGAACTGGCTCTGATCTCTTACTTTGCTCTGCTCCTGACCGTCTTAGCACTAGTGAGTCATGATGGTAGGTGGTCTAACATGAGTGTTAACTCTTAGAATCCTTTCTCTCCTTGTTCTAAGTTTAAGTTTTCTTTAGGAGTAATTGGTTTTTTTATGTCTTTTATTATTCAGACTTGCTGTTAAAGTCAGAGTCCTCCAACAAAACAAATCAACTGTGCTGCAGAAGCCCCTGATGTCACACTTTGCAATAAGAAAGGAAACCTGGTGAGTGGTCCTAGAGTCTTAAGCATTTCCACCCATATATAAAAAGGAAGTTTGGGTTGGCAGCATACTTTCTGACTTTAGGAAGGACTTGGAGATATGAAAGGTGGGGATGCTGTTTCCTGGGTGACTGTTACATCCAGAAGTGGGACAAATGATTCCTTCATGAATCAATCCTTTGCATGGAAGGGATGGCTTTGATTATCACTCCCAGGCTGATGTATGATTTGCCTCTACATTCAAGAGCTTGAAGCCACATTTCAAACATATAAACAGAATGTAATATCACTGAAAGGGTCACAGGCCAAGGAATGTGGGCAGCCTCTAGAAGCTGGAAAAGTCAAGGAAACACTTTCTCCCTAGAGCCTCCAGAAAGGAACACAGCCATATCAGTGCCTTGATTTTCGCCCCATGAGACCCATGTCAGACTTTTGACCCATCAGACTGTAAGGTAATGAATGTGTGGTTTGAAGCCACTAAGTCTGTGTCAATTTGTTAAGCAGCAATAGGAAACTAAGGTAGTGGAATCTGTGCTAGAGTTGTGCTGAGTCTTGGTGATGGGCAGCTCTGTGGAGGGGGATCACCACTAGACTGGGACAGGCATAGTTTTTCCCTGTCTCGGCAGCCACATAGGAGGCATCTAGGTTCACTACAGAGGCTGGCTGGAGGGAAGAATATCCATGGTCCCTGGTCAGACCTACAACCCATCTAGCACCAGAGTCCATCAATGATAAGGTTTCTAGTACATGACCATCTTCTCTGATGTTAATATCAAAGGTTGGTCATGTTTATTTCCCAAAGGCTTCCATTCCAGCAGCATATAGTAAAGAGGGAAATCACTAGATAAGGAGGTTTGGGGTCCAGTTTCTGTTCATCCATATCTGGCTATGTTGCCTGGGGGAAAAATCACAAGCTCTCTAGAAATGTACTTCCTTAAGTATAAAACTCAGAGGCTGGAAGAGATGACATATACAGCCCTTCTAGTTCTAAAATTCTCTATTTTGCAAATTGCTTTCTGTTAAAACATCTGGGAAGTCAGCCAGTGACTCAGCAAACATGTTGGCTATGTTAAATCAAGGATATGACTGACACACTAATTGACATACACACTAATTGAAGTGACCTTAAGTATGTAGGGTGCTAATTCTTTTTTACATCCATGGAATGGATGTAAAAACAGAAAGAACAAAATCGAAGTGGTTAAATATGTGGGCTCTGGGGTTGTCTTCTTTGCTACTATTTACTAATGGTGGAAATTGGGTAAGGTACTTAACCTCTTTATCCCTCAGTTTTCTCATTTGTAAAATGTAAGTGATAAGAGTATTCACCACACGGGGTTGCTGTGGGATTAAAGTATCAAGTGTTTAAAACAGTGCCTACTATGTAGTACATGTATAACGAATGTTAGCTCTTATTATTTCAAAACTGTGAAGGAGCAGAAGTTAAAAATGATTTTAAGACAGGCATATTCATAGACAGACGAGCAGACTGTACCCAGCACCTGAATACCTTTTGTAAAGAAAGGTCGAACGGCTTTCCAGAGTGCTGGATTATTGTTAAATATGATGCCTTTCTCATGCATGCCAATGCACTGCAACCCAAGTTTGCTGCCGAATCGGGATGTGTAGTGACTGTGCTTCATTATGTGGAACATACTCGAAGACCTGCAGAGAAAGCAAACCTTGGTGTTGATTTTTAAGGGTCCAGAGAACTCACGGTAATGAGTTTGACTACCAGTTGGCTCTCATAGCAAATGCTTGTTGATCTTGACAAAATGCATAAATTCTAACGTTCAGATTAAATAAGCACTTGTGTTAGCACAAGAACCTCCTTCTCCAGTTGAAACATTTCTACCTACTAGCTCCCTGTTTGAGCATCACTAAAGATCAATACACACACACACACACACACACACACACACACACGCACACACACATGCACAGTTATTCATTATTTCCCCTTCTTTTTAACTCCTAGTCTCTAAAATATTACCCACTACTGTGGTCAGAGCTGCAAGGCTGTAAGAAACTGAACCCTCCACACCACCATATTCCTGAGAGCCTCCAGCCTCCAAGTAGCCCCACTCCAGACAGTGCTCCCCATGTAGAAGTGAGCCTCATAATCGGAAGTTGCTGGAATGATTGAAGTCTTATCTCTTTAGTTTTGGAAGCAGCAGTCCTGCCTTGTACCACCTGTCCCACAGAGGCTCTAATCAGGCCTGGCCCCTCCAGGGGGGTATCATTCTAGGACTGAAGGACATCTCCTGGGCACCTCTGGCCCTGGGCTTGGCTGGCTGGGCTGGGCTGGAAGGCTGTCTGTGGTGGTGACAGCAGCTGTCTTGGGGCTCTGCATCCATCATGGTTCATCAAGGTCTCCAGGGTCACAGAGTTCTCCCAGGACATAGGACACGCTGAGCCATTAGATAGCCCTTGCTGTGGCAACCCTGGGACGTTGCCAGGAACCCAGGCTTCCTTGAACTTCCTGGTTCCTCTTCCACTGCTCTGCCCTCTATTCCCACCCCCAGGCCTGGCTTTTAAGGCCTGAGCTGGGCCTTCAGAGCAACTAGGAAGGAGCAGGCAGCCCCTCCCCACCCATGTCGTCCTTCAGGACTTGCTTCCTGCCCCAAATCCCAGTCTAATTGGGGCATGATAAGGCAATGAGCATTATAACATGTTGTAAAATCCTAGCTGAAGACGTCATGGGGCCTCCATGTGTGAAGAGAATATTGTCTTCTTAGGACAGTGGTACAGAATTCTTCTGCAGAGGAGCTCACTTTTGTGCGAAGATGTTTTATTAAGACTGCTTATAAGTAAGGCTATGGCATTTGAAGGAAGAGTGGATAATTTGAATAATTGAAAGGATAGGGTTTTCTATGTATAGTATCATGTCATCTGCAAACAGTAACAGTTTTACTTCTTTCCAGTTTGTATTCCTTTTATTTCTTTTCCTTCTTCGATTGCTGTGGCTAGGATTTCCACAACTTTGTGGAATAAAAGTGGTGAGTGGGCATCCTTGTCTTATTCCTGATCTTAGAGGAAATGCTTTCAGCTTTTCACCATTGAGTATGATGTTAGCTTTATGTTTGTCATATATGGCCTTTATGATGTTGGGGTAGGTTCCCTTTATGCCCACTTTCTGATGAGTTTTTTTTCATAAATGGATGTTAATTTTTATCAAAAACTTTTTCTGCATCTATTGAGATGATCATATGATTTTATTTAATTAATAGTAATCTTTTATTTATTTATTTATTTTTATATTTATCTTTGGCTGTGTTGGGTCTTCGTTTCTGTGCGAGGGCTTTCTCTAGTTGCGGCAAACGGAGGCCACTCTTCATCACGGTGCGTGGGCCTCTTCACTATTGCGGCCTCTCTTGTTGCAGAGCACAGGCTCCAGATGCGCAGGCTCAGTAGTTGTGGCTCACAGGCCTAGTTGCTCCGCGGCATGTGGGATCTTCCCAGACCAGGGCTCGAACCCGTGTCCCCTGCATTAGCAGGCAGATTCTCAACCACTGTGCCACCAGGGAAGCCCAATCATATGATTTTTTTAATACTTTTTTTAATGTTTTTTTAATTTTATTTTTATTTATTTTTGGTTGTGTTGGGTCTTATTGCTGTGCGCAGGCTTTCTCTAGTTGCGGTGAGCGGGGGCTACTCTTTGTTGTGGTGCGCGGGCTTCTCAGTGCGGTGGCTTCCCTTGTCGTGGAGCACGGGGTCTAGTTGTGCAGGCTTCAGGAGTTGTGGCTCTCGGGCTATAGAGCGCAGGCTCAGCAGTTGTGGCGTATGAGCTTAGTTGCTCCGCGGCACGTGGGATCTTCCCAGACCAGGGCTCGAACCCGTGTCCCCTGCATTGGCAGGCGGATTCTTAACCACTGCACCACCAGGGAAGCCCATCATATGATTTTTATTCTTCAGTTTGTTAATGTGATGTGTCACACTGATTGATTTGTAGTTATTGCAAAAATACACAAACAACGAAAGATGAGAAAAAGAAATTAAGGAAAAAAATCATTTATCATCACATCAATAAGAATAAAATACCTTGGAATAAACCTACCTAAGGAGGCAGAAGATCTGTACTCTGAAAACTGTAAGACACTGACACTGATGAAAGAAATTGAAGACGACACAAATGGATGGAAAGATATACTGTGTTCTTGGACTGGAAGAATCAATATTGTTAAAATGACTGTACTGCCCAAGGCAATCTACAGATTCATTGCAATGGCAAATTATCAATGGCATTTTTCACAGAACTAGAACGAAAACAATTTAAATTTGTGTGGAAATACAAAAGACCCTGAATAGCCAAAGCAATCTTAAGAAAGAAAAGCGGAGCTGGAGGAATCAGGCTCCCTGACTTCAGTTTATACTACAGAGTTAACAGTAATCAAAATAGTATGGTACTGGCACAAAAACAATAATATAGATCAATTGGACAGGATAGAAACCCCAAAAATAAACCCACGCACCTATGGTCAATTAATCTATGAGAAAGGAGGCAAGAATATACAATGGAGAAAAGACAATGTCTTCAATAAGTGGTGCTGGGAAAACTGGACAGCTATATGTAGAAGAATGAAATTAAAAGTTCTCTAACACCATATGCAAAAATAAACTCAAAATGGATTAAATACCTAAATGTATGACCAGATACTATAAAACTCCTAGAGGGAAACACAGGGAGGTCACTCTTTGACATAAATTGCAGCAATATCTTTTTAGATATGTCTCCTAGATTAATGGAAATAAAAACAAAAATAAATGGGACTGGACTTCCCTGGTGGCACAGTGGTTAAGAATCTGCCTGCCAATGCAAGGGACACGGGTTCGAGCCCTGGTCCAGGAAGACCCCACATGCCACAGAGCAACTAAGCCCGTGCGCCACAACTACTGAGCTTGCATGCCTAGAGCCTGCAAGCGACAACTACTGAGCTCGCGTGCTGCAACTACGGAAGCCCACGCACTTAGAGCCTGTGCTCCGCAACAAGAGAAGCCACCGCAATGAGAAGCCCGCGCACAGCAATGAAGAGTAGCCCCTGCTCACCCCAACTAGAGAAAGCCCACGTGCAGCAACAAAGACCCAAAGCAGCCAAATATTTTAAAAAGTAAATAAATTTAAAAAAATAAAAAATAAATGGGACCTAATTGAACTTAAAAACTTTCCTTTTGCACAGGAAAGGAAACCATAAACAAAACAAAAAGACAACCTACAGAATGGGAGATAATATTTGCAAATGATGCGACTGACAAGGGATTAATTTCCAAAATATACAAACAGCTCATACAATTCAATTAAAAAAACCCAATCAAAAAATGGGCAGATGAGCTAAATAGACATTTCTCCAAAGAAGACATACAGATGGCCAACAGGCACATGAAAAAATGCTCAACATTGCTAATTGTTAGAGAACTGCAAATCAAAACTGCAATGAGGTATCACCTCACACCAGTCAGAATGGCCATCATGAGAAAGTCTGCAAATAACAAATGCTGGAGAAGGTGTGGAGAAAAAGGAACCCTCCTACACTGTTGGTGGGAAAGTAAATTGGTGCAGCCACTATGGACACAGTATGGAGTTTCCTTTCAAACCTAAAAATCGAGTTACCATATGAACTAGCAATCCCACTCCTGGACATTTGTCCAGAGAAAACTATAATTTGAAAAGATACATGCACCCCAGTTTTCACAGCAGCACTATTTACAATAACCAAGACATGGAAGCAACCTAAATGTCCATCGTCAGATGAATGGTTAAAGAAGATGTGGTACATATATGCAATGGAATATTACTCAGCCATTAAAAAGAATGAAATAATGCCATTTGCAGCAACATGGATGGAGCTAGAGATAATCATAGTAAGTGAAGTAAGTCAGACAAAGAAAAATATATGATATCGCTTATATGTGGAATCTTAAAAAAAAAAGATACAAATGAACTTATTTACAAAACAGAAAGATACTCACAGACATAGAAAACAAACATACAGTTACCAAAGGCAAAAGGGGGTTGAGATTAACATATACACACTACTGTATATGAGATAGATAGCCATCAAGGACTTACTGTATAGCACGGGGAACTATACTCAATATTTTGTAATAACCTATAAGGAAAAAGAATCTGAAAACGTATATATATATATATAACTGAATCACTGTGCTGTACACCTGAAACTAACAAAACATTGTAAATCAACTCTACTTCAATAAAAAATTTTAAAAAGACTAAAGTCAAAAAACACCCCAAAAGGTATGGGTCTGCATCCTGGCCTCAATAGTTACCATATATATGACATTGGGGAAAACATTTATTCCCTTTATTTTCAATACTGACACAAATAATAACACCTATATTATAAACTATTATAAAATGTAAAAATGCTAATAATTATAAAAGCCCCTGATTTCACATTGTTTATTTTGCTTACTTTTATTAGATCTGCCAATGTATATACGTGATAAATATGCCTTGAATAAAATTAATGAATAATATTTTAAAATAATTGAAAGCATAAATGGATAGTTATTCTCTTCAGGATAAAAGGTGGGGTGGGTTTATTAGATAGTGGATGCAAGCAGCACAGGGAAGGCTTGAGAGGAAACAGCTGAGATGAACCTATGTTTATGAGGATTTGGGGAGGAGAGGGACTCCTCATTCACTGCTCAGTGAAAGGGGGACTTTAGAAGAAAAGAATGTCTGTTGGGAACTCATGAAGTTAAGAATCAGGTGTGGGAGGTATAAACTAATTTTCATCTACCAAGAGAAAAATTAAGAAATTCTGCAGGTGACTGCATTTCCTGTGGAAAGGGGCTGAGGTTGGAAAAGGTTCATGCAGGGCCTAGACAGAAGCAGGCTACCTGGGTGAGGGCTAAGTGGTGTCTGTGACCATGATGACCACGGCTCAGGAAGCTGGAAGTCCAAAATGTCCTCGTTAATAAGCTATGTGGTTGACCCTCCTTATGGTGAGTGAGATGGAGGGGGTATGAACACAGACGGGATGGAGTTTATCAGAGCATAGGAAGATATAAGCAGGACATGTGGTGTTTGTATGTCCATTGTTTTCTAAGTGCCAGTGTTTGTATTATAGGCGAAGACTGAACACCAAACACCCCTTGGAGAAATCAAACGAGATTATCTAAAGGTACAGAGGAAAGTCAGTTCAGTGAGGATACACGGCAGACAGACCAGGGCAGAAGGAGGTGCAGACAGCCACCCCAAAATCCTTACCCACAGGGGCACCTAGATATGGTGAGGGAGGGAGGAGAGAGAAGTCATGTCTCAGCCACCTCCCTCCAAGTTCAGCCTTTTTACCTATGACCCTGGTAATGCCACCTCTGAGGCGTGGGGCCCTCGACTGACTCTGCTGCTGAGTAGACAGTAGGACCACAGGGTTTGTGCTCAGGCACAGACAAGGTCTCATGTATCACCCTCCACCTCCCTGTGCTAGCAAAGCTGTTCCAAGCACATTATCCAGACTCCTCTGTGGGGCAGGACAACAGGCTCTTCAGATTACAGGGTTTATGTCACAGTGTTTATACATGGACCACACGGCCAAGTGCAAATTCCCCTTAGTAACATGTAAGCATGGCAGTTCTGCAACTTCAAAAAATTTCCACTTGAGTAGCTTTAAATTGATAGCCATTTTTCTTGGAGATAATCAGAAAAAGGAAGTGGAGTTTGGGAATTAAAAAGAGTGGAGAGCAGAGAAGGAGTAGAGGTTTTCTGCAGTGCAGCTACGGGAGACATGAAGAAAGCCAATGCATTTGTCTGTGTTTTGGCCGTGTTTACAGGGCAGGAGCCAGAACGTATATAAAAGTTGCCCATCCTGTGTGCTCTGGTGAGGAGCTGCCATTGGCAGACCTAAAGTGATAGAACCCTTAACTTAGGGGCTCGAGAGCTAACCTGCTCAGGTCCGCCAGGGAAGTTAAAATAGATCTTCCAGAGCTTTCCCACATGAGGATTACCCATTATCCCATGTCTCCAAGGCCAGAGTGGAGTTCAGAGACACAGATCATGACATCAGAAAGGAACCAAACATTTGGGCAGAGGAATAAACAGAAAATATGTACATTATAGCAGGAAAGTAAAATATATTTATAAACATCATTTTGATAACTGCAAATGAGGGAGAATCTGGTGTGCAGGGGATAGAAGATGGAAGGAATTGAACAGTGCTCAATTGTACAAATTCAAGATGCATAACATATTTCTGGCGTTAGCTTTATTTTAGTTGTTATTTTTTCCCTTACTTTGGTGAGGTAAATATTGTACACGTTTTCGTGTGTTCACTACAACTTTGGTTTTTCCTCGCCACTTCTGTACTAAAATTCTGTTTCTCAACTGCAAATTCTCCTACTATGGATGTCTTCTGAACACATAACTCTCAAAGATGGGGAGTGGCTACTATAACCTACATAACTGTTCTTGCACTGGGCTAGGGTGGCCATCTTCTCACTAGCTCCTCTCTATCCAAGTTGCAACTGGCTCCTAAACGGATGACTTTGCCTTAATGATGTTGTTCAGTAAATGCCTGTGAGGACATATTGCCATAGGAGACCCTGGGCTAAAAGAGCTCAGCTCTGGCTGAGTAGATAATGCTGTGGGCTAAGCACTAGCCAAACCCACACATTTGTGATGGATTCCAAGGTCCCATTTAAACTTTAAAAGAAAGGCCCTGAAATAATGGCAGTTCTGTGAAATGAAGACAGAATTATTATATGAATAAATTATTTACTTGATATATATTTCAGGAAGAAAATCTTATTTTCAAATCAAAATACTCTCTACTAAGTCAAATATACTTTTGATATAATTCCAGATAATATTCAAATTACCCTAAGTTTTGGACAAGTTTTTCTCTTCCTAGCAACTATAAAAGCAAAAGACAGGGCTTCCCTGGTAGTGCAGTGGTTGAGAATCTGCCTGCCAATGCAGGGGACATGGGTTCGAGCCCTGGTCTGGGAGGATCCCACATGCTGCGGAGCAACTGGGCCCATGAGCCAAAACTACTGAGCCTGCGCATCTGGGGCCTGTGCTCTGCAACAAGAGAGGCCGCGATAGTGAGAGGCCCACGCACCGCGATGAAGAGTGACCCCCGCTTGCCACAAATAGAGAAAGCCCTCGCACAGAAACGAAGACCCAACACAGCCAAAAATAAATATTAAAAAAAAAAAAAAGCAAAAAACAAAAATCCAGATGCTTCTATTTCTATTCCAGGGAATTAATTTCACCAACTAGCCAAAATTTTGTCCTGTATGGAAACATCATGCTATACAAAGGACTGAAATTCTTATTAATTAATAGATTTCAGGCCTCTAGCTTTCTTACCTTCCACTACCTCATTCTATAATTAAAGCAGAAAGTAAGTAATTTGTATACTCTTTATTCACAAACTCGGATCTACAAATTTTAAGTGCTTAGAGGACAAGCAGAATACTATTTTTCTGCTCTGACCTTTAGAGCTTTTGTGTGTATCATAAAGCACATTGGTCTGTCCATATGTTTTGAGGAATTACTGGTCAATTAAAAACTTGAACCCAAACTTCAACTCAGTTAAATGTTAGTTAATAAAGAGCTACCATTTAAAATCAATGTGTTCTTTAGGGGGCGCCAACATCTCAGTTATCCTGAGACAGAGGCTCTGACTTGACAAAGAACAAAATAGGCAAGACAGAAGTGGTACACACAGCAAGCCAAGTGTGACTAAGGACAAGCAATTTAAAACAAGATCACTTATGACAAGTAGGCTTTATCTAACTGGAGTAAATCAGGAAAGTGAAGAAGGGAAGGTTGGTGATGAACTAGGGATGCCAGCCCAGAGGTCTCCTGACATTAAGGAGAACAGTAGAGACCTCCTTCCCACAATGCGGGCCAGCCTGTAACACCAGGTAAGGGAGATGTTACATTGACTGACTGACTGACTGAGAGAGGGAGGATTTCTCACCACTGAGGAGAGACCAAGTGAGTTCCCAGGCTCAGAAGGGACGGTGGGCAGTGTAAGATGCCTGATCCTTGGGGGTCATTATTCTTCTTGAAATGTGACTGAGGTCAAAAGACATCTCCAACGATGGCAAACCTATTGTCTATTCAAAATGAAAAGTAGCCAGGAAATAAGTCCTTAGGTGGTAAAGAAGAAGCCACCCTCCCATTCTGAGTTTAAAGAACTCACACACCTGTGGTCAGGTTCAAGATTGATGAGTACTAGAAACAGGGGGGAGACAATCAATGGAATATTTGGTACCAAAATTTTATAAACACGTGCCTTGTGTGTAGACCTGTTCTGTGCCTGTGACTTACACTCCATCAATTCTACCACGTTTTCCCTGTCCTTTGCCCTCTAATATCCTTACCCAGGTTTGATATTGAGTTCTCTGCAAGAGAAAAAGAATCTTTGTAACAGAGAGATCTGACTGTAACCACCTGAAGCTGACCAAATTTAGTATCACTGATATGGGACCACCTTCCCTGGTTTCTTGATGTGATGCAATGTGAAGTGCCTAGGACTAACAGGAACGTGTTATTACACAACAATTAACCTGAATCGAATAGAGCCTATAGACCTAGTGTTCAGTTTATAAGCAATACCGGGAATAGAAGAATATGTTCAATGACACCATAATGAGACACTGAGAGAGATTTGGAATGTGGGACATCCTGTAAGACAACTGATGTGGTCTCTTCAGAAGGTCAAGGTCATGGGGAAAAAGGGGGGACGACTGCTCTTCTAACTTTCTTGTTCATTTGAACTTTTCTTACTAGAAAGTTGGAAAAATATTTTCTTGTCGATCATTAGAGTCTCTCCCTTCCATGCATCCTCAACTCCCTTGACCCTCTGCTTACTTTGTCCTAATTGCCTGGTAAAACCTCAACCCTGGCTAAATCCAACTCTCAGTTTAGCTTACTCTGTGCTTGCACCTGGCAGCTGAATGGGGCCGGGGAAAAAAACATACATGCACATGGACACACACACACACACACACACACACACACACACACACACTGGTGGGCCTCAGTTAAATTCAAGTGGGCCCTTAGTGTAACTGGCAATTCTACTACATTTCCCAAGTCCAGTCACTCCCTCGCTTTCCTGGATGACTGTTATATCCTGTCTCCTCTGTCCCCCAGTGTTGTACTTCTCACCTTTATTTCAACTACAGACTTCATTTCCTATTTTATTGAGAAAACAGAAGCAACTGGAACCTCTGCAAGTCCAACCACCAGCATCAGTGCCCATATATTCAACCTTCCCTCCTGTTACTGTGGATGAACTTCCAGGTCCCTTTTCAAGGCCACATCCACTTGTTACCTGGACCCACTTGTCATCTCACCTGGCACACTCCTCCTGTCTGCTGCATCAACACTTTCCTCTGTAACTCATCATTTCCATCAAAACACATATGTCGTAATATCTTGTATCTTAACAAATAAAAACTCTTTGAACCAAACATCCCTTTCAGCTCTGTTCCATTTCTCTGCCTCCTTTATGGCAAACTCCTGGAAAGAGTGTCTATACCTGCTGCCTCCAGTTCTTCTCTCCCCATTCTCTACAGTGGTCAGACTTTTGCCCTCAGCACTCCACTGAAACTGCCCTTGTCAAGGTCACCCATGACCTACCTCCCTGGTGCTAAATGCAATGCTCACATCTCTGTCCAGTCATGTGGTACTATCTGGAGAGTTGACAATTCCATCCTCTCTGACATGCATTCTCGCTTGGCTTTCAGACCACCACGCTCTCCTGGTTTTCCCTTCTCTGTGTGGCTGTCCTTCTCAGCCTCCTTTGCTAGTTTCTGACCTTCCTTCTTAACTTCCCGTTCAGCGGTACTAGGCAAGTCAAGTCAAAATATCTGAAATGGAATCCTGATTTCTCCCCATCGCAAAGTTGCTCCACCCACCTTATCTTCTGTATAGCCCATGTCTACCTGCTAATAGTGTGGACAGCCATCCTGGTTTTTCTGAGTTTTAGCTTAAAAATCCCACAACATGGGAAATCCTCTGGTGCCAAGTAAGCCAAGACAGTCATTCACCCTACTGCTATACTATGTTTTTCCCTTTTATTGTCCGTGTATTGACACTGTAACTATATATTCCTCTACAAGGGTAGGGATTTGGGGCTGATTTGTTCATGATACCTGTTGTACATAATAAGTTCTTAATAAATATTTATTTAATGAATGAATGGAGAGCCAATAATGACTATGATAGATTAGGATCATCCAGTGCTTAGTATAAATTCTCAATAGTGGATGCTTACAAAATAAATGAATGAATTCCCTGTAAGTTTATACATGATTAAAACAGGTATACAAATACTATAATAATAATTAGTATTTAAATGGCTAACTGATGCGCAAATTTGACCCCAATTAGCATGTTAAGTTCTATCTCCCCTTTATGGATGCTACCCACATTCTCCTTTTTGATACTATTACAAACACTAATACATACACACAACATAAAGTGTCATGCGTAACGTCTGTAGACCCTCAGTAATTTAGAGCACCCCTGCCTGGGAATCGTGCACACTTTACGCACTTTAAGATGATCAGATGGAGCTCCCCCCAGAGCCCCCAGTTGCTCAGGCAGAATCCTGGCAGCACTCGTGCCTGACTTCCCCCCCACCCGAAGTTCTGCAGCCCCCCCGACTTCAGAACTCAGCTGACTTGAAAGTTGGGGCATAATCTCAGCACAGTTGTAATGACTACAGATGTCAAACTTTTCGAAAGAGAAAAAATCTGGCAAACTATTCAAAGAAAAAGAAAAAGCTTTCTGAGGTCCAATGGGGTCTTTTCAAGAGGTACGGGTAGTTCTGGAAGGACCTGAAGAGCAGACAAGGGAAGGAGATGGGGACAAACATGTCCTATTCCCGCGGGGAGCTCAGCCCTTAACAACAAAATTGAGCAGCTCAGAGGCAATTATAGAGAACACAGAGACTCCAACCAGAGAAAAGCCTATGAGGACAGAACAGGGAAAGAACTGGGAGAGCTGGGGGAAGGGCAGAGTGGGATGTTGTCCAGGTCCTCAGCGTGAATCAGCACCTGACCCTGTCAGGGTGGCTAAGGTCACCTTCCTAACTAAGATAGCAGAGTGATCAGATGCCACCTGTGCTGTAACGAGGATCCTATTTCAGGAATTGCCTTTGGGGTTCCTGGGAATTTGTCTGGTGATCTAAGTATCTAGTGTCTAAGAGCAATTTCTGTCCTGGTCCTCTGGTCCTTTCTCACGTGCTTCATTCTTCCCTCCAGGTCTAGTCTTGCACTCCCACCACCTGAGCTACACTTAAGGGTAAGAAAATTAGACAGACCCCTCCAACCTGCTTAGGTGTTTTCCCCAACCCCAGGGAAAGGCCCCCTGCCCCAGAAGCTTCTTACCTTCTCTCCTCCCTCAAGCTCTGCAGCACATTGGAATCACCTGGGGCTCTAAACACTACCGATGCCTGGGTCCACCCCATCAAGAGACTGTAACAGTTGGGTTGTGGCCTGGGCAGTGGGGTTTTGAACAGCTCCCTGGGTGACTTTCATGTGCAGCCCGGGTGAGAAGCACTGCTCTAGATCCTGAGCTGCAGGCGTCATCCTTTTGGATGAATATCCTGCAGGTCCCTTTGCCTGTATCTGAGGGAAAGGGATGACAGGGAAGGCAGACACTGACTTGAGGAGGGCTGGAAGGCAACTTGCTGTGCTGGGGGATCCAAGAGCAGAAGGCAGTGTCCCAGTCCTCCAAGCCCAATCGCCATCTGTTCCAGGACATTTTTGAGGCTCTAGTCAGTTGTACAAGTGAGTAAAGTGTTGATTTTGAAAATGAGAGCATATCAAATTCACTTAAATTTGGCTAGGCAGAGCTCCATAGACCAAGAGAAGTAAAATCCAAGAGTAACTCTGGCCTCGCCACTAGAGCAGTGGATCTGAAACTGGAGTGTGCCTCAGAATCACCTGGAGGGCTCGTGGAAACAGATCGCTGGGCCCCGCCCCCAGATTTTCTTATTTAGTGGGTCAGGGTGGGACCCAAGGATGGGCATTTCTCACAAGTTCCCAGATATGTGGATGCTGCTGGTTGGGGGGCCACCGTCTGAGAACCACTGCACTGGGGTGTTTCACTGTGAACCCAGTGAAATGACATTTCCACCTGAAGCTATTTATGGTTAGATGTGTAACACGGTCTGCCTTAGCTACTCGTCAAACTTTTAGAACACCAAACTGAGTGAAATGAAAAAAAACAAACAAACAGGCAGAAACCCAGATATTAGTTTGGTTGACAATAACATTCTTGGATAGGTAGTAATATTTGGAAGGAGAACGTTTTTTCTCCCCTGCTCCCTTCTTTCAAGTATTTGGTTCAGAGAATTGGGCTTTTGAGTTCACCATGGTATTTTCAGAAATGATGTATATCATCATGGCCTTAAAAAAAATCAAGGCAGTTTCCAGAAATGCTTCACTTACTTCTGTGCAATAGTCTGTGTATCTGAAGAAACAATTCTAATAAATCAGTAAAACACCCTGTCAGTCTTAGTTTGTGGGTAAATCTCTGTCAGGGATTATAAATATAAAAACTCATTAATGAGACATTTTGGCAGATAGCTTTGCTAAAAATCTAGCAAAGATAGCTGAACATCTATGATATGTGCTCTCTTTTAAACTCTTCATTTTCCATGATCAATCAGTAAGAAAACTAATATTTCACAAAGCTAGTTCTTCAGTCAATGCATATTTTGTTAACCCTGGAGTAAATTCAGTCTGCTAAAGTTATCTGGAAAATATTAAGTGTATGGGCAGCAGGAGAATACCATTTCTTTTAATAGGCAATATTGTTCCTAATTTATATAAAATCACTCAGCAAGGACACTGGCACACAGTCACAAATAGGAGAGCAGAGTATGAATGGCTTCTTCATCTGCTGTCTGTCCTCCCAGAGTTTCTCAGTAGCCTGGCATTAGAAACACATCAGCGAATTGATACAGTCAGAATTTTTTTCCTCTGGTGTTTTTTGTTGTTGTTGTTATTATTGCTTGTTTGTTTGTTTTGATGCTTACTTGTACAGCTAAGACCAAAATCTTAGGAAATAGGAAAGCATAAAAGGTAATACCAAAAAAAAAAAAAAAAAAAAAAAGGTAATACCTCTCCCTCAAGTGTGTTTTGTCAAAACCAAATCACCTGTATTCTAAGTTTCCACATTCACTGCTCAGAGAGATTTTGAATAATTTTCAGTCTTCCCAGAGTTCTTTATATGTACCTCTGGCTTCAAGCAAGACCCAATTATTTTACTTGTCTCAAATGTTAGATTTTTACCTGGGAATCATTCATCTTTATTTAAGTAATGAAAACATAACTTTGGAAACAAAGATGGCAAAATATCAAAATAAGTTTGTTTTTTAATAGGAAATATCCCAGCCTTGATTTTTAAAATATGTCACTGATTATTAACAGACTTACTTGCTAATAATGAGGGTTTCCTCTCCACATATCCAGACTCTCATGAATTCTCCATACGTCTTATTGTAGTAATTGCAGGCACTGCCGATCCCCATCCAGAGGAACCTGCAGTGGGAAATGAGGGGCCCAATTCCCAGAAAATAGCCAGGACCTAGGAAAGTCATCAGATTACAATCAATATTTCCGTAACACCAAAAAGACAAAGTACTTTAAATTACTGTTGTTCTTATTCCTTTATATCTACATGTCCTTTTATATCTTCTGATGTATATAGGTGAATCACATAACAAAATGATTAAAACAACAACACAAGTTAACATGAGGCTCTTCACAGCTCTATGAGTAAAAAGGTGTCCAGTTGACACCACACCAGTTCCATTTGGTCTCAATCACTTCTGTCTGAACAAACTGGAATAGGTGTCTAGTCTATTCTTGCTGTGTTAAACGGTGTCTATGGGTTTCAAATACAAGTCAATCAGTCCCTCTGGTAACAGGCATGAAAACCAGGACAAGTGACAAGTTGACAGATCTGTCTGGCTGCTAGTTTTGTCTGAAAACTGGGTTTGAAAGCACCAGTCAACGGAGTGGGTGGAGTTGAATTAATTTGTAGTTTTGTTGTCATCTTTTTAACTGTGAGAAACATGGCCTGCAAAGACAATGTCCAAACAAAAAGCATGCATTCCTTTTTTATTTCCTTCAAAAAGGATTTGGTTTAAGAAGAGAATATTAAGCTAAATCTCATTAGACAAAATAAAGCTAAGCATTGAGGAATGAGGCAGTGTGTCTGATCTGTGTCTAGACTGGTCTGAGTCCAGTGATGTGGTTTTAGTGAAGAGCCGTGGCCCTTACACCCTTGCTGACGCAGACGATGACAGAATTGTGAAGACTGTGAATCTGGTGAGCAGCCAGGGGAGTTGCTGTTGCTTGTATCAGAGAACAAACTTGGCAGCTTGATTTTAGTGGTGGTGGTGGTGAAAAGTTCATCAAAAGCTTGTTGGAATGGTTTTAGGACTTTCACTGTAAAGTTATACCATTTCTGTATCTTACTCCTTTAATTCCATTTTGTCAGTGAAATAGTCCTGGAGCCAAAATTCACACAACTGTCTGAGACAGTACAGTGCTATAATAATTTAGATAATCTAAGTTTTTGTTTTGTTTTGTTTTGTTTTCTTTGGCTGTGCAGCATGGCTTGCAGGATCCCAGTTCCCTGATTGAACGTGGGCCATGGCAGTGAAAGCTAGGGATCCTAACCATTAGGCTACCAGTGAACTCCTTAGATAATCTAACTTTTTGCATGACTCATGTAAAGTGGAAGTTCAGTCCCAAATTTGGCAAACAGGGTTTACTCCTTAACTTTGCATTAGCAGGATTAATGTAGCAAGTACTACCAGGTTCTTTTGTCTTTAAAGTTCTTTGTTAATGTCTGTAGAACCAATATAAGAATTTGAGTTCTTTGGATCAAGGGTTCTTAATCTTAAGATTGTTCTCATAACACTACATTATACAGTTATATAGTCAGATGACTGACTTTATATTAAACTAATTTCATTGAGTTCTCAAAAAGAATTAAGCTGATTTGATTGTATACATATTTCCTTAAAATGTAGTCAGACATACTGACCTTTTATCAATACAAATATGCATAATAACAAAATACTTTGTATTTACAGCTTGAAACATTGTAGATCCTCAATAAATGTTTCCTGAATGAATTTTTACAATTTATTAGACATGTGTAAAGAATGAAGTTTTAAATGTCATCCTTATTTAGAATATTTTAGGTGTATTTACATTTTGATAAAAATGAGAAAATATATCTCATACATTTAATCCATGTGAAGTCAAACACCAGTCTATTTGGGAATAGACTTTTTCAGCAAACATTTACTTCATATACTACGGCCATGAGGAACAAAGACATACAAATGAAAGGCTGCACTTTCCATGTTTTATCTAAATGTTTGTTGCTCTGTGGAAAGTCTTAGTATTTGGAAACCGCCAATCAAATTTAAAACATGACAGTGAAGAGCTGTATCTGTTGAAAAAGGGAGATTGTGATGAACTCTGCTAAGGCTGAGAACCGGAGTTTTTTAACCATAAGAGAATCAGAGTTTGAGTCTTTAGCAGTCAATCGTATTTCAACTTAATTCATCCAACAAACCCTGAAACCCTACTAGGTATAGACACTAGCTCCAAGTTAGGGACCCGTGATGGTATGGTAAGTATAACTAGGTCCCCATCAGATCCTGGGCAGGGAAAAGAAATGTGAAAAAAAGCACAAAATCAAATAATTATCACACAATATGATCCTTTCACTTAATGTGTATATCTTATACCTTCCGGTTGGAGAGAAGAATGCTCTAGGCGGGGAGAAATTTTGGTAGAATATTAGGGAAATACTCTGGTTGTGTCTACATTACACTGCTCTCTGCTTCTCAGATTTGGGAATGCTCATCTAGGCATGTGTGAGTGCAGGAGTCTCTTGCACACCCTCAGGGGAGCAGTAAATACGTCACTGCATTTTTGTGCGGAGATGGCCTCCATGAAGCCAGCAGCTGGGGCCTCCCACCCTCTGTCCTAATCACGAAGCTGTTACGTTCCATGCTGGGTGTATACCCTAGAGAATCCTGTGCACACAAATGTTCATAGCAGCACTGTTCACAATAGCCCCAAGCTGGAGACACCCTAAATGTCCATCAACAGTAGAATGGGAGATTAAACCATGGGGTGTTCATATAACTGCATACCATATGAACTGCAGCTGCATGCCACAACCTGGATGAAACCCACAGGCAAAAAAGTGAGCAAAAAAGCAAGATAGAAGAATAATGTAGGATTCTATTGCTAAAGCATGTAAAACCAGGCAAAACTAAAGTACGTTGTTTGGAATATGAAATTAGGTGAGAAATCTATAAAAAAGCAGGGGAGCGATCGGTAAGAAATAGAAGGTTGTTTACTTCTGGGGATGAGAGAGGGTATGATTGAAAAGGCACAAGAGGAGTTTCTAGGATGCTGCTAACATGCTACTTCTTGTCCTGGTCTGTGATGACATGTTTATTTGTGCATTTTCTGTAAAACAGATTTTTAATGGGCAAAAGGAGACTATTGCCATGTCCTTTTTTTCCAGTGCTCCCATAAAGAATGTGGTGCCCAGGGCACAGAGGGCCTCTGGGGGAGAGGACCCACATGCAAGGTTGGGCATCGCCCTGTATCCTTGGGGAAGGGAGAGCTGCCACGTGCCAGGTGACTATAATCCTGGCAGAGATCAGTGAACTGGGGCAGTTTCCCCAAATTGAAGCTTACAAAACCCCCAAATAGGAATGATTCTTTCCTCTCCGAGCCCTCACAGCCCTCGCTGGCACTAAGTCCTCTGCCTATGTATGTCACCTTTGCACACTCCTCGAGCCCCCTGTCCCCATCACCTGATAATGCAGGGCCTCTCAGTAAGTGTGGGTTTAAGAAGCTTAGATCTGAGTCCCAGTTTCATCACTTACTAGTTATGGACACCTAGCCTCTTTAAGTCTCAGTTTCTTCATCTGTAAAATAGGCATCAACACACTCAACTCACCAGAGTCCCCAGAGGTTCACAAGAGAAAGTGGGTGTGAAACTGCTTTGAAAACTGTAACTTACTAGAGGGCTTTGGCTCATTGTACCCTCTCAACTCTTTGGCTTCACTCACCCTGAGATTCCCCATATGTATAAAGCTAAGAACCCAGAGAGCCAGTGCTTGGAGGGATCTGGCAAAAGGAGTTCAGAAGTATTGGTCGGCAAGACCCATCCAACAAGGCCAGTGTCCTCACCTTCCCTTCCCCAACCAGGAGTCGCGGGATCTCAGCCTGGGCCAGAGGTTTCTAGAACTAGAAGGTTCTGACCAGACCTCACATTTTCCCAAGGAAAGCATGGAACTAGAAGCTCTCTGGTAGCAAAATGATCATCTACCTGGGATTTAGGTCTTCCTGGTGGTTCCCCTATTGCCACTCTCCTTCCAGTTGAGATGCTGGCAAGCCATCTCCCTTCTGTGGCTTTAACCCCTCCCCCGTGAACTGAGGAGTTTGAACTCCACAATTACTCATACTTGTCACAACGGTTTGCCTGGACAAGGCAGAGCCCTTCTCTGAGGCTCAGTTTCCCCTTCCGTCAAATGAACGGGTTGGGCTTCATTCCGTGGCTCTCAACCCTGACTGCTCAGGAAAGCCACCTGGGAAGATGTTAAAAAATCAAAAACCCACATGGCGACCCTCCTCAGGCAGGGCTGAGAACCACAGGACTATGTGATAGTGTCATAGACTGTCAGTGTATGACAGCATGATGTCCCCAGCCCAGAGGTGGTGGACAGAGTGAGCTACCAGCTAGGCTCCTGGTCCAGGGCTTCAAGGATGCCAGTTCTTGTGTTTGCCCCTCCCCAAAGGTCCAAGGGAGTTCTACCATCACCTGCAACATAAACATCTGGGGGGACTTGTTAAAAAATACCTCCTCCCTCACCTTCACCATTCAGGGACCCTGACTTGGGTGCCCACTGGGGGAGGAGAAATCCAGTGAGGAAGGAGCAGTGGTGGGGAAGGGGTTCAAGTTAAAAGACTGTGGAACAGTCTTCCTTCAGACCCCCATCAGGAGTAGAGAAGAAAACAAACTAAACATTCCATTCCATTGGGCCTTAAAGTAAACTAAAATACCAGGCTGAATTGGGCAGAGAGACAATCAGTTCTCTGGAAAACGATGGAGAATCCAGACCCAGGGCACTTTGCAGCAGTGCCACACTCCCACTCGACATCACTCTGTGAAGAGGCCCACGACGCTTGAAAGTGTGTAAGGACTCTGCTCTTGAAATAAAGCCTTATCGGATATCTTATGGAACTGGGGACAGATGCCTGCTATGAGGAGTTTTCCCTGAAAACTAAAAAACCATCTGATATTTCTGAGTTAATCTGGTAGTGTGGAGTGATGGGGTTTCTACTGGAATTATCTGGATAATTATATTATACTCTACTTTTGATTGATCCACAGAGCTTGTGGAAGTTTTTTTTAGGTTTTCAAGGGAACTATAGTGATCCCCATTTTTCTTCCGCTGTCCAGGTCCCATCCAGCCCTTGTGGTGGTACCAACATCACCACCATGCCCCAAAATAAAAGAAAATAAAGAATGGGATAAAGAGAAGGAATAGGTTCAAGAAAGGGAGAGGGCAGAGGACATGGATGAGGCAAAGTGGGAGGGAGACAGAAAGGAGTACAGAAGGCATTCCAGAGACATTTTCACCTTTAGAGCAAAACTGGAATGAATTTGAATCAAAAGAAAACAAAAACAATCCTGGAATTTTACCTTGCTCCACTCCATCTTAAACTTACTTTAAAGCGTACAAGTGCCAAGTCTATTCTACCAAAGCAAAGTGGATACTGGAAGGGATTATGTAAGATGTTGTTTTAATGTTTTCATTAAACATGTGCAGATAATTGGCTAAAATTTTTTCACCTGAGTCCTCATTTGCTTATGTGCCGTGGCCTTCAGCCATCTTCCCAGGTTTACTCTTTGTCGTTTTGCAAAATTTCCTTTACCCTCATAGATCAGAAGCCCAAGAAAACAATCTTCTTAGGTATAGAAATAAATGACTGACTTACCTGGTATTGAGGATGTGTCCTCATAATTCCAAACCAAGAGAAAAAAGCCAGTGAGCAGCAGGATTGCAATGCTGGCAATAGGCATAACTTCAGACACCATGCTGGTGATGTTATAATGCCTTGGGTTCAGCACTTCCAAAACCATCTTGCGTTGCTTGAACTCAGGGGAAGCAACTTAAAGTCCTGTGGAAATCAGAGGGTCAGAAAAATTAGAGAATCCCCCAAAATGTACATTTACGACTCCTCTTGCTTCAGAGGATGCTGTACTGTAGAGATGGGTGTTCTGTTTTATAACGTGATTGGACACTTAGACAAGACAAATTTGTAGTTACAAGTCAAAACAAGCAAGCCCAAGCGAGATCTTTTGGCTTGAAGTGCAGCATTTCTGACCTTGGTAGAGTCTCAGGTTCGTTTAGACGCTTGGTCTGATAGAACCTTATCATCTTGCCCTTGAGTGGGTAGAGTGACTGAATTCCCAATTGAGAGCCAGATTTCTTACCAAAACACATGAAAATGAAGCTCATTCCAGAGATGGAGTCATTCCATGACTTCATCAGCAGATTTTGTTTAGGCAATCTTTTTCCCTTCAAGCCAAATAAATTTTTTAAAAAAGCATTCCCCAATATTCTTCCTTGCTCAAAATTACTTTCCCAAAGGGTAAGCTTCTTCAGTAAGAAGGTGTTTCATGGGCTTCACTGAGGCATTCTCACGTTATCTATTGAATTCAACATGATTCACTCAGGACTATCTTTTCCTATTGGCTTTGACAAAGCTTAAAATCTCTTGCACCATGGACTTGATGAAGCAGTACACATGGGCCTATGATAGAGGTAGTAGGAAAGAAGAATAGAAGAGGAAGAATAAAAGGAGAGGAGGAAAAAAGAAGTGGGGAAGCAGGAAGAAAAGAGAGGACATAGTTGATGCCACCAGCAGTAGGCTCAGGTGCCACTCAGCAACCGAGCTCCCCGCAGCAGCTGGTCTCCTGTGCAGGACAATTTTCAGTTTGATTTGCTGATTCTGATGTGGTTTTCTCTTCTTTTTTTTTTTTTTCTTTTCCTCTTGGAAAGCATATTTTTTTCTGCTTTATTTAGATGTAATTGACATACAACAGTACATAAGTTTAAGGTATACACCATAATGATTTGACTTACATACATCCTGAAATGATTATCAAAATAGATTTAGTGAGCATCCATAATCTCATACAGATATAACATTAAAGAAATAGAAAAAAAATATTTTTTTCTTATGATGAGAACACTTAGGATTTACTCTCAACAATTATCATATATAAGATGCAGCAGTGTTAATTATCTTTTTTTTAAACATCTTTATTGGCGTATAATTGCTTTACAATGGTGTGTTAATTTCTGCTTTATAACAAAGTGAATCAGCTATACATATACATATATCCCCATATCTCCTCCCTGTTGCGTCTCCCTCCCAGTTATCTTTATCATATTGTACTTTATCATCCCTAGTACTTATTTATCTTATAACTGGAAGTTTGTACCTTTTGACCACCTTCATTTAATTCCCCATCCCTCCACCTCCTGCCTCTGGTAGCCACAAGTTTGATTTCCTTTTCTATGAGTTTGTTTTTGAGGTATAATTGACCTACACCACTATGTTGGTTCCTGGTACACAACATAGTGATTTGATATTTTTATACATTTCAAAATAATCACCATGGTAAATCTAGTTGTTATTTGTCACCATAGAAAGATGTTACATAATTATTGACTATATTCCCACACTGTACATTTCATACCCATAATTCACTTACTTTGTGACTAAAAGTTTGTACCTCTTAATCTCCTTCACCTATTTTTTTCCTCCCCCAGACCCCTCCCCTCTGTCAATCACCTGTTTTTTCTCTGTACCTATGACTTTCTTTCTGTTTAGTTATATTTGTTTTGGTTTTTAAATTCCGCATATAAGTGAAATCATATAGTATTTGTGTTTCTCTGTCAAACTTATTTCACTTAGCATAATACCCTCTAGGTCCGTCTATGTTGTCACCAATGGTAATAGTTCATTCTTCTTTATGGCTGAGTAATATTCCATTTTATACACACACAGACACACACACACACACACACACACACACACACACACACCCCACATCTTCTTTATCCATTCATCTGTTGATGAGCCCTTAGGTTGCTTCCATATCTTGGCTATTGTAAGTAATTCAGCAATAAACATACGGGTGCATATATCTTTTTGAATTAGTGTTTTCATTTTCTTCCATAAATAAAGAAGTGGAATTGCTGGGTCACAGGTATTTCTATTTTTAATTTTTTGAGGAACCCTCATACTTTTGTCCATAGTGGCTGCAACAATTTACATTCCCACCAACAGTGCACAAGTGTTCCTTTTTCTCCACATCCCCACCAATACTTATTTGTTCTCTTTTTGATGATAGCCATTCTGACTGGTGTGAGGTGATATCTCATTGTGATTTTGATTTGCATTTCCTGGATGATTAGAGATGTTGAGCATCTTTTCATGTGCCTGTTGGCCATCTGTATGTTTTCTTTGGAAAAATGTCTATTCAGGTCCTCTGTCCATTTTTAAATTGGGTTGTTTGTGGTTTTGATGTTGAATTTTATGTGTTCTTTGTATATTTTGAAGATTAACCTTTGTTGGATATGTCATTTGAAAATATCTTCTCCCATTCAGTAGGTGGTCATTTTGCTGATAGTTTCCTTAGCTGTACTAAAGATTTTTTGCCATAGTCCCATTTTTATGTTTGCTCTTGTTTTCCTTGCCTGAGGAGACATATCCCCCAACATACTGCTAAAACTGATGTCAAAGAGTTTATTGTCTGTGTTTTCTTCTAAAAGTTTTGTGGTTTCAGGTCTTACTTTGAAGTCTTTAATCCATTTTAATTTATTTTTGTATATGGTGTGAGAAAGTAGTCCAGTTTGATTCTTTTGCATGTAGCTGTCTGGTTTTCTCAATACAATTTATTGAAGGGGCTGTCTTTTTCCCCATTGTATATTCTTTGCTCTTTGTTATAGCTTAATTGCCCATATGAGTGTGAGTCATTTCTGCACTGTCCATTCTGTTCCATTGATCTATGTGTCTGTTTTTTGTGCCAGTACCATATGAGTTTGATGACTATAGCTTTGTAGTATAGTTTCAAATCAGGGAGTGGGATACCTCCTGTTTTGTTCTTCTTTCTTAAGATAGTCTTGGCTATTCTGGGTCTTTTTTGTTTCCATACAAATTTTAGAATTACTTGTTCTTGTTCTTTGAAGAATGTTATGGGTGATTTCTTTTGTTTTTTAATTTATTTTTTATTATTTTATTTTTAACAATTTATTGGAGTATAATTGCTTTACAATGGTGTGTTAGTTTCTGCTTTATAACAAAGTGAATCAGTTATACATATACATATATCCCCATATCTCTTCCCTCTTGCGTCTCCCTCCCTCCCACCCTCCCTATCCCACCCTTCTAGCTGGTATTGAATCTGTAGATTGCCTTGGGTAGTATGATCATTTTAACATTATTAGTTCTTCCAATCCATGAGCACAATATAGCTTTCCATCTGTTTGTGTCATCTTCAATTCCTTTCATCGGTGTCTTATACTTTTCCAAGTATAGGTCTTTTACCTCCTTAGTTAGATTTATTCCCAGGTATTTATTCTTTTTGATGTGATTGTGAATGGGATTGCCTTTTAAATTTTTTCTTTCTGTTAGTTTCTTTTTAGTGTATAGATGTGCAACAGATTTCTGCAGATTTCTTGCAGAAGTCTTCTGCAACTTCACTGAATTCATTGATGAGCCCTAGTTTGGGTTTTTTTTTCTGGTTTTTTTTTGGGTTTTTTGGTGGTGTCTTTAGGATTTTCTGTGTGTAGTGTCAAGTCATCAGCAAACGGTGACAGTCTTACTTCTCCCGTTCTAATGTGGATTCCTTTTATATCTTTTTCTTCTCTGATTGCTGTGGCTAGGACTTCCAAAACTATATTGAATAAAAGTGGTAAGAGTGGGCATCCTTGTCTTGTTCCTGATCTTAGAGAAGAATATTTCAGCTTTTCAACATTGAGTATGTTGTTAGCTGTGGGCTTGTCATATATGGCCTATTATGTTGAGTGATTGTTCCTCTATTCTCACTTTGTTGAGAGTTTTTATTATAAATGGATGTCGAATTTTGTCAGAAGATTTTCTGCTTGTATGGGGATGATCTTATGATTTTTTTTTAGAAAGTTCCAGTGTTGGAAAAGTTTTTTTTTTGTTTTTGGTTTTTTTTGTTTTTTTTTTTTTTAATTTTTATTTATTATTTATGGCTGTGTTGGGTCTTTGTTTCTGTGCAAGGTCTTTCTCTAGTTGTGGCAAGTGGGGGCCACTCTTCATCGCAGTGCGCGGGCCTCTCACTATCGCAGCCTCTCTTGTTGCGGAGCACAGGCTCCAGACGCGCAGGCTCAGTAATTGTGGCTCGCGGGCCCAGCTGCTCCGTGGCATGTGGGATCTTCCCAGACCAGGGCTCAAACCCGTGTCCCCTGCATTGGCAGGCAGATTCTCAACCACTGCGCCACCAGGGAAGCCCTCTTATGATTTTTTATTCTTCAGTTTGGTAAGGTGGTGAATCAAATGGATTGATCTGCAGATATGGAACCATCTTTACATCCCTGGGATAAATCCCACTTGATCATGATGTACGATCCTTTTAATGTATTGTTGAATTTGGTTTGCCACTATTTTGTTGATGATTTTTACATCTGTGTTCATCAGTGATATTGGCCTGTAATATTCTTTTTGTGTGTTATCTTTATCTGGTTTTGATATCAGGGTGATGCTGGCCTTGTAGAATGAGTTTGGAAGTGTTTCTTCCTCTGAAAAGTTTTGGAATAATTTGAGAAGAATGAGTGTTAACTATCTTCTAACTCTTTGGTAGAATTCACCTATGAAGCCATCTGGTCCTGGACTTTTGTTTGTTGGGAGTTTTTTTTTCTGATTCAATTTCATTAATGGTAATTGGTCTGCTCATATTTTCTACTTCTTCCTGATTCACTCTTGGGAGATTGTACATTTCTAGGAATTTGTTAATTTCTTCTAGATTGTGTATCTTACTGACATATAATTGTTGGTAGTAATCTCTTATGTTCCTATGTATTTCTGTGGTGTCGGATGTAACTTCTTTTTATGATTTTATTGATTTGGGCCCTCTTTTTTCTTGATGAGTCTGGCTAAGGGTTTTCCAATTTTGTTTATCTTTTGAAAGAACCAGCTCTTAGTTTTATTGATATTTTCTTTTTTTTTTTTTTAGTCTCTATTTCTTTCATTTCTGCTCTGTTTTCATGATTTCTTTCTGTTTTCATTTTCCTTTGTTTCCAGGTATTTTTTAAATTTCCTCTTTGATTTCTTCAGTGACCCATTGGTTGTTTAGTAGCATATTGTTTAGCCTCTATATTGTTTGTGTTTTTTATAGTTTTTTCTTTGTAGTTGATTTCTATTCTCATAGCTTTGTGGTGGAAAAAGATACATGATTTGATTTCAATCTTCTTAAATTTACTGAGACTTTGTTTTGTAGCCTAGGATGTGATCTATCCTGGAGAATGATTCACATGAACTAGAAAAGAATGTATTCTGCTGCTTTTTGATGGACTGTTCTGTATATCTGTTAAGTTATTCTGGTGTAATGTGTCATTTAAGGCCAGTGTTTCCTTATTGATTTTCTGTCTAGATGATCTGTCCATTGATGTAAGTGGGGTGTTAAAGTCCACTGCTATTATTGTATTACTGTCAATTTCTCCCTTTATGTCTGTTAATATTTCACTGTATGTATTTAGGTGCTCCCATGTTGGGTACATATACATCTATAATTGTTATGACTTATTGTTGGATTGATTCCTTGATCATTATGTAATGTCCTTCTTTGTCTCTTGTAACAGTCTTTATTTTAAAGTCTGTTTTGTCTGATATAAGCACTGGCTTTCTTTTTCTTTCCCATTTGCATGAAATATCTTTTTCCATCCCCTCACTTTCAGTCTGTGTGTTTCTTTAGATCTGAAATGAGTTTCTTGTAGGCAGCATATATATGGGTCTTGTTTTCATATCCACTCAGCCATTCTATGTCTTTTGATTGGAGCAGTTAGTCCACTTACATTTAAAGTAATTATTTTTTTTAAAAAAAAAAAGGGGGACTTCCCTGGCAGTCTAGTGGTTAAGACTCCATGCTTCCACTGCTGGGGGCAAGGGTTCGATCCCTGGTCGGAGAACTAAGATCCCACATACCGCGTGGCATAGCCAAAAAAAAGATAAAAAAATAATTGTTCATTGGTATGTACTTATTGCTATTTTGTTAATTCTCTTTGGCTTGTTTTGTGAGGTTTTTTTGTTTTGTTTTGTTTTTTTTGGTTTTTTTTTTTTTTTTGGTTCCTTCTTTTGCTCTATTCCCTTGTGATTTAATGGCTATTTTTAGTGTTATGTGTGGATTCCTTCCTCTTTTTTCTGTGTGTATCTGTTATAGATTTTTAGTTTGTGGTTAAGAAAAGGTTTGTATATACTAATATATATATATACACATAGTCATTTTAAGTTGCTGATTTTTTTAAGGTTTGAATGCCTTTTAACAACTCTGCATTTTCTCTCTCCGCTCAACATTTATTGTTTTTGACATCATATTTTATAGCCAAATCCTGACATGGCTGGCTGAGGGGCTCAGGGTGACCTGGAGCTGCTGTAGGTCTGCTGTTGGCCAGGGCCAGGGCCCGGGGCATCCCGAGGTGGTGCCTGCCTGCTGGTGGGTAGGCTGGGTCTTGACCTGGCTGGCTGTGGGTCTGCTGTGATCCTGGAGTTGTTGTCTTGCCAGCTGGTGGGTAGGGCTCAGGCACAAGGTTTCCCAGGGCTGGTGCCCACCCACTAGTGAGGCCAGGTCCTGGAGCTACTGCCATCCCAGTGATGGGCAGAGCCAGGTCCTGGGTTCTCTGGCTATAGGCTCAGGGGTCCCGTAGCTGGTGTTGGCCCCTTGGTGAGTACACTGGATCCTGACACAGCTGGCTTCAAGGCCTTGGTGGTCCCAGGGCTGTGGCCCAGGGGGTCCTAAGGCTGGTGTCCACCCACTGGTGGGTGAAGCCAGGTCCTGAGTTGCTGCCAGCTCACTGGTGGGCAGAGATGGGTTCTGGGGTCTCTAGCTGCAGGACCCCAGGGGTCCCAGAGTTGATGTTGGCCTGTAGATGGGCAGGGCTGGGGCCCAAGGGATCCCAGGGCTCGTGCCTCCCTGATGAGTAAAGCTGGGTCCAGGGCTAGTGCCAGCCCATTTGTGGGTAGGGCCAGATCCCAGGGAGGCTAGAGGCTCAGGGGTTCCTAGGGCTGCCAGCCTGCTGGTAGGTGGAGCTGTGTCCCCACCCAGCTAGCTTCCTGGCCTGGGAGGTTCCAGGACTAGTGCCAGTGCGCTAGTGGGGATGGGCCAGGTCCTGGTGCTAATAAGCTAGAGGGAGGATTCCAAAATGGTGCTTACCAGCACCAGCGTCCTTGTGGTGGGATGCGCTCCCCAAAATGGCTGCTGCTGGTGTCTTCATCCCCAGGTTGAGGTTCAGTTGCCTCCTGCCTTTCTAGGAGGCTCTCCAAGATCAGCCAGTGGGTCTGACCCAAGCTCCTTTCAAATTACTGCTTCTGCCCTTGGTCCTAGAGCATGTGAGGCTTTGTGTGCACTCTTTAAGAGTGGAGTCTCTATTTCCCACAGCCCTCTGGGTCTCCTGAAAGCAAGCCCTACTTGCCTTCAAAGCCAAATGTTCTGGAGGGCTTGTCTTCCCACCGTAGGACCCCCACCCCCACCCCAGGCTGGGGAGTCCATTGTGAGCCCCAGACCACTGGTTTATTGGGGGGCACCTCTGCAATTGTAATTATCCTCCTGGTGGTGGGTCACCTACCTGGTGGTATGGGTCTTGACTATACTCCATATATGCCCCTCTTACATGTCCTATTATAGTTCCTTCTTTATATCTTTAGCTGTAGAGATCTTTTCTACTAGCCTTCAGATCACTTTCATGGATAGTTGCTCTGTAAATAATTGCAATTTTGGAGTGCCCATGGAAGGAGGTGAGTTCAGGGTCTTCCTACTCCGTCATCTTGGCCACTCCCCTCTGCTGTGTTTTTCCACAACGGAATGTTGAGTCTTTATTTTCAGTAAGGTTTTCCAATACCTATCCTCTTAGAAGAGAGTTTCAGGGATGGTGGTTTGTTGAAGAGACTTAGATTGAATAGCCTTGTGTAACAAAGAGCAACCATTCCATTCAGTTCCTGGTGCCAGGTGACCACTCCAAGGATTACCTTCTCTTGGAAGGTGCTCTAAGTTCCCAAGACTTGCAATGTCTCTGAAACAGACTTTGGCTGGGTTTTACCTAGTAATAGAGTTCTAGATTCTTAACCAGGACTTCTAAGTGGATTTCAGGGGCTCTGTGAACTCCCTGAAATGCTGCGTAAAATGTTGTATCTGCTCAGCTGCACTTTTATGGGGCAAAGAAGCCATAACTTTCATCAGGTTCCTGAAGAATATATAATTACATTTCTCTCCTGATTTATATGAGATCTTAGACACACAATCAAAGATCCATTTCCGGCAAGTACAGAAATTTCATGACATAGTTGAATTCATTCAGTTGCTTGATTCATTCTATTGATTCATCCTATTATTCTACCATTTAAATAATCATTAACAGTTAAGTGCAAGGCACTAAAACTGCCTACACATATGTTGGGCAGTTTTTTTCTTTTTTTAAATATATATAAGTTGAGACTGAAACGTCAGCAGTGTGTCTGCTATCATCTGGTTCCTTTGTTAATGAACAGCTTCTTTGAACAGGTTGAGTTTTTAGGTTTTTAATTTCCAGAGTGGAATTTTACATCATTCTGAGTAAGCTCCTTGTGACTTTCTGCCAGTCAGGACCCTCACTGTTTCTGTTTATATTGATGAAACCTGAAACCAGTGTTAAAAGCGTAAGTGAAGAAAGTGGTTGTGACAAAAAGGAGGAAGATGTCCTAGAGGAAGTGATGCGGGCAAAAACTTCATGTTTAACAGACTCTCAGAGAGATGTTACAATGTTGAAAGCACAAAGTATAAAATGTTGGAAGCTGATGCAACTTTATAAAGGAGTATGACAGTTCATCAAGGCATAGAAAAGATGTTCCCTCAGTGTTCTAAGTTCTACAAAAAGAAGGTAGCAAGAACTGTTCAAATACTCTTGTTGAGTTTTTTTTTACAAAGAAAAAAAAACAAAACACTAAGAATTGCAATGTTTCTAATGTTTTAAATTACAGTGTATTAAAATATTGGTTTTACTATTTTTTTCACTTCCATATACACTTAAAACCTATACTAAGGGAGTTTTTCATGTTTCAACAAAATTTTTAAAGCTCACAGTACAGTTGTATTTTTTTTTCTTGATTTTTAAGATTACCTTGCATAGTTTCAGTTTGCACGGTCATTTTTACTGTCCTGCACTACTGTGCAAAGTTAGCACTGCCTGTATTTCTAAAAGTTTGATGGGGCAAGGAAGCCTGGTTCCTCATCTTCCTCAAAAGTATGTCATAAAGATGCCTAAAAGAGCACTATTTAAAGACCCAAAAGAATGAGAATTTTTTTTTTAATGCTTACATAGCATTTGTTGTGTGTCAGACATTGTTCCCAGCACTTTACAAATATTAAGTCATTCATCCTCACAACAACCCTGTGAGCTAAGTATGATGGTACCCATTTTACAAATGAGGAAACTGGAGTGTGGGTACGAATTTTGCCCTTGGGCACCCAGTTTGTTTGTCGTGGAGATGGGATTGCAATCCACGGAGTCTGTCTCCAGAGCCCGTGCTCTGAATCATGCCATTTGGTGCCTGTTATGGGATTCATTTGGTCTCAACATTCAGGGACCTTTCAGTCATTTATGTTCATTTCCAGGCTATTCAGAATGACTCCCTTTAAAGGAGTTAGCTTTTCAGATCTCTGAATGCACAGCTGGAAAGATCCTTAAAGATTCTCTCCTCCTTGCACATTGGTTTTCCTGTCCAGTAGAACATTCCAATGGGCCACACAGACAGGTTGAACATAGGCCTTTGAGGTGTGGTACAGGAATGGAGGAAGGTCCTAGAACTTCAGAGAGGTTACTTACATGTCCCCTGTGCCAGGAATACCCTCGCCTCACCCCCAAACATACATATACACACATGTGGCCTTAAAGTGCCACAGGCCTTCAAAAGCCATCTCAAATACCTGGCTTTCCAGGCATTTGTTTGCAAAGTGGTCTCATTCACTGGGGCATCCCACGCCTCCTGATGAACCAGGCCTGTGCTCCCATGCTACATGGACCACAGATATCCTGACACCTTAATGCCCCACAACCTCAGGGTAAGGAAATGCCAGGCCAGAGTCCCCAGTCTGAGCCAGGGCAAAGTCCGCTGGGGGCACAGCAGAACCCGGGTATCCCAGTGCTTTGGGGTCAGGATGTACTCTGGGCCTTGCAGTACCAAAAGGGGCTCCCAGATGCCCTGATACAGCCCTGACCCTCTGCCAGGGTGGGAAGGCAGGCCCTCACCTTGCAGAAGTGCTGCCCGGCTTGGCCAGACCCTACCAAATCCTACCTTGCAGCATGGGGGCGACCTGTCCAGCAGGGTCTGAGGGCCGAGTGCCAAGCCTACCCTCCTTCTCATTCTCTCCAGTACACCTGGTCCGTCTCTCTTTCTTGCCCCCACTCCCAGAGGAACGTGACCCAGCCACCTTGGTTCTCCCTGCCACACCTTCTGATTTGGGTCCCCACAGACAGGGGGCTGCCTACTGGGGCTCTTGCAAGGAACAAGACAGATGTGATCAGCCCCCAGGGGCTAACAGACAGGGTCTTGGAGGAGGAGTTACAGATCTTTACTGAATGGTTCCCCAAGTGAGTGAGAACATCCAGTTGGGGGCAGGGAAGCCTGTGGCTGCAGAGTGTCCTGTCCCAGGGAGGGGCTGTGGAATGGAACTGGTGGCCTGGGACGGATGGGAGCAGGGGGAGGGTGAGCATGATGCGAAGCAGAAAGAAGGATCAGCAAGGAACAGGAAGAAAGCTGGTGACCTGGGCCCCAGAGAGCAGGGGCAGTTTGGGGTGTATTGGGGCTTGCAATGGCGATAGGGGACACCTGTGCAGAGCTTTGCAGGTGCATTAGAAAGGTTAGAATTTGTCTTAAGAGAAATGAGAAGCCAGTGAAGGGCTTTAAGCAAGGGATCAGCAAAGTCATATCTGCATTTTAAAAATCTGAATCACTTTGGCTGCAGTGGGAAGAATACGATGGAGGGAGGGGTATTGGAGTGTGTGAAGGAGAGCAGCCTGGAGGCTTCCATAGTTTTTCAGGTAAGAGAGGGAGGTACCGTGGTCTTAAGGGGTCGAAATAGAGACAAATAGACAGGTTCACTAAGTTGGCATGACTCTCACGATTTAAATCTAATGATATAAGGAGAGAGGAAAGTGTTAAGTATGTCTCCTAGGTTTCCAGACTGTGTACCTAGAGGGGTGGTGTGCCGTTCTCTGAGCCTGGACCAGTTTTGAGGTGTGGAGAATTCTTTTAGATTTTGGAAATTTTGAGTTGGAGGAATTGTTGGAACATCCAAGTGGTGATATATGGTCTATAACTCAGGGGAGGTGTCTGAGCTGACATATGAGCTATGGAGACTGTATAGACTGAGAAGGGTGTCTTAAGGGACACCAAAATTTGATGACAGAATAGAGGAGGATAAATCTTGTAAGAAAAGGTGAGTTTACAAAGAAAGCTGGGGAGGGTTGGCCCAAGAGCTATCAGGAGACCAGAAGAGGCTGATCATGGCTAAGTGCCAGCATCTCTAATGAACAAGGAGGCGTGGCTGGGTTGCTACAATAATAGAGACAGAGAGGAAGGTAGAAGCTGGAGAATGTCCAAAAGGCATGAATCTCCAAAAATTAATTTTTTCTTTTTTAAAAAATATTATGACAACCGTTACTGCTGTTTTACAAGGGGAACAAACAACCTGGATGTGGTGTCAACAGTGCCTTGAAGAGTGTGGCCAAGACCTGATGCCTGTAGCATCAGTTTCACTCTCACCTGGAACTTTTCACCAAGTGCTCTACATGCATTAGGGCTCAATCATCACAACGACCTTCTGGAATGAGTTCAATACATTATACCTCCATTGTACAGATGAGGAAACTGAGCCTCAGCATGTCAAAGCAAGTGGTAAAGTGGGAGGCGAGCACCAATCTGTGGGAGCTGAAAGCCCATTCTTTTAACCCAAACCACTTTCTGCTTCGCCTCACTACATGCCTGGTTCCTTTTCTGGCTGCCATGATACAGGCCTCTCCTCGTTTTCCTTATGTATCTCTGGCTTCCTCCTCTCCTCTTTGCAGGTTAACTTCTATTTCTTCCAAATAAATAACCCATGCCTACTGTTACCATTTCCTTTATACCCATTGCCTCTTAACTTCTGGCTTCTGCTTTAACTACACTCATGATACCAGTCCCTCAGAGGTTACATACAACCTTCCCACCTCTTAATCCATACCTTTTCCCCCTCCATCTTTGTTCTTCTGATCTCAGTCTGTGGCTTTGGACCCATTTGGCCGTTTCTCCTTCTTGTATTGGTTTGCCCATGGCTGATGTGATAGGCTTTTCCTTTTCTCCCATTGCTCCTTCTTATTCCTCTGTACCTGTTCCTAGCTCCCCTGCAGTCCCTGAACCCTGAGCATTTCCCAGCCTAAGAGCTTAGCCCTCTGCTTCATACTCCTTTTGAGAACTCATTTCTTTTCCTGACTGCAGCTCTTGCTGCTGTGTGGGTGCCCCACCCCCAGTTCCCTTCTTGGCCCAGTCCTCTTTCTTTAACTCCATATCTGAAGCCTCCAGTGCCTAGTGAACATCAGCACTTAGATACCTCACCATCACTCCACACTTATGGTTAAAACCAAAACCATTGACTTCCTCCTAACCTCCTCCTCCCACCCCAACCTTCTCATACATCATTTTCCCAGTCATTCAACTTCAAAATTTTGGGGTTTTGCTGTTGTTGTTGTTTTACTTACCCCTTCCCCTTACTTTCCTACCCCCTAGGAATATTCACCCCCTGTCCCAGCCTAAATATGTCATCACAGGGCTTCCCTGGTGGTGCAGTGGTTAAGAATCCGCCTGCCAATGCAGGGGACATGGGTTCGAGCCCTGGTCCGGGAAGATCCCACATGTCGCGGAGCAACTAAGCCCGTGTGCCACAACTACTAAAGCCCGTGTGCCTAGAGCCTGTGCTCCGCAACAAGAGAAGCCACCACAATGAGAAACCCGCGCACCGCAACAAAGAGTAGCCCCCACTCGCCACAACTAGAGAAAAGCCCACGCACAGCAACGAAGACCCAAACGCAGCCAAATATAAATCAAATAAATAAATTTTAAAAAAATATGTCATCACAAAGTTCTAGGGATAGTCCCTAAAAATGTCTTGTCTCTGACACAAGATTTTCCTTTACCTTCAGACCCATATCTTAATTTTTGTAATGGACCTTAACCCTACCCTCTGCTCCATTAATGATCAAAGAGTATTCTCAGTGGTCAGTTGAAGACAAATCCATATCTGCCTTCTAGACTTTTTCCAAAACTTACCTCAAAATCTCTAATACCCATTTGTTTTCGAAAGCCCCTGTTGGGAAAACTCCCCCCAGATTGGGGATTCCTGGTGGACCCTCATTCTACTCTTGGCATTCCCAAGGTTTAATGACTTTAAGGGCTACACGGGTGACACAGCTGTGGAGATGGGTAGACGTTATAGAGCCCAGGACTCCTCTCAAAGTTTCAGGTATGATGCCAAACAAAACACCTCTCCGTGGGCCCAATCCAGACTCCAGCCCATTCGCAGCCATTATTAATTATCTGAATCAAGTGCCACAGACTTCAAGGAGCTGCACGCTTGGAACTGGTGTGGGAGTCCTTTCTGCAGCTGCCTTTGCCTAGTCACGCTCTGGTGCCAGGCCTTAAGCTGACTATGAGTGACTTTATTGGATCAGCCCTACACAATTCATTGTTTCATCTAAAGGGATGTTAAAGAGAATAGATTAAATCATTTATATTTATCCTTCTGAGTTGGATGTGCATGTTTCCTCAAATCCCTTACCTAATAAAATGAGGCATTAATTCTTAAAAGTCATCTCCTTCCTCCTGTTTCATCTCCTAGAAGATGAGTTCCCCAAGGCTGGGGATCTGGGTCTACCTCCTTCACAACCGTATCCCGCTCCTAGAACAGTGTCCAGGCCTTTGCATATGCTTGCTACAAACCTGTTGCCTGAGTTTGTACTGTTTCCACCGCTGTCCAGATTTTATTCCCCATTGTAACCTCTCTGATGTTCTTCCTCTCAGACCTTCCCTTTCAGTTCATCCTGCACACTGCTGCCAGATTGTTTTCCAACTCAGTTTTCATTACATCAATCCCCTGTTAAAAACCCTTTTTTGCTTCCAGTTACTGCAAGGCTTCCAGATGTATCCTTAGTCAGCCTTATTTCTTGGCTCTCTTTACCCACACTCTGACTCCTCACTGAACCACAGGCATCGTACCTGGGAGTTCTCGTGTCTCCTCCCTGTCACCCCAGCTCTGCTGGTTCTGCCGCGCAAGCCTCCCAGGAGAGGTCTGCTTCTTCCTTGCCTTCCTTGAGCCTTCTCTTCCCTGGTGTAAATACCCCTCCTCCTTTCCCTTTGACATGGATCCTGGGATACTCTTGCTTTCAACTGCCAAGTCACTCTATAACTCAGAGTTGTGGAGACTTTCATTAAACAAACATTTATTAAGGATCCTGTCTGAGCAAGGTGCTACATTCAGGCATGAGAGGTGTAGGGAAAGTTCCGAGGAAGGTGTTGGAAGCCAGGACATCATGTGAGGACCACAGGTCTCTGAGGTGACAGGCAGAACTGCCCATGAACTCCTACATTGTGGAAACACAGGTTATCAGAGCTGGAAAAAATCTCCGAGATCTTCCAATAGTACAGTTCTCTCCCTTGAAAACTGAACCAACCACATGAGATCTGGGGAAGTAAGGTCACATGCCAGTGGTCACTTAAAAGTGGGAAAGGTTTACCGTGTGCACATTCTGCTATCTGATTTCCATGCCCTGGCATTGGGGTCATGACACTGATGGTTTAGTCATTTTTCCCAACATGCTTCCAAGTGAGTCCCTGGGAATTTCTTATTCTGGAGCAGGAGAGCTTGTAGAAACCAACAAGGGAAATCCGGTGGGGTAAACATTGTGTGGTTGGCCTGGACTCCCCTTTAGGGCACCACTGGGAGACCTCAGCCACTAGCTTTCCAAACACATAGGGAAGACTATTAATGGTGCATGAAAGGCAAGTTTCCCTCTCTGGTAAATGCACAGGCTGCCAAAATCCACATTTCACATGAGCACACAGACCCAAAGCTCTTGGGCATCAGGCAGGACTGGGGCTTTCTTACTCATCTTTGAGGTCCCATGACTTCAGTGCATGTCTGTGGAAATGAGCTTTTCTTCACAGTTGCTTACTGGCCAACCACCAGCAGGCCTTGGCTGCCCTTTTACTTCAGCTTTCATCTTTGCGCCTCTGAGGGTGCCCTCTTGTCCCTCAGATACCTAATCCGTTGTCTTCCCAATGGGCTGTGTCTGATATCCTGTCCCAAGAGAGTTTGTTTTCAGGTATAATCAGCAGTGACCACTGGAAACGCCTTCTAGATCATGGCCCTTTCAGGCCATGAGACAAGGGTAGGGGATGTTGAGAGACCGGAAGCCCACCATGGGGCCTTCAGAGCCTATTGTACAGGAGCTGCCTGACATCCAAACCATACTTTTTCTCATTAGCAGGCTGAGCCTGTCTCGTGGAGAGGCAGAAACAATACCCAGGCTGGGTATCGTTCCCACAGCAGCAGTCATTTCTCTAAGAGGTTTCCTACCACTTCACTTTTCAACTCATTTGTACAAGATCTAACATGTTGTCTGGCATCAGAGGGTATCAGTAGTGGGATTTTTCAGTACAATTTTGGCTTTAACCTGAGGTGAGAAAAGGCAGAAGTGACAGTTTCACAGCAGCAGGATTTGGGGTCATGGGCCTGAGTTCAAGTCTTGGCTCTGTGGTTAAACAGCCCTGTGACCTTGTTCATTGCCAAAGCCTCCCTGAGCCCTGGTTGAGGATGTGAATTCTCTCTACCTCAGGACACTGAGATGAGGGTGAAAGTGAAACCTCTGGAACCAGTTGTTCCTCAGGCTTCAAAGTCTCTCTGGCACATGGAGTTATGCGACTCCATGACTCTGGGGGCAACAGTGGGAGGTTCTCAAGTGGGGCTACTTACGGCAGCCCCGATGCCACCAGTCAGAGAGGCCACGGAACCTCTTTCTTGCGGTGAGATTCAGAGCCATACCTGAGCCTTGGTGTCCAAGATTTACCACACCGAGGTCCCAAGTGGCCTTGCTTTGGCTCATCTACCTGGATGTGATTAAGGCTCATCTACCTGGATGTGATTAAGTCCTTCTAAGGGCAGCAACAAACCCGCCTCTTGCACAGAAGCCCCAGCTGCCTCTGCAGTGGGACGTCCTTTCATCGTTACCACAGCACAAGTTCCTTCAAGGCAAAGCCTCACATCTCACTCCTCTCTGGGGCCCCCAGGGAGGCTACCATGAGTGCCTGTACCTAGTAAGTGCTCAGTAAATGTTGGTGAAGTGAATGAATGAGTGGTTGGCAAGTTAAGCTTTTTAGGCCTGGGGTCATCAAAGAATGATGCGTTCACATGTACCCAGAGGAATGTTTTCCCTACCCTATCTCTGATTCCAAATGCCAAATTCCAGCAATGAAAAGGCCTGCAGCTGCCACCCAAAGAGCCAGATAACAGCAGCAATACTGGCCTCTCCTTGTGAGCTTATCTGTTGTTTAATGAACAAACTGTGAGGCCACAGAGATGGCCTAGAGCAGGGCCAATCTCTGGCAAGGGAGCCACCGGCTGACCCGAAATGCTGGGGTTACTTAACCTCTCTGGAACTCCTTTCCTTATCTATAAAACAAGGGGATTGGGCCACATGACCTCTTCTAGCTGTGTATCTGATGCCCAACGTTCCTACCCTTTGTCTTAGCTTCCCCTCATAGCCCTCCCCAATGCCTTTGCCCTCTTCACCTTTCTTGGTTCTTTCCTTCTGCACCGCTGCCTTTGGCCAGCCAGTGGCATCTGTAGGCCCAGGTGCCCTGAGCTGATCTGGGATGTCAGGGAACGTGAGGTGCAAATGGCCATCTTCTCCAGCTCTTCTCATTCTCTTTAGAGCCCCAGACCCATTCTGAGAATTTAATGAAAGCTGTGGAGAAACACACTCAGTAATCGGTATGCTTTGAATACAATACTGGGTTCTGGACCCACTGCAGCCCATTCACAGACTTCAAATTAACAACTCCTAAGTCAGGTTCCTTCATCCACCTTCCACCTCAGGTTCCCAATGTCCCAGGGGCTCTTTCCAGATCAAAACCACCTTCACTGACCAGTAGAGTGTGATTTCCAGGTTGCAAGTGAATGAGCTTTCCTTTGGGCATTTAACTTTTTACCTGGACCCCAAATCTACAGATGAAGCCTCCTTGATGATATGGAGGTAGATTACGCAGCCAGTGAGAAATATTTACGGGGAGAATGGGGGACACGTCTGATCCCTGAAATCCTATCTGTGGCCCACTTCACACTGGCACTATCCATGGCTGCACTTAGCCTCAGTGGGCATCAAGACTTGTGGGATCTCTGGGATTCTGCCACAGAGGAGCCCATCTCATGGAGAGCAAGTGCATGTGCAGACTACTGTATTCACTCCCAAAATGTAGTATCTACAGTCACCCAGCCAGTGTTCTAGGCTCTAGGAATATAGCAATGAACAAAATGAGGCCCTTGCCCTCAAGGAGTTAATTTGGACCAGACAGAGTCACCTATATTACTATTAATATAAGTCAAATTACAGGTGTTCAAACAGAGGCATAAAAAACGATACGACAGAGAAGAAACTGATTGATTATCCTGGGAAGGTAGGGTATGGCCTAATGAGCAGGCCTGGAAGGAGGAGTATTATTTTACAAGACAACAAGTTGAGGGAAAGGCATTGCAGGTTGAGAGAATGAGAAAAGAATTGACAGGGGAAACTCAGAGCTCCTCCTGCATCCTTGCCCATGCCATTTGCTTTCCTGGGTTCAGATGGACTCCCTATCACTGTGTGCATTTACTGCTACAGCTCTGCCTCAGTTTCTTCATCAGAAAAATTGTGAAACTAAAAGTGTTTCTTGATATGGGGTAACTATGAGGAGGAAATGAATTAAAGCATGTTGAGGCCTTATCAGAGTATCTATATGAAGCACACAGTAAGATTTCAATAAACGTCGTTATTGCTATTAGTCTTCCGTCTCCAACAAGAGCATAGGTTAATAAGGGACAGTCCTGAGAATAGCGGGTAAGAGCAGAGGCTCTGGACTGGAGTAGTGTCCTTGGGGGGTCACTGAAGAAATGTGTGCTTGCTGGCAGGTCACCGCACCTCTCTTGGGTACTCTGAGGGGCCGGGGAATGGGGTAGTCTCTAAGCTCCCTTGGTGGTCTAGAGGTCAGCGATTCTGTGACCCTGGTGTCATAGAGTAATTGGGGATCATGTGAGATGCTGAGGTGGCATGAACACAACTCTAGGGCCCCTCTTCACCCACACTTCCTTTTCTGTGTTATTTCCCCACATTTCCTATCCACGCACTTCGTTCTCCCCAGTCAGAGGAAATCATCTCACCAAAATAGTTTCCAGGGGCTAATCCTTCAGCTTGTTTTCTCTCCTGGGGGTATTCTCATTTTAACAGGCACCTGGAGCAGTTCTGTGGAGGTCACAAAAGACATGTGTGGCGCTCTTTCCGTTCTGGGGGAGCCTACAGGCTAGGAGCAGGAAAAACTAATAAGCATGATATCTTCACAAGCATGATGAGATACTGGCATAGAGATGTGGCCAAACAAGCCTTTGTGTGAAAGGTGGGACTTGTTCTGAGCCTTGGAATGTGGTTAGGATTTTGATGGTGAGCAGAGGAGAGGGCTTTGGCAGTGCTTGGAGGTAGGACTGAGTGAGGTGGTTGGAGATAATGAGACCAAAGAAGATGGATTCATGTTGAGAAGCATTAATATCCACTGGTGGAACTGCAAGTAGGGGTGGGGATGATGAGAGAGGATACATGAGAGGATACATTGCTCTCTTACTTGACTCCCTGGCTTCTAATTTGTTTACATACTCTTATGCTAGGAACTAGCATATGTGTACCCCTATACAAGGAAACTAGAGGAAGTTTTGAGAAAACAGGAAATTCTACTAGCTAAACTATCTGTGTGGGTGCTAATAGTAGAACTTATTTATGAGCCTTGCAACAAAATTTTAAATTTACATCTAATTTAACTTACATCTCATCGTCAATAAGAACTGAGTTTGATCAACTTTTCCACCACACTTGGCTTCAAATGGCTTTTTACTGCTTCCCAAATCAAGTCCGTCTTCAGTGGGTGAAGAACTGGCCCCGCTGAGATACTTGTATGTGGCCTCTTTATACTGCTGAGAATTTAGGAGGTCCTCTTCAATTCTGGGACATTCTTTGCTAATATTTCTTTGAATACTGCCTTACCTCCATTCTCACTATTTTTGCTTCCTAAATCACCAGTTAGACAAATATTGGGTCTTACAGATCCATCCTTCATGTTTCTTACCTGCTCTTTTATATTTCCCATCTCTTTTATCACTTTGTGCCACATTCTAAGATAATTCCTTGACTGAATCTCCCAGCCATCCTTCAACTGTTATCTATTTGGCTTTTCAGTCCATTCATTCAGATTTATATCTCAAAAATCAAAGTATTAATGTCCATTATCTGTTAATTTTTTATGGATGCAATATCTGCTGGTATCTCTGAGGCTATCAATTCAACATATTCTAGAGCCCTGTTTTGACTGATCATTAAGTCTCTTTCCCTGGGTATAAACTCATCTTTTATTTACAGTTTGTGAAACAAACTCCCTTCCATGGTATTGGCATTCATCAAATGTTTGGTGAGTCTTAATCATGTGCTCATTTTTGTGGCTGAAATTCCTTATCAGTCAGCTGATAGGCTGCTTCTGTTTGCCCACCTTTTGGGGAAAGACAGCAAGAAGCCGGATGTTCTGCTGCGGATTGTACTCTAATCTGTTTTCAGGACGAGTGAGGAAGGAGTGGAACCTGCTACTAGTCAGAATACCTTAGCAGTTAGGTTTCTGGGCTTGGGCATATCCTGCGTCTCCCACTCCAACCCTCCCTATCCGAAGCTTCTTTGGGCAGAGCCCCACTTCAGCTGCTGCTTGGTAGGGGAAAGAAGATATATAGGAGCTCCTGAGGCCAGTTCACAATCTGCTGGTTGCCCCAGTTTTCTCCTGCTCTCATTATCCACTGTCCAGGAGAAGACCCCCATTGGGTTTTGTCCTGCTTTGTAGGGAGACTCTTCTCTCCTGTATGTATTTTGATTTCTTTCCTTTATCGGTTGATCCCATCAGTTTTTATACTGCCGGAATTTCTGGCCCAAGGAGGGCTCCTCTGCTTGTTTTATAATTCAGTTGTGAATTTTAAAAATATCTATCAATTCCAGAGATTTGGGGTGACAAGGTAAGGCTGTAGTGTGTGCTTCACCCACCATCTTGAACCAGAAGTTTACTGAGGATATTAAAAATAAGGTGTCACAGATTTCCAAAAGCAGTTCCAAAGAAGGGGCTCCAGTGATGTTTTGGTGATATCGTTGAAATGGGCAGTTAGGCTCACAGGAGAATCACTTGTTTGGTCATGAAACGTCTGATGCAGTATAGTTAACTTATCAGTCATGGGGCTCTGAGGCCACACCCTGTGACACTAAAGAAGCATCATTGATGTCATAGGTGCTCTAGACACCACCTAAGGAGGGGTCCAGAGTTGGGTATGGTAACAAAGGAGGCGTCAGGGGATAAATATTGAAAAGAGATATACTTGGAAACCCAGAAGAACAAACATAGGCTAGACATGGAGGTCAGTGGCCTGGCTGGAGGAAAGAAAAGCAAGCAGAAAAGCAAACGCATAAAAATGGCTTCTCGGAGAATGGGTGGAAGAGAGAACATGGGTGATTCTGTCCAGGCATGAGAATTCCAATAAAATAATCAAAATTTCTATAAGGCAGGGTAAACTTGCAAACAGGGACTGGGTGAATCCTTAATAAGTGATAGAGACAGTTTGAAAAAGGCTCCGAATGATCTGTGACCAATTGGAACTTGGAAGTAAGACATAAATAGCATTGTTACAGTTTTTATGACGCTATATTGTCAATGTAGCTGTATCATAGCAGGAAACAATTCACTTTACAGTTTTGCCCCATACTGTGTGATTTGGGGCAAGTTACTACACCACTCTGAGACTTCAGTTCCCTTGCCAGTAAAATGGAGATAATAGAACCTTCCTTGCCTTGAGATGAAATATCTATATAAACCATAAAGTGATATAATACAAATGGCAGGCATGATTTTTCTGGAGGCTCCTTCTAACTCTCCTGGAGTTTAGGAGCAAAGCAGAAATGAACCATCTAGTGACCCTTGAAAGGGAGATAGAAAGCATCTCCAGCCTCAGGTAGGGGGTCCCTACAAGGTCCTAATATGCCACCGCCAGTCCACCAGACACGTTCTCTCAAATACTCCACTCCTTCACTGAGGGCCTTCTGTGCTTCTGCCAGGTGATGGGCACGTGAGGAACATGGCTGACAGGTCCAGGTCGACCTAGATCTCGTGACCCAGTAGTGAAGGCAGGCCTTGAACTAGTAAGTGTAAAAATGAGATGAGGTTTATCAAAGGAAGCATGTTGGGTCCTATGGGAGTATGTAACAGGAAACTTCTTTCAGTTTACCCCAGATGAGGTCAAGTGCCCCCGTACGCTGAGTCTTAAAGATAGTAGGTGTTTACCAGGAGAAAGAAGGGCAAAGGGGGGACCTATTCTAGGGAGAGGGAACAGTGTGTACAAAGACCCTGATGGTTAAGAAGACAAGGCTCTTACCAAAAGTGGGAAATCTCCCTCTTTCCAAATTATGCAGCATTATTCCAGTAATTGGGAGCAGACATTATTTGTGCAGAAGGTCTCTGGAAGAGCTGAGCTGTAATTTCTCACATGGTTTCTTCTTTTTTTTTTAAAACATCTTTATTGGAGTATAATTGCTTTACAATGGTGTGTTAGTTTCTGCTGTATAACAAAGTGAATCAACTATACGTATACATATATCCCCATATCTCCTCCCTCTTGCGTCTCCCTCCCACCCCTCTAGGTGGTCACAAAGCACCGAGCTGCTCTCCCTGTGCTATGTGGCTGCTTCCCACCAGCTATTTTACATTTGGTAGTATATATATATATGTCCATGCCACTCTCTCAATTCGTCCCAGCTTACCCTTCCCCCTCCCCGTGTCCTCAAGTCCATTCTCTACATCTGCGTCTTTATTCCTGTCCTGCCCCTAGGTTCTACAGAACCATTTTTTTTTTTTTTAGGTTCCATATATATGTGTTAGCATACGGTATTTGTTTTTCTCTTTCTGACTTACTTCACTCTGTATGACAGACTCTAGGTCCATCCACCTCAGTACAAATAACTCAATTTCGTTTCTTTTTATCTCACATGGTTTCTTGACCTGTCACGGGAGTGAAGTATGGGACTAGACCCTTGTACAGGTGGGCTCCCCTGAATTGACTTCTACCATTTCTCATTAAAGTCACTCATGACATGGGACACAAAAATGAATCCCTGTCTCCATAAAAACTCAGTTAAAGTAACGCAAAGGAATCTTTACTCAACAGAATATTTGAGAATAAACTTAATTTTCAGTTTGTATGCTTCAAGTGGGTGGGGAGGGAGGCATTCTGATGTTCCCACTCCTCAGGACTGACATCAACACCACTGTTGAAAGTTTGGAAACCCTTCACCCCCTGGGTGAAAACTGTCCCTGGAGGCCGAGTTTAGTTGAGAGAAAAGTTGTGACTTGCCTGCTGGTGATGCCAAGATCTACATGGAAGCTGTTATCAGTAGTCCTGAGAAATCAGCCCCAGGGGGTACAGAGGAAAACTTGCACTTGTTACGATAGGATGTAGGTAATGAGATTACTTCTGGACAAGCGCCCCGGAGGTGACAGGCTCTGTAATGATGGTGACTCTGTAAGAGTGATGAGAGCCACCCTGGAAATTTCCCTTAGCAATGATTCTGGTCTCTGTGACCTCCAGGGCCTGGACCACAAAAACCTCTGGGAAGGGTGCAGCTCAAAATACTTTTGGCTCTTGAGTTCATAGCCAGTAGCAGCTTTGCCTCCAGGCTGTGGTGTGGGGAATCCAAACTGGCCTTGGCTCGTTGGACCCTGTGCCCCAGTGCCTGAGGCCGGGTAAGATCAGTCCCAAACAGCACCATTTTCATTGCCGTATTTTCCTCCAATTGTTATTCCAAAGTGCTAAACCGTGTAAAAACAGCAGCAACACATGAAGGTCAAGTCCTCTTTCTCTGACCTCTCCTGGTGTCTTTTAGAATTACTCTCAATCTATGGATCCTAATGCTACTTGTGGATCACCAGAGGCATTTTGTTTGTGCCTATGTGTACAATATCAGTAAATGCACACACATGCATGCATGTGTGATCATAATAATAGCTAACACTGAGCACTTACTGTGTGCCAGGTACTGTTCTAAGTACTCTGTAGGTAATATTCTTATTTAATCTGTATACCAGCTCTAGGAGGTAGGTACTACTGATATGGAAGTCCAGAATCTACCAGCAGCTTGCCCAAGTTCACTTAGCTACTGAGTGGTAGAACAAGACTCAGATCCAGGCAGTGTTCTGCCCCTTGCTTTCTTCTCTCTCCTCTCCTTTGTACTGGGCATTTTATATCCTACCTACTTCCAGAGGACTGGAGTCTCTTTAAGCAGGCACTAGGTAGGACTCTAGGGCCCTGCCAAGGGATGGGATGATGTTTTCCTCCTTTTCGCTAGGATTGCCTGCTTTCCAAATCACTGTCTCTTCTCTATAAAGCTTTCCAGATCTTCCCAGCCTACAGTCACCTCTCCTGCCTTTGTTTTCCTTTATTGCCCACGACCACAGTCAGCTTTTGGTATACATCCTTGGTGACATTTCTAGCATGTCTTTATCCCAGTACAACCCAGGTGCAGGCCTCTGTGTGCATGTGACTTGTGGTGTGTGGCTTGACTCTCAGGTTAGATTGTAAACTATCCTGCCTGTCTCCCCCTTCCCCTCCTAGCAGGACCCCTATTAGTCTATGCAGCATATTCGTGTGATTTAGAGAAAGCCACCTCTGGGAGGATAAACTTTGGAAAAGATGTCCCTTCGGTGGAGCTTGGACTGGATTCCAGGCCCTCCTGCTCCCCACACTCCTTCCCCACCCTATCCCTCACCATCTCCCACCCTGAGCCAACCTCCCTGTGTCTGGCAGAAGGGCTAACAAGGAGGTGCTCCATACATTATCTGTCGGCTGCTTGTAATTCTAAGCTAGGGCCTGTTGAAATGTTACAAAGATTTACAAAATCTAAGAGGATTATAGGGATGGTTTTCCCTTTAAAATGTAAATCTGGTTTATTCAATTAGAAGAGTTTAAATCCAAAAAAAGTGGGGAGCCAGCTTAAGTGGATGACTAAATGTCCAAGGAACCAAAGTTGGCTGCAGCAAATGCTGCTCACGACAACTTTGACAAAAGCTTGAGAAAGTGGGAAAGTCTGAGGAAGCTGTGGGTTAAGTACCCCTGCCTCTGCCCACCACCACCATTTACAAACCGTGGCAATTTAGGAAAATCACAAAATCTCTCTCCCAGCCCCAGATTGTGCATCTGTAAAACAGGGCTAATGATGCCTGCCCTCCCACCATTCAGAGCACAATGTGATCATTAGAGGAGAAAGAAGTTAGTGAAAACACCTACAGAATCATGGTAGGCAGAGTTAGGATTTAGGATCACTAATGCCAGGAACATCTGTCAAGCAATCACTAAAGCAAAAAAAAAAAAAAAAAAAAAAAAAAAAAATTTCTTGCTATGTTCTTGCTATGTGCAAGAAAAGATGGTATAAGGAAAGAACCCCAAAAGAGACACATTCTGCTCAACTCCTCAGTCCCAAGGGGGATTTTAGGGAGTGAATTGGACACTGCGCACAGCTTCTTTTGGTTCCAAGACAACCAGCTCCTTTGCTGAGGGAGACTTCATAAGGCTTTTTTGCAGAGTTGCCATAGGTTGAGCGTTGAGGGGGCAGTGTTATCAGGGCTAGAGAAACCAGGAATAGTAGGACAGTTCTCCAAATGGAAGAGTGCCAAGCCTCGGAATTAAGTCTTACTAAATGGCTTTAAAAATGAGTCAAACGGGGGAGTTATGGTGCAGGCACCAGCGTTTCAGCAGATTTGGAAAGCCCTTTAGAGGTGGAGATAAATGTCAGACAGATGGGGAGAAACTATAGAAGGCCAGGGGGAGTGGGCAGAGAAGAGGCTGAGGGTTTCAGAGCGGGCAAAGGCAGGGGATGCACCACATGGGGAAAATGACCCAAAATATGTTTATCATTCATTCACTCATTAACTTTTCTAGAACCCTGAACTCCGACTAAGTGCAAAGCAAGGTGTTAGGATTCCAGTATGGGTGGGTGGAGGGTGTGGGGGGCAGGTAGGAAGGACGCTAAGAGAATGTTTTCTCTGCCTTTAGGAAGCTTCTGATACAGCTAAAGAGAAAGACATGAATACAAATAAAAATAGCAAGGTTTTATGTGATAAACTCCACAGGGAAGGAGTATGCAAATGACAAAGGTGGAACAGCAAACGGATTACACTCTGCTCAGAGGAGGAAGATGGGGATCGGGAGCTGTCTCCCAAGGAGGCAGTCTTTCTGGTCTTGCGGTATCGTTAGGGTTCCACTGGAACTAGATGGCAGGGTGCTCTTGGTGACAGCATAGGACATGTATTCAAACATATTTTGAGTATTTTCATGGAAGCGTTGGTCCTAAAGGGCTGCTGAAGCCCTAGTCAATGTTCGGAATTTTTAAGAAAGGCATTAAATATGAAGACGTCTGTGTAAGCCAATCCACATCATATATGAGTTAAACCATGTTATTATTTGCATCCAGTGTGACTAAAAATGCCTGGCCCCTTTTAAAAGGCTAAAGCATGCACACATAAATAGCTTACAAACAGGTTAATTGAACCAGCGGAGCAGGAATGAGATTACCATGGGTTTTCAGGATATGAGTCATTTAGAAGCTCAGAGGTGGTGCCTCAAGCTATTGTGGAACTAAGAGATTGTTTCCTCCCAAACCGAAGGAAGGAGCAGGCCAGGCTCATCCAAGACCTTTAGATAAATCTTGTAAGATAAATGAGTTATAAGCATTATTAACATGACCCACCAGAACTTTGTTTAAAAATTAAAGATGAGAAGATGCTTTTAATTAACTGTAAGTCAAGAAAATAAAGACAGTAAATATGCTTCTTTCAGTTTATGATTTTTTTCAACTGTTTTAGTTTGAAGTAGCTATTTCATCAGAGATGGCACAATGCCTGGATACAGTCAACTACATAAGCACTCGTGTTATATACAACTGGCATACAACTGGCAATAATACTGACCATTTGAATCAAGTGCAGTGGGGATGAAGAGGAGGGAAAGAGTCATTCTCCCTGGAGTAATCCAGGAGATCTTTATAAAGATCATGATGGAGGAACAGGATTCCAAGGAGTTAAATGTGGGGGCAGGTCCTTCCAGGGAAAAAGAACAGCATGAATGTGAGGGCCCACTGCAGGGGATGATGGGTCAGTACGAGAATCCTGTGATTCGGGGCAATCTCTCACTTCCTACCATCCTACCCTGATATTCAATTGTCATTTTATCTCTGAAAGTCTCACCTCTCCCTCTTTCTTCCTATTCTCAATGCCACCCATGAGCTAGGGCTTTCATAAGCTCTCCTCTGGAACAGATTCACATGAATGCCCCTGCCCCTGTTCTCTCCTTCCACAAAGTCTTCCTCCTTACTGCTGACAACTAGCTTTCCAAAATACACCATATCACTCCTCTGCTTCAAAGCTTGAAGACTCCCTCACTCCTCAATGTTCGTTTTACTTTTATTAATACAGGATTCCTCTATTTTTGGCAAAAGAAATTATCTAGATTTCCTATTCTGCACTAAGGAAAAGATAGTTTGAATGTAAATCTGGAAGAAAAGACTGCGGTGACAAGTTCTATTAGACAATCCCATGAAGGCAGATGTTTGCTTCCTCTTTTGGCAGACAGAGTACAGGCCCACTGAGTAGAACTTTGCATTGAAGCTCAGTCACTTTTTTCTAGGCTGACCCAGTGGATTATAGGAATGGTAGATAAAGAAGATATTGCTCACCTTCATGGAGCTTATGGTTCTAGCAGAGGAAACGATAAATAGATAATCACCCAAATAAGTACTTAATTACAGTTCTGTGATAGAAAAGGTAAGAATTCAGGAAGGATTAAACCAGGGTAGGGATGGATTTAAGGCCTTGGGAAAAAAGTTGAAATTGCCAAGGGAGAGTATGATATGAGAATTTCCAAAGAACTCAAGAATTTAGAATTTGGGAGGAGGTGGAACAGGCAAAAGATCCTCAGAAAGAACAGTCAGAAGGTATAAAGACGACCACAAAAGTATTTTTGCCACCAAAGCCAAGAGGAGAGAGTGTTTCAAGAAGGAAGACGTGGTTAATTGTATTGAATACTGCCAAGAGGTCAAGACCAATGAAGGCAGGAACTTCACAGTGGATAAAGCAAGAAAGCTACTGGTGGCCCCAGCAAGAGCAGTTTCTGCAAGCTGGTGAAGTAGGAAGCCAGAATGGAAAGAAGAAAGAAGAAGAATCCTGTATTAATAAAAGAAGAGCAGGTAAGAGCTTGAGGGATGTGTGGAATGAAGGATTCCAGCATATATTTGAGTGCTAATGGGAAGAATGCAGGTGTGAAGAAGAGGTTGAAGATTGGGGAAGGAGAAGATACACCTAATGGAACAGGACCCCTGCTTAGGTAGGAGGGGATGAGATCCGGGGCACAACGTGTGGAGGGACTGGCCTTGGTTGGAAGAAGGACATGTGCTTCATTGTACTATACATGGGAGGAGAGGACAGGTGCAGTCCATCAGTTTTCTCTGCCATGCTTCTTATCTGGGAATAAAGGGGTTGGAAGCATAAAGCTCTGAGAAGAGGAAATAAAATTTGTGAAAGTGGCGGGAGCTTCTAGCAAAGCATGGTAAAACTGCTGAGCAGTGTTGAAGACCCAAACAAGGTTGGAGAACACGAAGTTAGAGCCATGCCCAAGTACTCAGTTGTGCCATATTCTCCAGTAATACTGATGTACTCAGGCACAGGCATAAGTAAGTCTGTGGGGCTTTGCCAGGCAAGGACAATGAAGAGGGGCACAATGGATTTAGGACACTGTAGGAAGAACTACGGCCTCTAAGCTAGATACAGAAGAAAATAAAGATAGGAGGAGATTCATGGACATAGAGAAAGTGGTGAGGCCACTGGCTTGGAGATCTCAATGAGGCTGGAGAATTATTTCAGTGAGGGGACTTAAGCAAATGAGCTGGAAGGTGGTGGTGAGAGAATGAGATGCCAGAGGAGGTGCAGTTTCTGATGATGACAAGCTCAGAGCTATGCCCCTGGGAGTGTGCTGAGCTGGAGGGAGAAGGTCACTGAAGGTGTAATCGTCAAGGAACTCTGCAGCCAGGGTGTTGCTTCGATCAGCCATAAGGACATTTAGTGCCTTAGGATGATGGGGTGGAGAGGAAGACATGGAGAAAGAGGCTAAAGCCTTCAGTGACTAGGGGAGTCAGGGTAAGGGGGTGGACAGTGTGAACCTCAAAGAGGTTACAGTATTTTAGAAAGAAAAAGAGAGTAACGGTCCAGAGACAGCACCCTGGAAGACACCAACCCCAGCTCCCAACACTGAAATTGGAGTATGTATGATTGAAAATACATCCTCTACCTGAGAGGGTAGAAAGGAAAACAGGGTCCTCAGGGGTCAGCGAGATGGAATTGGAAGGATCACTGGGGAAGAAGAAGCGTTTGGTGGAGCCTGGGGAAGTAGGGAATGGGAGCTGGAGTTGCGGGGGAGGGAGGGAAGGCAGAAAGCAGTAGCAGTTTCTGAAATAGCAAGAAGGCTTGGTAACAGCTGTGGCAGCACCTCTCAGTGAAATCTGGCGATACTACCCTCAAACAAGTTCAACTGTATCAACTTTGGACACTTTGTAGATGGCTAGACCACCCAAATTATGATGAGCATGGTGGCCAGATCATGGTTTCTGAAGCCCTTTATGTCACTTTAAAGTGCATAGATGATAAATTACACAAAACCAATGTAGGATTGTGCCACCAGCCTTACAAAAACAACGCATAAGTATTCAGACATCTAAGCCAATTAAATTTTTTTATGTTAAGTCCTATTTCATCTGCCTTTCCAGTCCCCTCCCCTGCCATTTGCCCTGCACTGCACCCAACTGTACCAAACTAGTCCTAACTTCCCAAGCGTGCTGCCCCCATTCGAGCCTCAGGTTGTGTGTGTGATATTCCTCCATCCAGTATAACCCCTGGGCTGTGGGCAGGTTAGCTAGTGTTACCTGGTTTACCTTTATCCCCTCCTCATTAAATCAGCGGAGCATTTTCCCTTGCCTCAGGAAAGCAGAATGCAGAAGGAAAAAAATACTTTCCTGGCTTTTGAGTTTCAAAATCCAGGCCCTGTAGGCGTAGGCAGGACGGGCTACAACGGTGGTTTTGGGAAAGGGAAAGGAGCCAAGGCTTCTTACCTCCTCCTCCCACAGAGAGCTGAAGCTTCCTCAGGCTGGAGGGAGAAGGAGAGACAGAAGAGGAGAGTTGAGAGACAGGAGACAAGTTGCCTGGATAAAGACAACCTAGGACCTTGCTTCCTCTCTGGGCTCTCTGCAGGAAGCAAGGCATGACTGCCTTGCTCTTATATTTCCCCCTCCTGACCAGAGTTTCTGTCATTAACCCACCCAGCCTGCTAACCTGTCTTGTTTTGACTTACATTATGCTTTAAATTTGCTTTCATGGCCATTATTTAAAGTTTTGGATATCTTATGTTTTAAAAGCCCAGATTTCAGGCCTCTCTTGAGGAAAACTCTGAGGATCTGCCCACACTGGACCCACATTCCCTGTGGCAACAAGCTGTTGTCCCTTTCAATGGGCAGGGGTTCCCCATTCCCTTTGAATATTATCCTTTGATTGATGCCTGCCGGAACTTTGTGGCTGTAGAGCCTCAGATCCCTGATGCCCAGTGAGCTGAGTGTCAGGCTACAGGCTAGCATATATGACCAGTCTTGATACATCTAGTTATAACCTCAGAGACAAAGCAAATCTACCTTCCCCCAACACAGAAAACTAGCTGGTTTCCTTGGTGGAAAGCTGCAATAACCCTCTCCTCTCTCCCCAAGTCTGCCCAGACTCAGTGGAGGAAAGACTTACCTTTCACCTTGCAAAAAATGCCAGACCCGATGCTTTTCTGCCAGGCTCCGAGAAAAGCAAAGAGGAATATGTGATAATGCTCTTATAGGTCACATCACTGGCACAATGATTTATATCCGCTAACAGAGCAGGGCAAACATTGGCCCAGCCTAAGAGGTTAAGTTAGGCACCCAAGAGGTTTAGTTATGTCAGCTAATTAGTGACAGAGTTTAGGACCCAGGCCTCCTCTCTTCCCAGCCAGTGCCCTTGAAGATTAGACTGCTTCATTCTGCCTCGGGGAAGGGCTGGTTGGGAGGCCCTTCCCCTGGGACAGAAGGAAAAGCACATCTGCCAGTTCATTCTCCAACCATGGAGTCAAAGATTAGGGCACAATTTTGATCATACCCTGACTCACTTAATGAAACTTTCCAAGTTTATTTTTACTTCTAAACGTGTGAGTTTAACAGCTATGTTTCCTAAAAAGAGCTCATATCTGCTCCTGCCCTTTCACAATAAGCTTTCTAAAAGCTGACCTGGACTGTGTGGAGAAAGCTAGAGGCAATGAACTGCCAGATCAAAGAGATACCACTAATCTATGACGGGCCTGGGCACACGAAGGTTTTCTAGGTCTGCTCTTTTGCTCTTTTGTTGAAGCTGGATCATTGTCTGACTAGGAGCATTCATTCTGGAAGGGAAGGCAAGGTATTGAAAGTGAGCTTAATGCATTTTACTACTCTCTCTATGGACTTGGCTGTTGTCATGGTTACTTTTTTCAAAACAACAAATTGGTACTTTCACCCTTATTCCACACTGGAGAGGAAATCAGAGAACAGGGAGCTCTGCATCCAGAGGAATCTTACGAGAGCAGGATTTTCCTTGCTTCTACCCTGATACACTTCCTGCTCTGTAGAGCAAAGCTACCCTATATTCCAGACTTTTCATTACAACGCTTGGGTCTCCATCATTCCTGGGCGGGCTGAATTGAGCCACATCTTTCCCCTGAGTGTGGTTGGAAGCTCTTGGGAGCAAAATAAGCCCAGCTCTTGTACTGGTGGCAATCCACAGCTGGAGCGACTGGGCAGGCAGGCGCGTCTGGAAGGAGCACAGTGATCTCTGGCAGGCAGTCCCGAGAAGGCGGAGCCCCTTGCTCAAAAAGCAGGTGGGGGGCGGGGGTGGGGGGGGTGGAGCATTTTCCTTTCTTCCACTGTCTTTCCACCTGTCACTGTGTTTTAAATTTGCCGTTTGATATTGCGGTCTCTCAGGCACAAGGATACTCTAGGGGCACATTCAGACCTCACAGGCACATGGGGGGTGGGAGGGCACCCTGTGATGACTCAGTACCCTTGGCTGTGCGCCGGTCCCGTCCTTCTCCGCATAAGTGCCCAGCAGCTTTCACTGAGAAGGACGCAGGAGGAGCGGGTAGCCAGAACTCAGGAAGCGGCAGGAGGCGCGACCCTGCCTTAGCCAAGGGTCCAAGTTCCTGACGCATCCACTGTCCCATGGGACTTTGCTTACAAAACACAGATTGAAAGATTGAGTCAATATGGTCACCGCAAAGCATTAAACAGCAAGCACAGCCCCTTTCTGAGTGAGCGCCAGGCCCTATGTGACTCCAGGGGTCGATTGCCCCGGCAGCTGGCCTGCCTGCTCCGCTGTCAGAGGGAAGGGTCCTCCTTGTGCGGACCCCAGCCTAGCCTGCAGGAGCGCTCCAGGAGCTTTAACGCCACAGCTGGTTGACACTAGGCATTGCTCCTTTCTCCACTTTCTCCCCCAGCCTAGGGGAAAGGCAGATACTAAACAGACAAGTGGGGAAGAAAAGTACCAGACTCATTCCTCCCTACGTTTCTTCTAGGACACTGTTCAAATCTTTTTATTGTATTGGTGGGATTGCATTAGTTACACCAGCTCTCACCTACCTCCCTCATCCTTTTAAAACCACTTTATTGAGGCATAATGGATATACAATAAACCTCAAATATTTAAAGTGTACAATTTTATGAGTTTTAACATGTATTCGTATATCTATATATGAATGAGGTCATCACCAAAATGAAGATAACATTTTCATCACCCTCTTGTAATACATCCCTTTCTCCCTCATCCCCAGACAACTACAAATCTGCTTCCCATCGCTATTGATTAGTTTACATTTTCTAGAATCTTATCTCAGTGTAATCAGAGTCTGTACTCTTTTTTTTTTTTTGGTCTGGCTTCTTTCCTTCAGCATATTGATTTTGAGACTCATTCATGTTGTTGTTCATATCAACAATTTCTTCCTTAATATTGCTGAGTAGCATTCTGTTATATAGTTAAACCACAGTTTATCCATTCACTTGTTAATGAACATTCCGGTTGTTTCCCAGTTTTTTGGCTGTTTCAAATAAGGCTACAATGAATACTAGCATACAAGAATTGAAATGGCTGTGTTGTACGGTAGCTATATGTTTAACCTTTTAAGAAACTGCCAAATAATCTTCCAAAGTACCAGAAGCATATGAGTTCCAGTTGCGCCACATGCTCACCAACACTTGTTATCTGTCAGTCTTTTCATTTTAGCCATTCTAGAAGTATCTGACTGAGGTCTTAATTCGCATCTCCCTAATCACTAGTAATTTTGAGCTATTTTTAGTGAGCTTACTGGCCATTCACATATCTTCTTTTGTGAAACAGCTGGTAAAATATTTCCCCTGGTTTTTTGTTTTGTTTTGTTTTTTGGGTTTTGTGTGTGTGTGTGTGTGTGTGTGGTGCCACACGGCTTGCAGGATCTCATTTCCCTGACCAGGGATTGAACCCTGGCCATGGCAGTGAAAGCCTGGAATCCTAACCACTAGGCCCCAGGGAACTCCCTCCCCTGTTTTTTAAAATTGGTTTGTCTTATTGAATTTTGAGAGGTTTTTAAAAAATATATTCTGGATTCAAGTTTTTTGTTTAATATATGTGTTCCAAATATTTTCTCTTAGTCTGTGGTCTGCTTTATTTTCCTAGTTTCTATTGAAAATCAAGTGTTTAATTTTTGTTGAAGCCCAACTATCAATTTTCTTCTATGGTTCATGCTTTTTTGTGTGTGTTCTGAGGAAACTTTGCCACTTTAAGATCACAAAGATTTTTCTCTTGTTTTCTTCCAGAAGTTTAATAGTTTTAGGTTTTACATTTAGGTCTGTGATTCATTTTGAGTTAATTTCTGAGGTAAGGTTTGATACCTCTTCCATTCTCCACCCCCTCATCCATATCCAGTTGATCCAGCACCATTTGTTGAAAAGAGTTTTCCTTCCCCGTTGAATTGCCCTGGTACCTTTGTTTAAAATTGGCAGTATATGTGTGGGACTCTTTCTGGACTCTCTATTCTGTTCCTTTGATATATATGTTTATTTTTTGCCAATACCAAACTGTTTTGATTACTGTAGCTTTATAGAAAATATTGAAATATAAAGGTAAGGTTGGTAAATTGGAAGGTAAGTTCTCCAACTTTGTTCTTTTTAAATATTACTTTGCCATGAAGGTGTACTGCTCAGATCTCCTTCCAAAGAACCTGCTATTGGTTGCATAGTTGATGGCTCCACCCTTTGGATTTACCACCAAGTTCACAAAAAGACTATCTTTCTCTTGGTAGCTTGCAACCAATGACTGAGTATGGTGGGGGTATGGTGATAGCCCATTCCATCCAATGCAGGACTCTTCCAACAGGCAGTCTTTGCTTGGGAACTCCCCTTTCCTGACTAAAACTCCCAGCACTACACTGTAGTCTGAAAGCCCTTTCGCCCTTTCCACACAATTCTTCCTTCCCCCTCTCCTTTCATGGGTGTCATACCTGCACTGGAATCTGACAGCTTCCTTTCTACTTCTGCTCCCGCCTCTTTTATCCTCCCCAGTCATTTTCCTCTAGAAATCTCTTGCATATGTAAATCCGGTCTTGCTGCCTGCTTCTCAAAGGTCCCTAACTGACCATACTTTGGTTATTTTAGGTCTTTTGCATTTCTGTATAAATTTTGAAATCAGCTTTGTTTTGTGAAATTCTACAAAAAACAAATAAACAAAGCCTGATGGAATTTTAATTGACAGTTCATTGACTCTACAGAACAATTTAGGCAGAATTGCCACCTTAACAATCTAGTCTTATATCACAAATCTGATGTAGCTCACCATTTATTAGGTCTTCTTCAATTTCTCTCAGCAATATTTTGTACTTTTCAATGTAGAGATCTTATACATCTTTTGTTGGATTTACTATGAAGTATTTTATTGCTTTTGGTCTTACTGTATTGGAATTGTTTTTTTTTTTTTATTGGGGTATAGTTGATTTACAATGTTGTGTTAGTTTCAGGTATACAGCAAACTGAATCTGTTATACATATACATGTATCCACTCTTTTCTTAGCTTCTTTTCACATATAGGCCATTACAGAGTATTGAGTAGAGTTTCCTGTGCTGTACAGTAGGTCCTTGTTAGTAATCTATTTTATATATAGTAGTGTGTATGTGTCAATCCCAATCTTCCAGTTTATCCCTCCCCCCTCTTACCCCCCGGTAACCATAAGTTTATTTTCTACATCTGTGACTATTTCTGTTTTGTAGATAAGTTCATTTATAGTCTCTTTTTAGATTCACATATAAGCGATATCATATATTTGTCTTTCTCTGTCTGACTTACTTCACTCAGTGTGACAATCTCTAGGTCCGTCCATGTTACTGCAAATGGCATTATTTCATTCTTTTATATGGCTGAGTAATATTCCATTATATATAGATATGTACCACATCTTCTTTATCCATTCCTCTGTTGATGGGCATTTAGGTGGAATTGTTTTTAAATTTTTATTTTTCAACTGATTGCTACTGGTGTATAAGAATACAACTGAATTTTGTATATTAACCTTGTATCCTGAAACCTTGCTAAATTCAGTGCTAGTCCCAGTAGTTTTCTCTCTGTTCTCCTCACCTTTTTAAACAAAAATTTTCATAGGACTCCAGTGCTCTGGTAAGAGTAGGGTGTGGGTAGCTGAGGCTTCAGCCTTTGTCTCCCCAGAACTTCCCCACCCCCAACACCTTCGAAAACAGCTTCTGAAAATTTCTGAAGAATTCCAAGACTCCAGGTAACATATCTAAACAACCCACTGTCCTAGGGGAGTTGGTATTTACTGAGTACCTTTCCCCATATTTTATAGGCATTTTATCTCATATTAGTCTTTAAAAAGAAAAAGAAAAAACACCTTGTGAGATAAGTAGAAGCAGTTCCATTTTAAAGATGAAGAAATAGAAGTTAAATCTCCTTGATATTGTCTCACAGTTGATTTCTGTCTGAGGAAGGATTAAAATCTGTCTGTCTGACTCCAAAGTTCATGCTTTTTCCTCCCCAGCCTGACGCAGGCAGAGGCAGACAGCTGGATTTTAAAATGGATTTATGCTGACAGCCAAACCTTTGGATTGACTAATTCTGCATCTGTCCAGCATATGGGCTTGTGGGTCAGGAGGCCTGACTGGCCTCTCGTGCTCCACCCCCAGGGTGCCTACCACCCTGTCTAGTTCACCAGCTTCCTGTTCCACCCACACTGCCTTTTGAGGGTACCAGTGACTTCTCTCTCACCAGTCTGATGAATTGTTTGCCAGTCTAAGAAATTTTTACTTCTCTGCTCCTTTGCAGAGAACATCTTCTTGGAACAGTTTGCTTCTGGGTCTCTTCTAAAGCCTCTGGTCACCTTTTATCTGTCTTCTGTCCTGATTCCTTATTGTGACCTCTTCTCATTAATCACCCATGGTCACTCAGTCTGCAGACTGAGGTCTTCTGTTTTGTCCCTCTCCACACTTATTCTTGGAGACACTCCTTCAAACACCTGTAGGAGCAATACCCCTCTCATCAGGTCTGCCACTTTAGTTGCCTAAAGTTATGGTCCCCAGGCTTCCTGGGTGTTCCAGAATACCCCTCCTGGCCCCATAAAACGATTAAAATATCTTGGAAATTCTAATGGTTTAACATCTAAATGATGTTTTCCAGGTTGCCCCCTCCCCCACCTTCCTGTACTCTCAGAAGAGCACAAATTCTTAGACCCCATATGTCTTGATTTGTGCTTTGGAGGACATATTTAACATTTCCAAGGAATGTCCCCCACTTGAATAAGCGCATTTATAATATCTAAACCTTATTGAAAAATAAGCTTACCAGCTAATTCCAAATTTCTTTTACTTCAAGGCATACCACCATTCTCTTTGTTTTCTTTCCTCCTTCCCTTCTTTCATCTAATCACCAAATCTAGCCCATTGTTTGCTCTGAACCAGTCTCCAGTTAGGCTTTATCCTCTGCAGCTATTGCCCAGGCCAGGACCTCATCCGTTCACTCCTGATTAGCTCGAGGATTTCAAAAGACTGATCTTTTAGTTGGTAGTATGCCCCAGACAGTGTCAATGACACACAGACAAAACTCTTTTCCTCTGGCACTATTTGTCACAGATGTCTAGTGATATCCAAAAACCAAGAGCCTACATCAGCAGATTTTAATTGGCTCCCCATTTTCTGTTCACTTAATCCAAACTCCTTTGTCTGATCTTTGTTTTCTACCAGTGTACTGTATTACCAAGTTCATTGTTCATATTATTCCTCAATATGGAACACCGAGAAGAAACCCAAGGTTTGCTGGCCCTTTTATGTCAGGGGTCCCCAACCCCTGGGCTGCGGACCACTACTGGTCCGTGGCCTGTTAGGAACCGGGCTGCACAACAGGGGGTGAGCAGAGGGCTAGCGAGCAAAGCTTCATCTGCCGCCCCCCATCACTCGCATTACTGCCTGAACCACTCCCCGCCGCTGCCGCCCCTGCCCCCGTCTGCGGAAAAATTGTCTTCCACAAAACCCGTCCCTGGTGCCAGAAAGGTTGGGGACCGCTGTTTTATGTGACCTGATCATTCTTTCCCCCATGCTGTCTGCCCATTTTACTCCACATGTCATGAATGCCAATTTTCTGTCAATCTTCAATTTTCCCTCTCATTGTAAATCCTAGCCCTATATTTTCCTATCCTAGGATTTCTTCTCTAACCCTTTCCAACCTTCAGAATGGATGTTCTAGAGTAAATCTTTTAGAATGTACTTAGCAAATATCTTACTTGCTATCAATCTAGCTCTGACAAGCAGAAGCTCCCACATTAACTGTAAATGAATATTATTAGGCTCTGAGCTTCTTCAAGACAAGGACCATGTCTGATTTAACTTTATATCACCAGTATCTAGTCCGGTGCCAGGCACATCATTTAAGTGCAGTAAACACATATTGAATAAATAATCACCACTTTATGGTATTGCCCCCTTTGGCAGTTTCCTTAAATGCAGAAGTTTCAGCTTCCTCATCTGGAAAATAGTGCTCAGAATATCAGCATCATAGATTATGAACATTAAATAAGAAAACCTTTGTAAAGGCCCTAGCACAGAACTTGGCACAGAGAGCTCAATCCATGTGAGTTCACACCTTCCGTTTAAATTTTTAGAATTGTCATCAGAACTGTAGAGTTCCCATAATTGCATATCAGGGTTATCTCTGTTAGAGCCTCTTCTGGGGTAGTACCAAATTCAAGTGTGGGTTCAACAGAAGGAAAATCCACAAGGACTACTGCTTACAGTACCCTTTGTTATCAAGTTTTGGTATGGGGCCTGGCTGAGACAGTTCTGACATGGGATATACGCTGGTTTATCTTTTTAGGGGATTCCATAAATGCATAATCTGTTTGGACACTAGGCTTCATAATGGCAGGGACTGTTTTTCCATCCCCTTCCTTCCTTTCCATACAGGAGAGAAATTATATGATCAACATATTGAATAGCCTTTGGACACTTCAGTGTGTTTACTGCAACAATGAACTCTGCATATTTGCATCCAGCAGGGAGAATGAAAATTATTAATCCTGAGGAGCTGTTAAGTCACTTTCATAGATTTAATAATTTTCATACTTTTGGAGTGGCAGGCATCCCTAAACTGAATTATGCCCTCAGTTTTTCTACCTGTAAAATAGGAGTAATAGTTCGTACTCTTACCTTCTTCTTAGGATTAATAATTATGATACAGAGGAAAGAGCACTGGACTGGGAGTCAAGAGAACTGAGCTCTATCCGTCACTTTGACCAGCTGCATAGATCTTGGGCAAATCACTTCAGCTCAGTTTCCTCATCTCCAAAATAAGAAGTCTAAATTAAGCAAACTCCAAGTCAGCTCCCAAATTTCAACTGATATGCTTTTTAAGAAATGAAATAAGTGGCCCTCTTCTTGTACCCAGGGATGCCAGGTGAGAGGAGACTTTCTGAGCACTATATAGAGAGGGGGATTTGGCCTGTGCTGTCCATGGTAGGTATGTGGCATCTATGTGCTGACCGTATGTGTCCTAGCACCACACACCAGGAAGGAACTCGAAGAAGGTGGGCATGTCTGATTGGAGGCAAGAACCATATGGAAGTAGAAGCATGGGAATTACTTGGATACCTTTGCACAAAGATAATTATTATGCTTTGTACAAAAGTAGAACCTATTACCATGCATTCTTCTCAGATTTCCTAAGCTGCCCACCAGCCCTCTGATTTATGGTTGGAGGGATTACCCATGGGTATACCCCAGCAGAGAGGGATTGGAAAAAGAAATGGGAGGTTGCCTCTTAACACCTGTTAGAGTGTTAGTCCTTCCTCCAGGGACGGACTCAAGTGTAGCAGGTGAAGAGCTGCCCCTGGTATTCACTTGATGATCATGCCAAGTTCAAGGCAGATCACCTCCAACCCCAAACCTTTTTGGATCCATATCACACCTTAGAATCTATATGTGCCTATATATACCATCGTATTTCCCAGTTGCAGGAAAAGAACCACAGGGTTTCCAGTCAGAAGACTTTTGAGTTTGACCTTGGGTGAGATTCTTCAGGTCTCTGAGCTGACTGATGTAAGGATCAAAAGAGATAGGGGTGTGTAAAGTGCTTTGTTCCAGGGTTAGTCACAGCTGCCCTGGCCCCCACTCCTCTTAGATCTCCTCCCCAAATACTGTTTCAGGGAAGTTTTGTTAAATTAACTCTCTAAGACTAATCCCTTTGTCAGGGATATTTGAAGAGGGGGTAACAACGTGAGCCAGAGGGTTTAGAACCAGAGTAGACAGGGCACTGCTGTCCTGCAACTTTGAAGCGACGTCCTCAGGAGAATGCTCTGCTTTCTGTAGCATCATCTCATCCACCCCTACTCCACCTACACCTGGGTTCTCTTCCCAGCCCCCTTAACTTGCTGGCATGTCACTTGACCTGCTTCCTCTCTACCTGTGCAGTTCCTAACTGTTGTGATCCGGGGATGCCCCCCAGGGAGCCCTGCCTCCGGCTCTCTTCTCACAGAAATGGTACCTCAGAGAGTCCTACCCCACTTCACTTGGGATGCGCATCATGGCAAGGAATGGCGACACGCCCTGTGGCCACTGCTACCACAGCCCAGCCAAGTGCCCCCTCCAGTTCGTAGCCTGTGTGACAACCATGGAAAATGCGGGGTCTGAGTCACTCCAGCCAACAGAACTGGGGGTTAAGGAGTCTCTTCTGTGAAAAGATGCCTAAATCTTTACTGCCAGCCCACCTACTAAGAACTTTTGCTTTACTAAGACCAGAGGGACTGTTTGAAGGTCAGTTTAAAAGAGTTGCTTGTGCTATTGTGGCACAAGGAGAGCGCATGGGCTGGGGAGTCAGACTGGCCCTGTGTGTAAACCCCAACTTTGCCATTCACTGTTCAGGCAACATCTTGGCAAACTGCCGAATCCGGTTTACACGTGTAAAATGGAGCTGCCGATGCCTTTGCACAGCTGTTGTGAGGATTAAACAGAACTGCACTTTGTAAAGCACCTAACCCAAAGGGGCTGCTCCAAAGGTTTTTTTCTTGCTTCCCTGTCACCGGAGAATGACCAAATTGTCTCAAGTATGACTCATTTAAGAGGGTGAATTTTTTTCTGGTAAAAAGCCAGTCCTGTTGTAATTGATCAGGCTCCTGCCTGACCATTTCAATTCAGGTGTTAAGGTGTCCAAAGTAAGTGGGTGCTCTGGCAGTAGGGACCTCCCACAAAGAAGGACTGTCTGTCCCCCACACCCCCTCCCCACCCTAGCAGCCCAATCCCAGCCGAAGGTTAGAAGGAAAAGGAGCATCAAGTTTTGTCTATGATTTTTAGACATCAAGTAAGGATTATGATGGAAACTTTTCATTCATGAAACTAAAACTATCCTTTTTCCTGGGAAGCCTCACTAATGGAGAGGCTCACTTTGATTTCCTGGTTTATGATTTATACTGAGACCATTTGTATGTATGTGTGTGTGTGTTGCAGAAGTAACTAATCCCAACACAGCAGAATAAATTGGCTTAGTCTATAGTGGCCAGTCCGTCCTAAGTCTCTCATTGTACATCTCAAATCTTGTAATTGTTTGTCCATCTTGGTCAGATGGCTCATTAAGACAGCCAAAGTCACAAGCTCTACAGTGCCTGCTGTGGGCCCCCTTTGTTTCCTTACGCATAGAAAAAATGTAGAAGATGTGACCCTCAAAGGCCACAGTGGCTAGGTTTGAAAAATCTTAAAGAACCACTGCAAAAACTTAGCTATCACTTGCAATAGAAATGTTTCCATATCTTTGCTTATTTTAATTCCCCTTCATATTTATGAGACTGTGGTACACTTAAAAGTAGAAACACATCCAGACACAGCCAACACAAGTTATATCTTATAGTTATTTATCCAAGTTCCTTAAAGCCACAAACAAGTTTCCACAATAATGACCAGACTGCAAATATAAGTACAATAAATCTTTAGTTCTAAAGGACAAAGCTATGTTTCTCTGTGCTTTCATAGTACATTGCTTTTAAAAAAAAGAAAGCAAGAAAGAAAGAAAGAAAGAGAAAGAAAGAAAAAGAAAGAAGAAAAGAAAGAAAGAAAGGAAAGAGAAAGAAAGAAAGAAAAAGAAAAGAAAGGAAGGAAAGAGAGAGAGCAAGAGAAAGAAAGAAAGAAAGAAAAGAAAGAAAGAAAGTTTCTGCAATTCAATTTAAAATACCCAGGTTGTTAACTTCCAAGCAAAGCAATCACAAGAAGGAATTCTTTCTGCCTGAAATTGGTAGCAGTAACAGAAATACAAGTCATAAGCAGTTTTTTAAATCAAGTGTAATCATATTGTGCTCATAAGGAGCATTTTCTTAACAGAGGAATTGTAGGTCCCAAATTTTCTGGGACTATCCTGATTTTGAATGCCCTGACTCATTGCCAACTCTGTATTTAGACTAAGTATCCCATTTTCTGGTTCCAAGAAGATGTCAGCACACTTCAACTTAAAGATAAGTGACACGCACAATTCTTATAAAAAACGAAAGTATCACAACTTGTCTTTATTGAAACTGCAATTTTCTAAAGTCTGTTTGCTTAGATCTGTGATATCTCTATGTAATGTTGTTTCCAAGTTCAATTAGGGAGATTTTTATTTCGCTCTCACAAAACATCTTTTTATGCACTTTGAGTACCCCAAGTGGGTTTATAATTACACAGTCTTAACTGAAGGGGTTCAGAGGAAAAACAATTGTTCCTCATCTCTAACTCCAGCTTTCAAGAATGACATTTAAATCTTCAACTCCTGGGTACCTGAAAAAAGGAAACAAGGTACAGATAGCTGGAATTTCTCCTGTTTTTAGCATTGGAATGAATCTTTTCTTATGGCAATGAAAACAAATAGAAAAATGTTTGCTTTTGTGCTATGAAAGAGAGAAAAGAAAAACCAGTCCATGAATATTTGCAATAGAAGACCATAACTTGCTACTGGAATCAACACTGGATTAAAAAGCTGAAGTTTGGAAGTGAAATGATTTTGCTACTCTTTAAATATTTTAGCAGCTTAAATATACATAGGAAAAAAAATACACATATTCCCCCAGCAGTGCACACCACTCGGGGTGACATTTTCACTGTCTTATTTTGCCACAGTGTGGATTTTCCCCTTCAAATGAAAACCTACAGAAATGAACTCTGAAAAGGATAGATTGCTTCCCCCTTCTAGCCTTATGCCAGTAAAATACTTTAAGTGAACTGTTTTCTGATCACAAAATTCAAGTCCAAGTTGTTTTAAAAAATTAAGAAGCAGTTATTTAATAGAATACATTCTATTAAAAGTTAGCCAAGACCAACTAATAAGATCTCAAAAAATGAACATATTTCAAAGAATTTTGTTCTCTTCAGTAGTTGCATGAGTTTTTTTGTTTTTTTTTTTTCAGGAAAATGTGCAAATGTCAAGGTTACCTGGGTCTGCTGGTCACTTCTAGTTTTGGACTCTTGAAGATGGTGAGTTTTGCTAATGATGCGCGGCTGTTTAAGAACCCGGTGGATTTTCTGGCAATCACTCTTTGTGTGCCATCTTTTATAAAGGTGCTTCTTGTTGCTAAGAGATCAGTTGCTTAGAGACCAAATCATTAAAAAAAATATATATGTCAGGGGCCAACATAAATTATAACCAAATTTTGTCATTTCAGCTCGCCCTTTTAATGTTTGGCTTTTGTAATAGATCGTAACGTACCAAGAGAAGCCAATTACTAATCACAGATAGAAAACGGACCATGAGGAGGAGAAAAGATCTGTGCGTACGCTCCCGTGGACAGGGAGTAACGCCGCTGATCCCTGGGAGAGAGTTACAACCTCACAGGGCTCTCTGAAACTTTGACTCCTCGTGGGGGTCTGAGATGTACTGGGAATGTAGATTTCCGTATACACGTATACCTGTCCCAGGCAAACTTGAGTGCAGTTTGGAGTATGAAGACCTGGGAATTGTGAAGCTACTTTTGTCTTTTCCAAAGGAAAATTAAGAGAAAAATCTACACTTAGGAAAATGTTAAGTTGGAAATCTGAAGTGATCTTAGCCTTCAGCCAGGTATTTTTGTGTGTGAACAATTACCACTGCTTCAGGTCCAAGTGTGTATGTGCTGGGAGGAGGGGGCTTGCATACAAATCTGCCTTTTATCTTCTCCCCCGTACTCAGCATAGCATTAACCAGGAGACAGCAATAAAAACAATCAGTTGGTTAAGTAGGTAAGGTTTGGCCTTGGGGTTCTTTCTCTCCCCCTTTGTGGCAATTTTGCCCATTGAGACCCTCCCTTCAAATTAACTGTCATCCAAGTATTACCCCTCACAGGGACATTTGCATTTTAGGAATATATTTTTAAATGAAAAACTATTAAATTTCCTTAAGAGTCAAAGGAATGGCAGCATTCCAAGCTTCTTAACAGGTAGGATAGGCGATGTGTGGGAGCAAGATAAAGCTCTATACACCCTTTCACTGTATAACTCCATAACACAGCTCCATCCTCCATCTCCTTCCCTACCTCCTTCATCCTCCACAGGTCTCTTTGGTCCCATCTTAGGTGAGAAGAAAGCAAGCAAATAAGGGATCAAAGACTTGGAGTTAAGAATCAAGGTAAGAGGTAAAAAGAGTACCTAGGATCTTAGAGATTTTTTTTTTTACCAGCCTCCAAAGTGCTTGCCATTAGAGAAGAATTCATGCCTTTGGCTTGACCCCTAAAGGGTCTTGTGATGAACACACTGTGCGGGAGAAGGTGAGGCCAGGGCTAGGAGCTGGGGTGGAAGCATCAGGTGGGGCGATGAAGAGGTCTGGCTCTCATTCACTACTTCACTCTGGTCACTGTCAGATTAGCATCATCTCATCTCTCATTTACAAAGTAGATGAAAGACCCACAACCAGTTTGGATTTATTTAGAGATACATGGCAGTTAAAAAAAAAAAATTACAGCCTGTGCAAATGGGATGGGGCTCATGCTCAGCAGAAATTCATTACAAGAGGAAATGAAACACTGACTTTCCCCAACCCAAGCTGTGAGTCAAATGGACACAGGCATTTGAGTGTCACAGAATAAACTCAGGTATGTCACCAAGCAAACATTTTCCCTTAAAATCTCTTCCTCCTTTCTCATCCCCCCAATTTTTCTTTATTGTCTATTTTTTTGAGAAAGAAATGGAAGCAGAAAGGGAAGGGATCTGAGATAGAGGAATTACGGGTAGAAGAAGGCAAGAGGAGTTAAAATTTCCAAGTACAAGGTTGGTACTTAGGAAATGCTAGTTGAAGGAATGAGAGACACGTAGAAGAGGCTAAGGGGGAAAGAGGTCATGAACTTGATGGTATGTTCCTTGAGGCAGAAACCACCTTATCCTTTTTTTCCCCCAATTCCAAGTACTTTGTACAGGCTTTTGCATTTAGAACACAATCAAATGGTTTTGTTAAATTCTAAGTCAACGGAGAAAAAGCAGAAGGGATGGGCCTGAAGGGTTTGAACTAGTCCTTGGCCCTGTACCCCATGTGCCTGGTTCCTTCCAAAGGAGCAGGCTCTGCAGATGTTTGTAACTTGGACCTCGATCTAAAAATAAAACCTGCCTTTCTTCCTATCCATCCATTCTGGTCTTTCTACCCCTTTGGCTCTAATTTGGCTCTCCCCACCCTTGTGGCCATTTGCTTTGGATTCTTAGCTTCTACTTCTGGGACATGAGGCGCCCCCGCCTGCCTTTTGGCCATCTCTTGCCTATTGGGAGGTAACTCAGGCACCACTCAGGATACCAATCCTTGGCAAGCTCCAGGCTTTCACTTGCCTGGGTAGAGGTGGGGAAAAGCAGTGATCTGTGAAGGACCCACTCAGTTGTCAGCACTGTGTGGCTGAAGGAAATAGGCTTGGATCCATGAGGCCTCTGCCTGCAAGTGTCCCACATTGAAGCTTTGAAAGGAAAATTTTCACACGAATGAAACTGCTCACACCAAGGAATGTGGTCTGGTGTCATGTGGGGTCCTGCAGAGCAGCAGGCCACTCTTCCACAGATGCCTGGACCACAGAGCCCTCACAGACTGATTCTATGACTGCCGGGAAGCTGCCCAGCCCATGTAAGCTCCATCTCCCGATCTCAGGCATGGGGGAGCAGCTGGGAACCCAGAACAGTAAGCTCCTGCCTCCAGATCGAGAGATGGTACACTGAGAGACATCAAGCCCCAAGGCATCCTCTGCAGAAGTGGTTGCCACTGCAGGTGCCTTTCATTGGCAAAAGCAGTGTCCTTTGATGCCACTTCCAACTGGGCACCCAAAGATCTGTTGCCTCCTGCCCAGCTGCCAGTAGTTCCCCCAGGACTTGCCTCTCTTGACTGAACACCCAAGACACTATTATTTCTAGAAAGGTTCACAGATCCCCCTTCTTAGCTAGGAGGATCTTACTCCTATCCTGGAAAGGTTCCAGTGTGGTGGCCTGCAACTCTGTTCCTATGTCTCCAGGAAACTATTCCCAGAAGAGGCCAAAAGGCCTAGAAGAGAAGCGTGACCTGCTAGATAAGAATGGAGGCTGCTTCAAGTGTTTGAGGTCCTCTCTGGAAGGACCTCTGCATGCAGCCTAAGGCAGCTAGTAAAAGCTTAACCAATACCAAACAGGGTTGCTTTTTCCAAGCAATTTTACCTTGTTGGATGCCATGTGCTGGGCAGAAAGCTACTCCTAGAAGCCAGAGTACCAGAGGGCAGCAGAGGAGAGCCTGCCCTGGAAAAGTCATCTCCAGACATCAGCCCAGTGACGGCTATTAAAGAATAGGGTTTAGGCAGCGGAGGGCAGCAAAGCACAACTGCCTCAAGTTGAACTTCAGGGCAACTTTGGTAGGCGTGAGGTAAAGGGGCAGAGGGTGTGTTCTCGCAGAGAAGGCTGCTCATTCTGGCCAGAGTTACTGCAACCAAGCTTGCCCTTGTGCTGATTACCTCTCTGGACTCAAAAGTCTTGTCACAATCCACAGGGACTTCTGGCATGCTAAGACCTGAGACACAGAGGCCTGAGTCAACAGCAAGCCAACCTTAAGACTCGTGTTATAGCTGTCTTCCCTGATTGCAGCTCCTCCTGGTCTCATCTCCTTGCAGTGATGAAGGCCTTAAGGCATCACATGTCATCCTCCCCTTTTGGCATGTCATCACAGCTTTACTCAGCAAAAATTCCTCTGAACACCTTGCTCCCTATCCAGATTGTTTCCCAGCTTTGTGGGGTACACATCTGTCCACAGGCACACCCACCAGTTCTCCAGTAATTACCTAAAGAGCAAGGCCAGACACAGTGTATCACTTGCGTGCTCATGAAAGATTTGCCCTTGTACCTGTCACCAATAATGGGCCTGATCCAACTATCCAGGTAATGTACCTGTAACAACCCTCTGCCCCTTCTCTCCCGCTAGAACACCCCTTCTCTCCCCTCCCTCTCCCTCTCCACCCCGCCACAGAAAATATGGCTTCTACCCACACCATGTTCCCAAAGCTCTGGTCATACCAACACTCTGGCAGCCAGCATGCCATTGGGGGAGCTACAGCAACCCCCTTCCAGAAAGACTTCTGAGACACCTTGCTCTGACGTGTTGAAGACCACAACAGAGAGCCCACCAACTACCCCTGGGCTCCAGAGCAAACACGTGTGTCCAACTCACCTTGTTAGTTACCAGACATTCAAGGCAGGGAGCTCTTGGACTGCAATTAGTATGACAAGTAACATAAAAAATGAGCACAGCCTAATAAACACCACCACACAGTCCAGTTTCATTGCTTTTCTTGGAGAAAGAACCATGATGTGCTTCTCATAGATTGTCTGGCCCTAGCTGACCCTCTTCACAGTTGATAATTTACCTCTAGTCACTGCCTCAGACAACTTTCAGGTATTAATTATACCCATCTGTGGAGTAGTTTACTGAGCGAGAAAAGAATGGGGAAAGGGATGGGAAACAAGAGAAGAATATGCTGTGGTGGGGAAAGGTGGAAGCAAACAGAAGCCGAGGGTCTGGTGCTCTTGAACTTACAAAGTTACATGTCCTCACAAGGTGCATACGTTAATATCCACACCGAACAAATTCCACAGTAACTTAACTCTAGAATCTTCTAATCCTCAAGAGAAAAAAAAAGGGGGGATAATTACTAATTGTAACACAATTATAAGCCAACAATGTTGTTTTAGCAAAGTACAATTAAACTGAGCAAAATTGTAATAAATCAAAACTAGTCTCCATTCTCCTCCTTCTCTTCTCTGACCCACCTCTGAGTCCACCTATCCCTACTCTCCCTGTACATCCCCCACCAAGCCACCTCTCATCTGCAGATAAGCACCCTTCCTCCAATCCCCGTGCGCATGCACAACTGCTCATGCCTGGGACAGACACACATCTTAAAATGAGGTGGGCTAAGATAAAGGCCAAAAAGCACTAAACTAAACTTCTCTGTCTTCAGGCACCTGTTTTGTTGGTTTTTGTTTCCCCCCTTAAAGGTTGATTCCTGTCTGAACCACAGTCTTCAGCCAGTAGGGTGCAAAGTGCTTCTTATTTCACTTTGCACATTGCATTTCAAAGCCAAGTGTGCCCTAATCACCAGGCATGTCCAAAGCCCACTGTGTAAGAGTATCAGTCCTTCAATAGCTTAAAGTGAATCTTCCTCAAAAGAACAAATGTTCTCCTGCTGCCTGTGCTTCCGATACCATCACCTCCTTCCTATTCAGGATTTCCCAATTGTTTTCATCCTGCAGAGATGTGTTGATTTGTAAGCATGGAGCAGGTATCCAGTGGAAGGCTGATGAAAATCACCCAGAAGGAAATAAAAGGCAGGGATCCATGAACAGGAGATATACTGGCTTACATACAAGCAAGGTGTTGACACCTCATGCCCATGACATCTTTTTTTTTTTTCCCCGTGTTTCTTTTCAATTTTTAATGTGGCTATGCAAAAATTCCAGATTACATATATAACTTAGACCTGTCTACACAGAGAAATTATTTCAAATGTACTTTCTTTTTTTTAAAGATCATTATTGGAGTATAATTGCTTTACAATGGTGTGTTAGTTTCTGCTTTATAACAAAGTGAATCAGTTATACATATACATACGTCCCCATATCTCTTCCCTCTTGCGTCTCCCTCTCTCCCACCCTCCCTATCCCACCCCTCTAGGTGGTCACAAAGCACCTAGGTGATCTCCCTGTGTTATGCGGCTGCTTCCCACTAGCTATCTATTTTACGTTTGGTAATGTATATATGTCCATGCCACTCTCTCGGTTTGTCCCAGCTTACCCTTCCCCCTCCCTGTATCCTCAAGTCCATTCTCTAGTAGGTCTGTGTCTTTATTCCCGTCTTGCCCCTAGGTTCTTCATGACCATTTTTTTTAGATTCCATATATATGTGTTAGCATATAGTATTTGTTTTTCTCTTTCTGACTTACATCACTCTGTATGACAAACTCTAGGTCCATCCACCTCACTACAAATAACTCAATTTCATTTCTTTTTATGGCTGAGTAATATTCCATTGTATATATGTGCCACATCTTTTTTTTGTTTGTTTTTTTTTTGTTTTTTGGGTAAAGATTTAATTTTATTTATTTTTGGCTGCGTTGGGTCTTTGTTGCTCTGCACGGGCTTTCTCTAGTTGTGGCGACTGGGGACTACTCTTCATTGTGGTGCGCAGGCTTCTCCTTGTGGTGGCTTTCCTTGTTGTGGAGCACAGGCTCTAGCGTGTGGGCTTCAGTAGTTGTGGCTCATGGGCTTAGTTGCTCCACAGTACGTGGGATTCTCCCAGACCAGGGATCGAACCCGTGTCCCCTGCATTGGCAGGCAGATTCTTTTTTTGTTTTGTTTTTTTTATAAATTTATTTACTTTATTTTTGGCTGTGTTGGGTCTTTGTTGCTGCGTGCGGGCTTTCTCTAGTTGCAACGAGCGGGGGCCACTCTTCATTGCGGTGTGCGGGCTTCTCATCGCCGTGGCTTCTCTTGTTGCGGAGCACGGGCTGTAGGCTCGCGGGCTTCAGTAGTTGTAGCACGCGGGCTCAGTAGTTGTGGCTCGCGGGCTCTAGAGCACAGGCTCAGTAGTTGTGGCGCACGGGCTTAGTTGCTCCGCGGCATGTGGGATCTTCCCGGGCCAGGGCTTGAACCCATGTCCCCTGCATTGGCAGGCGGATTCTTATCCACTTCTAAAACAACAGCTCCAGGTTCCTCTGCCTGGACAACTCCCTCTTCATACTCTGTGGAGCTGTCACTGTCAGAACTACCTGATACCTGCAAGTCTTCAGAAACAGGATTCCTAGTCTCTGAATCATAAGAGGTGGCTGGCGAATAAGGCTGCGTCCTGCTCACTTGAAAGTAAGCATCCAACGGTGTTCTCAACCTGGCACTGTTTGTCCTGTGAGACCCTCCGGCTCTTGCCCTCTGTGAAGCAGAACTCCTCCTCCTCCTAGTTCTCACTGGCCCCACCCCGTGTTCCAAAGTTGGTCTCAGGAATTCCAGCATGCCATGAAGTCTCCGCAGCCCATTGATGAAGCCGTTCATTGAATCCAATGAAGATGCTTGGGCAGTGTGGTTAGCACCAGATTCCTGCCTACGTTCCTCTGAAACTCCTGGATTGATGTTCTCCACAGTCTCTCCTCCTGGGAGCTCCTCTGTCACATCAATGGACACCTGTGGAGCAGGCTGAAGCAGGGGCAGTCCCTCTTGGCTGCTGACCACTTCATCAGGAGAGGGCTGGAGCACGGGTGGTCCCCCTTGGCTGCTAACCACTGCAGCAGGTGCAGGCTCAAACAGGGGTGGTCCTTCCTGGCTGCTGACCACCTCAGTATGAGAAGGCTGGAGCAGGGGTGGTCCCCCTTGGCCGCTGACCACTTCAGGAAGAGCAGGCTGTTGTGCAGCACCATGATCTAACTGCACCTGAAGATCATATTTCATTGCTTCATGAGCCATCACTCACCTGAAGCCGGAAAGACGCGGTCAGACTCGCCTGCCACATCTTCTTTATCCATTCATCTGTTGATGGACACTTAGGTTGCTTCCATGTCCTGGCTATTGTAAATAGAGCTGCAATGAACATTTTGGTACAGCCCATGACATCTTTTTTTTTTTTTCACATCTTTATTGGAGTATAATTGCTTTACAGTGGTGTGTTAGTTTCTGCTTTATAACAAAGTGAATCAGTTATACATATACATATGTTCCCATATCTCTTCCCTCTTGCATCTCCCTCCCTCCCACCCTCCCTATCCCACCCCTCTAGGTGGTCACAAAGCACCAAGCTGATCTCCCTGTGCTATGCGGTTGCTTCCCACTAGCTATCTATTTTACGTTTGGTAGTGTATATATGACATCTTGAGAGAGGTAAGCAGTGGCAGATTCAGAATATACCTCTAGGAGGCCTCTAGAGGGGACAGAAGGTACTGCTCCAGTCTTGCCGAGGATGATTCCAGCAGAAAAAGCTTTCGATCCATCCCGCCCATCATTTCCATCCATGGGGTGGCATCAATAGAGGGCAGGGTCGACAAGAGTGGGGTTTTGCCACCACATGTTCCTCCTAACACATAACTCATCCAGATGACACCCACTCCAAATGAAAAATAGACCTCTGGGAATGAGCTAGAAAATTTAATCAGTCTTCCTTCCTTACCGATCCTGTCCTTCCCAGTCCCCTAGACCAACCCCAATCAAAATAATAGAAAGTGTAACTTCTAAGGAAAGGAAAAACAACCCAGTCTTGTCAGCCAAGAGAGAAAGTGGCTAACAACTGTCACGGGGTTAGCATGATTGTTTCCAAGAGCCACTGCTAAAGCAATGTAAACCTTGATGCAAATCAGGGAAGGTCTGTTTTGAAGCGACCAGGAAACTGAGCCCACTTGAACTTAGGGCTTTTCACAGTGTTGCTTCCTTGAAGCTGTTGTGAGCTGCCTCAGGTTCTCGAGCAGCGGCAGCTCAGACTTTGGTACCACGACCTGCAGATGGTACCTGTTCCCACACGGGGTCCCCAGGCGCCTCCTCCTCTGCTGGGCACAGACACCTTTGCTCTAACTCACCCTGCCGGTCTCCACCTACTCTCAAATGGCACCCCACTCTAATTTTTCAGTAAAACCCCAAAGTAATTATTATACTGACTCCTAATCCTCTTCAGTGATTCAGGGCTAAAACTCACCCCTGCAGGTCTCCCCCTACTCTCAAATGGCACCCTCCTCTAATTTTTCAGTAAAACCCCAAAGTAATTATTACACTGACTCCTGATCCTCTTCAATGATTCAGGGCTAAAACTATGAAAGGAAACAAAAGCACCACCTTCTGGACATCCAACCCAAAGCAGGTCCAGGTCACCAGCTGATTTTATTGGTAATTGGTAATAGGAAATTCTGACCATGTGCATCTGGGAGGTGGGGCGTGAATTCAAGGTGGAAGGCTAAAACGTTCAGTGCCTCAGTGAAATAGTCCATGGATGACTAGATTTGATATATATAAGCTAAAGAGTATTATTGGAGTAAAATATAAGCAATAGAAGGCTGTTTTCATATAACAGTTTAAAAGCACCTTGAATTTGACAAATCATCTCAAGATACTGGAGTCTCTATTTTTTCCCCAGCCTATCTTTCCCCAAAATTCATGAACCTCTGAAGAGTAAGAACCATGTCTTACTCATCTTCTAATCCCTGGGCTGCTGATGCCTGTAGCCGTCAGTAGTTCGGCAGCAAATTTTGAAAGATTGGAAACTCTTTACCCTTTGCCTCATGTCCCCAGCCCCCACTTTCCCTGGTGCTCCTCAGGTCCTGACAGCTGAGCTACCTGAGCTCTCAATCCTGCCACATTCCCAGACCAATCATGTCTTGAGACAGGAATTCTTATTCAAGCAGCCACAGCTCTGCCCACTGTCCAAAGTGTGATGCCAACTTGCTGCCCACCCCCAGTTGTCTAATTTGGGCCTTGTTGCCTTGGAGCTGACCCCTAGCATTCCACAATTGCTACTCAAGGCAGATCTTCCACCATCCCATACTCCTTGGGATTCCCCTGCTGAAACCTGGACTGTTGCACCTAAGGCTTCACTACTGGGTACGGGTTCATCTGACCCCATTTCCTTGGTCTCGATGAGCTGTCCAGTAAGCACTCCAGCTCCACCACCTTGCCTGTGCATGCTTCTGTGGCCCACTACAGAGACAGCGTTCACTTATCCCCCTAGCCTGCTCCCCTACCCTCATCCACCATCCCTTCCTTCCTGGAAACAGAAGCCCTGATCTGAGCCCCTGGCCCAACAGTTCACTCGCAGTTAAACTCAGACTATTCTCAGTGGTGACAGCAGCCTCTCTGCCCTCAGTCTGGTCTCCGCTTTGCCCCTCTGGACACCTCCACCTCCATTTCCTAAACCCCTGGTACTGACCATTTGTTTAAATCAAGACAGGGGATTACTGAGCCCTTTGCCCTCCCCTCCCAGCTGGCCCTCCACTTAGCATATGGCCACAGTTAGTGAGAGGGCCCTGCCATCTCCCAGCCTTTCTTGGCAACCTTCAACACAACAAAGGGATCTGCAGTATGGTGGTGACCCCACCCACTAACGCACACACACTGGATTCCAGCTTCCTTCTTGCACTGTCAAGAGAAATGGAAGGTGAACTAAGCAGGGAGGGGTTGCTCTAAACCAGGGTTATTGCTCTAGAACTAGGGTTTGGGGTTTGTTACATTCTTCATGGAAGGAGGGGTACAGATCTCTGACAATGAGACATGCTAAATTGTCTGGGGACAATCCCACTTTCTGTGGTGTTTTATTCATTTCAGTGAAGGTAATTTACTTTGTGCTTTACTAAATACACAAATCCTTACATTTCAAATGCCTTGTTACACTTTACACACATTTCCAAAAACATTTTAAAAAGGAATTCCTTCTCAAATTGTGAATTTGGGGAAAGGGGGCCCCCAGGTGAGAAGGTGACTGGGCCATGGCTATCTTGGCATAATTCTGGGCATGGGACAGCTCTCCCAGGGGGCCCTGCACCTCACTTTAACCACAGAGTTCATGTTCCAAGAGTCCTGCTCTCATCAACAGGGACATCAGCTTGGCTCTGCTTGTCATCATTCTTGGTTCCTTCCCACGTGAGGCTGCAAACCACCCTCCAACTTTAGCTGGGTGGGTACTTTGGAGCCTTTGGCCATGCTCGGATGGCAGGTTTGCCTCCCGAACTCTCAGCTGCCCACTGTGTCCCCTTTCCTCCCCACTCCCATCAGACAGCCAGGATCCTTCATCATTCTCTCCACACCCTTGCCAGAAAACTTTCCTGAGTCTTTCATCTCTTCTTGTAAATGAGAGGCAATCTTGCCACCTTCTCTAGAGCTATTTGCTTTTTAAGCCTTTTTCCAGTGAATCAAGGAATAAAACCTGGCCCCTTTGAAGGGATTTATCATTAACCCTCAGGGGGCTGGAGGAGTTTTTCCAGTGCCCTGATGTTCTCCACAACACTCCTGCTACCAGACCCAGCAGAGGCTGGCGAGGTCAAGCGTGAATAGCCCCCGTATTCCTCCACCATGCCCCCACCCCACCACCCAACTTCAGGCCCACCACAGAGTGAGCGGAAGGCAGACAGCGGGTGTGAAACTGAGGATGAGTTGCAAACCCATCTTTTGAAGACTGTCACTCCTGGCTAGTCCCAGCCTGCATGAGCCCACACTTCCCCAACTCCTCAGAGTTTCTTTTTATCTCACATTCCTGCTCAGCTTCCCAGGACCTAGCTGGGAATGAGGCAATGTGTTTCTCCTTGCACAGTGCCTGGCACATAGTAAACACTCAGTAAATGTTAGCTATTAGTAATAAGAAGAACAAATCCAGAATGAAATACTGGATGCTTACATAGAAGCTGCAAGGAACAGCCAGGGGACTGCCCAGTGGTGGGCAGCTAAATTCTCAGCACTTGGTGAAATATTCATTTAATGTTTCTGAACTGGAGGGAGTTTCAGTTCTTTCAAGTGGAAACAGAAGGCATTTTGCCAAATGACAATGATAAGAGTTCTTTATTATTCCTAAATCTCCAGGAAAGTTGAAAAAAGGTTTTTCACACACTGGCTGAACATCCTGCTCAATACCTAAGATGGAGGTTTATGACAGAACACCACCCACCTGTCTTCTGTCTTGGCTGCGAGAATTCCAACTGGTCAGGTGATGTAAAAGATTTCATAGGACCCAGCACTGTCTATGGAAGGAGGTAAAGCTAGTGAGATGTGTAAAACAAAATAAGCAAGCAATACTTGCAAGATTCTCACCTAAAGCTAGGGAACAGAAAGATGAACAGCCAAGGTTCTGCCTTCAGAGTCCAGAATTAATCTTGCTGCCTTAACCCCAGAATCACAGCACTGCTTTCTTCCCTCCGCCTCCTCTGTCATGTTGCTCTACACATGGAGGTTGGAATTTTGCCTCCATTTCCTGAGACTCTGGATTTCCAGCTGGTCCTCTTGCACTTCCTTGACTTCTAACCTGCTCAGCCAGGGCACAGGTTTGCTCCCCCGCCTGAGACTTGCCACGCCCCCTGCCGTGAAGGCAAGAACCCAGCACCTAGATGCAGGTAAAGCCCCCACTTCACTTTGAGCATCGCCAGGGCCCAAAAGCATTGCCCCCAAGCTCTAGACTGGATACCATTGGGTAGAACACTGGCTACCCTCCCCACCAGATGCCAGATTCTGTGTCACTTTCATCCCAGCCTGCCTTGTGATTGAGCCAGTCAAAGTTTGGCAGAAAACTAGGTTGGAGGGAGATTATTTAAGACCTTGAAAGTCAAGATATGGTGGGGTCACTGCAGGTGTTTAAGCAGGGAATCCAAATGATCGGAACTGTACTTTAGGCAGTGGTGGTGGGCAGGGTGGATTGGATGGGCAGAGCCAGAAGGCTCTGGGAGGCTGGTTGCATGGACCCAAATAACTTCCCCTCAGGGTGGAAAGGAGGGGACCAATGTGAGAGATGGTTCAGAAGAACTGACTTGGACTTGGGGAGGTGTAGGGGAAGGGGAACAACATTATTACATTAAACAACTAGATAATTGCAAAAACATCTTTTGAATGGCATCTTCCCTGACTGGCTCCAGCCCCTATGAGCCCATGCTCTCCTAACTCCTCAGAGTTTCTATTTACTTGAGGTTCCCACTCAGTTTCCCAGGAACCACCTGGGGATGAGGCAAACCCACTTTGGAGGAAAAATGTCCATGCTAAGAAGAAAGGGACAAGGGGACCAATATCTAGCAAGTGCTTATGGCAGAATGAGCATTGGTAGCATTCATGGGACATGAGAAAAACGGATCTTGCTTCAAAGGCTACACATAAAAGTGCAGAGCCAGAATTCCAACCTAGGGGTGTGACCCCAAAGTCTTTGCCCTTTGCAGTGCAGAGTGTTTCTCTAGAGAAGCCAGAAAGAGGAACAAAATAGAGGGGGAAGATGACAGCTTTGAACGTGTTGAAGGGCTGGCAGAACAGGCAGCAGTCCAGTCAGCAGTTAGAACTGTGGGCATGGAGATCTGGAAATAGATCAGGACCAGCACATACAAATCTGAGCATCAGTCACAAAGGAAACTCTGGGATACATCAAATCTCCAACATAGAAATAGAGATCAGGAAAGAAAGCTCAAGCTAGAACCCTGAGGGACATCCTTGGTTTAGGAACTAATGAAGAAGCAGAAAAGAAGCCATGAGAGCAGAAGGAAAGCCAGGAAAGGATCATTTAACTGGAGCCCAAGGAGGGCAGTGTAAAAACAGGAAAGAAAAGCCATCAGCTTAGAACACTTTATACTGACTAGTTGAAAAAATAAGAAGACGCCAGCAGCTTCAGCAATTAGGAACACTTGTGCTCTCCCATCAATCAGATTCAGTCAGATGGTGGGCAAAGGGGCTGTTGAGCAGCAAGTGTGGACTCTTCTTTCAAGAAATTTGGCAGTAGAAGAGGAGAGAACTGGAAAAGGTGGGGTAGGGGAGGAAGACCCTTCTGCGGACCAGGATTGCACAGGTTTAATCATTCATCTCATAATCTCTGCAATGCTCAGAGAGAGAAATCGTCCCTAACCAGATTATTTATTGGCCCTGGACAGACCATACTTTAAGTAGCAACAGTTTTACAACACCTCCCTTTCAACTCAAACTCCCTGGTGGGAGTAATTTTGCAATTACCGCTGGCTGTAAATTAACCAGTCTCTAATATGATGCTAGAATCTTGGAGGTCACCTCATCCAGCTCTCCACTCCATGCAGCAGCAGGAATAGCTCAGACTGGCAAAGGAGCTTGTAGACCCAAAAATCTACAGAAAGCTGTGAGCATTTTCAAAACGGGCCAATCGTATCCAACTTTTGTGTATTTAATCTGTTCCTTGGCATTACCCATTTTTTCAGCCTTTGAATCAGAAGGGGCTGTCTTAGGAGGAAAAATGTTAAAAACCAAGGGGAAAGGCCAGTTCACTTAGGGCCACAGGTGAAGGGGCCAAGTGGGAACAAAATCCAGCCCCTGCTTCCTTGCCTAGTTCTGTGTCCATCCAGACGGGACACCTTTTTCTAAATGGCACAAAGGAACGTAGGCTAGTGGGGGCTTGCTTATACATTTACGTCGGGAGAAGGGCTGGGGTCCTTCTGAGTGGGTTGAGAGTGGGTGCAGAGCAGCTGTCTCCTCAAGAGAACCCATTTTTTCCTGACGGGGCCCTCTAGCACTCGCGGGCCTAGTCCCCAGCAGCCAGGCTGTCTGGCTTTCAGCCCAGGGTTGAGGAGAGGCTGGGATTGCTGGGGCTGAGTGCTCCACAGGCCATGGTGGTCTTGGGAAGACAGGTCGGCTTCCAGAGGAGCACTGGATAAAATAGGGGAAGGGGCCAAGATGATCTGCCGAGTTGTGGGAACAAGCCTTAGGTGTTCAATGTCTGGTGCAAATAGTGTCAACTGCGAAATCTGTGCAAATTGTTTCAAACACAAAATTAACAAGTCTGAGCTAACCCTCACCCCTGTCCTTGAATGAGCTAAGTGAGAGCAGCCTACAAGAGGTTAAATCATGTGGAAAACCTTATTTTATTTATTTTTTTTAGAAAAAGAAAAGTGATATTTATTTTATTATTTTTTTATGGATCTTTATTGGAGTATAATTGCTTCACAATATTGTGTTAGTTTCTGTTGTACACCAGAGTGAATCAGCCATATGCATACGTATGTCCCCATATCCCCTCCCTCTTGCACCTCCCTCCCATCATCCCTATCCCACCCCCTACGAAACCCTTATTTTAAAATGGAGCTACATTTAGTCAAGAACCACTTAATGTAGCGTATGTCTTCAAATCATTGCCATTTTCCAGAGAAAATGTGCTTTAATTCCTTGATGCCAAAGAATGTCAGCTGCATTGTGTAATGAAAGTAGAATAATTGAGCTACTTGTTCATTACAAAGCTCTCCAGCTGAATACCCCAAATTCTTCAGTGGCTGAGTGGGCTTGCAGTGAATTAACAACGTTCCTTCAAAAAAAATTTTTTTTGAGGTAGGACACAATATTTACAATAGAATTTTTTGTGAAGTGCTACTAAATTCTTTTTACTCCAAGAAGGATCAACGCATTATTCTTTGTTGATAATGCCAGGGTGATTCAGAAGGACAAGCAAAACGTTAACCAAGTGTTACACAGAAGTCCAGACAAGCTTTACTCTGGCCACTTTTCTCTCAGTTTCCGCCAGAGAAACTTGACGTTCGTTTTCCTAATTTACTGCCCCTTTCTCACAGAGTTCCTGCCAATTGCCTTGCCTCCAGGTAACTGAAACACCAATTTTCCCCCATGAGCTGGAGAACCCCATAAAGGCAGAGACCATGTTGTATTTAACATCCCCGCCCTCAAAAACATGCAGTAGAGTACTTCACGCCTAGGAGGCTCTCAGGAAGGCACTGATGTTGGGTATAGAAAGCTAAGTTTAGGTGAGAGACTGGAATAAAAACGGATAAACGAAGTCCAAACTCGGAAAGACTGATGTCACCGGGTATGACTGACACAGTCTCCACATCTTCGCATTTCCTGGAAAGATTAAATGAAGTGCCAGCTGAGTCAGGGCTGTCTTGTCCCATTCTGGCTGGCTTTGGGAAAGCTGGCCGCACATTCAATCACAAAGCTCCGGCAGCAGTGGGGTTTGGGGAGTGGAGAGAAGAGTGAGAAAAGAGAGAAGGGACACAGTGAAACGTGGCCAGACCAACGAAGGCAGGCAGCAGACAGAAGCATGCTTCCAGGAGTATGGGAGCATTTTAAAGATCACAGATAGGTTGAGTTTGAAGACAAGAGAGAAAAGACTCCGATTTCAGGAAGTTGCTCCTTGATTTGATTTTTCGGTTGATTCCAGAGAGGTGAGGCTAGAAGCTAGATAACAGGAAGGTAAGAGGGGCTTGGTGGGAGGGGGGGACGACGAGACGAAGACCTAAAAGCTGGCAGGGGGGTGCCTCTGTCAGACTGGGGCTGGGAAGGGGAGTGGACACTGGAGTTTTATTTTAACAGCAACCCTCTAGGCAGTGGTTATGGCAGAAGTGGCCTTGAGAGAAAGAATCTGAGGAGCAGAGGAAAAGTACATTCTTCCTCTGAAATTGGAAGGAAATAGAAAAGAATGGCTATAGATTTGATTTGCTTCCATGCATCTCCCTCTCCCAGGTCAAGATAGTATACGGGGTAACGGAATGGAAACTGTCACAGTCACTTCTTTGTAGCGTTGGCTGGTCGCTAAAAAGAAGAAATGAGCAGTGGTGTGGATCCACTGACCATCAAAGAACACTGTCACCTCTGAACTGGTGATCTCTAGAGCCAATCCATGGACCAGTGTCCTTCCGTGCAAAACATCTCCCTGAAATATGGACAATGAGGTCCTTTTCTTCATAGAGCTAAATTCAATGTAAAGGACTGTCCTTTATGCTAGATTATATCCTTTTTCCCTTTTTTTGGTATTAAAATGTTCTTTGCTGAACATGAAACAATGATAGTAGATCAGAGTTTGGGTTTTTCCATTAATATCTTTACTTAGCAAAAGAAAAAAATGCTGTTTCTTGTGCGTCCCCCTCTACCACCGCCATCGTTTATTTTTTTCATAATCCTGTTTGTAAAATAAATTCGTGGGAACCATTGTTCTCAAACTAATGTTTCTATAGCTCTAAAATACAGTACAATTATTTTATATAAAGTATTTCAGAGCACCCAAGGAAAGACATTTTGGGTTTGGTCTCCCGGGAGGATTAACCCCCTTATGCCTGTGCTGCAGTCGAATTGTGAATTGTTTCCTGTTTCACCTTGAAGATGAGTGGGACGTCAAGTCTTTTCGACTCAACTATTTCCAAAAGGACCACGTGATGACTCTTGTGTACACCTCCCTCCAGACACACCAGTGAACAGGTATGTGGTGGGAAAGAAGCTCATGCAGCCCTGAGATCCCAGCCCTTTAGACCTGGAAGGAACTTTAGAGTTCATCTTGTCACCTAATCTGGATTATTCTATGAGGCCCTTTTTAAGGGAACAGATTTGCCCAAGGCTGTACAACCAACTAGCGGCAGAGCCAAGATGAGACGCCGAGTCTCCAAACCCCCAACCAGCCCTCACCCATCTCCACCTATTCCTAGCTCAGAATTATGGCAACCCCCTCTATTCCCAACAGGTGAGCCTCAAGGCCTAGAGTGGGAGCCTTGGCCCAGCATGCTAGGCCTACTGGGTGGTACGTGGAGTAGAGTGCCATTTTCTCCTTTGTAATAATGGCTATTTGCCTCAAATGTTTAATGCCTTCCTGATTGTATGACTCGGAGCTGGTGCTGTAGCCTCAGTCCCCTCCCAGGGGTCTTTTCTTCCAATGACCCAGGGGTCAGTTCTTGGTCCACCTCTGCTTCCACAATTTCAACAAGGCTTTCCTGCAAACGCCTCCACTGCCCTGCTCCCTCCCCCACTTCCCTGTTCAGTGCCCACCCCCAAGAGTGGAATTATGTCTCTCGTGAACCAGACCTCATGGGAATTCCAGTTCTACCGATTGGCACAAAAATTCTCATAGTAGCCTGTGAGGCTGAAAGATCAGGAATTACAAGCAAGAACACCTCTAGGGCTGGCAGAGACCTAGCAAAGTCACCTGATACTGTGACTGTAAGGGACATTGTGGACAGTGGCACCATGGGGCCATTAGAATAGGGGAGGATTTGGGCCACTCTGAGAAATGGGGGGAGGACCCAGGAAAGCTTCACAGAGAAGTCATTTGAGCTGGACCTGGAAGAATGAGTTAGAGGCAGAGAGAGGACTTTCCAAATCCAGCTCCCTGCCCCTTGTCATAGAACCAACCTTCCCCAGAGAGCAAAGCAGCAGCTACAGAGGAGAATCTCATTAAGAGCCAGAGAGGAGCTGCCAGCTGGGGTGCAGCTACTGTTTGGGGTAGTGTAGAACCAAATGGTCCTTCCTTACTGATTTGGGTTATGCCCCACCTGATAAAATAAGGTCATCTGTCCACTGACTATAAACTGCGATTTAATGCCCAAATGCCATTAAAGTTACTCTGTATTTTTGGCTTCTTTAATTATCTTTTTTAGAGTTTGTAGAATAATTTGAAATTTTTTTGAGCCCATGCCATGAAAAATAAAGTGTAATAAATTAATGTTTTGACTATTACACTGGCAAGTTTAACAAGTTATATTGACATCTCACTATGATTTATGCCCTTGGGTAATGATACAGCCACTTCATGGCACATGTTATGATAAGGTGTTCAGTTGGAGATGTGTCATGAGCATGTGTTTTCATGTGTATCATGGAAATTAACATAAAGGAATCCAGAAACAGATTCTATCTTTGTGGAAAGAGCATTCACATGGGAATCAGGAAGACTTAGCTTCTTTCCCCAGCTCAGCTCCTGGCACTAAGTGTCTCATCTCTAACTACCATCCACTTCACTTTCTCATCTGTAGAAGGGAAGCAGTTGCCTAGGGAGGGCAAAAATGTAATAGATGGTTTCTAAGGACTCTTCCAGCTCTGTCATTTCTATGATGAAATTCAAGGAATTCCTTTATTGAACAGTGGTCCAGAACATTCCCTCCATGCCTGTCAATCTTGTGTAACGTTTGCTTCTGAAACCCTGAATCCTTGGCTTTCTCAGGAGCTCTTAGCATTAGTAGTTTGCCGACTCAAAAATTCCTCAACTGCTAATGCTTATTGTCCCACTTTAGCTGTTGCTGAGAAAGAGCCAGCAGGGCTGGGGGAAGTGAGAAAAAGGAGCTGGATCTGGAGCAAAGAATCACCCCTGGGATAATGGATCACTGCTTTTCTTCGAATTAGAAAATGAGGCCTGAGCTGACTGCAAATATGAGGTTGCTCATATGGCTAGCAGGAAGCTAGGAAGTGAGGTGCCCGAGGCCAGGCCCCCATCTGCCAGCTCCAGGCAGGTTTCTGGGAACCAACAAAGGCATTTTCTGGCTCCTTCAGTCCTCTGCCTCGGAAGGCTCCATTCAGAAGCGAGGAACCTTCTGCCAAAACAGAGGACATTTCCTCCTAAGCCCCCCTGTACTCCTTGCCATTGTGGGCGGCATCTTCTGTCTCGTGGCACCTGGGCTTCTTGCCATCACCAGGGCTTCCTTTTGATCCCTGGTTTACATGGCTTTCTGTTGAGCAAATAAACACGCACTCGTCCCCGCCCCCAACAAGACAAGGCGATTCATTCACAGGAGCTGCTGCCCAGCTGATAGGTGTTCTGGCCTCCTTGCAATGCAGCCAGGCATGCTGCTGACCCCAAAGGTGAAAGGCTTTATCAGCCATTCTCATCCCCCGGCTGGCCAGTTGCTACCCAAGATCATACAATAATTTTGATATTTGTCTTTCCTCCCCTACTCCTGCCTCCACAGCTCTTAGTGGCTCTTAGGACAGAGCTGTTTCCAAAGTGGCCTTTGACCAGGTCAGCTGGAGCCTGGAAAGGATGGGCCATGTGGTCAGGGTTGCCTTGCCGCAGCTGCTCAAATCCTACATCTGCAGACCTGGCTGTGCCTTTGGAAAGACAAGGCCATGAGGAACCCTTTCGGGGTACTTCCCCACATGGAGAGGGAGAGGGAACGAGAAGCCCCTTTGTAGGAATGTAATGGCTGAGAAAACAAGTCCACCTTTCTGGCTTATCCTGACTTTGGGGCTCAGCAATCTTCCTTTCACTTTTATCTTATGGCCTAGCGGGGGAGACAAGACCTTCACTAACATGCTCTCCAGCTTTTAGAGTTTAAGGGAGAGCCCAACCAAATGGTCGCTGAGTCTAGAGGAGGGAACATTGACTTCCAGCTGGACACTCATGCAAGGGTCTAGAGGTGGTGACATTTGAGCTGGGCCAAGAGGAGAGGTAGGATTTCACTCGGCAGAAATGGAGATGGGAGGGCTCTCATTTATGCAGCTGCCTCTGTGTGAAGGCAGGAGAATGCAGAGCCAGTCTGAGCAACAGGGAGAGTGGAGAGGCAGCCGATGAGGTAGGACAGACCACACCACCACAAATAAACACGCCCCTCCAGTTTGTCAGTCAGCCCACCTGGGAGTCCTGAGCCACCAGGAGTCCTGAGCCCAGTTTGAGTAACACTCTTCAGACTCTCTTCTTCATAGAAATTCATGAAGAGGATTTGGAGGGAGAAGTGACCCCTAAGAAGTCCTTAAAGGGCAGCTCCATGATCTCAACTCAACTTACTCCTTCTCTAGGCTTCTTTGGAATCATTCCAACAAATGTTTGGACTCGTCCAACATTTTTCTACGTAAGTTACTGAGTGCTCTATGTTTTACCCCAAGCCACAACTGACAAGAAGGGCTACAAACAGCCTATTAACTTGTTGTTTAGAGCTAAGAGTCTGTAGAAATCATTTTGGTGCTTTTCAAAGTCATCTCCAGGGTGCAATAGAAAGAGGTTTGAGTCACTTGTGACAGCATTGAGTAAAACTGACCCCTTGCTCCCCTGCCAATAGTCAAAGCAGAGAGTTTCGGGAATAAGACCCTAAAGAGACTACTCCCACCATGCCTGCCAGGCCTGCAGCTCTAGAACCTCCTGTGCCAGAGGCCTGCAGAGTCTGAGCAGGCGCACCTCCAGCTCCTCCTCTAGCCCTAGCCCTACGTTGGGAACCAGCTCCTGCTGCTTTTCCCTCCTACGAGGAATAGCATTTCCCCTGAATTATATCCATCTTCTGTGCCTTTTTAGTGTATCAAATGATCAGGGCTCCCTGTTAGTGTAACTGGTTTTTTATTTGTTTAAAAAATATAATAAGAAGGACATTCCCTTTAGGAAAATCACCACCCCTAGAAACAGAAAACAATAGTAGGGGACAGACTGAATTGGACACCAATATGATTGAAGGCCAGCAAAGTGTGATCAGAGAAACAGCAGGAAGGAGAAAGAGGCGAAGAGAAGTGAACAGAAAGCTAAGAAAGGAAACCACCTCCCTAAGGAAGATAACGGAGTCAGACCAGGGGCAGGTGGGGATGGCTGTCAGAAGAGAAATCAGATCCAAAGAGACCTGCCACATTAAGGGTTGAAGAGGTACTTTGCTTGGGCTTAAAACGGGCATAGGAAAGCTGGACTTTGGAGGCAAACTACAAGGCAGACAGAGGCTGGAAAGACTCAGGACTGAGTTTGGAGGCTGAAAGAATACCAATGTGGGGAAATTCCCAAAGGCAATTTCTCACACTGGACTTGGCCATGTTGCCCCTTGTCATTTGCGTCCTCCCCTCTGATACCCTGAGGTTATTTGCACTATTCTATAGTTCCCACCCTAGAAGGGCAGCCACTGAGCATGCACCTGAGGGGGCACAAAGCATCCTTTCCAAATTAGGTCAGTTTAGCCTTTCTGGTCCTGAGTTGACCAGAGGCAGGATTCACCTAATTCTGGGTGCAGGGGCTACACCTCCAAGGCCAAGGCTCCTCCCACTGAGCTAGGTGTATAAAAGGTCGAGCAGAGAATGAATGTCCCCTTGCCACTCCTGAGGCTTCTCAGGATCAGGGCCACAGGCCTGCATGCTGACCCTACTCTTGCTAACCCACCGTGCCTTCCTTCCTTTTCTTTTCTGGCCATCCAAGACATGATTCTGCTCTCTCAGGCCTGAGTCTTCTGCTCTTTATCCTTTGATTGTCTAGACCTGATTTATCTGCCAGTTTCTTTTCCATAAAGTATCCTTGGGTTGCTTTGTCTTTCCAAGGCTAGGGTTACTGCTGGCTAAATTCAGCCCACTGAGAATGACTAGAATCCTGGAGAAATACTGGTTATGGTTGGGCTTAAAAACAAAAGCCCAAAGGGTGCGGTGCCGCCAAAGATTAAGCAAAAATTGTTCTTGAAAGTTGTATAAACATTTTTAAAAGAGTAAAATTTGGGTAACAATTTCCCTGCCAAAGAAAAATTTTTACAAGATCCCTTCTGTAATCTCCACAAAATGGTAGAGCTACAATTCTAAAACGGCAACAAAGGGGAAAAGGAAAACTGGATTAAATATTTAAAGTATAGACTTCTTAAATACATTTCCCCTTTTGTATTTTATTATCATCCTGTTGCCCCTTCTTGACTTTTTTTTGTTCACATCAAGCAACTCATTGCCATCTTCTCCCCACCTTGGGTCAGTTCCAGTCCTTTTCTCACTTCTATCTGCCTACACTTTTCAAAACATGTGCCCATACTGTTTCTGCTGGCAGACATGAGCTAAACATGGACCTGACACTCTTGCAAATTCAAATGAACAGTCCTGAGCATCTTCACTCTTTGGGGTCCCATCTCCCATTCTACTGTGAAGCATCATTGCTCACCTGAGGGCGTTCACTGATGGAGAGACCTTGTCTAGGCCCAAAGGTATGTCACTGGCTCCCCTTCCAAATCACAGACACATAGGATAACGGTGCTGAGGGTCAGCCTAACCACCCTCAGAGAGCACTTGTCATTCCAACCCTGAGTTCTCAACTTTTAACCATTACTCCCTATAAACAACAACCTATTTTCCTCTGGGCAGTATTGGGCAAAATGTTAAAGGAGGCACAGTGTCATCCTTGGTGTTCTCTTTCTAGAGAATATGCCCAGAGTCTCCTGGCCTCTTTCTCACCTTTCTCCAGCTATCCCCCCCTACAGATCACAGTCTTGGACTGAAGGTGTCCGTCACCATAACTAGCACCACCTCCAATCTCTGCCTGTGGAAAGTTCCCTCTCAGCCTCCTAGGTCCAGCTCAAATGCGACCTCCTCTGGCAGCCCTTCCTTGATGTCCAGCCTGCATCTTTCTCTCTTCTGAAGCCCCATGACCCTTGGAATGGGCTTTGCTATGGTACTTGGTATTTTCTACCACTAGACAGTAAGCTCCTCGAGGGCAGGATCCATGTCTGATTCATCTCTGGGTCCCCTGCAGGCTGAGCTCAGTGAACCCTTTCTGAGGCATGCAGAAACGGCTAAGGAAGGAGTGAGGCTCTAACCATGGCACAATGTGCTATGCCAGTAGGTTAGGAGGAACTCGGGCCTGGAGTCTACTTCTTCCTAAGGCTGGTCCTTACCCCTCCCCTCCCCTTCTCACCCCCAACCGTTCCTAAAGGACCTCTCTGTTTCACTGTCTTCAGCCAACTGTCACTGTGGGACAGAAGCCTCTGGGAAGGCTTCAGCTGTTAACAGCTTAGAATGTTGCTGTTCCCAGAAGTCTCTGCACTGAAGGGAGGGCTGGGAGAGGGGAAGTGGGAGGAGGGTTGAAGGAGGTAAGGGTGTGAACCTTCACTTCCCAATGACTCCCCCCTTAGTATTCTGAGTGGCTTTCCTTCTCTTTATGTCTATGCCTTTTAGAAAGATATATGTCCTGGCTCTTAGCAGCCCTTAAATTAATAGTAATCATTCTTAGTATTGTCATTACCAATAAGTCAAGAATAGCAACAACACAGACATGTAAAACACAGAGCCCACCCCAAATACCTGAGCACTTGGAGGTGCCAAGTAGGAGATACAGATGGATTTTGGTAGGCAGAGTTTCTGGAAAGAAGTTTCTGAAAGGAAGGAGTTTTGAAGTATCTGCCTCCCTGGTGGTGGAAACAGGCTGAGCAAAGACAAGGAGGTGAAAACAGCAGGTTGTGTGTGCACAGGGAATGGCCAATGACTGAAGAGAGGGCCCTTCTAAGAGACTGACAAGTGGAGCTTGTTAAAGGGCAGGAGGCAGTGGGAGGGGAGAGAGGGGCCAAGCTGAAGGGACACGTCATGACAAATTCAACTTGGAGTTGCAGTTGCATGTGCTGGTGGGTCAGTAAGAAGAAATGTCCCCTAGGAACCTGAAGTTCCCAGGCTGAGAGTGGAGAAGCAGGACCTAGGGTCACAGGTGTGAATGGATCTTGCAAAGCAGCAAGTGTGAGGGAAAGGGCAGGGATCAGGATGCAGCAGGGTCTCCAAATGGAAAGTGTTGCAGGCTGACAATATAGTAATAGGAGCAGAGCTTCCAGCCCTTCCAAGTTCATCAATTACAGCAGAGAAGTCCAGAAATATAAGGCCGGGGTGGGGGGGGGGTGGGAAGTACAGGATGGAGGAGGAGAAGGTTGTTAGAAACCTGCAGTGTGCTCTACAGGCAACTTTGTTTAAAATAAATATTGACATTTTATTCAGTTAGTGATTTCAAAGATTAACATCTTCATTGCTTTTCTGGATTGGGAGATATATTGAGGGCTCAATAAATGTTGAGTTGAACTTCCCACTTGGCCCTCTCCCTGGTGCTAGGTTTGCATAAGTGTATCCCTTGTCTTGGGGGTGTTGTGGAAACCTTTGCTTTCTCCCCGTTCTTCTCCCTTTAGCTGCCAGCCAGGCAGTAAATCTTGCCAAATAAAGTCAACTTTACATGACTTACGCTTCTCCTCCACCCACTATCACTAAGCCAATGATTGCTGCAAAATCTTGAAGGGAGACAGCAGTCCTTTGCAGGAGTAAAACTCTCTCCCTATTTTTTTCCATCCCAAGTCATGTTAAAATGGTTTTCAGTGGATAGTGAGATGATGAGGGATGTTTATTTTCTTTAAATTTTATGCATTTTCCAAATATTACTTTGATAGTTAATTTTTTTGTTTTGAAAGAAGAAAAGTAGATTGGACAGGATGGAGTTATCACTCTTAGAAAGTCTTCCAAGAGAATCTCCATAAGCCATGGAATTCCCAGTGACATGACAATACCTCTGTTTCCTTCAAGAGAAAATTCTTAGCATAATATTCAAGGTTTTAAATTTATTTTTAAAAAGATGCATGAGCATAAACTCTACAAGGTAAACTTTAGGGTTGCACTTCAAAATAGATAGTTTACTACCGCCGCCCCCCCCCTTGGCTGCTTCTCTTCCTTTCAATGTAGGACATCACCCATGAGTATCAACTCTTCAATGCATTATAGGAAAATGTGATTTTGGAAGATTCCTAAGAATAGAATTGTGAGGGCATAACCTATGTCATATGGCTAGCAGGGAAACTCAGCTAGCAGGGAAAACAGTCATATGGCTAGGACTGTCTCAAAAACAAATTCAGCCAATACAAACTTAACATGTGAACACAGTGAGTGCTGCTCACTGGCCTCCACTGCTGCCTTGACACCCCCGTGCTCTGGGCCAGCTGACGACTCCCTCTGTGTCCCCACATACTCTCTGCTGGCCTGCTGCTGGACCTTCCATTCATTGATCCAACCTTTACTGAGCACCTGGTACATGTCTTTGGCCCTGAGGTGACGGAATGGACATGACAGATCCCTGCCATGAAGAGACACACGACCAAGAGGAGAGGCAGTTGTGCCAAGGTCACAGTATGACAAATGACTGCGGTCACAGAGGTCCATCCAGGATGTTAGCACAGCTCCCAATTCTGCTTGGGTGAAGGTGATGGGGAAGAAAAAAGGGAAGGCGGTCACAAAGAAGGGGACACTTGCATTGATTCACCAGGCACACTGCGGAAGCGGCTATGAGAGAGGAGCTGGGAGGTGATGAACCAGAGAGGAAAGCCAAGGCGGACCACATCAAGAGAAAGACTCGGGAATGACAGTTATCTGGATCTTATTCTGCCAAAATGTGAAATGGAAGACTGAGCCACATTGACCTAGGACAGGAGGGAAGGAGATGTGGTAGGCGGAATTCTAAGGTGGCCCCCAAGATTCCAGCCCCCTGGTTCACATGGCTGTGTAAGCCCCCACCCCTTGAGAATGAGCAGGACTTACGAATATGATGTAATTTCACTCTCGTGATTGTTACCTTATATAGCAAAAGGGATTTGTAAATGAAATCAATGACCCTAATCAGGTGACTTTGAGATAATTTAAAGGGAGATTACTCTGGGTGGTCCTGAACTAACCAGGTGAACCCTTTAAAAGAGTTCAGGCCTTCAGAGAAGTCAGAATGATTTCAAGCAGCAGAGATGCTCTTCTGTTGACCTTGAAGAAGCAATGTGCCGTGTTGTGGAGAGGGCCACATGACAGGGAATGGCAGGTGGCCTCTAGGAGCTGGAACTGACTTCTCCCAACAAGCAGTGAGCTTGGAAGAGAGCCCTAAGCCTCAGATGAGACTGCAGCCCCAGCCAACACCTTGATTTCAGTCTGAGCAGTGGACCCAGCTAACCCATACTTGGACTCCAGGCCCACGTGAGATACATTTATATTGTTTTAAGCCACCAAGTTTGTGGTAATTTGTTACATAGCAATAGAAAACTAGTACAGTCAGTAAAGGAGGGAGTAAATGTTGAGGACAGAGGGTGTAAGATCTGGAGTCCTTTGAGAAGCTCGGAAGCAAGAGAGCATCCTGGCCAGCTGGAGTCATTCAGTGAGAGGTGCTGAAATATAAAATCAAGCAAAGAAGACTTGCCCTCCTCCTAAGGATCCCCACGGTAGGGATTAAATCCATGTCTTTCCTTCTCAAGAGGAATGCTCAGGGGAGTGGTGCTGGCTACAGGTCTGTGAGTTCTCCCACCCAACAGGAGACTGGCATAGAGAAGAGAATCCGCAGATGAAATTTACACTCTGGGGAGGTGTCAACAGTGGGTTTCCGTCAAAGGCAAATCCTTCACTTTTGTCCCTTGAAACATGGCAAGTTTCTTCCCTGAAATTTAGTCGTTTCCTAGAACTTTCTTTCATGTTGTTACTTGCTACCGAAGGCACAAAAACAAGCTCCACCATCTTGTGGTGCATTTTCAATTCTTTTAGAATATTGAAAAAAAAAAAAAGCACAGCCATTTTATTTTTTCCCCCAGAAGAGCCAATATTTGTTTTTTCTTTCTTCTTTTTAAAAAAAATTTTGCAAGGGTCACTCCAGTTTCTTTTGAACTGGTGAATCATTTCAATATTTGAATCATTTTAAAGGGTTCAGATGGACTATTTCTTTAATATTGGACATAATTAGAGGTTATATAATACGCACAGGAAGGACAAATAGCTTTAAAAAGAAAACCCTCCATCTCTTTTTCTTCTACCATCTCAAGGGCCCTAAGTCTCCACTAAAAACAATAAAACATTTAAAATGATAAAGTTATCTTTAAATGAAATTTCAAAGCTCTAGTAGATTATGCAATAGAATATTAAGTGCCTATTTTGTGAGAAAAGTATGGCACAGTGCTGCTGTCACATCCCCACATGGAAACAAATTACAGACATAACAATACAGGATAATTATATGTGGCACGAGGAGTCCAGACAAAGGTGCAATTGCAGAGGAGGGAGAAGTTGCCTAGAGACCAGGTGACTAGCCTTGAGCCCATATTTGAAGGAAGGGTAATCTCCCATCAGTGATGAGGACTGAGAAGGGGGGTGGGGTGCTGGCATGGGGCAGGAAAAAGTTGGGAAGGTTGGAGGAATCTAGGCATATTTGTGTAGCAGTAAGTGAACCAGTTGTGTTGAAGGTGGAATTCACAGCAGGAAGTAGAGATGTTTGGAAAAGCAGGCAGCTGTGGAAGGTTTTGATTATTGAGTCTAGATCTTTCCTGTATGCAGTGGAAAGCCACTAAAGTTGTTTGGATCCATCAAAAGCAAATGTTTTATGAAAATCCATGGTTGGTTGTGTTTGTCTGGATTGGTGGCAGGGAGACTGTTGGGAGTTTACGGTGAAAGTGACAAGGACCCAGCCAAGGCAGTGGCAAGGAGAGGAGAAGATGGCATTCAAAATATAATACACAAAAAAATCAAAAGGACATGGTAGCTCTTTAGGGAATCTGTTGACGTCACAAGCCTTCAAAGGTTTTGGCTGGGACCCTGTATTTTGGTGCGGTCCAGTGCTCTCAGGCAATCCTCCTTTCTCTTTCCAGAGAAATATAATCATATGTGGTCTTACTCTGACGTTTTTACAGAATTAGCTCATGACTAATTGAGAACTACAGGGATTAAAAATAGTCATATCTGGAACAGAGCATTGTAATGGTGTAAAAGGCTGCTTGCTCTGGGGCAAGTGTGAGCCAACTTTTAAAGACGCTTTTTGGGTGCAAATTGATGCTAAGAGATGCTGCTTGGGCCCCAAGTTTCCATAGGCTTCCACATATCTTCTTACTTGGCTCCCTGCTAAGCTGTCAGTTTCTGGGTTGCCTCAGTTTCCTCCTCGAGAAATGTGTGTGATTCATCCTAATGCTAGTCTCATTTCCACCGCTGCCATTTTGATATTGTTCTTGTCTCTACTCTTCAGCAGTCATGAAACTGAACGCAGTCACCCAGTGCCTCATACCTGGATTCTAGTGAAATGAAGGATGGAGACACGAAGGGTAAGAGCTAATTAACTACTGAGCACCAACAGTGTACTAGGTCCTCTGCTAGAAACTAATGAGTGTAAAGTGCTTAGCACAGTGCCTGCTACAGTTGCAGCTCAATCAATGTTCATTTCTTTTCTCCTTGTTATTAAATTATAAAGAGGGCATGAGATGGTGAGAGAAAAGGAGCCAGAAGGGAGATGGGCAAGGAGAAGCCCTGTCTGGTCTGCAATGCAACGTGCAGGTAGCCCTGACCCTCCTGGAGCAGGAGGAGAAGCTGTTCCTCACTGACCAGTTAGGAAGGAGAGAAGCCTTCCACCTCAAAGCTCTTAGCTCCCCTCTGAGCCAGGGCCAGCATTGAGGCAGGGGGGGAACTAGGAGGGATAACCCTGCTCCTCTGCTGCTTCTGAGTAATGGGGGACAGTCTTCTATCCCCAGATCACCCTCCTGGTCAGAGGAAAGTGTCTTGGAAAATGATCCCTCCCTTAACTTAGCTTTTCGTCCTTTGTATCATGATCAGTTTCTGATTATTGTATTTTTTTAGAGAGGGGGATTAACACTTACTTGAATTATGATCAAAGGAGATCTAGGTTCTGGAGAACCTGGGACCTGGCTTCCTAGTGGACTTCTTCCTCTCTTGTGAGCCTCCAGATCCCATTGTCAGGGGCAGGGTCTCTTTTCCCCAAAGTCCTCCTCAAAATGACACACTTGTCACACAGCAGACTGCTGTGGCTCTAGTGGTATGAGAAGGGAACATAGTTAGACCCTAAAGTCTTAGATGCTGATGCAGTGGAGAAAACAGAACCCATACTCAGGAGACCTGGGTTCTAGTCTATGTGTTGCTCTTAAGACCTTGAGAAAATCATGTCACCCTTTGAGTCGCAGTCTCCTTATGTACCATAGGAACCACAACGCTTATCACAAAGTCTTGCTGGATTGTGGTGAGAATGGCAAGACAATTGACACACAGAGCACCCTTGCCGACTTATGGCACCTACTTGTGCTAGTTAAATGGCTGACCCCTGTTCTTCCTCCCATTTTTATCTCCTTTCCCAGATTCAACACTCTGGCCTTACTTTGATGTAGAAAGAGAAGGTAAATGCTTTCAAATAGAAAAGGCCGCAGAGGTGGAGTGAGGGAGATAGTTTATCTCCCTTATGAAGGATTATCTCCGTGGCAGGTGGCCTCAGCTTCTCCCACTCTTATTTTTTTAAATATCAGATCCCATTCTTTTTCCACCTCAAGTGCCACTCTGGACGCTCTCCAATGTCTTCACTTCCCTTTTGAGTTCTGGAACCCCAAACCAGGTTGTGTTCTCTAAGACTATATATAGTAGGTGGGCAAGAAGACTGCTACACAGAGTAATCTTGGCATTTTGTAGAGTTCACAAAACTAAAAGTAGTACTTTATATACTGTTTGGTAGAAGTGCTTTGTGGTTTGTTGCCCTCAGAGGAGAGAGGCAATATAGATGTTTTCTAGAAAGACAAATCCCCAGAACTGGGCTGAGAAATGCTCTCTGACAATGTGTTGTGGTTTGGGGGCTCACAAGAGACCTCGAGAAAGATCTCAAGCTTGGGTCCTAAATTTCTAGTCCAAATTCCTGTTATTCTACTGGACTGTGAGCTCATTGAGGGCAGGGACCATATTTTAGCCATTTTTGTATCCCCAGGATATAGCACATAGGGGCATACAATACATCTTTGCTGAGTGAACATCTATATCAAGTATCTACCCAAATAAGGCAGAAAACTTGGAGCCATAGACTCCTGGGAGCTGGCACCACCAGACCAGGGTATATAGGATCCCCAAACACAGGTTCTATCAGTGGGCTGCTGCCAGTAACACTTTGGGGAGCACCAACCAAAAGAGAAGGATTCCAAGTGTGTTGCTAGACTTCTGGTTCCAACCAAATGGAGGAGGCATGCTGCACTCTGTCTCTCCCACTGATTACAACTAAACACTCTGAACAACAACAACAACAACAAAGACAAGTAACTGAGGACTTTGAACAGTAAATAAAGCAGGGGGATTGGGGAAAAAAATCAAAATATGATGAATGACCAATATGGTAGCAGCAAGTTTCCTGGGATTTTTCTCCTGGATTTGACCTGTCCGTGACTACTATACAGAGTTATGAAACTGCATGGCAGTCATGTACAGCAACAACTCCAAGAAACAGCCCATTTTTCTGGCCAAATGACCTGGAAGATTGGACCCTACAAGCCAGAGAGTGGGGACAAAACCCTGTTCTTTTTTCTCATATTTTTTATCTTTTAGTTCAGCTTTAAGGCCATAGGTAGCCCCCAGACTGCACTGCCACCATGCTAGCAGCTCAGGTACCTAAAATCCCTGAGAGAAAACCTATAACTCTGGATAGAGGAACTCAGAAAAATTCACATAACCCTGTTATGTAAAGAGTATGAGGGTAGTTCTTATTTTTTTTTTTTGTCTTGTCACTTTGTACTGATTTTAAGAGGACCCAGAGTCTCATTACATACCATACAAAATGTGCAGGTTAGAATCTAAAATTATCCAATGTGATAAGAAGCAGAAAAATCTGACCAGTTATCAAGGAAAAGATATGATAATGTTGGAATTACTAGGAGAATAATGTCCATCCTGGAAGCCTCAGAGAAGGAGAAGGGGGAATGAGGGTGGGTTATGCTTAAACCTAAATCTAACCCTAACACCACAGCCTATAACCCTAACCCCTAACCTATAACCCTAAACCTAACAACCCTAACCTTGGACTCTAGACCCTCGATCCTGACACCTAAACTCTAATCTCTGACCCTGACCCTTTAACCATCACTCTCTATCCTGACTCTCCAACCCTGACCATAATCCTAACCCTAACCCTGACCCCTAAGTCCTGACACTGACTCTGACCACAGACCTAAACCCTAGCAAAGTGGATACCGAGGGATGTCTCTATAATCTCTCAAATAAACCAAGGGAATAAATCTTTATCACCTTACATTTAGTAATAGTTTCTTAGATCTGACACGAAAGTACAAGCAATGAAAGAAAAAAATAGATACATAGGATTTCCTCAAAGTTAAAAACTTTATCATCAAAAATGCTATCCAGAAAGTGAAAAGACAGCCCACAGAATGGAAGGAAATGTTTGCACATTTTATATCTATAAAAGTCTATTTTTAGAATATATCAAGAAACTTACCAGGGACTTCCCAGTTCCTATGTAGACTTTTTCTGTTAAAAAAATTATAACATTATTTATCAAAACCTAATGCTATGAAACAAGAGACCATTATCCTGCCAAGAGTTTTGCACCTTTTGTAATGGTGCAAATGACTGAAATGGAGATGCTCACAGAACCAAAATGGAGGTTGGCTTTCCCCAGCAGCTTCCTACAGAAACCTTCAAGCACCGTGGGAAGCCTGGAATTTATTGCAAAGGAAAGGAAGCTCTATAGAAAACTTTCGCTCCCAGTAAACTCATTTCAAATGTCATCATATTTTTCAGATGCTAAGGAGTGGAATGGAATGCCCTCATTGCCTTGGATTCCTAGTGTAATGTCGTCTGTCAGAATACATTAATCCCCTATGTCTGTAAACACGATAATAACTACCACTTGTGTAGCATCTTACAGTTAACAGAGTAGTTCTCATTTCACGCATTTTCTCATTTCATCCTCCCAACCACTATCTTCCCAGGTAGATGAGAGCAATCACCTCCTGTTTTCTCAGAGAAAATAGTCTGAGAGAGGTTGAGAATTTTACCCCAGACCATCCAGCACTAAGCTGGAGAGAGCGCCAACTGTTCTGGCATCCAATTCTGTCCTCTTTTCCCACCACCAAGAACCAGAGGCCCTGGGCAATGCCAGAGCCAAGCTGTGAGCTACAGCTACTGGGCGCAGGGCCAGTTACCCCACTTTAGAAGGGTAGGATGTAGTAGATTAGATCCTCTCAGTTCATTCCTCCCGAGAAGAACACAGTGTTGAGAGTCAGCTCCAAGATGCTCTGTCCCTTTCACATTCCCTCATTTGCCCTCCAGCCAGGCTGCTTGGCTGGAGAGGCTCTCTGGTATTAGACACAGAAAAGTTCTCCATCCCCACACCCTGTGTATGAAGGCTCTTTTGAAAAAGTCTTCTCTTCCGTCCCTCCAGTGCCTGTGAACGTGCTTGGCTTTAAGTCAAGTAGGCTTGGGGACTGGTGGTTGTTTCTTCAGGTTTTGCCATTGAGGAGCTTTGAAGGGCTTTGCTGCATGGCCCTCACATCTGCTTCCACTTGGCTCTCCTCTCCACCAAGGAATTCTGTCCCCTCACATTCCTGCACATTCATTCAGCCTCCATGATGCACTGATGTGCCCAGAGGTCTTCTTTCCCTCCCTGCATGAGCCATTTTCAGCTCATTTATTCACACATTGCCTCCATTTTCAAGAAAAATAGAAAGTAGTCTCTTTGAGTGTGATAACTCTGAGTCAGTGCATAGTGTCATCATTTCAAAACAAAAAGAAGTCAAAATGTGGGTGGGTTCATTCCCTGGCAAGGGAATAGGCCTTCTCTTCTTTGTTTTACCCTTAATGACTCATTCAACCTGAATCAAAGCTGAGTAGTCTTGGCCTTGGAACAGGAGGCTGGGGGTAGGAGGAGCAGAGGGTAGGCGTCCTGTAAGCTGGGGCCGTGGGCCCAAACCCCAGGAACCATGTCCATGAGGCATGAAGAGGGCAGAAGGGACTGAGAAAACAGAGTGGTAGGGTGGTGCCATGCAAAGCCCTCGCTCATCTCTGGTCCTGGTTCTTCCCTCTATAAAAACTTCTAAAGGCTCACATGAGTGGGTTGGGAAAGGACAGGGCGCATGACTCCACTGTAACTATTTCCCTGAATCACTGTGCTTTCCTACCGGGGCATTGGAGTCTTGATTCAGGAAAGGAGGTTTGACCCTCACCTGTTTAGGCACCTGGAGAGGTGGAGAGAGGAGGCTTTGGTGACAGACTTAGGTCTGGATCCCACCTCTGCCACTTCCTGGCTGTGTGACCTTGGAATAAGTACTTAACCTCTCTGAGTCTCAGTTTTCTCATTTGTAAAAAGGGATTAGTAGTACTTATCTTGTTAAGTCCTTGTGAGGATAAAATGTAACATTTTCGAAGTGCCTAGCACCACAATGCTGCTGAAATTATCTCCTAGACTTCCCTGGCTCACATACAGGATGTGTAGGGCAGTGGCCAAGTTGGCTTGTTGGCCTTGGATAGCCATTTAATCTCCCTCAGTTTCTTCTTCGGTAAGATGGGATAACATGTGCTTCGCAAAAGGATTGTGAGCATTAGAAATGAAGGCATGAAGAGTCCAGCACAGCTCCAGGGCACTGTGGCTCCTTAAGTGGTGCTGCTGGTCAATTGGAGGTGATAATTATTTACCTTACAGGTCGCTGTCAGGGGCCAATGCCCCGAGAAAGGGCTCCCTGGGAAGATGGCAGCAGTCCTTAGATCAGAGGCAATGTCAGAGACTGGAGGCTGGACCAAGACAGAAGATGCCAGCAGGTTTTGAGCCAGAGAACGTGGGATCAGGGGGCCATCAGCTGGAGCCAGTACCCAGAGGTGTGGGGCAGGGTGGTCAGACAGGGCATGATGCCTGGCAGGACACTTGCCCCCTAGGGCCAGAGAGGCTGCTCCACAGGCCCAGTTACGCAGCTGTGTCTTCCACAGTCTTGGGCTCAAGAAGTCTTTCTGCTGGGTCCACAGGCCTCACTCACAATGCAGGCTGCCAGGCAGGGTTCTGCAGGGGTCAAGAAATTGTAAAGCAGCACCCTGGTATAGCAGCTCTAAACATGGGGACCTGGGTCGCTGCAAGAGACCCACAAGCATAAAAGCATTCCTTTGGGGGAAGGAGGACCTTTTGTCTTTTTCCTGGTGGAAGCTGAGATCTGTGGGGTTTTGGTCATGCTGGGCTGTCTAGTGGTCCACAGACCCCTTGAGGTTCCAACACAAATGGCCTTGGGATACACGAAGAACTCTGTACCACTCTGAAAGAGCAATGAGATTCATCTCCCCAGTCCCTCCTTTCAGCAGAAGTTTTAGTTGCACCCCCTGGAGAACCAGCTCTTTGTGGCTTTCCCAAGAAAACGACAACCAAACCATCCGCTAAAAAGTCACACACCGTTGTGCCTCAGTACTCCTACTTGCATCATTGTTCAGCCTGTGATGTCCTCTCCATTCACCAAAATCCTACCCATACACAAGGCCCAGCTCCAATCTCAACTCTTCCAGGAAGCCCTCGTATATCTTTCCAGCCCACAGCAATTATCCCTTCCTTAAAACACACGGATCATGCCGCCGTTTTCTTTCTGGATAGCTCGTATTCCATGGCTTTGTTTCTTAACATCTGCCTGTGTTATTTTAACATTTTTCCTTATGAATGTTAGTTTCCTCTGTCTTTCTAGTTCCTTGCTTCCAGCTAGTCACCAAAGACTGTCGGTTGTACCTCTCAGCGATATCTCAAATCTATCAACTTCTGTCTACCTCTCAGGGCCTTTTTCTGGTTCAGGCCACCAGCACTGCAACAGCCTCCTAAGTGGTCCCCCCACATCTAGACCTGCCCCTCCAATCCATTCTCTACCCTGAGGCTAGAGGACTCTTTCTAAAATACAAATATGCCTCAAGCATTTTATCCCACTAGCCTCAAGATAAAATATAAACTCTCCAACAGGCCTTTCAAAGTCCTGCCCACCTTTCCAGTCACATTTCTCAACATTCCCCACGCCTCTCTTCCACCATGGTCACCAAGGCCTGTCCCACTCTGGTCATGATAAAGCCTTCTCAGCTCCTCACACACACACTCCTTTGGACATTCTATCTGGAGTACTCTTCCTTTCCACCCTCCGTGCCCCTCACACAACACTCCCTTGGCCTACACATCCTCAGTCTTCAGGTCTCCACTTCAATGTTATCTCACCCACTAAGCCTTGACCCTACCCCCAACACCCTAGTCCAGGTGACATACCTGGAGTACCTTGTCCCCTCCCATCAGGGCACTTTTAATTCCATATTGTAGTTGCCTGTTTACTGGTCTCTGTCCTCCACTGGACTATAAGCGATTTCAGAGCAGGAAGCATGTCTGCTTCTACAGTTCACTGTTGTATCCCCAGTGCTGCACCTAGTGTCTACATTTAGTAGATGCTCAATAAATAATGTTTTAATGAATGAATGAAAAGAAGAATGAATCTGTACATCCACATCTTCAAGGGCAGCAACCATTTCTTATGCTTCTTTTCAGGACCTCGTTCAGGACCCTGTGCATTCTAGGTACAAAGGAAAGGAGGTAATTATTTGCTGTGAGCAAAAAAGCCTCATTATTTAAATAGCACGCTCCTCTATTTCTTGATGTTTCCCTCTCTCCAGATGGAAGGCTTTTTGAACTGCACACCAGCAGGGATGCAGCTGACAACATGGTGACCTAGATCTGCCTACAGGGGAGCTGGACAAGCAGCGTCCCCAGCCAGGATTGGGAGACCCACAGAATTTAAGGCCTCCAGAACCTGAATGGGCCACTCATCACAGAGGAGCAGAAAAACCCTTGATAGAGTCCAGAAACTCAAGTATTAGTCCTAGCTCCTTCATTAGTCACGGGACAATGGGCAAATTACTTAGCCTCTCTGGAGTTCAGTTTCCTCATTCGTAAAATGTGGTAAGGGAGAAGGGCCAAAATGTATCTTCACTTATAGCTCTGAATTGTCATTCTATGAAAAAACATGTCACCACATTCCCACCAGAGGTGAAGAAGAATTGGGCTGTTTCCAACCTAAAGATCAGGACACCAGTACCATTTCGAACAAGGTAAGTATTTTGTAATCATAATCTCATCCATTGTATGAGGCTTTAAACTTGGTAGTGCATTTGCATAATTTTTATTCTTTTAATAACTGTGGCAGAGGTAACCATATGGGTATATCAGTATCTCTTCTCTCCCTTTTCCCTATCAATTTTATTAGAAATAGCAATATGCTCAGTTAAAAAGTATATTCCCCAGCCTCCCTTATGGCTAGAATGACCATGTGACTAAGTTCTAGCCAATAAGATGATATGAGCAGAAGTCACATGTAGCATCCAGGAAGTCTCCCTAAAGGGAGAGAAGACAACTTTTGTGCTCTTTCTTCTCTCCTTTATGCTGGCTGAATGAGAATGAGAGTGAGATGTCTGGAACTTGGCAGCCATAGTGTACCATGAGATGATGTGCTAAGAATGGTGGAACAGGAAGACAGAAGGAGCATTGGTCCCTGATACCTGGAGCCACCATCCCAGCCCTGGGCTACTTCTGTTGGACCTCTTTTCCATGAGAGAGAAATAATTTCTATCTTGTTTAAGCTACTATTTTCATTTTCCTGTCACATGTAAACAAACCTAATGCTAATCGATAAAATAATCATCTATTTTATGCAAGACCCTGTGCTAAATGCTGTAGGGAATGCAAAGGTGTTTAGACACACAAGATTTGGGCAAGAAGGTTCTGTCTGGGTATGAAGGAAAGGCTAAGAAAGGTTTAGCTTCGCAGGTCCATGTGGGTATGAAGAGGATTTACAGGAGCTGAGATCAGGGAATATAATGAAAGGAGTCTGAATGCCAGGCTAAAGAGGTTGGATTTGATCCTATGACAGACAAATAGAGCAGATGACCTTTCCCCCAATTTTCAAATGAAGAAATCCATGCCTAGGTTACAGGACTTGTCCAAGGTCACCCAGCCAGGGAGTGACAGAATCAGTCTCAATTCTCTTGACACTTAGTCCAGAGTCATCCCACAGTTCTGTTCTGCCTTTGAAAGGATCTGGGGCAGAAAGAGTAAGAATGGATATTTTATACTTTGACATAGCCAGGTAACTGGACTGTGCACCCCTCCAATCACCCCCAAACCTCCAAGAGGAAGCTTTGGGAATTGCCAGAAGTCTAGGATCCAGACCTACCTTTAAGTCAGAGGACCCTTTCTGGGGTCCCTGCTTAGCCACCCCCATGAGGCTGCTGTGGCCAGGGTACTCCTTTACTGTGTAGTAAGTCTCCAAGTGTCAGGCACAGTGCTGCGTGCTCTACATACATTATCTAATTTACTGCCCTCAACGGCCTAACAAGAAAGTTATAATGCCCATCCCTATTTTACAGATGAAGATGAAGAAACAGAGGCTCAAAGAAATGAAGCCACCTACCCAGTGTTGCTCAGTTGATGGCAAAGTTGAGGTAAAAAGCCATGTTTGTTCAACTCCATATACCTGTTCTGAGCCCCACATTCTAACATCTTCCCAATCCCTGCCGGAGCATGGAATAGTCTCCTGTTCCTGCTCAGACTCCAAGGACTTACCTCGTTTGATGGGTTGACCAGTGCCAAGGATCTCCTGCCAGATTCCAGTTGTGCTCACTCCACCTGCCGTCAGGAGCCAGACTTCCCATCCAGTAGTCACACCACCCATGCTCTGCACATGGCCCCATGTGGGTGAGGGATCTTCTGGGGAGAGAGTGGGCCCACAGATACCCAGACCTCTGTGACCTCAGGCCTCCCAGAGCTCTTAGTCTTGGCTGGTCATGGGGCAGGGATATAAGAGTCCTCCCATTCTAGGTTCTAGAGTTCACAGATTCCAGTGAGCTGTTTCATGGGATCAGGAACACTCCGTTCTTTGTGTCCTTCCTGTGACTGTCATGGTTAGAATGCATTTGTTCTGATTTGCACTGGCATCCATTCAGTAAACAACTGGTCATTGGAACTGAATCTCCTATCATTGCCAGCATTTGGAAAGTTGAGTTTCACTGTGCAGGTCATCCAGTGTGTATCTTTCCAGTAACGTGTTATGTCCAGTGTTCCAAAATGAATCACATATTCCTCTAAGCTGACCACCCTGGCTCTCTTCTGGAAATTCCACAGGAAACACCCTGAGAAGTAGCCTGCAGAGCTCAAGGCAATGGATGGATCTTGGTCCCTCTGCATTCACTGCCCAAGTACGAGGGGCCAAGCACTTTGCCAGACTTTGCCCTGGGCCATCACCAGTCCACCCCATTCTTGTCTTGCACAACTTCCCTTTCCTTTGGCCAAACAGTCGCTGTTTCTTTCCAGGCTCAGCCTAGGAGTCTCACCCCTACACCCTCTCCCCTAATCATGCTAAAGATGGAATATGTTCACCTTATTTTATTATAACTTGATATATCAGGTTTAGCCTAAGTCTAGCAGATTTTAGTAGTTATGAGTAGAATATTCATCCATTTCCTTATAAACATTATAATCAACATTCCTATTCTCTGATGCACCACTTAAAATATCTGAAATCAGACATGAAAGAGTAATTTAAATTTGTTCATAACAAAGTTTTCTCTTTTTTATTTTTAAAAATTTTTATTTTATATTGCAGTATAGTTGATTAACAACGTTGTGTTAGTTTCAGGTGTATAGCAAAGTGATTCAGTTATACATGTACGTGTATTTATTCTTTTCCCATTTAGGTTATTACAGAGCATTGAGCAGAGGTCCCTGTGCTATACAGTAGGTCCTTGTTGGTTATCTATTTTAAATATAGCAGTGTGTACATGTCAATCCCAAACTCCCAATCTGTCCCTCCCCGCTACCATTCCCTCCTGGTAACCATAAGTTCATTCTCTAAGTTCAGTGAGTCTGTTTCTGTTTTGTAAGTAAGTTCATTTGTATCTTTTTTTTTTTTAACTTATTTATTTTATTTATGTATTTTTGGATGCGTTGGGTCTTCGTTGCTGTGCGTGGGCTTTCTCTAGTTGCAGCGAGCGGGGGCCACCCCTCGTTGCGGTGCGCGGGCTTCTCATTGCGGTGGCTTCTCCTGTTGCGGAGCATGGGCTCTAGGCGCACGGGCCTCAGCAGCTGCAGCACGCAGGCTCTAGAGCGCAGGCTCAGCAGTTGTGGCACACAGGCCCAATTGCTCCACGGCATGTGGGATCCTCCCAGACCAGGGCTCGAACCCGTGTCCCCTGCATTGGCAGACGGATTCTTAACCACTGCGCCACCAGGGAAGCCCTCATTTTTAATTAGATTCCACATATTAGTGATATCATATGATATTTGTCTTTCTCTGTCTGACTTAACTTCACTTAGTATGATAACTTCCAGGTCCATCCATGTTGCTGCAAATGGCATTATTTCATTCTTTTTAGTGGCTGAGTAATATCCCATTGTATGTATGTACCACATCTTCTTTATCCATTCATCTGTCGATGGACATTTAGGTTGCTTCCATGTCTTGGCTATTGTAAACAGCACTGCAATGAACATTGGGGTGCATGTATCCTTTTGAACCATGATTTTCTCCAGATATATGCCCAGGAGTGGGATTGCTGGATCATACGGTAGCTCTATTTTTAGTTTCTTAAAAAAACATCCATAGTGTTTTCCATAGTGGCTGCACCAACTTACATTCCCACCAACAGTGTAGGAGGGGGTCACTTTTCTCCACACCCTCTCCAGCATTTATTGTTTGTAGATTTTTGTTGATGGCCATTCTGACTGGTGTGAGGTGATATCTCATTGTAGTTTTGATTTGCATTTCTCTAATAATTAGCAATGTTGAGCATCTTTTCATGTGCCTCTTGACCATGTGTATGTCTTCTTTGGAGAAAGGTTTATTTTGGTCTTCTGCTCATTTTTTGATTGGGTTGTTTGGGTTTTTTTTGATGTTGAACTACATGAGCTGTTCGTAAATTTTGGAGATTAATCCCTTGTCAGTCACTTCATTTGCAAATATTTTCTCCCATCCTGTGGGTTGTCTTTTTGTTTTGTTTATGGTTTCCTTTGCTGTGCAAAAGCTTTTGAGTTTAATTAGGTCCCATTTGTTTATTTTTGTTTTTATTTCCATTACACTAGGAGACGGATCAAAAAAGATATTGCTGTAATTTATGTCAAAGAGTGTTCTGCCTATGTTTTCCTCTAAGAGTTTTATAGTATCCAGTCTTACATTTAGGTCTTTAATCCACTTTGAGTTTATTTTGTGTATCGTGTTGAAGAATGTTCTAATTTCATTTTTTTATATGTAGCTGTCCAGTTTTCCCAGCACCATTTATTGACGAGAATGTCTTTTCTCCATTGTGTAGTCTTGCCTCCTTTGTTATAGATTAATTGACCATAGGTGCATGGGTTTATTTCTGGGCTTTCTATCCTGTTCCATTGATCTATATTTCTGTTTTGAATTTGTTCATAACAAAGTTTTCTGAAGATATAAGCAGATTCTATCAGATGCAGAAGCACATACAGGTCTCACAAACACTTTCACATGTTGTAGCATAGTCAAAATATCTCACCAGGGATAATAATTAAACCTTGTAGACATTCTTACAAACAGTTTTTACACAATCCTCATAACCTGTCATTGTCACCAATAAGTGATAGCCAGTTGAGCAGTTGTATCCACATGATTACCAAAGGTTCATTGCTTCATTGGCTGCAGCAGTTTCATGAAAATCATGCCCTAAGTATTTTATATATAGCAATATGTTGCATTTATACATTCCTCTAGGAAAAGTAAGCAGCTGGTGGGCACAAGAGGACTTTAAAACCCTGTACCACACTGCACATGTACTAGCTGTCCTTTTAGACAGGCAGCAACAGAGGTTGGCCAGAATCAGGCTAGGCTCCAGGCCTAGTTTACCTCTTAATAGTGTGTGATCTCTAGTAGGTCGACACTCTCTGAACCTCAGGTTTTTCATCTGTAAAATGGAAATGATAATAATGCCTGCTCTACTATGAGGTTGAAATGAGATCAGGGATGAGAAATCCCTTATAGGCCATGAAGCAACAATCAAACATTCGTCATTTTTTCACACACATTTACTTTTAATCTTCACAAGGCTAGGAGCTAGACATCATCATCCCGTTTTACAGACATGGAGACCCAAGTTAACAAGCACTGGAGGACCTGAGGTCCAAACCTAGATCCCCCTGTCAGATGCTCTTTCCCCTCTGTGCGATGGCACAGCCTGTGGCCCGGTTCCTTGCTCACCACTATGTCATGAGCCGTTGGTCTTAAGTATGGGAGCAAATCAGGTTGTGTCAAGAGCCACACTCTGGGGAGAAGGGGGCCAAAGGAAGCCAGCCAAGCCCCTGAGGCCTCCACTGGCCATGAGCCCTACCCCAGGTCCCAGCTGTCTGACTCCCCGCAGCACAAGTGTGTTTGCCAAACACCTGTGGAGGGAGCACTTGCCTCCACCCCGGCCCTGGGCTGAGGAAGCGCTAGGGAAAGCAGATGGAATTCGGCGGCACCACCTGAAGAGGCTTGTCATCTGGCTGAGGCAAGCACTCAGAGACACAGGTAAGCAACAGCCCAGTACAAAACAGTACACGGTCAGGTGCCAAGTGAGTGGGAAAGACAGAAGGACATTCCCAGAGTCTCTGTTTACGGACACTGGCAATTCTTGAAGCTCTCTGTGGCCCCAACAAGACAAGAGATACCTCAGTCTGGGGAGACATGGAATCTGCATCATCAACCCCACTCCTGAGGTCCCTCTCAGCCCTCTCCCTTCGTGACCCCATAGCTGTCTCCCTCACTGGCCTGTAGGCGCCACAAGGTCAGACAGCAGAGAGTTCCATTGCCACACGCGCCAGGCCTGACCCAGAGTCTGTCCTCAGTGAACATCTACTGGACTGAGCAGACGGAAACAGAGCAGATGGACAGCACTGGGGACTCATCCTCTGGCCCTGGAGGCCCATGAGAGAGTGTGCAGGCGGGAAGGACCCTGTCCTGAGAAGGGGGAGGCCTAGGCCCTCACGGAGAGGAGCCCCCTGAAAAGAAGGAAAGGGGAATTCAACAACATCCTGTGAACTACACCGAGAGAAACGCTGTGTAGAAAAGAAGCCTGATAACTGAAATTCCTGACAGCAGCAGCTAAGCCAGGGAGCACGTTCCTCCCTTGTGCCCGAGGTGAGAAGGTAGAGATGCAGCACCATTCCCATGCCCCTGTACGCGCGGCCTTCCCGCCGCGGCTGCCAGGGCTGCTTCCTGGACTCGAGGTGGACTGAGTGCACAGGTGCGAGCGCTTTCCTGCCGCCTTGCTGGCGGGGGCGGGGGGAGCTCCTCTGTGAGTTCTAAGGGCCCTGGCCTCTTCGGAGGAAGGCGGCCTGCTTGCCAGGCAGTGTTCTTCCCCTCATCTGCCCAGAACAGATGGAGGCTTTCTCTGAACTGTGCAGCCCCTAGCCTGATTTGGAAGCGCAAAGGGAAAATTAATACGGAGGGCTACTATATGGAAATGCCTCTCTCTTTTTGTACACTATATTTACAGAAGGGAACTGCTTTGGCTTTTAGAGAGAAGTGTGATGTAAGAGTTTGTTGCTGTTCACCACCCAAGCTGTAAAAACAAACTAGAAATACTCAAATGTCAGTAACACCACCAAACCGCTTAAAAAAATATATCGTAGGCCCCCTTCAGTTGTCACTTTTTAAATTCCTGGTAGAATAGAGAACTTTCTCAGGAGAACTTGTCATACTCTAATGTTTGACAACATGTTTTCCACCTTCCCTCCCCAAACTCCCTCCTGAGGTCTTTGTGAGTACATTTGATTGCAACAGTTTGGGGTGAAACTAACTTACCATGTGGCCTTGGGCAAGTCCCAGACAGCAGGACCTCTAAGTTTCTCTTCCACTCTGGCTCTGGAGTCTTTTTCAGTTCCATGAGTCCATAACCAGTGATCCCATTAGGAAACAGTGCAGTTCCTAGAAATATAGGTCTGCAGGGAACACAACCCACTTCTGGCTGAACTGTTCCTAAACTGCTTCTTACACAGAGCTTCCAAACTCTCAAGCCTCCAATGAAAGCCATTGAGGCTTGAATGAAAGCCTTTCAGTGGCTCCAAGGAATTCAGTGTTTTCTGCTGTACCAAATGACTGCTGGAACCACAAGGGCCCTGGACAGGCCCTTAGCTGGCCCAGTAAAAAGAAGGCAGTTGACCTTCTGCCCTCCTCCCAAGCTTACTCTTCCAGTGGCCTCCTGGGCTGCCTTCTTTGGACCTGTCCTCACAGCCCCACCACCCCAAGAGTCCAGGCCCTTGGGTGGCCTGCAGTTGCCCGCCATGCCTGGCTTCTCCAGCCCTCTCCTCCCTGCCTGACGAGAAATTCCTTCTATAGTGTCTGCACTCAAGTGGGAAGGAGCCATCTGACTAACTCATGCTCAGGCTTAAGGTTTCCTCAAGAATTGAAATATGGATGTCTCATAGGAGAAAAAAAAATCCATTACGTTCCCACAGAAATTAATTTTGAACAGTTGAACTTGAGGCATCAAAGATGAACCAAGAGAGGGAGATGTTTTGTGGCATGGGAGGCTTCCAATGCCAAATTTCTGGATTTGGGTTTGGCTCTACCCTTTCTTTAAAAACTGTGTGCTCTTGGGAAATTCATTTAACCACTCTGAAATCCAATTTTTATGACTATAAGATGGTTCTGGAGCCTCTGACCTACCCCCACGAGATCATGTGAGAGCACTTGCAAACTGTAAAGTTCAGCACAGACCTACATGTCCGCACCCTGCACCACCTCCTCTGCCAGTGTGTCTGAAAGCAGCCCACTCCCTAAGTCAGCTCTGTCTCAGCTCTGCCATTCAGAAGGCCTGCGGAGAAGACGCGGGAGGGAGAGAAGGATGCCAGTGCTTTCCATTCTAGACTGCCCCACGCTTTGTCCCTTCTCCACCTCCTAATCACTGCAGGGATTCCTCCCCCCAACAAGAAAACACTCCAAGTCTCTGAAGCTCACAGGCTGGACTTCACCACAGGCAAGGTTTCTGACACCAACCGTAACAGGACAGCAGGAGACTGGCATACAGGGCAGAAGGGAGGAGGGTCTGTGTCATGCATAAAACCAGGAGACAGAGGTCTTGCTTTTTTTTTTTTAAACCTATACAAAAATGTGGCCCTTCTGGCTCTGTTCACAGCATCTCTCAGCCCCCTTGAAGACTGGGCAGCACAATGACAAGCTTGGTGCTATTTTAAAACCAGGCAGCCCATAGAATTGGGCTCTTCCCACATTCTCCTCTCAGAGGACAGCCCTCCAACCCCCCAACACGATAGACACTCTTCTTATTTAAATGTAAACATTTCTCAGCATTTCCCAAGATCAATATTTATAAATCATAAATACTATGCTGGCACTTATTCTAGCCATTCCTAATTACCATTAGGCTCATATGATGACAATGTGCTCCCATATAAATTTGAAAATTGTTCTAAAAATGCTAACAGAAACAAAAGTGAATAAAACAAAGCCAATTCATAGGACACTCAAACACTGTAAAGAGAGGGACCATCATGTTTATTAAGCCCCAGTCTGAAGAAATTAAGTAATGCATGCTGGGTGACAAGGTCACACTGATCAGAGCTGGGGTTCATGGCTAGTTGAGGGTGAAACGGAAATAATATAAACTGAAAGGTAAATCTGAGCCAAAAAGGTAAAAGGCAAATTCAAAGCTGTTTTAAAACTAAACGCGGATTTAAATCCAACTAACAAACAAACATGTGGAAATTAAACTTAAATGAGTAAAAGCATAAATGGATAATGCAGGTTTCAGACAGGCAAAGTAAATGTTAACTGTAAACCCATTTCAGCTGTCCACTGATCTGGAGTTTTTACCGTTAGCCATACGGATCCTAGTGGGTCGTAACTCTGAGGAGGAAGTGATTATACTGGGAAAACAAAGGTCACAGGCAAAACAATAACAAAACACTGGGGCTCGTCTTCGACACAAATTGAAGTCAGAAGTGGAGATGTAACCTCGTTTTTGGTGAAAGTGACCAGGAAGAATAAACAAAGAAAACAGTTCTTTCTCTCCTTCAGGCAAAAGGGAATAAAATACCAGTAAACAAGAAAAACTAATTAAGAGAATTCCTAAGCCCAGATAAACAGTCCCCACTTTGATCAGGGTGGGTATGCAAACCAGGCTGCAAGGCCCTTATAGTGGTTCTGAAAAGCAAGCTGAGGAGAGATGCCTTGTGGGTGCTTGTAAGAAATTTCAGCCTAAAGATGTTCACCTCCTTCACCATCTGCTTTCTCTGCTCTGTCTTCTTGGGCTAACAATATGATGCTAAACCATGGAGCTTGTCTCTTATACTTACCCAACAATTAAGAGAATTCCTGAGTCCCCCCAAATTCTCTCAGTTTGATTAAGGCAGGTGTCCAAATCAGGTTGCTATGGAATAAGGATCTGTTCTACTGAACGATGTCAACTCAATGCATAATTTACCTAACCCAGCCATCCCTTCCAAGAGGCCAGAGGCAAAGCTCTTCTAGGAAAACAAAGGAGGAAAAGTGCATCTGCAGTATTTAAGTCAAATGTCCAGAACTCCTGGACAACGAGAAATAAGACTATAGCAAAACTAATAGGAACATGACATGGACCTTACAGTAAGAAAATTCTTGCTGGGACAATTCTCAACTACAAAAAAATGTACAATGTGGCTCAAGTTTAATATTAAACTAGTAAATCCCAGGTATCTAGACTTTCACTCATTTTTTTTTTTTTATCAGAATTGTCTAAGTTATGCGAAGTACCTAAAGAAAGGAACAGTGTACATGTGACAGCATTCAAACTCAAAGGCACAGGGCCTTGGGAAGGGTCAGTGTAATGAGGGGCTTTAAAGCTTAAGCATCTTTTGCTTCATGGCACATCTATCTCTGCCAATGCATCACTGTGTAGTTCCTTTAAATAGTTGTTTACTGCATTTCATTGACTCATAGACTTATAACCTGGAAATATGAACTGGCTTGTCCATGGCCATACAGCTGGTTGGTGGAAAAGTCAGGGATCAAGCCAGTCTTTTGAATCCAAATCCAGAACTGTGTTCCCTACACCCACTACACCTCCAACTACTTTGTATACACTCCTAATCATCCAAAAGTGGCTCAGATTCTTGGTTTCAGGCAGTCAATAAAAGGTCTTAATTATCTAGCATCTCAAAAGAATGAACACTTCTAACATTTAGAAGTAAAGTAACCTAAATGGAAGCTGGCAGGTGTTACATGGTGCCATATGTCACACTGGTGATAGCCCAGCTCTCTCCTGCTTGAGCTCATTGCTGTTCTCCATTTCTTCTAGAATCAGGTGCCAGGGCTCATTAAATTGCTGATTAAAGCCCAAGGCAGCACTAGGGGGTTAGCTGGTGAGCTGGCTGTTTAGAAAGCACAAAACAGTCCTTTCTATTTGATTTCCACAGACACTGGGATTAAGTTAGTAAAGCAATCCAGTATTCCCTCCACATGATATATCCATTCATTTATTCACTCATTCATTCATTCATTCAACATTCTTAATGAGCAGCTTAGGACACAGGACACATCAACCTCTCCCCTCAAGAAATTTACAGTCCATTTGAGGAGATGATAGGAAATGAACTCATGGGAAGAAGTTAAGAGGGAGCAAGCGTAGGAAGATCAGCAGAGGCGAGAGAGAGGTTCCTTGAGGTGGAACTGATCCAGGCAGCCTTCATGGAGGAGGCGGAGCCTATAAGCTCCTGGGAGGAACTAAGCAGAAAGCCTCTTGATCCTTCCATCCCTTGGTTAAACAAAGTAATATCTCAGTGACACTAAGGAGCAGGATACATCAGCCACTTGCCTAGGGATCCGTTAATTTCTGAAGTTACCCTAAAGTGGAAGAAAAAGTTATTGGGGACCCAGTCTCCTCACTGTACACAGGCCCCCTGGGGCCAGGCTTGGGACTGACAGACAGATGAGCATTTCTTCAGGACACTGGCTCACTTGGAATAGTGGCTCTCAGTCACATTAAACCGAATGCTCTTTTTATAACAAATCATTTGTAATTCTCCCTTTGTTATGCTCAAATGAAAACCAGAGGTAAAACAATCTGCCTATACAAAAAATTTCCCTTCTAAAATCCATAATTTCAGAAAAATTAATACATTCACTGCATTATATTCAAGAAACAAAGAAAAGCAGTTTTAAAGTAAAATAATAAGTATGTCAATACCTGAAAAAAAATGTGTACACAACTACAACTGGAAGATCTAGTGAGCAGCTGGATGTCTGCACCTACATGCAGAATGACCATGAATGCAATAGATATAAATGCACACAGATACACATGTGTTTTAAGGGCCACTCAACTACAGTGATTGGCATTGCCATTCATATTATTTTCCAGAATGGTGAACAACCCTCAGTAAAAATTCTGAACAAAATTTACCACCTTCATTCAATCTTGCACTCCTGAGAAATTGAATGTATGTTAAAACTGTAAAAAAAAAAAAAAAATCCTTTGTGTTTATATATAAAATGAAATTGGATGCTAGACCCAGATAATTATGAACAAGATTTTCACAGACATGAACATCCAGTGGGATGTTTGAAAGTCAAGCAACATAGTCCCTTGTGGTGTGGACTGTCCTGACCACTGTAGAACATCTGACATTTCTGCCCATGTCCACTAAGTATCAGTGGCACCACCACCCCCATCGTTGTGACAAATGCCTCCATAAATTTCCAAAAATGCCTCTTAGGAGGTGGAACCACCCTCTCTGGGAAGTCTAAATAAGAGGGCAGGGCTGTATGTTGTTGGGGGGGAATCTTCCAAAAGCTAGAGTTAGGAGTTTTCTGCTCACCCTATTGCCCTCTGTGATGGTTAATTTTATGTGGCAACTTGACTGGCCCATGGGGTGCCCAGCTACCTGGCCAAACATTCTGGGTGTTTCTATGAGTGTATTTTGGGATGAGATTAACATTTAAATCAGCTGAGTAAAGCAGATTGCCCTCCCTAATGTGGGTAGGCCTCATCCAATCCGCTGAAGCCCTGAATAGAGCAAAAAGCCTGACACTCCCTCAAGTAAGAGAGAATCCTCCTGCCTGTCTTCAAATTGAAAAATTGACTTTTTCCTGTCTTAGGCCTTGAGCTGAAACATGGACTCTTCCTGGGCCTTGAGCCTGCTGGCATTCAGAGTGGAACCACACCAGCAGACTCCCAGGTCTCCAGCTTGCCAACACCCTGTACATAGTGTCACCCTCCATAATGACAGGAACCAACTCCTTATAATAAATTGTGTGTGTGTGTGTGTGTGTGTGTGTATGCGTGTGTGTGTGTATACAGACTATCTATATATTATCTATACTTTTCTATATACACATCCTATTGGTTCTGTTTCTCTGAAGAGCCTTAACTAATACACTCCCACACAAGTTTGAGCCACGTCCTTGCCCTGCCCTGCCTCCTGCCTTCTGGTCCCCCATCCCAGAGTCCTGGGCTCTCACCATCATAGCCATAGTCCACCCTAAGATACCCTGAAGCACTGTATGAGGAGGCCCCAGCTTCAGCACACAGGACCCCACGCCACCCCAAACTCGGCATGAACCAGGCAATGGCAAACAGGAAGGGGAGGGAAGGCGAACAAGGCAGCCTTTAGAACTGACTGGCCCCTGGGGCTTTGGCCCCTTTTTCAGTATCTGCTTGGACATTCAGGCTTAGAGTCTCTTTTGAAACAGGGAGGACCTTTGGGGAAAGACAAGGGTATTAGTAGTGCTTCGCCAGGAAGGTCAAGAGGGCCAGGGCCAAAGACAGGGAAGTTTTACAAGGTAGGCAGATGTAGAGAACCCCCTTCAAACACCACCTGGGATGGAGAAAGTTTCTCAAAGGAGCACCCTCTCTCACTGGGCAGAGGAGATGGCAGTGTGCAACTGTGATTGCTTCCCCTTCTGCGAGTGAATCCTGTGGTCAGGAAAGGAGGCTTCAGAAAGAAACTGTAGGAAAGATATTTCATTTTATCAGGTATTTGCTCACTCATTCAAAAATGCATTAAATGTCTACTGTATGCCAGGCACGCATTAAGTTCTGAGAATATAATGATGAGCAAGATGTAGGCCTACACTTAAGGAGCTCACAGCCTGGCAGGAAGATAGGTTAAAAAGGCAACTGTAAAATGATGGGATGTACACCAGGATAGGTAAACACAATTGCAGTGGGAGCACATAGCTGGGGCAGCTACCCTCCCAAGGAGGTGGGGTCAGGGATGAGGAAGGCTCTCCAGAGGGACCACCAGAGGTGAAGTGTTTTATTTATTGAAGTATAGTTGACATACAATGTTATGTTAGCTTCAGGCATAAAACACAGTGATTCAATATTTTTATACATTATGAAATGATCACCACTATGAGTCTAGTTACCATCTATCACCGTACAAGTTATTACAATATTATTGGTTATGTGCCCTATGCTGTACAGAACATCCCCATGACTTACTTTGTAACTGTAAGTTTGTACCTCTTAATCCTCTTTACCTATTTTGCCCATCCTCCCACTCCCCTCTCCTCTGGCAACCACTAGTTTGTTCTCTGTATCTGAGTCTATTTCTGTTTTGTTATGTTTGTTCTTTTATTTTTTTTAGATTTCACATATAAGTGATATCGTATGGTATTTGTCTTTCTCTGTCTGACTTATTTCACTTAGCGTAATTTTGAAGAATGAATTTAAGTTGGGCAGATAGAGCAGGGAAGAAGGACAAAACAGGCTAGAGATGAGTGCTGCTATGGCAGGGAGCAGGGAAGGAGCAGGTACCTCCCGGAAGCTGGAAGAAGGAATATATATTCCACAGTGTGGAATCGTGAGAGACAGGCCAGAGGGAATAGGCAGGGGTCAGATCATGGAGGGCCCTGTGTGAACCATGCCAGCAAGTTTGGTTTTCACTTTGAAGGCAACAGGAAGCAACCGAAATATTTTAAGCAAGGGAGTGACATGATCAGATTTGTATGAGAAACATATCACTGGGACTGAAGAGTCAAATATAGGTGCATTAACGAGCAGACTGGGAACAGGAAGAGCATTAGGGAAAGTGCTGCAGTAGTCTGGTTGAGGCATGATGGGGACCCAAATTAAGGCACAGGGCAGGGAGGAAGGAAGGGGTATAAGGAATATCAAGTGGGGAAAGGATTCGTGTACACACACACACACACACACACACACATGCAATTGATTAATAAAATATTTTTTAACACCTTGCCATCACTAATAAAGCAATAAAAAATAAAATGGTATGCTATTTCCTTCCATCAGCTTGATAAGGGTTTTTGTTTTGTTTTGTTTTGTTTTGAGGGAATAAAGGAGCAGGAGACTTGGGGAAAGTTTGGATGTGTTGAGTTTGAGGTCACTGTGGGCCTCCAGATGGAGGCCATTGGTAGTTGGCCCTGTGGGTCTAGAGCTCAAAAGAGAAGCCTAGGCTACAGACAGAGCTTAGGAGTCCTCCATGGTAGGTGGTGGTCAGAAGCTTTGGAAGTAGGTGAAGTCACCAAGAGAGAGTCTATAGAGAGGCTGTAAGGCAAAACCCAGGAGAATACTGGCCATCGAGGTGAACAGAGGTTGAAGAGCAGTTGAAGGAGGCTGAGAAGGAATGGTCAGAGAAATAGGAGGAAAACTAGAAGAAAGTAATGTCATGGAAGCCAAGGGAGGAAGGAATGACAAGAAGGAGGGAGTGATAAAGAGTGCCAAAGGTTGCAGAGAGGTCAAACAAGACTGACCTTTAGGCTGAAAAGTATGTATTGTATTTAGCAAACAAGTCATCAATGACTTCTTTTATTTCACTTAATGTTCATTATTTATTTCATCCCTCCCCCCCCCCCCCCGTTTCCTTTGTATTAATGAACTCAAGTTGCTATTCAATTCTTTTATTTTCCTTGTTAGTTTGGGACCTCTAGTCTTCCATTCTACCAGCTGCCTCCTTTGTGTCACTCAGTCAGACCCATTATATGAAGACGTGTCTAACTATTTCCTCCAGATTCTCTGTTCTCCTGCTGTTCTTCCTCCTTTGCAGGATGAAATCTTTAGAATGCTTTCACTTCCCACTCTCACACGGCAACATGAGACCTGTGGAAAACTTTTACTTCCCCTCTTTCTCCTTCAGTACTTTTAGTTTCAGGCTATTATTAACATTTCCCTTGAAATATGTCTCTTCTATTTTGAGCACTTCTATGACACATTCCTAAATGGTCTTTTATTATCCATCCAAATATAACTAATTATATATTGTACAGATTCTTGCTCAACATTATTTTTTTTCTTTTCCATCCTCCCTCTATCCTGAAGCCTTTAAGCTGATTCATTCATTGTTTGGTTAGATCTTTTCTTAACATCTTTTTCTCTGATGAAAGATGTGGGTGACATGTCCTTTGAATCCTTGCATATCCTCAAATATATTTCTATCACTCTGACAGGGGAGTAAGACCTTGCTACAGTATTCTCAGTATGCAGTATTTTTTTCTGGTAATCTTCACATGATTCACTCCAGTCTTCTCTGCCTCAAGTGTTATAGATAAGAAAGTTGATGCCCCTGTGATACTTCTTCCTCTGTAAGTAACTTGTACTTTCTTTCAGGAAGAGTATAGGTTTTCTTTTTATTCTCAGACTTCAGGAATTTACCAAGCTATGACTCATTTGCCTTGCCCACAACTTACTGAAACCTTCCAAGCAGCAGACTCAGTCCTTTAATTTAGCTTGGAAATTTTACTTCCTATTACTTACGTACTACCTCTTTTCCATTTACTTAATTTGTCTGAAGATCTTTTTTTTTTTTTAATCAGTCATCAGTTTTATGCACATCAGTGTATACATGTCAATCCCAATCGCCCAATTCAGCACACCACCATCCCCACCCCACCGTGGTTTGCCCCCCCTGGTGTCCATACGTTTGTTCTCTACATCTGTGTCTCAACTTCTGCCCTGCAAACCGGTTCATCTGTACCATTTTTCTAGGTTCCACATACATGCGTTAATATACGATATTTGTTTTTCTCTTCCTGACTTACTTCACTCTGTATGACGGTCTCTAGATCCGTCCACGTCTCAACAAATGACTCAATTTCATTCCTTTTTATGGCTGAGTAATATTCCATTGTATATATGTACCACAACTTCTTTATCCATTCGTCTGTCGATGGGCATTTAGGTTGCTTCCATGACCTGGCTATTGTAAATAGTGCTGCAATGAACATTGGGGTGCATGTGTCTTTGAATTACGGTTTTCTCTGGGTATATGCCCAGTAGTGGGATTGCTGGGTCATATGGTAATTCTATTTTTAGTTTTTTAAGGAACCGCCATACTGTTCTCCATAGTGGCTGTATCAATTTACATTCCCACCAACAGTGCAAGAGGGTTCCCTTTTCTCCACACCCTCTCCAGCATTTGTTGTTTGTAGATTTTCTGATGATGCCCATTCTAACTGGTGTGAGGTGATACCTCATTATAGTTTTGATTTGCATTTCTCTAATAATTGGTGATGTTGAGCATCTTTTCATGTGCTTCTTGGCCATCTGTATGTCTTCTTTGGAGAAATGTCTATTTAGGTCTTCTGCCCATTTTTGGATTGGGTTGTTTGTTTCTTTAATATTGAGCAGAATGAGCTGTTTATTGTCTGCAGACCTTATCTTCTGGTTTCAGAAAGTCTTTTTGTGCTCTACTGCAATCTTTACATCCTAATCTTATTTTTAAAGTTATCATTGTTCTCTATTGGCTTGGTTTCATACAAGCCTCTTCTAAGTATTGCTGGTCCCTCTTATGGTAGTCTTTTCTTATGTCTGCTCTCTGGGCTCTGTTACAGCCACTAGAGTACCTTAAGAAGGAGCAGACCCACAAATGGTGGGCATTAGTCCCCTTATCAAGGCCATAGCTGCCTGATTCTCCTTGGCAAGGGAAATATTTCGCCCAGGCTTCTAATACCACAGCTTTCTGGGGGTTTCCTACAGGACCAGCTTCTGACTTGCTTGTCTTGGAATGTTGATGTGACCTGGCAAAATCTAGCCACCTGGGGGCTAGTGAGAACAGAGACAGAGATTTGGGCTGGCAGTCACCATAGTATCCTTTCATGTTTCAGCATAGAGCAAGCAGGTTTTTTTTAAAAACCCAGTTCCCAGATTCTCCCTGTGGAGGGAAGAAGTTGGACAGAGTGTCCAGTGACCCTAGACACCTGGGGACTGCAAAGAACAAAAGAAATGGACGAGGTTAGCATGAAAGACCGAGAGGCCCTCAGAATTGCTGGCCAGGCTGATTGGTGGGAGTCTCCTCCTGTACAAGGCCAGTCTGCTTTGTCTAGTGCACAGACACTAACACGGAAAGCCGAGGAAAAGGTGTGCCAAACAATGTAACAACATAAATCTCCAGAGAACTACCCTAATGAAATGGAATTATATGATCTATCTGGCAGAGAATTCAAAATAACTGTCATAAAGATACTGGGGTCAAGAGAACAATGCATGAACAAAATTATAATTTTAACTAAGAGATAGAAAATGTTAAAAGCGGACCAAACAGGAATCATGGAGCTGAAAAACACAATAACTAAACTGAAAATTTTACTAGAGCTCAGCAACTCACTAGATTAAATAGAAGAAAGGATCAGTGAACTCAAAGACAAGTCATTGAAAATAATTCAGTCAGAAGAGCAAAAAGGATGAAAAAGAGTGTAGAAAACTTTAGGGACTTATGGGACATTATAAAATAGACCAATAGATGCATTGTGAGAATCCCAGAAGGATCAAAGAGAGAATGGACTAGAAAGTTTATTCAAAGAAATAATGGCTGAACACTTCCCAAATATGGGGAAGGAAATAGACATCCAGATCCAAGAAACCCAAAAAACATCAAATAAGATGAACCAAAAAAAAAAAAAACAAAAAACCACAAAACCCCACATTGAGGCACATTATAATCAAATTGTCAAAAGTCAAAGACAGAGAATTTTAAAAGCAGCAAGGAAAAGCAACTTGTCACATACAAGTGAGCCACCATAAAACAATCAGTGATTTCTCAGCAGAAACCTTGCAGGCCAAAAGGGAATGGTATGATATATTCATAGTGCTCAAAGGAAAAAACTGCCACCAAAAATACTACACCTGGCAAAACTGTCCTTCAAAAATGAAGATAAGGGACTTCCCTGGCAGTCCAGTGGTTAAGACTCCACGCTTCCACTGCAGGGGGCGTGGGTTCAATCCCTGGTTGGGGAACTAAGATCCTGCATGCCGTATGGTGCAGCAAAAAAAAAAAAAAAAGATAAACAATTTCCAAACAAAAGCTGAGGGAGTTCATCACCACTAGACCTCCTAATAATAAATGCTAAAGGGGAGTTCTTCAAATTGAAATGAAAGGGTACTAAAAACAACACAATAGTATAAGAAAGTATGAAAATCTTGGTAAAGGTAAATATATACACAAATGCAGAGTTCTGTATTACTGTAATGGTGGTGGGTAAATCATTTTTAATTCTAGTATATAAGTTAAAAAACAAAAGTACTAAAAATAACTGTAACTAAAAAATATGTTAAAAGAGATACAACATGAATACATGTAAATTGTGACAACAGTAACATGAGGGTCAGGAGAAATTAAAGGGTGGAGTTTTTGTATGTGATTGAATTTAAGTTATCAGCTTAAAATAGATTGTTATAACTACGAGATGTTTTATGTAAGCCTCAAAGTAACCATAGACACAAAAATACCTAACGTTACACAAAAGAAAAAGGAATCAGGCCTAACAATACAAAAATAAAAATCAACAAAATACAAAGTAAGACAGCAAGAGAGGAAAAAGACAGGCAAAAGAATTACAAGATTAACAGAAAACAATTAACATAATGGTCATAGGAAATCCTTCCCTATAAATAATTACTTTAAATGTAAATGGATTAAACTCCTCAATCAAAAGACAAAGAGTGACTAGATGGATAAGAAAACAAGACCCAACTACATGCTGTCTACAAGAAACTCAGTTTAGATTAAGGGCATACGTAGCTGAAGATGAAGAGATTGAAAAAGATATTCCATACAAATGGTAACCAAAAGAGAGTAAAAGTGGCTAAGCTTATATCAGACAAAATAAACTTTAAGGCAAAAATTGTTACAAGAGACAAAGAAGTATATAAGATAAAAGTGTCGATCTACCAGGAAGCTATAACAGTATATATACGTATATGCACACCCAACATCAGAGCACTTCAACATATAAGTAAACATCAACAGAACTGAAGGGGAAAATAGACAGCAATAGAAAAACGGTAGAATATTTCAATACCTCACTTTCAATAATGGATAGAACATTCAGACAGAAGATTGATAAGAAAACATGGGACTTGAACAACACTATAGACCAAATGACCCTAACAGATATACACAGAACATTCTGCCCAACAGCAGAACACACATTCTTCTCAAGTACACATTGAACTTTCTCCAGGGTAGATCACATGTTAGGTCACAAAACAAGTCTTAACAAATTTAAGATTATTATCTTTTCTGACCACAATGGAATGAAACTAGAAATCAATACCAGAAAGAAAACTGGAAAATTCACAAATGTGTGCAAATTAAACAACACACTCTTAAACAACAATTAGCTCAAAGAAGAGATCAAAAAGAAAATTAGAAAACTACCTCAAGACAAACAAAAACAAAATACAACATACCGAAACATACAGGATATAGCAAAAAGAATACTAAGAGGAAATTTTATTGAGATAAATGCCTACACTAAAAATGAAGGAAGATATCAAATAACCTAACTTTACGCCTCAAGAAAAACAAAGAACAGACTAAGGCCAAAGTTAGTCAAAGAATGGGAATAAAGATTAGAGCAGAAATAAATAGAGTATAGAAAATCAACAGGAAAAAAACAACAAAACTAAGAACTGGTTCTTTGAAAAGATAAACGAAATCGATAAACCCTAAGCTAGACTAAGAACAAAAGAGAGAAGACTCAAATAAATAAAATCAGTAATGAAAGAGGAGACATTACCACCCATGCCACAGAAATAAAAGGATCAAAAGAGACTACTATGAATAATCATACACCAACAAATTGGATGACCTAGAAGAAATTGGTAAGTTTCTAGAAACATACACTCTACCAAGACTGAATCATGAAGACATAGAAAATATGAATAGACCTGTAACTCGTATAGCGATTGAATGAGTAATCAAAAACCTCCCAAAAAAGTAAAGCCTAGGACCAGATGGCTTCACTGGTGAATTCTACCAAACATTTAAAGTAGTAGTAATGCCAGTCCTTCTCAAAGTCTTCCAAAAGATTTAAAAGGAGGGAGCATTTCCACACTCATTTTATGAGGCCAACATTACCCTGATACCAAAGGCAGATAAAGACACCACAAAAAAAAAAAACCCTGCAGGTTAACATCCATGATAAATATAGATGTAAAAATCCTCAACAAAATACTAGCAAATTGAATCCAACAGCACATTAAAAGAATCGTACACCATAACCAAATGGAATTTATCTCTGGGTTGCTAAAATCTTTCAACAGATGGAAATTAATTAATGTGAGCCACCACATTAACAGAATAAAGGAAAAAGTCTCATGATTGTTGCAATAGATACAGAATAATATTTTACAGATTCAACATTCTTTCATGATAATAACCCCTCAACAATCTAAGAACAGCACAAAAGTACCTCCATATAATAAAGGTATATATGAGAAGCCCACAGCTAACAACATACTCAATAGTGAAGAACTAAAGCTTTTCCTCTAAGGTCAGAAACAAGGTAAGGATGCCTACATTCACCACTTTTAGTCAACATAGTACTGGAAGTCCTACCAGAGAAAATAGGTAAGAAAAGAAACAAAAGACATCCAAACTGGAAGGAAAGAAATAAAGTTGTCCTTGTTTGCAGAAAACACAATTTTGTAAATAGAAAACCCTAAAGACTCCAGTAGAAACTGTTAGAATAAACAAATTTGGTAAAGTTGCAAGATACAAAAATCAGTTGTGTTTCTATACACGAAAAACAAACTATCTGAAAAGGAAATTAAGAGAACAATCCCTTTACAATAGCACAAAATTATAAAATCCTTATGAATAAATTTAACTAAGGAAGTAAAAGACTTACATACTGAAAACTACAAAACTGGTGAAAGAAATCAAAGAAAATATACACAAATGGAAAGATAGTTTGTGATCATGGATTAGAAGACTTAATATTGTTAAAATGTCCGCAGTATCCAAAGTTATCTACAGGTTCAATCCCTATCAAAATCCCAATGGCAGTTTTTTACAGAAATAGGATAAACAATTCTAAAATTCATATGGACCCACAAAAGACCACGAATAGCCAAATCAATCTTGAGAAAGAAGAACAAAGCTGGAGGCATCACACTTCCTGATTTCAACATATATTACAGAACTACAGTAGTCAAAGCATATGGTACTGGCATGAAGACAGAAGTATAGACAATGAACCAGAATAGAGAACCTGGAAATAAATTCATGCATATACAATCAATTGATCTTTGACAAGTGTGCTAAGAAATACACAAAAGGAAAATGATAGTCTCTTCAACAAATGGTGTTGAGAAAACTGGATATAAATATAAAAAAGAATGAAATTGGACCCTTATATCATACACAAAAACCAACTCAAAATGGACTAAACACTTAAATGTAAGACCTGAAACTCTGTAACTTCTAGAAGAAAACATAGTGGAAATTCTTCATGACATTGGTCTTGGTAATGATTTCGTGGATCTAACACAAAAAGCACAGGCAGCAGAAGCAAAATAGACAAGTGAGACTACATCGAACTAAAAAGCTTCTGCGCAGCAAAAGAAACAATCAACAGAGTAAAAAGGCAACATATGGAATGGGAAAAAATATTTGCAAACCATATGTCTGATAAGGGGTTAATCTCCAAAATATGTAAGGAACTCCTACAACTCCATGGCACAAAAACTAATAACCCAATTAAAGAAGTGGGCTAACCACTTAAATAGACATTTCTCCAAATAATACAAACAAATGGCCAACAGGTACATGAAAAACTGCTCAACATCACTAATCATCATGAAAATGCAAATCTAAACCATAATGAGATATCATTTCACACTGGCTATCATCAAAAAACCAAAAGTCAACAGTGTTGGTGAGAATGTAGAGAAACTGAAACCTTTGTATACTGTTGGTAGGATTGTAAAATGGTAACAGCTGCTATGGTACAGTATGAAGTTTCCTCAAAAAGTTAAAAATAGGACTATCACATGATCCAGCAATCCCACTCTTGAGTATTCACCCAAAAGAATTGAAATCAGGATCTCAAGGAGATTTCTGCACTTCTGTGTTCATTGTAGCATTATTCACAATAGCCAAGATGTGGAAACAACCTAAATATCCATCAACAGATGAATGGATAAAGAAAATGTGGTATATACACACAATGGAACATTATACAGCCTTTAAAAAAGAAAGAAATTCTGCAATATGAGACAACATGGATGAGCCTTGAGGACATTATGCTAAAAAGGCATTATGAAAAAAGTCATCATGAAAGACAAATACTACATGATTTCATTTATGTGAGGTATCTAAAATAGTCAAGTTCATAGCATCAAAGAGTGGAATGGTGGTTGCCAGAGACTGGGGGTGAGCAGGGGAAGATGAAATAGAGAGTTACTAATCAAAGGATGTAATATTTTAAGTTAAGCAAGATGAATACATCCTAGAGATCTGCTGTACAACATTGTACCTATAGTCAGCAATACTGTATCATATACTTAAAACTCTGTAAAGCAGGTAGAGCTCATGTTAAGTGTTTTTACCACAATAACATGTTTTAAAAAGAAAGAAGGTAAAACGACACACAAGAATAATTCATTCCTAATTGTTTTGTAAGATCATGAAGAAAAGAATGAGAGAGAGAGAAGGATAGGAGAGATAAAGCCCAGTATCACAGCTGTGCACATCTCTTAAAAAAAAAAAAAGAAAAAGAAGTCATCGCAGTCAGGGTCTGTAGTCTGATCTGCACTCCCCCTGGCTGGGGGCAGTCCTCCAATGCCTGGCTTCAGTCCTCTGGCTCTGTAGATGTAGTGCCATCTTCTCCAGTCTTGATAATTGGCAGGAATCCCTTTTGGTCCCTCCCACTTAGCCTCTGGAGAGATGAGGCATATATAATCTTGCTTGTCACTCTGGCTTCTGATCCCAGGAAGAAAAGGTCCTGGGCTCTCAGACTCCTAGTTCATCTTTCTTTCAGGTTCACTATTCATCTCTGAGATGCAGAGATTATGGTTCCACTACCTAGTCTCCAGGAAATCATATTCTGACATCATTGCTCTCTGTGAACCCTCCATAAAATGTTAGACTGGGGACTGGTTTCCTCTCCCTTGTGAAGCTCACACATTCTAGCATTCAGTGCTTACGCCGCCTTTGTTTTTAAGCCTTGGAGCCAAGTGCCACTCTAAGCCCTTTTCCATTTCATCAAATTGAATCCTTTCCTTGCCCTATTTTTCCCTACTTTCTGCCCATGATCTTGAGCATTCCTGACTGGCCAAAATTCGGGCCAAGAAGGTTCCCACTTTCAATGAAGAGGGCATGGATAAATGCTGGTGAGGTTACAACAGGATGATCTTGAGCAAGGCACTTACCCCACCTGAGCCTTGCTTTTCCATCTGTGAAATGGTTGTAAGACTTACCCTGCTCACTTCACAGGCTTATTATGGGGTTCAAATAACATGAGAAAGTACTTTGAAAACTGAACTGCTCTACACATATAAAGCTTTGTTTTGTCCTTGCAAAAACAGCAGTTCAAGTTTCTTAAGTGGGGCTTTGCAGTATTATCTTACTTCCACGGATTTAGCCATTTCAAAGCCAGTCTTGGAGCTCCTCTTCATATTTTTCCTTCAGCCTCTGAGAACAATCACTTTTTTTTATTTACTGAAAGGCCATAACTCCAGATGAAAAAGAAGACTTCTCTCAACAGTCCGACAAGGTTACAATTAAGAGTCTACTAATGTTGGAATTGGGGGAACTGTCTGTCACTAATCAGGTGGAAATGTGGACATGGAGATGTGCCCATGTCCCCCTTCAAGGAAGGACTTGCTGCAGGGAATGAGGTCAAGGTGTGCCTCAGCTTCAAGAGCCACCTGGCCCAAGGCCACACCCTCCCCAGGGCAGCCCACATCTGCCCCGTGACCCAGAGAGAAGAGGGAGGAAGCCCAGTCATTCTGGCCTGAGACAGGACACTGATGGGCAATACTCAATCCAGAGCTTCCCAGTGGGCTGGCCAAGGCTTGGCAGGACTGCACTGAGTTGGACTTCTCCTTCTGCCCAATCCTGCTTCCTCTCTCTTTCCTTCATAGGTGCTGATCCCTAATATATATCTTGCACCCCAAATTCCATCTCAGTATCTGCTCCAGGGAACCCAATCTGTGACAATTGGCTACCATGTGCTAAAAGGGCAGGATGAGATGGGGGGTATGTTTACTGCAAACAAAGGAAACAAAGCACAGAAAGGGTAGAGGGGAAATTTGAAATAGCACTACGGTACAACCTTGGACAGCTCCATGCCCAACGATAATTGGGCTGCTCAAAGGCCTAAGAAACTATAACTATGATAGGTGGAAATCTGTTACCTGGTCAACTTAGACCAAAATCTCATAAGGGAAGCAATATCATCTAGCCTTATTCCCAACCCTAGGCATAACCTGATTTGGTGGTCTCAGCCTGACGCACCAAAGGCTTACTTCTCAGAAAATGCAAGTATCTGCTGGGTATTGTATAAAAACCCCAGCTAGTATCAAGATTAGCCAAATCATCTAAATGTTAGTTGCAGTTCTATTTTTCAACTACCTTTAAATGTGCAGTGAAAGAGAAAGTGGCACTTTCTAGAACTCAATGTTTTCTTATTTCATTTGGAAAAGTGGGTTTAAAGGCTGAGATTTAGCCTGGTGCTTGTCAGAGATCATACATAGTTTCTGTAGTGACAGGAGCCACTGCAAATCCTGCAAGAAAAGGTAATCTTTGAAAATGAAACACTGTCATCTGTCATCCACCAAACCAACCCCCCCACCACACACATACACCTAAAACCCCTCACTGGCTTCCCACTCCTCTTACAATAAAGACCCCAGCCCTACAAAGTCCCACCCACAGAGACTGGCCCCTAACTCTGTCTCCAGCCTCATTTCACTCCCTCCCCTCCTTGCTTCCAGTGCTCTCCATGCTGCAGCCACACTGGCCGCTTTAATGGTTCCTCAAATAAGCCATGGTACCTCCTGCTATAGGGCCTCAGACATGCTCTCCCCTCTGCCTGCAACTCTCCCACCCAAACTGTCACCTAGTTAATGATGACTCACCTTTAGTTTCCAACTCAAGCACCATCAGTTCCTCTGGGAAGCCTTCCCTGGCACCACACTCCACGTCTAGGACAGGTACCTCGGTGATATAATCTCACAGAATCACACTCCCTTTTTTTCAGGGCATCTATCTCATCATCTCATTTAGAATTATACCCTCGCATCTGTGAGCACTTGGTTAATCTGTCTCCCCTCTTAGACTGTAAGCTTCAGGAAGGCAGGAATGGTGTCTGGGTTTGCTCTCTATCTTATGCCTAGCTCCTGGCACAGTTCCTGGCAGATAGTAAGCACTCGATTTGTTGAATAAGTGGATAAATGAATGGTTGAATGAATGAACAAGTGAACAAACAAGGAAAATGAGAGAATTTCTAACTTTGGTTGGGTGGCTTGAAGTTTCTTGGGGTTAAAATGTAGAAATGGGGAGTTAAAACCAGAGGTGGTTGGGCGGAAGATAGACGTACATGCTGGCAATTATTAGAGAGACTTTCTCCCTAACCGGTGGCAAAGAGGAAGGGTGGGGCTGGGGAGGCAGCAAAGCACCATCAGAAGTCACAACATAGCTGCCAGCCTTTGGACCAAAATACCCAAGTGCCAGGCCTTAAAGTAAATGAAAATTATTCACTTCACAATCAGGAGAAAATGCCGTGGAATTAAAATTGGAGTATATTCTTGAATTGGATTTTATTCTTCAGGGCCCTAAAGTTAACCAGCTGGAATCATTTTCTGAGGACCATTCTATTTAACCTTTGGAAACGAAGCATCTGCCTTTTAATGGAAAAACTACTTCTCATTGTAAAGATAGCACATGATGTTCTTGGCTTCTTTGGTCTCCAGAAAAGGAAACTCAGTTATCTCCCTATGTCCTCGCTGTATCTTGAACCCCCTATATCAACAAAACAGGCCAGATTAATAGCTAACTTTATTTTTTAATAATAAGTAGAATGTACCAGCTCATCCAGAGAATACTAGACAGGGCAGCCTACATAGACATATCAGCCTCTCAAAAAGTCTCAGGAGGCTTAGGAAGCCACAGATTGAAGTGCCCCACATAACCAACCTCAAAGTCACTGTATTCAGACAAAAGGCCAAGTTTACCACCCACTCAAAGTTCTGTTCCTAAAAAAGCATTGACAACCAATTAATCAGATATTACTACTTTGCACAAGTCCATGCTGTGATGGACACAGTGAAGAGAGGTCCCTTCCTTAAGCATACTATAACCCAACTAAAGAACTAAGATCTGGAAGAACTAAGAAGTTGGTCAACAGCACAGGCATAGTATATGGATATCAGCAAGTTCCGACAGCCCATAGCCAACCACACTAAAGTCCATTGAACATCTTCTACTGGCTGTGGGCTCTGAACCAGAAGGGGTGGGGATGTGTGTGTCAGGCTACTTTCACTCTCCTGACCATTAGACAGGCAGCCTTCCAAGGAAGGTGGGGCCTGTTCTGTGGCATAAGCAGGGTTTCATTCTTAAGCCCTACCACCACTACACACACATCATTTAACATAGCCTTGCCCTCACCATACAGCCTTTCATTCGTTTGTTCATTTGCTCATTCAACAGGTAATTATTGAATGGCCATTTTAAGCCAGGGATTGTGCTGGGTGTTGGGGGGAGACAGGGTTAAACAGGATGTGACCCCTAACCTCAGGGGCTGTATACTCTGTTGTTAATGGTGCGCATTGGTGACAGATGGTCTGGCAACAGAAACTGTATGAATGTTAGGATAAAGAGACGCTCAGGAGGCTCCATGGGACTCCAACTGCTTACACTGCAAAAGCTGCTTGTCTTGTTCATTTCTGTACCTCCAATACCCATTACTGTGCCCAACACACAGTAGGCGCTCAGTAAGTTTTTAGTGACATAATGAAAATCTTACTGGGGCCGACCTCCAACTCTGTCTCTCCATGGCTTCTCCCCATTGGTCCTAAGCCTGACAGTTGGCATCCTATGCCTAGATGAAAAGAGATGAGGGCACATGGCAATTCTTCCAATAGGTTGGAGTTGGGAGGAACTGAACAACGTTGTCTGTATCACCCCCATCCCCTCTCAGACATCATGTCCCCATAGTTGAGGTCATTCATGAACCACTTGGGCCTTCATGCTTTCCTGATTCCTCATCCTGGATGTTCTTTTAAGAATATGCAAGTTGGTCAATGTCCCAATTAAAACTCAGGAATCCAGACCTTGACACAGAACCTTGAAGCTCCAGCTGGCTCAGTGGCAGGGAGCCACCTCCTTCTCTGAGATAATGGGCTGTGGAAACCGCAATCTTCTCTTCTAGTTGTGGCTTCCCACACCACCAGGGCCTCCTGCAGGCCCTGGGGCCCCAGGGAGGCAGAGCCATTCTAGAGAAAGCTGAGAAAAATAGGGATGAAGAGGTCCTTGGAGGAGACTGAGAAGTGACTCTGCATGGGGGAGCGGAGGACAGTGGCCCTTGAGGCACAGCAAGCAAATGAGCTAACAGGAAATGGCTGGGGCTGTGAAGGGGTAGCCAGGAGGTATGAGGCAACTGCCCCCTCAAGTAAGACAGGCTAAGTAAGGTAAGGTCCAGCAGGGACCCAGAGTCCCAACCCTTCAGCCAGAAAGCACCTCAGAATCAGTCCAGAGTGGTCTTGGGACATGCTCAAAGTCCCCCAGCTGGGTAGCAGCAGGATAGGGTTAGAACCAGTTCTCCTGATTTCTACTCTGGAGTTTTTTTTCTCATCACCTTGCTACCTCCCAGATATGGAGCTCATGGGAGAGTTCTTGGCCTGTCACATCCTGAAAAATCTCCCTTCACAGATGATTCCTGCTTGTCATGCAGGGCTGGGCTTTTCTGATTCTGATGGGTGGCTCTTTTAACCCTCCAATGCCAGCTGTTTCCCTGTCTCTAGCCATTCCCTTCCTAGGAAAGATCGAGTGGGGTCTTCAGTGGCCACATGAGGCCTTATGACCCTGGGGAGGAATGATAGGCAGCCTGGGACCCAGCCCAGCAGCAGACCTCCCAGGGACAGTGGGCACATGCCTTGGCATCTGGGCATGCTGATCCTTTTCTCCAGAGAGGGCAGTGTGGGGGGAGGAGGGGGTGGAATCCAGCGACTTCCCAGGCCCTAAGAATTCCTGCTCTCCCCCTCAGTCTGACCCTCGTTCTGCCCGTCTGGGCCACGGCAATGCCCACGCGCAGGGCAGCGGGAGAAAAGGAAGGAGAGACGGGTTTGCTGGTTTGCTTGGCCGGGCACCAGGACCGTGAGCCCTGCCCCCCTCCGCGGACTGTCTCCACTCGCTCCTCTCCCCCTCTCCGCCTGCCTGTCCCTCCGGGCTGCTCGGGCGCCACCATTACTGTCCCCAACCCGCCCCGCCAGCCGGGCCAAAGGGCGGCGTGACTCACGGCGCTGCCGCCAGCCCACGGCTTGCCCACCGCGTATAAAGGCTGCGGGGTTGAAAGGCGGCAGAGCCTTGCCCGACCCGGCCCGAGGCGCGCAGAGCATGGCCGGAGGCGCGGAGCGAGGCCGCGGGGGCGCGGGCTGGGGGCTGCGCGGCGCCCTGGCCGCCGTGGCCCTGCTCTCGGCGCTCAATGCTGCGGGCACGGTGTTCGCGCTGTGCCAGTGGCGCGGGCTGAGCGCGGCGCTGCGGGCGCTGGAGGCGCAGCGTGGCCGGGAGCAGCGCGAGGACAGCGACCTGCGCGCCTTCCTGGCGGAGCTGAGTCAGGCACCTCGCCGGGCGCCCGCGCCACCGCCAGACCCTGTGGGCGCCGCGCGCAACAAGCGCAGCCACGGCGGGGAGCCGGCGCAGCACATCCGCGCCGAGAGCCACGACATGCTGTTGATGATGACGTACTCCATGGTGCCGGTAGGCGGGGCTCAGCTCCCCTTGACGCCCCCGCCGGGGTGGGCGGCGTACAGTGTGGGGAGAGAGCCCTAGACGCCCTCTCCTCCCCTAGCCAGATGGCAAGGTGCCATGGGGAGAGGTCCTGGGTGTGAGCCCGCTGGGGAAGTCACCTTGGCAAGCACCTTAGCCCTCTGGGGTCAGTTTCTTCATCTGTTAAATGGGGGAGGGGGTGAAGGGGTAAGTCTTCCATCTCTGACGTCGTTCAGTCTGCAGATAAATGAGGGGAGTAGGCAGTGTTTTTAAGAGCCTACTTCCTAACTTTGGACATTAAGTTTTCACCTTCTGGTGTGCCAGGAGCCACAGCAGCCCCGGGCTGTGCCTGTGCAATTCGTAGGTGCCCCGTGAGAGCACGGAGGTAGCATTTCTGAGAGAGCGCAGGCTGCTTCAATAAAGGGATTCTTTCCCAGGCGTGATCTATAGTGGTCTGGCGTTTCACCTGGCCTCGGCTCATCAGCACAAGACTGCCGACGTAATAGTCTCTGTTTAAGTGAAAACAATCAGCCCTAATTTGACCAACCCCCGGGAGCTTTCTACGGAGAAACTTACTCTTGTGTCTAAAGTGGTTACAAATAGTGGAAATCAACATAGAGCAATTTTCTTAAAACGCAACGTCAAAGCTGAGGTTCATCATAGGGGCTCTAAGAAGTCTATGGAACTTCAGAAAATGTCAGTGTGTGCTCTCGCAGGCGCGTGCATCTAGGGCGAGTCCATAGCTTTTCGTTAGATTTTCAAAGGGGCTCCATTGCACTCCTCCCAAAAGGTTTAAGAAACACTGCTGTTAAAAAAGTCTTTGAAGCAAAGCCTCAAAAATCTTTTTTCCAGTGTTAACTTTCTTTGCTTTTGCTGATTTTAACTCAATAATTATCTAACAATTACATTTAGATCACATTGCAGTTCCCCATTCCATTTAATTATCCGTTACAACTGCTATGGTCTTATTTCACTTTAAAATTACAAAGATGTCAGTTCTGTCACCTCAAGTCAAGTGTGAGCCATATTTTGGAATCCTAGGTATTTGAAGATAAATCCACTTAAACCTGTTATAGAAGCTTTTAAATATCTTACATGAGCTGAAGTGCTTTTAAAACTACATGGAGGACTTCCCTGGTGGCCCAGTGGTTGGGAGTCCACCTGCCAATGCGAGGAGGGAGGGAGGAGGGAAGAGGAGGGGGGGAAGAGTTCGAGCCCTGGTCCGGGAGGATCCCACATGCGGCAGAGCGGCTGGGCCCCTGTGCCACAGCTGCTGAGCCTGCGCTCTGGAGCCCCCGTGTGAGCCACAACTACTGAGCCTGGGAGCCACAACTGCTGAGGCCCGCGCGCCTGGAGCCCATGCTCTGTGGTGGGAGGGGCCACCGCAATGAGGGGCCCAAGCACCGCAGCTGAGAGTGGCCCCGGCTCACCGCGGCTGGAGAGGGCCCGCGGGCAGCGGCAGGGACCCAGCGCAGCCAAAAATCAATCAATCAATCAAGGAGTATTTTATATAAAAAAGATAAAATAAGACTACATGGAAGTACTACACACTTCAAACACATCTTATGAGAAAGATCACATTTTCCATTCCTGGATTCAGTTTTTACCCACGTTATCATTTAGAAATCTGGGCCCAAGCAAAAATTTCAAAAAAAAAGAACTCTGTAAAACGAAGAAATCTCCTTAAGGGAATTCACTCTTTCTTGGCTCTCCACCACGCATTTTGAGGGGTTTTTGAAATCGTCTGAGAAGGATGCATCGGAACATCAACATTTTATATTTTTAATTCTGCTTTTAAGGTAGAGGCTTATGTATCCAAATTGCATCCTGTTCAGTCACTAACCCAAGAGAACGCAGAGACTCATTTCTGTGTCAATATGAAAGCTGATTTAACTACCACCACCTGCTCTGTTGCAAGTCAGCAGAAACATTACATTTGTCAGGCTGAGAAGCACTTGTAGATTATCCCCAACTCATCCCCCACTTGCAATGGGTGTGCTTTGACCTTTTGGAGTCACTGAGGGACTTTCTATGCAGGCCAGGAGAAAGCCACCATCATATTCCTCTTGGGAGTGGTTCTCAAACAGTAGGCTTAGGGATCACCTGGGAACATATTAAAAATGCAGATTTCAGGGCCCCACCCTCAGACTTGTAGAATTATAATCTCCAGAATCGGCTTCCTTAAGAAGTCCCCTGATCCCCATTCCCCCACCTTCCCAACCCCTTGATGAGTTTGATACAGGTGGTCTAGGTGCCACACTTTGAGAAAAGCTCCTCTAGACCATGGCTTCTTTAACTTTAATGTGCTTGTGAATATTTTGGGGATCTTGTTAAAATACAGATTCTGATTGAGAAGGTCTAAGTTGGGGCCTGAGCTTCTGCGTTTGTAGCAAGTTCCCGCTGACATCAGTGCTGCTGGTCTGAGAACAACACTTTGAATAACACCGTTCCATAGCAGTGGTTGCACATTGAAATCGTATGGGGAGTTTAAACATGACTGATGCCTAGGCCCCACCTCCCAGAGATTCTGAATTAATTGTTAGGGGTGGGTGCCCACTCACCAACACAGAGGACCTTGGCGTGCCTTCCCGATGACGGTCAGCTGTGTTAAGCATCTCACTCTCATCAGTTCTCCCTTGAGGCCTCTACTTTGGGCAGAGGAACCAACTTAATTGGTGAAAAACCTTTTACATACTTTATTTTAGCAACAATTTCACCATTCACCTTTGCAGATTTTTCTCATTTTTACTCTCTGTTTTTCTCAGAACAGAGAATTATTCACATGAGGAAACAATTTTTGAGAACTTTCTCAGGGCACCTTGAGTAGAAAAGCTGCTAAGAGAACTATTTAGTGTACAGCATGGAGGTCAGTGTGCCCACTTCTTAAGGTTGAAGTCTACACTTTCCCTCACCCTTTTATATAGCACCAGTAGGTCTTGGATGAAGGTGAAATCAGAAGTCCCATGTCCTTAGAGATATAGGAACAAAGAAGTAAGCTGTATGCAGACTAATTTCAGCATTTTAAAAAGTCTTCCAAAATGGCTCATTTATCCAAGATGAGCCTTCTTAAGCCAACTGACACTTCTAAGTTCTGTGCTTTTGGCTGAAAGTACATCAACTCAGCGTGGTCGTTCTGGTTAGCACAGTCTGACCGGAAACTGATTGGCAGCTGTAAAGGACTTTGTTAAAAGGGCAACATAACTAATTATTACTTAAGTACGGTTAGTTTGGTACAGCCAAACACATTAAATCTTTAAAAGTAAGTGGGTACTTTGGAGAAAAGTAATAAAAGGGGCCCTGGGTACCACTGAGCTTGACCAGTAATGGAACCCATCTGCCAGGAACTCCTGCAGGAGATGCTGCTTCTGTTTAGTCTCCACTCCCTCGCCACCCCTCTTCTCACTCTTCCTCTCATCAGCTGCTCTCTCTCACCCATTCTTCAGGTCTCACTCTTATTGATGTTCTGGTAGCTTTATCATCCTCCCTGAAATCTTGGGTCGAGCACCCAAGAAAGTTTTACTTCTCACAATGTGCACCTTAACAAGCTTTAAATGGATCAAAGATTTACATTTAAAAAATGAAACTCTAAAATTGCTAGAAGAAAATATGAGTAAATTCATTTTTAATTTTGGAATGGGGAATACCTTTCTTTCAAACTATAACTCAAAAGCCTGAAGCAAACAATAAATAAGTAAATTTAACCCCATTTAAAAAGCACACACAACAGCAAAACTGCATCACAAACAACAATAAAAACAAATGCATACACCATAAACAGAGGCAAAAGATAAATGACAAACTGGAAAGAAATATTTGCAGCTCATATCATAGGTACAGGGCTACTCGTCTGAATATATATAGCAGTTCTAGAAGTTGATGTAAAAGATAAGAATTTAATAGGGAAATCTGCAACAGAAATAGGAATCCAGTAGGAGTATGGAACAGATAGCTCTCAGGAAAAGAAATACAAATTTCTCTTAAAAACACAGGAAAAGAACTCTTGATTCAAAAATGCAAATTACAACTGCTCTGAAATATAATTTTTACCTGTCAGAATGACAACTGCAAAAGTTTGTCGACATATTTGGTTGGGGAAACTGAAGGGAAACAGACATGCTCTTGAATTGCTGTTTGGAGTGCAAAATGCTACAACCCATATGGAAGCCAATTTGGCAATACCTTTGGATTACAAACACATTTACCCTCTGACCCAGTAATCTTGCTTGTGGGAATTTATCCTGCACAACAGACTTTATCACCTCTGAAATGACGTATGCACATAGTTATTCATTGCAGAATATTTGTAAAAACAAAAGACTATTAACCTGTGTCCACTACAGGACTAGTTAAATAAACTGACCTATACATCCACTGGGATACGAGGTAGCTGTAAAACAAGAATAAGTAAATTCTCTATGTTCTGCTATGGGAACAATCCCCAGGATATATTTTAAGTGACAAAAGTGTAAGGAAGAAGGGGGAAAAATAAATGAAATTAACAAAAGTATTAGGGAGGGTGGGGATGAGGTGGGAATGAGACTTTCACTGCATAGCTTTGTGCATCATTTTGACTTTTGAACCATGTGACTGTGTTACTCTTATCGTGAGTGAAAAGGCCATAAGCACGAGGTTACATGGCAGCTGCCCCTGGGCTGGGGGCCATAGGGCATGGTAGGGACTGCTCCAGCCCAAGGTTCATGTGCTGTGTCTATAAGGGGAGGCTTTTGCTGGTGGTTGCTGTATGAGAACGAGAGCCCAGTGTGCCTGATCTTTTGATTTTGTCAAGAAAAGTAAAAATTCTGACTTTTTTTTTTTTTAATTTTATTTATTTATTTATTTTTGGTTGTGTTGGGTCTTCGTTTCTGTGCGAGGGCTTTCTCTAGTTGCGGCGAGCGGGGGCCACTCTTCATCGCGGTGCGCGGGCCTGTCACTATCGCGGCCTCTCGTTGCGGAGCACAGGCTCCAGACGCGCAGGCTCAGTAATTGTGGCTCACGGGCCTAGTTGCTCCGCAGCATGTGGGATCTTCCCAGACCAGGGCTCGAACCTGTGTCCCCTGCATTGGCAGACAGATTCTCAACCACTGCACCACCAGGGAAGCCCAAATCTGACTTTTTATGTGAAATCTCTTGGCTTTGAAGTATTGACAAAAATTCCCTCAAAATGTTTTTGAATTGACTGGCAGTGTGTTGGCCAGACAACACTCACATTGTTAGGGGCCACGTTAAGACTTCCAAGCTTAGTTTGCAGCAGGCTCATCTCATAATCATGAGTAGTTTTGAACAAAAATGGCTTTATTTAGTTCCAGCACAACCTCCACCCCCACCACTGATTTCCCAGCCTGGTTCTGGAAGGATAGTGGTATCTATGCCATTGTTATCATTATTGGTGGTTAAATGGAGATGGTTTTTTTGCATTCAGCTTGGTTTGGTTTGTTTCATTTTGTTTTGTTTCTGGCTGTCTCTAAACATTAACTCCACCTTCGGAGGATGGAGATTTCCTGTCACTATGGCTTTTCAAAAACATGTGTTCTGAAGGTCATTCTCAAGGAGGAGATTCCAGCTATGTTAAGCAGTAACACATTATAGCAAACAGAACTTTTCATGATGACTGCTATGAGGTACACTTATATGGATCTATACGTTATCTTGTTTACAGGGGACAAAAATCACATTACCTGTAGTTACAGCTTCTGCTTGTATGGATGCTATATTTCCTTGAAGGAAAGGAAGGTAACCCCTGCCTTTCCCACTCCTTGAACTGGGTCACTTCCAGGGTGTAAAAGCTGAGGATTTAGACCAGGGGTTAACAAACTATGGCCTAAGGTCACATCAAGCCTGCTACTTGTTTTTGTGCAGCCCATGACTTAAGAATGATTTTTAAATTTATAAATGGATAGGAAAAAAAATCAAAAGAGGAATAATATTTTATGACACATGAACATTATATGAAATTCAAGTTTCAGTAACCATAAAGTTTTATTGGAATACATCCATGCCCACTTGTTTATGTATCGTCTGTGGCTGCTTGACACATGACAACCGGAGAACTGAGTAGTTGCACCAGAGACCATACGGCCCACGAAGCCTAATATATTTTCTGTCTTGTCCTTTGCAGAAAAGTTTTCTGACCTCTCATTTAGACAGTGGTCCATGGGAACGGAGGGGTGCTAGGGATGGTTCCTTTGGAGAGCTAATTTAGTAAAATCAGGGTTCTTCTAGCATAGGGTTAACCCTGGAGTTTAAGACCTCCCACAAGGAAACAGAGCCCAGGACAGAGCTGCCCTGAGACTGTGGTTTCACTCTAGAGGGAGGCTGTGGGGCTGAGCCAGCCCTCAAGCCTTTGCTCCCCCTAAGCTGACTTCCCAAGTCAAGAGCAGTCAATGTTAGGACAGCTTTTAGCCACCCATTTAACCCCATATCTAGGCCTTGTTTCACACCCCATCTATTCTCTTCAGTTGAAGGGGAGAAACATATACCCCATTAGGTCCTGTCACATGAAGTGGACCCTGATGAGAGCTCAGAGGCCTGATAGAGCAGAACAAAAAAAGACTAGGCAGCCAAAGTAATAACCCACATGGAGAGACTGGGAGGTGGGTTTCCGTGGCCTTCCTCATAGCAGCGTGTGCACGTGGGCACTTGGGATGTCACACCTGACACTGTGGGGTTAATTTGCATGTTAGAAGCCATTTCCAGGTATCAAGGGTAAGAGAGAATTTGAAGCTACATCTCTGCTAAGACTGTGTCTGGTATTGGTACTGTGAACACACCCATAAACTTCACTCAGGTATCAGGTCATGATGGTATGTGAGGAAGACAGGAGAGAGTTGGCCCCTTAGCTACATCCTTCAGACACTTTCTTCATTGACACATATTTTGCACACATGCAAATAAAGCATTCAGTGTAGATGTACAGTTGTCATGATTCTCTAAGGACTTATGTGAGAAACAAATGGGTCAAGACTGAGCATCTGGACCCGTAGGGACAGGGAAGTTGTGTTGACCACATGAAAGGCATTAAACCATTTGGACCTGCTCTGAGGTCCTGAGTTGCAGAACAACTGCTCAAATCACGGGTCTTCCAATGCCAAATGGCTGTTCATCCTCCGTAAAGCCTGTGTCTCAGGATCCATCTTTGGCCGGTCCAAGCTCACCTCCACGTGGCTCTACTGCCACCTTCAGCCACTGTATTCCTGCCCTTAACTTGAGAGACCTGGGATTCCTTCTTCACAGTCAGGTTTGCAGCCAAATTCTCTTTCCCTGATGCTTCCCTGAGGTATGTTGTGGCAGTCGTCTGACCCACGAGTCAGACGGATTCTCATCCTGGGCCCACAGCTTGGTAGCTGGGCGACCTTGGGCAAGTCTTTTAATTTCCCCAATCCTCAGTTTCCTCCTCTGTAAGACTGAGATAATAGCATGCACCTCATAGGGCTGTTAGGAGGTTTAAGGGAAACAATGTAGGTAAAGGACAGTGCCTGCTATAGTCAGAGTTCCAGTAAGTGTTCATTGTTGCTGTTACTGAGATTAATCACTATGACTTTATCATGCAGCCCTCCTTGCCCAAAGCCCTCAGTATCTTGTTTCTGGGTTTACTCTTCATCTCCACTTTCTTCAGAATGCCAAGTTGTCTGATCATATGTGCTTTTATCAGCTGCTGCTTCGGGATCATATTTGGCCTTTTGAAGCCTAGGGTGGCATCACACCAACCTAAATCATCTTGTCATTGAAAACAAAACAGAATTAGCCTTGATATGGCAACAAGCCTTCTTCAACAGTTCAGGCTTTCCTGGGGCCTCACCCCTTCTTCATGGCCACTGATGACGAGGTTTGACACCCACTAGAAGAGAGTCACATTCACCCCATTTCTGACTGGCGTAGCTGTTGTTAACTCCTGATGATTCCTGTTGGTGGCAGTCCTGAAAAAAGTTTTGGGTGCTTTCATTTGGAAAATTGACAAAATGTGAGTGGAAGGTAGAGCAAAAAACTTCTAAGAAAGGAGAACAATTTACTTCTTAGGGGTCTCATGTTCTCTAGGATATAGGTACCTATGTGAGAACTATCAAAATAGTCTTTATATCTGATAAAACATACTATCTGGAAAAAAAGACATTTTTTAAAAAAATCTACATTATTCAAACTCTCCTTCCCTCCCTCCCCTCCCCACCAGAAAAAATCCTTGGCCAAATCTAGTTGACATTCAAGCTTCATTTACATGCATTTTATCTACAGACTAAAGGTCATGTTGTGTAAAACAAGCTGATGATTTTAGGTTGTAATCCTTCTACAAAGGGAGCATTTTTCAGCCCATCAGTTGCTTTCTTTTTATTTAGCTCTTTGGATTTTAATAGCTCTATATTTTAAGTAGATATAATTTACTTCTAGTCTGACTAAAGTTGAGACACAATTTTCTTTACTGAAAGGTAGAGTTAAAATAACAATGCCAACTAAAGATCACTTAAAATGCAATTTGTTCTGAACGCAATAGGTAGAATAACCCCTTCATCTTGCCACTCAGAAAGTTTCTTGTGCTTATCAAAGTGCTGGGAACTTTGGAGATCCTACACAGGCTGTATGTAAAAACTGAGAAGGACTTGGAAATGCGTTGTGGATAACTGTACCCAAGCTAAAATGATGAGCTGGCAGCTGCAAAATAATTCCCCAGTTTTTCAGTAACTTAGTGTAATTGGGGTCTGGAATCCTTTCACTCAAAGGTAGAAAAGGCCCTCTCCCTTTAGGCAGCACTTGAGGACCTTGGAATCAATCCCTCTGAACAGGAAGACCTTTAGAGAAAAATCCTTTACAGTAAGCATCAGGGCAGTGACAAAGAGAGAAAATCAATCCTCACTAAAGTGATGAAGGCAGGTTTCATGGAGGAGACAGAACTTGAAATGGGCATTGAAGAGTTGGTGAGATTTGAGCAGGCAAGGAGGGAAAATCATTCCAAGTGCAGGTAATAACTTGAGCCAAGGTCTAGGGACAGGAATGAATGTGGTACAAGGCTTGGAAGAGCAAGAAGCTTTCCTGCACTGGGGAGTTTGGGCTGTGGGAGAGGAATTAAGATGACTACATGAGAGAGAGCCTTGAATTTCTACTTTTGAAAAGTTGAGAATGAATCTGATGGGTAATTGGGAGAATTTTTCATGGGGCAATCATGAAGAATGTGGTTTTATAAGACTGGTCTGGCTGTACAATGCAGGAAGGACTGCACAGGGGAGAGACAAGAGGCAGGAAGAAAGTTAGGACATTATTGCATTAGTCCAGGCAAGAAATGTTTCTGTCTGGCTAAGGTGATGGCACCAAAAATGGAGAAGATATAGATCCTAGAAATACCAAGAAATAAGAATGCATTGAACTTGGGAACTAATTGGATATAAGAAAGAGAAAGGAGCCACCTGGTCCAGATCCATCCAAAGATGGTGGCATCATGGGCAGAACTGAGGAACCTAAAGTGGGTTAGTTTAGAAGTGAGGATGCTAAATTTGTTTTGAGACTGAATATGAGATGAAAAGAGAGGAAAAAAGAGGGAAGGAAAACTGAAGAGTGAAAGAACATTCAAGGAAAGGAGAACCCATTTCTTCCAAGAAGAATTCTGTCTTCTCCATGAGAGAGGTCTTTACAAGTCTAAAAAGTAAAAGGCAGACCCGAAAGCCTTTATAATGAGTGCTGGAATCATACTATGTGTTTACTCCTAGCTCCCCTCTTAGCTGTGTGACCTTTAACAGATCACTCAACCTCTCTGAATCTCAGTTTCCTCATTTTTAAGAAGGCAATGACAGTAGTATCTACCTTAGGTGTTATCATAAGGATTCAATTCAGTAATCCATGTGAAGTCCTTAGCATGGTGCCTAGAACTCAATATATGTTACCTTGTTGTTACTGATATTTAGTATCTCTCAAATCCTTCCTTTTTGTGCTTCAGGGAATTTTGAAGCCTTGTAATTAAAACAATGGAGATTGAATCAATAGAACTTGCCAGAGAAAGGGCAGGTTCTAGAATAACTCCAAGGTCTGGTATCTCGGGTGCCATAAGGGAAACACACAGACTTCTAGAAAGAATGTTATTTCCCAGATAGTCATTTTTATGGTTCGTGGGTTCAAAATATATATATGCTGGGTATTGAATTTAGGGACGTTAATTATACTAAGGATAATTTGCAAATATTTTATTCATGTTCAAGGTGAACTCATGCATTTATCCTTTCATAGACCAAATCTTTCTGAACCCCATAGGAACAGCATGTTTGTCAAACCAACAGTTCCATCCAGCCAGTGTTCTGATGCTAACATCATCAACAATTATTTTGTGGGTGAGCGTCTCAACCCAAGGACCTCCTCTAAATATTTTCTGGGCTAACCACTTGTAGCTATTCTCTGAGCGGAGGGAGGAGGGGGCTGAGCAGGGAGTAGGTTGACAAAACATCGTCACAAATGTTTTTGCTATATACAAAGAATGCCAAAGGGCAGAGTTTGAGATAATGGATTAATTCTTTGTCCATTCCCCCAACATTGGACAAGTTACTTAACTATGGTTTATGTATACTTTTCTGACTATAAGGTGACGATAAGAATGCTTAGATAAAAATCAAAAATTAACTGAAGATGCTTGTTGAAGGGAACAATGCGAGCACAAAATATTGTTATTAACAGTTAGTGAGAGATTATTCCAGCAGTACTCCTGCTTCAGAAAACTCCATTAGAGGCCTGGGGGAGACAAGTGATTCTTAGCTCACTTCAAAACACTCATCTCTTCCACCCCTAACCTCTTCTGCACTTATTGTCTGTATCACACAACTAAAACTTTGTGTACAGTTTTGGTCTCTAATTTGTCATCTTTGGTCACCTTGTCTCTTTACATATATCTCCACTCTTCGCTAGACCTCTAGTGAGGTATTTGATGAATACCTCTTCACTCATAAAATGCATCCACAACTCAGCAAGGGCAAATATAGACTAAGGTATCTGCCAGTTTCTGAACCTAGTTTCTTTTCATACTAAGAGTTTTGGAGGTGTGTGTTAGTTTCGGCATGTAGTTACTGAGCACCTACTATATCACAGGCACAACTGTGGGTGCACAAGAAACAGTATGAACAAACCATGCAAATCCCTATCCTGTTGGGGTTTATGTTTGGTGGGGGAAGGGGGGAGGAGCAGACAAGAACCAAAGTAAATAAGTAAATTATCTACAATATTAGAAAGTGATGAGTGCTGTGAAGAACAATAAAACAGCGTTGAGGATTAGGGAGCAGGAAGGGAAAGATGCAATTGGAAGTCTTCTGGGTGGGGAAGGCCTCACTAAGAAGGTGACATTTGAGCAAAAACTTGAAGGAGGTGAGGGAGTGAGCCATGTGGAAATCTAGGGGAGGGCTGTTCAGGCAGAGGGAACAGCAAGTGCAAAGACCCTGAGATAGGAGAGTGTCCCCAGAGCACAAGGAACAGCAAGAAGACTGGGAGAGGATAACTGGGGGAAGGAAGGACAAGAGGACCAGTTCAAGTAGGGCCTTGCAGGCTGTTGTGAAGACATTGGCCTTTATGGGGAGTCTTTGGAGGATTTTAGGCAGAGGAGTGATATGATCTGACCTGCCTTTTCAAAGGATCACTATGATAGGACTAGACTCTCTGTGTGGGGAGGGTGGGCAGTGGTAGCAGGGAGGCCATTTATTTAGCTACTGCAGTGAAAAAAGACAGTGGCTGAGGCCAGGGTGGTAGCAGTAGAATGATAAGCGGGCAGTGTCTAGATATGTCTGATGTCCAGCTGATGGAATTTGCTGACAACTTGAATATGAGCGGGGGAAAAAAGGAGTTCAGTGATTTCAGGGTTAGTGGCCAAGCAGCGGAAAGATAGAATTGCCATTAATGAGATAGAAGAATTGCAGATGGAACAATTTTGAGGGGAATATCAGGAGTTCAGTTTGGGGTATGTTGACATTGAGATTTCTGGTAGATGTTCAAGTGAAGATATTGAAGAGACAGCTGAATACCAGAGCCTGGGAGGGAAGGAATTCCAGTTGGAGGTATACCCAGGAAATAGTGGAGATGCTGAGCATGATAATACTCATGACCTGGACACAGGGAAGCTCTAACCAAGAGTTTATCTACTCCTTATTAAACCCAGATTATTTTACTTAAAACTCTTGTATAAACAACTAATTAAATTAACTATATTGCAAGCTTTTTGTACCCAGGGATTGTCTTACCTTTATAAACATGGGGCCCAACTTATCAAGTATTTGTTAATGAATAAATAGGTACTTCTAAGTCGTCAGAAATGTCTTGGAAAGAAGTTTAAAAGAAATCTTTCAGGGATTAGGTAATATGTAAGTCAGTATAACAGATGCTAAGCGCCTGTTCTGGGCAGTGTGGGTGCACACTGTGGTGATAGGAAAAACAAGACAGGAGCCCTCAGGGAATTCATCGGCCAGTGGGAGGGGAAAATCCTCAAGCACATATGACAGAGCAAAGGATGGTAAGACCCTAAGAGAAGTAAGACTAAAATCCAGTGGGCAATCAGGAAGGGTTTCAAGAAGAAGGTGGCATTTGACCTGAAACTTGGGAGATGGGCAGGGCTTCAGGAAGGGAAAAAGGCCCTTGAACGGCAGGTGGTTCATTTTAGGTGGAGCATGATAGAGGGAGATGTAAAAAATGTCTGAAGTCCTGGACTTCATTCTGGAAAATTATTTTGAGTATAGAATTGAGAATGTTTCCCTTTTAGTACTTGAAAGATGCCACCCCACTATCTTCTCACTTGCCTGTTTGCAGTGAGAAGCCTGCTGTTCTTGTCTTTGTTCCTCTCTGTGGGTTGTGTCTTTTCTTCCTCTGACTGCCCCTAAGATTTACCCTTCACTGAATGTTTTAAGCAGTTTTATTATTATATGCCTTAGTGTCATTTTCTTCATGTTTCTTTTGCTTGTGTTTTGCTGAGCTTATTGGAAATGTGGGTTTATAGTTCTCATTAAAATTGGGAAATTTTCTGCCATTATTTCTTCAAATATTTTTCTGCCCATCCTGCCAGCCAGGGACTCTAATTACACATGTATTGGGCTACTTTAAGTTTTTCCACAGCTCACTGATGACCTGTTTGCTTTTTAAGTCTTTTTTCTCCATGTGTTCCATTTTGTCTAGTTTCTATTGTTACGTCTTCAAATTCATTAATCTTTCCTCTGCTCTTAGTCCCACTCAGTGTACTTTTCACCTCAGACATTCTAACTTTCATTTCTATAAGTTTGAATTGGGTGTTTTTTTATATTTTTTAAATTTCTATTTAACATGTTCAGTCTTGCCTCTAGCTTCTTGAATGTTCTGTTTCCTGCTGAGGAATGAAGAATTCATTCATTCACAGCTTACTATGTGGAAAGCTACTGGCTATGTGTTGAGGTTATAAAAATAAACAAGATATATACTTCCCCTCCTCGAAATGCTTACAATTAGTGGGGAACAAACAAGTAACCAGGCAATGACAAGAGTGCCCTGATGGGAGAAGTGAGGGATGCTGTGGGGGAGATAAGAGCATCTCCAACCTGAGATGGGGGAGAAAGACTTTTGGGAAAGCGACATCAGAGCTACAGCTAGGATGATATACGAAGAGTGAGAATGACTAGGAGTTTTGCAACTTTTTTTCTGATTGTTAATGTTTCCATTATAGTAACTTGGAAAATACAGAAAGATATAAAAACTCTTAATTTTAAAAGTGTTTTGCATGTTAATAAGTTAACAAAGCATGGTGACTTATGGAGAAGTTACCCTGTGATCCTTTCTGGTTTTTTTTTTTTTTAATTGCTGAAGAATCATCAGGAGAAAAACAAAAAGAGCCCCGCCTCGTTAGTCAGGACTCTGTTCTCAAGGTCTGAGTTCACAGGGAGTTTTCTGGGAGAGGAAAAAAGAGAGAGAGAGACTGCAGGAACTGAAAGACGCTGGAACAAGCCCTTGTTTTTGATGGCACAGGGTAGAACTTCTCAAAGTGTGGGTGGGGGTCATCTTCATCAAAAAGACCTGGGAGCATCTGTTTAAAAATGCTGATGTCTGGGCTACATTCTGGATCTGCTGAGTCAGAATCAGTGAAGGTTGAGTCTGGAAATCTGTATGTAGATTACACTCTAGGTGATTCTAATACATCCTAAATTGAAGAATCATTGGCCAGATTGGGTGGGAGAATATATTAGATGCTTGGTAGTTTGATGTTTAAAAGAGGAGGGCCCAGGAGAGGGTTCAAGATGGCAGCATAGGAAGATCCTGAACTCACCTCCACCCACAGACACAACAAATCTACAACTACATATGGAATAATTCCCTCTGAAAAGGACATGAAAAGTGGATGAACAGAGTCTCCAGAACAAAAGGTAAAAGGACAACATCAAGGTGAACAAGAGAAACAGAAATATGCTCATGCCAAGGGAAAAAACACACCCTAGCCATGGAAATCCACAATCGGGAAGGATCACAAAGGCAGAATTTTTTTCTGAGGAGCAAGGGATTTGAGCTCCACGTGAGGCAACCCAGCCCTTAGATCATGCACGGGAGAGATGAGCACCCAAAACACCTGGCTTTGAAAACCAACAGGAAATATGTCCAGGAAAATTATGGAACTCTAGGGAACAGAAAGCCACTGCTTAAAGAGCTCATGCACAGACTCACTCAACCTGAAAATCAGTGCAAAAACACCAGATTGAAAGTGCCTGGACCATAGGTGAGGGGGACCCACTTACTCATCTTGAAGTATCTACCAAAGAGGCAGGAACCAGTTAGGACACTACCCTGGGACTGAGACACTGATGAGAGCCATTTTTGTGATCTCAGGCCGCCTTGCTAATACTGGCACTGGAGGGCACCATTTTGGAAATCTCTATATAACCTGTTAGCCTCAACGGGCATGCCCCACCAAGAGCCCTGCCTACCCCTGTGCCTTGGCCAGGCCTTACAGCCAGCTGTGCAATAACTCATCCACCAGTGCCTGGAAGCCACCGTGGCAGGCCACACAGCCATTTCAAGGGCTAGCCCCACCCACCAGCATACAACAGCCACCACAACCAGGCTGCACAACCATTCATGGGGCCAGCTCCACCCACCAATGTACCGCAGGAGTAGCTACAACCTGGACATAACAGGAGGGTACATGCAGCCCACATAGGGGACACCCCTGATTACTGGCACTGGTGGCCAGGTGGGATTGCACTTCTGAGCCTCACAGGACATCTCCTACATAAGGCCACTTCTTCAAGACTGGGAAAGGTAGCTGATTTACCTAATACATAGAAACAAACACAGAAAATTAGGCAAAATGAGGAGACAGAGGAATATGTTCCAATTAAAAGAACAAGGCAAAACCTCAAAATAGGAACTAAGTGAAATAGAGATAAGCAATATACCTGATAAAGTGTTCATAATAATGATCATAAAGATGCTCACTGAACTCAGGAGAAGAATGGACAAACACAGTGAGAATTTCACAAAAAGATAGAATATATAAGAAAATACCAAACAGAAGTTGTAAATGAATTGAAAAAAATCCACTAGAGGGGTTCAACAGCAGATTGGATGAGGTAGAAGAAGAAATCGGTGAACTGGAAGACAAAGCAATGGAACTCACCCAAACAGAGCAGCAAAATGAAAAAAAAAAATTTAAAAAAATGAAGAATACCCTAAGGGAACTTTGGGACAACATCAAGTGGGATGACATTTGCATTATAGGGGTTCCAAAAGGAGAAGAGAGAGAGAGAAAAGGCCAGAATAATTATTTGAAGAAATTGTGGCTGAAAACTTTCCTAATCTGGGGAAGGAAACAGACATTCAAGACCAGGGAGCCTAGAGTTCCAAATAAGATGAACCCAAAGATACACACACTAAGATACATTATGATTAAAATGGTAAAAGTTAAGGATAAAGAGAGAATCTTAAGATCAGCAAGGGAAAAACAGCTTGTTACATACAAGAAAAACCCCATATGACTATCAGCAAATTTTTCAGCAGAAACCTTATGGGCCAAAGGGAGTGGCATAACATATTCAAAGTGTTGAAAGGAAAAAGCTTCCAATCAAGAATTCTCTACCAAGCAAGGCGATCATTCAGAATTGAAGGAAAAATTGAGTTTCCCAGTTAAGCAAAAGCTAAAGACATTCACCACCACTAAACTGGCTCTAATAAGAAATATTAAAGGGACTTCTTTAAGTTGAAAAAAATGGCACTAATTAATTATATGAAAACGTATGAAAGTAAAAGATTTCACTGGAAAAAGTAAATATTATATAAAGCTGGTGGATAATCACCTATAAAGCAACCAGGAATGTTAAAAAAACAAAAGTAGTAAAATTAACTACAATTAAAATAATTAGTTAAGGGCTACATAAAATTAAAAGATTTAAAATGTCTCATCACAAGTATGAAATGTGGAGGGGTGTAAAAGTATAAAGTTTTGGAATGTGTTCACATTTAAGTTGCTACCAACTTGAAACAGACTGCTATTTACATAGGATGTTATATGTGAACCTCATGGTAACCACAGGGAAAAAACTTATAGTAAATACCCAAAAGAAAATGAGAAATGAATTGAAACATACCGCTAAAGAAAACCACCAAAACACAAAGATAGAGAGAAAGAGAAGAAGAAAGGAACAAATAGGAACCACAAAAACAGCCAGAAAACAATTAACAAAATGGCAACAAGTACATACCTATCAATAATTACTTTAAATGTAGATGGAATAAAATTTCCAATCAAAAGACAAAGTAGCTGAATGGATTGAAATAAACAAACAAACAAACAAGACTCATCTATATACTGCCTACAAGAGACTCACTTCAGAAGTAACTACACACACACACTACTATATTTAAAAAGGATAACCAGGGGCTTCCCTGGTGGCGCAGTGGTTGAGAGTCTGCCTGCCAGTGCAGGGGACACGGGTTCGAGCCCTGGTCTGGGAGGATCCCACATGCCGCGGAGCAACTAGGCCCATGAGCCACAACTACTGAGCCTGCGCATCTGGAGCCTGTGCTCCGCAGCAGGAGAGGCCGCGACGGTGAGAGGCCCGCGCACCGCGATGAAGAGTGGCCCCCGCTTGCCACAACTGGAGAAGGCCCTCGCACAGGAAAAAAAAATGAAGACCCAACACAGCCAAAAATAAATTAATTAATTAATTTAAAAAAAAAAGGATAACCAACAAGGACCTACTGTATAGCACAGGGAACTCTGCTCAATGTTATGTGGCAGCCTGGATGGGAGGGGAGTCTGGGGGAGAATGGGTACGTGTATATGTATGGCTGAGTTGCTTTGCTGTGCATCTGAAACTATCACAACATTGTTAATTGGCTACACTCCAGTATAAAATAAAAAGTTAAAAAAAAGTACAACAAAAAATAATAAGAAGAGGTAAGGTTTTTGCAAAAAAAAAAAAAAGAAGAAGAAGTAAGTACACACACAGACTAAAGGTGAAGAATGGAAAAAATATTCTGTGTAAATGGAAAAGAAAAGAAAGCTGGAGTAGATATACTCACATCAGACAAAATAGGCTTTAAACAAAGACTGTAATAAAAGACAAAGAAGGGCATTAGATAATGATAAAGGGGTCAATCCAGTAAGAAGACGTAACATTTATAAATGTATATGCACCCAACAGAGGAGCACCAAGATATATAAAGCAAATAGTAATGGACTTAAAGGGAGAAATTAAAAGCAATATAATAATAGTAGGGAACTGTAACACCCCATTTACATCAATGGATAAACCATACAGACAGAAAATCAATAAGGAAACCGCAGACTTAAATGACACATTAGACCAGATGTATTTTATTTTATTTTTTTAACATCTTTATTGGAGTATAATTGGTTCACAATGTTGTGCTAGTTTATGCTATACAACAAAGTGAATCAGCCACATGCACACATACATCCCCATATCTCCTCCCTCTGCGTCTCCCTCCGACCCTCCCTATCCCACCCTGCTAGGTGGTCACAGAGCACCGAGCTGATCTCCCTGTGCCATGCAGTTGCCTCCCACCAGCTATCCACTTCACATTTTAGACTAGATGTATTTTAATACAATAGATGCAGAAAAAGCATTTGTCAAAATTCAACATCCATTAATGATGACAACTCTCAACAACGTGGGTATAGAAGGAACATACCTCAGCATAATAAAGGCCATATATGACAGACCCACAACTAACATCACACTCAACAACAAAAGGCTGAAAAGTTTTCCTCTAAGATCAGAAACAAGACAAGGATGCCCACTCTAACCACTGTTGCTCAACATAGTATTGGAAGTTCTAGCCACAGCAATTTGGCAAGATAAATTAATAAAAAGTATACAAATAGGAAAGGAAGAAGTAAAAGCTGTCACTATTTTCAGATGACATGATAATATACATAGAAAACCCTAGACTCTATCAAAAAATTGTTGGAACTAATAAATGAATTCAGAACAGTAGCAGGATACAAAATCAATATATAAAAATCTGTGGCGGGAATTCCCTGGCAGTCCAGTGGTTAGGATTCTGTGCTTCCACTGCAGGAGGCCCAGGTTTGGTCCCTGGTTAGGGAACTAAGATCCCTCAGAGCTGCTTGGTGTGGCCAAAAAAAAAAAAAAAAAAAAAAAAATCTGTGACATATCTATACACTAAGAACAAACTATCAGAAAGAGAAATTAAGAAAACAAACCCATTAGCAATGCAAACCCAAATCAAAAAGAATAAAATACCTAGGAATAAAATTAACTAAGGAGGGGCTTCCCTGGTGGTGCAGTGGTTTAGAATCTGCCTGCCAATGCAGGGGACATGGGTTCGAGCCCTGGTCCGGGAAGATCCTACATGCCATGGAGCAACTAAGCCCATGTGCCACAATTACTGAGCCTGCGCTCTAGAGCCCATGAGCCACAACTACTGAAGCCTGTGCACTTAGAGCCCGTGCTCCTCAACAAGAGAAGCCACCGCAATGAGAAGCCCGTGCACCACAACAAAGAGTAGCCCCCACTTGCCACAACTAGAGAAAGCCTGCACGCAGCAACGAAGACCCAATGCAGCCAAAAATAAATATAAATAAATAAATTTATAAAAAAAAAATTAACCAAGGAGGTAAAAGACCTATATGTTGAAAACTACAAGACATTAATGAAAGAAATTGAAGGAGACATAAATAAGTGGAAAGATATTCTGTGCTCATGGATTGCAATAATTAATATTGTTAAAGTGTCCAAACTATCCAAAGCAATCTACAGATTCAACACAATCACTATCAAAATGTCAATGACAAATTTCACAGAACTTAAACAAATAATCCTAAAATTTGTACAGAACTACAAAAGACCCTGAATAGCCAAAATGATCTTGCTAAAGAAGAACAAAGCTGGGGAAGTATCACATTCCCTGATTTCAAACTATACTATACTATACTATACTATACTATACTATACTATACTATACTATACTATACTGATACTGACACAAAAACAGACACATAGATCAGTGGAACAGAATTAAGAACTAAGAAATTAACCTACACATATATGGACAATTAATATATGACAAAGGAGCAGCAGAGAACATACAATGGAGAAAGACAGTCTCTTCAGTAAATATTGTTGTGAAAACTGGACAGCCATATGCCAAGAAAAAAAAAAGAAAAGAAAGGAAGAAAGAAACTAGACCACTCTTACACCATACACAAAAATTAACTCAAAATAGATTAAAGACTTGAAAGAAAGACCTGAAACCATAACGATTACTAGAAGAAAACATAGGCAGTAACCTGATTGACATCAGTCTTAGCTATGTTTTTGTGGATCTTACTCCAAAGGCAAGGGAAACAAAAGCAAAAATAAACAAATGGGACCAAATCAAAGTAAAAAGCTTCTGCACAGCAAAGGAAACCATCAACAAAACGAAGAACAATCTACTGAATGGTAGAAGTTATTTGCAAATCATATATCCGATAAGGGGTTATTATCCAAAATATATTTAAAAACTCCTACATCAACAACAACAAAAAACCTGATTCAAGAAATGGACAGAGGATCTGAATAGACATTTTTCCAAAGAAGATATAGAGATGGCCAACAGGCACATGAAAAAAATGTTCAACATCACTAGTTATCAGGGAAATACAAATCAAAACCACAATGAGATATCACCTCACACTTGTTAGAATGGCTATTATTGAAAATACAGGGAATAACAAATATTGGGGAGAATGTGGAGAAAAGGGAACCCTTATGCACTATTGGTGGTACTGTAAATTGGTGCAGCCACTATGGAAATTAGTAGGGAGATTCCTCAAAAAATTAAAAATATAACTACCATGTGACCCAGCTATTCCACTTCTGGGTATTTACCCGAAGAACACAAAAACACTAATTTGAAAAGATATATGCACCCCTTTGTTCATTGCAGCATTATTTACAATAGCCAAGATATGGAAACAACCTAAGTGCCCATCGATGAATGAATGGATAAAGAAGATGGAATGGAATACTATTCAGCCATAAAAAATAATGAAGTCTTGCCATTTGTGACAACATAGATGGACCTTGAGAGTATTATGCTAATTGAAATTAGATGGAGAAAGCCAAATACCATATGATTTCACTCAAGTGTGAAATCTTAAACAAAAAACCCAAGAAACAAAATAAAACAAACTAATAGATACAGAGAAGAGATTAGTGATTACCAGAGGGGAAGGAGGTTGGAGGGTTGGGTGAAAGTAGTCAACTGTATGTTGATGGATGGTAGCTAGACTTAGGGTAGTCTACTCTACTGTATACAGATGTTGAACTATAATACTGTACACCTGAAACACAATTTTTTAAAAGGAAGAATTGAGTTGAATTGTAGGACACTAAGTAAATAAATAAATAAATAAATAAATAAATAAGTGGGACCCAACCCTGGGACAGGTTGAATCCCTAACATCAGGGAGGGGGCTGCAGGTGTTTGATTACAGTGAGGATGAATTTTTTTTTCATATGTTTATTGGTGATTTGAAATCATTGTGTGAGATTTTTTCATGTTTTAACTCATTTTTTAATTTGTTTTAAAAAGTTTTTCCTTACTAATTTACAAATACCTTTTATATAGAAAAACTATTTGCTTTTTGTGTATTACACATGTTGCAATATTTTTCCCTTAGTAATGATTATAACATTTATTGAGAACCTAAAACTTGCCAGGCACTATGCTAAGAGCTTTAGGTATGTGTGTCAAAAAAGTCCTTATCCTAGTAACAACCTTATGAGGTAGTTGCTATTCTTATCATTATTATGATTATTCCCATTTTACAGACAGGTCACTGAGGCTTAGAGAGCATCCTGTTCAATGACACAGAGCCAGTGAGTGAAGGAATTGGCACTCAGATCAGACTTAGCTCTATCTGACTCCCAAAACTCATGTTCTTTACACCACACCGTTCAGCCCTGGGTGTTATCTTTTAATTCTGTTTGCTGGGGGTTTTTTTGGTGGGGAGTATTTAAAATTTTCCATTTTCATGTAGTCAGATCTATAAAGTCCTTCGTTTATGGGTTCTTCTTTTGCTTTTGTGCTTAAAATATTCTTTCCTACCTCAAGGTCTCAAGATCAAATAGTTACCTATATTTTCTCATAGTTACATATAATTTCACTTGAAAGCTATTCCATTACATTTGCATGTGTTTAAAATACAGAGATAGAAAGAGCTTATCCCCTTTAAGAAACAACTGGCCAGAATAAATTGTAAAATTGCTGGGCTTGAAAATAGGCAATTCAATACAAAACAACTTCTTAAAGTTGGATTTGAACTTAGTAACTTGATTTTTAGCTGCTACTTTTTTTTTTTTTTTTATGACCGGGGGAGAACTGTGTCAGGATGAGATGCAGTATAAGTAGATAAAACATCATGTTGTCTCCATGTTTGAGTCTATCTCCGACCTGGAGGAAGAAAGGTGTGAGCACAGGAGATAGTGGGAGAAGGCGTTCTGAGCCTCCTCTGAGAGTGCCCCATCACTCCTGGTTCTGGAGCCGGGTCAGCATGTTAGCGTGAGGAGTCCAGGCTGTCAGCAGCTCCCAACTAAGCAGGCGACAGGAGGAAATGCAAAAGGACAGGCCATTCCTGAGAGGCAGCTGCTTGAACTGCAGACAGGACAAGGCTGAGAACTGGGGCTTGCTGGCACCTGAGGGGCTCCTGGTGGGAGAAGGGAATGGTTTAGGAAGAGAGTCATAATACCAATCGAGGCTTATTATATTTAGTGGGTTAGGGCACTTATCAATTTATATCTGGCTATTTCTATAAATCCTACTCTGTTTTACATTTAGAAACTAGTAATCAGGCTTTGATTAAAATAGTATGAATTGACGATTTTTTAAAAAGCAGGATCAGCTGATTTACATTCAAATCATGAGACAATCATGTTTATGTAACACTAGTACGAACACCAAAAAGTTGTTTTTATAAGGACTCCTTCGTTTACTCCTCACAGCCACTCCCTGGGGTAAGTATTGCCATGAGTCCTGTTTTGTCAAGGGGCTGGGGAGCTAGTAGGGGATCCTGCTCAGTCAACAAGAAACAAGTCACTCATCTCCCCCATCAGGTCAGACCTAAAGAAGGCCTCCAAGCACACCTGGGGAAGGAATTGCTCCTTCAGGGACTTCTGTCATGCATTTTTAGGTGTCCCCAGGGTTCATAAATGTCACAGGGCTGTTCCCCACCCCGCCCCCCGGCCCTGATCCCAGCTGAAAGTAATTTTGCCGGAGACATTGGGTGAGGGCGTTTGCTGGAACGGCCCCTTCCAACTGGGATTGCTGAGGAGGCCTGGGCCCAGCCTGAGCTGCTTCAACTTCTGTGACTCCCCAGCCTTTGTGTGCAAGAAGGCTGGCCAAGGCTGTGGGTGGACTCTAAACCAATACATGTTAACTATTTGTTCAGCATTTTATTAGAGAATCCAGGCAACTACTGAGGCAGGGTGAGAAAGAGGGCGATGGGAGGCCGCACCGTCACTAGCAATTCAGTTCAGCCCTTGAAAGCTACTCAGGAAAGTAAATGCCTTAGGGACAAGTAGTCTGAGACCCCTGCCGCTTGGAGGGCAGGCTGGTCTTCACCTCCATTCTGATCTACTTAGCAAAACAGGAAGAGCTGGGGAATACCATGTTTTCCCTATGGCATTGCATTTTCATTGATGTTTGAGACTCCTTTTCATGCAGCATCCCAGTCTCTACCTGGCCAACTCAGCCCTAACCAGGTATTTCTACTCAAGACAGCATGAAATGTTTCTGTTATTTTCTGTTAGCCATGTATCAGGGACCCTATAGGATAACCCTAGCATCTCCAGGCTCCTATTTTCGAGGGATTAGTGGAGTTTTTGCCAAAATAAGGTTATCTTAAGCAAACAGGCACAAAGAGAAACAGGTAACCACATGCTAGATGTTCGGTTCCCATATACTGCTGGTCAAAAAAGGAATAATATCATTGGTTGAAGAGCACATTCCCCTCCCAATTGATTGAGTAGTCAATAATGAAGTATTTATTGAATATCTACTATGTGCTCAATGCCATTCTAATGCTGGCAAAGGGACCAGATGAGTGAATGCGGTGCACAGGAAGAGTACGTAGTACAGTCCCTACCAATAGGAGCCTATCTGGTTGAGGAGCCCGAAAAACATGACGGAGCGTGCCAACAAGCAGCCACGTGGTGATGCTGCTGGGCTGTAAAGGGGGCAGTTAGTGGGAATGGAGGTCTTTGGGGAAGACTCGTTAGGATTTAGCTGGGCTCCGAGGATACCAGTTTCAACTGACAAGAGCACTCGGCCCCAGGACATTAGTGTGGGATGGCCACAGTTTGTTCACTTGCGACAAATGCCCAGACCTTTGGCTGATCTTCCTGTGGGGCTGCAGGAAGAAGGTCGTGGCTCAGTATTTCACCCCGTACATAGCAAACCCCACCTTCCTGTTGCAGTTTGCAGATTGTCATCACCATGTCTTGGTCCCAGTGTGAATTCCTGCCTTTCAGAGGGATGAGTCCAGGGTAGCTCACCGCAGCTTCAGACCCCATGAGGGATTCCGCCAATACCTGTGGTCTAACCCTTCAGCAGCTGGGCCACCACATTCATAGCTCAATGTTTTCTAAAGGATCATGTGCATACACAAAATAACAGCAATTTGCATAATTAAGGAGCACCATAAAGGGTATTCAGTTGTCTAAGAAAGTGGAATTTAAGTTACAAAATAGGTCAGATCTGAAAGGTGACTTGGAGTTTAAACATTGTTCCCCCCAGCAAACCAGAACCTGTACTTGGGGAACTTCAGAGAAGCCGTGACAGGACACATTATTTTAGCAATGCGTAAACTGATGATGACAGGCAGGTTTGCTCCCTTACTTTTTCGTGCATCAGTCCTGAGAGTAAAGGGTGAGAGGAAGGGAGTTCAAGAGGGAGGCCAGCCAACCACCTGAGGTTTTGTGTTCTGATGAGCAGTGGTAGCACACGGCATTTAGCTCTATTCATTCTGATGAGAAACACTTTTGATTAAACCTTTCTCTTTTGCACAGAAGAGATTTCTTGAAGTTGATGCATAATCAACTGGTAAAAATCTAATATCTTGTTCACATTCAAAGTAGACTAAAGCAAAAATTTGCATTTCCTGTTGAATTTCAGACAATTCCTTTTGCAAAGGCTAAATGGTATGAAAAAGTAGATGCGGGAGAAAAACAGGACTCTTTTCTGGAACCAGCTAGGGGAGGCTGGGCCAGCTACTTCACTTGCTTTCTTTGGACCTCAGCTTTCTTATCCCTCCTCCCCTGACTCTAGGTCTCCAGGTGTCCCTCCCCACTTCCTCCCCTGATTCCTCCTGGGAGCAGAGTTTGAAATCATCTGTCTAGTCCAACCCTCTCATTTTACAGATAAGTTAACCCAGAGTAGCTTCATTCTATTTGTTTTTTTATTTGGAGGGTTGGCAATTTATGTGGGAAAAAGAAAAATCTTATGACTAATGAACAATTTGAAAGTCACTAGACAGCTGTTCTAGTTCATTCTACGTTCATTTGTCTAGAAGCAACAGAGATCTGTCCAAGTTATTCCAAGTGATGGGGGTTATTGTGAAGGCATGATATTTGGATTCCCAGGGAAAGCTGGGTCATTACACCCATCTTTTGGGTTCATGTAATGCTTGCATGCTCTCTTCTCTCTCTCTGAATTATTAAAAGCATAGCAAAGTAAAATTCACTCATAATCCCAACATATCTTTTAAAACAATATAAACTAAGAAATGAAAAGACCCCTTTTATCTCCTAGTCTCAGTCTCCAGGAGAAAAAAAAATCTGTTAATGGTTTGGTTCATGAGCCTTGCAACTTTTCTCTGCACTTATCCAGACATATCTAAATATTCTTTTTCAACCAAAAATTTGTATTGTGTTATATGGCTTGGGCTGCACCTTGCTTTTATCACTTAACAGTATGCCAAGGCCATCTTTCCAGATTAGTACATATAGACCTACTTCATTCTTTCTCATCTGTTTAACAAGTGCCTTACTGATGAACATTTAGATTTTTTGCATGCCTTTGCCATCACAATGTTGCAATAAGCATTCTTGCCCAGATATCCTTGTATAAGCTTCCTGCAAGTGAGATTCCCAGTTCATAGCATTTTCTTTCTCATAGAGACTGCCAAATTAGTCCCATCTATTTTTAGTTTGAATTAGAGCCAGCTCAAGCCATCTGATGCCAGATTAGCAAGAAGTCCATTACTTTTCTTCAGGAGCCCCTTCCTTGCCCATGAATTTCCTAAGATCCCATGAGTTCTACTAATCCAGTGAGACCAGTTCTGTATCCAGAGAGAAAACTGGACGGTCTGGTCAGGCCACTAATGGGACCCATTTTGGCTGTCTTTTCTCCCATTGCTGCCATATGTTGTCAAAGCTGAAAACAAGTCCCCATGCCTTGTAAGGCATGGCAAAGACCAGTGATGATGGCCAGTGTGATTGGAGCAGAGCAATGGGGGAGAGCAGGGGGAGATGGCCTCAAGAAGGGGCAGGGCCACGTCCTGGATGGCTCCTGCCTGACACCCCCAGGACAATGAGCTCTAAGGCCTCTTCCAACTTCACCATTCTCAAATCCTAAATCAAGATCTAGGAAGCCTTGTATACCAAATATGACTCCTTAATTTGACAAGCTAGATTTTGTGACTTTCAATTTTTGAATTTTCTTATTTTCATCCAAACTCTTAATCATTATTATCAGAAAAAAAAAAAAAAGTTTCTGGTTTTCTTATGGCCATACCTTTTCATACCATGTTTTACCTTGATACAATCTTATATAGACCATGTTTGTTAAAAGAATATTCCCGAGTGAAGATTAACACAATTTACTGGTAAATATCTAAATTAACTTTTAGCATATAAATGAAGCCAAAAGATCAGGAAATGAAAACTCCTTCTTCATCATTTTTTATAGAAGCTGTGCCAACTGCAGACCAGTGATGAGCATAAAAGAGAGAAAGGTTAATTTTCCCTATTGATGCTTCTGTTGTTTCTAACTACTCCTTCTGCTGTGATCCCCCAGGCAACAAATGAAGCATTGTGAAGCCTCTAATGGTCCTCTCAATGGACAATTATACATTTTTTTAAGATGATAAATTTTGTAGTGCAGCTGATTGCATTAATTTATGAGCATGACTAAACACAGTGAATCGAAATTTCTTCTGGTTACGTTAAGATGCTCATCAGAGCCATAATAGAAAGTGCAGTAAACCTGGAATCAGGAAACCTGGAGCTGAGCCTGGCTTTTCCAAGAGCAAGCTGTGTGACCTTGAATAAATGACCTCACCTCACTAAGCCTCTCTGTTGCTATCTGTACAAAAGGGAGAGTTTCACTGCCCAATATACTTCAGCTCAGGGAGTGGTTGTGGCTAGGAGGGAAGGGTGTGTTTTGGGAGGGGCACCTGGGATGCTCTAAAGCCTTGCTTAGCTGAAGGTGGTGTATACACGTTTGTTTTATTATTCATCTTTAAACTGTTGGCACACCTTTCATATTTTTGTGATATGTATGATATATTTCACAATAAATTTCTAAAGCAGTCAATAAGCACCTGCTGACACACTTCACAAAAAGTAAATACCGTACAAGTTTCCCTCTGGATCTCCTAGCAAACAAAATAAACCTAGGTAGAAGACAAAACAAATTTTCCCTTCAAATCAACACATGTTCTTTTTACAAAGAGTTTCATTGAGAGAGAAATCAGCGAAAATTTTGAATAAAACAGAAGGGCGAATCATGCTTAGTATAGCTCCCTCTGACCCTGGCTCTCTACTGCTCCTTACTTGAGGAGGAGTTTTTAGGTTTCAGTTCTCCTTCTTAGGTTTCTCTCCAGAGATATTCTAGAAAGTCAAAGACAAAGAGAGAATCTGGAAAGCAGCAAGAGAGAAGCCTAAAGTAGCATTTTCGTATGTACTACTTTTTTATATAAATGAAAGGACACTATACATACTGCTCTGTACCTTGCATTTTTTCATTTATCTTGGAGATCTTTCAATATCAGCTTTATGGATTTAAATTTACTGTTTTTCACAGTATTTCCTTATGTGAATATGCTACAATTTCTCTAACCAGACCTCACTGATAATTATTTAGGTTGTTTCTAGTTTTTGCTTTTGCCCACATTTTTGCAACAACCATCTTTGTACTTACATCTTCTCATGCATATATGAGTGTATCTGTAGAATAAATCTCAAAGTGTAATTGATGAGTCAAAATGTAGATCCATTTAAATTTTAGTAGATATTGTCAAAATGCCCTCCAAAGAGGCAGTATCCCTTTACATTTCCATCAACACAATATGAGAGTGTTACTTTCCTGACACCCTTGTGAGAAGTGCTCTGTTATTCTTTTTATTAGCAAACCTAAGAAGTAAAAATAGCATTTCATAATTTGATGTTTTTCTTCAACTATAAGTGAAGATAAGGCACTATTTTTTTTCTTTCAACTTTCTGCCTGGGTCCAATGCCCATTTTCCTTTGTTTTTGTTTTTGTTTTTTTCCCTTCACTTATTGCTTTGTAACAGCTCTATATACAAGCCCTTTGCAATTATTTTTCTAAGTTTGTGTTTCTCCTTTGTTATTGCTTGTAGTATTTTACCTCTTGCAGAAATTTTAAATTATTAGACAGTTGAATTTATCACATTTTTCCTATATATAGCATGAGGGTTGTTTCTTCTTAGAAAAGTCTTTCCTACTCTAATACCATTATAAATATTTTTCCCAAGGTTTCCTTCAGTATTTTCACTAGTTTGCTTTTAACTTTTAATTTTTTGATTAATGGGGCTCACTTAACTTGTTTAGTGTAAGGAGTGAAATAGCGATCCATCTTTTTTATTTTTCCCCACATGTCTATCCAGCTGTCTCAACTCCATTTCCCAACTAATAATGTTTCTTCGCACAGTTTTGAAATGCCACATTATTTGGGTCTAAAAATTGCTCTATGTATAAATTTGAAATTCTTGGATGGTAAATTGATAAATTATCTAAGTCATTCCAGGCATATCCAAGGAACCATCAAAACAATAGCATAAATAGAGTTTGCTTATCATATGCCGGGCCCTGTTGTAAGAGTATTGCATGTATTCACTCATTTATCCACAGAACCATGCTTTAAGTAAGGTAGGTACTGTTAACTCCATTTACAGACAAGGACACTGCAGCACAGAGAGGTTAAGTAACTTTCCCAAGGTCACACTGCTTGTGAATGGCAAAGCCATGATTAGAACACAAGCAGTTTGACTTCATGATTCATGCCTCTATCTGCACTCTCTGCTACCTCCACAAAACAGAAAACACTTTTGTGTGTGCTTCCTACACGCCAGGCAGTGTTCTAAGAGCTTCACATATAACTTCACTTAAGCTTCACAACAATCCTAAGATGTAAGTACTACAAATAGCCCCATTTTACAGATGAGCAAACTGAGGCAGAGTGGAACTAGAGAACAGAAAGGGAGGAAGGAATGGTGTGAGCTGAGGCCAGAGAAGGAGGAATTTTGCTGTATCTTTAGAGCAGCAAGGAGTCACAAAAGTGTTTGAAGCAGGGCTGACCTGATCAGATTTGGGTTTTGTGAAGCTCATTAGCAGCAGCTTGGAAAATGGATGGGGGGAGGAGAGTAAAGTGGTGTGTGGGAACCAGGTGTCAGGATGGTACCACAATGCAGTGACCATGTATTCCAGGTGGCCATCCAGTGGCAAGTAGGCAGTGTCCACATGGCATGAGAATCACTCTAAGGGCAGTTTCCACATGCCAGACATGGAGCTGCCTAACCTTCAAGACAGCTACTCATATAATCTACAATTTCAGAGAAAACCAAAGTGTCAAGGAGTTAAGTACCTCACCCGTACTCACTCAGATAGTTAAGTGTTTGCTTCTGACTGCTAAGCTCACCAGCCCTCTTTATTCAGACCCACAGACTGAGCCCTTCAGACAATGGGGGGGCCAGCCTGGATGTAGATTTGGTGATTCCTTCCCCATCCTCGGCTTTCTCAGAGTTTGGTAGAAATCAAGGAGATTCTGTTGACAATGTTGATAGATGAGCTGCAGATATAAAAAAAGATCTTTAGATCTTTTAAGGGTTTCTTTTCAGTTTTAGGGTAACTTTTCCTCAGACTTCTACATATTCTCCTGAAGTTATTTTGTAAATTTTTATAATTGCTTTCTGCTTCTCTGAATAAAGGGCAAGTTCAGGGTCCATTGCCTACCATACCGCTATTAATGGTCCTCTCTTCCTGCAGATCCGAGTGATGGTGGACCTGTGCAACAGCACCAGGGGTATCTGTCTGACAGGTAGGCTGGCTGAGCACTGACCAATAGCAGCTTATGTGGGAAACACATATGGTGGCCAAAGGGCTGGGGCAGAATGAACACCTAGGAACTCCTTAGGTTATAAAAATATATGTTGGTTTACTTGTATACCAGATGTTTTCAATGGGCTGAAAATCAATAGTAATATAATTTTGAAAAATAATATTTTTGGTATTGCCATAGAAATACAGCCATGGAAAGTAACTAGGTCTTGGGTAATTAGAAATGTGTGGTACCCTGAACTGAGGCCATTGATGTTTTCCTTATTTCCATTAGTTTTTTAAATGGGAAAAGAAAGGAAAAAGACCTTGCTAAATAGTAGAGAGCTCTTACCAGAAGTAATTATTTCCCTATATCATACATATTGCTTGAATGGGAAGCTCTAGATGCAAACCGCTAATTAGTTAAGAAAATACTTTTTATGAAGAGTGCTTTGTGTGGTGCCTACTATGTGCTGGGTGGGACTGGAGGTTGGTCATACTCTGTCCCCCTCCACTCAATGAATCAAGGACAAGTAGAAAGGAGGGAGGGAATTAACCTCAAGGCACATCAAGCCTTAAGACCTGGAATGGCTGATGGATGGGGCAGGGGAAGAGGGGAGTGGTCTTTTTTCTTGTTTTCTTTTGGCTGATCAAGATCTTAGTTCCCTGACCAGAGATTGAACCCGCACCCCCTGCAGTGGAAGCACGTTCTTAACCACTGGACCGCCAGGGAAGTCCCAGGGGAATGGTCTTGATGTGATTATTCCAGAGTCTCACAGAGACCGGCCTCTTGTCTCAGGGCAGGGACGCCTGCCTCCTGCCCTTCAGAAGCTCATGTGGGGAACACCTGTGCTGGCCAATGGGCCAGGGACAGAATGAATACCTAGGAACCCTTTAGGTTATGAAAATACATGTTGGTTTGCTTTTACCAGATGTTTTTACTGGGCTAAAAGCCAATTATAATGTAATTATGAAAAATAATAATATTTTCAGTATGGCCATAGTAATATGGCCATGGAAAATAGCTAGGTCTTGGGTAATTAGAAATGTGTGGTACCTTGAACTGAGACCAGTCACCCAATTCATCACCCTCTGCCCCAGCCAGGCACTAACCAGGCCCAAGGATGGGCCTACGGTGCCTGATTTCAGACACTGCATTTCCTGCCTCTGAGAAGGGGGTGTAGCATTCTTAGGAAACAGAGGGAAATTATTTTTGCATTAAACGTGTATTATGGAGAGGTCCACATCCAGAGGGCAGAGTGGGAAGACCCTGAGCTCACTCCCTCCCATGGACACACCGAAACTACAATTACTTATAGAACAACTATCTCTGAGAACCACCTGAAGACTAGCAGAACAGATTTTCTAAACTAAGAACAGAAAGCAAAGGACACAGTGAGACAGGCAGGAGTGGCAGAGACACAGTCTAGTCCAACCCACTCCCCCAGTGCAGCAACCCACACACAGGAGGGATGTCACAGCCACAGAGATTCCCCCTGAGGAGCAAGGGCTACAAGCCCCACATCAGGCTCCCCAGCCTGGGGGATCTGTACTGGGAAGACAAGCCCCCATAATGCCTGGCTTTGCAAACCAGTGAGGTTTACGTTTAGGAGAGCGGAAGGGCTGTGGGAGACTGAGACACTCCTGAAGGGCTTGCACACACATTCACTCACTCTGACTCCCAGCACAGAGGCAGCAGCTTGAAAAGTGCTTGGGTCACATGAGAAGGAGACTCATTGATGAATTTTAAGGCATGCACTGGAGGGGCAGGGATCTGGAGGGACTTGTTCTGGGGATGGAGCCACGGGCAGGCACCATTTCTGTCACTGTCCATCAACCTGACTAACACTGTGTGCCCCACCCTGACTTTCCCCTGAGGACCCACTCCAGCTGGTCCCTCCAAAACACTTTCTGCCCTGCCCCAACCGCTGGGCAGCCCTGGCTGGCACCAGCACCCCTCCAAAGTGGCTCCCACTCCAGGGGGCCAGCCCTGCACTACAGAGCACCCACAATAGTCCCAGACTGGCCTCGAAGTCAGTTGCACTGAAGGCCAGCCCCATGCATCAGTATGCCCACAGCAGTGCTCTGGTGACCAGGGGGGATTGCACCACTGAGCCCCACAGGACACCTTTCACGTAAGGCCACTCTTCCAAGACTAGGAGATGTAGCCAACATCCCTAATACATAGAAACAAACACAGAGAGTTAGGCAAAATAAAGATACAAAGGAATACCTTCCAAATGAAAAAACAAGACAAAACATCAGAAAAGGAACTAAATTAAACAGAGATAAGCAATTTACAAGATAAAGAGTTCAAAGTAATAGTCATAAAGATGCCCACTGACTCTAGAGAACAATGGATGAACTCAGTGAGAATTTCAACAAAGAGAAAGAAAATATAAAAAAGAACCAATCAGAACTGAAGGATACAATAATTGAAATGAAAAATACACTAGAATGAATCAATAGCAGATTAGAGGATGCAGAACAGATCAGCAATCTGGAAGACAGAATAGTGAAAATCACCTAATCAAAACAGTGAAAAGAAAAAAGAATTTTAAACAATGAGATAATTTAAGGGACCTCTGGGTCAAGCATACTAACATTTGAATTACAGGGGTCCCAGAAGAAGAAAAGAGAGAGAGAGAGAAAGGGACAGAAAACCTACTTGAAGAAATAATATCTGAAAACTTCCCTAACTTGGCAAAGGAAACAGACGTCCAAGTCCAGGAAGCACAGGGAATCCCCAAAAAGATGAACCCAAAGAGGCCCACACCAAGACACATTATAATTAAAATGTCAAAAGTTAAAGAATCTTATAAGCAGTAATAAAAAAACTAGTCATGTACAAGGAAACCCCCATAAGACTATCAGCTGATTTTTCAGCAGAAACTTTATAGCCAGAAGGAAGTGCCATGATATACTGAAAGTACTGAAAGGAAAAAATTTACAACCAATAATACTTTACCCAACAAGGTTATCATTTAGAATTAAAGGAGACATAAAGAGTTTCCCGGACAAGCAAAAGCTTGTAAAGGAATTCATTACCACTAAAGAGGCCTTACAAGAAATGTTAAAAGGACTTCTTTAAATGGAAAAGAAAAGACCATAATTAGAAATAAGAAAATTATGAAAGAAAAAAATTTCAGTGGTAAAGGCAAACATATAGTAAAGGTAGTGGATCAGCTACCTAGAAAGCTAATATTAAGGTTAAAAAGCAAAAGTAGTAAAATATATCTAAAATAATTTGTTAAGAGATACACAAAAAGATGTAACATATGATGCTAAAGACATAAAATGAAGGGAGGGGAAGTAAAAATGTAGTGCTTTTAGAATGTGCTCAAACTTAAGTTACTATCAACTTAAAATAGACTACTATAACATAAGTTGTTTTATATGAACCTCTAACTAAGGAGATAAAAGACCTGTACTCGGAAAACTACAAAACACTGATGAAAGAAACTGAAGATGACACAAACAGATGGAAAGATATGTTGTATTCACTGACTGGTAGAATTAATATTGTTAAAATTAAAATGACTATACTACCCAGGGCAATCTACAGAGTCAATAAAATCCCTATCAAAATGCCAATGTTATTTTTCACAGAACTGAAACAAATAATCCTAAAATTTGTGTAAAACCACAAAAACCCCAAATAGCCAAAGCAATCTTAAGGAAGAAGAACAAAGAACTTCGAACTTCCTGATTTCAAACACTATTACAATGATATAGTGATCAAAACTGTATGGTTCTGGCACAGAAACAGGCACATAGATCAATGGAACAGAATAGAGAGCCTGGAAATAAAACCATGCTTATATGGTCAATTAATTTATGATAAGGAAGCCAATAACAGACAGTGGAGAAAAGACAGTCTCTTCAATAAAATGGTGTTGGGGAAACTGGACAGCCACATGCAAAAAAATGAAACAGGACCACTTTCTCATACCATATGCAAAAATAAACTCAATATGGATTAATGACTTAAATGTAAGAAGAAAACAGGTAGTACACTCTTTGACATCAGTCTTAGTCATATTTTTTTGGCTCTGTCTCCTCAGGCAAGGGCAACTAAAGCAAAAATAAACAAATGGGACTACATAAGAATCTTTTGCACAGCAAAGGAAACCATCAACAGAACGAAAAGGCAACCAAACAAATGGGAGAAGATATTTGCAACTGATGTATCTGTTAAGGGGTTAATATCCAAAATATATAAAAAGCTCAAACAACTCAATATCAAAAAAACAAACAATTCAATTAAAAAATGGGTAGAGGACATGAATAGGCATTTTTCTAAGGAAGACATACAAAGGACCAACGGACACGTGAAAAGATGCTCAACTTCACTAATCATCAAGGAAATGCAATTCAAAACCACAATGAGATATCACCTCACTCCTGTTAGAATGACTGTTATCAAAAAGATAACTAAAAACAAGTGTCAAGGAGATGGGGAAAAGGGGACTCTCATGCCCTGTTGGTGGGATTATAAATTGGTGCAGCCACGATGGAAAACAGTATGGAGGTTCCTCAAAGATTAAAAATAGAACTACCATATGATCCAGCAATTCCACATCTGAGTATTTATCTGAAGAAAACAAAAAACTAATTAGAAAAGATATATGCACCCCTATGTTCATTGCAGCATTATTTACAATATCCAAAATATGAAAGCAACCTAAGTGCCCGCTGATAGATGAATGGTTAAAGAAGATGTGGTATATACATACAATGGAATACTACTCAGCCATTAAAAAAGAATGAAATTTTGCCATTTGCAGCAAAATGGATGGACCTAGAGGGTAATATGCTAAGTGAATTAAGTCTGACAGAGAAAGACAAATATTGTATGATTTCACTTATATGTGGAAACTAGAAAACAAAACAAATGAACAAACATAAAACAGAAACAGACTCACAGATATAGAGAACAAACAGGGAGGAAAGGGGGGTTAGGGGGTAAGTGAAATAAGTGAGGGAGATTAAGGGGTACAAACTTCCAGTTATAAAATAAATGAGTCATGGGGATGTAGTGTCCAGCATAGGAAATATAGTCAGTATTATTGCAGTAACTTTGTACTGTGACAAATTACTAGACTTATGGTGATCAATTTATAATGTATATAAATGTTGAATCACTTTGTAGTATACCTGAAACTAATATAATATTGTAGGTCAACTCTACTTCAATTTAAAAAAGAAAGAAAAACTCCTTTTACGGAGTAAATGCACAGCTCTCATGGACTTTAAAGATAACCACAAGACTTTGAAGCCATCTGAAGCTTGTGTTGGATCTCCTCAGTCTATGGCCCCAGGCTCTGGGGAGGTCCTGGTCACTTCAGAGTGCACAGTGTGTGTGGAGTTGTAAGAAACCTCTTCTGCAATATTCTCCCCAGTACCTCTCGTTACCTGCTGTGCGTTAGGAGCTCTGGTTGAGTCTGTTGAATGACTAAACCTGTGATTTATGTAAGTGATTAATGGGAGTGGTGGGCTGGTAAGAAAGATGCTTCTCTGAGGAACCCTGTGTCCAAGTCTGACTCTTGTTTGCTTAGTTTAGCCTCAGAGAGAAAAGCTATAATCCTGTGGCTTCTTAGAAAATGCTAATTGAGTTACTCAAGTCACATTTCAGCCCTCACAGAAAATTAAATATCTTCAGAACAGCTTGATCCTTTATTCTGAAACCCTTGTGGCTTAAGCACCTTTCTTCCATCTCTGGGAGTCCCTTTTCAGCGTTCCCGTGTGTGACAGTAATGAGCGCTAGAAAAATGCTCAAATGGATGGAATTACAGGCACAAAAGCCCTGTTGAGAGGCACAGGAAAAGCCTCTTCCTTTCTGATTTTTATAGTGATAGAATGAGAGCCAAGCTGTTCAGTGAATGTGGGCTGGAGCTATTAAGACCACTTAGGAGAGGCTGGCGGGATCGCATCTATGCTGGAAATGGGTTGAGGAGGTTATTCTTTGGCATCTAAAAATGCTTTTCAAATGCCAGCCCCTTCATTTTTCATGATAGCTTGAAAGTGGGCCTCCTTGTACACAGAAAGCCCTTCAATTAAAACTTAGGTGTGAAAAGTGCAAGTTGCAAGGCAAGGAGGTACCTAGGGATAGGCCAAGCTGCCTGGATTGGGGGTGGGGAGGTGACAGGACCCAGGACTGAATTGGGGAACTTTGGGGAGAGGGACAGAGAGCCTTGGTCCAGAGCTTGCAGAAAATGCCTTCAGGAAGGATTGCCAGGGCAGACCCTGGGCTTGGGGCCTGAGAACAAGATCTAGCTCCACACTAGATTCATCTTTAAAAAAGCAGGTGCATGTGACTTGAAGCTAGTCCAGCTGTGACCATGAAACCCCATTCCTGTCCCTTTCCCAGGACTCAGCTGTGGTTGCTCTGGGGACAAAGACAGATGCCGTGTAGTTTTGTGCAGCTGGTGACATCTCAGGTGAATAGTGAGGGCAGTTCACTAGCTAGAGTAGTCTGGGGTTTTTGCTAGTGCAGAGTTTGTCAAATGACATGTTTTCTGGATGCATCTTACCCCTGAGCGCAGGTTTCCTTGGGACTCCAGAAGCATGTCTTCTGGAAGAGCAGGTATCTTGAAGAAGGCAGGTCTTGGGTAATTCTTCACCTCCAGTGGCCTCCATATAGGGGCTTGTTGGAAAATCTCTAAACCATAATATTGCTGAACTGCTTGTTGCAACAGAGTTGCTTGAAATCCACAGTGCCCATTCTCCTTGCAGCCATGAGACTCCAACCCAGTGATAACATTTCTTATCCTATTTCCAGGCAGACATCAATAGTGGATCACAGTTGCTGCCGAGCATGGCCTCAGGTCTCAGGTCATTCTTTTCTGGTGTTGCAGAAAGTTGTACTAATTGATTAGAATTGGCACTTGAAATAAAACCTATTTGCTGGGACTTCCCTCGTGGTCCAGTGGTAAAGAATCTGCCTTCCAATGCAGGGGACACGGGTTCGATTCCTCATCAGGGAACTAAGATCCCACATGCCACGGGGCAACTAAGCCCATGCGCCACAACTACTGAGCTCACACACCTCAACTAGAGAGCCCGCGTGCTGCAAACTACAGAGCCCGTGCACTCTGGAACCCACCCGCCACGACTACGGAGCCCACGCACCCTGGAGCCTGTGCGCCACAGCTAAAGAAGAGAAAACCTGCATGCCACAACTAGAGAGAGAAAACCCACACGCCACAACAAGAGAGAAGCCCATGCACCGCAACAAGAGAGAAGCCCATGCACCGCAACAAAGAGCCCGCGTACCTCAACAAAGATCCCGCGTGCCGCAACTAGGACCCAACGTGGCCAAAAAAAAAATAAAAACAAAAAAACAAACAAAAAAACCTATTTGCCATCCCTACTCTACTCATTTTTAAGGTTGCCATGGTCATAATCCAAAGTTGAAACGCACCAAATAAATGAGATTGGACCAAAGCTTCAGTTTAATGGGGGCATGTGAGGAAAGATACATACTTTCCCACGTCAGGTGCCCTGGGACTGGCAGAATAGCTGGCAGCAGGGGTGGTTGCAGAGGATGGACCAGCACACAGAGGGTGGGAACTGAGGCCTCAAAGCTGTAGACAGTTCAACCTCTGGTAAACAAATGGATAGGCCACTCTCAGAACAGCTAGTGTAGCTGATGATGTTTTCACTCAACTGGCCTTACTGAGCAAACTAGCAAGTTGTTTTAGTGTTGGTGGATTCGGGCTCCAAATGTGGATTCGGGCTTGGACCCTGTCAGGCCATCCCTTAAGACAAGCATGCCTGCCTCCCAAGGGAAAGAGGGGACCACCCCCGCTCTGGCCAGAGCTCCTCTCTGGCACTGAAGCCGTGGCTGGCATGAATCCTGAGCCCCAGGGAGTCCTTGCTGGGAGTAGGAGTAGGAGAGAGTCAAGACTACAGACCTCGGAGGTGTTCCAGACCTGGAAATATCAGGTTTATGAAGTTGCATCTTTCACTAGCTCTTCCTATGGCAGCAGAACCAGGCCTTACTTTCTTTTTTTTTTTTTTTTAACATCATTATTGGAGTATAATTGCTTTACAACGTTGTGTTAGTTTCTGCTGTATGACAAAGTGAATCAGCTATACCTATACATATATCCCCATATACTCTCCCTGTTGCGTCTCCCTCCCACCCTCCCTATCCCACCCCTCTAGGTGGTCACAAAGCACCGAGCTGATCTCCCTGTGCTTTGCAGCTGCTTCCCACTAGCTATCTATTTTACACTTGGTAGTGTATATATGTCAGTGCTACTCTCTCACTTCATCCCAGCTTGCCCTTCCCCCTCCCCATGTCCTCAAGTCCATTCTCTACGTCTACATCTTTATTTCTGTCCTGCCCCTAGGTTCGTCAGAACCATTTTTTTTTAGATTCCATATATATATGTTGGCATACAGTATTTGTTTTTCTTTCTGACTTACTTCACTCTATATGACAGACTCTAGGTCCATCCACCTCACTACAAATAACTCAATTTCACTTCTTTTTATGGCTGGGTAATATTCCATTGTATATATATGCCACATCTTCTTTATCCATTCATCTGTCGATGGACACTTAGGTTGCTTCCATGTCCTGGTTATTGTAAATAGTGCTGCAATGAACACTGTGGTACATGTCTGTCTCTTTTTTTTTTTTAACATCTTTATTGGAGTATAATTACTTTACAATGTTGTGTTAGTTTCTGCTGTATAACAAATCAGCTATACGTATACATATATCCCCATATCCCCTCCCTCTTGTGTCTCCCTCCCACCCTCCCTATCTCACCCCCCCAGGTGGTCACAAAGCACCGAGCTGATCTCCCTGTGCTATGCAGCTGCTTCCCACTAGCTAGCTATTTTACATTTGGTAGTGTATATATGTCAATGCTACTCTCTCACTTCGTCCCAGGTTACCCTTCCCCCTCCCCGTGTCCTCAAGTCCATTCTCTATGTCTGCATCTTTATTCCTGTCCTGCCCCTAGGTTCTTCAGAACCTTTTTTTTTTTTTTAGATTCCATATATGTGTGTTAGCATACAGTATTTGTTTTTCTCTTTCTGACTTACTTCACTCTGTATGACAGACTCTAGGTCCTTCCACCTCACTACAAATAACTCAATTTCGTTTCTTTTTATGGCTGAGTAATATTCCATTGTATATATATGCCACATCTTTTTTATCCATTAATCTGTCGATGGACACTTAGGTTGCTTCCATGTCCTGACTACTGTAAATAGTGCTGCAATGAACATTGTGGTACATGACTCTTTTTGAATTCTGGTTTTCTCAGGGTATTGCTGGGTCATATGGTAGTTCTATTTTTAGTTTTTTTTGTTTGTTTGTTTTGTTTTTTTAAACATCTTTATTGAAGTATAATTGCCTTACAATGGTGTGTTAGCTTCTGCTTTATAACAAAGTGAATCAGTTATACATATACAATATGTTCCCATTTCTCTTCCCTCTTGCATCTCCCTCCCTCCCACCCTCCCCATCCCACCCCTCTAGGTGGTCACAAAGCACCAAGCTGATCTCCCTGTGCTCGGCGGCTGCTTCCCACTAGCTATCTATTTTACATTTGGTAGTGTATATATGTCCATGACACTCTCTTACCCTGTCACATCTCACCCCACCCCCTCCCCATATCCTCAAGTCCATTCTCTAGTAGGTCTGTGTCTTTATTCCCGTCTTGCCACTAGGTTCTTCATGGCCTTTTTTTTTTTTTTTTCCCTTAGATTCCGTATATATGTGTTAGCATACTGTATTTGTTTTTCTCTTTCTGACTTACTTCACTCTGTATGACAGACTCTAATTCCATCCACCTCATTACAAATACCTCCATTTCATTTCTTTTTATGGCTGAGTAATATTCCATTGTATATATGTGCCACATCTTCTTTATCCATTCATCTGTCGATGGACATTTAGGTTGCTTCCATGTCCTGGCTATTGTAAATAGAGCTGCAATGAACATTTTGGTACATGACTCTTTTTGACCTATGGTTTTCTCAGGGTATATGCCCAGTATTGGGATTGCTGGGTCGTAGGGTAGTTCTATTTGTAGTTTTTTAAGGAACCTCCATACTGTTCTCCATAGTGGCTGTATCAATTTACATTCCCACCAACAGTGTAAGAGGGTTCCCTTTTCTCCACACCCTCTCCAGCATTTATTGTTTGTAGATTTTTGGTGATGGCCATTCTGACTGGTGTGAGGTGACACCTCACTGTGGTTTTGATTTGCACTTCTTTAATGATTAGCGATGTTGAGCATCCTTTCACGTGTTTGTTGGCAATCTGTATATCTTCTTTGGAGAAATGTCTGTTTAGGTCTTCCACCCATTTTTGGATTGGGTTGTTTGTTTTTTTGATATTGAGTTGCCTGAGCTGCTTGTATATTTTGGAGATTAATCCTTTGTCAGTTGCTTCGTTTGCAAATATTTTCTTCCATTCTAGGGTTGTCTTTTCATCTTGTTTATGTTTTCCTTTGCTGTGCAAAAGCTTTTAAGTTTCATTAGGTCTCATTTGTTTATTTTTGTTTTTATTTCCATTTCTCTAGGAGGTGGGTCAAAAAAGGATCTTGCTGTGATTTATGTCATAGAGTGTTCTGCCTATGTTTTCCTCTAAGAGTTTGATAGTGTCCGGCCTTACATTTAGGTCTTTAATCCATTTTGAGTTTATTTTTGTGTATGGTGTTAGGGAGTGTTCTAATTTCATTCTTTTACATGTAGCTGTCCAGTTTACCCAGCACCACTTATTGAAGAGGCTGTATTTTCTTCATTGTTTATTCTTGCCTCCTTTATCAAAGATAAGGTGACCAGGGGCTTCCCTGGTGGCACAGTGGTTGAGAGTCCGCCTGCCAGTGCAGGGGACACGGGGTCGAGCCCTGGTCTGGGAAGATCCCACATGCCGCGGAGCAACTAGGCCCGTGAGCCACAACTACTGAGCATGCGCGTCTGGAGCCTGTGCTCCACAACAAGAGAGGCCGCGATAGTGAGCGGCCCGCGCACCGCGATGAAGAGTGGCCCCCGCTTGCCGCAACTAGAGAAAGCCCTCACACAGAAACGAAGACCCAACACAGCATAAATAAATAAATAAATAAATAATAAAAAAGTCTTTAAAAAAAAAAAAAAAGATAAGGTGACCATATGTGCGTGGGTTTATCTCTGGGCTTTCTATCCTGTTCCATTGATCTATATTTCTGTTTTTGTGCCAGTACCATACTGTTTTGATTACTGTAGCTTTGTACTATAGTTTGAAGTCAGGGAACCTGATTCCTCCAGCTCTGTTTTTCTTTCTCAAGATGGCTTTGGCTATTCGGGGTCTTTTGTGTTTCCATACAAACTGTGAAATTTTTTTGTTCTAGTTCTGTGAAAAATGCCATTGGTAGTTTGATAGGGATTGCATTGAATCTGTAGATTGCTTTGGGTAGTATAGTCATTTTCACAATGTTGATTCTTCCAATCCAAGAACATGGTATGTCTCTCCATCTGTTTGTATCATCTTTAATTTCTTTCTTCAGTGTCTTATAGTTTTCTGCATATAGGTCTTTTGTCCCCTTAGGTAGGTTTATTCCTATGTATTTTTTTTTTAATTAATTAATTTATTTATTTTTGGCTGTGTTGGGTCTTCGTTTCTGTGCGAGGGCTTTCTCCATTTGCGGCAAGCGGGGGCCACTCTTCATCGCGGTGCGCGGGCCTCTTCACCATTGTGGCCTCTCTTGTTGTGGAGCACGGGCTCCAGACGCGCAGGCTCAGTAGTTGTGGCTCACAGGCCTAGTTGCTCTGCAGCATGTGGGATCTTCCCAGACCAGGGCTTGAACCCGTGTCCACTGCACTAGCAGGCAGATTCTCAACCACTGCGCCACCAGGGAAGCCCTATTCCTATGTATTTTATTCTTTTTGTTGCAATGATAAATCTATTTGGATTTTTTGGCTTCTTTTTTTCCTCTACCAGCAAGGCTTTGGGAAATGTGTAGCCACTTCCTCTGTGGTCATTGCTGTGCTAAGCAGGTCACTTGGGTCAGGCAACATCAGTTCTGATACCATCCCAGGGTGAAAGCAGAGGCTACTAAAAGGAAATTAGAGATAAGCATCTTCTCCTATGACTTGGAATGGCTGTGGTGGGAGGATCCAAGGAGTCAGGTTTTCCAGAAGCCTGTAGCGTTAGCCACTGGCCAGCGCCTGCCCTTGAAGACAGGGAGTGAGACTTACACTTACACTTCTTTATTATTCACTCTCCATAACTCTGGTGCCTATATATCCTGTCTCAATTAAGATTCTACTGTTTGCTTGTAGCAGGAACCCGTTAGAGCTTATCTGAGGAAAAGCGGGTGAGAGGTTATAAATTATTAAAAAGATAGAGGGATGTGTTTGTCAAGCTGGGTTTGGCCATGCTCTGGTAACAATTAAACCTTAAAATCTCAGCAGCTTAACACAGCAAAGGCTTATTTCCCACTCCACGAAGTCCAGCGAAATTTGGGTGACTCTCCTACGCAGTTCTGGAGACTCAGAGAGCCAAGTGCTGCCGTCTCGTAGCTCCATCATCTGAGCACCAGGCACCAAGATCACTCCCAAGGGAAGAGAGGGGAACAAAGGATGGCACCCACTGGGTGCTTTAAAAGGTCAGGTCTGGAGGTATCTCACTTCCCCACCCCCACCATGGAAGGAAGGCAGGGAAACGCAATCTGTCTGTGGGTCCAGGAAGATGACAATGAAACCCAGTCTGGTGAAAACAAAGCTTGCCTCATGAGACAGAAGGGTATCTCACAGACAGACCAGGAGGGCAGGGGAAGCAGCCTGACCCAGGGGGCTGGAGCCAGGAACTGGAAAGCCACTGGGAACCCACACAGCTCCTCTCTCAGCCTTTCTGACTCTCTAGCAGACACCCAGTCCCTCATCTCTGCTTCTCTCTCCTTCATTTTCTTCTCCCTGCAGACTGACATTTTTCACTGTGCATGGCCATCCACAGACCTCTACTTCACATAAGTAGGGGCATTGTGGGTCAACTTTAGATTGCAAGGAGAAAAAAATCTAAGTGGTTCAGCTCCTATCACGTATCTACCCAATTCTAATCAACTCCAGCTAGGAGTGTTGGGTGGGGTAATCAGAGCCATTTGCAGGGCCCAGTGCAAAATGAAAATGCAGGGTCCCTTGTTCATGAAGCAGGAAAAAGGCTTTTTCCTTTCTTCCACAACCTCTCTTGACCTGCCATGGTGGGGCTTTTTATTTGCTACTTAATGTCGTACTCCTTGAGGCATGGGATACTCACCGCATGAGTACACACCCTCACAGGCACAGGGGCTCCCTGGGACAAAAGCACGCAGGGCACACACCCAACCCTAGCCTCCCCTGCACTCGAGCCTGGGCCCCCACTGGGGTGGCAGGTGGCAGCAGTCACTGGTGGGGCAGGGAGTGGGGAGGACACCTCAAGGGGCACAGGAGCAGGCAGGGGAAAATCTGTCCTGGGGAGGCAGGGAGGAGATAGGAGGCAGGACCACATATAAATCAAGACTCAAAGCCCCGGGCCATGCTCCACTGTCCCATCAGACTTCACTTACAAAGCACAAATTCAAAGAAAAAATGATTAAGATTGTCCAAACGATCTAAGAAAAAAGCAAAAAAGGTCATGAAGAACCTAGGGGTAAGACGGGAATAAAGACACAGACCTAACTAGAGAATGGACTTGAGGATATGGGGAGGGGGAAGGGTAAGCTGTGACAAAGTGAGAGAGTAGCATGGACGTATATACACTACCAAACGTAAAATAGATAGCTAGTGGGAAGCAGCCGCTTAGCACAGGGAGATCAGCTCGGTGGTTTGTGACCACCTAGAGGGGTGGGATAGGGAGGGTGGGAGGGAGGGAGACCCAAGAGGGAAGAGATATGGGAACATATGTATATGTATAACTGATTTACTTTGTTATAAAGCAGAAACTAACACACCATTGTAAAGCAATTATACTCCAATAAAGATGTTAAAAAAAAAAAAAAAAAAAAAAGAATGTCCCAACGGCAACTGCAGAGCATTTAAACCCAAGCAGGGAGCTCCCTTCTTAGCGTGCAGTCCTGTGTAGCTGCACTGCTGGCAGGCCCAGGAAACAGCCCTGCGTACAGTGTTAACATGAACGTGGCTGCCCACACGTGTTCCTAGAGGGTCTGTTATTCCAGAAGAGGAGAAGGGTCAGGAGCTAAAAAAACATCCTGAAAGATGGTTTGCTAAATAGCTAGTAGGCACACATTTGACATTTGACATTATTATAATGACTCATATTTGGGGCTTCTTCTGGGTGTAAGGGGCCGTGAGCAGCTCAATTGGCATCCCAGGATATTGGGACAGTCATCATCACTGTAGCACTCTGCTCCTGAGCTCTTTGCAACCGTTTGTCATCCTTTCTCTTCTGAAATTCTCTAGCTTCAAGGCGTGAGACCTGCTGGCTTCCCTCTTCCATCTTCAGATCACACTCTCTCTCTTTTCTGGTGCTTCTTCTATCACCTTCCTCCCTCCAGATGGGGTGTGTCCCCCTCTCTACATCCCCAAATTTGGCTCAGACATTTCACTCTTACCTGAAGGCTAGTAGCTCCCAATATTTCTAGGGTCAGGAACCCCTTTAAGGAGAGTGACTGACTCTTTTCCCAGAAAATTTTCACATCAGGTCGAGGGGACCCAGGACCACCTGCATCCCATACACCTGTGGTGCTTGGTAAAAATGCCAGTTCCTGGGCCTTACTCTAAATCCAAACCAAATCAGAATCTCCAGATGGGGCCCAGGTAACTGCATTTTTACAAGCATTCTAGTTGATTTTGTGGCCTCAAATGTGTAAAAACTGTAGCCATAGGGTATCAAGGATCTCAGGTCAGTGTCAAGAAACCCTAATCTAAACACTTCAACATAGTGATACCCTTGGCCATAACTAATGTGTCCTAAGTATACAGCTCCAGCCAGGACCTCTTTCCAATACTCCACTGCATGGAAATGGTTATTGGACTGTCCTTTTTTTTTTTAAATTAATTTTTATTGGAGTATAGTTGATTTACAATGTTGTGTTAGTTTCTGCTGTACAGCAAAGTAAATCAGTTACGCGTATACATATATCCACTCTTTTTTAGATTCTTTTCCCATATAGATCATTACAGAATATGGAGTAGAGTTCCCTGTGCTATACAGGAGGTTCTTATTAGTTATCTATTTTATATAGAGTAATGTGTATATGTCAGTCCCAATCTCCCAATGTATCCCTCCCTGAGAACTCTTGAAACCTACTATATACAGTTGATTCTTGCTTGTTTACCTTTTTCTACCAATCTGCACATCTGAATTTGGCTCCATCTGCAGTCAGGGCTGACGATTGATTGATTTCTTCTGACAGCTCTCAAAGGGCCATATCACCTCCTTACCAGGGCATGTGTGCGCCACCTGGCGGTAAACTGACCACACTGACTACAGGCTACACTGACCCTAGAAAATGCCGTGCTGTTTTCAGCAAATCATTTTTGCCCAACATAGGACTGTATGTACTGAAAGCATACCTTCAAACACGTATTCTTCCCAAGGTTTTCATGTCTGTCAAATAGGCTCATCAGTATCCAGGCTCAGTCGTCTGAGAGGCCTCCTCAGCTGTCTCCTACCCAATCAGACATGGACATGTCCTGCCCATTCTTCTGCTGAAATACCTCTCGAATGTCTAGCTCCCTCTAGAACTCTACAGTCACCAACCGCATTTATCCACAACCTTGTCCCAAACTTTAACTACAAAGATCCTCTGGATATTTTCTCCCTGCCCCACCCCCTTCCTTCCCTGTCTCTTTCTCTCTGTCATCTCACTCCCTAGTTCTATTCCATATCCATCTACAGAGAGGATATCAAACACACGCTGATTTCAGTGTCATCCCCCCCTGCTTAAGAATCAATCTACTGTAGCTCCGCACTGCCTGGCACATACCGTCTACACCCCTCCACTTGGTCTTCAAGTGCTGCTGCCCCACATCCCTCTGCCAAGAACACACTTCAGCCTCATCTCTACACACTCCAGCTGAGCCATTCTTCCTCCTTTCTCTCACCCTGAATCACGCAAGCTCCCACCCCTGTACCTTTTCTCCAGCTGGTCTCCTGCATGGGATGCCCAGCCCTCACCCCTGCAGCCATGTCAGGCCACTGTGTCTTCAGAGCCACAGCTCAAGGCTCACTCTCTCTGAGAGCCTTCTCCGACTGCCATGTGCCCAGACTTCCCTGGCACCTCTGTAGGGGTTTGCTTCTCTGTAGCTCCCTCATCTCATTGTGGTTTCAAAGTATTCACCTTCCTCAGATAGGTCGTAAACACAGCAGACACAAGGATCAAGATTTCTACTTATGGGAGGGCTTCCCTGGTGGCGCAGTGGTTGAGAGTCTGCCTGCCAGTGCAGGGCACACGGGTTCGAGCCCTGGCCTGGGAGGATCCCACATGCCGCGGAGCAACTAGGCCCGTGAGCCACAATTACTGAGCCTGCGCGTCTGGAGCCCGTGCTCCACAACAAGAGAGGCCACAATGGTGAAGAGGCCCGCGCACCGCGATGAAGAGTGGCCCCCGCTTGCCGCAAATGGAGAAAGCCCTCGCACAGAAATGAAGACCCAACACAGCCATAAATAAATAAATAAATACATAAATATAAAAAAAAAAAAAAGATTTCTACTTATGGGAAGATTGTGGTGCACACAGAAGTGCTTAGTAAATGGTGGTTTTCTTTTATATATATATATAGATATATATATGTGTATATATATATATCTTTATTGGAGTATAACTGCTATTCAGTGTTGTATGTGTTAGTTTCTGCTGTACAAGAAAGTGAATCAGCTATATGTATACCTATACCCCCATATCCCCTCCTTCTTGAGCCTCCCTCCCACCCTCCCTATGCCACCCCTCTAGGTCGTCACAAAGCATAGAGCTGATCTCCCTGTGCTATGCAGCAGCTTTCTACTAACCATCCATTTTACATTTGGTAGTATATATATGTCAATGCTACTCTCTCACTTCGTCCCAGTTTACCCTTCTCCCACTGTGTCCTCAAGTCCATTCTCTACATCTGCATCTTTATTCTTGCCCTGCCACTAGGTTCATCAGTATAAATGGTGGTTTTCTGAAGAGTCACAGGCTTGGATCTTTAGAAAGACCTACCCACTCCAATATTGGTGATTGTTATATGTGGTCCAGAGAAGCAAAAGACCCTCAACTGTTCATGTCATGACCTCACTGGCTTGTCCGAGTGCTTAAATGGAATAATTGTCACTAAGACTATTTGTGGAAGCAAAATTATTGTGTTAGATTATGTGTAAATTATTCACCTGAACCCCTTAGATCCTTGGGTAATTACACACTAAGAAAGGTATCTGTTACCTGATCTGGGCCCTCAAGTTTTCTCAGGCTATTTTATGCAACAAAATAGAGACCAAGCAAACCAGCTTCTGCTCTCAATTCCCCTTGGCGGCCTAGAGGAGACAGGCTGGCTGGATGAGCGTATTTGGGGCTGCTCCTGGGACAGCTGGATCTCAGCCATGCAAAAGCAGCACTTCCTGACACCTACCTTTGCCAGGGCTGCACTAGTGCCCACCCACATTGTCACCAAACCTCATTTAATTAAGTTGATTGCTTGAGAGATGACTGATTTATGAGTCTATAGTGAAGCCACTTAGAAATTATTCTTAGTCCATTGGAACTTAAGCAAAAGTGGTTTTGATTGGCAAATGGGTCTGTGTTGAATTGTTTTTTAGAATCTTTGGGCAAATATACTGAGTTCTAAGTAAAAGGCATGGGCCGGTTCCTTAGGGCCCATAGATGGTTAGTACGTTTTAAGAGGGGGAAGGTGCTCTTTGTTTTTTGGGTTGTGGTGTTGGCTTCACTTTCTTCCATCTGTGGTTTACCATCTAAATTTTTTTTTCTGTTGTAGGACCACCTGGCCCAGCAGGTAAGGACCCATGGATTTTTCCAAGTTCATGGGAAGGATATGGGTGGCTGGCTCCCCAGGATCACTCAGAAGGGACTGAAGCAGGGAAGGAAGAAGAGTCTGAAGGCAGCCTTGACTATCACTGTGTCCCCCTCCTTCTCTCTGCCCCAATCACCAGCTCTCCTGTTCCCTCCCACTTGAGAACTTGCTGTCACCATTCCCCACCTGTCACTGCTTCAGGCGGGGGCAGGGAAGGTAGAGAAAGAAAGGAAGAAGCAGGAGAAGATCTGGAAGAGGCGTCAATGCCTGGCCAGTTTCACTGGCTAAAGGAAATCATGTTAACTTCTGTGAAGATTTTTTTAAATGTTCCCATTTCCCATGTTTTGATGCAGGACCTCCAGGAATTGGTGGGTTACCAGGACACAACGGATCAGATGGACAGCCTGGTCCCCAGGGCCCAAAAGGCGAAAAAGGAGCAAATGGAAAAAGAGGAAAAATGGGTATTTTGTCACTCTTCTAATTCATTTCCTTGTTTTTTGTCTCTATTATTGCATTTTGGATGAACCAAAGCTGGTGCAGTGGGGGAAAAGTGCTGCATCTCTGAATGCAAGGCTGGTTAATGCTTGCCTGGAAGCTGCTGTGTTCTGGGGCGGCAAGGGCCTTCTCTTTGGTCCAACCCCGATAAGATTTATATGCAGTCTGCCTGAGAGAAGCAGTATACCTGAGAGCTGATGTCCACTCCTCTGCTTGCTCTGATGCAGACAGACAGATGGAAGGGGCAGGAGTGAGCAGTCCTGGGGAGGGCCACTACACGGGCTGTGAAGGCTGTCTGTGCTGGTACCCCAAGTTCTTTCAAGTGTCGCTCCTGCCCGACCCTCTCACTGCCTCCTCCTGCCCAGCAAATTTTTATGTTTGACTGAAAATCAGTTGACTGATATTGACCCCTAGGTTCTCCTGGCTGGAGGAATCACTAGAATGATTTGAGTAGGAAGGCAGCATCCAGGCTGACACTCAGGTTGTGTGGTCCCAGCTGTCAGGGTCTCCTGTCCAGGGGTCACAGGACTATTAAGAAGATGTGGCTGGCATCTCTGAGAGACCTCCTCTGCCCTGCTGTGAGTGGTGGCATTGCCACCACCCAAGCAAAGACCTGGAAACACCAAGGTGTCAGATGTGTCAGGGAGCAGTGACCAGCAGGGGCTCAGCTAGGGCCTGGCAGGGTCTGGGGGTTGGAGGCTGGGGCAGGGCGAGTTCTGAGGGGCTCTGAGCACCAGTCCTGGGAAGTCCATGGGGAAGGCCGGGGCAGAGTCACCTGAAGAGAGCTGGCACATGGCACAGTGGAGGCGTGAGGGCAGGGGTTAGAGACTCCTCAGGGCGCTTCGAGGAAGGCCTGGTTCTTAGCCGCAGCTGAGGGTGGAGGCTCCACCGACTCTCTTATTTATTTTCAATCTCTTGGTTACACTGCCCCAACTCACCTGGACAGGCCCCAGGTTAGAAGAACCACTAGAACAACTCTTCCAGACAACACAGGAACCCCTTCCAGTGTTTCTGCTCTTAAACAATTTGAGTGAGAGCCAGTGGAAAGGGAGAAAATTGTTGAGGGGCTCTGCCACTTGCCAAAAGCCTGCATACCTGTGTTCCCAGGGGCAGCCTCTGTGAAAATGGGCCCACGCAGCCCATGTCAACTCCGTCCCCAGAAGTCCAGCAGTTACAGCCAGAACTGCAGAGCAGAATGGACCCTTACATGTCAGATAATAACTATAATTATAAATGAATATCAGCATCAATTAATGATGACCGTCAGTGTTCAGGCACTTGGTTTATCCCAGAAAGACCCCAGAAATGTGATCTGGTCCTGAGGATTCAGTAATGAGTATTATGAGAGCCAACAGTGAGGGGGAGGGACCACCATACAGCACTGGATGTGGGTCAGGTGAGAAAGGGGTAGCTCCAAAAAGGTCTGAGACAGATCTCTAGCTTTGAAGAGATATGCTTAGCATGCAGCCCACAACCCAGTGAGGGCAGAAAAGAAAAAGTCTATTTATTTCTATAAGACGTATTTATGTGGCAGGTGTTACTCTAGATGCTGGAGATCCAGAAATGAAAAAGCTGACAAAATCTCTGCCCTCATGAGGCTGACATCCTAGTCTGGGCAGATGGACAATGAACAAGATAAATAAGTAGAATATATTGTCTGTTACGCGGTGCTAAGTGCTAAAGAGAAAAATAGAGCAAGGGGAGGGGATAGGAAGTGTGTAGGGTGGGGCGTGACTGTAGACTGGGAGGCCAGGTGAGGCCCCCTGAGAAGGGACCTTTGAGCAGACACCTGGAGGAGAGGAGAGCGCAGGTGGCGGACTGTCTGGGGGAGAGGGTTCCAGCGGAGCCTGTAAGTCCAGTGTGCCTGCAGACGCTGAGGAGCGGCAGGGAAGCCAGCGTAGCCGGACAGAAAGGATGAGAAGTGAGCATGGTCAAGTTGAAACCAGAGAGGTAACAAGACCGAATCAGGTTAGCCCTGAGCATTTTAAGAACTGGGGTTTGTACTCAGACACCTGCCCTGCACACCTCATTGGCAGCCACACAAAGGAGCCTGCAGGAGGGAAGGGAGGAGGCTTTGAAAAGGCTAGCTCTATGAATAGGTTGTTGGAAGCATTGCTCAGCCCTCGGCCAGCTCAGACTCTAGCCTGGACCATCCGACTCCAGAGCAAGGGCTGTGCTGTCCCGGTCACCCTGCCAAAGCCACACAGCTATGCTTTCCCTCCCCTGCTCCCTTCCTGAGCCCAGGGTGGATTCCCATCCCACCCAGCAATCAACAGAATTGCAGGGAGTGGGAGGAGGGACCAGAGCTGGCAGGGCCACAGAGGGGAATTGGCTCTATTCTGGGAGCCATGAGAAGCCACGAAGGGGTTTCAAGTAGGAGAGTGACATGATCAGATCTGCCTTTCTGTAATACCCCCGCTGCTGCTGGTGGGGGACACACTGGAGCGAGCGCACAAGTGCTGCTGTTAGGGAAGCAGGGCAGAAGCTACTCAGCATGAGGGCGGAAGGGATACAGGTGGGGTGGGCAAAGGCCGATGAGCTGAGTGATATTTGGGGGTGAAATCAACAGGACTTGGGGGAAGGTGGATATGAGAAGGAAGGGGAAGGGGTCACCAAGACTGACTGTGAGATTTTCATCCTGCCTGACTGCTCTTCCCTGAGGTGAGGGGCCCTAGACTGACTCAGGTCCAGGGAGACAGTCATGGCTCAGCATGGGATGTGCTGAGTTTGAAATACCTTGAAACATCCAGGAGGAGGTGTCAGGGGGCCTTGAATATGCAGGTCTGCAGTTGGAGAAGACCCCGGGGCTAGAGGTATACATTAGGGCGTCACCCAAGGCAGTGGGCTTGTGGGCCAGGGTGCAGTCCCTTAGGGAGGGAGCTACTAGCAGAGGAGAGCCTGGGTCAAGCCCTGAGAAGTAACAGCATCTAGTGACCAAGTAGGAGGGGAGGAGCCAGCAAATGAGGCCAAGGACAGACTGAGCAGCAGGAAGAACACGAGGAGACGATGGGAACATTCATCAGCAAATACTTACTGAGAGGGTTCCAAGTACTAGTGGGGAAACAAAATAGACGTAGCCCCTATTGTGGAACTTTCCATCTTTGGTGGGGAGGCAGACATAAATAGTCAACACAAATACATCTGTAATCACAATGTGAGGTGCACATTTGAAGGAAAGAACAGGGTGTTATAAGCTACAGTGCAGAGAGGGCGGGTCGGGAGGTAATGTCTGAGGTCAGACCTGAGGGATGAGGGCGAGGCAGAGGGTGGTCCAGGTGGAGTGCACACACCTGCCAAGGCCCTGCTGGGGCAGCTGGGGGAGGGGGCATGCAGCAAGGTGAGATGGGAGGCGGGGACCAGGCCCTTCCAGAGCCTTCAGGTTAGTGGTCTGGGTCTCTCTGTCAGCCACAGGGTCTCATGCAGGATGTGACTTGCTGGGCCAGGGTCATGGCTGTGGAGAAGGAAGGGCCGTCATTTCAGCTGAGAGTTCCAGGATCGTTAGTGGTTTGCCAGGCAAGGGGTGGGAGAAGGGAGGAGTGGGTGTGCATTCCAGAAAGAGGGAACAACAAGTGCTATTACCAAAATCAGGAAAAAGAGACTGTGTTCCACAGAGATAGGACAGGGTTAGGCTGGACCGTGCCCTCTAGCAGTGATCCTCTGAACAATAGTAAATAGCTGACATTTACTGTCAGGCACGCTACCAAGTCCTCTCTACACTCACCTCATTTAGTCTTCACAACAACCCCAAGGAGATGGGTATTTTTACCAGCCGTATTTTTCCCAGATGAAGAAACCTTATCTTTCTGTTTTCCAAACAGGTCAGGCCCACCCTTGTCCCAGGGCCTTTGCACTGCTGTGGCCCGGCCCTTCTTGAGGCCCGTCCTTCCCACAGAGCAGATCTCAGCTTATAAGTCACCTCCTCTTCAAGATTGTCCCTGACCTCTGTGTCTGGCACCTGCCTCAGCAACTCAGTCACATTCCCTGCTCTTTTCCAATAACATATCCCTCCCTGAAATTCTCTCCCAGCGTTGCCTGTTGATATGCTGATGGTCTGACTCCCTAGGGAGAATGTGAGGTCCTTGAGAACCAGGCCATGTCACTCTCGCTTAGACTCAACCTCCAGAGCCTGGAACAGCCAGCGAAAGAGGGCAATCAAGTCATGGTTGAACTAATGGACATAACTTGTCTAATGTCCAAAAGCTAATAAGTGGAGGAGGCGGGACTTGAACCCAGGCCTCTCTGACTCCTGGACTCCTGCTCTTAAACACGACTGCACTAAACGTCTAGGCTCGAGTGGGTTGGGCCCAAGCTGTGAGAGTGGCATTACTGGAGGTGCCGCAGAGCAGGAGCCGAGGGAAGGAAGGCTGGGCCTCGGGAGCTAGTGCTGTTAATTGTCGAAGGATGATGCGGAGTCTGACCCTGAGTCTTCCCGGGAGGGTGGGAGAGCACCAGCCCTTCCGAGAGGCCCGCAGGACGTGTGCAGGAACGCACAGTTCAATGAGTACTAACCTGTCAGGCAGGCAGAATGGTCCCTGCTCTCCTGGCAGAGGGGAGCCAGGAAAGGAGTTCCGGGAGCACCTGCCTCGAACCCCGACTGGCTCTGAGGCCTTGGGCGGGTCAGTCCCTCATCGGGCCTTGGTCTCCTCTGTACTCTAAAGAGGTTGTCTTCCAACAACTCTAGCATGGCTTCCGGTTTTTAAACAGCCTGCTCTAGTGTTTGCCTATGAAAGAGAGACTATTATTTGGCATAGCTCTCAGCCAACCCCAGCTGAGGCTCAGTAAGTAATTAATGAGTGAAAAATGAAGGAATGCATGAATGAGAAGAATAGAACATAGTTTCTGTCCATAAGAGCTTACAGTCCTGTTGAAAGAGAAGATACAGTGTATATCCAGGATGAATTCAATAACTGGTTATTCTGATATGAAGATGCTTTATACTACACAGCAGAGAATACTGCTGAAAGAAAAATCTGAACTTTCCTGTGCAGATGATGAACAAATAGGATCCAGTGTAGAGGACGGATTGTACAGTAGAGACAAGTGTAAAGGACAAGAGAGACAAGTGTGATCAACATCTTGGAGACAAACAGAGGGGAGATGGGGAGGGCATTGCAGGGGGAGAACAGAAAAGCCACGCTCGGAGGAACTTCTAAGGAGGTTGCCCCTGCGTATAAGAGGGGACCCAGGTGAGCCTGGTGTGGGGTCAGGGCCTTCAGCTCCATGTCTGCAGGAGGCCGCCGGGAGCCACTGCGGGCTCTTGAGAAGAAGACTAACCTGACGAAACCAGAGTTTAGAGCTTTAGACCAACAGCTGTTTCCAGGATATTGAAATACGAAGATAACCCTCAGTGTCTGACTTTAGGGATGCTAAGAACAAGGGTGCAGTAGGCCAGAGCCAGAGCTTGAAGTCTTGGTTTGGGTCCCAGATCTTCCGCTTACTAGCTGTGTGCACTTGGGCAAGTTACTTAATCACTCTGTTTCCTTATCTGTAAAGTGAGAACAGTCATAGTATCGGCCTCATAGTGTTGTTAAGAAGATTAAATTAATTAATATATATATATATATAAAGTGCTTAGAATAGGGCCTGACACATAGCAAGTGCTATGTTAGTGTTAGATATTACTGTTTTGTTGTTTCCAAGGGTGAGGAAGGAAATCTGAGTGGAAATGCCTGTATTTATTTGAAAACACCGACTTAGATTTAGAGAGAAGAATTGGACTTACATGTTGTCAATTTTGCAACTAGCGTCTTTTTCGAAGTTTGACGTGCTATGCCTCAAAACCAAGCCTTTTCTTTCTCTCCATCTGCCTCGCACTTTCTCACTCGAGTTAATGCCTCAGTGTCTTCTCTAAGAATCGAATCTCCACCAAAACAGAAGTAAATGCCCTCCTCCTTATTCATCCCAGTCTTGGGTCTGGGTTTTGCCCAACACCCTCGGCTCCCTTTCCTCTGCCTCAGTCGGAGACAGATGGTCCTGCCAAAAATAAGATGTCCTCCCTCACCCCTTGCAGTGAAGATGATGGCGTTGACCCCAGCTGGTCACACAACCCCAAATTCTAAAGCTGGGAAAACAGCTTGTTTTGAGTGGGCACCACTGGGGAAGGAAAATAGCAGAAAGCCACATCCAGCGCCCGAGCGAAACGAGGAATCTGGCCTTTCTTCCCTGGCAGAATGTGCTGACTCAAAGCCTGCCAGGAATCACGGGACAACAATGCCAGGGTCCAGGCCACACAATGTTTAACAGTGTCCCTGTGCACAGCTGAGTCAGGGGAAGGTAGAAAGTGCCACATTCAAGTCCTCTGATGAGGTGGCGGTATACTTCTGTGCGTGGCCAAGGTGGTTTCACCAAGCAAGACAAGGGAAAACTTTGTGGAGGCAGCAAAGACGGTACGTAGACAAAACATCCCCTACCCTTTCTTAATGAAAGCTTAAAAATTATCATGCACACACAGCTGAGAGTCAGAATACATCCATAAGCAAAGGTCCTTAGTATCCTGAGCTTTAAACACCTGCCCCTGTGCAGGCTGCATTATAACAGCTGCATTACAGTATGAACATTTTTCTATTTCACACCTTGCCTTTTTGAGAAAGGGGGAAAAATGCATAAGAGGAAGGAATAAAAGGAAAGAAGGGGAAATCAAAAGATGATGCAGAGAGGCTCTTTGTGACTAGAATAAATGCCTGAAAAAAGAAACCCCTTAAGTAACTAGAAGATACCATTTCCCTGAGCATTGCTGAATGTAGGTCATGTGACACCTTTAGAAGGTATCAGTTATACTCGGCGCATTGTGCTGGCTGGACACTATGGCAACGTTCTCTGTTGTGTCCTTCAGATAATGTGCTAAATTGCCTATTTAAAATACTGACAAAAGAACGTGTGCTCATGCAGAGGTCCCTGATTAAGAGAGGTCCCTGCTCTTCTTCACATCCTCTTCCACTGTGTCCCCAGCAACTCCATCAGTACAAGGTGACACCCAAGATCACCCCTGGCAGAGGCAGGGAACCGGGGGCTTCTGCCCCCATCTACAGCTGAATTGCATGGTTTCCATTGAGTTTTTTTTTTAGTAGTTGGCTGAAATCTGGTGAATGTTTCTTTGTTCACCACATTTTTTAACAGTGATCAACACTTTAAGTTTCTTTCATATACTGCTGACTTCCTTGGGATGGTCTGTGTAGGGTGCCTTGAATCTGGAAGACCTTATCATTCCCTCGGCATAAAGGAAAGCTGCCAAGAGCTCCAGATGTATGTTTTAGGGAATAATGGCCTCCGATGGCAGTGCAGAGTATTCCAGCGCTCTCTGTGGTGTGATGTGATATAATAACCTCCGCATTGCTGCAAGGACTTGAAAGGAGCCAATCGGGTGGTGGAGAGGGGCTTTCAGGGTTGGATGGGAGGTTAATCTAAGTGACCCCTAAGGTGCCTTCCGATCCGTAATTCTATGATTCTCTTGGGACAGCTATATAGGAATCCTATGGGGCTGGTAGGAAGTTGGGGGTAGGGTTCAGAATTGGTCTTAAATCTGGGGGGAGGACAATTGCAATGGCACAGAATGACAATTGGAGAATGGGGATTGGCCAGGTTGATGGGGCACAGGAGAGGGGTGAATGGGCAGTCACTCAGCCAGAACCTGTAAGAAGGGGCTTGGGACTGGCAAGGTAATTAGAAAAAACAATGAATGCTAAACCCTCTTGGTTAAAGAGGTGGAGAGAAACTGAAGTTTTGCACTAAAACATGCCTCTGGCTCTTCCCTATTGCCTGAAGTCTCTGCCACTTTGAAAAATATCTCTATTGAGCAATATCTCCAGGAGGGTCTTGTCAAAATGAGCAAATGATCCCTGCAATAGGGTATCGTATTAACTGATCCATATCTGGCAATACCTTTGCACAGTAGTAAGTAATCACTTTCCCTCTCAGTGTGCCTAGGTGCTCATGAGTTCTAGCAGCTTTTTTGTAGATTTTCTACATAAATAATCATGTCGTCTGCATATAAAGACAATTTTAATTCATCCTTTCTAATCTGTTTGCCTTTATTTCTTTTTCTTTGCTTCATTGCACTGGCTAGAACCTCCAGTACAGTGTGAAATAAAAGTGATGAGAATAGATACCATTGTCTTTTTCCTGCTCTTAGGGGGAAATCGTTTAGTCTTTCATCATTAAGGATGATGTTAGCTGTAGGTTTTTTCATAGATGCCCTTTTTCAGATTGAGGAAGTTTCCTTCTATTCCTCTTCTTTTTTTCATAAATTTTTATTTATTTATTCATTTATTTTTGGCTGCTTTGGGTCTTCATTGCTGCGCGTGGGCTTTCTCTGGTTGTGGCGAGTGGGGGCTACTCTCCGTTGCGGTACGTGGGCTTCTCATTGCAGCGGCTTCTCTTGTTGCGGAGCACGGGCTCTAGGCACAAGGGATTCAGTAGTTGCAGCACACGGGCTCAGTTGTTGTGGCGCGTGGGCTCAGTAGTTGTGGCTTGCAGGCTCTAGAGAGCAGGCTCAGTAGTTGTGGTGCACGGGCTTAGTTGCTCCGCGGCATGTGGGATCTTCCCGGACCAGGTCTCGAACCCGTGTCCCCTGCATTGGCAGGCGAATTCTTAACCACTGCACCACCAGGGAAGTCCCCTTCTATTCCTCATTTGATGAGAATTTTTATTAAGAATGGGTGTTGAATTTTATCAAATGTCTTTTCTGCCTCCACCAAGATGGTCATATAATTTTTTTCTTGCTTAAATTATTAATATGCTACATTACATTGACTAAATGATTAAACTACTTTCAGTAGTTTAAACTACAGTTTAGAGACGTTTGGCTGGGCAGTTAAACTACTTTCTACTCAGTTTAATCCTTTTGAAGCTTGTTTTTAAGCTTTGTTTTGGTACATCCACAGCAGCCTTGACTCTTGGGCTAATTTAGCCTCACTACTAAGACAAGACTTTCCAAGGACTTGACCTAACAGCCCACCATTCTGAGATCTCTCTGCTTTGACTGGTGGGAATGAGAACCTTTCCCTGTGCAAGCTCTGAGAGTTGTATAGTGAGTGGCTTTCTGTTCATTCTTTTCCCTACCTTGTAGACTTTCACCCTGCACAGACTATTACTCTGACAAAGACTCGAGGAAACACCTCTGAAGTTCTCCAGAGCTCTTTCTACATGATTACCCCCTCTCTCATATTCTGTCTCATGAATGCTAGCCACCTTTATCTCCCCAAGCTCAACTTTTTGTCTCCTCACCTCAGTGAAATTGCTAGGCTTTGTTTAGGTTCCCCCTCCCTGAGCTGCTGTGTGGAAACTACTATGAGCCAAGGCAATCATATTATGCATGTTGTTTGTTTCCTTTGTCCCAGGCATCAGAATACTATGCTGCTGTAGTACAATGCTGAGATGAGTCACGGCATAGATCTTGACTATTCCTAGCTGTGGGTGGTAGGACTGTAGTTCCTATAGTGATGCCTCCCTGTGAGCAGAGACAGAGATTTCCTCCATTACATTTTGTTCACACTATCACCATCCCTTGTAATGCTTGTCCTAAAGCAGCTTTACCTGTTTTGCTACTTTGATTAAAAGCATTTTGCATTGGAATGTCACAGAAAAGGGCATTGGAGTTGGAATCAAGATTTTTGCTTCTCACTCAGCATCAGTTGTAACCCCTGTAGGCCTTAGTTCCAACTTCTATAAAATGAGAGTAAGGATAACTGACCAGCCTACCACTCCAATGTTGTGAGGAATATACCAGATAATGCAGAGGACAACATCCACCCTTATGGTGCCAAACAAACCCCTCTGAGTTCTCAGTCCTTCCTGCTGGGGTGAGGAGGGCGTGGGGTGGGGGAGGGCAGACTTCCAATTAGGCTTTACCTTCTTTCTGCTCTTGCTGTGACTGTCCTTCTAGGGGTTCACTCCTCTCCAACCTGTTGGCCCAGCCAAATGTCTCTGAAAGGAATTCAACAGAACCACCTGGAGATACTATTCTTTCATGAATTGAGAACATGCTGCTGTCCTAAAATGGTTATGAAGTGTTATGTATTTGGTTTCTGAAGCTACTTCACCTTAAAAATACAAAGTACAATATTACAAAGTAGTTAGTGTGCCAGAATTTCCTGCACAACAGGCTAATAAATCATTTTTTCTCAGGGCCACCTGGAGCCACAGGAACTCCAGGGGAAAAGGGAGACCCTGGTGAGCTGGGCTTGACTGGAAACGAGGGCCCAGCAGGGCAGAAGGGTGACAAAGGAGACAAAGGGGACGTGTCTAATGATGTGCTTCCTTCAGGTAAGGGGCTGGCGCTCAGGCTCTCTCCCAGGGTGAATGGGCCCAGAAATTGGCCTGGCTTCTAGTACCAAGGCTGCTCCGGGTCTTCTCTCCTTAGCTGCCTTATGTGCCCATCTGTTTCGCAGCATGTTTTAGAGTTCTGTGCTTTCAACAAGGAGAGAACCATGCATGTAAGCCCAATGTTGGTGAGACCAAATCTGATATCTAAGCATGAGTAGTTGAGATAATGCCGGTCTAAGTGTCATGGCTGGATGGATTTCGGATGAAGGAAGCTTCCTTTTTCTAAATAGCTATTAAATCCAGCACAATCCAGAACAAGACAAGTAAGCGAGCAATTTCAGATACCTCAGAGGACAACAGACAGAAAGCACAGCTTCAGAGTTGAGCTAGAGCCATCCTCAGGCCCTTATCCTAAGACTTTTGACATAGAATTGGGGCAGACATCATTGCTGATCTTCTTTTTCTGGTTTCCAGCCCAGGTTAAAAACAGATAATTGCTGTCTATGGGGGAGGAGGTGGAGGCACAGCAAGCCTCAGAAAGACAATTACATAGTGGAAAGAGTAGGCGACAGCTGATGGTCATGGCACAGAAAGAGGCAGAAGAATTTTAAAAGCACGCTACTTTGGAGACCATTTATACCATAAAAACATAACTATCCTATTAATGTGTTCAATAAGCATTTTTTTAATATCAGAGGACACCATTTATGAATTAGGGATTTTGCTAGTAGCTGGAAATAGGAATATGAAAATGAGTTAAGACATAATATCTGTCCTCAAGAAGTTAGGATGATAGATGTTCAGAACAATGACCCTGAATCAGTTGCCCATCCAGCCATTCAAAATTTACTGAGCACCTGCTATTTGCCAGGTACTGTGCTAAGACCAAAGCACCAAGGAAAGATCAAATTAGGTTTAGCATGCTTTGTTTAACAAACAGGGAAGTTGCCATGCAAAATACATAAAATTTAATAAGTGTTTTGACAGGATCATATATATGTGAATATACTTTGAAAATATAAGGTCATGTTATACTCAGTTATACGGGAAATCTACACATCCAGAATACCACACTCCCCTATACTACCAAACAAGTGAGGGTGACCACAAACCATTCAGGAAAGCAACATCTCTGAGTGTACCCCAGTTCTAGAGAATAGGCCAGAGCTGAGTGTGTCCTCTGGCCAGAGAGCAGAGAAGGAATAGGAGGGTTGGATTGTGTTTGCCCTGCCTACAGATCTCTGCCCCTTCCACAGTGGGCTTAGACCCGCCGTTAGCCTCTGTGACCCCTGCTTGCCCACTCTAAAGCGACTGAAAGTGCTTATTTGGTGGGTCTGGGAAGAGGCAGCTAAAGAGATCTTAGATCACCAGTCAGCCCAGGAAAGGAGGGTAGAACAAAAGGATTGAATATCCCAGCCTAGCGGCATCTTTATGAAAGTTCCATAACCAATGGCCCCTGCAAGGGGCTGTACCCACACTGGCCACCTGAAGCTAGAAGTGTGTAGGGATTCCACCTGCTGATGTGTAGAGAATCCAACTGTCCGAGCACTCACCCCAGTGACTTCAATGGATTCTCACAAGTCAGGACAGGGAGTATGAGACAATCTGGAAATGAAGAACCAGTCTTGGAGGGTTAAGCTGCCTGCCCAAGGTCACAAAGCAGGACAGGAGCCCCTGATTTCTTCTACCACATAGAGGCATGTTTCTCATACCTGAAAGCATCTTAGGAAGTTTTTAAAAATACAGATGACCAGCTTCCCCACTATTTTTTGATCTAATTGATCTGGGATGGGGCCCAGGCATTAGAATTGTGTTTGAGCTCCTTGGGTGATTCTAATAAGTAGTCAGGGTTGAGCTTTCCAAACATCAGCCAACGAAAAAAGGATGAGCTTAGGAGCAAGACACCCCTAAGGGTGAGTCCCAGCTCTATTCCACTTGTGACCGGGGGCAAAGCACTGAACTTCCCTGAGACCCGGGTCACTGAGGAACCGCTGATACTATCTCACAGAGTGGCTGAGAAGGACAAAGGGGAGGAGATTTATAAAATTCCTAGCACAGTTCCTGGCACATAGTTGGAACTCAGCACCTGCTATGGGTGCTCCCTCGACTCTGTGTGAACAAGTGCTGGAGGACAGCTATGTCTGGCAAGGGGGACTCAGCAAGCCTTCCTGGAGATGCTGGGTCCCCTTCTCTCTTGTGTGAAGCCCATCTCTGCCTATGGCTCTTTAATCAACCCCCATCCCTGCTTCTCTCTCTCTTTCTCCAGGTGCCAAAGGTGACCAAGGCCCACCCGGCCCACCTGGGCCCCCGGGCCCTCCGGGTCCCCCAGGGCCCCCCGGAAGCAGAAGATCCAAAGGCCCTCGGCAGCCAAACATGTTCAACGGCCAGTGCCCAGGTCACCCACCCCTTCCCCAGGGAACCACCTCTTCAGTTAATGATCCCAAACTCTCAGGCTTCACCCAGGCTTTGTGACCAGATTTGTTTTAAACAGAGGGAAATTTTGCCCAAAGCGAGTGTTCCCCCCTTGCAACATGCTCCTGGGAGGCCTGAGCAGTCTGCCTGGGGTGAGGACTGGTGGCAGGTTTAGAATTGGGCCTCCCACCCCCTGGCCTCATCCCTCTCCCTTCACTTATCACCAGACTCTTTGCTCCTCCCTGCCAGATCCGCCATCCCTGGAGCATGAAGGGCTTGACTGATGCTGGGGAGATGGAGATGATGGGGAGATTCAGATCGGCTAACTTCCCACAACACCCCAGTACTACCATCACCACCACTAATGTTGATGTTCCAGGCACAGGGCTAAGTGCTCAGTTCATTTAATTCTACAACAGTCCTATGACATAGGAGTCGTATTCTTACCAGTTTACAGATACAAAGCTGAAACCCCGAGGAACTACATAGCCTGTCCGCGATCACTCAGTTAGTAAGTGACAGAGCTAGGATTCAAACCCAGATGTGCCTGCCTGTAAAGCCCCTGCTTAGAGCATCTTCTTTCGGAGACGGAAGTCCACACTTTGAGAATAAGCCAGTCAAGGCCAAGGGACACCTGATCTCTGGCAGGCCTGGACGGTTTGTTCTTCGGCCAGTTGTTACAGGGGTGGCCATGGGGTTGAAAGCTAAGGAGAAATCAAGGGCCATATTAATGGGAAATCCTTCTAGGGTAGAGCTAGAACTTCTCCCCACAGTGGTGACCAGGGACTAATTCACCTAACTTAGGCCGTGAGAAAGCACAACTTGATGCCTTGCTCCCTGGCAGAGAGGAGGGTCCTGACTGGAGTTTCTTTGTCACTTGCTGTGGATTTCATTGCCACTTTCCTAAACAGTCTCTCATTCTGTCTGGTGCACTGTTGTTTCTGGAAGACATTTGGGGAGCACACACAGTCAGAGTGGGTGAATCTGAGCTTTCAAAGATGTTACCACCCCCAGTAAATGGAGCCTGATTACAATCCTCCCCAGCAGTTAGCTGGCTGTTAAATCACCGCAGAGCTGCTCCCGCCCCGGGTCAGTGCCACCCCCTCCATTAGCATCACCCTTTGTTCAGCCTCCCTTGGACTGTGAGCTCAGTGGGAACCTTCCCCTGAGCAGAGGGGAGGTCTGACCTTGCTCTTTGGGAATTCTGATTTGCCAGAGGCTCTGTCAGCAGTGAGAAGGGTGCTGGAGAGGTGCTCTCCTCCACCTTGCCTGTCTACCAAGAGGCTGGTCTGCAGGGGATGGGCTCCAGGGTTGTGAAAACTGCTTTAAAAGAGAGGCCGTTATCTTCCACTTTTCCTCCTGGAAATGAGTCCTCGTTGCACCCAGCATCTGAACTTGACCCTCTCTCCTGCTCCAACTCCCTTTCTTTAACCCCCATCCCACTCCCACAGCCTTAGAAGCTGGTGGGCGCTACATGATTTAATGAGGGCCTTTTCTTCAGACTAAGAATGGGAGGGTCTCTCTGTCCCTCTCTTGTGCGAAGCCCAATCCCCTAAGCGGAAACTCCAGACGAAACCCAGGACGGCAGCATTGCGTGGGGGGGAGTCTAACAGATCCTGAGACTGCTCTCGTCGGGTGACAAAGGGCTTCAGAGAGACACAGGCTCATATCCAGCTGAAGGAAGATTAGAGACTGCGGAGGGTCCTGCCTCCTTATTTTGCTGATAAAGAAACCTCTCTAGTTTATTCTGTGAGTTTCCCTAGTGACAGTGGAGGTGCTCCTTTCTATCAAGCAACCACAGGGTGATTGGAAATCCTCAGAATTTGTCTAGGGAAGTGGGCCTGGCCTTTCTCAGAAAGCCTGATTTGCCCCGACCTGCCCCCAGGTAGGGGGTCCTTACCCCCAGGCAGTCCACTCCCTCTCGTCTTCACACTGACCATATTCCTCCCTGCCTCCTGTCCTACTTCTGCCACCCCGAGCCACCTCTCCACCAAAGGTCTGAATTAAGCCCGTTTGCTAAGGGGAACAATGACAAGCCAAGGAGGATGAATTTGAGCTCAGTTGTAGCCTCAAACCAACTATGAATCAGGTGCCCCTCAAGGACCTGGGTCCCACAGGCCTTCGAGCAGAAACAGGTGGGAAATGGGGTGGGAAGGGGCTCAAATCTCTCTGTGCTGGGCTGCCTCTAGGCTCCTTCTTCCTCTGTGATTCTACTCCCTGGCAGTTCAGGAAGACAGGGTAAAGTGGGTCACCCCATCATGAGACTGCTCCCTCATCCCCATCAGCTTCCCTGAAAGTGAAAATCCCTCCAGAAAAATGCAGACTGTGATAGATTCCCACTGGCCCAGAGGGGCCAGGAACATGTCAGTAAGCCTGTCTTTCTCCCAGGTTGCTCAGGGCTTGGATGGCTGACTCAGGTGACATTTTCCTGATTGTAGTATCTTAGCAACTATGGTCATGGAATGCTTGTTAGGAACTCCCCAGGGAGGGGAAAAAATTTGGAAGTGTATGACTTGGTGCTTAAAAGCAAGCGAGCAAAAACCTCGGTGAGCCTATTGTAAAGGATGCTTGTGGAACTAGAGTCTGGATTGAGGATGTGTAACCAGTTATAAAGTTATACAAATCTCACAGTGCCAACTAGTTTGCTCTGATTATCGTTGTTGTTCTTTTAGGTGAGACGTGTGCTGTACCAAATGATGATACCTTGGTTGGAAAAGCTGATGAGAAAGTCAGTGAACACCATTCCCTGCAAGCAGGTACAGAAACTAAGCATCCTGTTTTAAAATTCAGAAATCAGATGACCAAAAGTCATAATTGGTAGGTGAGTAACTTTCCTTTCTCTTCTTTTGGTAGAATCCATGATCACGTCCATTGGAAATCCAACACAAGTTTTGAAAGTTAAAGAGACGTTTGGGACTTGGATAAGAGAGTCCGCTAACAAGAGTGATGAACGGATCTGGGTGACTGAACATTTTTCAGGTGCTTTCACTTGGCGGATGATCCACATCTGTGTTGTAATTGTATCTTTCATCCGTTGCCTCCTTTCAGGCTTGTCCTATTTCTGTGTCTGAAGTCCCTGCTAATTGGTGTAACAGACTTGCTCTTTATTTTAGAAAGCCCAAGTGAGTAGGCAGAACACTTTTCTCAGTTGAGCACACTGGTGACAAGCCTTGCAGTTCAGGTCACAGGGACATGACCAGGGCTACACTGAGGGGCAATAAGCTCCCTCAGTGTAGCTTATTCCAATTTTCAGCAAAGTGTCCAGAAGGAAACAAATAGCATTATGACTGATGGCTTTATAAACCCCAAAAACCGTAATGTGGAAGAAATGTCGGAGACAAATTCTTTTGCATGGGCTATCTTTCTTTAAGGAGAGTACTTTTGGCCACTTTTCTCAGATATCTGTGGGCAGAGAGCCCAGGGGAGACGGTGAAGTGTCATCTTGCAGGTCTGCTGCATCTGAGCATGACCCTAGTCACACTGCCTCAAAGGAATGTGGTCAGCAATTGCCAGTGGTAGTAGCAGTGGCCTCATGCCAGAAGAGGCCTGGCCATACCTACTAGTCAGAGCAATAGCTGAGATACGCTGCTTCATTTCATCAAGGCTCACACATCAGCTGGCAGTAACTGCCTGGATGACCAGCTGAGAAGGATTCTGTGGCTCAAAAGGAAAGAGCAAGGTCATGAGTCAGCATGGCCACTGTGGAGTGCAAGAGGCAGAAGGTGACTGCACGGTGCTCTTCCCGATACAGGCCTATGTCAGCCTGATAGAAAATTTTATAAAATTGTAGGGGAGAGGGTGATGCCATTTTCCTGGGAGGATCAAAGCCAACTCTGTGGTTACTATGTTGAAAAGATGGTTCGGAAAAAGAAACAAAACTGAGTTATTTGTAGTGAGGTGGCAGGACCTAGAGTCTGTCATACAGAGTGAAGTCAGTTAGAAGGAGAAAAACAAATACCGTATGCTAACGCATATATATATGGAATCTAAAAAAAAAATGGTTCTGAAGAACCTAGGGGCAGGACAGGAATAAAGACACAGACGTAGACAATGGAATTGAGGACACGGGGAGGGGAAAGGGTAAGCTGGGATGAAGTGAGAGAGTGTCATGGACATATATACACTACCAAATGTAAATAGATAGCTAGTGGGAAGCAGCTGCATAGCACAGGGAGATCAGCTCTGTGCTTTGTGACCACCTGGAGGGGTGGGATAGGGAGGGTGGGAGGGAGGGAGATGCAAGAGGGAGGGGATATGGGGATATATGTATACGTATAGCTGATTCACTTTGTTATACAGCAGAAACCAGCACAACACTGTAAAGCAATTATACTCCAATAAAGATGTTAAAAAAAAAAACAACTAAAAAAAAAGATGGTTCGGGAATCCATAGAAGAGAATTGGCCTTTGAGTTTGAGAGCCTGAGACTCTTGAAGCTGAACAAGGACCCTTACAGGACATCTCACTCTCACCTTCCGTCCTTTTAACTTCCTCCCCCGACTCACTTCCAAGCGTGATTGCCTTTCGCTGGCTTCCCTCCTGCAGGCCTCAGGGTAAAGGAATTCCAGGACCAGACCTCACTGCTGAACGGCAGTTACACGCTCATCCACCTCCCTTACTATTTCCATGGCTGTGGGCACACCGTGCACAACAACTCTCTCTACTACCACAAAGGAGGCTCCAACACCATAGTGAGGTGAGTCCCCTGGGGCCCCTGGCACCCTCCTCTCTGCCCCACAGCCCATCCTTCAACTACTTAGGGGAAGGGACTGTGGCTCCATCATCTTTATGTCCCCAGGGGTGACACACAGCCAGAGGTCAGTGAGGGTTTGCTGACGAAATGAACCACAGGACATGATGAGTGAGCCCCATATCTGCATTTATTGCTGGTCTGGACACCAAGAGTAAGGTCAGGGCCAGAAAGAAGGCCTGGAGTGATAACAGCAGCAGCTTTCTCATCCTTTGGGAAAGGAAGCAGCGGAACCCAGAGCTCCCTCTAGCAGGAAGGTATCATACCCCGAAATCGGTTTTGTTCCGAAAAATGTTGGGTATGAAGAATTTCATGTCACGGCTGAGATCACCAAGGACTAGAGACTGCAAGGCAAAGTCAGGGTCCCCGCCTTCAGATCGCTCTGTCATCCTGACGGAGCCCTTGCCAGGCCACCTCCCCTGCTCCCTCCGCTTTCCCACGGGGAGGGGAGGTGGCCACACAGGTAGTCGGTGCCCAGGGCAGCAGCCCAAGCTTCCTGGCTTCACACAAGAATTGCTGAAAGTTGTCTGCATGGCTCCAGAAGAAATCAAGTTCTGGGCTTTAGAGGCAGAAGCGGGTCATCTTGGGCAAATCAGGAGAGCAGTGAACTCAAGTTCCAACTCTCCTGCCTACTTACTTGTGGCCTCAGAGGAGAGACTCCACCTCCTGTGACCTCCATGTCCTCATTAAAAATGCAAAGGCGGACCAGAGCCTCTGCAGCCCTCCACTGTACCCCCCTCTGAAATGACAATTCCAGTGTTACAAAAGCCATGGTCCTCGTCATTCCAAACAAGAGACAAGGATCTTGAGGGAGGACTGGGTCCCTTCTCTCTCTCCCTCTGTGAGATCCAGCTTCAACGACCTTGTTGGTGCTGCAGAGCTAGGCTAGGATGGGGGCAGGTCTCCTAGTACATCGTGCAGTTAAACCAGCCACATTAGACACACGTGTCAGCCGTGGCTGGAAGCGTCCCCTCCTGTGCCTCTCACCCCCCTCTACTGGGCTTCTGCACCACCTCGTCATCTGGACAGCATCTTGCGCTAACAGAACAAGATAGCTGACCCTCCTCCCATTCAGAAGCCCCAGACACACTCCCCAGACACACTCCTTTCTGTGACATTTGTTCTCATTCAATCCTGTGGCTCCCAGGGACCGCTGTTACATGGGGTGGTAGGAGGGGAGTTCTGGGGTAAATGAGCCCAAAGGAGGACTGGCCACCCTAAGAAAGAGTGTCCTCTAATGACACTAAATTTGCATGAGGCACTGGTTAGGAGACCTATGCTGCGGCCCTGCTCCAGTGCCAGGCCACAGACTGGGAGGAGAAGGAGAGGCAGACTGGAATTCGACCCCTTTTTTGCTGGGAGAGGCAAGCCTCATCAAGGAATGCAGTTGTAGGTGCCAGTACTAGTCAGGAACCCAATGGCAGTCCTGAATCCCGGGCATTCAGAGGAAGGAGAACCCCGAGAGCTGAGATGGGCAAACAGAGCTTTCTCAAGCCCTCACTCTTGTTTCTTTTCAAGCTTACTTCAGGGTTTCTTGATTGGTTTCAAGCTCGCCATGTTCCAGTGCATACCCGCAGCTTCACACCCTTCACAGTTCTTCTGCTGCTCAATGGCGCCCTCTAGTGTTTTACTTTTCCTTTAGCCTAAAGTTCCTGAATTTTCATTCCTGCAGTTGAATCATAATCCACTTTTGATATGATCTAGATGTGGAGTCTGCCAAATCAGACGGCCTCTGGGAGCTGAGGGGCATGGGATTTCATGCCGTCGCTTCATTGATCGAGTCACTTATCAGACAAGAAAAATGACATCACAGCCATGACTTTGCTGCTTCCCTTCTCAGTTGGTGACTTCCTTCGTTGAGCCTCCTGTGAAATTTTTGTCTTAAAACTCCAGCATGGAGTAGAGGAAGAACCCCCAAACTTGGAGTCAAAAGCCTGAGTTTAAACTCTGGCTCTGATACTTACCTGTGTTCCTGGGCCAGTCACTTCTCCTTTTCTCATTAGTAAAATGAAACGACTGGACTAGATTATCTTTCAAGGCCCCTTGCAACTTTGAGAGGGCATTTCAGGAGGTCAGCAAACACCTGAGGATTCAGGAGGTTAAGGAATTTTATCGGGGTCACATGGCTAGTAGGTGGACACTGGGATGTAGTCACCATCCTCTACATCCTTGCTGCTCACAGCACTGCAGACGGAACAGTAGAATGAGCACAACCTGGGAACTTACTAGAAACGCAGAATCCCAGGCCCCACCCCAGTTTAATGGAGGAGCCTAAAAAACCACCCTTGTCCACAAAAATGGTGGCTCATATCTACTTTTTTATACATTTCAGATTTGAATTTGGCAAAGAGACATCCCAAACTCTGAAGCTTGAAAATGCCTTGTATTTTGATCGAAAATACCTCTTTGCAAATTCCAAGACGTACTTCAATTTAGCTGTAGATGAAAAGGGCCTTTGGATTATCTATGCTTCCAGTGTGGATGGCTCGAGCATCCTTGTCGCACAGCTGAACGAGAGGACCTTCTCTGTGGTGCAGCACATCAACACCACGTACCCCAAATCCAAGGCTGGCAACGCCTTCATTGCCCGAGGGATCCTCTATGTCACGGACACCAAAGATATGAGGATAACATTTGCCTTTGATTTGTTAGGAGGGAAACAGATAAATGCAAACTTCGATTTAAGAACGTCCCCATCTGTTCTTGCCATGTTATCATACAATATGAGAGACCAGAATTTATATTCGTGGGAAGATGGCCATTTAATGCTTTATCCTGTACAGTTTCTGTCAGCTACATTAAACCAGTGATGGGGTGCATTCTATTCCCCTCAGTAAATTTCAGCTGTTCTCTGGTACCATTTATATCCCAATAGAAAACTTGTCTTTAAGGGTGGTCAGGTACTTAGCTGTCATAATCACATGACATGGGTATTTATATGGTTGGTGACCCCCTTTTAATTCAGATTCTGTAGGAGAAAATAACAGGTTGGAACTCAAAAATGGCTGATATTTGGTGATTCCTTTACAAACTAGCTGGGCAAGTTTCCTGTCCCTCTTTAGGTTTTGTTTTCCCCACTGGTAATTTGAAAGGGCTGGCTAGGATGATTGGTAAGATTTCCTCAAGTTGTAGGGAATTCTGTGATTCTTAGCTGTTGCCACTCTCACAACTTTTACATATTTGGTTTTGTTTTTTTGGTTTTTAGCCACATGCTGAGCAATTTTACCTCTGAGTTGATCAGCCTGATTGCTTGAGCAACAAATTCCTTAGTGATGACTTGGTGCCTTGGAAGCCGCACTGACCCCTTAAGGCTGCTGAGGTACCTTATTACCCCTAATTTATTACCTTTCTCTGCATCTGCACCTGCCACCAGAGCACCAGAGTGGCCATTATCCTCAGCTCCTGATTACCACTCCAAGGTTAGCAAAAGCCAGGAACAGCTACCTGCTCGTGTTTCCTAATGAAACAGAAACAGGCCCTTCCAGGTTCCTATCAATTTCTGATCATGCTGATACGCAGGTTGGGTCATAAACATCGAATCCTCAGGTCTTGCAGGGTTCTTCTGCCACAGATGTGGATCTGCTATCAGAGTAAATTCTGTGCTAGTGGGCATTACTCTGGCGAGAACCTTGGGAAACACTTTGCAGTTTTCAGAAGAGAGGCACCATTCGTGGTTATTATCTAGAAGAGGGATGAGCAAACTATGACCCTCGGGCCAAAGCCAGCCCATCGTCTGTTTTTGTAAACAAAGTTTTATTCCACACGGTCACAGGCATTTGGTTATGTATTTTAGTATAAGACTACTTTTCCTCTACACTGGCAGAGTTGAATCACTGCAAGAAAGTTGAGTAACAGCCCCAAAAACCGAAAACATTTACTCTCTGGCCCTTTACAGCAAAAGTTTGCCAACCCCTGATCTAAAATATAAAGTGAGCCTGATTCTTGAAAGGGCTTATTCACCTGAGCCTGTTTGTTATATTTTGTTTTGTTCCAGATGAAAAAGTGGTCATTTATATGGCTTGAGTTTTTGGTAAAGAAGAAGGGTGAGAACATAAAATTAAGTGGCCCTCCCAAAAAGTAGTTAATGAACTGTTCTTACCCTAATATAGTTTTAAAGAATGTGATCTGGTTCCTTCGGATGCAAGGAGAAAATCCAATTTAACCTGCTCCTAAATGCCCTTAGATACGCATATTTTCTGCCAATTCAGTTCTTCAAACATCCTTCAGCCCAGCACTGAGGTCCAGGCAGCGCCACTGAGAGTCGAAAGGAATCTGGAAAGTTTCTGTGGTCCTGCAGCCAGGAAAGACACCTAGGGAAATACTTATGTAAAGATTTTTCAGCAACTTGCCCTCACTGAGTACATGAATGTGTTGGGGGGAGAGCTTCTGAAACTTTTTCACTGGAGCCAAATCGACTCTCAGTGGCCCTGAGCCCTAAGTTTTATACCTTATTAATAGAAGCATTTTAAAACTTAGGGGATGTACAGATTTAAATATTTAAATCTCCCCACACCCTGAATAAACCTAGGCAGCTATTAGGGAATTTATTGTTGTTGTGTTCTCAAAATAATGGGTATTTGAAACTTTTTCCCCCACTTTTTAATTAGATTGGTTGTGTCATGTCATCACAGCTTTTAAAAAGTACTCTCTTCAGATTCATGTTTTATAACAAAGTAAAATAGAGTTTCATGTTCAAGATCAATGTGTTTAATATATACTAGTCTTCTTTTAAACTATGTAAAAATATGCATTGCTGTTTCTGGACATAGGGGACCTGAATATGTGTATAATTTCATAGTGATAGTTATATATACAATACTAATTGTATATACAGTAGCAACCAAAAGAGGTTACTTATTGAGTTAGCACATATTTCTTTTAGAAAAAAAGTTTTAGAAACCCTAGTCTTGATATTTGCGCTATCTTAGCACCCTTAATTTTTGGTAAGGAATCCTATACTCACTACTAGCGAAGTTTATACTGGGATTTCTCTCTCTCTCTCTCTTTTTTTTTTTTTTTTTTTGCTATGCAGAGTAATATAAGGACAACTGAGTTTGACCAACAAACAAAAATTGGTAATTTCATAATAAGGGTGACAAGTTTGTCTTTACAGAGTGAAAAGAATTCAGATTTTACTCATTCTTTCCTGGTTTCACTTTCCAAACAGTGTTTGATTTAAAAAAAAAAAAAGAGAGAGAGAGAAAAGATTTGAGCTCACTGCTAAAATAGAATATACCACCTAATGTTTTTAAGTCAAGATATCATTTTAGCAGTTTACATTGTCACTTATAACCAAAGTTACTTTAAAGCACTTTCCAAATGTCTGCACTTCTGATGTCAGAATCAAACCAGATAATTCTCTAATTCTTCTTTAATCTAAAGCAGATAGCTTCCCACCAGAAAGTAAATAAAGCCACCCCTCCCAACCTCAAATGTGGGTGAACCCTATTTCAAAGCATTTTCTTGCAAACTGATAATGTGTCCTATTGAAACCATGTGGTGGTTATGGTCTCAACGTATCACTAAGCACAGGTGTTATGACAAAGAAAGAGTCCTGGGGGAAAAGTTTTAAAATGAGGAATTCTGATCTTAGGTACCTTCACAGTTTCTTACCTTCCAAGTTTGCAAGATAAAAAAGTCAAACGAGACACCAAAATGCTTGAAGAACCAGGTGTCATTTTCTAGCTGCACAGACTACACTTTGGCTGTGACTGGCTGATCACAAACCATATGAAGGAGAAGTTCGTGATCAGGCTTTTCAGTCTTCATGCAGCTGCTGTGACCTGGTGTACCACACTGCATTAAAAGCCATAATATCCAATCTGTAACCACAGATTGTTAACTATTCTGAACAACAAATGAATCATGGTGAACGTCTCTTTTTTGGTTGGAATTTATTTAACTTTAATCTAATTAGTCAATAAAAATAATCATTGCTGGGCACAATCACATGTTGAAACCAGTGTAGTGTTATCTTTACCTCTTATTAATTTACATGTAACATTTAAAAGAAAAAATAACAACCAAAAACCAATATTGTGGTAGAATTATATTTGTTGCTCCTCTGTTCAAACTCTCACAGTTTGCTAGCTCTTTGGAATACTGAAAAAAATCATTGATATGGACTATGCTTTCTCTATAGGAAAACATGAAGAAGGTACAACTAGTTACTAAAACTAGATACTTACAGACATAAATGCAATGAATATTTGCTAACTTATTGGCTTAGGTGAGGCAACTACCAAGGACATGACTTTTTAGGCTAAAAATAAAAAAGAAGAAATTTTTAAAATTGGATTTGTGTGAATTTGGGCAAGTCTCTCAATCCCTCAGAGCCTCTGTCTCATATGTAAAATGTGGATAATAGTACTACTTACCTACTTTGATTTTTCTATGTGAACTGAGAAATGCTCTAAAAATTATATGATTAATAAATTATAAATGCAACTTTTATAGTTCATCCCTACAGGTAACCAGAGTGACCTTGTTATTCTTACAGCCTTATTCAAGTGCTGCAGAGATGAGTGAGGGGCACAGCATCAACAGTTTCTATCTATTGGTCTGTTTGATGAGGTAGTTAACACTTCATGTCACCAAAAAATGGTCCCTTAGCCACACAACAAATTTACAATAAAACTGCCCTCAAATAATGAAAAAACAATTCAAGAACCTGCTGCCTTGATCTACAGAGCTTCTTTATAACCTTCCCTAGAAGTGTCTCTGTTACTGGGAGGCCCAGGCATGCACTACTGATGACTTTTGTCATTAAAATAATACAAAGCAAAAAAGAAATAAAAGTCCATGAAGAACATAGCCTTGCCCCTTTAATTGAACCATTCAGACCTTGCATGGGATGTTAACATATTCAATCTTAGAGCTGTTCACTCTAAGATTTAAAATAAGAAAGAAATTAACTTGTCTTCCTACCTTTCCCTCCAAGCAATTTGCCATGATCAGCCTCAAAAACTGAGCTACTTGAAAAGTGGTGGTTAAACTACTCTCTAAAATCTAAAAAATTAATTTTAAAATTGCTAAAATCTTGTGTCTAGCAATCTGGCATGGTCAGTGTCGCAAACTCATTTGCCAAGAGGCCACATACACAATCACAGGATTACAAATGGTCAACACTAGATAGAACCTTCACAGAATACCCACTCCAACCCTCTCATTTAAAAGCCTAGAAAAGTGAGGCCAGAGAAGATTCACCCAACATCACAGCTTAAGTGCCAAGGTAAACATGAGACACTGTTTCCTGACTTTATGATCATGTTTTCCAACTCACTCTGCCACTTTCAAAGGAAGGATCTGGTCTCTGTAACAGGAAAGAGAAAATAATTAACTTTGAAGAATTTTTTCAAAAGGCATTCCTTTTTGAAAAAGCTCTATCTAGAGGAAAATGCCAAATCAAGCCTAGTCAGGCAGAGACCACTCCCCACCAAAGAATTTCTCAACAGTCATCACCTTCTGACTGTTGGTAGATAAGCATGCTGAAGCAGTGCCACGTGTTACTCTAAAAACTGCCTCACCACTGGACAACCCTTCCTGCCCAAAGTTTCAGAGACATCAACACAACTACTGCCTGGTGCTTACCAGCTATGGGCCATGGTCTCTTCTAGGCAATCTGAACACATTATTTCACTTAATCATAGATGCTCAAGTGGAAAAGTCCTTAAATATCATCTGTTCTCTCTGCTCAATGTTTTAATCCTCTCTCCAAGCGTAGTAGACACTGTGATGCACTCACTACATGGATTCCACCTCAGGAAAGACTTTCTGCCCCTGGTGCTGGGAGGGCTGTTGGCATATAGCCTTCAGCCGTCAGCCCCTTCAGGAATTGCCTCGTCTGCATAGATCCCCTCCACCCAGAAAGCACTCCCTCATCCATTGACGGATCAGTGTAAGTATAAGGGCCTGGACAACTCAGCCTAACTTGGAACTACTCTAAAGGGCCATTCTAGTGCCAGAGATCCCCAGGGCTCAGCCAAATCTGTCACTGGACCTGCATCACAGACTGACTTTTCCTTCTGCCCTCTTGCTTCTTTCTCCTCCAATCCTTCCAAAGGTATTGATAACAAGGGCACTCTTTAATGACATCCTACTAGCTAAACTCCATCTCAGAGTTTGCTTCCTGAGGAACCCAACTTGTTGTAGAGTTACCAGGTGAAATACAGGATGCCCAGCTAAATTTTAATTTCAGATAAAGAACAACAATTTTTTTAGTATAAATATGTCCCGGATAAGGCATGGGATATACCTACACTAAAAATTTTGTTTTTCCGAAATTCTTACTTAACTGAGAGTCCTGTATTTACATTTACCAAATGTGAACCCTAACCATATGTGGTCCCAGAATGAGGCCACTGATGGGGCTTTGGAGCTGAGTGCTTCACCACCCTGTTTGCAATAAGGACCTCATGGCTGACAGTAGATTGAGCACAAATAGCCACTGGAACAATGTGGTGGTCCAGTCGTTAGAACTTTCATTGGTGGGAAGCTGGAATGGTATAGCAGTGGAAAGGAATACATCAGCTAATGTTTTATGTCAGGTGTTTGAGATCATGGAGAAATAGGGACTAAAAGGATAATGAAATCAGGTGGCTATTGCTAAGCTTGTTTGACCCTCTAAAAGGAAAAAGATAATAAAAAGCTGAGAGCAATTAATTGCCAACTGAAAGCTATGTGGGAAAGCCCAGGGCCTCCTTAGCAGCACATAAAGAGTCTCCTGTCTCCTGCAGTAGAAGGGCAGAAAAAGCTGAGGACCAGACCCCGGACTTGAAGATCAGCTCCAAAGAAGCTTTTTGCCAAGCTCCAAAGATTAAACTCCCAGCAGAAGAAAGTCGCTATACCAAGGTGAGGACCTGGCCAGAGAAAGATTGGGACTCTGCCATTTGGGATGGAGATATCTGGGTCGGCAGTTTCCAAGCTGCACTTTGTGTAGTGTTTGTGGTCATTTAGAAACAAAGGGGAAGTTCAAGGATGCATTAAGTCAAGCTTGTTGGCAAATTTTTTTCTGTAAAAGGCCTGATAATAAATATATTAGGCTTTGTGGGGCACGCTGTCTCTGAACTGTTGCAACTCCTGAACTCTGCTGTTGTGGCTGAAAACACTCACAGACAATATGCCAATGAGTGAGCATGGCTGATTCCAATACAACTTAATGGACACTGAAATTTGAATGTTATCATTTTCATGTGTCACAAAATGGTTTTAACTATTTAAAAACGTAAAAAGCATTCTTAGCTTGCAGACTGCACAAAAAAGGTGTGGGCCGGATTTCACCTACACCTGGTTTCAAGTTGCTGAAACCTGGTGTGATCTTGTGATTTATAATAAGAAATATATATTAGTCTTTGTCTCCTTTCTGGCACGGAGCTCCTAGACCTCAGAATTTCCTGTGATGAGAGCCATAAAGGTGTCTTTTGTTGTTAATGAAGTGACTTTTGGAAAGCCCCTAGGTAACATAGCATGGGGGCAGGTTGCCATTATAGCCAACCATGATCAGAGGGTTGGAACTTTCAGTCCCACACCAACCTCTGGGGAGGGGAGAGGAGCTGGAGGTTGAATCAATCAGCAATGATTTAATTATATAGGCATAATTTAATCAATCATGCCTGTATAATGAAGTCTCCATAAGAAAACCAAAAAGACAGGGTTTGGAGAACTTCTGGGTTGGTGAACATGTGGAGATTTGGGGAGAGTGGTGCCCTCAGAGAGGGCATGGAAGCTCCAAGTCCTTTTTCCATACCTTGCCCTATGCTTCTCCTCCAACTGGCTATTCCTGAGTTTTATCATTTTAAAATAAACTGGTGATCTAGTAAGGAAAATGTTTCTCTGAATTCTGTGAGATGCTGTGGAAAATTAATCAAAACCAAAGAGGAAGTCATTGGACCTTATGATCTATAGCCGGTTAGTCAGAAGCACAGGTAACAACGTGGACTTGCAATTGGCATCTGAAGCAGGGGCAACCTTGTAGGACTGAGCCTTTATCCTGTGGGCTCTCATGCTATCTCCAGGTAGATAATGTCAGAATTGAGTTGAATTTTAAGACACCAACCAGTATCCAAGAATTTCATAGTGGGAGAAAACTCCCACACATCTGGTGTCAGAAGTATTGTGTGTTGTAGGAGTGTGAGAGTAGAGGGGAAATGTGGAAAACTGAGTTTTTCCTTATTCACCTGGGTTAAGTCATGCCACCCCAAATGGTACTTTTTTTTACATATACATATATCCACTCTTTTTTTAGATTCTTTTCCCATACAGTTCATTCCAGAGTATTGAGTAGAGTTCTCTGTGCTATATAGTATGTCCTTATTAGTTATCTATTTTCCAAATGGTACTTATATTTAAGAACATTTTACTCCTAGAGGATGGGGGTCATTGTGTCAACTTAAAGATTGTTGCACAAACAGGGTACAATGCTTCATTTTCTCCAAAGGAATACCACAGTGGTTGGCAACATCAGTGTCATCATCATAGTTCACATTTATTAAGTACTGACTATGTGCCAGGTGCTGTACTAAATGCTTCACATGTATTAACTCATGTAATTCTCATGGGAAGCCCATAAGGTACAAATCTTATCCCCATTTTCCAGATTAAAAGAGATTAAGAAACTCACTCACTCTCACTCGGTTTGTAAATGGTAAAATTAAGATTCAAATTCAGGAAGTCTGACACAAGAGCCCACACTGTTAGTCACTATTCTTTCCTGCCTCTCAGAAAGAAGCTTAGGATTCCTCCATTCTTTCTAGCTCCTTCGACCCTTCTAGTACAGTAGCAAGGGCTAAAGGCACACCCACATGAAGGAGGTTCGACAAGTCCTTTTCTGTCTTATTTGGTTGACCTCGTTCCTAGGAGTCTGGCAATGAAATATGTATTGGCAGCCTGATCCATTTGGCAGAAGATGCAGCCATCTTTCTGCTTGCTGACTCTCTTTGAACCCTATCCCTCCTTTTGTTCTCTAGATGTACTCTGGCTAATATTAACATAGGCCCTCCAGCTTTCTTTTGATTCATATTAGCATGGTATATCTTTTTCCATCCTTTTACTTTTAATCGGTGGGTATCATATTAAAATATTTTTTTGTAGGCAGCATATATTTAGGTCTTGCTTTTTTCCCCAATCTATTTCTGCCTTTGAATTGAGGTAAACAAGGGACTAGTAAACTATGGCCTGCTATGCTGCCTGTTTTTGTAAATGTTTTATTGGAACACAGCCACATCCATTTCTTTATGTATTGACTGTGGCTGCTTTTGTGCTACAACAGCAGAGTTAGGTAGTGACAACAGAGACTTTATAGCTTGCAAAGGTAAAATATGTACTATATGGCCTTTAAGAAAATGTTTGCTGATCTGTGGTTTACAATATTTACGTATGATGTAATTGTTGATATGGTTGGTTTAAATCTACCATCTTGCTATGGTCTCATCTGTCCTTTGGTCCTTTTTTTCTCTCTTTCTGCTGTCTTGTGGACTAATGAAAACTTTTTTATAATTTCACCTTACTTCCTTTCTTCGCTTATTAGTTACCTTATTTTGTGTTATTTTACTTTAGTTTATACTGTTTATCACAGTCTATCTTCAAGCAATACACCATTTTACACATAGTGTAAGAACTTTTTGACAATATACTTTCATTTTTCTCTCCTAGTCTTTGTGATATTTTTGTCATGTATTTCACCAGTACATAGGTTATAAAACCAGAAGTATATTTTTATTATTTTTGCTTCAAGCAATCCATTGTCTTTTTTTTTTATTGGAGTATAGTTGTTTTACAATGTTGTGTTAGTTTCTGCTTTACAGCAGTGAATCAGCCACACGTATATGTATATCCCCTCTTCCTTGGATTTCCTTCCCAGTTAGGTCACCACATACCATTGAGCAGAGTTCCCTGTGCTATACAGTCGGTTTTCATTTGTTATCTATTTTATATATAGTAGTGTATATATTCAATTGTCTTTTTTTTAACATCTTTATTGGAGTATAATTGCTTTACAGTGGTGTGTTAGTTTCTGCTTTATAACAAAGTGAATCAGTTATACATATACAATATGTTCCCATATCTCTTTCCTCTTGCATCTCCCTCCCACCCTCCCTCCCTATCCCACCCCTCTAGGTGGTCACAAAGCACAGAGCTGATCTCCCTGTGCTATGCGGCTGCTTCCCACTAGCTATCTATTTTACGTTTGGTAGTGTATATATGTCCATGCCACTCTCTCACTTTGTCACATCTTACCCTTCCCCCTCCCCATATCCTCAAGTCCATTCTCTAGTAGGTCTGTGTCTTTATTCCCGTCTTGCCACTAGGTTCTTCATGGCCTTTTTTTTTTTTTCCCTTAGATTCTGTATATATGTGTTAGCATACTGTATTTGTTTTTCTCTTTCTGACTTACTTCACTCTGTATAACAGACTCTAACTCCATCCACCTCACTACAAATAACTCCATTTCATTTCTTTTTATGGCTGAGTAATATTCCATTGTATATATGTGCCACATCTTCTTTATCCATTCATCCGATGATGGACATTTAGGTTGCTTCCATGTCCTGGCTATTGTAAATAGAGCTGCAATGAACATTTTGGTACATGCCTCTTTTTGAATTATGGTTTTCTCAGGGTATATGCCCAGTAGTGGGATTGCTGGGTCATATGGTAGTTCTATTTTTAGTTTTTTAAGGAACCTCCATACTGTTCTCCATAGTGGCTGTATCAATTTACATGCCCACCAACAGTGCAAGAGTGTTCCCTTTTCTCCACACCCTCTCCAGCATTTATTGTTTCTAGATTTTTTGATGATGGCCATTCTGACCGGTGTGAGATGATATCTCATTGTAGTTTAGATTTGCATTTGTCTAATGATTAGTGATGTTGAGCATTCTTTCATGTGATTGTTGGCAATCTGTATATCTTCTTTGGAGAAATGTCTATTTAGGTCTTCTGCCCATTTTTGGATTGGGTTGTTTGTTTTTTTGACATTGAGCTGAATGAGCTGCTTGTAAATCTTGGAGATTAATCCTTTGTCAGTTGCTTCATTTGAAAATATTTTCTCCCATTCTGAGGGTTGTCTTTTGGTCTTGTTTATGGTTTCCTTTGCTGTGCAAAAGCTTTTAAATTTCATTGGGTCCCATTTGTTTATTTTTGTTTTTATTTCCATTTCTCTAGGAAGTGGGTCAAAAAGGATCTTGCTGTGATTTATGTCATAGTGTGTTCTGCCTATGTTTTCCTCTAAGAGTTTGATAGTGTCTGGCCTTACATTTAGGTCTTTAATCCATTTTGAGTTTATTTTTGTGTACAGTGTTAGGGAGTGTTCTAATTTCATTCTTTTACATGTAGCTGTCCAGTTTTCCCAGCACCACTTATTGAAGAGGCTGTCTTTTCTCCACTGTATATGCTTGCCTCTTTTATCAAAGATAAGGTGACCATATGTGTGTGGGTTTATCTCTGGGCTTTCTATCCTGTTCCATTGATCTATGTTTCTGTTTTTGTGCCAGTACCATACCATCTTGATTACTGTAGCTTTGCAGTATAGTCTGAAGTCAGGGAGCCTGATTCCTCCAGCTCCATTTTTCGTTCTCAAGATTGCTTTGGCTATTCGGGGTCTTTTGTGTTTCCATACAAATTGTGAAATTTGTTGTTCTAGTTCTGTGAAAAATGCCAGTTGTAGTTTGATAGGGATTGCATTGAATCTGTAGATTGCTTTGGGTAGTAGAGTCATTTTCACAATGTTGATTCTTCCAATCCAAGAACATGGTATATCTCTCCATCTATTTGTATCATCTTTAATTTCTTTCATCAGTGTCTTATAATTTTCTGCATACAGGTCTTTTGTCTCCTTAGGTAGGTTTATTCCTAGATATTTTATTCTTTTTGTTGCAATGGTAAATGGGAGTGTTTTCTTAATTTCACTTTCAGATTTTTCGTCATTAGTGTATAGAAATGCAAGAGATTTCTGTGCATTAATTTTGTATCCTGTTACTTTACCAAATTCAATGATTAGCTCTTGTAGTTTTCTGGTAGCATCTTTAGGATTCTCTATGTATAGTATCATGTCATCTGCAAACAGTGACAGATTTACTTCTTCTTTTCCGATTTGGATTCCTTTTATTTCTTTTTCTTCTCTGATTGCTGTGGCTAACACTTCCGAAGCTATGTTGAATAATAGTGGTGAGAGTGGGCAACCTTGTCTTGTTCCTGATCTTAGTGGAAATGGTTTCAGTTTTTCACCATTGAGGACAATGTTGGCTGTGGGTTTCTCATATATGGCCTTTATTATGTTGAGGAAAGTTCCCTCTATGCCTACTTTCTGCAGGGCTTTTATCATAAATGGGTGTTGAATTTTGTCGAAAGCTTTCTCTGCATCTATTGAGATGATCATATGGTTTTTCTCCTTCAATTTGTTAATATGGTGTATCACATTGATTGATTTGCGTATGTTGAAGAATCCTTGCATTCCTGGGATAAACCCCACTTGATTATGGTGTATGATCCTTTTAATGTGCTGTTGGATTCTGTTTGCTAGTATTTTGTTGAGGATTTTTGTATCTATGTTCATCAGTGATATTGGCCTGTAGTTTTCTTTCTTTGTGACATCTTTGTCTGGTTTTGGTATCAGGGTGATGGTGGCCTTGTAGAATGAGTTGGGGAGTGTTTCTCCCTCTGCAATATTTTGGAAGAATTTGAGAAGGATAGGTGTCAGCTCTTCTCTAAATGTTTGATAGAATTTGCCTGTGAAGCCATCTGGTCCTGGGCTTTTGTTTGTTGGAAGATTTTTAATCACAGTTTCCATTTCAGTGCTTGTGATTGGTCTGTTCATATTTTCTATTTCTTCCTGGTTCAGTTTTGGCACGTTGATCATTTCTAAGAATCTGTCCATTTCTTCCAGGTTGTCCATTTTATTCGCATAGAGTTGCTTGTAGTAATCTCTCATGATCGTTTGTATTTCTACAGTGTCAGTTGTTACTTCTCCTTTTTCATTTCTAATTCTATTGATTTGAGTCTTCTCCCTTTTTTTCTTGATGAGTCTGGCTAATGGTTTATCAATTTTGTTTATCTCCTCAAAGTACCAGCTTTTAATTTTATTGATCATTGCTATTGTTTCCTTCATTTCTTTTTCATTTATTTCTGATCTGATCTTTATGATTTCTTTCCTTCTGCTAACTTTGGGGGTTTTTTGTTCTTCTTTCTCTAATTGCTTTAGGTACAAGGTTAGGTTGTTTATTCGAGATGTTTCCTGTTTCTTGATGTAGGCTTGTATTGCTATAAACTTCCCTCTTAGAACTGCTTTTGCTGTATCCCATAGGTTTTGGGTCGTCGTGTCTCCATTGTCATTTGTTTCTAGGTATTTTTTGATTTCCCCTTTGATTTCTTCAGTGATCACTTCGTTATTAAGCAGTGTATTGTGTAGCCTCCATGTGTTTGTATTTTTTACAGATCTTTTCCTGTAATTGATATCTAGTCTCATAGCCTTGTGGTCGGAAAAGATACTTGATACGATTTCAATTTTCTTAAATTTACCAAGGCTTGATTTGTGACCCAAGATATGATCTATCCTGGAGAATGTTCCATGAGCACTTGAGAAAAATGTGTATTCTGTTGTTTTTGGGTGGAATGTCCTATAAATATCAATTAAGTCCATCCTGCTTAATGTATCATTTAAAGCTTGTGTTTCCTTATTTATTTTCATTTTGGATGATCTGTCCATTGGTGAAAGTGGGGTGTTAAAGTCCCTTACTATGATTGTGTTGCTGTCGATTTCCCCTTTTATGGCTGTTAGTATTTGCCTTATGTATTGAGGTGCTCCTATGTTGGGTGCATAAATATTTACAATTGTTATACCTTCTTCTTGGATCGATCCCTTGATATTATATAGTGTTCTTCTTTGTCTCTTGTAATAGTCTTTACTTTAAAGTCTATTTTGTCTGATATGAGAATTGCTACGCCAGCTTTCTTTTGATTTCCATTTGCATGGAATATCTTTTTCCATCCCCTCACTTTTAGTCTGTATGTGTCCCTAGGTCTGAAGTTGGTCTCTTGTAGACAGCATATATATGGGTCTTGTTTCTGTATCCATTCAGCCAGTCTGTGTCTTTTGGTGGGAGCATTTAATCCATTTACATTTAAGGTAATTATCGATATGTATGTTCCTATGACCATTTTCTTAAATGTTTTGGGTTTGTTATTGTAGGTGTTTTCCTTCTCTTGTGTTTCTTGCCTAGAGAAGTTCCTTTAACATTTGTTGTAAAGCTGGTTTGGTGGTGCTGAACTCTCTCAGCTTTTGCTTGTCTGTAAAGGTTTTAATTTCTCCATCACATCTGAATGAGATCCTTGCTGTGTAGAGTAATCTTGGTTGTAGGTTTTTCTCCTTCATCACTTTAAATATGTTCTGCCACTCCCTTCTGGCTTGCAGAGTTTCTGCTGAAAGATCAGCTGTTAACCTTATGGGGGATTCCCTTGTGTGTTATTTGTTGTTTTTCCCTTGCTGCTTTTTTAAAAAATTTTTTAGCTTTTTTTAAAATTAATTAATTAATTAATTTATGGCTGTGTTGGGTCTTCGTTTCTGTGTGAGGGCTTTCTCTAGTTTTGGCAAGTGGGGACCACTCTTCATCGCGGTACGCGGGCCTCTCACTATCACGGTCTCTCGTTGCGGAGCACAGGCTCCAGACGCGCAGGCTCAGTAATTGTGGCTCACGGGCCTAGTTGCTCCGCGGCATCTGGGATCTTCCCAGACCAGGGCTCGAACCCGTGTCCCCTGCATTGACAGGCAGACTCCCAACCACTGCACCAGCAGGGAAGCCCTCCCTTGCTGCATTTAATATGTTTTCTTTATATTTAGTTTTTGATAGTTTGATTAATATGTGTCTTGGCATGTTTCTCCTTGGATTTATCCTGTATGGGACTCTCTGTGCTTCCAGGACTTGATTAACTATTTCCTTTCCCATATTAGGGACGTTTTCAACTATAATCTCTTCAAATATTTTCTCAGTCCCTTTCTTTTTCTCTTCTTCTTCTGGGACCCCTATAATTCGAATGTTGGTGCGTTTAATGTTGTCCCAGAGGTCTCTGAGACTGTCCTCAGCTCTTTTCATTCTTAATTCTTTATTCTGCTCTGCAGTAGTTATTTCCAGTATTTTATCTTCCAGGTCACTTATCCGTTCTTCTGCCTCAGTTATTCTGCTATTGATCCCTTCTAGAGTATTTTTAATTTCATTTATTGTGTTTTTCATCGTTGCTTGGTTCCTCTTTAGTTCTTCTATGTCCTTGTTAAATGTTTCTTGCATTTTGTCTATTCTATTTCCAAGATTTTGGATCATCCTTACTATCATTATTCTGAATTCTTTTTCAGGTAGACTGCCTATTTCCTCTTCATTTGTTAAATCTGGCGTGTTTTGACCCTGCTCCTTCATGTGCTGTGTGTTTTTCTGTCGTCTCATTTTGGTTATCTTACTGTGTTTGGGGTCTCCTTTTCGCAGGCTGCAGGTTCGTAGTTCCCGTTGTTTTTGGTATCTGTCCCCAGTGACTAAGGTTGGTTCAGTGGGTTGTGTAGGCTTCCTGGTGGAGGGAACTAGTGCCTGTGTTCTGGTGGATGAGGCTGGATCTTGTCTTTCTGATGGGCAGGTCCACATCCGGTGGTGTGTTTTGGGGTGTCTGTGACATTATTATGATTTTAGGCAGCCTCTCTGCTAATGGATGAGGCTGTGTTCCTGTCTTGCCAGTTGTTTGGCATAGGGTGTCCAGCACTGTAGCTTGCTGGTCGTTGAGAGAAGCTGGGTCTTGATGTTGAGATGGAGATCTCTGAGAGATTTTTGCCGTTTGGTATTACGTGGAGCTGGGAGGTCTCTTGTGGACCAGTGTCCTGAAGTTGGCTCTCCCACCTCAGAGGCACGGCCCTGATGCCTGGCTGGAGCACCATGAGCCTGTCATCCACATGGCTCAGAATAAAAGGGAGAAAAAATAGAAAGAAAAAAAAGAAAGAGGATAAAATAAAATAAGGTAAGATAAAATAAAGTTATTAAAATAAAATAAAAAATAATTATTAAGGGCTTCTCTGGTGGCGCAGTGGTTAGGCATCCGCCTGCCAATGCAGGGGACACGGGTTCGAGCCTTGGCCTGCGAAGATCCCACATGCAGCGGAGCAACTAAGCCTGGGCTCCACAACTGCTGAGCTAGCATGCCACAACTGCTGAAGCCCATGTGCCTAGAGGCCATGCTCCACAACAAGAGAAGGCACTGCAGTGAGAAGCCCGTGCAGCGCCAAATAGAGTAGCAATGAAGACCCAACGCAGCCAAAAATAATAAATAAATAAAATAAATAAATTTATAAAAAATAATAATAATTATTAAGAAAAAAAGAAAAAAAATTTTTTAAGCAAAACAAACAAACAAAAAAAACGGACGGACAGAGCCCTAGGACAAATGGTGAAAGCAAAGCTATACAGACAAAATCTCACACAGAAGCATACACATACACACTGACAAAAAGAGGAAAAGGGGAAAAAATAATATATCTTGCTCCCAAAGACCACCTCCTCAATTTGGGATGATTCATTGTGTATTCAGGTATTCCACAGATGCAGGTACATCAAGTTGTTTGTGGAGCTTTAATCCGCTGCTTCTGAGGCTGCTGGGAGAAATTTCCCTTTCTCTTCTTTGTCCGCAGAGCTCCTGGGGTTCAGCTTTCGATTTGGCCCTGCCTCTGCATGTAGGTCGCCTGAGAGCATCTCGTCCCCACCCAGACAGGATGGGTTTAAAGTAGCAGCTGATTAGGGGGCTCTGGCTCACTCAGGCCGGGGGGAGGGAGGGGTACGGAGGCGGGGCGAGCCTGCAGCTGCAGAGGCCAGCGTGACGTTGCATCAGCCTGAGGCGCGCCGTGCGTTCTCCCGGGGAAGTTGTCCCTGGATCACGGGACCCTGGCAGTGGCGGGCTTCACAGGCTCCCGGGAGGGGCAGTGTGGATAGTGACCTGTGCTTGCACACAGGCTTCTTGGTGGCGTCGGCGGCAGCAGCCTTAGCATCTCATGCCCATCTCTGGGGTCGGCACTGATAGCCGTGGCTCGCGCCCATCTCTGGAGCTCTTTTAAGCGGGCTCTTAATCCCCTCTCCTCGCGCACCAGGAAACAAAGAGGCAAGAAAAAGTCTCTTGCCTGTTCGGCAGCTCCAGACCTTTTCCCGGACTCCCTCCCGGCTAGCTGTGGCGCATTAGCCCCCTTCAGGCTGTGATCACGCAGCCAACCCCAGTCCTCTCCCTGCGATCCGGCTGAAGCCCGACCCTCAGCTCCCAGCCCCCGCCTGCCCCGGTGGGTGAGCAGACATGCCTCTCGGTCTGGTGAGTGCTGGTTGGCACCGATCCTCTGTGCGGGAATCTCTCCACTTTGCCCTCTGCACCCCTGTGGCTGTGCTCTCCTCCGTGGCTCCGAGGCTTCCCCCCTCTGCCACCCGCAGTCTCCGCCCGCGGAGCGGCTTCCTAGTGTGTGGAAACCTTTCCTCCTTCACAGCTCCCTCCCACTGGTGCAGGTCCCGTCCCTATTCTTTTGTCCCTGTTATTTCTTGTTTCTTTTGCCCTAACCAGGTGCGTGGGGAGTTTCTTGCCTTTTGGGAGGTCTGACGTCTTCTGCCAGCGTTCAGTGGGTGTTCTATAGGAGCAGTTCCACGTGTAGATGTATTTCTGATGTATCTGTGGGGAGGAAGGTGATCTCCGCGTCTTACTCTTCTGCCATCTTCTCCTCTCCTATTCAATTGTCTTTTAAAGAGATATAAATAGTGAGGTAAAAGTCTTTCTATAATTTATCTATATAGTTACCGCTACTGGTGCTCTTCACTCTTTTGTGTAGATCCAAACCTCCATCTGGTATCATTTTCTTTTGGCTTCAAAGACTGACTGCCTTTACATTCCTTTCACATTTCTTGTTGTACAGATCTGCTGGTGACATTGACCTTTTGCACATTTAAGTCTTTATTTCACATTTGGGGGGAACAGGCAATCAGTTGTTTGGTTGGTTTTTTTTCCCTCCAGTTTTATTGAGATATAATTGACATACAGCATTAGGTTTAGGTGTACAACATAATGATGATTTGATAAATGTATGTATATGTATATACAATGCAAAATGATTGTCACAGTAAGTTTAGTTAACATCCATCACCTCACATAGTTAAAACTTTTTTTTCCTTGTCGTGAGAAGTTTTAAGATCTACTCTCTTAGCAGCTTACAAATATGTAATACAATATTATTAACTATACTCAGCATGTTGTACATTACATCCTCAGGACTTATTATATAAATGGAAGTTTGTATCTTTTCAACATCTTCTTCTATTCCCCCCACCACCACCAACCCCCTCCTCTGGCAACCACCAGTCAGTTCTCTGTATCTATGAGTTTGGGATTTATATTTTCCTCTTTTAAGAGATCATATGGTACTTGTATTTCTGTCTGACTTATTTCACTTAGCAAAATGCCAGTGAGGTCCATCCATGTTGTCAAAATTGGCAAGATTTCATTCTTTTTATGGCTAAATAATATTCCATTGTATGTATATCACATTTTCCTTATCCATTCATCTAACAGTAGAAACTTAGCTGGCTTCCATATCTTGGCTGTTGTAAATAAGGCTGTAATGAATATAGGGGTGTATATATCTTTTTGAGTTAGTGTTTTCATTTTCTCAGCTAAATACCCAGAAGTAGAATTGCTGGATCATATGGTAGTTCTATTTTTAATTTTTTGAGGAACCCTCATACTGTTTTCCATAGGGGCTGCACAAATTTATGTTCCCACCAACAGTGCAAGAGGGTTGCTGCTCCACATCCTCACTAACACTTGTTATCTCTTGTCTTTTTGAAAATAGCCATTCTGAGACGTGTGAGGTGATATCTCATCATGGTTTTAATTTGCATTTACCTGATGATTAGTGATGTTCAACATATTTTCCTGTACCTATTGGCCATCTATATGTCTTCTTTGAAAAAACATCTACTCAGATCTTCTGCCCATTTTTAATCAGGTTTTTTTTTGCTATTGAGTTTGTTCTTTATTTATTTTGGATATTAATCCCGTACATCCCAGATGTACAATCTGAAATATTTTCTCCCATTCAGTAGGTTGCCTTTTCATTTTGTTAATGGTTTCTTTTGCTGTATAGAAGTTTTTCAGTTTGATGTAGTCCCAGTTGTTTGTTTTTGCTTTTGTTGCCTTTGCTTTTAGTGTCAAATCCAAAAAAAATCATTGCCAAGACCGATATCAAGGAACTTACCACCTATGTTTTCTTCTAGGAGTTTTATGATTTCAGGTCTTATATTCAAGTCTTTAATCCATTTTGAGTTGATTTTTGTATATAGTGTAAGATAGTAGTCTAGTTTCATTCTTTTGCATGTTGCTGTCCAGTTTTCCCAAAACCATTTATTGAAGAGACTGCCTTTTTTCCACTGCCTATTCTTGGCTCCTCTGTCATAAATTAGTTAACCATATGTGGTTGGGTTTATTTCTGGGCTCTCCATTCTGTTAACCTATTAACTTATCTCTCATTAACCTATGTGTCCGTTTTTATGCCAATACCATACTGTTCTTATTACTATAGCTCTGTAATGTAGTTTGACATCAGTACGTGTGATGCCTCCAGTGTTGTTCCTCTTTCTCAGGATTGCTTTGGCTATTAGGGGTCTTCAGTGGTTCCATATAAATTTTAGGATTATTTGTTCTATTTCTGTGAAAAAATGTCCTTGGAAGTTTTATAGGAATTGCAATGAATCAGTAGGTTGCTTTGTGTAGAGCACACATTTTAACAATATTGATTCTTCTAATCCATGAGCACAGAATTTATTTGTACCTTCAATTTCTTTTTTTAAATTTTTATTTGATATTGGAGAATAGTTGATTAACAGTGTTGTTAAACTAACAGTGTTAGTTTCAGGTGTACAGCAAAGTGATTCAGTTATACATATACATGTATCTATTCTTTTTCAAATTCTTTTCCCATTTAGGTTATTACAGGATATTGAACAGAGTTCCCTGTGCTATACAGTAGGTCCTTGTTGGTTATCTATTTTAAATATAGTAGTGTGTGTGCATGTCAATCCCAAACTCCCGATGTATCCCTCCCCCCAACAATTCCCCCCAATAAACATAAGTTCATTCTCTAAGTCTTTGAGTTGTTTCTGTTTTCTAAATAGGTTCATTTGTATCATTTTTAAAATTACACGTATAAATGATATCATATGATATTTGTCTTTCTCTGTCTGACTTACTTCACTTAGTGTGATCATCTCCAGCTCCATCCATGTTACTGTAAATAGCATTATTTCATTTTTTATGCCTGAGTAATATTCCATTGTATATATGTACCACACCTTTATACATAAATCTGTCAATGGACATTTAGGTTGCTTCTATGGCTTGGCTATTGTAAACAGCGCTGCAATGAACATTGGGGTGGATGTATCCTTTCGAACCATGTTTTTCTCCAGATATATGCCCAGGAGTGGGATTGCCGGATCATAGAGTAGCTCTATTTTTAGTTTCTTAAGGAACTTCCATACTGTTCTCCATAGTGGCTATACCAGTTTACATTCCCACCAACAGTGTAAGAGGGTTCCCTTTTCTCCACACCTTCTCCAGCATTTATTGTTTGTAGACCTTTTGATGATGGCCATTCTGACCAGTGTGAGGTTGAATCTCATTGTAGTTTTGATCCGCATTTCTCTAATAATTAGCAATGTTGAGCATTTTTCATGTACCTCTTGGTCATCTGTATGTCTTTGGAGAAATCTTTATTTAGGTCTTCTGCCCATTTTTCAATTGGGTTGTTTGGTTTTTTTGATATTGAGCTGCATGAGCTGTGTGGAAATTTTGGAAATTAATCTAGGTCTCATTGTTTGCAAATATTTTCTTTCATTCTGTGGGTTGTCTTTTCATTTTGTGTATGGTTTATTTTCCTCTGCAAAAGCTTTTGAGTTTAATTAGGTCCGTTTTGTTTACTTTTGTTTTTATTTCCACTGCTCTAGAAGACAGATCAAAAAAGATATTGCTGAGATTTACGTCGAAGTGTATTCTGCCTATACTCTAAGAGTTTTACAGCATGTGGTCTTACATTTAGGTCTTTAATCCATTTTGAGTTTGTTTTTGTGTATGGTGTTAGGGAGTGTTCTAATTTCATTCTTTTACATGTAGCTGTCCAGGTTTCCCAGCACCACTTATTGAAGAGGCTGTCTTTTCTCCATTGTATATTCTTGCCTCCTTTATCAAAGATAAGGTGACCATATGTGTGTGGGTTTATCTCTGGGCTTTCTATCCTGTTCCATTGATCTATATTTCTGTTTTTGTGCCAGTACCATGCTGTTTTGATTACTGTAGCTTTCTAACAGAGTCTGAAGTCAGGGAGTCTGATTCCTCCAGCTCCGTTTTTCTTTCTCAAGATTGCTTTGGCTATTTGGGGTCTTTTGTGTCTCCATACAAATTTTAAGATTTTTTATTCTAGTTCCGTAAAAAATGCCATTGGTAATTTGATAAGGATTGCATTGAATCTGTAGATTGCTTTGGGTAGTATAATCATTTTCACAATATTGATTCTTCCAATCCAAGAACATGGTATATCTCTCCATCTGTTGGTATCATCTTTAACTTCTTTCATCAGTGTCTTATAGTTTTCTGCATACAGGTCTTTTGTCTCCCTCAGTAGGTTTATTCCTAGGTATTTTACTCTTTTTGTTGCAGTGGTAAATGGGAGTGTTTCCTTAATTTCTCTTTCAGATTTTTCATCATTAGTGTATAGGAATGCAACAGATTGATGTGCATTAATTTTGTGTCCTGCAACTTTACCAAATTCATTGATTAGCTCTCGTAGTTTTCTGGTGGCATCTTCAGGATTCTCTACGTATTGTATCATGTCATCTGCAAACAGTGACAGTTTTACTTCTTCTTTTCCAATCTGTATTCCTTTTATTTCTTTTTCTTCTCTGATTGCCATGGCTAGGACTACCAAAACTATGTTGAATAATAGTGGTGAGAGTAGACATCCTTGTCTTGTTCCTGATCTTCGAGGAAATGCTTTCAGTTTTTCAACATTGAGAATGATGTTTGCTGTGGGTTTGTTGTATATGGCCTTTATTATGTTGAGGTAGGTTCCCTCCATGCCCACTTTCTGGAGAGTGTTTATCATAAATGGGTGTTGAATTTTGTCCAAAGCTTTTTCTGCATCTATTGAGACGATCATATGGTTTTTATTCTTCAATTTGTCAATATGGTTTATCACATTGATTGATTTACGTCTATTGAAGAATCCTTGCATCCCTGGGATAAATCCCACTTGAACATGGTGTATGATCCTTTTAATGTGTTGTTGGATTCTGTTTGCTAGTATTTCGTTGAGGATTTTTGCGTCTATATTCATCAGTGATATTGGTCTGTAATTTTCTTTTTTTGTAGTATCTTTTTCTGGTTTTGGTATCAGGGTGATGGTGGCCTCATAGAATGTGTTTGGGAGTGTTCCTTCCTCTGCAATTTTTGGGAAGGGTTTGAGAAGGATGGGTGTTAGCTCCTCTCTAAATGTTTGATAGAATTCACCTGTGAAGCCATCTGGTCCTGGACTTTTGTTTGTTGGAAGATTTTTAATCACAGTTTCAATTTCATTACTTGTGATTGGTCTGTTCATATTTTCTATTTCTTCCTGGTTCAGTCTTGGAAGGTTATATCTTTCTAAGAATTTGTCCGTTTCTTCCAGGTTGTCCATTTTATTGGCATAGAGTTGCTTGTAGTAGTCTCTTAGGATGCTTTGTATTTCTGTGGTGTCTGTTATAACTTCTCCATTTTCATTTCTAATTTTATTGATTTGAGTCCTCTCCCTCTTTTTCTTGATGAGTCTGGCTAATGGTTTATCAATTTTGTTTATCTCCTCAAAGAACCAGCTTTTAATTTTATTGATCATTGCTATTGTTTCCTTTGTTTCTATTTCATTTATTTCTGCTCTGATCTGTATGATTTCTTTCCTTCTGCTAACTTTGGGTTTTGTTTGTTCTTCTTTCTCTAGTTCCTTTAGGTGTAAGGTTAGATATTTTATTTGAGATGTTTCTTGAGGAAGGCTGGTATAGCTTTAAACTTCCCTCTTAGAACTGCTTTTGCTGCATCCCATAGGTTTTGGATCGTCGTGTTTTCATTGTCATTTGTCTCTAGGTATTTTTTGATTTCCTCTTTGATTTCTTCAGTGATCTCTTGGTTATTTAGTAATGTATTGTTTAGCCTCCATGTGTTTGTGTTTTTTACATTTTTCCCCCTGTATTTCATTTCTAATCTCATAGTGTTGTGGTCAGAAAAGATGCTTGATATGATTTTAATTTTCGTAAATTTACTGTGGCTTGACTTGTGACCCAAGATGTGATCTATCCTGGAGAATGTTCCGTGCACAGTTGAGGAGAAAGTGTAATCTGCTGTTTCTGGATGGAATGTCCTATAAATATCAATTAAACCTATCTGGTCTATTGTGTCATTTAAAGCTTCTGTTTCCTTATTTATTTTCATTTTGGATGATCTGTCCATTGGTGAAAGTGGGGTGTTAAAGTCCTCCACTATGATTGTGTTACTGTCGATTTCCCCTTTTATGGCTGTTAGTATTTGCCTTATGTATTGAGATGCTCCTATGTTGGGTGCATAAATATTTACAATTGTTATATCTTCTTCTTGGATTGATCCCTTGATCATTATGTAGTGTCCTTCCTTGTCTCTTGTAACATTCTTTATTTTAAAGTCTATTTTATCTGATATGAGTATTGCTACTCCAGCTTTCTTTTGATTTCCATTTGCATGGAATATCTTTATCCATCCCGTCACTTTCAGCCTGTATATGTCCCTAGGTCTGAAGTGGGTCTCTTGTAGACAGCATATAGATGGGTCTTGTTTTTGTATCCATTCAGCAAGCCTGTGTCTTTTGGTTGGACCATTTAATCCATTCACGTTTAAGGTAATTATCGATATGTATGTTCCTATGACCATTTTCTTAATTGTTTTGGGTGTGTTTTTGTAGGTCCTTTTCTTCTGTTGTGTTTCCCACTTAGAGAAGTTCCTTTAGCATTTGTTGTAGAGCTGGTTTGGTGGTGCTGAATTCTCTTAGCTTATGCTTGTCTGGAAAGCTTTTGATTTCTCCATCGAATCTGAATGAGATCCTTGCCGGGTAGAGTAATCCTGGCTGTAGGTTCTTCCCTTTCAACACTTTAAGTGTATCATGTCACTACCTTCTGGCTTGTAGAGTTTCTGCTGAGAAATCAGCTGTTAACCTTATGGGAGTTCCCTTGTATGTTATTTGTCATTTTTCCCTTGCTGCTTTCAATAATTTTTCTTTGTCTTCAATTTTTGCCAGTTTGATTACTATGTGTCTTGGCGTGTTTCTCCTTGGGTTTATCCTGTATGGGACTCTCTACACTTCCTGGACTTGGGTGGCTATTTCCTTTCCCATGTTAGGGAAGTTTCCGACTATAATCTCTTCAAATATTTTCTCGGGTCCTTTCTCTCTCTCTTCTCCTTCTGGGACCCCTATTATGCGAATGTTGTTGTGTTTAATGTTGTCCCCGAGGTCTCTTAGGCTGTCTTAATTTCTTTTTATTCTTTTTTCTGTTCTGCAGCAGTGAATTCCACCATTCTGTCTTCCAGGTCACTTATCCATTCTTCTGCTTCAGTTATTCTGCTATTGATTCCTTCTAGTGTAGTTTTCATTTCAGTTATTGTATTGTTCATCTCTGTTTGTTTGTTCTTTAATTCTTCTAGGTGTTTGTTAAAAATTTCTTGCATCTCCTCGATCTTTGCCTCCATTCTTTTCCCAAGGTCCGGGATCATCTTCACTATCATTATTCTGAATTCTTTTTTCTGGAAGATTGCCTATCTCCACTTCATTTCGTTGTTTTTCTGGGGTTTTATCTTTCTCCTTCATCTGGTACATAGCCCTCTGCCTTTTCATCTTGTCTACTTTTCTGTGAATGTGGTTTTTGTAACACAGGCTGCAGGATTGTGGTTCTTCTTGCTTCTGCTGTCTGCTGTCTGCCGTCTGGTGGATCTTCTCTAAATGTTTGATAGAATTGGCCTGTGAAGCAATCTGGTCCTGGACTTTTGTATGTTGGCAGTTTTTATTTATTTTTTAAACATCTTTATTGGAGTATAACTGCTTTACAATGGTGTGTTAGTTTGCGCTGTATAAGACAGTGAATCACTACACATACACATATATTCCCATATCTTCTCCCTCTTGCGTCTCTATCAGCCCCCTTCTAGGTGGTCACAAAGCACTGAGCTGATATCCCTGTGCTGTGCGGCTGCTTCCAACTAGCTCTCTATTTTACACTTGATAGTGTATATATGTCCATGCCACTCTCTACCTTCACCCCAGCTTACCTCCAAAAACCCGTATGGGGGTTTTGCTACAGACAAAAACACCATAAGTTTATGTCTCAGTACATCCATTCCTACATCTGGTTACTAGGGCAAAAGAGCCTTCCTGGGTGTAATGTTCCAACCTGTAAATTAGAATGGAATGTGCCAGGAAAAACCCCCATATGTTTATGTCTCATTACTTCTTGTTGGTTTTCTTAATGTAATTTTTATTTGTTATCACAGCAAATTTGATTACAATGTTTTGTTTGTTCTAGGTGTGCAAGATGTGGTTCTTCTATACATATACATATATCAATTCATCTTCGGATCCATTTCCCATGTGGGTTATGATGCAATGTTGAGTAGTCTTCTCTTGGTATTCCATAGGTCTTTGGTGCTTATATATTTCACATGTGTTGGTATATCTCTGTTTACCCCAATATCCTAATTTATCCAGTCCTCACACCTTTGCATTTGGTTAACCATACGTTTGTTGATTGAATCTTTGATTACCTTCTTTGTGGAAAAATCATCATTGGTATCCATTTGTAGGTAACACCAATAAGTGACATCAACGGATATGTGTCCTTTGCTTTCTGACTTACTTCAAGATGTGATTACCTCTAGACTCATCTATGGTGCTGCAAACAGCATTGTTCCATTTTTTTCCTCGTCTAATATTCCACCTGTACATGTACCAGTTCTTCTTTTCCATTCATCTGTTGATGGCCTTTTTGGTAGCTTCCCTGTCTTGGCTGTTGTAAAAGTGCTGCAGTGCAGTTTTGCCTGCCTGTGTCTTTCTAATTCTGTCTTCTTAGGTCATAGTCCCAGGAGTGGGCCTGTTGAATCACATGGTAGCTCAATGTGTACCTTTTAAAAGCACCTCCATTCTGTATTCATTGGTGGCTCTAACCAGTTTAGTCCCACTTAGAGCTGAGGGTAGGCATTTCTCCACAGCCCCTTCAGCATTTATTGTTTGCAGAAGTTTTGCTGATGGTCATTCTCACCAGTGTGAGCTGATACGTTTTTGTAGATTGGATTTGCATGTCTTTAATAATTCCTAATGATGAGCAGTTTTCCACGCCTTTTTGTTGTTGTTTAAAAAAAAAGTGCGAGTAAAATATATGTCTCGAAATTTTCTTCTTAAAACCTTGCCCTCTTTTGAATTGTTTGGTCGATTTTCGACCCCAGGATTTTTTTTGAGGGCGCCTGTCACTTACAGGCTTGCAATTGTTGTTAATATTTAGTGACCATTAGCACTGGGTTGAAAGCTGCTGTTGTGGGAAACGGCCACACGGCGGCAGCGTTTCTCCATTCCCAAACCTGGTTACTAGGGCAGCAGAGATTCCCGAGAAGTCATATTCCTAGGTTGTCAATTAGAATGGAATGTGCCAGGAAAACCCCCATAAGTTTATATCTCAGTACATCTTCTTTGTTGTTTTAATTTAATTATTTTAATCAGGGTAATGATTAGAATACTATTCGTTCTAGGTGTACACAATCTGGTTCACTTGTACATTTTATATATCTATTCATGTACAGATCCTCTTCTCATGTAAATTAATACAGAGTGTTCAGTAGACCCTCCTTGGTATACGGTCGGTCTTTTTGATATATGTATTTAATATGTATTGGTATACGTATGGTAACCCTAATCTTAATTTATCCATTTCTCCCACTTTTCCTTTTAGATAACCATAGTTTGTTTTCTAAGTCTGTGAGTGTCTTTCTCTGTGGAGATAAGTTGATTTGTGTCAGTTGTTAGATAACACCTATAAGGGATATCATAAGATATTTGTCTTTTGCTTTCCGACTAACCTTATGTTCTGTGATCATCTCTAGGATCATCTACGGTGCTGCAAAGAGCAGTGTTTCATTGTTTTCCAAGGCTAATATTCCATTGTGTACATGGACCACTTCATCATTGTCCATTCATCTGTTGATGCACATTTTGGTTGCTTCCATGTCTTGGTTTTTGTGAATATTGCTGCAGTGCACCTTTGCCAGCCTGTGTCTTCTCGACTCTGGCCTTCTCAGGTGAAAGGCCCAGCGGTGGGCCTGCTGGATTGAATGGTACCTCAGTTATTACTTTGAAACGCAGTTCCCTTCTGTTCTCATTATTGGCTCCTACCACTTTACATCTCACCAGCAGCTAGAGGGGACACAGTTCTCTAAAACCTCTTCAGCATTTATTGTTTGTAGACTTTTTGCTGATGGTCATTCGTCTGGTGTGTGTTGACACCTTTTTGTAGATTAGATTTGCATGAGTCTAATAATTCCTCATGTTGAACTTTTATCCATTTTCCCTTGTTTTTTTTTTTAAAGAGTGTGTAAAACTTACCTCTCATACGATCTTCTTGAAAAATTTGCTCTCATTTGAGTTTTTTGGCCACTCCCTACCTCAGAACATTTTGTTGAGGGCAGGTGTGCTTTACAGCCGTGAGTCCTTGTGAATATTAAGTGACCATTAGCCGTGGTTTAAAGCTGCTCTTGCGGGAAACGGCCACGAGGCGGCAAAATTTCTACATTTACAACTCAGGGTACTTGGGCAACAGAGCCTTCCTGGAAATCGTGTTAGCAGGCTGTAAATTAGAGTGGAATGTGCCAAGGCAAACTCCCAACAGCTTATATCTCCTTACTTCTTCTTTGTTTTTAAACTTAATTTTTATTTTTTATCAGAAGAAATTTGATAAAAATATTATGTATGTTCTAGGTGTACAGAATCTGGCTCATTATATGTATGTATCTATTCATCTTTGGATCCTTTCCCATGTACGTTATTACAGAGTGTTGAATAGACCTCTAGGTATTCCATAGGTCTTTGGTGATTATATGTTTCCTATGTATTAGTATAGGTCTGTCACCCCCATATCCTAATTTATCCATTCCTCACACCTTTCCATTTGGGTAAAGGTAATTTTGAATTCGTAATCCATGAGTGGCCTTTTCTTGGAAATAAGTTCATGGGTATCATTTTTTAGGTAACAACCATAAGTGATATCATAGGATATCTTTCTTTTGGTTTCTTTCTTACTTCAAGTTGTGTGATTATGTCTAGGTCCTTCTATGGTGGTGTAAACAGCACTGTTTCATGCTTTTCCATGGCTAATACCCATTGTGTAGATGGACCAGTTCTTCTTGGTGAATTCCCCGGTTGATGGACATTTTGGTTGTTCCAAGTCTTGGCTAGGGTAAATAGTGATGCAGTGTAGGATTGTCAGCCTGTGTCTTTTTGATTCTGGTCTTCTCAGGTGATAGGGCCAGTAGTGGGCCTACCAGATCATATGGTAGCTCAACTTTTACCTTTAAATGCACCTCCTTTCTGTTCTCACTACTGGCTGTTACCAGTTGACATCCCAACAGCAGCTAGAGGGTCCACAGTTCTCTAAAACCCCTTCAGCATGTATTGTTTGTGGACTGTTTTGCTGATGATCATTCTGACTGTTGTGAGGTGAACCTTTTTTATAGATTGGATTTGCATGTCTTTATTAATTTCTGATGATGAGCAATTTCGATGCAATTGTTCCTAGGTTGTAAATTAGAATGGAATGTGCCAGGAAAAACCCCAATAAGTTTATGTCTCATTAATTGTTGTTAGTGGTTTTAATTTTTTAAACTGGTGCACTGATTACAATATTGTGATCTAGGTGCACACAATAAGGTTCAATAGAACACTGTATATATCTATTCATGTACAGACCCTCTTCGCATGTAAATTATTATTTTTTAAAATAAATTTATTTTATTTATTTATTTTTCGCCGACTTGGATCTTCGTTGCTGCATGTGTGCTTTCTCCAGTTGCGGTGAGCGGGGGCTAGTCTCTGTTGCGGTGCACGGTATTCTCACTGCAGTGACTTCTCTTGTTGCAGAGCACGGGCTGTAGGTGTGCCGGCTTCTGTAGTTGTGGCACGTGGGCTCAGTAGTTGTGGCTCGTGGTCTCTAGAGCGCAGGCTCAGTGGTTGTGGTGCACGGGCTTAATTGCTCTGCAGCACGTGGGTTCTTCACGGACCAGGGATCGAACCTGTGTCCCCTGCATTGGCAGGCGGATTCTTAACCACCACCCCACGAAGGAAGCCCCCATGTAAATTATTACAGAGTGTTCAGTAGACCTACCTTGGTATAGGATCGGTCTTTTTGATATATGTATTTGTATGTGTATGGTAACCCTAATCTTAATGTATCCATTCCTCCCACCTTTCCGTTTAGATAACCCTAGTTTATTCTCTATGTCTGTGAGTGTCTTTCTCTGTGGAACTACGTTCGCTTGTGTCACTTGTTAGGTAACACCTAGTAGTGATATCACAGGATATTTGTCGTCTGCTTTCCGACTTACCTCATGTTCTGTGATTATCTCTAGGCTCACCTATGGTGCTGGAAAGAGCAGTGTTTCATTCTTTTCCATGGCGAATATTCCATTGTGTACATGGACCACTTCTTCTCTGTGCATTCATCGGTTGATGGACATTTTGGTTGCTTCCAAGCCTTGGCTCTGCTAAATATTGATGCAGTGCAGGATTGCCAGCCTGTGTCTTTCGGATTCTGGTCTTCTCAGGGGATAGGGCCAGCAGTGGGCCTACTAGACCATATGGTAGATCAAGTTTTACCTTTAAATGCACCTCCATTCTGTTCTCACTACTGGCTGTTACCAGTTTACATCCCACCAGCAAGTAGAGGGTACACAGTTCTCTAAAACCCCTTCAGCATTTATTGTTTGTAGACCTTTTACTGATGGCATTTTGAGTGTTCGGTGGTGATACCTTTTTGTACTTTGGATTTGCATGCGTCGAATAATTCCCGATATTGAGCTTTTATCCACGTCCGGTTTTTTTTTTTCTTTTAACAGGAAAAGAGTAAAACTTACCTCTCCAAACTGTTTCCTTGAAAACATTGGCCGTGTTCTGAATTCTTTTCGCCATTACCTACACCAGGACGTTTTTTGAGGGCAGGTGTCATTTACACCCCTGCGGTGCTTGTGAATATTAGTGAGCATTAGTAGTGGATTTAAAGCTGCCGTTTGAGGAAGCGGCGTTGGGTGGCACCATTTGTACGTTACCAACTCTGCTTGCTAAGGTAACAGAACCTTCCTGGAAGTTGTGATTTTACGTTGCAGATTAGAGTGGAATGTGCCAGGACAGAGCCCCAGAAGTTTTAGCCTCCTTAATTCTTCTTTGTGTCTTTAATTTTTAGTTTTTATCAGAGCCAATTTGATTGAAACATGTCGTTTGTGCTAGGTGTGCAGAATCTTGTTCGTTTACACATATACATATATCTATTGATCTTTGTATCCTTTTCCATGTAGGTTATTACAGAGTGTTGAGTAGCCCACTGTTGGTATTCCATAGGTCTTTGGTGATTATATATTTTATAGGTATTAGTATATGTTTGTTAACCCGAATATCCTAATTTATCCACTCCTCACACCTTTTCATTGGCTCAACCATAAGTTTGCCTTCTCAGTCTGAGATTGTCTTTCTCTATGGAAATTTGTTCATTTTTATGAATTTTCAGATAACATAAGTGATATCATAGGACATTTGTCTTTCGCATTCTGACTTACTTCACGTTGTGTGATTATCTCTAGGCTTATCCGTGGTGCTGCAAATGGCATTGTTTTATTTTTTTCGTGGCTAATATTCCATTCTGTACATGCACCACTTCTTCTTTGTCCATTCATCTGTTTCGGGACCTTTTTTTTGCTTCCGTGTCTTGGCTATTTAAATATTGCTGCAGTGCACATTTGCCTGCCTCTGTCTTTCCGATTCTGGTGGTCTTAGGTTATAGGCCCAGAAGGTGCCCTGCCGGATCATATGGTAGCTCAATTTTTACCTTTTAAACCACCTCCATTGTGTTGTCGTTAGTGCTGTTACCACTCTTCATCCCACCAGCAGCTAGAAGGTACACAGTTCTCTAAAACCCCTTCAGCATTTATAGTTTGTAGACTTTTTGCTGATGGTCATTTGACTGGTGTGAGCTGAAACCTTTTTGGAGGTTGGATTTGCATGCATCTAACAATTCCTTATACTGAGCTTTAGGCATGTCTTTTGTTTTCTTTTCCTTTTTCTTTTTAAAGAGTGAGTACAACTTCCCTCTTCATATTGACTGCTTGAAAAATTTGTCATGTGTTGAATTTTCTTGGCTATTCGCTACCCCAGGGCCTTTTCTGAGGGCAGGTGTCATTTACAGCCCGGCAGTCCTTGTGAATGTTAAGGGACCATTAGCACTATGTTTACAGCTGCTGTTGTGGGAAACAGCCACAAGGCGGCAGCATTTCTACGTTCTCAACTCTTGTTACTAGGGCAACAGAGTCTTCCTGGACTTCGTGTTCCTCGGTTGTAAATTCGACTGGAATGTGCTCGGACAAACCCCCAGAAGTTTATGTCTCCTTACTTAGGTGTGTTTTTTAAATGTAATTTCTATTTCTTATCGAAGTCAATTTGAATAGAGTGTTGTGATTGTCTGGCTGTACAGAATCTGGTCAATTATTCATACATATATCTGTTCATCTTCGGATCCTCTTACCATGTATGTTATTACAGAGTGTTGAGTAGACCTCCCTTGGTATTTGGCAGGTGTTTGGTCACTATGTATTTTATATGTATTGGTGATTACATAATTCATATAGTGTATATGTCATATGTTCATATACATTGAACATACATGAGTATATGTATGTTACCCCCATAATCCTAATTTATCCATCCTCCCACCTTTCATTTTGGTTAACCGTTGGTTTGCTTTATAAGTCTGTGAGTGTCTTTTTTCTGTGGAAATATGTTCATTGGTAGCAATCTTAGGCTAACCTCTATAAAGGATATCATAAGATATTTGTCATTCCCTTTTGACTTACTTAAGGTAATATGATTATTTCTAGGCTCATCTGTAGTCATGAAAACGGGATTGTTCACTTTTTTCCGAGGCTAGTATGCCATTCGGTACATATACCACTTCTTCTCTGTCCATTTATCTGTTGATGGACATTTTGTTTGCTTGCATGTCTTGGCTATTGTAAATATTGCCGCAGTGCATGTTTGCCTATCTGTGTGTTTCTGATTCTGGTCTTTTGTAGGTTATAGGCCCATTAGGGGATCGGCCGCATCATATGGTAGCTCAACTTTTACCTTTTAAATGCAGCTCCATTCTGTTCTCAGGATTAGCTGTTACCGGTTTACTTCCAACCAACAGCATAGTGGGTATGCATTTGTCCACAAACCCGTCCGCATTCATTGTTTGTCGACATTTTTAGTGATGGCATTTTAAAAATGGGGTGGCGAAATCTTTTTGTAGTTTGGGTTTACATCCAAGCGATAATTCGCGATATTGAGCTTTGATCCATGTTCTTCTTTTGTTTTTAAATAGAAGAGTGAGTAAAACTTACCTCTTTAAATTGTTTTCTTGAAAATATTTTCCGTGTTTTGAACTTTTTTGGCCATTACCTACCCCAGGACATGGTTTTAGGACACGTGTCATTTACAGCCCTACAATTCCTGTGAATATTAAGTGACCGTTAGCCCTGTGTTTAAAGCTGCTGCTGTGGCAAAAGGCCACAGGGCGGCAGCATTTCTCCATTCCCTAATCTGGTTACTAGGGCAGCCGAGCCTTCCTTTAAGTTCCTAGGTCGTAAACTAGAATGGAATGTGCCAGGAAAAACCCCAATAAGTTGATGTCTCATTAATTGTTGTTAGTGGTTTTAATTTTTTTAAATGGGGTAATGATTAGAATATTGTGCGTTCTAGGTGCACACAATCAGGTTCACTTGAACATTGTATGTATCTATTCGTGTACAGATCCTCTTCCCATGTAAATTATTATTATTTTTTGCAATAAATATTATTGATTGATTGATTGATTGATTGGCCGAATTGGGTCTTCGTTGCTGCATGTGGGCTTTCTCTAGTTGCAGTGAGCGTGGGCTAGTCTTCGTTGCGGTGCACGGGCTGCTCACTGCAGTGGCTTCTCTTGTTGCACAGCACGGGCTCTCGGCGTGTGGGCTTCAGGAGTTGTGGCGTGTGGGCTCAGTAGTGGTGGCTCGTGGCCTCTAGAGCGCAGGCTCAGTGGTTGTGGTGCACGGGTTTAATTGCTCTGCAGCATGTGGGTTCTTCGCGGACCAGGGATCGAACCTCTGTCCCCTGCAGTGGCAGGCGGATTCTTAACCACCGCCCCACCAAGGAAGCCCCCATGTAAATTATTACAGAGCGTTCAGTAGACCGACCTGGGTATAGGATGGGTCTTTTTGATATATGTATTTAATATGTATTTGTATGTGTATGGTAACCCTAATCTTAATGTATCCATTCCTCCCACCTTTCCGTTTAGATAACCCTAGTTTATTCTCTATGTCTGTGAGTCTCTTTCTCTGTGGAAATATGTTCGCTTGTGTCAGTTGTTAGGTAACACCTAGTAGTGATATCACAGGATATTTGTCGTCTGCTTTCCGACTTACCTCATGTTCTGTGATTATCTCTAGGCTCACCTATGGTGCTGGAAAGAGCAGTGTTTCATTCTTTTCCATGGTGAATATTCCACTGTGTACATGGACCACTTCTTCTTTGTGCATTCATCGGTTGATGGACATTTTGGTTGCTTCCAAGCCTTGGCTCTGCTAAATATTGATGCAGTGCAGGAATGCCAGCCTGTGTCTTTCGGATTCTGGTCTTCTCAGGGGATAGGGCCAGCAGTGGGCCTACTAGATCATATGGTAGATCAAGTTTTACCTTTAAATGCACCTCCATTCTGTTCTCACTACTGGCTGTTACCAGTTTACATCCCACCAGCAAGTAGAGGGTACACAGTTCTCTAAAACCCCTTCAGCATTTATTGTTTGTAGACCTTTTAGTGATGGCATTTTGAGTGTTCGGTGGTGATACCTTTTTGTACTTTGGATTTGCGTGCGTCGAATAATTCCCGATATTGAGCTTTTATCCACGTCCGGTGTTTTTTCTTTTAACAGGAAAAGAGTAAAACTTACCTCTTCAAACTGTTTCCTTGAAAACATTGGCCGTGTTCTGAATTCTTTTCGCCATTACCTACACCAGGACGTTTTCTGAGGGCAGGTGTCATTTACAACCCTGTAGTAATTGTGAATATGCAGTGACCAATAGCACTGGGTTTAAAGCTGCTGTTGCAGGAAACGGCCACAAACCGGCGGCATTTCTATATTCCCAACTCTGGTTACTAGGGCAACAGAGCCTTCCTGGAAGTCCTGTTTGTAGGTTGCAAATTAGAGTGGAATGTGCCAGGACAAACCCCCTCAAACTTATGTCTTCTTATTTGGTGTTGATATTCTTAGTTTAATTTTTATTTTTCTCAGAGCAAATTTGGTTGCAATGCTGTGTTGGTTCTAGGTGTACAGAATCTGTTTCATTGATACATATATCTTTTCATGTTTGGATCCTGTTCCATATAGGTTATTGCGGAATGCTGTGTAGACCTCTCTTGGTATTTGGTATGTCTTTGGCGATTCGATATTTTATAAGTATTAGCATATGTCTGTTAAACCCAATCTCCTCCGTTATACGTTCCTCACACCTTTCCATTTGGTTAACCACAAGTTTGTTTTCTGAATATGTGAGTGTCCTTCTCTGTGGAAATAAGTTCATTAATATCAATTTTTACATAACACCTATACGTGATATCACAGGATATGTGTCTCTCGCTTTCTGACTTACTTCAAGTTGTATGATTATCTGTAGCGTCGTCTATGGTGCTGCAAACGGCATTGTTTCAATTCTTTTCTGTGTGTGATATTCCATTGTGTACACGGACCTCTCTTTCGTCCATTCATCTGGTGATGGCCATTTTTGTTGCTTCCATGTCTTGGCTATGGTAAATACTGCTGCAGTACACGATGTTCCATCTGTGTCGTTTTGATTCTGGTCTTCACAGGTGCCAGGCCCAACAGTGAGCCTTCCGGACCATATGGTAACTCAATGTTTACCTTTTCAACGCACTGCCATTCTGTTCCTATTATTGGCTGTTACCACTTCACATCCCACTTAGAGCTATAGGCTATGCTATTCTCCACAACTTCTTCAACATCTCTTGTTTGTAGACTTTTTGCTGATGGTCATTCTGACTAGTGTGAGGTGACAACTTTGTGTGGCTTGCATTTGCATGCGTCTGATAATTCCTGATGTTGAGCTTTCATCAATATCCCTTTTATTTTTTTTAAGATTGAGTTAAACTTACAACTTCAAATTGCCCTCTTGAAAAATTTGCCGTGTTTTGAATTTCTTTGGCCCTTCCCTACTCCAGGACATTTTTGGAGGGCATGTGTCATTTACACCCCTGCGGTCCTTGTGAATATTAGTGACCATTAGTAGTGGATTTAAAGCTGCCGTTTGAGGAAGCGGCGTTGGGTGGCACCATTTGTACGTTACCAACTCTGCTTGCTAAGGTAACAGAACCTTCCTGGAAGTTGTGATTTTACGTTGCAGATTAGAGTGGAATGTGCCAGGACAGAGCCCCAGAAGTTTTAGCCTCCTTAATTCTTGTTTGTGTCTTTAATTTTTAGTTTTTATCAGAGCCAATTTGATTGAAACATGTCGTTTGTGCTAGGTGTGCAGAATCTTGTTCGTTTACACATATACATATATCTATTGATCTTTGTATCCTTTTCCATGTAGGTTATTACAGAGTGTTGAGTAGCCCACTGTAGGTATTCCATAGGTCTTTGGTGATTATATATTTTACAGGTATTAGTATATGTTTGTTAACCCGAATATCCTAATTTATCCACTCCTCACACCTTTTCATTGGCTCAACCATAAGTTTGCCTTCTCAGTCTGAGATTGTCTTTCTCTATGGAAATTTGTTCATTTTTATGAATTTTCAGATAACATAAGTGATATCATAGGACATTTGTCTTTCGCATTCTGACTTACTTCACGTTGTGTGATTATCTCTAGGCTTATCCGTGGTGCTGCAAATGGCATTGTTTTATTTTTTTCGTGGCTAATATTCCATTCTGTACATGCACCACTTCTTCTTTGTCCATTCATCTGTTTCGGGACCTTTTTTTTGCTTCCGTGTCTTGGCTATTTAAATATTGCTGCAGTGCACATTTGCCTGCCTCTGTCTTTCCGATTCTGGTGGTCTTAGGTTATAGGCCCAGAAGGTGCCCTGCCGGATCATATGGTAGCTCAATTTTTACCTTTTAAACCACCTCCATTGTGTTGTCGTTAGTGCTGTTACCACTCTTCATCCCACCAGCAGCTAGAAGGTACACAGTTCTCTAAAACCCCTTCAGCATTTATAGTTTGTAGACTTTTTGCTGATGGTCATTTGACTGGTGTGAGCTGAAACCTTTTTGGAGGTTGGATTTGCATGCATCTAACAATTCCTTATACTGAGCTTTAGGCATGTCTTTTGTTTTCTTTTCCTTTTTCTTTTTAAAGAGTGAGTACAACTTCCCTCTTCATATTGACTGCTTGAAAAATTTGTCATGTGTTGAATTTTCTTGGCTATTCCCTACCCCAGGGCCTTTTCTGAGGGCAGGTGTCATTTACAGCCCGGCAGTCCTTGTGAATGTTAAGGGACCATTAACACTATGTTTACAGCTGCTGTTGTGGGAAACAGCCACAAGGCGGCAGCATTTCTACGTTCTCAACTCTTGTTACTAGGGCAACAGAGTCTTCCTGGACGTCGTGTTCCTCGGTTGTAAATTCGACTGGAATGTGCTCGGACAAACCCCCAGAAGTTTATGTCTCCATACTTAGGTGTGTTTTTTAAATGTAATTTCTATTTCTTATCGAAGTCAATTTGAATAGAGTGTTGTGATTGTCTGGCTGTACAGAATCTGGTCAATTATTCATACATATATCTGTTCATCTTCGGATCCTCTTACCATGTATGTTATTACAGAGTGTTGAGTAGACCTCCCTTGGTATTTGGCAGGTGTTTGGTCACTATGTATTTTATATGTATTGGTGATTACATAATTCATATAGTGTATATGTCATATGTTCATATACATTGAACATACATGAGTATATGTATGTTACCCCCATAATCCTAATTTATCCATCCTCCCAACTTTCATTTTGGTTAACTGTTGGTTTGCTTTATAAGTCTGTGAGTGTCTTTTTTCTGTGGAAATATGTTCATTGGTAGCAATCTTAGGCTAACCTCTATAAAGGATATCATAAGATATTTGTCATTCCCTTTTGACTTACTTAAGATAATATGATTATTTCCAGGCTCATCTGTAGTTATGAAAACGGGATTGTTCACTTTTTTCCGAGGCTAGTATGCCATTCGGTACATATACCACTTCTTCTCTGTCCATTTATCTGTTGATGGACATTTTGTTTGCTTGCATGTCTTGGCTATTGTAAATATTGCCGCAGTGCATGTTTGCCTATCTGTGTGTTTCTGATTCTGGTCTTTGTAGGTTATAGGCCCATTAGGGGATCGGCCGCATCATATGGTAGCTCAACTTTTACCTTTTAAATGCAGCTCCATTCTGTTCTCATGATTACCTGTTACCGGTTTACCTCCAACCAACAGCATAGTGGGTATGCATTTGTCCACAAACCCGTCCACATTCATTGTTTGTCGACATTTTTACTGATGGCATTTTGAAAATTGGGTGGCGAAATCTTTTTGTAGTTTGGGTTTACATCCAAGCAATAATTCGCAATATTGAGCTTTGATCCATGTTCTTCTGTTGTTTTTAAATAGAAGAGTGAGTAAAACTTACCTCTTTAAATTGTTTTCTTGAAAATATTTTCCGTGTTTTGAACTTTTTTGGCCATTACCTACCCCAGGACATTGTTTTAGGACACGTGTCA